>NC_141694.1:102973657-104326190 GCF_964263255.1 Lissotriton vulgaris
GTTATCAGTGATATCATTTGAGATGTCATCAGTGATGTCATCAGTGATGTCATTTGAGATGTCATCAGTGATGTCATCAGTGATGTCATTAGAGATGTCATCAGTGATGTCATCAGTGATGTCACTGACCATGTCATGAATGATGTAATATGTGACATCATCAGCAGTGGATTGCGGGTGCGCGATATATAGTTATCGCAACTAACTATATATGCGAATTTCAATGGTTTTATGCGAGTAAAATAAGGTTTTGTAAATGCTAATCCCTAACTATATATGATCTATAACCTATGGTTTTTTCAGTGAATTTTCAAGGTTTTGTAAATGCTAATTCCTAACTATATATGGTCTATAACCTATGGTTTTTTCAGTGAATTTCATTGGTTTTTTAATAGCAAATATCAAATGCTGTCAAATGTCAAGTACATGATAGGTAAAAACATTTTCGTGTTTATGCACGCTGATGTGCTTTGAACGCTGCCCCCCCTTCCCCCCCTCTTTTCTCTTAGCAGTACTCTCTCTTTGCAGATAGTGAAGGGTAGTTAATGCAGGCCTTTGCCCCCGTTGTAATCCGTCGTGCCTGCTTCTCTCTCTATTTGATTGATTGCTATCCAAGCATTTACTGTTTTAGAATTTGTTCTCTTTGGTTCATTCTGTATTTACAAACAAGCACAGAGTCGCAATACTCTGTTTAGTCTTTGCACATAGTGAAAAATAGTTTAAAAAAACAAAAGGAATCGAGCAAAATCAGTAGGCCACTAATGGGATCTGTTTTTGACCTCGCTAAAATAGAAACATTAAGAACAACCCCTCATGAGAAATACGAAACTAGTAAGATGAACTTAGCTCCACACCATGATGGCTGCAAGACAGCTCGACTCTGCCGCCCACCCCACCCCACCCAAAATAACGACAAACCCTATGCAAATATTATAAATATATACAACACACCAGCAAAGTAACAGGGTAAAACATTTTATTAAATAACTATTTACATAACTATTTTATACTTTTTGTTGCCCGATCCGGCTAGCTCAATCGATCGAGCATGAAACTCATGCACTCTGATAGCAAGCGTTGCTGCTGATGCTATGCAGACCAAAACTGGTTTTCTGTTTGTACATTCTTCTAGATTTTTCCATCCAAGGCTGGTTGAGTTTGTAAAACGATGGCTTTAGATTTTCAACATACGGTGTGGTGGCGCGGACTGGGAGGGGGCGCTTGGCTCCTGCCCCCTCCCCAAGTAAGATTTTCATACGTGAGTGTACGTTCATGGTTTTGGTCCCTGAGTTGCTTCGATGTCACTGCCATGCTCAAATGGCATAAGTCCTGGATGTTGGGTGCCATAGTTCAGAGTTCTGAGCAGCGCTTGTAACACTGTCTGAAGCTTATTTGCACCTACTGCAGCTTCACTATTCTCAAAGTAAGTGAGGGCCGTTTGTGGACCTGACTGCATTGTTAAACAATGTGATGCAGTGCCTCCCTGAACCGCTTGACGGAGGCCCCCGAGGGGCGGTGAGATGGCACTTAGCTCCTGCCCCCTCCCCAAGTCGTGTTGCCCTGGTGTGGCCTGAGATCGCCCCCGACATAGGCGGCCTGCTCCCGGGGTCCGGCGGAACTTTTTGCCTTTTGATGACTCTTCCATTCTGGACCTTGTCCCACAATCCGTTTGACCTGAAGACACGCTGTAGTGGGGCGCCCCTTTACCGTTTCAGTTGCCATTCCGCCCGCTTTTGCTACACTGTGCCTCTTCCGCCATTCAGCTGTTTACCGCCCGCTCTTGCGACTACAGCGTCTCGCTCACCATGTAGTTGAGTTGCTCCCGCTCTTGCGATGCAACGATAGGCGGCTGCCACAGGACTCTCAAAATGGCGGCCGGCTCTTCAGATTTGGGCGTGGTCCACTAAAATGGCCCTGGGACACCTTGGAACTCGGACGCTTGCCTGATAGGGCTTGGGTCCCATTCTCGAAAGCGTCCCCTCAGCCTTGAAGATTCTACAAAAGTCTTGGGGGCCCCCGACTCCCGCAGGCTTCTGGTGGGGAGCGGCTGCCATGATTGCTCGTGGAATGGCCACGACTGAGCTACGAGATGGTGGTGCTCTCATGCTGACGCCAGCTTCAGTCTGAAACATCCAGAAACACTGTAGACTACCAATTCGATCAGTTCCGGTAGCGCCCCAACATGACCCGGTAGAGAAGAACTTGCCCTCCCCTCTTTGACTGATGGTTCTTGTTGCCTGTCCCTTCTGTTGTCATTTAACAGAACTTTTTAGACTGCTGAAAGGAGTTGCGTTCCGAACGCTGGTTGGTGGAGACATTTTGACTATATTCTGGACCTACGTTGTCGCGTAATGCGTTATATGACACGCCGCGTTAGCGCACCCGGAAGTGCTCCGGTGCGCGAAGCGCAGCTTCCCGGAAGCGATCCGGGGCGCGGCGCGCAGCGCGTAACGTAAGCATAACAGGTCATGTGACCTGTTAATAAAACTTTTCATTGGTTCATTTTACTTTTGTTATTTTAATGATGAAAAGCTTGGTCATATGACCTAAAAATGACGCTTTTTATTGGTTTCGAACATTATTTTTTCTTAAACATATATGTTATAATGTTCCAGGCTAATGTACTTTCCCGGAAAATTTACAAGTAAAATATATTCCTTTTTCGAGAAAAAGGGCGTTTCTTCGTCCCATGACGGAGCCGTTGAGTAAAAGAGGCTCGGCCTGCTGTCTTAGTCGCCGATACGCCTGATTATCAGATTCTTATCGATCACTTTATGTTGCAGGAGTGAAAAACACAACTGCCCTTGACCATTTATCTTTACTGCGTTCCTGCGTATTATACCTTTTATCCGTCATGTAATTGGACTGCTTTATTTCACTTGCCTTTTACTGATTCGAAAACAGTGACTAAAATTAAAAACTTTACCAATTTAAATACTACTACCATGTTTTGTTTTAAAAACCTTTATTGTGAAAATGTCAGTATACAAATACGGGCCTATAACCACGTGGGCCGGCCACAGAGCAAACTGAAATCGTATATGATGAGGAGACATTTACATTGTAGAGGAACGTAACTAGCGGGCCATTAGGTTGCAAGAACTAAGGTGTCTAACAGTTGCGGAATCGGTGGACGTACATTTTGTAATTAAAATACGACAAGGCCACTTTCAATAAAATTATCTAGATATACATTTGCGGGCAAGTACCATGGGTGACGTTAATTCGAACTTTCAAAAGTACAGTAATCAATAACACATCAGAACTTAATATCAATAGGGATGTCGAAATATTCAATCAATTCTCGTCCCCGCCCGCCATGAGCATCAAAACTGCATTCATATCTCGTGATATCAAGGTTGTTCAACCAGTACACAACAAGGAGTTACGAGTCCCATTTATGCCGGCGCCATTTTGGGCGAGGCCGGGCAGGTCCAGGATATAGTCAAAATGTCTCCACCAACCATCGGCCAGACCAGAACCCCTTTCGGCCCTTTATGCTACAAGATGGTGTCTTCCATTCAGAAAATATTGTTGGCAGCATTTTGAAAGGAAAGATAAACAGCCGTTCTCCTAGTGAGTCTCACATTGTTACATTTAGGAAGAATGTTGAAGAGTAGTATGTTGAAAATCTGAAGCCATTGTTCTACAAACTCTCAACCAGCCTTGGATGGAAAAAAAAATCCTGAAGAATGTACAAACTGAAAACCAATTTTTGTCTGTATAGCATCAACAGCAACGCTTGACTCTTTGTGTGAAGCCGCCATTTTGATTCAATCAATAACGTCCCCCTGCACACATTCAGGGACCTGGTCGTGTCTTCAGGTCAAACGGATTGTGGGACAAGATGCAGAAAGTAAAAGGAAAAAAAGTTCCGCCAGACCCGATCTTTGGCCACACCAGGGCGATAGTGAAGCTGCAGCAGGTGCAAATAAGCTTCAGACAGTGTTACAAGCACTGCTCAGAACTCTCAACTATGACACCACCTCGGTGCCATCCGGATCTTGGCGCCTTGTGCTGGTTCCGGCCTATTCACACATCGGTCCGCTACTGACACCACCTCACAGGCCAACGGGGCACCCCACGCCGACTTTCGGCGCAGCATTGTAGGATGGCCACACCAGAGCAGCAACTTGCTAAACACCACCTCGGTGCCATCCAGATCTCGGCGCGTTGTGCGGCCTTCGGCCTACTGTAGCCGCAAGTGCAGACGCAACTCAACTGGATAGCGAGTGAAACACCAAGGGGCGCCCCACTGCAGCCGAGGAGCCTCCATCTTGGGGGCGACGCACAGCATCACCAATGCAGTCAGATCCTCAAACAGCCCCCACTGACTGACGCGACCTCACAGGCCAACGGGGCACCCCACGCCGACTTTCGGCGCAGCATTGTAGGATGGCCACACCAGTGCGGCAACTTGCTGGACACCACCTCGGTGCCATCCGGATCTCGGCGCGTTCAAGTCACTGTACCGCAAGAGGGACCGCAACTCAGCTGGACACGCCGTCTTTCGGCGCAGCATTGTAGGATGGCCACACCAGTGCGGCAACTTGCTGGACACCACCTCGGTGCCATCCAGATCTCGGCGCGCTGTGCTGCCTTTGGCCTACTGTAGCCGCAAGTGCGGACGGAACTCAGTTGGACGGCGAGTGAAACGCTAAGGGGCGCCCCACTGCAGCCGAGGAGCCTCCATCTTGGGGGAGACGCACAGCCCCCACTGACTGACGCGACCTCACAGGCCAACGGGGCGCCCCACGCCGACTTTCGGCGCAGCATTGTAGGATAGCCATACCAGTGCAGCAACTTGCTGGACACCACCTCGGTGCCATCCGGATCTCGGCGCGTTGTGCTGCCTTCGGCCTATTCGCACATCGGTCCGCTACTGACGCCGCCTCACGTGCCAACGGATTTTCTACGCTTTTTATAGCCCTATGCCGCATAACAGGTCATGTGACTTGTTTATAAAACTTTTCATTGGTTCATTTTACTTTTGGTTTCCTAATGATGGAAGGCTTGGTCATATGACCTAAAAATAACACTTTTCATTGGTTTAGAACATTTTTTTTCCCAAACGATGAAAGCCCCACCTTGTTTCTGGATGTTTCAGACTGAAGCTGGCGTCAGCATGAAAGCACCACCATCTTGTGGCTCCGTCGTGGTCATTCCGCGAGCAATCATGGCAGCCGCTCCCCACCGGAAGCCTGCAGGAGTCGAGGGCCCCCAAGACTTTTGTAGAATCTTCACGGCTGAGGGGACGCTTTCGAGAATGGGGTCCAAGACCTAGCAGACAAGCGTCCGAGTTCCAAGGTGTCCCAGGGCCATTTTAGTGGACCAGGCCCAAAAAGGAAAGAGCCTGCCGCCATTTTGAGAGTCCTGTGGCAGCCGCCTATCACTGAACCGCAAGAGTAGGCGCAACTCAGCTGAATGGCGGATTTTGGCACAGTGTACCAAAAGTGGGCGGAATGGCAACTGAAACGGTAAAGGGGTGCCCCACTACAGCACACGAGCCGCCACCTGGGGAGGCCCGTTCACGGGTTTTTGCTTGCAGGAATCGGGAGGCGGGAGACTAGCACTGAAATCGGTAGTCTCACGCCTGAATCAGGAGGGTTGGCATGTCTGGATTCTCTACAGCTGGGGCCATAAACTACATCCGCAGGGCTAGGTGATAGCCTGGGACTGGCCTGGACAATCGGACACAGAGGAAGAGGAGTGTCAGAGGGTGCGGTAGTGAATAGGGTGAAAGGGTGGTGTCGGGCGGGCACAGGGTGTGATTCTCAGGGAAGAGCAGCGCAGATGGGGGGAGGTTTATGGCCCATGCATGAGAGAGAGAGCGGGGGTGACCAGTGCGTGGGGGAGATGCTTGCGAGGGTGCAGACAGTGGGTCTGGTCAAGGCATCTAAAATGGCTGCTGTGCTCGACAAAAGTGTGGCATTGCAAAAAAGGCAAGATGGCGCAGACAATGTTTATCAATAATGATTTATTTATAACAAATAAAATATTTACTCGCAGTGATAAAATGGCGGTCAACACTTCCTGATTTCCATCAAATCGAACGTTAACAGACGTCACGCAGCAAAAAAAATAAAACGCTCACGCACAACCGCTGGAAGACATGTATCTACATATATGTGCCTCCTCAGCCACCCACAGAAAACATAAGGGATCAGGATACGTCTCCCGTACCCCCTTATGCCCTGTAATTTAATTAAATCGAAACACAAAATGGCGAATTCCCGTTTCGCTACCAGTTTGCGGCCCGGTTCGCGATCCGGGAAGCGCTTCTACCGTGAAAAATCAATTTTTTTTTATTTTCCCCACGGGACCCTTTAATAACTCCAACATCATTCCTAGGGGGTCAAGAGGGGTCTACCTTGCCCCCTTTCATTAAATTCCCCCTTCGTTTTTCACCTCTTCTTGTCTCTCGATCCTACCGAGAGACAAGATGGCGGCCGCACCGGACTGTTTAGAATGTTGACAGACGCCGGAGAGCCAATCAGCTTCGCTACGCAAAGCTCCGTGACGCGAAAAGTACGCGATCTGGAGCGCTATCTGGGACGCTGTCACAGATATATAAATTTTTTAAAACGTTAATTTCTCAAAATCCACTGGAGCACATATATTGAGACCCAGCAAAGGCACATAGGGCTAACAGTCCCTACAATTTTGCCAAGTTTCGTGCAAATCCATTCAGCCGTTCGAGCTAAAAGTGAGGCCAAACGCCCTATGGAAATTAACATGGGAAAACGCGTTTTGGGACCCCCCTTTTTTCTCGGCCCCCCCTTAACGAAACCCCCCCAAATTTTCAGGGGCTGCTCAGAAACAAACTGTGCCATTTTCCTGAAAATTTCAGCCGATTCCGTCCACAAACGCCAAAGTTATTAGACATAGAATTTTCAAAAGTCCCATAGAGAAAAAATCCTAACTATATATACCTACTGGCGATAGCCAGTAGGTAATATATATATATATATATATTTATATATATATATATATATATATATATATATATATATATGTATATATATATATATATATATATATTACCTACTGGCGGTCGTCAGTAGGTATATATAGTTAGGATTTTTTTGAATAGGGATTTCTGAAAATTCTATGTTGAATAACTTTGGCGTTGATGGACGGAATTGGCTGAAATTTTCAGGAAAATAGCACAATTTGTTTCTGACCGTCCCCTGGAAGTTTGGGGGGGTTTTGTCAAGCGGGGGCCGAGAAAAAAGGGGGGTCCCAAAACGTGTTTTTAACATTGAGTTTTCCATAGGGCGGTTGGACTCACTTTTAGCTCGAACGGCTGAATGGATTTCTATGAAACTTGGCAAAATTGTAGAGACTGTTTGCCCGATGTGCCTTTGCTAGGTCTCAAGATATGTGCTCCAGTGGATTTTGAGAAATTAACGTTCAAAAAAATGTATATATCTGTGACAGCGTCCCAGTTAGCACCCCGGTTCGCGTACCAGACGCGTAACGGAACTTCGCGAGGAGAAGCGGATTGGCTCTCCGGTGACTGTCAACATTCTAAACAGTCCGGAGCGACCGCCATCTTGTCTCTCGGTAGGATCAAGAGACAAGAGGTGGAAATAAACAAAGGGGGAAATGAATGAAAGGGGCAAGGTAGACCCCTCCTGACCCCCTAGGATTGATGTGGGGGCTATTAAAGGGCCTCGTGGGGTGAAAAAATTAAAAAACATTTTTTTTTGATTTTTCGCGGTGGAAGGGCTACCCGGTACGCGAACCGGGTAGCTCACCGGTAGCGTAACGGGAGTCCGCCATCTTGTGTTTCGGACGAATTTAGTCACAAGATGGAGGATAAACAATGTTGGGAATGGGTATAAGGGGGCACAGGAGACATATCCTTACCCCCTAGGTTTTCTGAGGGTGGCTGAGGAGGCCCATATATGTAAAAAAAACAGCCTTTTTTTTTATTACATTTTTGCACGGTTAGCGCCCGGTCCGCGCACCGGGTAGCGTTCCGGAAAGCATAACAAGGGGAAAACCAAGGGAAACAGTAAAATAATATTGGTGGGTTATCCTGGAGGTGACGCACCTCAGCAACGCTATAATTGATTGGATGCCACCTCTGCATGTGGCGGTGCATAGTATAGTTTCCAAAACTATACTTTTTGTCTGTGCCTCGGGACAGAACTGCATCGCAATGAGGCATGTCACCAGCCGGGCATTGACCTTTTTTTGCCCTCGAGGGTAAGAAAAAAATTGCCACATAAAATGGTCTAAGCGGTGGGATTGCAGGGACTGTTCATGCAAGAACTGCCTTGGCTCTATCTCCTCTTCCTCTTCTTCTTCCTCTTCCTCTGGGTTTGGAAGGAACTGTGCAGGTGGTCCTTCCTTCCTAGGTGGTTGTGGTGGTGGTGGGGGTCCACCAGCTGCAGCTTCTACAGATGCCATGACTGAACAAGCAGAAACAGGTCTTCCTCTCACAAAGATGAAAGTCAGAGTGAGGAAAAAAGGTGGGGGCTTTCATCATTTGGGAAAAAAATGTTCTAAACCAATGAAAAGTGTTATTTTCAGGTCACATGACCTGTTACGCTTACGTTACGCGTCCCACTCCGTGCCCGGAGTGCTTCCAGGGTGCTGTGCTTCGCGCCTCGGGTCGCGCTCCGGAGCACTTCCGAGTGCGCTAAAGCGGTGCGTCATAAGACGCATTACGCGGCAACGCAATACGTCGCGCTTACGCGACGCGTCACAATGTTGTTTTCGAATGCGGCAGTTGGGCTAACGGAATGTTTCCTGGTGCGCGGATCGGGTCGCGGCACCAAATTGAGCTAACGGAAAGCTACCCGGTGCGCGGACCGGTAGCGAAAAAAAATAAATAATTATATACATAAAAAAATTATATTAAATACATAAAAAATATATTTTTCCTTTAAAAGAAGAATACATTTTACAGCTTTTGATATTTGCAATTAAAAAACCATTGAAATTCACTGAAAAAACCATAGGTTATAGACCATATATAGTTAGGAATTAGCATTTACAAAACCTTATTTTACTCACACAAAACCATTGAAATTCGCATATATAGTTAGTTGCACTAACTATATATCGCGCACCCGCAATCCACTGCTGATGATGTCACATATTACATCATTCATGACATGGTCAGTGACATCACTGATGACATCACTGATGACATCTCAAATGACATCACTGATGACATCTCAAATGACACCTCAAATGACATCAATGATGACATCACTGATGACATCTCAAATGACATCACTGATGACATCACTGCTGACATCTCATTTGACATTACTGATCACATCACTGATGATATCATTCATGTGATAATACGATGAACCTCTTCAGACTCTAATATAACCTTAGATACAATCAGTGTAAACAGACACTCACAGACTGTCACTCATCCATGGAGTTACTCACACACCTAGTCAGTCATGCAAAGAATCAATCACACCTCCATTTCCTCAACTATACAGTTATACACACCTTACTTATTCAAACATATACTAACACATATTTACTCTCTTATACAATCCCTGATACAAGTTCACAATGATCCATACAGCCACTCACACATTCACTGGCTCTTATGCACAGTTATTTATATATGTCAACTCTCACATGTACTGTGTTTTACATATGTACTTACTTTGACATGTAGCACTGAGATATCCATTCACTCACCAATACACTCATGCACACAGTCAACCGCCCATATAGCTGTTTCCACATGCACTTTTGAACCCATACATCTAGTGAATCAACTGCTCACACATCTATGCACAGAGTCATACACCTCCCAGCCACCCACACACACACTCAGTCTCCAATACAAATACTTGGGCAACCAATCAATAACTCATATAGTTACTCATATAGCTACTGATTAACACATGCAGCAGTTTACAGAACAACAGACATAATGATGCACAAATTAAGACAGTTTAGTCACTAATCCATGCACTCAGTGAGACACATTTAATCACTCACTTATACAGTCAGTCATGCACCTACTAAATTCTTCATCCAGACACATACATCCACTCATTCTTCAATATGTAAGACATATTTTAACTTTACAGAAACATACAGTCACTGGATGTTGTCATCAGGGATGTCATCAGTGATGTCATTTGAGATGTCATCAGTGATGTCATCAGTGTAGTCACTGACCATGTCATGAATGATGTAATATGTGACATCATCAGCAGTGGATTGCGGGTGAGCGATATATAGTTAGTGCAACTAACTATATATGCGAATTTCAATGGTTTTGTGTGAGTAAAATAAGGTTTTGTAAATGCTAATTCCTAACTATATATGGTTTATAACCTATGTTTTTTTCAGTGAATAAATATATATATATATATATATATATATATATATATATATATATATATATACATGTGTGTGTTGGCTACTGGCAATCGCCAGGGACCTCTGCTCCCTAGGGAAAGTGTTTTTGTGCTGCTAATAACTTTTGTGCTGTTTGACGAATCTTAACAAAATTTGGAAAACTAGTTTGCCACTCAGTACAGCTGATGTTTGGAATGTTTTGGGCTGATACCTCAAGCAGGTGCAGAGAAAAAGGGGGTTCAAAACGTTTTTTCTCCATGTAATTTCTGATAGGAGTTTTTGGCACAACTATTGCCCAGACTGCTGAATGGAAAGCATTTATTATTTAGTGTAAATCTGTTCAGTAATTTTAGAGTTATTAAAAAGTAGATAGATGTATACCTAGAGACGCAGATCCAACGCAGTGGATCTGTGGATTCATACACCAACAGCAGCGCTGTGATTGGCTAGCAGCAACCTGAGAGAATAGTTGTGGCCACCATTTTGTCAATTGGGACATGGTTCCAGGGGGAATAAAGTTTAAAAAAGATATAAGGGAATAATGGGTCAGGATCGATGTATCCTGACCCTATGGGACTTATGAAGAGGTCTGTGAGGAACCCCTCAAGTGGCATAAATTGTTCAAAAATGTTTTTTGTGGGGTAAGAGGATCTGCTGATCCAACTTGGTGCTCAGCGTGGCCCCCATGTGGATCCATGACAGATCCCAATAAAAAAAGTATCCAAGGATGCAAGAGGGTTCTGGAAATTAGTCCAAGAGAGTGTGGGGGGAAAATCTGGTTCCTTAGCCTGTATAGTCCCTGAAGATGACTGGGTAGGCTATCTGGAAGAAATTTATGGAAGATGGCCGACTAATCATGAGCGCAAAATCTGTTCCGCTCGCGGATTTTGCGAATTTTCGGTAAATTCGCGATCCGCGAACTCCCGCAAATTTACCGAGAATTCGCCAATCCGCGAGCGGCAGATCCGGGGGCAAAAGTTGAAGCCTGGCTTGTTGTAACTATTTTAGGATGGCGCCGGCAATCTGCCAGCGCCATCCTAAAATAGTTACTAAGTTAGCTTCAACAGGAAGCTCTAATAGCACCTGCTTTATTTTATCTATTAGAGCTTCCTGTTGAAGCTAATTTAGTAACTATTTTAGGATGGCGCTGGCAGCTTGCCGGCGCCATCGTAAAATAGTTACACCATGCCCTTTGCTGTTCCTGTAACCAGGAGGGTCTGTCTCTTCATCTACTGCTCTGATCGGTCTCAGACCTTTTATACACAAAAGAGGCATGTGAACTTGCATGGAAGCACAGCTCACTGAGGGGACCCCTGCGCCCCTCGGCGCGATTGCATTGTAACACACACATGGTCGCTGGAACCAGTTGAAGCTCAAATTCAGTGATGCATTCTTCAGCCCAAAAACAATTGTGAGCGTTGTCGAGGCTGGACAGGTGTGCTTTCTTCCCAAATCTACTGTCGAAAATCAGCTGTGATGCTGGATAGAGGCCTTTGCATCCTTGACTTTCACGAGCGCAATCCCTTTGCTGTTGGTCGCTGGAACTAGTTGAAGCTCAAATTCAGTGATGCATTCTTCAGCCCAAAAACAATCGTGAGCGTTTACGAGGCTGGACAGGTGTGCTTTCTTCTCAAATCTACTGTCGAAAATCAGCTGTGATGCTGGATAGAGGCCTTTGCATCCTTGACTTTCACGAGCGCAATCCCTTTACTGTTCCTGTGACCAGGAGGGTCTGTCTCTTCATCTACTGCTCTGATCAGTCTCAGACCTTTTATACACACAAGAGGCATGTGAACTTGCATGGAAGCACAGCCCACTGAGGGGACCCCTGCTCCCTTCGGCGCGATTGCATAGTAACACACACATGGTCGCTGGAACTAGTTCAAGCTCAAATTCAGTGACGCATTCTTCAGCCCAAAAACAATCGTGAGCATTGTCGAGGCTGGACAGGTGTGCTTTCTTCCCAAATATACCGTCGAAAATCAGCTGTGGTGCTGGATAGAGGCCTTTGCATCCTTGACTTTCACGAGCGCAATCCCTTTGCTGTTCCTGTGACCAGGAGGGTCTGTCTCTTCATCTACTGCTCTGATCGGTCTCAGACCTTTTATACACACAAGAGGCATGTGAACTCGCATGGAAGACCCCCCCCACTTTAAAAATTCGCAAATCCGCGAATTCTCAAATTCGCGAATTTGCGGATATGCGAATTCGCAAAATCCGCAAATTCGCGAATCACGAATTCGCAAAATTCGCCCATGCCTATGGCCGACACAATCAATACTAGGAACCTTAGTTTGGTTACGGGACGATATAAAGGACTACTTTACCCCAAGATATATAACGGAGATTATTGCTAGCTTGAACCTCACCCGCGCTGCAGGACCAGATAACCTCCCGGCAATGATAATTAAAACGTGTCCAGAATGGTGGGCAGAGTTTTTTGTAAAGATGTTCCTGGTAATCCTGGACACGGGAATTGTTGCAGAAAGTTGGAAAAGCACAATTATAAGGCCTATTCATAAAAAGGGCAGCCACAAATTACCAAAAAACTATAGGCTGATAAACCTCCTGGATATAGGGGAAAAAGTCTTTGCAAAAGTAATATTAAACTTATTAAAATATTGGGCAGAGGAAAACCAAATCATTTCGCCGGAACAGGGTGGGTTTAAATCCGGCCATTCTACAATTCATCATTGTTTTGCTCTTTGGGCCATAGCACGGAAGTCAATGGAATCTCGGGGTAGGTTATTTTGTTGTTTTGTTGACTTCCGTGCAGCCTTTGACCTAGTCAACCGGGAGCTGCTGTGGGAGGCCCTGATTAGTCACGGAATTCCTAATGATATACTGCGGCTGCTACAAATGCTCCATACTAAAAACTGGGCACAGATAATTTTAGACATTGATGGAAGTTTATCAGGGAAAATAGAAATTGGAAATGGTCTGCGCCAGGGTTGCGTATTAGCTCCCTTGTTGTTCTCCCTGTTCCTAGCTGACCTACCATCAATGCTGGGGAATACAACTGGGGCAAGCCTGAAATTAAATGGCAAGCAGATAGCATGTTTACTCTATGCTGACGATCTGGTGATTATGGATCAGACCGAGGTTGGCTTGCAAAGAAAACTAAATGTATTTAATGACAACTGCTTAAGGAAAAAACTTGTGATAAATATGGACAAGACCAAAACATTGAGCTTTGGCCGGAGGAAAACTGAGTTCTCATGGTGGATTGGGTCAGAAAAAGTGGAATCAGTAACAGAGAATAGATACTTGGGGTTATGGTTCGAGCAGAATCTGAAATGGAATACCCACTTAGGGGCATCTAAATTAAGAACTTCTTCTTGGATTAGCGGTCTGATATTGTTCAATAAAGCCTATGGTGCTATGATCGATAATCCAGTGCTAAAAGCCTACGCTGCTATTGTACCCCCACAATTTTTGTATGGTGCTGAATTGTTGTTCCTAAGTGGTAAGGAAAACTGGGATGTGGCAGAAGGTAAAAACCTAAAAAAGTTATTTATGCTCCCCCGGTCAGCAATGGTTCAGGCAGTAAGACTGGAACTAGGCCTGACTTCATGGGGTACGCAAGTTGGTATGGCCCTTTTGCGCTTTTGGAAACGCCTAGAAATAGGCACAATTACCAAAATATCACAATGGTGCAAAAATTGAATTCAGGTCAGTGAACTAAAATGGGCAAGAGAGACCAGGGAGATAATAACAAAGTTATGCAAGAAGATGAGCGTTAATGTATGCTCTACTGTCTCCGTGGCTAATATTGATAAAAAGTTACTTAGGTCGACGGGGAAGGAAGTATCGCATGCACAGGACAAAATCTATCTTGCAAGTAAAACTTCGATCTGTTTTATGATCGATGCATTGAATAATGGTCAATGCTTCCCCTACACTGATAAGTTAACTGACCGCAAATTACGAAATGAGGTTCTGAGGGTAAGAATTGGGGTAAACCCTTGTTATATGAACAACTCTGTAAAGCGAGCTATGATCAATGAGGAGGGAAGCTGGATTTGCTCTTGGGTCCAAATGTGATATGCTGCACATCTTGTTTGATTGTCTGAAGTTTTTGGATTTACGTATTACATTTTTAAAACAAACTTTTATGAAATATGAGATTAAAACTAGGACCCAGGCTGTGTTACTAATGACAGAAATGGCCCACTTAGATATTGCTGTGGCTATGGGGAAATATATGCAAAAAGTGAAGGCAGTTTTATATCTTTTTAACGACTTTTAACAACGAACTATTTTTAGATCAGATAATTGTGGGCTTTTACATCAAATAAGTTTTAGGAGATTTTATGTATGTTAATGAAATGTTTTGTTTAACTTGTTGGATGAATTTTTTAGCGACATGTATTGTTTGTGGACCAATGGTCCGAATAAACGTGAAATAAACTTGAAACTTGACAAAAAAAAAGTACACCCACTCATAGATCCATACACACACTCATGCACCCACTAACACAACCACACAACTAGCCACACACCCACTCACACCTCCATACAACCACTCACACACCCACTCATAGACCCAGAAAACCATTCATGCAGTCACTCATACATCCACTATGAGACCCAGAGAACCACTCACACACCCATGCAACTACTCACACCCACTCACACACCAGTACAGCTACTTACACACCCGGTCAGAGACCCACAAAACCACTCACACACCCACTCACAGACCCACACAGCCAGTCACACATGCACTCACACACCCACTGACACACCCATTTACATACCCACATAGCCACTCATAGGCCCATTCATATACCCATAAAGCCACTCACACAATCACTCAGAGACACAGAAGAGTACTCACACACTGACTTACACACTCATACAGCCACTCACACACCCACTCAGAGGCCCAGAGAACCAGTCACACACCTACTCACATACCCACATACAGCCACTCACGTACCCACTCAGACCCACAAACCACTCACTCACACACCCAATTACACATCCACACAACCACTCACACACCCACTCATACACCCAGTTTACAGGGAGGACGTTATAGTTAGGAAATAGCATTAAAAACATAGAAATTCACTGAAAAAACAAAGGTTAAAGAGATGTTATAGTTAGTAAATAGCACTAAAAACTGTAGGAATTTACAAAAAAAATAATAGTTACAGGGACATTAGAGTTAGGAAATTGATTTAAAAAGACCTCTGAAATTCACTATTAAACCAAGGATTACAGGGACGTTCTAGTTAGGTTCAGATTTTACACACACAAAACAACAGAAATTCAGCAGGTACAGTTATCTAAAGTAACTATAACTTGTTCCCTAAGGTAACTATAACTCATGCCCTCACTGCTACTCACCCCACATATAACATTGGTCACAACATCTTCTATGACATCATTGATAATATCACTGCAACATTGGCAGCAAAATTCTTGATGAGAAAACTAAACTGTGCAGCTGCTATTGGAAGGACATGTTTTACTCAGTACATCAAATTTTTTCTCATATGGCACAGGAAGATAGTGTGAACTGTGTTCTCATCTTAGTTTCTAGGGCACCTACTATAACCTTTTTGAGGAAATCATGAGAGAACATTTTTATGTTGAATCACATCAGAGGATCAGCCTTTTATACAGGATAAAATCACATTAGATCAAACCATAACTCATAAATTTAGTATGGTACTTCTAACAAATGATTTATATTGTGACTGAAATATATTCTAACCCTTCATATGTGTTCATTTATATAGCCCTCAAAAACAGGCTTTCAATACAATGAATTTCAGTGGCGACAATGCACCTGAGTTCTTGAGTGACTGCCACAGCACATTGTTCATAATATAGCCAGCCATAAGAAGCCTCCACAGCCTGGTTTTCTGACCCTGCCCCCTGATTTATTATTGTATTCATTTTTATTATGAAGGAACCATATCATGTTATGGTCAAATAATAGGAATTGACCAGTCCCCTTTAAATTGACCAATCAGAGCATATCTGAAAACCTGTGGTCCAGATATCACTAATGTTTTCTGGTGGTTAATCCATTCATGCCCAACCCGAGTTCACAAAAACTACTGAATGGATTTACACCAAAAGCACTTTTTTCTGTATCGGAGAGCAAGCATTCCAATTAGAACTAAAATGGGAAATCAATATTATGGGACCCATCTTTCTACATTTCCCATGCCTGAGGGACCAGCACAAACCCTTCCCTAAAAAAAGCCAAAGTAAACTATTTTTTAATGTTTCAAGCATATTGTTTGAACAGTGTCAAAGCTACAGAAAAACATTAAATTTGTTTCCTATGGAAAGTCTGACCTAACTATAGCCATACTCATGATATTGTCCTCAGAGTAAAAGAAGTGTGTGTGAATGTGCGTGTGTTAGACTTCACATCCTTGCAGTGGTCTTCCCCCAAACTCTTTGCTTTCATTCCTGATGTTTCTGAATTTGTTTTTGTTGGCATTAGTCCTCTGTGCACTTTATCCCTGCTAACCAGCGCTAACCTGCTTGTGCTCACTTTCTAAAACATAGCAAAATTGGGCCTACACCTGATTAGCACATTTAATCTACTTATAAGTACCTAGTATATGGTACTAGATAGTGCCCAAGTAATGTAAAATAAATGCTAATAGTGGGCAAGCAGCATTCATTGTGCCACCCACTGACATAGCACTTTAAAACTTTTCTCAGGCCTGCCTCTGCAGTCTGTAGTGCAGTTTTAAACTGCCATTTTGACCTGGTAAAATATACCTTTTGCAATGCCCAAATGTTCCTATTTAATATGTATAAGTCGCCCCTAAGGTAGGCTCTTAGGGTAGAGTACATTGTATTTAAAAAGTAGGACATGTATATTTAAATTGTACATGTTCTGATGGTGAAAACATTTGAAATTAGTTTTTTTCTGCTATATGGTCTAATTCTCCCATTGGATAACATTGGGTTACACTAATACACTTGATAAGTGCTAACTGTGGATTGGTAGTAGGTAAAACTCTCATGCTTAGACTCAAATAAATTGTAATCTAAAATCCTCTTTTTTATTATATCTTTATTGGCATTTTTGCACATTGACATTTACATAAGTGAAATAGCACCTAAGAAACAGTCTGGTGTTGTCCGTACAACAGTCTAGATATGTTGGATCTCCCAAGACAATGCCAACTAATCAGACAGTTGTTCTGAATAGCCAGTACACCATAAAACATCTCAATACTCTTTATCCACATTGTGCAAAGGGGGAGTTGCATTAATCACCAAATTACAAACATCATAGTAAAGTACCAAAAACAGCTACACAACATGCAAAGTAGCAAACATTTAAACCAGTATGGCATCCAGTGGTTTCTATATGTACAATAGAGGTTCAGGTTTCTATATTCATCTAGTAGTGTGTGGCTTCCTGTTGTGCGGGGGTGTCTAGGGCCACTATGGGATC
Source organism: Lissotriton vulgaris (assembly GCF_964263255.1). Taxonomy (NCBI): domain Eukaryota; kingdom Metazoa; phylum Chordata; class Amphibia; order Caudata; family Salamandridae; genus Lissotriton; species Lissotriton vulgaris. Next base: position 102,991,449 of record NC_141694.1, read on the forward strand.
GAGAGGGGAGTCACTGTGATGCTAAATTGCCCTCTCCAACATGTCATGTCACAGTACCCGAAGGTGCATCTTTAGGGGTATCTCCTGCCTGCTCTCCATTCTGGGTCTCAGTAGTGGTATTCTCTATGCCATCTATTCTCTTATTGTCACATATCCGCAACACCTCTGTCCACAACCCTGCTATCAGGCCTCATTGTATACCTCATGTATCTTCCCTCATTAATGCTCTTTCTTCTGCCATGTCCCACATTTCCACGTCCCATTCCCAGCATACCACCATGGGCCCCATGCTCGCTTCCAATAGTAATGCAACACATCTTCATGCAAGGACCAAGGCCAGGTCTACAAATCTAGTGGCCACCTTCCTAGCTCTGGGCCTGGGAGTAGCGCCAGAAGGCAGACCTCCGCTAAACAGGGCAGTAGGCATGGCAGCACCTCGTTAAGTTATAACTGTGAGTCAATAGTCTTGTAGTTTTGGGTAATCCCACACCATATGAGCAGCCCTAGCATCCAATGCACCACATCTTGGACATTGCTGATCTGCGTTCCCATACAAAATACTTAACCTGTGTGGGGTGAGATAGGTCTTATGAAGGAAATTCCAAGAGACCCTCTTTGGGCTACTCCTTTTTCTAGACCACTCCACCTCAGTTAGTTCCCTGTCTAGTAGGGGTTCCCTACCTCTTCAGAGTGTGATCTAGGGGCTTTATGGTCATCTCCATCAGAGCCCTGTGTAGCCATTTTCCTAGATGACTTGTAGACCCTAGAGTCACCATAACTTGAAGAACCACATGTGTGTCTGGTTCTTGTCTGGCCCCATGCAATAAAGCTCTGAAAGTTCCCACCAGGGCATTATAATTTAAAAACTGACCAGTGGGGAGACCATAGTGTGCGAGGAAGTCATCCAACTGAATTAACTCCCCATTTTGGACACAGTCTCTGACTGTCAGTATGCCTGACACAGACCAATCCCACACCTTACGTGCCGTGAATGGGGAGAGATTATCACCATGCAGAAGCCCCACCAATGGGTGGCCCGGCGCATACAGGGTAGCTCATGTGCCAACACTTCAATGCTACCTGCAGTAGAACCCTGGGTGCAGGCACCTTTACTTTTGGATACAAGATTTTGTCAAGCAACAGCCCTTGATTACCTGCCAGCACTTCAGTGCCTATTGTATCCAAGCCCCTGTCATCCAGACACTGAGTCAGCCATTGAAGCTGGGCTACCAAATAACATAATTTTAAATCTGAGGCACCTATTCTGCCTGCCTCCGGGGCCCTCCGCAGCACTGACCCTGAGTTGTTTCCCATCCCAGACCAGGTTCCTCAAAAATGCATCCAGGTCCCTGAACCATCTCAGCAGGACACCACTCGGAGGTTGACAAAATGATATAATAGCCTTGGGAGCATAACCGTTTTGGAAAATGACTCAGGCCATGACTGTTGGTTGAATGGAATGCAAGAATTGTATACAAGTTTTGAGGGCAAGTATTACAGGGCTGAGATTGCCCTCCTAGAGCCCATCTGGGTTGTGACATACCTGTATTTCCAGGCACCAATTGAGGCGAGGCGGCATAGTTGATGGCTGTTGCTGTGCAGGCGCTATTGAAAAGATATGGGTCCTAGACTTGTTAACCCAGAGTCCTGTTAGTATCACAAATTCTTCCAGTATGTACAAGGCATGGGATACCTCCAGGGCACTGACTCTCAAGTATAAGAGCAAGTCATCAGCATACAGAGACATTATATGTTCCTTACCCTCCAATAAGAGGCCATGTTGTACGCCCTCCTGCCTAGGACTAGACCTGGGTAGAAAGCTACGTGACACTTGCGTAGTGTGCGCAACTATGCGCTACACGAATTGCATGTAGCACAGTGCAAAAAACATAGCAGGCATTTTTTGCTTGCTTGCGGCACTCAAGTTGGGGACCGCGAGCGAGCAAAATTACATGCCGGCGAGACTTTTTCCTCGTTCGGGATCAGCAACACCAAGTTGCTGATCGCGAGCGTGGAAAATAAACCTCCTGGCGAGATTATCAAAGCAGGGGTGTCAGGTTTCTCATTGCAGTGATCGCGTATGCTCGCGACCGCTCGCGATGAGACACTACCAGTCCGCGTTAAGAAAACTGCAGCTCGAGTACCATTCTACTCGAGCGGCAGAAAATTACCGCCTGCACTATGCAATATGCCGTTTGCAATGATTGCACAGTGCGGACAAGCATCCGGCACTGTGCAATCATTACGAACAGCATTTGCTACCACACTACGCAGTCCGGCTAGTGCTGCTTGTAGCTCGTGAAGTGCACTCCGTGTAGCTAATCGTAGCGCTACTACGTGAACTACGCCCAGGGTTACCTAGGACGCTCTGTCAGGGGTTCAATGGCCAGGGCAAATAAGAGCAGGGACGGGGGACATGCCTGCCTGGTCCCTGTGTAGACACCGTAGGAGGCCAAAATGATGCCACCCGCCTTGACCCTTGCCATTGGGTGAGTGTATAACAATAATAAAAATAAATGAAGGGGGCCTAAGTAAATTTAGAGACCAAGCAAAGACACATTCCCTTAAATTGAAGTATAAATCACAAAAAGTGTCAATGGGTCTAAAGGAAAAAAGTCTATATGTGGCACATCAAACCTATTCTGTCTATAACATCCTACTTAGAAATATAGAGAAAAGCAAAAAGCTAGAAGGTACCATGATCTCAGTATGATCTACAAGGATACCCATTAGTCACCACACGGAACCGCCCTTCATCATTTGGGATTCCTTATAGTTCACTCACTTGAGAAACTACCTGTAAATATAGAAGGCCAGGTCTTATAACCTCCAAAGAACCTGGTATTGACCAGTGTGATCTTAATGTTGATAGTACTCATTCGTGGAAAAATGTGTGACTGATTTGCAGTGCATGTGAAGATATAATGTGAAGAAATAGTAATTGTGAATAATAGTGAAAATAAAATTGGGTGAGGGAGCAGATATGAAATTTTATTCTATGTTTTTCTCACTCCACCAATATTAAAAAGAGTAGCCAGAGGTAGTTTTAAAAAATAACTACCTAGATGGAAAAGGTGGTCAACATGTTTCAGCAACTATATAGGACTAGTGTGTCCCTTGCTTTCATCAGGACCTAGATATGCATTATGCTACTGCAAGAAAATTTGTGTTAAAAAGAAAAGATAGTGACTGCATGATTGTCATGCTGCGACAAGGAAAAAGATCACCTGATTTCCTAGGTGTAGTCTTGACTTGTTGCAGTCTTTTTGCATATCACTGGTAGGAAGATACAAATACAGACAGACAAACAGTTAAAAGGACACAGAAATAGACATCACAATATGTAAGTGGTAAACATATTATACTTAAACATCAATGTTTTATACAAAATCAAGTTTTGTTTTCATTTTCTGACATGGAGGTACATCATTGTTATTCATGCATCTGACTGGAAAAAACTCTATCTTACCCTTGTCAACGGAGTTTGAGGCCTCGCCTCGCCTGGCAACGGCTCAGGGAATGAGGGAAGCACCGCTCTATTAAAAGGGAAGCAAGAACAAAGAAATTGTGATTGCTTCCTATCAACTGAGAAGGCACGCACGCTAAAAAAGTGATCGTTTCCGAACTGGTTAATAAAGGAGTGTTTTATAATTCTAGTTCCACAGGGTTATGTACGATCGCAAGGGGGAGATAAATGCCTAACCTTTACATGTTCGTTGCAAAAATGCTTGAAAAAAGAAGGAGAGGGCAAGGAGTGTCAAGGAGGAGCTATTTATAGCGTGAAAAAGTACACTGTCTCATTTAACCCCTTGGGCGCGGCCGCGATTCTGCACCTGTGCGGCGTTCTTTGAAGTGGGCGGGTTTATGATGGCCCCCTGCTGTCATCAGCGCACGCCCACCGTAGTGCATTACGGCTGGAGGCCGTCATCAGCATCGAAGGGGTTAAAGATGGTGAAAATGGCGAGGAGTATCGAAGAATAGAGAATGCTAGTTTGTAGCGTAAACTCTATTCAATCTATCATCGCACTTACACATGGTGAAATATTTGTATCTCAAGTCTTAGTCTTAAGATGAGACATCTCTCAAATGAGTTTTTTATCAAACGCTATCGGCGTATAGGCAAGCACCTAAATATCCATTGTAACGCCTCCTAGCATGTATTCTCGCTAAGCGCACACTGTGATGGTATTGCTATCACTGGCCAACAGCTGTTTCTTAGTGTCCATTCATGGCAAAACATACGCAGGAAAAGAAACAAATAAAGTCCACTCACCTCTCCGTCGGTACTTCACTGCCGGCTTCTGAGCCGGTTGGGGAGGTATCCGAACGGAGGGAGAGCTGTGTTTAAATGCAGCATTCTGATTGTACCGGGAGAGTCATATGACTTGTGAGGCCACCTACTTGTTTACATGAACCGCGGAAGTTTGATCTTATGTGGCAGCTCTGCTTTTATTAGGTCGAAGGCCATCATGCTCACAATCAGAAGAGTAAAAAGACTCTTGTTGATCTCTAATGAAGTGATATTTAGCGCATATAATAAATTATATTAAGGTTGGTGGAAGCTGTGGTCTAAGTGCGGATGGAAACAAATATCACCATTGAAACAACTATTGTGCTGTTTATCCTGGACAGCATCATGCCAGTTAGTTTTATCATGGACTGTGCTACCTTAGCCATGAAACACAACTTATTTAAATTTGAAGATATGGTATACCTCCAAACATCGGGTACCAGCATAGGGAGCATTTTTGCTCCCAGCTTGGCAAACCTTCGACGGAGAGGTGAGTGGACTTCATTCGTTTCTTTTCCTGCGTATGTTTTGCCATGCATGGACACTAAGAAACAGCTGATGGCCAGTGATAGCAATACCATCACGGTGTGCGCTTAGCGAGAATACATGCGAGGTGGCGTTACGATGGGTATCTAGGTGCTTGCCTATACGCTGATAGTGTTTGACAAAATACTCATTTGAGAGATGTCTCATCTTAAGACTAAGACTTGAGATACAAATATTTCACCATGTGTAAGTGCGAGGATAGATCGAATAGTGTTTACGCTACAAATTAGAATTCTCAATTCTTCGATACTCCTCGCCATTTTCACCATCTTTAAAGAGACAGTGTACTTTTTCACGCTATAAATAGCTCCTCCTTGACACTCCTCGCCCTCTCCTCCTTTTTTCAAGCATTTTTGCAACGAACATGTAAAGGTTAGGAGTTTATCTCCCCCTAGCGATCGTACATAACCTTGTGGAACTAGGATTATAAAACACTCCTTTATTAACCAGTTCGGAAACGATTACTTTTTTAGTGTGCGTGCCTTCTCAGTTGATAGGAAGCAATCACGATTTCTTTGTTCTTGCTTCCCTTTTAATAGAGCGGTGCTTCCCTCGTTCCCTGAGCCGTTGCCAGGCGAGGCCTCAAACTCCGTTGAGAAGGGTAAGATGGAGTATTTTCCATTCACATGCAGGAATAACAATGATGTACCTCCATGTCAGAAAATGAAAACAAAACTTGATTTTGTATAAAACATTGATGTTTAAGTGGAATATGTTTACCACTTACATATCGTGATGTCTATTTCTGTGTCCTTTTAACTGTTTGTCTGTGTGTATTTTTATCTTCCTACCAGTGATGTGCAATAAGACTGCAACAAGTCAAGACTACACCTAGGAAATAAGGTGATCTTTTTCCTTGTCGCAGCATGACAATCATGCAGTCACTATCTTTTCTTTTTATCACGAATTTGCTTGCAGTAGCATAATGTATATCTAGGTCCTGATGAAAGCAAGGGACACACTAGTCCTATATAGTTGCTGAAACATGTCGACCACATTTTCCATCCAGGTAGTTATTTGTTAAAACTACCTCTGGCTACTCTTTTTAATATTGGTGGAGTGAGCAAAGCATACAATAACATTTCATATCTGCTCCCTCACCCATTTTATTTTCACTATTATTCACGATTACTATTTCTTCACATTATATCTTCACATGCACTGCAAATCAGTCACACATTTTTCCACGAATGAGTACTATCAACATTAAGATCACACTGGTCACTACCAGGTTCTTTGGAGGTTATAAGACCTGGCCTTCTATATTTACCTATAGTGTCTCAAGTGAGTGAACTATAAGGAATCCCAAATGATGAAGGGCGGTTCTGTGTGGTGACTGATGGGTATCCTTGTAGATCATACTGAGATCAGGGTACCTTCTAGCTTTTGCTTTTCTCTATATTTCTATGTAGGATGTTACAGACAGAATAGGTTTGATGTGCCACATATAGACTTTTTTCCTTTAGACCCATTGACACCTTTTGTGATTTATATGAGTGTATAACAACCATACCCATTTAAGCCACCCTTCCCCAAGTCACATTCACCCCATGATGGATAATAGAAAGTCCCACTGCAAGGAATCAAAACCTTTCTCCATATCAACCACCATTTTTCAAGAAAAGTTACCATGTCCGTACCGTCAGCTCCTTCAAGTACCCAAACCACTCAAATGTTATTCCGGTGGCTGCGGCATTTCACTTCTTCAGTACATCTCTCTGAGGCAGCCACTTTGGCCAAGAGCTTGTCGATCTTAGAGGATGTGTCCTTCTGTCGAATTTCATCTACGGAGCATTCCACTCCCTTCACCCTGTCCACCAGCTTATGATGCTCCCCCTGCAAAACCCCCAGGCCGACTGTTACTGGTTCTATGTCCTGTTTTAGGGCATTCTTTGTGTCTGCAATTGCCACCAATACTTTATCCAAATGGGAATGAATGGAGGCATCCATGATAGAGCTCCTGCTCTCCCCTGTTTCCGGGAGTTTCAGGGAGGTAACTCTTGTGCCCATCTGTGTGTCCCCCTGTTTTTATTTCAAATTCCCCTGTTTGTCCACTGAGGGTTGTGGTACACTCCAAAATGGAGCGTTCTTAGGTCTTCCGGTCCCAACAGTGCAATGCTGATTGTCGGGACTCCTGCTGCATTCCTGTATGGCCCACCAATGGAATGGGATTCTCCAACACCCTCCACCCCAGTAGCAACCACTTAAAGGGCAGACTAGTTCTTGCCTATGCTAGCCTGACAAAACCCAATGGCAGTGTGGGCAATGTGCTGCAGCCGATTAGGATCGCTATCACCCAGAGACATCTCCTCACTGCCAACTTGGTTACTTTAGCCCTATGTCAGTGGCCCTCTTGTTGTCCTTGGACTGCTATTATCCCACCTCTGATCGTCCGGGCCGCCCCTTGCTATTGCCAAGGTCATTGCTCCAACGGTGCAGCTCCTGCTCAAGGGTGGTGAGGGGGGCCACACTTCCCCTCCAGCCCGACTCATACTCCTTCACAGAACCACAGGCCCTTGTTGGGCGTACAAGGAAGGCAAGCAGAGGGGAGGTCCAGGGAGGGGGCACCCCTGCCAACAGAGGCCGCCCAGCCACACTCCTCTTGGTCGGATCTTGGTAGATCTTGCTTTCCCCTTTATCACCAAGGCCTACTCTACTGGGCTGCACTCTGGTGTAGACCTGGAATAGCGTCTGCCACTCAGCTACTCAGCTACGCCTGTTCTTTCGTGCATATATTCCTCCCACACTGGGCCACGTTGAGGACCCGACCTCCCTCGCTGTCTTCAGATTCACACAGCGGAGCCCCGTGAGATCCCCTCACCTGACTTCTGCTCTCCTAAGTGTGATCGTGTGCACCTGCATGCCACCTCTCCTGCAGGAGTATCTCCAGTGGTCCTCTAGCTGGCTCAGTCAGCGATCCTCCTCTTCAATCCACCGGGTCAGCACCGCAGTTCAAGTCTGCTTCCTGACCAAGGCGCGGCGGGACTGTTCTCTCAGAGGCAGGCAGCCACTCAGCATCCTTCCTCACTCATCTCTCTGTCGTTCGCCACCCTCACACTTTTCACTTCTCAGCTCCTCTGGGCCATACTACAGTTTTTTGTACTCAGCTGTTGGTAACGTTCCTCGATCGAGGCTATGATGCATACGATAAGCAATTGTGGCTGCCGGGCAGTCCGATGTGACAGGATTACTGCGAGAGCGGAATGGTACCCAGAGCTCACATCTTTGGTGTCCTGGGCACGCCCCTCATTTAAGAACCTCTTTAATGGTAAAGTCAGATTTAAGTCACAATTCTGAAAATGCCAAAGTTGTCATTTTCTTGTCCACACAATTTATGCTTCTGCCAGTTTTCTAGGTCATATGACTGCGAATGGCTCGGATGTTGGGCTTTTTATATTCCTCCAGACAGTGAGACGAAAGGGGGGCTAGTTGCTGGCAGCTTGGGCCATCCTGTCAGGATTGCTAGGGGTGGAGCTGTTCCATGCCCCTTTTACAGCTTGCCTCTAGCGCACACAAAGGAACCTGTCACTAGTCTTTTGTTACCCCAGACTTCTTGGAGCCTTGACAGGGGAAGAGAAGAACTGCCCAGAAGCAGGTGTTAGGAGTAAAGAGAAGACCCCCATATAAAAGGCTGGAACCAGTCATAAATACTTAACTCTCAGAACATCTCTTCAGTACACTCCTGGATCTGTGGAAGACTTCAGAAGGACTGCCTGGGCCTCCAGGGGACTGCCCTGCTGCTTGAAGGCCTACATTGCAGCTTGAAGGGGCACTAGGGTTTCTCCTTGAACCGAGGACCACCAGAAGTGACGCCAGGGCTACTTGTCTGGCCTCCTGTCTGAGCTACCGGACCATAACAAGTTCCTGAGTCCTTGAACGCTGCACCTACCAGCCGTTTTACCCAAGGTGCATCGCCAGTTGACCTGACTTTGCGGTAGCTGTCTTTACGTTAATCTCTGGAGCTGCAAATCCTGTCCTCTTGGCAGAGTTATCAGGCCTCATGGATCCCCCGTCGGCTACAGCCTGCACCTTCCTCTCACTGGAGATTTTACAATTTAAAAGAAGTGCTAAAGTCCCAAACTAAAATTCTTCCACGTGACCTTGTCCAATGGCAGACACTGCTGCCTTGCCCTGCTGAACTCTACCTTCTCAGGAACTTTTCTTCAAAATTTCTTCTACGACCGAAGATAGCCGAGACGAGTCCCAATTAGCCTCATGTAGCTGACCCTCATTCCATCTGGTCGGCCTTAACTGTTGGCTTTGCCCCAGTCTCACACAACCAGACACCTCTAGTTGACGCTTTGATCTTATAGGCACTATTTTGCATTAAAAACTTGGATGTAATTCATTTTGCTATAATTTAATTTCTTAAATAGTACTGTATTTTTCCAATTTGTAGTGATATTTTTCTTGCATTGCGTTGTACTGTTTCAGTGCTGCAGAAATACTTTACACATAGCCTCTAAGTATGCCTGACTACTTTTGTGCCAGGCTACCAAATGGTTAAGTACAAATTAATTTAGTGACTTTTATGGTTCACCTTGACAGGGATTGTGATTGTTACCTGAGTAGGACTTTCACTCCCTTGACCAATACCCCAATTTCTAACAGTGTGTGTGTGTGCATGTTTTTGTACTCGGTCTGCTCATTGTAGGTGAGATCAGCAGTTTTGCTTGCAGCTTCACCCACCCCTTAAAAATTCCTTCTAGAGGCACCACTTGGTCTGTGAAAGTCTTAGCGGCCCCTGCTGTAATACCAACATTGTTCAGTGGAGCAAAAACAAAAAGTTGGTGCACACACCAATTGTGCCCCGGGGATACTTTCTAGAATGCAGCCGCCGCTGTTATTTATGACATGTGTGCATTTAATTTAGGACAAGGACTCTTGCAGTAGTCAAAACACTATATCAGTCATGTCATTAGTGCACTTTTTGTGTGCAATGTCTTTGTTACATTAAACAAGATCCCAGCTCTTTCTTTAATGTATTAATAGGGATACACTTCACGCTGGCCTTGGGTCTCATTCATTTATTGCTTGCAGAGCTTCTTCTTGTGGGTTTTGTTTTAAAATAGTTTGCTCTGACAGCCTCTGCTATTAAAGCCATTGTCACAATAGAAGCGACTTTATTCAAAAAGATTTGTCCTAGAAGGAGAATGTAAAAATTGGAAAAATGTTTTACAGAGCTAACATCACAATTTCAATGTTAAAATCCGCAGCTTAGCCGCTGAGTTCAAAAGACTTCATTACAGAGAAGAAAGGGCTTTGTTCGAGCCTGTCGAATGGACAAACGCCGACTCTAAGACTGGCTACATTGCCAAAAAGAAAACGTTTTCACATATTTAAATTCGCTTTCACATTAATTGGATTTTTTACAGTATATCTTACTCAGATATTTGCTAATAGGAAAATAATCTGACAACTGAAAGGTAACAACAGTTGAGTCACATAATGGAAAATAATGGCTCACCCAGGCTGATTATTTTGAAAGTCGTATTAAACCAATTACTAAGCCCAGAGCAACGATTCACTAAAAATATATCATGTAATATGTCCTGACAAAGGAACTCTGAACGATCTTTTCCAAATTCATGAGCTATTTACTCTCTCTTTTAAGGTTTACCTAAACTCTTCTGTGCACAGTTCAGTTGCTACCTTTCTAAGAGAATAATATTGGCCATTTGTTATTGTTTTAAGAGTCTGCAAGGGCCCAGACGAGATACTTAATAGGATTGTAAACAACATTAAATATTAATTTGTAACATGACTTTTCTGTCTTTGTTTACTTTAATTACTAGTCATGGACCATTAATGCAGTTCAAGAACATATTTAAAAGTGTTTTCTATTTATTGTTGCTGTTTGAAGTATGCTCAGATAAAGGCTAAAAAATACCAGTTTTAGGAGATTTTGCTTAATTTTGTACTGGGTGGGACATCATACTGGTCAGGTGGCACTATCAACCCTACATGTACTGTGTCATTTGGACGCCTGGGCTATATTTGCCTGCAGAGGGCACTGTACTAGTCAGCTCCAGTGACAGGCTTAACTGAGTGTGCCTTAGGGAATCAGGGGACAAGAGTACAGAAAATAATGTGCAGTCTCAAGGCCCCAGGAAAAAATGCAACTGCTGTTTGAAACCTCAGCTCTGTCATTCACTGCCTGTGGGACTTGCCTCATGTTTTTTTAAGAGGGGGGCAGGAATCTTTCCACAGGTAGGTGTAGTGTGTGACTACCAGAAACACAAAGGGGCAGATTTACAAGTCCCCTGTAACACCAGTACGTCAATTTTTGTGAAGTACTGGTGGTGTATCTTACTGCTCCATATTACAAGTACAGGAAAAGCCACCCTGCGTGCCTTTTCCTGTCCTCGTAAATAGGGCTCCTTTTCACGCAGCACTTTGCGTAAAAGGTGCGTTCCATGGGTGTTGCTGTGGGTGTTCCCACACAACACCCATGGAAGGAGACACATTTCCAGATTTACGAGGAACCATAAATCTGTATATGGTGTAATGTTCTAATTTGAAGGCATTTGACATAATAATTGTAACAAGAAATTCCTGAAATTACATGGAATTGCACAAGCATAAATGAACGTTCACCCAGGCTTAGGCACAATGGGCATTAGCTCCCTCATCTTGCATCCCCAGGGCCCTTTGGAATTAAAAGAGGCACCACAGATGCTAGTGTGCGTCACAAATCTGGAGTTGTTTGTGACCCTGTTATATCCTGCTCTTCCTCTCTCTTTGTCCCTTCTTAGTGTTAGTGTCTGCTTGTCCATGTCATGTCTCTGTGATGTCATCCATGATTCTACCTGTTGCTATTCAAGGGATTTATCAGTTACCTGGAGGCTGAGCAGGAAGTTATCTGCTCCCGGTGGGGTTTCTTACCATATTACATTCCTACTTGAATGCTGTACCTGACTATCTAATCCCAAGAATAAATATACTACATGAACATTACAACAAGGACCCATCATCATTATTTTATTGAATTTAACACTGGCGACGAGGTAAAAAAGGACCCATTTAATAGAAAAGGGACTTCAGTGAATTTAAAGAGGTCATCATTGCAACCAAAGACAAGAAGAGAAACGTTTAAAATTACTTTCCTGCATCTGGGTGCCCCACTGGTGTCTGGTTCCAACGGACAGTCTCAACCCAGAGCATTGGAATAACATTTGCTGAAGTAATACTACTACTATATCATCTGGCACTAGAGCAAACTTAAAGGACTCCCTGTTTTCATGTAGTGAGTCAGCGTTTTACGTGAGTAACGTTACTGCTGCTGTCTGTCCTAGGTGTGCCTGTGCGACTTCTGCAACCTCCTGTTTAAATGGAAGTGTGCCTATGCTATTTCTGGAATCTGCTGTTTAAAAGATTGTCAGCTCACTTTGTGACTTCAGTTTATTGCCTCCGCAACTTGTGCCAACCTGCTGTTTGCAGGTCTCCTGTTTACAAAAGCGCTACTAACTGGGACCGTTACAACCTGCAATTAAAATTAAAGTCTGTCTGCATCAATCTGTGTGAACTCCATGTTTCGGTACCTTGGAGGTTGTGCACTAGCAGTTTGAGTGAAGAGACGGCTATTCTACTTTGTTATTTGGCTTGCCGTGTGGCCTACGCTGAGACCTGATGCCTATTTCTGCCAATCGCGTCCTGAGCATACTCTGCAAACTGTGCTGTAATTCACATGCCAGCGCTTGACTCTACACCATTTGGGAGTCTGTCTACATGCCTGACTTCGAGAATTGGAACTTGATCTGCACACCATTAATTTCTGACATTACACTACGTTTGGATCTGTAACCCGGGTGAGAGATCGCTCACCGGTGTTTGCTGTTTCATGATTTATTTATTTATTTATTTCCCTTGAAAAAAAAATGGTGTTCTCCAACAAGGTACTGTTTGATTTTCTTTACATTTTCCCATGGACATTTCTACAGAGCTGTTTGTGTCTCCCTTCATTCAAATGACAACGGTGACTACTTTTATTATTTTGATTTGTTATGTTTAAGATGTTGTGAACAATTTTGCATATTTCCTAATTTATGCAATGTGTAGTTTGCGCTGTAATTTACCCTTGAGTGCATTTTTTCTAAGTGCTGTGGTGTGCTAAATATCTATTTATATGCTCAATGCTTAGAACTCTGTTTCTAGGTTATGTATGTATACTGTTACATGTTCTTTTCTGTGTGGATTTGCAAGTGATACATTTTGAAATAATTTATTCTATTATTGCCTACTTTACTGGAGCCACGTTTGTGCTCAACCTTTGTTGAGGTGCTCATTTGCTTTCATTTTGGTGATGATTTGTAGGCGTTATGCTTATTGGGGTCATTTATGTGCTCAACTATGTTCAGGTGCTCCAATTTGTTTTCATTCTTAGTGATGATGAGCTAGAGTGACGCTCAATTTTGATGTTTATTTCGGTTATGAACCACTTTATAGTGCTCTATTGTTAGAGGTGTTCATGCGCTTGCTATTAGAAGCCATAGGGGCTCAATTTTATTGTCATTTCAGATGAACCACTTATAGTGCTCTATGGTTAGAGGAGTTCATCTATTTACTGTCAGGAGCCCCAGGGCTCAGTTTTATTGGTGATTTTCTGTTACTTACTGTGAGGAGCTGCATGGGCTCAGTTTTATTCTATTGATAGAGAAGTTGTGCATTTTCTGTGAAGAGCCGTTTTGTCATGAACCACTTTTACTGTGCTCTATGTTTAGAGGAGTTCATGTGTTTACTTTGAGGAGTTGGGCTCATTTTTATTGTGCTTTATTTTAGAGGAATAGAAAATATTCGAATTTGAGGAGTTGATATTTCATTTTCTATCCACGGTACTGAGCCATACTGTACCTTTGCTCATTTGTATTGAGATGTTCAGTTTTCATTTCATTTAAGCTTACATTCTTTTGTTAGCTTACGGTGCTTGTACAACCTTTGTACCTGCTCCCCTTTGATACTCTTATTTCCATCATGTTGAAGAGGGTGTTTATTTCTGGTGCATTTATGTTCTTTCTTTCTCCTGCCTTTCTGCTTCTGCCTTCTTCTGTTTCATCGTATTCATTTTTTTCAATTAAAGGAGGGAGGTGTGTTATATCCTGCTCTTCCTCTCTCTTTGTCCCTTCTTAGTGTTAGTGTCTGCTTGTCCATGTCATGTCTCTGTGATGTCATCCATGATTCTACCTGTTGCTATTCAAGGGATTTATCAGTTACCTGGAGGCTGAGCAGGAAGTTATCTGCTCCCGGTGGGGTTTCTTACCATATTACATTCCTACTTGAATGCTGTACCTGACTATCTAATCCCAAGAATAAATATACTACATGAACATTACAACAAGGACCCATCATCTTTATTTTATTGAATTTAACAGACCCACTACTGACTTACAAGCCGTTTACAGTGTAGGATGATCGCATCTGGAGTAATCAGCAACAAAGGATGAGATCCTGGATGAGTAAGTTATGGTGGCATGTTTCATAGATTGAGGACAGAGTGGAGGGGATGAAGGCAAAATAAACTTGAAATGAGACTAGAAAGTCCCATTTGGATGGGATCTAGTAACACAATACCATTGCATACCCAGGCTGTATTGCACCAGATAAGGGAATAATAAAAATAGTCAACACTGCTGAAGAAGTAGATCAGAGAAGCAAGGAAGCCTGTAAAGAAAGGATAGGAGCCACTTCCCCAAAAGTCAATGTAGAAATTGTGGATCAGAAGAAAGCATGGTCCAAGACGTAGGAAAAGGCAGGATACAATGGGTGCAGACTCTCACCAAGTAAGAGATAGATGATATTGAAGAATGACTCCCACCATGATGGGGCAATGGATAGGGAACAAAATCTCACAGCAGGAAGGGTCAGGGTTGGAAAGAGCGTTTTGTACAGGGAAGAACAAGGACAGTAGGCAAAGCAAAAAAATGTAATGTGTCATTCAACTCAAGATAAACGGAGCAGGTTTCAAAAGGAGATCCAAACTAGTCGCGAGGCAGAAATTGGTTGGTAGAAGGAAAGTCAATCCAAGCAGGGCAGAGGAACCAGAAGGGAGAAGTAAACATGTTTAGGTTAGGAGTTAGGGTAAAGCAGAAGCAGCAATCAAGTTACGGAAAGAAGAGCCTTGTTTGCAGAAAACAAACAGGGTTAGAAGGGGACAGAAAACTAGATCAAGGTTGACTACATGGGTGTGTCCAGGAGCATTAGAGAAGTGCTTGTTCTCTGCTTTTCCCCTCCATCTATATTGAAGCCTAACTAGATGGCACCAAGTCATGCACTTTCCTTTCCCCACTGATGACCTGCTGTTTTTGTCACTGTGGAAGAAATGGTGATGAAGGAGGTAACCAATGCATTGGGACTGTCCTCCATTCCTTTAGCTATAATATGTCAATGTGCTGTTCACACCCACAGAGTCCAGGCTCTTATCTCTCACCATCAGCACTTAGGTACCGGAACCTTGTTCACTAATGGTATAAGCAGGGCATGAATTTGGTGTTTTTTGGAAATATTTTGTAATTCTTTTTTGCTGTGAAGGTCTTTTTGATTCTCCATGAGTTTGACAAAGCTGTTCCTACAGTATGTTATGCAGACCATTTACTGCGCACTAAGAGGGTATCCTGGCTCTGAGCAGATGTGAGCCTAACCAAACCTAGGGCCATGTGGAACTACTCGAAAAGCCAAGCCTTCTGCTACTTGCGGAATTCAAGAAGTGAGAAAAAGCCTCTTATGTGTAGTGGCAGGTTATTCCACACTTTAGGAGTGATGTAGGAGAAGGCTTGACTGTCAGATCTGGTTTTCTGTATGCGTGGGATGTGTGCAAGTACGAGTATGGCTAAGTAAAGGTGTTTAGAAGGTTTGTGAAACACATGCGATTGTTGAGGTAAGCTGGGACAGTGTTATTTTGTGCCTTAAAAGTGTGGGTGGGATTTTGAATTGTACTTGTTTGTCTATAATGCGGCCAGTGGAGCTCCTTTAGGTGTGATGTGAGGGCAGTGCGGGAGTTTGAGAGTAATTCAGGCTGCTGAGTTCCCAAATGGCCTGCAGCCTTCTGGTGAGTTTTTTGTTGATCTCAGAATAGAGTATGCTCCCATAGTCCTGTTTGCTTGTGACCAGGGCATGTGTGATGGTTTTCAGGGTGCTGATTGGGAGCCATTTGAAAATCTTTCTCAGCATCTTCAGGGTATGAAAGCATGAGGCAGTGAAGTCATTCACTTGGTTGGTCATGTTAGGTTTGCTGTCAAAAACAATTTTGAGGTTCTTGGCATGGGCAGTGGGGGTGGGTGTCAGTCCTAGCTTGGTTGGCCACCAGGTGGAGTCCCAAAGTGAAGTGTTCTTCCCGAACATCATGATTTTAGTCCTGTTCGTGTTCAGCTTTAGACAGCTGGCCTTCATCCAGTGGGCAACAACACACGTGTTGAAATGACCAGTTCATCAGGAATGGTATGAGAATGAAAACACTGTTTACTAAAAAATGGTGAATGCTCTGTAGATGAGGGAGGCATTATTGTAAACAAATTCAGTGAATCATAAAAAAAGAGAAACACTTTGCTTCTTGATCGTGCCCATAGAAGTGTAAATATTGTTTTTAACTTTGATTGGTTCTTTCTGTTTGCGTATCTGTCTTTGGATGATAAGCTGACAACAGATGAGCATCCACTTCTACCAAGTACAAAAGAGCTTTCTAGAAACAGGAAGTGAACTAGGTCCTCCTGTTAGGGATAGTCACAGATTGTAGGTCACATACTTGTCCCATGTGAGTATCCACTGTGCTGGGGCCTAAAGACATAGGAAGATCATTATTGGGTGAGAAGTGTGCCATTGCTGTAAATGTCCACCACTACTAAATTCAGGAGAATTTAGCTACTTTTTCCTAAACCTTAAACAGTGCAAGACGAACATACATCTGCACATATTTTCTCACTTAACATCTACTAGTGATTGTAGCAGTGTCAGGTTTTAGTGAGACCATAATGACCAGCTATATAGTTGTAATGACATATAGTTAATGCCCTTTGTTGGCAGCACCAGTTCATTGTGCAAATGGTCTTTCCTGAGTGTGGATCATCTGCTCATTGTTAGACAGCAGATGTTGAGGTTGCTGCATGAACCTTGTCAGTTATATTAGGGGCCTGATTGAGACCAAACAGTTAAGTTTACAACTTTGGGAATTCACAAAGGGCTTTTACGAGTATTATCTTAATGTCCACAATCGGGCCGGATCTCCACCCTAAGTTTAGATCAAACTTCTACGTTTACCTTTGTGAATCAGGCCCTAGGTCAATTAGGGTGAGTTATAGCAAAACAAAACAATCAAATAAAACTATACTGCGTCTTTTGTTCTTCTGCCCAGGCTTTGCAACCCTGAGGAGACAGTGGATTGTACCCATTTGTAGCCTTATAGGCTGCAGGCAACACCACGAGTCATTGAGGCTGTTGCGAGCAGAAACTAAAGACTTCTTGTCTGCGGCATGACCACATTTCTCCCATGGAGTTGGACTATAAGGGCCAAGGCATTGGGCTAGCTTCTTTTACATCTGCTGGGAATTGATAGTGCTACTCTTGCTCCTCGTTATCTTAGATTTGCCACCTTGTATGTTTTTGTCCTTGCATATTTTCTAGATGTTCCATTGTTAATGATGTCTTGCCCTTTTTCTTTGCCTTCTTGTATGTGCAATCCACAAGCAGTGAACATCAACCTGATGCGACATGCCTTTGAGGTACTGACATTCATTTTTGGGTTTTATTAATATAATATATAATCAATGCCGTTTTCCCCTTAGTTTTTTTTCATAAGAGGAACTAATTATTAATTATGTAATGCTTTAGCATTGTTTTGTATTCATGAATAATGGCTATGTACTTTCTACCCTCAATGCATGTATCTCGTTCCTTAAATGGCTTATATATTTGCATGCCGTCAATTGTTTTTTGAGGCTCACCTGTTTGGTAATGAATGCACTAATTTAAAAAGTGTAACTAATGTATTTTGGTTTGTGATTGTATTCGTATTTTGCTGTGTATACATTTATGGTTTTACCAACCATATAAAGTATTTACAAACAACAAGCTACAACCATATAGCCTGTGTGAACATCTAGATAAGATTAATATTTTGAGGGAACCATATTGGTTTTGTTTCCACTCAGTACAATTAATCAGATGTGCTTCTTAATTATTTTGTTAATCAAGTTGTATTGCAATGAACAAATGGGACAAACGATAAACAATAATACAGTTTTCTTTGCTTGTGTTTTAGCATAATCAGATAACAAAAGGTCAATAGTAGAATTGAAATATCAGTTAATTATAGTTAGAAAAATTTTACTCATGTGATATTTTCTCGCACGTCATGAGCAGAGAGGTTACAGGTAGGCCTGGGCGAAACTTTAATTACGCCGGAATATTCAAGGTAATTTTGGTAATTTTGCATTGATGCAAAATTATCCAAAACTAAATGCCTATTCACATTTTTGCAGTTATGATCCATTTAGCACAAACATTCTGCTGCAGGAGCACAGGAACAACAAATTTAGCGAGCGCAGCTGCTGGTTGCTGCTGTTCGTGTTCTGTTCTTATCTCGCCTACCTCTGCATAATCTTGCATAATTTAGCCGTGTTTCCACATAATTGTGCTACAAAATATTACACGGTTTATGCCCACCCTTAGTTACAAGTAGGCGCAAGTAAGGCCATTTGTTGGGAACAATGTAGTTTCAAAAAGAAGAATAAAGGTATAATCATCAGTTAAGAGCAAGTGAAGGATCATGTAGAAAATCGTCGAATCAGCATCCAATTTACTGTGTATCCTAAATTGTGCATTCCCCTCCACTTCAACCAATGTTCCAGTAGTGGCCGGCATGGCTCGTGGGTGGGGAGGAGGGCGGGCACAGGGTCGCATGGGGAGAGGCAGGAGGGGGGTCAATAAAAAATGTAAACCTACCTTTCCGCCAGCCCAGGTCCCGTGTCTTTACTTCTCCTGCTCTCCTGCCAGGAACAGGAAGCAGGCAGCCAGGCTCCCTCCTCTGAGCCAATCACACCCCTCCAGTGGAGCGTTGTGATTGGTCGGGTTACCGTCCAGCTAGGGGCAGTAGGGAATGGCATGTTTTCCATGCAGGCTGCCTGCATGGAGAAGGGCAGAGTGCGCATGACTGGTTTTGGCAGCCGAGATGGCCGACCATTCACTCTTTGCACACTCAGGAGTGAGCAAACCACTCCTGCTCTGCTCAGAGAGCAGGGCAACTCTACCCACCCGCAATGCGCAAAGAAACATAAAATGGTAATAAACAAAAGTTATTACCATTTCATGTTTTGGCTTTCTTGCACTGCGAGAAAGCAATGGGATGGCACTCCTAGGCCCTAATGGAGGAGCCGCCCCTGCAATGTTCCCTTACTTTCTGCTTGTTAAAACATTTTTGGGAAAGTTTAATTGAGAGACTGAATAAAATAGGATATGTCGAGTTTGGTATGTTTAACCATCACTGACATATCTACTCTAATCCTTAATAATTGGGTATGTAGCTTATAATGTAAGTGGAACTGTTTTTTAGGGTTCCAGCCACAGATGTTATATTATAGTTTGGCATCATCAGTAAAGATTATCATTTATTTGAAGAGTTGTTTTTTCAGTTGGTGTATTACTCTCTCAGATTCCAAGATTTTATACATTTCTCACATCGAGGTCTCTACTGAGGGAGATTTATTCATCATCCAGACGCGTAGTATACACATTTTAGCAGCTGCTAAAACATCTACCCATACGTTCTGTGACTTCATGATATTCCATCGTGTCATGTAGGAACGCGGCTTGTTGAGTGGAGCTGCAGTCCTTATTGTGTAGGTTATTCTGTTCAGTACCTAACGTTTGACTGGCAATCATGGAGATTTGGACATTCCTATAAAATATGTACAATGTCACTGCTTGGGGCTGAGCATCTCCAACACCGGAAATCTCTGGTAAGACCTGTCTCGTTCAGCCTATCGGGAATCCAGTGCCACGTGTTCAGTTGTATTATAGTAGCTGAATTTGAGCCAGTGTTCTGGGAAGTGTTCTGCCATGATTCAATAGCATCTCCTCCATGTTGTGTATTGCTGATTATCTCTTTGTCCACTGTTTTCTCAAATCAGCTGCAGTGGAGTTGGAGAAAGTATGGTTAGTGATTATTTTGTAAAATTCCAATAGTGTTTTCGTAATTTCCCTGAGTATTTTAGAATACGGGATTCTGGTAAAGTTCTGGGGTCATGTTCCAGGAGTTTATAGACATAATGTCTCCCTCTTTGATGCGTCTAGAAGTGTTGGGCAGTAGCTGGAATTCTGTCCACACTTCTGAGAAAGTTTTGAACTTACCCCCTAGGACTAGATGAACTAATGTGGATAATCTGTGCATCTTAAATACGGGTCAATGTTGCCCTTGCCCCCTCTGGATGGATTGGCTCCATTCCCCCAGATTCTCATCTTGTTGGTTAGGTGACTGACTATTTTGCACTTACCAAGAATTTTATCCCAAGCATAAGCTGTAGAAAGAATTATGGAGTTTGTTTTTTCATTGTCACTTATTTTCAGTATATGCCATGCCTGTAGATGCCACTCGCAGACATACATTGCTTGTTGCAAAGTAATAATCAAAACATGTGTATGTGTACATGTAGGGTGTAAATGAGTTCTCAGTGTGAGTAAGGTGCTGTAGGTGCCACGGATCTGTTAAAGAAAAGTCTTGGATTGCATCTTGTAATAGGTGACATTCTCTGGGGTAAGTGTGTGTATGACATTGTGATTTCTCTAGGTAGGGGGTCAGGGACTTAGTTCCACTTGCCTGGTATTAGGATTATACTGTGCAGGAGGGAAAGGAGCAACTTTGTGATGCTTTTGAAAAATAGGTCACTTGCCCCTCATTGGGCCGTATATAGAACCCAGTATCATTGTTTGCTGTCGCACATGTATTTTTAGAAATATGAAGTGACCTTCCAGAATTGATCAGGACAGTGCAATGCATATTGGCAGTCCTTAGTAGTTTAAAATGGCCCCTTCACATTTCCTCATTGGTCTAGGTGTTGTGCTGGGGTTGCGGAGCATGTGTAGTTCGCATGCATAGTATACCTTCCCGATCCATTTCCTATATAATTTGACAGTTTCATTTGGTGTTAGATGTGTCTCTTGCAAAAGCACTATGTTCGGGCATAATATTTAACATATGAAAGAGCCTTTTTTCATTGAATGTAATGCAACATTTCATTAACTTTGGAAAAGATGTGGGGCCCCTGAAAGAAGGATAAACGCCTTATCAGGGAAAAACAACCTTTGTATAAAGTGGACATGCACCAGGCTCAGTGCTGATTCTAAATGGGGTAGTGCACAAACTTAAGATACATAATCAACATTATAACAATCAATAAAAAAAAAAAAAACATTATTTTAGTTTTATGTTTTGTTCATATAAAAATACATATAAAAGCAATTTATAAATCGAGGAAGGGCCAGTTTGGATAAAACCGTGCAAAAAAAAAATACAATATTCACTGGTAAAAGAAAAATCCTGAAGAAGGCATTTGCTGAAACGTGTTGGTGGTATTCTGCAAATCACTACCAGTGGTTTCTTGTGTACAAATTGTTGATTAACATTTTTTTTGCTGCATATTGAGTTAGAATGATATCCAATGTGATGAATACGGTGTAATTTACTGTGAAATATAATAGTTATCTATCAACGTACAATGAAATACAAGGTACAATGTGCAACCATTCATATATTGAAGTAAATGGTGTATAAATTGCATTTTTAGATGAACAAAACATAAAACTAAAATAATGAAAATAATGAAAAAAAAATAAAAAAATTAATTGATTGTTATAATGTTGATTATGTATCTTAAGTTTGTGCACTACCCTATTTAGAATCAGCACTGAGCCCGGTGCATGTCCACTTTACACAAAAAATGCAACAGTTCATTGACATTTAGTGAGGCAATCACTAGTCTTGTGCTATGGGGCATATTGACATGTGAGCTTTTAAGAGTCAGGTGGTGGTTTCACTGTTTGGATTTGCCTTTGGTAAGTGTCTATAGCTGTGGCGAGGGATCCATAGAATTTAAGGCAGAATGCTTGTCTTAATCCTATGTTCACTGAGGGGTGATGGTCTTGGGACTGATCTTCGTAGTGAGAACTGTAGTATTGGAGACTTTGGGACTGGTTTAGATCTTGGCAGGATTCCATTCAACCCTCTGTGGTGGCGTTTACAAGTTCTCATGAAGCTGGCAGATTGGCACCTACCCTATTTAGATTAGAGCTGGCTGACCCTCCGTCCTCATTGACTGACTGTTTTCCATCACATAAGCAACTCATTTCTCAGTTTTGCTGGATTTGTTCTACTGCAGAATCCTGGCAGCACTATTCCATTGCAGGATGCGTTCAACATTGTACTTTTCTTGTGGCTTTTGGATGGATGCTAGCATCCCTCATCTAATGTGTTTTGACTAATTGTTTTCATCTGCATACTACAACTTTTTCAGTGGGCAAGTTTTTTTTTTACTTTCTCTGCTTCTTTTTTTCTTTTAGCTCATGTGAATTATTAAATGTATTTAAGTTAATTATTTGATAATTGCAGGGAGTGGAAATCCCAGTGTTACTGAGGGAGAAGTGTCAGTCATGGTGGATGGAATTATTAGAGTAGAACCACAATTGTTTGGAGCCCAAGAATAAAATACAACCTTAGCACAGAAAAGTCAAATGTGGGCCAAAATAGTTGATGGAGTGAATGTTGTAGCAAGAAACCTACGCACAGAGGAGGAAATTAGGAAGAGGTGGAACGACCTGTGGGGGAGAGTGCATTGCCTGACCTTCAAGCATCACCTGGAGGCCCAGAGGACTGGTTGTGGTTCCCCCTTGCAACTGCATCCCTGGGAGTAGAAGAACTTGCAGACCCTACATCCTAAAGGCTTGAGAGGAATCCCTGGGAAAGTCAAGACTGGTAAGTTATACCTTCGAATGTGTCCCTAAACCTAAATGTAAATTTTGCTTTTAATTCAGCTGGTGCTAATGTGTTGTTCACTCTTTTTAAACATATAAACCTATATAAAACAAATTTTTTGGGGGGGGAATTTTGTAGCATTATTGTTGTTTCTCTCATTGTATTAATTGTTAATGTTTTATCAATATGTGTCTTTCGTTGTATCCAGTTTATAGCGTTCATTCTCCATTACATTTCACATGATTTTATGATGCTTGCAAGTGTTTATATACCAAATAACATATTTCATATATATGTTTTATATTGAAAACATATGTTTATTTTACGAGGTATGTAATAATAACTATATTCCTTTTCTTTTATCTTTTAGGTTGCTTAATTTTCTGCTTAAAACTTATTTCATGTATAATCTAGACTTTTAAAATTTCATTTTTTTCTAATTTATTATAGGTCCAACACCCAGAGTACCTGGACAACCATCTGTCACTGCTACTGATGATGAAGCCCAGGTGGCAAACTCCGCTTCGTTTGAGGAGTTTGTAGAAATCTGGTACTCAATGCTCTGCAGGGGAATGCAGAGTTCTTGGATTCTTCCTGTCAGGCATGAAGCAGAGTTTTTTTTTCATTGACGTCCTCAAGTATTGTTTTGGCACTCAACCGCAAGCAGCAAGATGCACTCGGGCCACTTGTGAGCTAACGCAAAACTTATCGCACTGCTAGCGAGCTCTCCTGAGACTTCACACTCACTCGCACAGCTTTTGGCCATGGCGGCGCCAATATAGTACGCATCTCAAACAAAGCTGTCAAGCTACTTTTCTGCTGGAGGTGCAGCTGAAAGGCGTTTGGAGTGTATTTTCTGTTCAAACTGGCCATTGGAGTTGTTTAATTGGTCAAGAAGCCTTTTATTAAACTTTTTTTTTCAAACAGAAGGGAAGTGCCTCAGCGTCTCCAAGTTCCTGTTCCATTCCAGGAGGCTCTTCCTAGTGCTTTGTCCCTCTCCTGGTCACTTTTCATTTGGATTTTTCGCTGGAAGTATCACTCTTCTTGTGTCCTGCATATATACAATTGGATTTAGGACTTTGAATTTGAGACTTCACAAGTAAGTCGAAATACTGGTGTATAAGTGTGTTCTTTGTTTGATTGGGGCTTGCACCTGGATACATTTGTACTTTTATTCGATTTACTAAATTTATTGTGGTGGGTGGCTTGTAGTTTTAGTCGGGCCTAGTTATTTTTTGCATGTAATTTATCTTCTTTTGTAAAGGAAACGTTGCACAGTTCAGTACATTTTCTTCTCCATTTTTTATTATGTTTGCAATACTGATTGATTTAATTCACTATGAGGCCCAGTCTGCTAATTGACCTTTCAACCAGTAGGCCCAGTACAAGTCATGGATGCATGAAACACCTGTTTTTGTGATGTCTGTTGAATTAAAGCATAATTTAGGCCATGGATGGCATTGGATTAAACTGCAATTTTGGGGGTATTTCAAATGTTCTTCTGCAAACAGTGCAAAGGTGGGCTAATTATATTTTATGCCTTTGGAGGATGGGTGTTGTTGTAAAATTTCTTAGTCTAGTTAATTTACTTTTTTGACATTGCTGAATTAATGCTCTTTTTTCTGTGTTACCAATCTATGCCTCCTTTGTCTGGCTAGTGTGTGAGTGTGTTTGCCATAGGCCACCATTAGTCTTTGTTCCCCAGGCCATATGGCCATGGGACATTTTGTATAGTCAGTACCCATAGACAAGTTTGTCTTCTTTGTTCCCCAAGCCTTCTTTCTTGTTGTTGTGACCATGTGGTTGGTGGCCATTTTGTGTGGGCAGCCAGTGGGCTTTTTCCATAGGCCTGCATGCTTCCATTGTTTGTGGCCATGCCTCCTAGCTTGCTGTTTGACCATGTGGTCGGTGGCCATTTTGTGTAGGCAGCCAGTGTGCTGCTTTTGCCATAGGCCTGCATGTCTTCTTTGTTGCCCATGCCTTCTTTCTTGTTGTTTTGACCATGCAGCTGGTGGCCATTGTGTGTGGGAAGCAAGTGTGTTTTTGCCATAGGTCCTCATATCTTCATTGTTCCACATGCTGCCTTTGTTGTGACCATGTGGCTGATGGACATTTTGTGTAGGCAGCCAGTGTGCTTTTGCCATAGGCTAGCACGTGTTCTTTGTTTGTGGCCATGGCTCCTTACTTGCTGTTGTGACCATGTCTTCTTTGTTCTCCATGCATTTGTGTTGTTGTTGTGACCATGTGGCTGGTGGCCATTTTGTGTAGGCAGCCAGTGTGCTTTTTCCATAGGCCTGCATGTGTTCTATGTTCCCCATGCTTACTTGCTTACTGTTGTGACCATGCGGCTGGTGGTCATTTTGTGTAGGCAGCCAGTGTGCTCTTGCCGTAGGCCTGCATGTATTTTTTGCTTGTGGCAAGCTGACCATGCCTCCAATGCCTCCTTGCTTGCTGTTTTGACCATGCAGGCTGGCAGCCATTTTGTGTGGAAAGCTAGTGGGGATTTGCCATAGGTCTGTATATCTTCTTTGTTCCCCATGCCGCCTTTGTTGTTGTTGTGACCATGTGGCTGGTGGACATTTTGTGAATGTAGCCAATGTGCTTATGGCATAGCCTGCATGTCTTCTTTGCTTCTTATGTGTTCTTGCTTGTCGTTATGAACCTGTGACCAATGTGACTGGCAGCCAGGTTGTGTAGGGGCTGCAGCAAGTGTGCATTGGCCTGCATGTCTTCTCTTTTTTACCCATGCCTGTTATTGTTGACCGTTGGGCACTGACTGGCAGACATTTTGTGCGTTCAGCCAGTGTGACCCTTTGCAATAGGCTTGCATGGATGGTTGAGGCAGTAGTTTAATTAATTATATACTTGAGGACGATTTCACTTATTTATAATTTTTTCATTCTTATGTTTTTAATTTTAGGTTTTATAATTTTTCATTTTTTAGTTAAATTTTTATTTGAATTTCTTTTAAATTTGTAATTTTACTTTTCTTAATTTGAATTGTTTGTATTTTACTTTTTATTTGTAATTTTTGTTAATGGAATTTGTTTATTATATTTCTTTTACGTTTAATTCTTGTAATCTTTTTTTTAGTTTCATTTTTTTGTAATCTATTTATTTCAATTTTTTGGGTTTACATTTTTAACTTTTATTTGTTCAAATTTTAATTTCCCCCCATTTTTCTAACATACGGCATCAACCCCATGTCTGCTATAGGTGCACAACAGCACTCATTGTCTAAGGATTATTCCGTTGTCACATGCACCTCCCTGGATGCCACATCCCAAAGTGATGAACACAAAGCAAAGAGTTACATCTGTATGTTGTTGTTTCTCTTTCTTCAGTGTACACCATGAAAGTGTATGCCGTTGTGGTTTCATGAATGGATAGTTACACTGTATTGCTAATTATTTATGATAACTTAAGTAACCACACTAAATGATATTGTTTGTTTGTACTACTAATTGAACTGCAAATATGCCACATTTCACGGATGTTCTTCTTGCTTGTTTGCTTTTCGGTGCACAAGACAAGAGACATCATTCACAGGACTGCCAGACAGAAGGTCTGTGCATGACTGACTTACCAATATGGGAATCTCTTCAGCTTGTGAAGCTAAGTGCCACTGCAACTGACAGGTTCAATTTGGCCTCAAAGAAAGGTGCTGCCAAGAAAGTGGCCAGTGGGCAGTGGAAGAGGCAGATTTCCACCACTCTTGTGCCAACCGCAACCTTTTTCGGCAAACTGGTGCCGGCCGCACCGGCCTACAGCAAGCAAGCTGAGTGCACCACTCCTGCATCAACAGCACCACCCCCAACTTACACCCAGGACCATGTCTGTCAGTGAGGCGCCACTGCAATCATGTCGATGCTGATGAGTAGTGACACTGAATTGGATTTGTCCTTTTCACAAAGTAGCACACAATCATTTTAGGAAACAGAGAAAAGTGGACAGCAGCCGTAGCCATAACCCTCCAGAACAGGAGGTTGAGCTTCTTCTGAGCAAGAAGTTGAACCTCCTCTTTTAGAATCATTGGCTCTCAGTTCTTCAGAAAGGAAAAACAATGGTACTACTCAATCACTTTTTCCAAGCACCACTTCTGATGATGATAGGGACATGAAGTGGACCCCGGCAGAGTCCAAGAGACAATAGGAGAGGCAAGGGAAAATAAAATTTTGCAAAAGACGTAGGGGCTGATTATGAGTCTGGGGGTCCATGGGCCACTAGACTTGCTGTGGAGGTGTTCTGACCACTGGGTTATGACTTTCTGCATCGTTCCAACAGTAAACCACTGGCTGCACCATGACAATGGGTGGCATGCGGAGGGGCAATACAATATGCTGGGTGGGACTGCTGCAGTCCTGCTGAGCATATTTCGAGTTCCTCCACCGCCACCACAAAAAGGCTGGTGGTGGGGAAAAAATGAGTCCTAGGGGCCCCTACAGGGCCCCCCAGCCTCACCCTACCATGGGGATGCATTCAGAGATGCACAACATGTGCCCCCCTGTCTGCTTGCACCCCCAGTTTGAGCACGGCATGGACTTCACAGTCTATGCAGTGCTAGAACATTGTTGCCATTCCCATTGCGGTACATTTTTTCAGGGCACCTCCGTGGGAATGGCAAGAGGACGATCTGCACAAGTACAAATCATAATCAGACAAGCAGTCTTTGTGTTGATTTTGTGCTGCTGTAATGTCAGGAGCATCAAAATTGTAATCATCCCCTTAGACTTATAGAAGGGGAAATTGAGGATGATGATTACGATGAGGCAGTCATGGTGGAAGGTGGCACAGAGGAGTTTGACATTGCTATTCAACTTATTCTGAGGGATGTGGCACAGGTAGCACCACCACCAGCTCTTATATTTGCAAAGCCCAGCTGAGACCTGCACCAACCCCTGTCTCAGGAGAAGCAGAGAGGCAATCAACGACATGCCCACCTACCTCCAGTTTTATTTCAGGCATTGGCAGTGGCACTGTAAAAAAGAACTCCTCCCCAGTTTGGGACTTTTTTGTGGTTAGCAAAGAGGAGGAGCACATTGCAGTATGCACCATTTGTCACACATCGAGTAAGCCTGGTACACATTTTGGTACTGGGGGCAAAACAACTAATATGAAAAAACAATACATAATAAAGTGGGAGGAACACCTTCAAAAAAATGCTTAAAAACATGGTCGTGGTGGTGAGGAGAGACAGGGAACATCAGCAACAAGGACAAGTCCAATCACGTGGAAGGTGATGATGAGGAAGAAGAGGGTGACATCTTCACGCAAAGCAGCCCTGCCCCAGCAGTGCGCAAGCAGATTCACCCATCTATGTGACTTCACAATGGCACAAGATTCGGAGTGATATGGAGACATCATGTCAAACAGTGACTGCCCTACCATGATGCAAATTGAGTCTACTACCACCATCTACTTCCCAAAATATGCCTGTGTCAGTGGACCCAGAAAATAAGAAAATCCGGCTACCATTACAGGCATGTGTAGGCATTAGGGGCCCTACCGGCAGAACCACCCAACCATATGTTTTTACAATTGGAAGCGCTGGACTCCCTCTCTTTTTTTGTGTAAGAAATGGGATTCTTAGAATTTGTGGCAGCCATCTGTCCCAAATGGAAGGTAACAAGTAGGACCTATTTTTTCAGAGTTGCTGTTCCCGTGCTGCATTAAGATGTGCTGCAATTGATTGGACAAGCTTTGCAGCAAAGTGTTTTTTACACCATCCACCTAATGACTGACATATGGACCAGTTGTCAGGTGACTGATTACACCTGCATCACTGCACTCTTAATCAATCAATCAATTAATCAATCAATCAATCAATCAATCATAACACTTGTACAGCGCACTACTCACCCGGCAGGGTCTCAAGGCGCTTGGGGGAAGGGGTCCGCTATTGCTCGAACAGCCAGGTCTTTTGTTGTCTCCTGAAGGCGAGATGGTCCTGGGTCAGCCGAAGATGGATGGGGAGGGAGTTCCATGTCTTGGCCGCCAGGTAGGAGAAGGATCTGCCACCAGCGGTGGCTCTTCGGATGCGTGGTACCGCGGCGAGGGCGAGGCTTGTCGAACGTAGCTGGCGGGTGGGCGTGTAGAAGGTCAGGCGGTCGTTGAGATACTTGGGGCCCAGGTCATGCAGAGATTTGTGTGCATGGGTGAGGAGCTTGAACGTGATCCTCTTGCTGACGGGGAGCAAGTGCAGGTCCTTCAGGTGGCCGGAGATGTGGCTGCGTCGGGGGATGTCCAGGATGAGTCGGGCGGAGGCGTTCTGGATGCGTTGGAGTCTTTTCTGTAGCTTGGCTGTGGTTCCGGCGTAGACGGTGTTCCGTAGTCCAGTCGGCTAGTGACGAGTGCCTGGGTGACCGTCTTCCTGGTTTCGGTAGGGATCCATCGGAAGATCTTGCGGAGCATGCGTAGGGTGTTGAAGCATGATGAGGAGACGGCGTTGACTTGTCTGGTCATTGAGAGGGAGGAGTCCAGGATGAAGCCCAGGTTTCGTGCGTGGTCGGTTGGCTTGGGAGTGGCGCCCAGGGGAGGGGGCCACCAGGAGTCGTCCCAGGCGGAGGGCGATGGTCCCAGGATGAGGACTTCCGTCTTGTCTGAGTTCAGTTTCAGGCGGCTGTTCTTCATCCACTCGGCGACATCTTTCATCCCTTCGTATAGGCTCGTTCTGGCGGTGGCGGGGTCTCTGGTGAGGGAGAGGATCAGTTGGGTGTCGTCGGCGTAGGAGATGATGTTGAGGTTGTGCTGGCGTGCGAGGGCTGCAAGAGGTCTCATGTAGATGTTGAAGAGGGTGGGGCTGAGTGATGATCCTTGCGGAACGCCACAGATGACTTCGGTGGCCTCGGATCAAAACGGGGGGAGGCGGACTCTCTGTGTTCTTCCGGTGAGGAACGAGATGATCCACTCCAGTGCCTTCTCTTGAATACCGAAACACTCTCCGCATCTCTTTTGCGGGGATAGCGCAAAAGATATCTGCAGGTCTTTGCCCTGAAGAAAGTGTTAAGAGCGTTCAGCTGTGGCCGTGTTCGCCATTGAGAAATCACATACAGCTATAAACATCTTGAAGGAAATTAAGAGCAAGGCGTATGAATGGCTGCGAATCAGAGGTCTCAGAATTCAATTTGTTGCCATGGACAATGGCAGTAACATAGTCAAGGACATGTCAGACAGAAGCTATTTCAGGGTCCTGTGTTTGGCCTATTGGATCAACCTGTTGGTGCAAGACTTCCTCAAAAAGTAATACATAGTCAGCAACATACTGACCATCTGCAGAAGAATCTGCACTCATTTCAGCCATTCTTTTTAAGCCCGGAAGCAGTTGTGGATTATTCAGCATAATAATAGAGCACAGATTAAAGCCCTGATACAAGAAGTGCCAACATGTTGGAATGCAACCTTTACATGCTGCAACACCTGTTGAAGAGTACAAAAAGATCAATGACTATGTCATTCAGAGAGGAGGGGAGCAAATGGGAAAGCTATGACTATGGATGCAGATAAATGGGGCCTAGTCAAACGCCTGACACAGATGCTACCCCCCTTCTGAGACTTTCACACAGGTAGTTAGCAAGGAGGACAGCACAATGGGCCAGGCTATCCCGTTGTTGCATCTCCTACAGGACCAGATAAAGAAGGTGTCTGAAAGGTTCGACCCCGCAGGTGTGACTGAAAACACAGAAGTACATGACTTGGTTGAGAACGTAATCCTTTGTATCGCTTGTAATACAAGGCTGCAACATGACCTCATCACGTCCAAACAGTACATTTGTGCTACACTACTTGATCCATGGTACAAAAAAGTTTGGCCCACTTTTATTCCTTTTTCTGAAGGGGATGTTTTAAAATACAAGATGTGGATTGTAGAGCAAGCAGGAGATTTAATAGAAGAACTGAAGGAACTTCGAATCCCACCCTGCAGTTCTGGGATGCTGCCTTCAACTTTCAGAAAGGGCAGTCTTATCTCACAGCAATCAAAAACATCATCAACAAGAACACTTACAACAACAGCATCAAAGGGACGAGACCCATCCTCTGCATTGTATTGGTTTCAATTGGCAGGGCTCAAGTCCAGTGCAGTAGCAAAGGCAAGACAGGTTCAGCAAGCAACAGCACAAAAACTATCCACATGATCTTCAAAGCTGGACTATTGCAATGCCCTTTTGCTGGGGTCCCCTGAGTTTTTGTTGGACAGACTCCAAAGGATCCAATCAGCGGCTGCCAGGTTGGCTCTGGGGCTTCCTAGAAGAGCACATGGGTCGTCCACCCTTGCAAAACTGCACTGGCTACCTATGAGGCAGAGGATACAATTTAAGGCCCTCTGCCTAGTCTTTAGGGCTCTCCATGGAACCGGCCCTGCCTCCCTGCAATCGAAATTTGTCTGGTACACTCCAACTAGGCTGCTTCGATCATCTGCGGCCAAGTTGGTGAAGGTACCTAGATTCAGGAAGGTAAGAGCAGGGGGCAGATCCTTTGAGGTGGCTGCTGCCAAACTCTGGAATCGGCTCCCGCTCGAGATTAGGCAAATCACGGAACTTCTTCCGTTTAGGAGAAAGATCAAAATATGGCTATTTCCCAAAGCAACTCCTTGAAAGGTCACGCTCCACCTGTTATTCGTCCGCCCTTCTGAACCAGTCAGCGCCAGGATACCTGCAAGGTGACAGTGCGTTTAATAAGTGTTTTAAATAAATAAATAAATAAGGAGTATCTGGATCATCCAAAAGAGGTCTATGTGGATCAAAATCTATTGGTATATTGGTATGGGAAGAGTCGCCAATGGCCAGACCTCAGCAGGCTGGCAAAAAAAGTATCTGTCCTGTCCTGTCCTATCGGCAGTATGTCTGCTGAACTTGTGTTCAGTGCAGCTGGTGAAGTTGTTAAAGTGAAAACGACCAGTCTCTTGCCTCAAAATTTAGAGAGATTGAATATTTCACCATTCCTGAAACAGCAGCACTGGAATAGGATGAGGGTGATTGGTTCAAAATTGAATCAAATGTGATAGCTGACAAACTTCTGGGTTAATCACCTAAGTGGATGTATGACGTTACAACGCATACTTTTACCACGCATGCCTTTACAACGCGGTTTTTACATCGCAAACCTTTAAAACCCATAGCGCTTTGGGGTGCTGGATAGTGAAAAGTTTAATTTACTATTCCAACTCCAGTCCCTGTGGACACTAGGGAAGGTGTTGGATAGTAAATTAAACTTATTCCCTATCCTAGAGTGCCCCCCAATGCAATGCGTTGTAATGGTTTGCGTTGTAATGGTCACGTTGTAATGGTAGTGCGTTGTAAAAGTTTTGTTGTAAAGGTTGTTCACCACCTGAGTTTGAGGACGAACTCTGCTTCTTGCTTCCTGCACTCGGTAGGCCAATGTCCCTATAGAACTTTTTTCAGTATTTGTTGTTAAACTTTGTTCTGTCTACGCAAGAACACAACAACAAAAAAGCTAGTGGAACATTATTATTTTTGTGTGAGATTTATGCTGCCCCACCACATGTATTGCCGGATTGCAGTTGGACCAGTGGGAACTGAAGACGCCTCCACAATTCCTTCATGACATTGGGGAACAATCCCTATCCCTTTTTGCATCACTTAGCACTAGAAGGTCTACCCCAGAAGATAGTTTATTATCTACAAGACTGCCTATCAATACCAAATTCCAATGTGCTGGCAGCGAGGGAGGGTGTGTTGAACTGTAATATGGGAAATTTATTGAGATGATTATTGATTTGCAATCTATCTGACATCATTAGATACCAACCGATTCTCCTCTGGCACCGTATATGGACCAAGGAGCAATGTCTCCTTACTCGGTCGCTAATAACATACTGCCTGACATTGACCCATTGGAAAAAGATTCCTTGGCTATTGTATGTTTTTAATTTTCTGAATGATTTGAATTGTCCAGTGTTTTTCACAAATCCTACATCACTCACGACCATATCAAGAAAGACTTTAAAGAATCTATGTGTGTCGCATTTAAGTGATTTGCGCTTGTGCTCTGAAATTGGCAAACAGTCGACCACACATTTAATGATGATCCAACCCTTATATGGCTTCCAACCTTATCTGTCTTTTTATTTGTCAAATTATGATAGATATGTTTTAACTCGATTTAGGTTTGATTCATTTTACCGTCTTGTCTCATTTCCTGTGCCCTCTGACTGGTCGCGTGAATTGATCAAATGTCCCTGTGACGATTGTTCTGCTTAGTCTACACTGCATGTAATTTTATTCTGTACCTTTTACGAAACCCCGCGCAAACGTTGGTTGGTCCCTTTACTTAGACAATCAGGACTGAGAAGATGCAGACCTGCTCTTTTGGCACTACAGTGTTTAGACTCCCCTTTTGTTGCCAAATCAGTCGCCTGTTTCTTAAAGGCTTGTATGAAAATTCGAACTCAACTTGAGGCTTCTGCATAGTAAATATTTCTTTCGACTAGTGTGAATACCTTTTATTCTGTTGCCATTCTGGGTACCATTGTAAAGCCGATTCTTTTAACGATTAACCAAATGTTTTATTGTATCTAACAGTCAATTTCGTTCACATGGACATTCCTTTTCTAAAAAATGTTGTAAATATTTTATATATGTACTTTTATGATTGTTAATTCAATCGAATAAAGTTTCTTTTGACTTTGATTTGCAATGTTTGGGGTCTGAGTGACGGGTGATCCCTGAAGGTGATTGGCTCTTTCATACTTAGCCAGATTTAATTGCAGGGTCCTCTCTCCTTTTTTCTGGTACTTCAGAGACCAGAACAGTCACTTTAGTTAACCAACAAAAACCTATGCAAAATACTGCAATTCGGTTTCACTACTTGTTCTTCAACAGTAGACAGTGCACTCCACGTCTATCTTGCTCGGGTCATGATGATGACTGATCTGGGACGGTTTTACTCGCAGTCAGAACTCAGGAGGAGGATGGAAGAACTCAGGGCGGGCACAGCTGGTGTACTTCATCAACAGCTATAAGCAAGATGTTGTTTGTGAAATGCTGCTGTGTGTGTGCAAATGTGTGTGTGTGTTTGGACTTGTGACAAAAGTGAAACTCTGAGTCTACCTCTTGTTTTTTTTTGCTCTGCCTCTGCGTCTTCTTGATACACTCCTCATGAAGCAATATGCCATACTCATTCCTTTATTTCTTTCTACTACAGATTGATGGTGAATGATGTACTGCTGCTCATTGCCCTGATGAATGCTGTCCTTGTATAGTGTTTGTCTTTGCCAAATCTTTCTCCAAATCCCCCTTCCCATGCATTCATCAAACCCCTAACCCTCTTCCCCTGGGCTGTGTGATTTATTGAGGTGTGGCTTAATTTACACCATCAATGGATCACACACTTGCTGGGGTGGATGTGGTGAAAGCAACACCAACTTACTACAGGATCTTCTAGTCAATAGCCCACACTGGCCCCATTTACCAAACTGTGCATGAAAAGTGATACATATTTTAAATATAGAATGATGAACATCAGTTGGCAGCATCAGGCCTTATGTTGCGTTACTGTAAATGCCTAACCTAAGCTTGTTCACTCCAGACTTTAAGTCCATTTTGTATTACTCGAGGATTTTGCAAATTATACTACTTGTTCCCTATTAGCCAAAACTTACTAACAAAGCAATTTTTTAAATCGAGCCCTGAGCCAGCGTGCAAGCGCTGCTCTGGGGTTGACTTGGGGTAGTAGAGCATGGGAGAGAAGCCTTGCCCACTCCCCCGCCCATCCTTTTCATTGGCTTGTTTGTTTGTCCTTTCTAAATGGTGTTTTCCGATTGGTTTATAGGCTTGTTAGTCCATCCATATGACAGCCATTAAGTCATTTGTATCCCTCCATGGTTACTGGCCCCTTTACTTTGAGTGTTGTACGGTATATGTTATTTAGATTGTAAGCACTATTTTCTTTAATAAGGTCTTCTCCCCCTCCCACAGTCCGTGCCTTCTCACCCCCGCACTCCCATTGCTGTATTTCAAAAACAGATGTAACTACAAAGAGTACATTTTGATAATACATTTTTATAAGCAGACTATAGCAATCTTAAAAGGCATTGCATAGCTTCATACACACTTTGACCCCAATTCCATCACAGTCTCCCTCCCCTTCTCTCTGTCAGTCAGTCTCTGTCAGTCAGTCTCTCTCTCAGTCAGTCAGTCTCTCTCTCAGTCAGTCTCTCGTAGTCAGTCTCTCTCAGTCAGTCTCCCTCTCTCTCAGTCAGTCAGTCTCTCTCTCAGTCAGTCTCTCTCTCTGTCAGTATCTTTCCCTCTCTCTGCCAGTCTCTCTCTCTTTCTCTATCTGTCAATCTCTCTCTCTGGCAGTCTCTCTCCTTGTCAGTCTCTCGCTCCGTCAGTCTCTCGCTCTCTCTTAGTCAGTCAGTCTCTCTCACAGTCGGTCTTTCTCAGTCAGCCTCTCTCTCTCTTTCTCTCTCTCCCTGTAAGTCTCTCTCTCTTTCCCTCTCCCTGTCAGTCTCACTCTCACTCTGTGTCTATCTCTGCCAGTCTCTCTATCTCTCTGTCAGTATCTCTCTCTTAGTTAGTCTCTCTCTCTCTCCTAGTCAGTCTCTCTCTCTCAGTCATTCTCTCTCTCTGTCAGTCTCGCTCTCTGTCAGTCTGTGATTCTCTCTCTCTCTCTCCCAGTCCATCTCTCTCTCTCTCTGTCAGTCAGTCTCTCTCCCTCAGTCAGTCAGTCTCTCTCTCTCTTTCTTTCTCTTGCTCTGTCAGTGAGTCAGTCTTTCTGTCAGTCAGTCTCTCTGTCAATCAGCCTCTTAATCAGGCAGTCTCTCAATCAGTCAGTCTCTCTGTCTGTGTCAGTCCCTCTCTCTCAGTCAGTCTCTCTCTGTCAGTGAGTCTCTCTCTGTCAGTCAGTCTCTCTCTCAGTCAGTCTCTGTCTGTCAGTCTTTCTCTTTGTCAGTCTCTCTTCGTCAGCCAGTCTCTCTCTCTCAGTCAGTCAGTCTCTCTCTCTCTCTCTCTCTCTCTCTCTCTCTCTCTCTCTCTCTCTCTCTCTCTCTCTCTCTCTCTCAGTCAATCAGTTTCTCTCTGTCAGTCAGTCTCTCTCTGTCTGTCAGTCTCTCTCTGTCAGTCAGTCTCTCTCTCAGTCAATAAGTCTCTCTCAGTCTTTCTCAGCCAGTCATTCACTCTCTATCAGTCAGTCTATCTCTCTCTGTCAGTTTCTCTCTCTCTCTTGGTCAGTTTCAATCTCTCAGTCAGACTCTCTCTCTCTCAGTCATTCTTTCTCTCTCTCTCTCTCAGTAAGCCAGTCAGTCTCTAACAGTCAGTCTCCCTCAGTCAGTCAGCGTGTGCACAATTCCACTGCAACTAAGATAAACGTATAGACAGTATTAGAGGAAAAAGGACAGCAGCGATCTAAATAAAACACCAAAGTGGTTTATTAGATATGTACAACTGTGTTTGTGGTGGCCGCGCAGCAGTTGAAGGTTTGATCTGCTGGCAAATGTCACAAAAGGACATAATCACACGTCTGTTTGTACAATCCCAGCACCAGTAACGCTGCTGTAAGAGAGAGACACTCGCTGAAATGCCGGCATGTGTTGAGGCCATGCCCTTGTGAGTGGCTGTTATCAAGGTTGGCCTGCGTTTCCCGCGTTGGGAATCAACATGTCACCAACGTTGTTAATTCTCACATAGGGAACTTTATCAGGACTTAAATGATAAGAATATTTAGAAGGCAAACCTCTAGGGTAATTAACTCCCTTCTCTATTGCAGCAATGACTCCCAAGATGTCATCATCAATGTAACTGGTGCCTTCACTGCTTCATCAGCAAGACAGTTAACAACAGCATGTACTCCTACACGCTGGTGACCAAGAGTATGAATCACAAACACGTTCAACAGCCGTTCTTTAAGCTCTGCCACTCGCACACATAGCATTTTGTGTTTGATCGTGCTACCTTTGGAATCACAATATTAATTCTGAGTCCAAATGAATAAATTGTCATTGTAAGACTGAACACATTAGTAAGGGTCACTTACAATAAGATTAGTCACACGGGGCATGGCCAAGATGGCGACGGAGTAAGACGTGCCTGCGAGCTCCTCCGGCACCCGAGCCCTTCATAGCCTTGTGTAGCTGTACTGGGGCGATCTCAGCTCCGGAATTGACTTTCGTGGCGCCCTGAATGCGTTTGAGCCTTTTCCCGGCGAGCTACGACCTAGAACGGTGGACTTAGCCGAGGTGTCGAGGCGGTGACGCACGAGCACTGGTGCGGCCTGCATACCCTCGACTGGATTGCATCGGCTCTTAGCCCGGGGTGACCCTGGGTCACAGCGAGTTGCGGTGTGGAGCGATTGCACTGCGGGACCCCCGATTGAGACCATCACAAGCTTACTCAGCACCCCTGTGATTCATCTGGCTAACGTCGCCTGGACGAAGGTGGCGAGGAGGCGCCGACCTGTCTGGCGGCTGCTGGACAGGGCAGAGGATCGAGAGGAGAAGAGATGCTGACCCTCCCCTACCCCTTATAACTCTGGGGCGATCCAACGGGCGTTAAGAGTACACGGCGAGTGCTATCTTCTGATTGCCCCGGCCTCCCAGTGACGGCGAAGCGGAGATCTCGGAGGGTGCGAGGGAGCGCGGCCTGATATCCCGGGACGCTCCTGGGGATCGCGAAGAGCCCGGAGGCTGGCCGAGGCTCCTTATCATAACGACGAGGAACCGCATGAATAGGACTGGGAAGGACGGCCCTGGAAAGGGTCCATCCGGATCGCCCCCCGGCTCTAGCAAGTCCCCAGCTAAGGACGACGGGGATGGCCCAGTCACGAAGGCCTTCTTGATTGAAATTTTTGCATCCATCAAGGACGACATTACGGAGCTGAAGTCACAGCTGGCCTCCGATTTGCGCGAGGTCTGCCGAGATGTGGATGGCATCGGAGAACGGGTGGCGACCCTGGAGGACCACGATCTAGGCCTCACTGGTGACGTCCATCAATTACAGCAGGACATGCTCCGGCTCCGAGAGCAAAAGTTAGAGCTTCAGACTCACTGCGAAGATTTGGAAAACCGGTCCTGCCGTAATAACATTTGAATCCAAACGGTACCCTGGGAAGGGGAAGGTGAGAACTTGAGGGAATATGTGGAGGCCCTGTTCCTGCAGATTCTGGCGGAGGAAGACCTCTCGCAGATCCGCATGGACAGAGTGCATCGGGTTAGGCTGCCGCGTGGCGCGCGCTCGCCGCCACCGGACATTCTAGTCTGTGTCCACGATTTCCAATTGAAAGAGAGGATCCTACGGAAAGCCAGGGACACCAACACCCTACAATTTCGAGGACACAACCCCCAGCTCTTTCAGGACCTGGCGGCTTCCACATTGCAAAAGCGGCGGGACTTCCGCCCGATCACGGCTTTCCTGCGGGAGCATGGGGTGTCCTACTCCTGGGGTCACCCCTTTCTGCTCATCTTCAGGTGGCAGAACAGGCTGGTGCAAGTGAGATCTTTGGCAGCCGCCAGGGAACTTCTGGGTGTGGAGGAGGCGGCCGCGTCGGCAGGCGCCAGCGCCTCCCCGAGAAGACGTTGCCGTTCCTGCTCCCCGGCTTGGCAAAGAGTGGGCCAGCATGGTATGGCGGAGGGCCCGACTCCATCGGCAAGCCAAGGTGAGAGGGGAGAGGTTCTGGCTTCGGTGGCCCTGGTGACTGATTCGAGCCGGGTGGACAGCTCTTCGGCAGCCTAGGCTCCCTCAACAGTGGCCCGTGGGGTCGGGGGGGCTCTACCACCTCAGGTACATTGAAGGACTGTGCTCCATTGGAGGGTTACCCCGACCCTGAACTCGAGGGGGGCATTACCCGGGTCTTCTACCCCCGACCCTTATGGTCATGTCCGGCTTTCATTGTTCTCTTTCTGGTTCTGAATCTGTTTTTTTTGTATATTGTTTTGAGGCCCCTTTGGACTGGGGGAGGGTTGTTTTGGAACGGGCTTAGTGGTGGCAGCAGTAGACCTGGTATGATTGCGAGTGTGTTCGGTTTGTTTATGGCACTACGGGGGGCACTATGTGGAGCGGGGTGGGGGAGGGTGACGTCTAAATGATGCCAGTTATGATAGGTTCATGGAATGTTAAAGGCCTTAATTACCCTCAAAAGCGTCAGAAGGTGTGGAAATACATTATAGATCATCATCTGGAAGTGGTGGGACTGCAGGAAACTCATCTGGCCCGTAGAGACGAAACCAGGCTTAAGCATAGGCAATACCCACTGATTTACAAATCCTCTGCCACTACTAAGCATCGGGGGGTGGCGCTCTTGTTCCGTTCTACACTTCAGTTTCAACCCATGGGGGTGCGAGGCGACAAGGAGGGTAGATGGCTGATGGTGAAGGGGATGCTCCTTGGCAAGCTCTGCACGTGGGTGCCCATAAACAGAATCCTTCTCGAAGGACGCTTCGTCCACTTGCTGCAGTGTGGGGTAAATTCAGGGCCCACTATAATAATCGGGCGGAGTCTACCCTCCTGCGATTACGGCGCCTTTCTTACGCTCAAGGCAACAAAGTGGGGAAACATCTGGCTCGACAGCTTCGCGATAAGCGTGAGAGGGAATATGTGGGTGGCATCCGGGCGCCCTCCGGCGCCGTGGAGCAGAGGGACGTAGCCAAGGCGGAGCTCTTTGGCGAATTTTATGCCGCCCTGTACTCGGCGGATAACCTGGCCCCGGAGGAGCAGCGGGAATACCTAGGGGCTCATCCACTTCCGCAGGTTTCCAAGGAGTGGAATGACCTTCTGGAGGCCCCCTTCACTAGGGAGGAGGTGCTGACTGCAATCAAGTCCCTTAAACCGCTTAAGGCGCCTGGCCCAGACGGCTTCACGGCGCCCTTCTATCAGACCTTTGCCTCTGAACTAGGGGACTTTCTGGTGACACTTTTCAATGGCATGAGGGAGGCGGGCCAGACTACGGGCACTATGGCAGAAGCGATGATTTCGATTATCCCCAAAGCCGGGAAGGACCCCTCCAAGTGTGAGTCATACCGGCCCATAGCTGTATTAAATGTAGATGCTAAATTATACTCCTCCATCTTGGCTACTTGGCTCCAGGACCTTATGCCTGCTCTTATCCATCCCGACCAATCGGGATTCATAAAAGGTCGTCAGACCCACGACAACACCAGAAGGCTGATTCACCTGATCGAGAAGGCCAATCGCTTTAAGATCCCGGCGGTCTTGGTGGGCCTTGACGCTGAAAAGGCGTTTGATCGGGTGGACTGGAACTTTCTCTTTAGTACGTTGAAGGCCTTTGGTTTTTCCCCCAAATTCATCGATATGCTTCGGGCCAACTACCATGGTTAATGGCCATGTTTCACCCTTCTTTGCGCACTCCCGAGGTACGAGGCAGGGCTGCCCCCTGTCTCCCCTACTCTTTGCGCTCAGCATCGAGTCTCTGGCCCTTAAGGGGTGCGGGAGGACCCGGATATTGTTTGTCTCCCCTTTTCTGGGGAGCAACATAAAATATCCCTTTTTGCTGCTGACGTTCTATTGTCACTAGCGGACCCGGGGAACTCCCTTCCACGGGTGCAAGAAGTGCTCTCTCAGTTCGAAGCGGTGGCGGGTTTCCGGGTCAACCCCGGCAAGTCATACATCCTCAACCTCACGCTACCACCCGCTGAGGTGGATCGCACACGACCGCTCACGCCCCTGTCGTGGGCCAGCTCCTCTATACAGTACCTTGGGGTTCGGTTGACCTCATCTGTTACCACCTTGTATGCGGCCAACTTCCATCCCCTGCTGGCCCAGATACAGACCGAGCTTAATCGATGGAAGCCCATGTTCATTTCTTGGCTGGGCCGCGTCCATGCAGTTAAAATGACGCTGCTCCCCAAGCTCCTGTACCTGTTTCAAGCACTCCCTATCGCCTTGGAGGGGGACTTTTTCAGGCGTGTTAAACTTAAAACCATGATCCTGCGCTATATCTGGCAAGGGGGCCGCGCTAGACTTTCCTTTCTTACGCTGCGTCGGCCCCTGAAGAAGGGTGGGGTCGGCCTCCCAGATATGCACCTCTATTATAAGGCGGCGCAACTCCGGGTGTTGGTCGAGTGGACCCAGATGGAGTTGGAGAAGCACTGGTTGCATATGGACAGGAGTGTGGCGGGAAGATCGATATGGGACCTGGTCTGGAAGGCGAAGGGGGATCGCCCTCGTAACGCCTATATTAGCACTCCTACGAGTACCACCTTGAAGGTCTGGGACTCGGTTTCCAGCGATGAGAGGTGGACCTCCTTCCCGTCCCCCTTCACCCCTATC
This sequence comes from Lissotriton vulgaris, assembly GCF_964263255.1. Classification (NCBI taxonomy): domain Eukaryota; kingdom Metazoa; phylum Chordata; class Amphibia; order Caudata; family Salamandridae; genus Lissotriton; species Lissotriton vulgaris. The sequence continues at coordinate 103,032,472 of NC_141694.1, forward strand.
CACTTTAACCCGGCCTTTCCACCGGCTCTCGTGGAGGGCCCCTTTGATGGGTGGAGAGCGGGGGGTTGCCACGCGCTCACACACTTGTTTCATGGGTATGAGCCGCTCACCTTCCATAATTGCATGCGTGACTACGCGGTGCTACCATCCGAGCGTTACCGGCATGCCCAAATGCTTCACTGGGCGTTGTCACCGGAGGTGCGAGATGCAGCGACAAGGCCTCCCACAGATTTCGAATCCTATATCACCCGCGCAACGTCCATGAAGGGGGTGATCTCATTCCTCTATGGCCTTTTATTGGCCACTGCTGTCTCACCTCGCCCTAGATATATGAGTTTGTGGGAAGAGCACTTGGGGCGAGATATCTCTGACGAGGAGTGGGCTCACCTCTGGCGCGATTTACACAGATTTAATCATTCCATTGACCTCAGGGAGGCCCATATGAAAACAATGCTCGATTGGTATCTTTACCCGGCCCGATTGAAAAAGAGTTTTCCCTCTGCGTCGAATAGATGTTGGCGAACATGTGGTCTCTTGGGGGATTTTCGCCATATTTGGTGGGACTGCCCTGTCATTCGCCCCTACTGGGAGGAGATACTGTCCCAGATCAAGGATGTATTGGGTTACCCGATTCCTGACTCGATAGGCTTCGTGCTCCTGGGTCTCCGTGACCCGCTCCTGGAGCATCAGACTAAGGCGGATAAACAAATCCTTTGGCTCTGCATAGGTGCGGCCAAGTTGACCTTGGCTGCGGCTTGGAAGAAGAAGGAGGCCCCTGCACTTTCCCTCTGGTATGCTAGGTTGTGGAAGCTGCTGAGTATGGAACGTATGGCTGATGTTTTCAGAGGAGATTTCAAAAACTTCGCCTTCAGGTGGGGCCCGCTAGTCCGCTTCCTTTCTCGGGGCTTGCCATCGGCGGTCTGTCCGCCCACTTTATGTGCACTTCATTTGTTTCAGGTGTGAGAGAATGTTTGGATGTGTGCCTGTTGCTTGGCTGCCACCACTGGGGGGAGGGGGGTTGGAGGGTTGCAGGAGTTTGGGGGGGGGGTTTTGGTCTGTCTGTCTCTAGGGGGGGGTGGGTCTTTATGTTACACCTCGCTGCATTGTCTTTCTTATGGCCGAGACACGAGGAGGCACAAATTGAACTGGTCGAATAAGCCCCTGGCTTGGATGGCTTTTGCCCGGTGCCACTGTGAACTGACGCCTTTCTAAGGACTTCCCGTTGGGGACAACGTTGTTGGCTGGCGGACTTTGAGAATCATCCTGGCTAGGGTGGCCGCGTTGTACAATCTTCAGCAATATTACCGCTTCTTGGCCATGCAGAGTGAGCTCCTGCGAGGGCTCTTGTTGCATTTCTTATGTTTCTATCTTCTCTTACTTCTTTTTCTCTTCCTTCTTGTACTCTCAATAAAAATATCTTTAACAAAAAAAAGATTAGTCACACAAGGATCAACGTACTTCAGTGCAAGCACCAGAGCACGTAGGTCTGCCAACTGGGAGGTACAGTCCCCTAATGTCTGAGTATATACGACATCGGACTTGAACTCTTTATTCACCATGGTACCAACCACCATTATGCAGGCTGCTAAATTAGCATGCTTTGTCTCCCGTCGCCGGTTGCGCCGTACCATCAGTGTAAATGATACAATGGAAATCCTCCAGCGGACGCATAGACAAAGGAGCCAGATGAACAAATTAATACTGCAAGTACTCCTGAGGAATCAAAGATAAACATGACATCCGGAGATGTCAAGGATGTGTCCCATTGTATCTAACGTGGATGCAAAGCTTTTGAATTTGGTACACTGGCTTTCGTCACTGCCTCCAGGGCAGGATACGGTGTAACATCCAACATGCATTTCCCCTGCAACTGTGCTCTCTCTTTCAGAATCGCCATCTGCACCGCAGTCAAAACTTTCTCAACAGTGGAAAAACGCATTTCAGCCAAGGTGTACAAGTGTTACTTGTAAGCAATAGGGACTGTGTCACCTTCATTAAAAGTCAGGTACGTGAAACCCACTGCCCCATGCACAATTCTTATTACCAAATTGGTGTGGTTGTCACGAGTCAGTAAGTATTTAGATTCAAGAAGATCAGACTGCAAAGATTGCAGTATAGCTGAATGTTCAGGCAACAAGCAAGATTTGGTAAAAATTGGCTGTACCAAGGCATATAGCGGCTTGATACGCTGGGCATATTCGGGAATGTAAGTACGCCCGAAATTTAAAAAAACAGTAAAGATTGTAGTTTTTTCAGAGTTGTAGGAGGGCACAACTGTGCGCATTTCTCCAGCAAGTGAGGTGCTTAACCTCGACCTTCATTGTTGAGCTCATAACCCAGGAACAACACTGTGTACTCTGCAATGTGTGATTTTGCAAAATTAAATTTGTAGCCGAAGTCCGCAAACATATAAATGATGCTGTCAATGCGACACAGATGTGGCCAGATTTCGTTGTCTGTGAGATAAATGTCATCAACATACAAGCATGCGTCAGGGTCGAGTCCCTCTAAGAGAGAGACTATGCGAGCGGCAAAGACACCGGGGCTGTTTTTGTAGCCAATGGCTAATCTTTTGAACTGTTTTTGTTTGCCACCAGAAGTAAAAGCTATCCATTGACTACTCATAGAAGACAGGCTATGGCTAAAAAAGCCATTGGATATGTCAAGTGTGGTCTTAAACCGTTTACGCACAAGACTATCCACAAGGGCAGAACTGTGAGTGTTCTGTACCGCTCAAGTCCGACAATGAGAGTTCAAATGCTGGTAATCCAAAACTAGGCGGTACGACCCATCAGGTTTGGTCACAGTAAAAAGAGGATTATTCATCGGTGACACACATGTTTCAAATACACCTTGATATTCCAATTGTTCAAGGATCTCTGCAACGAGAGCTTTCGCTTCATGTCGCATGGGATATTAGGGCTTAGGCTGTGGCATAGAACGCAATGGAATCTCATGTCTGGGTGAAAGCTTGTCCCATCCACATTGAGTACGATCCAAAGCCGGTGCAAGCACCTTATCCCACTCTTCTCCAAAATTCCGAGCCTGCCCTTTCGGCACAGTGTGTGAAACTAGGGAGGATTACCTCCTCCCCTCTTGGAGCAGCCAGAACCAAAGGTGGAGACCAGTCTGCCTCCACTTACAAAATGTCATAAGTAGAGGTCAGATTTTGCCAAAAAATCACTTTTATTTCACACTGTATGTCACCTTCAATTAAAAGGACTATATCATAAAGTCTGTCAGGGGGAGCCACTCTAGTGTCAGCTGTTTCTACAGTGATGAATGTGTTAGTTGCTGTCACCTTCAGATACAGACGCAGTGCTTCCCGCACTACTGTAATTTCCACTGCGCTGTCTAGCAGCGTTAGCATCCATGTCAGGTTCTGAAGCTGTGTTCTAACTATCCATGGCATACTTATCGGTTAAAGCGGCAACTTTCTTTTTCTGAAACTGGGGGCGTTGACGTTGAAAATCATCCTGCTTGCCTTCACCCTCCGTCTGACATGGCTTCTCAGGTCCCTGTTAGGCATCCCGGCCTCTGCCACGTTCCCCTCCAATGGTGTGTGAGACCAATGTTTCCTGCAAAGAACGAGGAGAACATTGATCAAGGAATGAGAAAATGATCAGGTGATTTAATAAAAGCGCGGTAACGTAAATCATATGTGAGCTCTGTAGACACAGGTATCGGTGATGCAGGACGTGACCCCTGTTTCTGTTGCTGCTTCCCCTGTTTTTTAGTCTTCCAAAAACCGTGGAATAATTGGACGTTCATCTTTATTAGACTTCGATTGTTGTGTACCATTTTATGACCCTATTGTAATTTTCCAGATTCATGCCCTTATATAGGTATAAAACACCATACCCTTATATGAGCATAGAAATCATAACCATATTTGGCCTTAGCTCATGCAGTCCAAATACGGCTGGGATGCTTCCACTAGTTCCGAAAATCTACAATAATTTTTTGGAAAACTCGGCTTCAGCCGCCAGGGACTTCCCCTTGTTCGAGAACTGATGGAGTTTTCAAAGAATTGAGACTCTTTCAGCCTGATTCATGAAGTGAAATTGCGCCCGCAATCGCTGCGAAAATGCAAATGCGGGCGCAATTTCCGTAATCGGCATTCAACAACAAAATAGCGAATTCGCAAACACATATTTGCGAATTCGCTAATATATTCGCAGAATCCCTGCCGCTGAGCATTAGCGATTCGGAAATAGCGACACACCACGGAATCTGCGAAAATAATAGCGAATTCGCAAAATAATCGCAATCGGTATTCAAGAAAAATCGCAATTAGCGAAAAACCCAAAAATCGCATTTTGCACCGCGCAAAATAAGGACAACTCAAAGCAGGTGGTAACCATGAAAGCCATAGAAAAAAAACTTTCAAAAAACCGTTGTCCTATCACCAACAGGCACTGGCCTGACCAATCACACATAAGGACCATCATCATCAGCAGCATTAGGAGTCCCACAATGCCAGGAATGTACATGGTGGTGAGGCGTCGCAGGCTACAGCGATTAGCACGGAGGAGACGCAGGATCCAGGACAGGATATTCCGCCAGCGGGTCACCTTGCTGGGCCAAACCAGAGAGCAGATATATGCTAAATACAGGCTGAATGGGGAAATGATAATGCAGCTAATACAGGACCTTGACCCCCTGATGCAGCACCCAACAAGCCGTACCAATGCTGTGCCTACACATGTGCAGGTATTGTGTAGCCTGCACCTCCTGGCCTCCGGAAGTTTCCAGGGGGTAGTAGCGGCTGCTGGGGGAATATCCCAGCCCACCATGTCACGCTGCCTCCACACTTTTGTTGACGCCATGCTCACCCAGCTACACCGTCACATCAAATTCCCCGCCAGCCAACAGGAATTGGACATGACAAAGCTACAATTCTACAATGTAGCCCATTTTCCACATGTGCTCGGATGTATAGACTGTACCCACGTCGCCATCTGCCCACCAGCTGGCATGGAGTATATGTTCCGCAATAGAAAGTGCTACCACTCCCTCAACATCCAGATGGTCTGCAATGCCAAGACATACATCACTGACATCGTCGCACTGTACCCAGGGAGTACCCATGACTCCTTCATTTTCCGGCACAGCGGACTCCACACACGACTGGTCAGGGGAGAGTTTGGGGAAGGACACCTACTTGGTAAGTACACTTTGATTGAAATGTCACATTGCAAAGATGTCACAGCGCAGCACAGGCAATCACCATCTGCTCCTCTCATTCAGGTGACAGTGGCTACGCCCTCCGTGAATACCTCCTGACCCCATACCTCAACCCTGCTACACCCCAGCAACGGCGCTACAATATTGCACACATACGGACAAGGAATTGCATAGAAAGGACATTTGGCCTGCTCAAGAGCAGGTTCCGCATACTGCACAAGACAGGTGGGGCCATGTATTACAGTCCTGAAAAGTGCTGCCGCATAGTGGCTGTCTGCGCAATACTACATAACATTGCAACCAAGCGCCGGATACCTGTTGACATCTCTGGCAGTGAATCTGAGGGGGACAACCGGCCACCTGCACATGCGCGCCATGCACAAGGGGAGAACCCAGCACAAGGGCACAGACGTCGCAACCACATCACAGTGAACAGTTTCTAGTACAACCACTTCCATCACCCCACAAATCAACAATGCATGCAAAATGTAATGATGACACAACGCTAATGTGTGTAGGAAAATAAATGTATTTGTTAAATTCACAAAATGAAATATAAGGTTTCTGTCCAAATAGCAAAATAAATGTATTTGTTAAATTCACAAAATGAAATATAAGGTTTCTGTCCAAATAGCAAATAAAAAGTATTTGTTAAATTCACAAAATGAAATATAAGGTTACTGTCCAAATTAGTCCAACAAACAGTATTACGCCATACTGCTGTGCATGACTGCATGGCAGGCTTGACCTCAGCCTGTGCCAGTGGTGAAGTGCAGTTCTCTAGGTGCGCCTAGTGCGCGTTCCTCCATAGCGCCTCTGAGGGGCATCCTCCTCCGGGGCTTCAGGCAATGGGGGGGTCCTGGTGCTGCGGGTGGGTAGTGGGGCCTGTGAAGCAGATTGTGAGCTGAGGCTGGACGCCCCCTCACTCGCATCATCACCCCCCACAACAGATGGAATAGGTGGAGGGTGAAGAGCAACGACGGCCGTGGTGAGGGTCTCCAGCACCCTCGTCATGTCCTCACTGCACTGGATGATAGCGTGCTGCTGGGTCAGACTGCGCCGCGCCAAAAGAGATGTCGCATTTGCCGACACATAGCTTGCCCTGCTGTAAGTGCCAAGCCGGGTCAATAGTTGGCGGTGGTGCCGGCGTTGCCCACTGCGCACTCTCAACATGGCACGGGTGTTGGCCTCCACGGCTGCAGCAATGCGGGCCATTCCATCTCCCACACCGGCCAGGTCGGCCCTCATGCCTTCAATGTGGCCAGCAACAGATGCCACGTTGCGGCCAATATTGTGTAGTTGGAGCTGTATAGCTCCCTGCTGCTGAGCCTGGCGCTGGTGAATGCGCAGCATCCGTCTCTCGATGCTGAGCCGCGCCAGTCCATCAGCATTGGCCCGCCTGGTAGCTGCTGTGGAGCGCTGGCGTGACCTGCCACGCCTGCCCTGCTGGCCTGATTGTGAGGCTGGCCGCTGAGTGGACAGTGGCGCAGCCCCGGATGTTGAGGCGACAGCTGCTGGGGGTAAGGCCGCCGGTGTTGCAGGTGAGCTAGTCGCAGGGGGTGTGCCTGCTGGTGTGGCAGTAGCAGTTGATGCAGGGGGCACAGGAGTGACTGCCCTGGCTGCGGCTCTGGGAGGAGCAGCGGTGGCAGGAGGCACAATGGGGGCTGCCATGCCAGCGGATGTGGGCGCTGCACCAGTTGCAGGGGGGACGCTGCTGGTGGTAGTTGCTGCTGGTGCAGATGCAGCGGCAGGGGCTGGTGCCTGGGTAGGTGTTGGCACCTCCACCTCCGGGATGCCCTCATCGATCTCCAGCCTGTCACTGTCACTGGTATCGCCACCTGTGGGGGTAAGTGGTGGACCATTAGTTGCATGCATCTGGCAGACGTGCAGTTGCTACATGCATGCTGGGTGACATTCCCTGAATGGCAGTGGCTTTGTGTGCATTGGGACCTGACTGGCTGCATTGTGGTACTGCTACATTGTGGCCAGACTACATCTCCCACAATGCGTCAGGACATTCCTTGATGTGCAACTATGGCATGCCTATGGGACATTGGGGGAGCCTATTTGGTCATGGACATCCATAGGGGGCAGGGTCGCAGTCGCATGCCACTTACCTTGGGTGTCTTGGGTGGGGCGGGATGAGTCCAGTGTAGTGAAACCCACACAGGCCTCCCTCTCCAGGGTGTTCTCAACCTGGTCCTCCATGGCGGTGTTTGGTGGTACCGTTGGTCCTCCTCCTCCTGTGCCCGAGGACTCCCCAAGGCGCGCCGCCACCTTCTCCTTGGCACGGCCTCGGAGGTCGTACCACCGCTTTTTGAGTTCTTCCAGGGACCTGGCCGCCACTCCCACCGAGTTCACTGCTGAGGCTATCCCCTGCCATATGCGCCGCTTCTCCATTTCTGGGACCCTCCGTGAATTAGCGCCAAACGGTTGGTCGTGGTTGGCCACAACCCCCTCGATTAGGTGTTCCAGCTCCTGCTCAGAGAATTTGAGTTTTCTCTTCCTCCCAGACGAGCTGCTGGTCCCAGGTGCAGCTTCCTCAGCCATGGTATAGGGTTGTGGATCTGTGGATCTGCGTACTTGCCAAGATGTGCTGCAGCTCTCCAATGTGCTCCCTCTCTCTGTGCCTCAATGTGCAAAATGGTGGTGGGAACCGGCAGCTTCCTGGTTGTGATGTCATCACTGGGCTCGAAATGCGACTTCCCGTTTTCCCGATCTCGCGAGTTTGCGATCTCGCAAATAGCTATATTGCAAATAGCGATATCGCTATTTGAGAGATCGCAGTCCAGGCGCGGGTAGGCGGAAATAGCGATTAATCTGCGATTAATCGCAATTCCAATCGGATCGCTATTGGATTTTGCGATCGCGTGCGAATCCCTTTTTTTAATCGCAATTATTCATGAATTCGGATTTGCGATTTCTGAATAGCAATTCGCTATTTTTCGCTATTTCAGAATCGCAAATGCCGATTTTCATGAATATGGCGGTTAATGATGTTATTATGTCCACCTTTATGTCAAACTCGGCAACTTCAAGGTACAAATATGCCCACACTTGCCTTAGCAAACACACAGTGGTTTGTAGCAGTTTGACTACCTACTTGCCCGACGCGCCCTGCTACTGCAAGTGCCGAAGGAAGCCAACCCTCCAGCAGATGCACTGAGAGAGACGCTGTCTTTTCTCCTGCCGAGAAATCCAGCTCCAGTGTTTCCTTTTTTTTATTTTTTTTTATTGAGATGTTTCAGGTATTTAAGGTACAAAAATGTCATTCCATATATCAATTCATTACATAATCCATAAATAATCCGAGTAAACAGAGACATCATGAATTATAAAAAAGGCAGTAAAAAACAACAATAAAATACGACGACTTGGCTAAAAAAACAAGAGTGCGCAGGTGAGATTATAGCATGCATTAAAATGCAGAGATATGCATGTGAGTCCGACCATTCTAACCACTCCGTCCATTTGCAGTTTCCCCTTTTCAATGACTATAATCTCTCCATTTTCTGACTGGTGCCCATATATTCTTGCCCAGTTCCCGCTTTTTCCCTCCCTTGAAATCATATAGGCATTCTTCGATATTATGCATTCCTAAAAACCTTGAGAGCCATTGTTGGAAAGATGGTGCGGAGGTATCTTTCCAGCCTGCTGAGATTAAAAGACGTAATATGGCTGCAGATATAAATACTAAGGCCTCCGCCTTATCTTTTGCTTTCAGTTTTCCATCCATGCCCACTAAGATCACAGTAGGGGATAGAACAATTTTTTGTTCTAGCAGCCCCTCCATAAATATTTGTATCTCCTTTATGATTGGTATTAGATTCGGACAATTATAAAACATATGGAGTAAATCTGCTGGGCCCAGATTACACCTAGGACACCTATCACTATCCCTTACTCCCCAGGCAAACAATTTTGCTGGCGTGAAGTACAAATTAAAAAGTGTTTTGTAATGTTGAGCCCTTAGATTTGAAGAGCGAAAGATCTTTTTATTTAATTCTAACGCTCGATCCAAATCCACATCTGGGTCGTCTAGTTTTTGAGCCAAAGCTGATTCTGTCTTTCCTAAATCATCATCTAGCTCCTGCAGAAGATTATTGTAACAAATTTTTATTTTGCTGCCTCCTTTTTTCAAGTAGTCAAATAATGAGTGGCTCGACATGGGAGATATCCTAGGCCTAAATGATCTAATTGTTTGGGCCATTTGTATATATAACATCCATTGGTTGGAGGGGAGTCCAAATTTTTGTTGAAGTATATTAAAGTCAACAATCTCATCTCCTAATATAACATCACCCAGACACTTAACTCCCATCTCCCTCCATGAACGGCTATTTATATTTTGGCCTAGATGGGCACAGATGTTCGACTTCCACATGTTGATATTAGCGTGAATTTTTGGGATTTTTAGGATCTTCCTTATAATCAACCAAGTTTCCCATGCCCCCATCAAAATCTTATATCTGGCTCTTTTATAGTATATTCTTTCAATCTCGCACATCAATAGTCCCCCTGCCTTTCTACCTACTAGAAGCTCAAAGATAGTGGGGAGAGCTTGAGCATCCGTCGGAGATTCTACTGGTTCTGAATCATATTGAAACAATAAGTTCATCTGTACTAGCAAACATGACCAATGATAAAGTCTAATATTGGGCATTGCCAGTCCACCTCTCTCTAATGGTAGAGACATTTGTGCTATCGATCTTCTAACTTTCCCATACTGCCAAATAAAACGAATGAATGTCCTTTCGATCTTCCTAATTGTCCCCTCCAAGAGCAGCGGTATGGCACGGAATAGGTAGAGCAGCTTCGGGAACATAGTCATTTTCAGGACATTTAACCTACCAATCAATGAGAGATGTAGCACGTCTATCCTCTTGAGCTCTTTTTCGATCGACTCTATCAGTGGGAGATAATTCTCTGGGATGATCTTATTAACAGTGGCATTCACCCTTATCCCCAGATAAACTGCTGAGTCTAAATATCTTTGGTCTGATTTAATTATATTGCTTGTGCAGATAATCTGAGTTTTTTCCTCATTGAGGTGATACCCTGATCGTATCCCAAAATCCTTAGCCAGCCGACATATCTCAGCCATTGCTTGTTGCGGGTCGGTTGTTGTAATTGCCAAATCGTCAGCATATGCCAGGAGATTGGTGGTATGGCCATTAAGTATCACTGGAACAATCTGATCCGACTTCATAATTTTCTGGATCAAGGGATCTATGTATAACGAGAATAAAATCGGGGAACAAGGACACCCTTGCCGGGTTCCTCTTCTGATTATTATTTTATCTGATTTTTGACCCATGACCATAACCCTCGCGGTTGGATCGCTATACATAGCCTTAATTGCCCTCAGACTCTTATTTCCAAACCCTCTTTCGGCCAAGATTCCCCATAAGCATTCCCATGTCACCCTATCGAATGCTTTCTCAGCATCCAGAAGGATCATGGCCATGTCCTTCCCCCTGACAGCATGGGCAGGGAGACCAGCCGACCAATGATCCCTCCCAACCGCTTAGCCCAGATCTTAGAGTACAGTTTGGTGTCTGAATTGATAAGGGAAATCTGCCGATATGAACCAGGATTATTCTTAGGCTTGCCCTTTTTGTGAAATATGACAATGTTAGTCTCCTTCCAAGTTTCCAGGATTAACCTTGAGCATACTATACCATTAAATAGGTCCAGGAGAATTGGAGCAATTTCCTCCTCGAGACATTTATAAACTTCGAGGGGAATCCCGTCAGGTCCCACGGCTTTACCCGGAGCTAGTTCCTGCAATGCTATCCTTACCTCCATCAGAGTCAGATCTTGTTCCAATATTTCCCTACTCCTTTCATCAACTTTGGGACCTTCATCTTCTACAGTTGGACTCTGCATTGCTCCCCTATCTTCTTCATCATATAGTTTTTGGTAAAACGTATGGAATATTTTCAGGATTTCTTCCGGTTTTGTATGTTCTATACCATTCTCATGTATGCTAGATATCAAATTTTTAGACCTCTCCTACCTGATCCGGAGTGCTAACACCCTTCCTGCCTGCTCCCCTGTCTCATATCGGTTAGTCCTTGAGGCTTGGTATTCCCTAGTCTCCTTCTGTGTCGCCATCCCTTGGAGATCCGCTTTAATAGTGTTCATTCTGTTTAAACTTGCCTTACCATCCTTCCCCTGCCCTATCTCTAAAGTATGTTGCATTTCTACTATGCCTAATTCCCCGATCAGAGTTTCAATTTTATGCCTATCTTCTTTCCTTAATCTGGCTGAGCAATTTATAGTCTCACCCTCAAAGATGCCTTGAACGTGTCCCAGACTATATTACGGGATGCACTATATCTATTCATATCATAGAATTCCTTTGTTCATTGCTTTATGACGCGCGCTGCTATTGCAAGTGCCGAAGGAAGCCAACCCTCCAGCAGACGCACTGAGAGAGACGCTGTCTTTTCTCCTGCCGAGAAATCCAGCTCCAGTGTTTCCAAGCTCCCCTTGCGGAGTGTTGGGAAATCGAGTCCTGAGCCTGACCTTCTTCATTCCAAATCAAGGTACGGTGCTGATTAGACCCTAAGAGAAATCTTGGACAGATTCTTGGCAAAAGAATACTACATTTATTCTACACCTCACTTACTTTTTCCCTCGTACTAAACTTAGGTTAGGTACATCCGGGTAGATGTATTTTAGGGGCACCAGTTGAGTACTTTTAGCCTCTGTTATTTATGTATGTATTTATTTATGGTTTAGGAACCATACAATGCTCTTACGGTATTATTTTATTCTACTCTTTCTACTGTATGCATTATATTTTGCAACCAGTTTTACGATTGTAGCAGTTAATTTCTTATGCTTGAGAAGGAAGACTGTTATATAAATTCTTTTATTGAAAACGCCTTTCTATCTATTTTCTCGGCACCTCTGGTTAAACGAAGCATGCACGATTGACTGAGTGAAACATTTATCTATTGTTTCCACGACTCTGAAGATCAGTTTATTCTGGGGGAAACAAAGTCGTCATGTTCATGCGGCTGTCAGAAACGAATCCCTTCTTGTGAACTCGAGAAAGTTTTTAGTAACCTCTGAGCTAGCTGGCACTCACAATTATGTTTAGTATATTCGATAGAGACCTAGTCGACATAAGTCCTACGTCACATCTAAAGGATATATTATTCCAATGCGCAGAGCCTATTGGGAATATAGGAACTACACTACATGGCGCCCAACATTTGTTAAGGCACTAATTTAACGCTAGATACTAGAGTAACTCAGTCGTGCTTTTCACAAAGACCCCTTTATCCCGTAAAAACTTCAATCGACGTCTGGAGTGGGTTAAAGGATAAAATATCTGCCATAACTAAGTAGGACGAAAAGAAAAAATCCTATGTATTAGTTTTTGTTCAATGTTGAAGGATACAGTGTTCCAAAATATTGTGCACCTTATCTTTATTTCCTTGAAACTTGCTCTGCAAGACTTTCAACAAAATGTCGAATAGCGACTCCGAGAACGGTGGAGCTGCAGGAACTACAACCCGACCAGATTTTGACACCACAGGGTTTAATGAAGATGACTCGGATGCTATAATCATCCCGGAAAATGTAAGGAAAACCATAGCCATAAAGCTTATAGAAAATAGCCTATCACCAAGAGGTGGTAGAGTCATATTCGTCATAGAGGCACATGAATATCGACAGACAGAGGTATTCTATTCATGGATTAACTTTCCACAAGCAAATCCAACAACACATGTGTTCCACTTCTATAAGATAGAGGAACCTCTAGTGGAATACGTTCATTTCGAGGACGTCGAAATTCCACTAACTTACAAAAAGCATCAGCTCTAGTTTAAAGGCGCCCTTTAACATCAAAATCACATTCCCAGGCTCGGTCCAATAGGTAGACCAGGAGCAACATGGCCTGTACTAGCTAGCTATACACCACATCCTGCCACAGAGCAAATGACGGATCCAGAACTGTTAGCTCAGCTAAAACAATTAATCAAAATACATAGACAATTGGTACAATATGTCATGTAGACTTTAACAGTCCAACCTGCTATAAGAATTCCACAGCACACCCCTCATCAGGGGAACACAAACAAAATCATGCCACAGACTATACAGTCAGTCATCTGTAAGTTACCCGCATTAAGGGAACAAATTACATTCTGGTTAACCCAGAAAATTACTTAAATAGAGGCAGTATTTCCCGATAGTATACCTCATGAAAAACACAGGATTCTTACAATCTGTTTACCAATGGGGATATCACCACACGTGAGGACTGTGACACTTGGGGTATAGTCTTTGCTTCAATCTACACAAAAACACATGGTGTCCCATCTATGGCGGTAATACCAGACGTCCTGAGACAGATTCAAAATGAATACAGACCAGAACCAGCCTTGAATCCTGGTATGAAATTACTGAAAGATTTCAGACATGTCTCAGCTATTTTATTAGCTAACATTAACGATGAAGCACCATCCGTGGCAATCCGCCAAAAATGAAAAGAACTCGATATTACTGAGCAACCGTATGAACTTGCCAGAATTATTGAAAAATCCTATGAAGAACTAGAAAGAGATAGTGTGGGAGGGAAACCTGTAAAGCCCAAACTAACAGAAAATCCTGAAAAAGTTTTTATCAAAAACAACCTCACTACACCTAAAAAAAGTGGGAAAATAGTAGACAGTCACTTCCTAAAGAGAAGCGTTCTCAATCCAGTGGTAGATTCTCAAAAGGAGCACTCTGATAAGAGGTATAACCTTAGAAATAGGGTAAAATCTAGAAAACCTGATCGATATCAAGATACTGATACACGTTCCTCTCATACCTTTCAGACTTCCTTGCAGAAATCAGAAAAAAGAGGACGATCAGACACAAGGAAAATCACACAAGGAAAATCCTCGAAGTCCAAAGACGATCAACATGTTCCAAAAAATAAGAAAACTCAATTCTCCAAAAAGAAGGTGCAAGTATTAAAATCAGACATGCCGAGGATCTTGAGGACACAACTCAAGAACGGGGAGTGGGCCCAGACGATGCTGGACAGTGCAGCAGAGGTCACCATAGCTCGCAGGATCCTGAAAGATCATCTGGAGACAGTGGATCTGAAAGAATACATTCAGGTTGAAACTGCCGACACCAGGGTTATATACCCCATAAGTTATACGAAGTAACATTCCGGGGACATAACTAGGAAAAAAAACACTCTTTTGGGAAAAACTATCAAAGGGTTAAGACATCCATCTGGCTGAACAAGACTGGCCGCCAGAATTTGTCAGGGAGTGCCCACATGGCGAAGAAATCATTATGCCATCCTTCTCCAATCATATTCCTATTCATAAAAAATATACCTATGCCAGAAAATGTGCTGTGGATCATGCATTATATAAAAATCATGTGGGATGGGATGAGGACTCTCCTCACCATAAAATCCAGTTAAAAAATCAACCTACTGCTCAGAGGCAGTATCCAGTTAAGCAGGAAAGCTAAAAAACAGGTCAGGAAGATCCTAGATCAACTTGAATACAGGGGGTGATTGAAACATGCACCTCATCAATGAACAATCCTTTGTTTCCTGTCGCCAAACCAGATGAAACATATTGTCTAGTTTTGGATTACAAACATTTAAACTCTTGCCCGAAATCCCCGCACGAAGCCCGAAATCCCCGCACGAAGCAAAAATGATAGCGACTTTTCTCAAAATAGTAATATCAACTCGTCGCAAAATCAACTCCTAAACCTGTATCATTTCCATAACAGTAACCCACTTCGACATTCTTGGTTCGGTACAGTGATGCTAATTCTGCGACCAAATGTATATTGACTTTTTCTTTCTGATTATGTTTATTTCTCTGTTTTTAAAATGTACTTTTTATGATTATAAAAGTCTATAATCGAATAAAAGTTGATGAAATGAAATGAAATGAAACTCTTGTTGCAAAACTTTTGCAGTGGAAAATGCACATAGTGCAGCACTGATGAATAACATCATGCTCAAGAAATACAAAACCACATTAGATATTTAAAACGTTTTCTTCTGTCAAAATATTGCACCAGAAAGCAGGTATTTGATCACTTTCTCAATAATGAGGACACAGCGTCAATATTGCTGTCCCCCCAAGGATTAAAGAATAGTCCAGGGTTATTTTCAGCTACATTAACAGAGTTACTACAGATGTATGATGATGAGGCATTATCTTATGTCGATGACATCTATCTTACAGATGATGACTTGGATGTGCACTTGAAAAGAGTGAACACCATAATACTTGGGTTCACTTCTGAAGGGTACAAGTTCATTTAAAAAAAAATCAAGAATTGCCCACCTCAATGTCCTATTCTTGGGATACGAACTTTCAAGTGAAGGCCAAAGCCTGGCAGCCAACTTTTTAGAAAAGTGTGCGCTGCTCCAACCTCCAAAAATGCTGAAAAACTTACAGTCAATTCTAGGTTTCCTGAATTTTGGAACAACTTACATTCTAAACTACGCAGAAAGGGTAAAACCTCTCTACGAATTAATCAAACCTGATTTAAAAAAACAAATTGGACTCAAAAACACACAGAAATTTTGCGTTCATTGGAAACAGAAATGTTAGCAACAAAACATTTACAAACACGCGACAACGTGCGCAACCTTGTAGTCTGAATCATTCCCGGGAGATGGGGATTCACATACCTAACCTTTAATGAAAGTGAAAAGGAACAATTGCATATAAATCACACTTGTACACACAAGCTGAAATGAAATACACTTCAACAGAAAAATTCAGACAGCAGTTCAAACTGCAGTAGCAAAAGAGGGAGCCCTGGCGCAGGGAAAACGCATAATTGGCATTACACCCGTACCTGCCTTGGAAGCAGTGACAAAAGCAAGCATTCCAAATGCAAAAGCTTTACATCCGAGACGGATACAATGGGTTAACTCTCTTACTGCAACAGACGTTGAACACATTTTTGATCCCTACTTAAAAACCAAGAATTTCTCCAATACGAACAAGAATGTCCTCCGCCTACTGAGATTCTGCCTCTTGAACATTACGGCTATATAATATATACAGACAGATCAGCACAGCAGCAATTGGGGGCAAACAAGCTTATAGTGCTGCGTGTGTGATTGTTAAAGGTCGCTGGCGAGATGGTAAATTCAGACCCATGGTCACAAAAACTCAATCCTTAGGAGACTGTACATCTCAGCGAGCTGAACTCCAAGCTTTCAAGTTGGCGCTGGAAAATACTGATTGCGAATTTCCCACAGTGTGCGATTCGTATTACTGTGTCCAGTCTTACAATGAATATCTGCAGAACTGGGTTCAAAATGGTTTTAAAGATGTAAAAGGTGGCACAATCAAGCATAAATTGCTTTGGGAACAAGTAGTTATATTACAGAAAGAACTACAAAAGACTCACATATTCCTTTGCTCACACCTTGGTGGATTGCTGCCTGCTGAAACGCCAAGCGCTGCACTGCTATATTTAAATCAGCGCCTTTGCCCGCCTGCCTCCCGCTCCTCGGCAGCTCCAGGAAACATCGAGTAGAGCGCGGTGCTGGGCTAAGGAGACTCCAACTCCCAGCAGCCCTAGCGGCACCGGCCACGTCAGTTTCGCGCCAGGAGGCGCTGAAAAACGGAGTCACCCCGGTCGAGGGGGTATTCCTTTGCTCACACCTTGGTGGATTGCTGCCTGCTGAAACGCCAAGCGCTGCACTGCTATATTTAAATCAGCGCCTTTGCCCGCCCGCCTCCCGCTCCTCGGCAGCTCCAGGAAACATCGAGTAGAGCGCGGTGCTGGGCTAAGGAGACTCCAACTCCCAGCAGCCCTAGCGGCACCGGCCGCGTCAGTTTCGCGCCAGGAGGCGCTGAAAAACGGAGTCACCCCCGTCTCGCGGGACGCCGGGCTAAGCCCGGGCAAAGGGCGGGCCCTCTGTGACCCTCAGTGGCCGAGGTAGGCTGGGCTGGGCCCGGTTATTTTTATTTTTATTTAACACATTTGCTTTTGCTATTGTGCCTGCTTGTTTGAGGACGATCCATTTACAGACATTAATACATCTCACTCCCTAATATTATTGCCGGACATCGATTGCCGCCTCTCCAGGATTATATATTTTTTACTTTTTTTACGCAATCTTAAACATTTTCTGTATATACTCCTCTGGAGGTTGACCACTCTGTTATAATTTTATTTCGTGGAAAAACGTACTGAAGATGTCAAAAATTTTACGCTCAGGAAGGGTAGTGGGAGAAAAATCTGGCACAAAATCAGTCATTACCCGCACAAGAAATAAATCTGTGAACAATCCCCCGTTGAAGGGTCAATGCCAACTCCTCGAACTCTGGGACCTATCCGCTGCAAAAAGAGCTAAAATTGCCGTTACAGAAACTTCTGATATCAAAGTCCAGGACGTACATATGCCAGCTATTACTGACCCTCGACCCCCTCTTGTGCAGCCCGCGGTCCTACAATCAATGGATGCGGGGTCTCCCTCTCCGGATTTATCAGAAGGGAAGGTGGTGGCCGTAGGTGAACCTGTGAATATACCCCCGATGCCTCAAACTCCTCTGAATGATAGGCCGGGGGGCGACTTGTCTGCATTATCTATCGACCTGGAACTCTGTGGACGCTACGTAAGCACAGCTAAAGTGGAGACTCTGGACCAGTTTAAGTCCTCTGGAGGTGCTACCCCTTCTGGGTTATTGTTGTATAGTAGCACCCCTTCGTTAAATGGCCAGGAAATGTCTGACCTGTTAAATGTTTCAAGGAGCCCTGACCTTAATCTCTCTGGTATCCGTCGCCCAGTGGAAGCATGCGAAAAACCGATTTCCGAGTCTATGATTGCTCTGGAACAACTTCTAGCCTCAATCTTATTTCTTTTGGGGAAATTTGTAGGCAGCTCGGACTGTATCTTGGAATCAGTCACCCAAATACTAAAGACACTGCTGCAAAAATCGCCTGACTTGAGGAGTGCCTCCCCCTCTAGGACTGAACACAGTTTGCCTAAGGGGAAAATCAGAGAACCCAGAGGGGAGCTTGATATGAAGGTTGCAACACCGACTTTGGAATCACACATCGCTATGCCTTTAACTGCAGTCCCCAATTGTATTAAGAACTCAGCTCTGGAGATTGAGGAAGAAGACAAATCTTTGCCCGGTCCCAAAGTGGCCCAGGAGTTATTTCCAATCTTCATGTCTGAGAACGGAAATGACCCCCTGGACGATAAACCGGAGGTAAAGGAAAAAAATGGTAAACATAAAAATAATAAAGGGAACAAAAGGAAACCGATTCGAAAATACAGAAAGAAAAAGCAGCGTCGGATAATCTTCCAAAATACTTCAGTGGCAAGGGAGAACGATGAATTTGATGTGAATCCCTCCTCTACTTCCTTAAAGGCGGACATTGATTTGAACTTATCCACCTTGACCTCTCTAAAGGGGGAAAGCGAGCGATGTCCACTTACGCCCCTGGAAGTTACACCTCAAATGGGGGGTTCTCTTCCATGCTCTTCTCCACGGACTGCATCAGGAGCACCAATCGTATATCCATCTGGGGCCCTCAACCCTTTGGCCCCTCCTTTCACCGTAGCTCTAGAGTCTGAACATCGCTGCCCTCCTGCCCGGCCTCAAAAAAACTCTAGGGCTCCGGTGGATGTGCTTGTGTTAGACTTTTTACCTTTATTTGATACTGACTTACGGTTAAACAGAGCTTGGCTCCTCAAACGTTTTAGCGAGATTGAAAGTCTCTACCATATTCAATCTAGGGACATAGTGTTGGTATCTCTGTTGGGTGGAGCCAGGGTATTGAGTATACGGGTGAAATTTTATTCTCCTATCATAGTAAATTTGATACTAGAGCAAGCCGAGAACTTTCAGCGCATAGGTATTGATATCCTCCCTATTTCTAACCCTGGCAATATAAATCCTTTGTTTGAAAAGGTGTTTGGGGGTGGTGAGCAAAACGGGGTAGCCTCTCCTCTTAGAGACCTAAAAATTTGGGTCTCTAGGGGAAAACGTTCAGTCTCGCACGTGAAGCCACTTCCGCTAACTCAGAATTCCTCTCTTACAGAGGATAATAACCGGTGGAATTGGCTCCATAGTGCCCTATCTACAAAAACAAAGGATAACCCCAAATTGTTCCATCATCTTTAACACCTCATTAAAAATAATTTCCTGGAATGCGGCTGGGATCCACAGTAGCTCAGAGAAATTTGCCTTCTTATTTTCTCTGGGTGCTAATGTATTGTGTATTCAGGAAACATGGTGCATTAATAGGTTAGCGACACCAAAGGATTTTTATGTCCTGGAAGTGCCTGCCGCTCCTTCCAAGAAAGGTCATGCCAGGGGGGGGATTGCTTGCTTACTGTCAAATAAACTGCAATGGAGATTCTCCCACTATATCGATCCAAGTAAATTTTTCCACGCTATAACCATTGAAAATTTGTTCCATAATGGTATAAAGTCTCCTATTGTAATTTTTAATGTGTATATACCCCCAGAGGAGTGTTTTAATGCTAGTCTGCAGCAGGTTTTTCGATATATCGAACAGATTAAAAACGCCCCATCTCCTCCGGAAATCTTGCTTGTAGGTGACTTGAACTGTAAAATCTCTAATGCCAGTCTGAAACTCTTCAGGAATAAAGTTAAGGAAGAGGTGCATTTTGTCCCCCAAACGCTTTTTCCTGATAAGCTAGTGACAAACAAAAGAGGGAAGATCTTGCTAAAAGAATTAGCGACCGTTGACGGTCTCATTTTAAACGGAAGATTTCCGTCTGACGTACCCGCTAAATTTACTCATAAATCCCCCTTTGGGTCGTCTATCTTGGACTATGCTATTGCAGATTATGGTTTGTTCCCGTACATCCAGGACCTTAAGATTATACCTACATCCCTCAGCGACCACAGTATATTGCTCTTAACTATGTCTTTAAATCCTATGAACACTGCGACTTGGTCGCTTAATGGCAGCGATGCTACCTTCCATGCTTCTTCTGGAAGGTGCTTCTGGAATTCTTCCGCTGTTAACGGGGTACAGGACTTCTTGTCTGATACCCTAATGGTAATAAATGAGTGGAATGGCAAAGAATTAGTTTATTTTGAAGAATTTATGCGAAATATTATACTTTACGCAAAAAAAACTGTACCCCCTAGGAATGGGGGGCGAAAGGGGGCTTTCTGCACAAATTCCATCTTTGAATGGCCTTAAACAAGGCTGTTTATTGGCTCCCCTTTTGTTCTCCCTATATACGGCTGACCTTCCCGCCGCCTTGTCTGCTAGTGAGGGTATTGCCCCGGTGGTGGGGGGGACTCCAATATCCTGCCTGATGTATGCCGATGATGTCCTTATCCTCGACTTGACCCCCAAAGGTCTTGCAAATCGGCTACATGCTCTTCACGCTTTCGCTGTAGATCATTGCATGAAGATTAACATTACCAAAAGTAAAGTGATGTGCATAGCCGGTAAGAAAAAGTGCCGTTCTGTAAATTATGGTTGGGCTATCGGGGGCCAAAGATTGGAGGTCGTAAATTCCTATACATTTTTGGGTAAAATAATCACGGCTAGCTTGAGTGAGAAGCTCCATATAGAGCATTGTTCCCGCAAGGCTCTTGCCCATGGCAATGGTTTAAACTCTCTATACCAGGCAACGGGGAAAAGGCACTTTTCAAGTCTTCTGGAAGTTTTTAGATCAAAAATTCCCGCAACTATTTTGTATGGTATTGAACTAATAGAGGTGAAAAACTGGGACTTTTGCCACAAGATTGAGGGGAAACTCTTAAGATCTCTTTCTGCCCTAAATACTGCTTGCTCACTAGCCGCTTGCAGGCTTGACTTTGGACTCAGGAGTAGCTGGGTACAGGGTCTATGTGCCCTAATAAGATGGGTGGCCTGTTTGGCTAGAGCGGGAGTAGGGACTATGCGAGCTCTCCTCAGAAGTGAACTATTGGGTAATTTTAAAGAGTTTTCTAAACTTGTAAGTAACTTTAGAAGGGCTGTAACCCTTCTTAAATTAGATGAAAGTGTTCTGTTCTCCTATTCTCCCTTACAGTTAAAACTCGTTTTAAAGGAGGCCTCGTGGGAGCTTTGTTTTCACTCTGATAAAAAGTTAGTTGGTGAAAAAAGGAACGTGGAACCTCTCCTTACTTCCTATGTGTTGAAGCGGCCACAACCCTATGCCATATGGAACCTACCGCATGGTATTCGTAGATTTTGGTTTCTGTTACGTTATGATTTAATTCCACTAAATCTATTGTTATCCAAATGGTATGGCTCCTCTGCTTTGTGCAATTTATGTAAATTGAGCACCCAGGACTGTATGCATGTTCTATTGATTTGCCCTATGCTCCGTAAATTGCGCATTCGATGGTTAAAAGTTATTTGTCTCCGCCTTGGCATTGTCACTTTAAAGGACTTTCTTCATGCACTTTATTGCCCTCCTAACGAAATGTTCTGTTTCCATATTTTTAACTTTTTTAAAGGATTTTTAGCTATTTATTAATATGTACCTAGAGATGTTTTGTCTGTCCGACCTTTGGTAGATTATTTTGTGTGTGTCTACTGTGGATTCAATCTTGTTCCTCAAATATCTTGATTTTCTTTGTATTTGTCTTGTTGTTGTACATTGTATATTTTATGTGGCCCTCTTTGAGAGCCAAAACATAATAAATAAAATTAAAATTGAAAATACAAAAGACTCACATGATCCATACACTGAGTCATCAGCGTGATGGCGTTCACGTTGAAGGGAATTCATTGGCTGATGAAGCCGCGAAGGCAGCTGTGCAAAAGGCTAATGTAGCTGCTTTCACTCGTTCAAAAACAAAAATAGACGGTGAAACCATGCTCACTGTCAATGCCATTAGCAAAGGCAGCGGAGCTACGTTACCTCTAAATTATCCACTTGAATATACATACATAATTGATGCAAACTCTGTTAATTTTGCTCGAATCCAGGGGGTGGGGGATAGGGCAATTCCAAACAGGAACCGGAGAGGTGCTTTGATTCACAAAGCACATATGGGAGAGGGTCTGATACATCAAGGGATCTCAAAATCTCTATTAGAATTAGAAGAGATGTACTGGAGGCCAGGGATGAAAGCTCACAGATACGAATTCGGAATTAATTGCGAAGACTGTTACAGAGATCACAGCTTGGAGCGCCACCAGATTCCTGCCTACAGTGTAGCCAGCCAAGTACAGACACCATTGTTAGATACCATTAGACTATCCACGCTCAGATGTCCCCATGGACAAAAGCGGTCCCACAAATATTAGGACGAGATTCATTTGGATGTGGCCTCAGCGCTCGGCTGACGCCCGAACTGTTATAAAAGATTTGCGAGTCTTTATCGGCATATACGCAATTGGCACACTACATTCTGATCTGGGTCCTGCGTTTAGCTCTAGGGCTTACAAAGAGGCCATGGCCAGTTTGGGCGTTGCATTGGGATTTTCAAGTCCATTCCATACTGAGTGAAATTCAGTTGTGGAGAGAAAAAAACATGACATAAAGCAATCTATAACAGCTAGGGTATTAGGTTCGGGTGATGGGTGGGTCAAACATCTCTTAAATGTCCAACGTAGTCCTAATAACCTGCCAAGAACTTCTCTTGATGGAATCATTCCATATGAATTCCTGTTTGGTACTAGAATGCTGGTTGAAGACCTCGATCGTCATAGTTCAGTGGTGGAACAAAATCCTTTTGATATCAAAGATCGTTTGGCTGTTTAACAGGACTTAAATGAAACAAGAAGAAGTTTAAGCAACACCATCGAAAAGCCAACGACCACTGAAGAAAAAACACCTGTCCCAGCAAGACCTGTCTGGATTACATAGATTGGGGATCTGGTCAGAGAAAAAATAGCGGACAAGAAGGAATTTGGGCCTTCTTACAGAAAACCAGTACCTGAACTAGCAGTCCACAGATCAAGAACAGTCTTACTGCCGCCCCTTGCTGGTAGAAAGGAGAACCGGTCTGTATCAATTGACCTGGTAAAACCACACTATTTGGCAGATAATAAGTAGTAGACCCAGTGGACTCCCAAGAAGTAGCAGACGACCAAATCTTGCTACTATCCAAGAGGTTGAAACTGAAAGACTCATCACCCTTGAAGATTCTACAGTAAGTAAAGAGGACTATGCAATAAAGCAATGGAACTTGTGCCTCTTGAAACCCAAATAACAGTTTGTTAAGACACTCCCGTCTACAATGATGTAGCATTTGACTAAACGAATATGTCAAGGGAACAAACAGCTCCAGCGATTTCAAATAATCTGTATGTAATACCAACAATTAAGAGAACTGCCTCTGGCTATTTCATCAACTTTGATAACTTTTCTGAGGATTCCAGTGAGCCTGAAACAACACAAGCAAATACAACTTTCAAGGAACAATTAAAGGAACTTTGTCACCAGCTTGCAAATACATATCTGGTTTCACAATGGGTTGAACTTTGGATTGTGTTAGGTGTACTTTTTCTCCTACTATGGCTGATTCTCGTTTTAAGTTTGGGAAGGCTGATAGATGGAAACACATTAAAATGGACACAGCAAGTAAGAACATCAACTTGCTCCTGAAGCCACACAAATCATCTCATTGTGAACAACGAGACCTGTCATCAGTGAACATCACAGCGGTTCTTCTACCTGGTGGAATAGCATGTGATAGAACTGATTATGACATTATGGCCCTGCCAAGCTGCTGAAAATTCTACACCAATTTAAGGTTTCCTTGAGTGATTTTGTTTCACCCAGCACATTTTCTGATGATTGGGACTATGAAACTGTTAATAAGATGATGGCAGACTAAGAAATGTCAGAAAAATTTACAAATCATGATTACTTAGAAGGTTCATCAGATTATAAATAAATGCATTGTATTAATAATTTTGGTCACCATTATTTGCACAAATCTGCAAACCCTAGAAATGTTTTAAGTTATAATTAATGGGAACATTGTCCAACACCACCGAAGGGTAGCTCTAGAACATTCTTTTGAAAATTTCCATACTTTTCAGGGTTCAATATCACAATTCCAGAAACATTTTACTTTAGAAATGTTAATAAGACAGGCATAAAAAGTATGTTGACTAATACTAAACAGATCTACTTTTATGCTCAGTTGTCCACATTGGGGTTTAACTTTTGGAAAGACAACATTGAGACAAAAACTGTCAGGTACAAGGTCTGGATGCATTATTCAGAGCCTGCATCATCCCAGAACAAATTATGTTTTTAAATGACACTGTTCAACAAACATCTTGTCTTGGCCTTGCTAAGATAAAAGATTTAAACAAACCGTCCATACCTAAACCCACACCGGATAGTATTAGAACTACAGATGAGGAGGTAGACGGAAACTATATTTCACAACAGAACTAATCCTGATTGGAAAAAATGGTTAATCTGGCCCACCGACACAAATATTTGTCAAAATAGATTCCTGAAGAAGACACAAGGGTTTACAGTAACTAGGCCAGATCCAAGATATGTCCAGAGACAACATATAGGGATAATAACAACTTACAGTGTAGGAAAACTATGCAAAAAAATCCACACTTCCAGAAATAAAACAACACTTATCTTTACTTAAAGATGGCGTTGACTTACGAGACTTCTTACTTGGACGTCGTAATCCACGTCATAAACGTTTCATATATGCCGGTATATACACTGCTTATAATAAAGCATGGAAAGGCGCGCAAATGGAAACAGGTGAAAGAGTACGAGAAATTGATCGTATTAATTTAGAGAAAGCACTCTCTGTAGTTGACAATGGATTAACAACTCTGTCATCCAAAGTTCATTCTTTGGACATCATTGTATCCTCTGCCATAGACATAATCGAACAGGACTTGCTAATGTTACAACATGGCCAGTCTCAATTATGTTCTATATTGCTGTTAGGCTGGACATTACAAAACCTTCATTCTGGCTATGTGCCTTGGCGTCTAATCAACACTATGTCATTGTTTACTGTATTTAACCTTACAGATAAACAAATCTCTTTGGCACAGAGGGGAGCAGACTATACGGTGATGAGCATAGAAAAAAAACTTGAGAGATTACCATTGACCGTTTCTGAGAAACCATCAGTTGAATGGATAATACATGGCACCATCACGATACCAGTGACGGTTTTACAGTTTCAGTATTGCTTAAAACACATACCAGCAGGCCTGTATGAAAGGTTGGGTAAAGAATACATTAAGTCGACCTGGGATTTACCATACACACACAAATGTTGGAGTGGGGGAAAGGAGGTATTTCTAGGTGGTAAAAATTGTAAAAACCCACTAAGCGTAACACTGTTGTGTCAAGGTATTAATTTACACGGAGCATGCGAGGGTTCTTCAAATAACCTTTCTTGCCTCCTGCAGGGTTCGCCCACAGTGGTGATACATCCAATTTTTAGGCAGCTTTCCAAAGGTAGCTACATCATGTTAAATGATCACAGCTGTTGTGGAATTATGCAAGGAATAGCCTATCTCGTTAGTGTGTCAGCCAGGGTCACTTGTTGTATGCAAGTATTGTTTTCTAAAACTAAGGCAGATGGGGAGTCGCCGCTATGGCTTTCACTGAACATCTCCTCTATATGAATTGATACTTTAAGCAGAATGAAAGCCATTCTTATACAAAAAAACGGTGCCACTGACCTCGTCAAGAGAGACGTATAATCTGCAAGTTGCAAGGACTTCTGCGGAGATACATGCATTATTATCAACAAACTGCCCAATACATTTTGCAGAAATGTTAGGTCGTATCTTAGACATGTCTGATACCAGCGGTATTGTACATGTATTTAAGATGATTTTTTCGGGACTGTTAACACCATTTGAAGCAGTCCTAGGCATTTTTCCCAACTTCGTGCACTCTGTGTTCGGCGGCCTGCCTCTCATCTTGGGACTCATAGCAGGGATACTATTTTTGTTCCTTATGCTCCGATATTGCAAGTCCAGTCACCAGCGATACCCAGATTACCATGGAAAATGCTCTTCTGGTGATGCAGTATCGTGAACACATAACTCATATCCTTGGCTTGGCTCGTTTGGGAGATCTGAATACCGCATGGTTCCTGTCATTCAGACCAATCTGGCAAGATTGCATCTTACCTGTTCTAAGATGCCTGCTTTGTGGAGAGGAATGCATGTCGCGTGATGTTAACGCATTACTGGGTCCGTTAACGGCTCATGTGTTGTGTTGCCCCTAACAGCTACCAATCCTGATGTCGGCATTCATTGAGATCTCACCGGCAAATCCAGCTGAAGGTGAGATACGCGGACCAACAGGCACACTGGTACCATCTGCTATGAACATGGCTAAAGCGGCTGACGCTGGCGGCGATGCTTCACATCTGTGAACAATTGATCTTATTAATGAAGTGGTTCAACTTTCATCAACTGTGGTACTCGATTTCTTTGCCAGCCTAGACGACTTAATGTTTTCCCCTGACACGGAGAATAACTTTTAAAGTTAGCACACAGCATTCTTTCAACTCTGAAATTCGACCTTTGCTTTTTTTCATAACAAAGGCTTCTAAGTTTGGAACTCTATTTTTCTACTATTTGATTTGACTTTTTTCCAAAACACAATAAACTTTGGCACAAAGTAATCTACTTAAAGTAGAACTATTCTTAGAGAACAAGAATTCTTTGAATACTTCCTTGGAACAATTTTGACCTTATCTACAAACTAACACAGTTTATATACTCTGCTATGAGATGGTCTCAACATTATTTTTACTGTAACAAAGAGCCATTTCATAAATGTAATCTCATGATTGATTGGGTTAGCAGTTCCCATATTACAATTACATAATTTCCTTTTTATTGCGTACTATGCAAATGCTCATTTTTCCGTGTGCAACCATTTCAAATGAATTGTATATGAATTTTTGGGGGTTGTAAACACATGCTCAAGATTATATGTTTTAGTGCTTAATCTTAGATGAGCATGATAACGTGGAGTGGGTGTTGTATACCATTTTAGGACCTTATTGCAATTTTCCCGATTCATGCCCTTCTATAGGTATAATTGCAACAAACACAGTTGATGGACAGAATGCAGAACAATGTCTTACATTCACCCCAGTACAAAGATCTGGGCCTAAATCCATCTTTTTTTGCACTCCACACCACCCTAGGTCACCTACACACCACCCTTCTATAGGTATAAAACACCATATCCTTATATAGGCATAGAAATCATAACCCTATTTAGCCTTAGCTCATGCAGTCCAAATACGGCAGGGATACTTCCACTAGTTCCGAAAATCTACAATGATTACTTGGAAAACTCGGCTTCAGCCGCCAGGGATTTCCCCTTGCGCGAGAACTGACTTGTCCAAGAACTCATGGAGTTTTCAAAGAAATGAGACTCTTTTATGACGTTATTATGTCCACCTTTATGTCAAGCTTGACAACTTCAAGGTATAAATATGCCCTCACTTGCATTAGCAAACCCACTGTGGTTTGGAGCAGTTCGACTATCTACTTGCCCGACACGCCCTGCTACTGCAAGTGCCAAAGGAAACCGACCCTCCAGCAGACGCACTGGGAGAGATGCTGTCTTTTCTCCTGCCGAGAAATTCAGCTCCAGTATTTCCAAGCTCCCCTTGCGGGGTGTTGGGAAATTGAGTCCTGAGTCTGACCATATTCATTCCAAATCAAGGTACGGAGATGATTAGACCCTAAGAGAAATCTTGGACAGATTCTTGGCAAAAGAATACTACATTTATTCTACACCTCACTTACTTCTTCCCTTGAACTAAGCTTAGCTTAGGTACATCGGGGTAGGCGTATTTTTAGAAGCACCAGTTGAGTACTTTTAGCCTCTGTTATTTATGTATGTATTTATTTATGGTTTAGGAACCATACAATGCTCTTACGGTATTATTTTATTCTACTCTTTCTACTGTATGCATCATATTTTGCTACCAGTTTTACGATTGTAGCAGTTAATTTCTTATGCTTGAGAAGGAAGACCGTTCAATAAATTATTTTATTGAAAACGCCCGTTTATCTATTTTCTCAGCATCTCTGGTGAAACGAAGCATGCACGATTGACTTAGTGAAATATCTATCTATTGTTTCCATGACTCTGAAGACCAGTTTATCCGCATCGCTGCGGCGGCTTTTCCCGCTGTGTGAGGCAAATTTCAAAAAGCTGCGTTACATGACAAGCTCAGCTCGTCATCAGCATACGACCACCGTGGCTGATGACGAGCTGAGCTCGTCATCCGCAGCGAAGAGGTTGTTCTGGGGGAAACAAAGTTGTCATATTTATGCGGTTGTCAGAAACTAATCCCTTCTTGTGAAATCGAAAAAGTTTCTAGTGACCTCTGAGCTAGGTGGCACTCACAATTAAATTTAGTATATTCGATAGAGACCTAGTCTACATAAGTCCAATGTCACATCTATAGGATATATTATTCCAATGCACAGAGCCTATTGGCAATATAGGAACTACACTACACGCTGTCTGAGTTTGTGGTTGAGCTGCTGTTTTAGCAAGAAGCTTAACACCCAAACTATTGCGGCCAATGGTCTTATAAGCCTCAGCAATGATTTTCGGCAACTGCCGGGGTTTATCGACATTGGGGACAGTGCGCAAAGCATTAGACACCTGGAAGTTTGCCGCATTCCCCTCGACATTAGCAAGGATGAGATTGAAAACTACGTCAAACACTCCTACGAGTCTCATTCCCAATTCAACAGCCGCCTCTGGACCATGTTGATCATGGGCAGGGTGCTGAAGCACTTAGCATTGACTGTCGCAATAACTTTACCCCAGGCCTCACAAACTGTTACCTTCGGTGCTAAGTCTTTCTGCAAACTAATGTTCAGAATCCTGTGTTTCTCAACATGAGTCGTATTAGGAAATACTGCTGGTCAAATTTCTTGGCAAGCCAAAAAGGCATATTGTCTTCATCTTGGGGGCACTTGCCCCCATGACCATGACAGGACTAATTTTTATTCTGGCCAGTCCAACTGGTTGCGCCACAACTCCAGGTGCCCCCACCTGGATGTTGCGGGAAACATATTGCACTAAAGCCCTGAGCACTCCTACTATAGAGGCATAAAGGACTCTCAAGTCAAAAACAGGGACTGTAAGGTAACATGGGTGAGGAGTAAAGCCGGCCAAAACAGGCCAAGTGGCCCCAGGAATTGACAAGGGACCCAAACAAACTGCACCCATGGTGTGGGGAAGGGCCCCTTCAAACCAAACTCGATGCTTCCAAGCAGAAATTGGAACTTCCTGTATCCTATATGGCGTATACACAGCAGGTAAGGCTGAGTGAGTGTAAGTATGGAATGTACCATCATTTACATTCATGGCAGGAAATGTAACCCAGGAGTAAAAAAGCTCAAATGGGTGTGTAGCGTCGGCACTCACCACAAAAACAACCGCCATGCCCTCAAGGCATACCCCAAAAGCTGTCAAGTGATTGCGAACGGGCACCCGACTATGCGAGGCGATATCAACATCAGCCATAAGGACACAGTGTAGAAAAAAATATCTAAAGGAATCGTAGCACAAACGGGTAGTATTTCAAAGTGCAAGACTTTTTTTAAAAACCGCAAGCTTGAATGAACCTATAAGTCATCTCTATAGGTAGGTTAATCTGTCACAACCGTTATCCGGACACAGGAGTGAAGGTGTCGTGGACTGACACAAGCACTGTTCGAGAGTCACAAACATAAGATCACAATGTTAGGTGCACCATGTTGCAGGGATTCTGCTTATGCACAGAACTATGCACAGGAAACCAGGACCTCAGAGAATTGTGGTGGACCAGAAACTCACCTCAGAACCCAGAACCCCTATCCGACTAGCATCAGTGTCTCATTAGCTCTCCATCCTAGAGCAAAGCTCCCAATGATTAGACAACCCAGAACATGCGACTTAGGGTACTCTCAGGAATGGTGGGAATCAAGAACACTCTTCATTTTTATTCTGATACCAGTCCACAACGTGAGTAATCAGAGACACTGTAAAGTTTAAAATATATATTTTAACGACGTGCTCTAAGATGCAGTATTTTTGCTAACATAAGCAGGCATATGAATAAAAATAATACGATCAGCATTGTTACAATTCCATAAAACACAAAGGGAGAAATCATATTATAATGATTGTGGAAACAGGTCCTATAGAGCTTTGTGAACCACCCTCCCCTGCTAGGAACTAGGTTTTATAATAATAGTCTTAGGCTTGAATGGGGAACCCCATACCTCCAAGATCATCAGAAGTGAATCACATCAGGATCAGTAAAGCTCTCTCTCTCAGGAAAAGGATTTTCTCCAAGTGCCCAAATCATGCATGCAGTGCAATATCAAAGGCACTAGAATTTCAGTTAGCTGCAGCTGTGTTCATGTTGTGTCTACAGTGTGGGACGATCAACCTGAATAACAGCATGCATTGTTATGGTGACCTTGAAGGCTTCTGTACGCAGTGTACAGACTAAGGTCATGATGTAAGTCTAGGGATGTTAAAAAGTAGCCGTAAACATGCGAGGAAAAATCAGGCAGTTTCACTTACAACAACAGTTACATGTAGTGTTGTGTTCAAAAGCTGCAAAGTGGCTTTCCAAGCACCACTGGCTCCCCATCAAGGAACGAATTAAATTTAAGTCCTTATGTTTTGCCCACCGTATCGCCCATGGCACTGGTCCAGGATATCTGCAATGTCTTCTCACAATACATCGCCCCACCAGGAATCTGAGATCTTCTGGAACGATGTTGTTCAAAATCCCTAAAATCATCAGAGCCAGGATGGGTGGCTGTTCGTTCAGATACCTGGCTGCTAAGTGTTGGAACGAGCTCCAGCTCGAACTCCACATGGAACCCTCTGAAATCAGGTTTCGGGAAAACTTAAAACTTTTCTTTTCCCACGCACTTAATCCCTTTCCCTTCTCCTGTCCTTGTTTGGCTTACCCGTGTTCATTCCTTTGAGCTTCTTTGCAGTATTCAGCGCGGGGACACACTGTTTTTTGAGTAACTAGGCGCTTTACAAATGGTTTTATTATTATTAATATTATTATTAATATTAACTTCTAATATGCTTATGCTAACATAGCAATGCGTGCAATCAAGGCCCTGTCTTCACTACACTATCAGTCAGTCAGTCTCTCTCTCTGTCAGTCACTCTCTCAGTCAGTCAGTCTCTCTGTCATTCTCTCTCTCTCTCTCTTTCTGTCTCTCTCAATCCGTCTCTCTCTCTCTATCTGTCAGTCAGTCTCTCTCTGTCGGTCTCTGTATGTCAGTCCGAGTCAGTCAGTCTCTGTCAGTCAGTCTCTCTGTCAGTCAGCCTCTCTCTCTGTCAGTCAGTCTCTCTCTCTTTCAGTAAGTCTCTCTCTCAGTAAGTGTCTCTCTCTCTGTCAGCATCTCTCTCTGTTAGTGTCTCTCTCTTCCTGTCAGTCTCTATATCTCTCCTCCCGTCAGTCTCTCTCTCCCTGTCAGTCTCTTTCTCTCCCTGTCATTCTCTCACTCTCGCTCTCTCTCTGTCAGTCTCTCTCTCTGCCAGTCTCTCTCTGCCAGTCTCTCTCTGTCAGTCTCTCTCTGTCAGTCTCTCTCTCAGTCAGTCTCTCTCTCAGTCAGTCTCTGTAAATCAGTCCCTCCGTCAGTCTCTCTCTCTACTCTCTCCACTCTCTCTCCACTTTCTTTCTGCTTGGCAACACTGCCACTTCCTAATTGCACTCCAGTGTGCTTTCGAATGCTTGTACAGAAAAATTGTGATTTTTAAACCTTTTTATTCTGTTATTCTAATTTGTGCCGCACTAGTCCAAGTTGTTGTTTTAAAAAACTCTGCGCACTGTATTTCACCTACCTGCCGCCTAAGACCCCGGTCCGTCGCGGCTTGTGCCGTTTGAACGGAGGGTCGACACAGGCTAATACTCACTTACGGTAGTTCCTCCGGAAGGGACTGCAGCGCTCTAGACACCTTTCCCCTCTCCCTACATAAGCGGGAGGAGGGTGCGGACGCGCGCAGCGGCGCGCCAAAGGCAGGCCCGTCTGCGCCCATCCACGCAAGAACGCTGCCAGCAGCCAGGATATTATCGGATCCAGCAGGCGTCCCCACTTCTGTCCATCCCATCCTCTCTAATGACAGGTACTAATATGTCTATCTTGAGGTATTCCAGAGAGGAACTAATAGATCTCAACCTCCCTCAGGTCTCAGTCTCAGACATCCTACTAGCCGACATTAACAGGTTCCCGTGTCTCTTTGGCTCCAATCCATCTCTGGCCGGAAGACCAACACAATATCCTCAAGCTCTAATTTGCCCACTGCAGTCTCGAAGGAACTTACTGCTATATACTTCAACGCCCGTTCTATCCCTAGACATGCGCTAGAAATATGGAGCCTTCTTGATGCAGAAGCTCCAGACGTATGCTTTGTATCAGAGACTTGGCTACATGAGTCTGCTACTCCTGACCTTCATATAGCTTTTCCCCTGCAGTATGATATAACTCGACACGACAGGAAGGACTCCAGAGGAGGGGGATTATTGATAGCAGCAACTCATACCATCAATATCTGTATCATAGAAAGTACTGTGATTGACCGTACAGAAATCGTAGTTTTTAAAATCAGCGGCCCTTTAAAGGAAGTCTGGAAGGGGGCCTTGCTTTATCGACCGCCAGGCGCCAATGGAGAGTTTGCCAACGTCCTGTTAGAAATTATTGCACCACACGCACTGACTGCAGACAAGTTTCTGCTGCTTGGCGACTTTAATTACCACGCAGATGAACAGTCTGATGCAGATACCCAAATGTCACTCTCCAATATGGGCACCCTGAACCTCAGTCAAAGGATTGAGGGACCGACCCATCAAGCAGGCCTTACCCTTGATCTTCTCTTTACCAATTCCCTAAACATCAGGACATGCCCTCCGGTTCCACTACTCTGGACTGACCACTATTTATTGAAATTTACCATCCCTGCCCATATTACGGGTCCAATCCCTAAAGAAGATTCTAAAGCTTACAGACCCCTGAAAAGGATTATACTATCCTCCTGTTCCAAACATTTTCAGACAGATTCCATAAACCTGACTGCAAATGTTAGTATGGCCGCTCAACAGCTCGAGACAGCCATTGAAAAAGCACTGGACATAATCGCCCCTCGGTGGATGGTCAATTGTAAGGGGAAGCCGGCACCCTGGTTTACAGCACAGCTAAAAAATTCGAAGTCTCTTAAAAGATCCGCTGAAAAAAAATGGCGGAAAAACAAGGATCCAATTGACCGCAAGGCATACAAAACTCTACATATTAACTACATGAGGGACATAAGATCGGCAAAGTGGGTATACTTAGCGGAGCGCACAATTAAAGCGAAAACTCGTCCAAAGAGCTGTATCACATTCTGAAAGCATTTACCACTCCCAAGAATGCATCACTTACCCCCGACTCTGCAGAATGGACTGAAGCTCTTTCAACATTTTTCGAGGATAAAATAATTACTATCTACGAATCCTTCTGTCCAGATACAGTTCAAACACAGTCTCAAGAGCCAGCTCCCACCTTGGATGACTCCCCCCATAGATGGGATTCATTTGAAATGCTTGATAATAATAAGACTGTGGCAATAGGGCGAAGAATCAAATCAGGATCCCCTAATGACCAGATATCCCCTAAACAGTTTAACATATTGGCCCCGGCTCTGACTGCATGTCTTACCGGCCTCCTCAATAAATCTCTTTTGGAGGCCGATGTTCCCATAATATGGAAGGCGGCGAGAGTAAGGGCGATACTGAAGAAACCGGGTGCCCATGCTAGCACTCTTCTGAACTATGACCTATCTCCCTGCTGCCCTACTTTGGAAAGATACTGGAATCTTTTGTCAATGGACAATTGGTGAATTATCTAGAGAGTAAGGAGCTGCTGGACCTCTCTCAGTCGGGCTTTTGTGCCGCCCACAGCACGGAGACGGCGCTAGTCGAGATCGCGAACAATATCAGGCTTGCCTTGGACAAGCATCAAGCAACCATTCTTGTCCTCCTGCATCTGTCTGTGGCCTTTGACACCATCTCACATCGCATTTTGATTCAACGGCTATGGGAGATTGGTGTCAGAGGGCAGGTTCTTGAATGGTTCAACAGCTACCTATCAAATCGTACAACCACGGTACAAGTTGATAGGAATACAGCAAACACTCGGACTGTCAAAAGGGGTGTTCCGCAGTTCTCTATCCTCAGCCCCACGCTTTTTAATGTTTATATGGCACCCCTGGCCAAGGTGATCAGAGCGTTCGGCTTTGATGTTTTATCCTATGCCGACGATACCCAAATTCTGGTCACTCTTGGCCCTGACGTGAACGAAACAAAAGGTCGCTTTAAAAGCTGTATGATTGAGGTTAAGAACTGGATGGGCAGGAACCATCTGCAGCTTAACGGCAATAAGTCAGAGGTTTTGTTGTTTGGCAAAGCCCTTTGGGTCGCTCCCCTCTGCCCCTTCTAGAATTCCCAGAATGCGGAGGTTATTCCTTCTGCCACGGTTCTCGAGATCTTCTACTTTTGACATCAGATCAGAAATAATACCAACCTGGGCCTTGCCCCCAATTTGTAGTTTCGCAACGTCTATCTCAAGATTTTCCGTGCGGCTTTCAACCGACGCCATTCTGTCTACTATCTCAGAGCACGTATTGCCCACTTTTTGAATTGCGCCTTGAAGTTGTTGTATAGCATCATGATTCCGTTCACTGTCAATTTTTACATCTAAATGGAAATCCTTGATCGACTTCAGTACCTCACTCAATGAAGGTTCTTCCAGGAAATCCGGATTACCGGAATCTCTAAATGACCTGTTTGTGCCCCTTTCAGTCCCCCCATTGACCGGTGATTTAGAGTCTGCGTCCCCTGCAGATTTAGGGGTTAAGTTTTTCCGTGTTTGCCTGGATTTTTTCTTAGTTTGGTCAGGATTGCTCCCCTGATCCGTAGTTTCTTCATCCATTGGATTGTGAAGTCTTCTGTGTTTGGATCTCTTTTTTTCCAGTTTCCTTTTTGGAACTGTATCTCCTCCAGGTTCTCTATTTTCTCTGTTTTCTCTATTTTCTCTTGTGCCCGTTTGATCTAGTATTTCTACTGTGACTTCCTCCGGTTTTTCTTCCTCGTTTACTGAGACGATCTCTTCACTCTCACTAGAAATAGACATTCCAGTTTCATTGATATCGGAGTTTGATCCATCCGAGGCATCATCGTTCTCTGATTGTAGCATTTTGCTGCTTATGCTAGTTTGTCCCATGAAGTCAGTATGATCGGGTTCTTGGCTGGATGGATCTGAGCCTGTAGCAGAGCTTGTGCCACCTTCATTTACTAGATCTTTTGGGGCCCTTTTAGGGAATGTTTCCGATGCGGTAGCTTGTTGCTTCCCTTTCTGGTTGTCAATTTTGTTTTCCCTTTTTTATTTTCCTTTTTGTTGTCATAATTTGTGGTTTCTTTCGGTAATGGGGCAAATATGTTGGAGATCCTTGGTTGAGTTTCCACAGACCGGCCAGTTGTCTTGGCAAAGCCACCGAACATTGGACCCGGGAGTGGTGGCCTGAACAGTTAGGTGACTGTCCAGCCCCTAAGGAATCAGTACGAAATCTGGGCTTTCACATGGACAACAAACTTTACATGAAGACCCAAATAAATCACATTTTAGGAACCTGTTTTGGAATCAGCGCAGTTTGCGTAAAATTTTCAAGTGGATCCCAGCCGAAGCACGACAACCCTTAGTACAGGGTCTTATTATAAATAGGCTGGACTACGGGAACTCGCTTCTACTTGCTATAAATGAGCACAACCTTAAAAAATTACAGGTCCTACAAAGCACTGCAGCCCGACTCATCTTAGATCTACCTCGAAGGTCACCATCTGGCCCGTGCCTCAGAAGCCTACATTGGCTGCCTGAAAAAAGCGAATTATGTTCAAAACATTATGTTTGGCGCACAAACATATGTATGGGAAAGGTCCAAAATACTGGTCCCGTAAACTTACTTGGTACGTGCCAAGTAGGCAACTCAGATCAAGTACTGAATCACTGCTCACCCCGCTGAGAATTCAAACCGCCAGAAATGGGGGTTGTGCTTTTTCCTTTCTGGCACCTTCCCTCTGGAACAAAATTCCCCTGACCTTGCGCATCACCTCAGAACACATCTATTTCCACAAAAAAACTCAAGACCTGGCTTTTCTGCTAACCCAGCTGCCCACCCCCAGTCAAAGCCATCTGCAAGTGCCATGAGACTCTTTGGACGTGATATGTGCGCGTTACAAATGTCCTGACTTGACTTGACTTGACTTTCTGTCTCCATTCTCTCTCTCAACTCTGTCTCCACTCTCTCTCTCTCTCCACTCTCTCTCAATCCACTCTCTCTCTCCTCTCTTTCTCTCTGGGGCCATGGGTACAATACCTGCAATGTCAGCGGGCCTACCAAGGAAGGCCTGCCGGGCCGCTGGCGGCCCACGGGACGTACTATGAGTACCACGGTTGTAGAGACTTGAAGCAAGAGACTCAGGACAAAGTAATTTGATCTTTAATTAAATATGTGAGTGCGGTTGTGCCTTCATATAATTTGTTGCAACACCTGTAGTATTCCTTACACTGCTTTTTGCAATCAAAAATCCTTCCTAGATTTGCAGGTAGGTTTTACCCTAAAACAGACATTTATGAGTGGTATAGACTCCCTCTTCACAGTCTGCAGTCATGAACCTTCCTATAAGCAGTCTATTTGAAACTGTCAGATGACTTGGTCCTAAGGAGACCATTAAATTCACACAGGGTTGAAACATCAACACACCCCTCCTTGGTTTTCAGATGAATTGATAACAGTATGGACAACCGAGTATCTCGCAGAACTCTAGGAGTTATACCAGTGAATATTGTGCATAAACCAGGGTGGTTGTACAGTGTCTTAAACATTTTTCATGTTTGGGCACCTCGTCATCTGCACATGTTCACCTACTCGCTTATAAATGCATATAAATTGTTAATACGTGGACTTGACAGAAAGCAATCAGAAGCCCATTGTTGTGTCCTCCTGTCTTCATTGTGTCTCAACATTTATTGTATGAATTATTTTTTGGAAGTAGTATTAGTTGTTGGATTTCTTTATATAACAAAGAGGTTTCTAGGGCTAAAGGAGTTCCACGGAACTGATGTGTACACCTTATATATTGACCCTGGCTCGCGTGGGCATTTAGGGTTGTCTTTGTCTTATGCTATACAAAAAGGAATTTTCAGCCACAACTTAGAGGGACCACGTGACCAGGTCTTGTTTGCTCTGAAAGGATGGATGACTTGCTATGTGGAGGTTCTAGGTATACTGCCAGAAATATACTATATTCCTACAAGGCTCTCCGTTCACAGAAGTCGACTTATCTCGGACTGTCTTTAATTGGTCCATTCCAATGAGGCCCCAGAGATCAGCCGGACGTGTAAGGGGGTAGTAATTCCAAGGTGCGGGAAAGCCAGATGGGGTGATGGGCTGATGTAGTGTGACCGCCAAGCTGTGGAACCCCTTCCCAGAACACATCCGGAGTTCAAACCTGTACCTAATTTTTCATAAGCAGGTGAAAACGTGGTTATTTGCGACCTAGTCTTCCCTCCTATTTGTTAGATACTTGAGGTTTTCCCTGCTTGGTTCAGCATCTTTCTCAAGAGTGTGCCAAACCGCCTTCTGGTTTGGCACACTCTTGAAGTGCTACAATCACAATCCCTACTGTTGACATCTTTTTCTATTACCCTTTTTACCTGCCCTCTGCAGTCCGATGAGCTAGGCCTGGTTTCGTGGAACTAATTATGCACCTAGCACTGTGCCTTAACTGGGGTTGCCATGTGCAGAGTGCATGTGAAGATGTTCTTTCTTCTCGACTCTGAACACAGCTATTTTTTTGTCTCCCTTATTCTTCCTCATGTGGTAAGTTCTGGGGTTAGAAGATGGTGTGTCTTGCCCTCCTGGGCTGCTGAGGAAGTGCCAGTCCCAATGAGTTTTTGAAGTCTGTGTGCTGCTCTGTATTTGACGTGGTATTAACATATTCACTCTCCTTCGGTGTTATCGCACAAGCAGTGCAGACTGTCAACACTGTGCTAAGGTACATGTTTGTATATGTGTATGTGTGGTGGTACTAGAGCACCTGCGGTGCCAAGTTAACTTTTACATTTATTTTAATTTGTCCTGTTTTTCTATTGGTTTTTATCTTAGGGTATGTAAATTGATAAAGACATTCTTCACCATTTTCTGGTCTCGTGTTTTTGGAATATGGACTGCCTTTACCGTACTCATAGGCCCAAGGAGCCTGTTAACATTTTATAGGATTGTGTTTTGTAAAGGTAGAGGTGATTCATCTGGCCAAGGCTTGGCTTTTAGATCATGATACCAAAATTACAGAGGAGTTTACTAACAACAATGAAGGGCCTGACTTGACCATGATCATACAATTCAGTCAAACGAAAGTCCAGGTTTGAATCTCCTGGTTCTACTGCTCACTTCGAAACTCCAGGACAAATTTTCCTGGGAATTAATTTGTCTCAAGCTGACATTTACTGCCTGACAGGGACCCAATTAGTGCTGATTGTGAGGATTGTAAGGGGCACTTTGCAAGGTCTGCCCTCTTGCCCACTCATAATTGAATTTGAGTATCGACTTTTTCTGACAGCCATCTCTAAAACATTTGCATATATCGGGCTGGCGGGGGCAGGTCTCTCAAAATCCATATCTGCACCCTGCCCCTAAGAAGGGAAAGATCTCTTCTGTCAAGGGCAATGTGTGTGACAAAAAACATCACAGTCCCCCTCATGCTAAGCCTCGAACCTCAATAGTGTCTTTGTCCTGCGGGGCTTCACCAGAGTCGAAGTATTGCCATGGCCCCAAATATCAATCCCTGTATGTTTGTCTGCTGCTCCAGTTCGCTACCACCAACATGATTTCCTCTGTAAAAACTTCTAGTCTTATTTGACATACTTCTGATAAAAATTCCCATATATCTCTGATCAGACCGGAAAGCCTGTTACATGTAGCAAACATATGTATAATATCAGCCCCAGAGAGTGCACAGCGAGGGCATGTAGTTCCCTTCCCCGTTCCCCATTTGACGATTTTCTTCGGTGTATAATGAAGGGAGAAAAACGTTTTATAAAATTGTGCTTGTAACTTTATCAACATTAGCGAATTTAGGGCTAAATCATAGGCCAGGCGGGAGATTGTAGTATGAACTCCCAGCTGGACCTGCCAGACAGCACATTGTTTATCCATATCATCTGGGGAAACTAAATTCAGAATTTCATAAATTTCCCCAATCCTGGGAGTCGTTTTTTTACACAGATTATCAATCAATTAATTATTCTGGAAATTCTCCCGCCCACCAGTTTTCTTTGTTAAAAAATCTCTGACCTGCAAAAACTTAAAGAAATCCCTGTGGCTAATGCTATATTCCCCATGTAGATCTTCAAACATCTTAAGACAGCCTTGATTATAAAAGCAGCCCAACTGCACCACCCCTACCGAGACCCATCTGTTTATTCAGCTATTATGAAATATTGGGGGTAGATCATTATTCCTGCTCACTGGCATATAAAATGAAAATCGCCCAAACCCCAAAATCTTACGAACATTACTCCACACTTTGTAAACCCCTACAATAGTTTTAAACTTGACTTTCTTAAAGTAGCTATCATTGGTATGTTGCCAAAGACAACCAGTGCAATCTTCTCCTAGTATAAGTTCTTGGGGGGACGGGATCTCTAGGCTAATACCATCATGCAAAATCAGTTTGCCACAATATTTCAGGACGGTGGCTCAATAGTACAGTTTGAAGTTAGGTAGAGATAGACCTCCTCTTTCCTTTGGTAATACCAAATGTTTAAGGGCCCGTCGGGGCTTCTTATATCCCCAAATAAAACTTGAAAACATAGAGTCAATGATCCTAAAGATTTTGGGGGAGAACTCGAGGCAAATGGTCCTAAAGAAATATAAAAAAACGGACCAAAAAAAGCATCTTAATCAGATTACCGCAGCCGTCTATAGTCAGATGTAAATTATCCAGTCGGGCCAACTCCTTCTTAGTTCATAAAATCAATGGGTTTAGGTTGATATCAACAATATTTTGTAGTTTGGCACTTAATGTAACGCCTAGGTATACGGCCTCCTCCGTCACTCTTGAATCTCCCATCACAATCTTATTGTTGAGCACAATCTGAGTTTTGTTGGAGTTCAATTTATACCCAGACACTAATCCAACTAGATGTGCCTCTTCTTCTATCACAGGCATGGATAGATTGGGGTCTCTAGTGACAAGTGCGATGTCATCAGCGTATGCCAAAATTTTGGTATTATAACTACGTATTTGAATCGGTGGTATAGATACGCACTACCAAGATTATCAGCTTTAAAACCAGGGATCCACCCTCTCATGTTTTGTCAGTAGTTTTCATTCTTTAGTGAAGCCCTTTCAAACGTCCAAGTTGTGATTGGACGATTTTTCAGGGTATAAGAGAGATTCAATATTAATGGATTATGGTCCGACAATAGACGCGGTAGTTTATCTACCGTACACACAGCTTTCAATGAATTTGACATAAGCATGTAATCTAGCCGTGCATGTCGCAAGTGAGTATATGAATAAAACGTAAGGCCAGGGTCTCCACTATGATTTTGTTGCCACCCATCTATTAGGCCATGTACCATACACAAGTCTTTTAGCGCCCGAAAAACTCTAGATTTCCTACCATGGTATTTAAATTGGGCCATCCACACAGGTTCCGCTCAGATCGCTTGGATGCATGCTCTGTGATGTTTCATTCTTTAGAGCGTTGTTCAAGCCATCCTTGGTTAGGGGGCTGAAGATATTAGAGATTCTAGGCTGAGAAGTAGCTGTGGGGATCCTGTGTTTTTGCCGCGGCCTTTAGGTTTTTTATTGTTTGTAACCTCTATGCTTTCTTGGCCATTAGCTCCAATTTGGTGTTGTCCTCTATATCGCTCCCCTTCTCTTTCTCATTCTCGATATCTTTCTCTTTCTCTTTCACTTCCCGCTTTGCTTTTTCCTTTTCCTTTTCCTTTTCATTCTCGATCTCTTTCTCTTTCTCTTTCTTTTTCCGCTTTGCTTTTTCCTTTTCCTTCTCCAGTTTTTTTTCTGCATTTTTATTTTTATCTTTAGTTTTCCCTCTCTCATGAGATTCATTTCTTTCCAAATCTGCTTCCTTTGCTTTGAATCCTCTAGTTTCAGGGCCCCTTTGTCTACCCTTGGTTATCTGTGAAGCATATACCATTTTCATTTCAGCGTTTTGTGAGGATTGTTCGCTGTCTAGGTTGTGTGTGCCCTCTGAGTGCTCTAGACCTTCCAGGGTCCGTTCCTGCACCTCACATGTACTTTGCACAACCGTAGCTTCCTCTTCCCTCTTCTCTCCAGTAGGTGCTGTAGTGTTCAGCAAAACTGCTTGCATCTCTTGCATCCCAGTTCCGGCATCTCCAGCATCTCCAAGTCAGAGTCAGAGCCTGTTTCTGTTTCTGTGCCTGTAATTGCCACCAGTTTTGGAGTTGTTTCTGTATTTTACCTTCTTTGCCCTTTTTGGTACACCAATGGATTCGCCTTCTTGACACTTTTGGCGCTACTTTAATGGCTGTCCAGGCCCCTCCTTTAACTGTACTATTTTGTTTACTCAGGGGACCCGCAGTATGCCAGTCTGTATTGGATACACGAATTTTCACTGTTATTGCAATACTAATTTTAGCAGCTGAATCAGTTTGCTTTTTTGCTTGTCCAAAACAATCTTGAAAGTTCCCCCGTTTCTCTGGCCACGTCAGCCTTTAGAATTGCCTTTTGAATTGCATTCGCCCCTTTTATTGTTCTTTTTATTCCTCTCTTTGTGAGCACAGGTGCTTGTTAGCTCCGCTGCCGCGACTCTCTGCGTCTCCCCGGCAATTGGATACGCGGGATACGCGATGCACGTGAGATTTACTGCGCTTGCTCTCGTGTTAGCAGATGACGCCTAGCAATAGTGTCGGTGATGGAGTATGGCACCCGGAACGGATGGCAAGCACCAGGTCAACCGGCCAAGGTGAGGATGAAGGATGGATAGGGGTATGATGAGGGTATGAGCGATGAGAGAGGGCGGGTGGGCCGGCAAATCAGGCAGAGAAAGTTAGAAAGTCAGTAAAAACAGAAGGCACGCGAAAACTTCTAGCGTCTTCTACTGTCTGTTAGTCTCCATTCTCCATTCCCTTTGTTTTTCCCCCGCTGACGAGCTCCGAACTCCAAACTCCAATCCCCTTGACGACAGTGCACTCACCGCACATACGGTGCATGTAGCGCAGTCCAACCGTGGGGCTGATTTAAGTTTTACACAAGCTGATCTGTAGCAAAACCATCAAGCGCCTGAAAGAACTCAATATATATAAAAAAAAAAAATATATATATATATATATATATATATATATATATATATAAAATTCACGGGCAAACACACGGTTTTTCAGCCAGAACCCCCTTTTTTTGGGGGGGGAACAAGGGCACAGGAGCACAGCTATGAATAAAGTTTCTCCAGTCTCATACACTTGTACACTTGTGCACTTGTTCAGACTCCAGTATCAGGTTCTTGTATGACTGCGACGGTTGAGGCTGAGGTTTGTGGTTGTGGACTATCATTGGCTTTTTTCAGTGTCTCTCCTCCTTAGTGATACTGCCTTCGTTAGCACCTGAACTGGCATCTCATTCAGGCTCAACCTTCATGCTTTTCCGGCATCTGGCTTTTCCGGGGCACCTTGTTTCCAGCATAGGTGCTCTCTTGATGCCCTCTAAAGACATGCATTCGGCACAGATCTGCGGACAGAGGTTAACTCGGAGGTTAGCTCGGGGTGATGGTTAGTGATGGCTTAGTGTTTATCACTTACTCTCTCCTCAT
This sequence comes from Lissotriton vulgaris, assembly GCF_964263255.1. Classification (NCBI taxonomy): domain Eukaryota; kingdom Metazoa; phylum Chordata; class Amphibia; order Caudata; family Salamandridae; genus Lissotriton; species Lissotriton vulgaris. The sequence goes on from NC_141694.1 coordinate 103,075,525, forward strand.
TCCTCCCCCCATTTCACTCCTCTGAGTTTTCTCACAAGGGTGAAGTTTGACGAAATCTGCCCAGGCTCGCAGAGTGATGCTGTCGCGACCGCTCACTCAGACGCCATCTTGCCTCCTCTGCAGTATGCCGTTTTTAATGATTGCACAGTGCGGACAAGCATCCAGCACTGTGAAATCATTGAAAACAGCATCTTGCACAGTGCAAGCTGTAGTTTTCTACCGATTGAGTAGATTTTTATTCGAGCGGCAGCTTTCTCAATGTGGACTGGTAGTTTCTCATCACGAGTGGTCGCGAGCATACGTGACCTCTCACAATGAGAAACCTGACCTCCCTGCGTTGAGATTCTCGCCGGGAGGTTTATTTTCCACGCTCGCGATCGGCAACTTGATGTTGCTGATCGCAAACGAGGAAAATATCTTGGCGGAATGTCTTTTTGCTTGCTCGCAGTCTCCAACTTGACGTTGAGGACCGTGAGCAAGCAAAAAATGACCGCTGCACTACGCTACGCTATGCTACACGTGTTTGCACTGTGCTACATGCAGTTCACATAGTGTGAAGTAGCGCAAACCTCAGTAGCATTGCGAGCCTAGAGTAGTACTTTGCCCAGGGTTACTAAATAGAAAATAGCGTAAACACTTAGAGTTCACAAAATAGGATCTATGACAGTAGGATGCTTAAGGAATATTCTTACTTGGTCTTAGGGTACCGGAACCTCTTTCGACTGTCACCGGCCCAGTGGTCATCGGCAATCAGCAGGATACAAAGTCCTTGTACCTCTGGGACAGCTTTGGATGTGACCGCAGGTTGTAACAACTTTGGCTGCTGCGCCCAGAGGGTGCAGATGAGGATACGGACGGGTCATCATGGCCTCGGGATCTCTGGCTTGCCTCCTGGACCTCCGTGACCTTGGGTTCAGGGTCTTGCATCATACCAGGGACTGGTGTCACATACGGGCCTTCTGTTGTTGTCGGCGTGTTACAGGGCTCTTTGTCCGAGCATGGGGGGCTGCTGTTGAGAGTCTCACTAGGTAGGCTCGCTGCCGGAAATTCTTCAGCCTCATCTTCTGGGACTCTCTTGAATTGGGATATATTGTGGATCACGCTTTCGTGCCTCCTCCGAGCAGTTACCATGGTGCCTTTGATTTCGATTACAGTCCAGGGGTCTAGTTCAATTTGTGACCAGGACATTCCTCCTGGGTGGCGGTCTTGTACTAGTACTTGGTCGCCCACAATGATGGGGCTTTCTCAAACCTGTCTTCTCTGTGAGGGCTCGTTATTGTTCTTTGTCCGCTTGGAGTCCGACTGATTTGGGGGGGTTTGGGGTTTCTGCCCACACCAGATGATGCTTTGGATGTGACCGCAGGTTGTAACAACTTTCCACTTGACAATGCTCTGACAAACCTCAGCAGCACTCCAGATCCCAAAGTTAAGCCAGGTGTAATGCCAGTGTCCGGTGTGAAAGAGGTGATGGGGCGGGAGTTAGGATGCAGAGGTATTTGGTGATAGCCCAACCAAAAATCAAATTTGGAGAACCACTTAAAACCTGCTAGTTCTCTGATTATGTCATCCACTGTTGCTGTAAGGTGGCGTTCTCATTTGATTTCTAGGTGTGGGACTCTCATGTCTACACTGATGCGTACTGCATCAGGTTGCATTAGTTTTTTCGCCATGACAATGGGGGACACCCATGGTGTAGGGCATCGAACCCGCTCGATGATGTTGGCACTCTCTAGCAGTCGTAATCCTGCTTTCACCTTCTGCCGGAGGTGGAAGGCAATCCTTCTATGCCTGAGGGCTTTTGGGGCTACAGACTTGTCAATGTGTAGTTGGATAGCTGGGCCGTTTAGACAGCTAATCCCATCAAACAGTGGCATAAAGTTTTTTAGCAGTTGGTCCAGGTTGTGGGCTTGCACATCGAAGGCAAACTGGTTTAGGTTGAGGTCCTCTGCCGTGCGACAGCTGAGCAGGATTCCAGATCCTTCCTGTGACACCTATAGATTTTGCTTGGAGAAGTGCAGGGTTGGTTTGTCAACCATGACTAACAACATTACAGCTTGGAGGGCTAATGAGGGCATTGTGTGCAGTTGTGGATGCATCCTAAACATGAATCCGTGTGTGCTTTTGCCACATCCCCATATTGCTGCTCACTGAAAGTGTCCCACATACCCAGTGTTTGTTTTTAGATCTCCGCTAGGCAGCGCTTGTGATGTCTCTTCGAGACATGCTGTATTGAGGTATGGAATAGAAGCTGCACTCATTTACTCCCATCTCGTGTAGTCGCCAGACTACACGACCTCAACATAATCTCCTACACCGACGACACCCAGCTGACCTTCTCCCTCACCAAGGACCCCCTCATCGCCAAATCCAACCTCCACCGTGGTATGAAGGCCATCGCCGACTGGATGGAAGAAAGCCGGCTCAAACTGAACACGGACAAGATGGAGATCCTCATCTTCGGGCCCAACCCCTCAGCCTGGGACAACTCCTGGTGGCCGCATCACTGGGCACCCCCCCGGCACCAACCAACCACGCACGCAACCTAGGATTCATCCTCGACTCGAAACTCAGCATGACAAACCAATTCAACGCAGTCTCCTCCACCTGCTTCTACACCCTCTGCATGCTCCGGAAGATCTACAGATGAATCCCGACAGGCACACAGAAAACCATCACCCACGTCCTCGTCAGCTGTAGACTTGACTACGGAAACACCCTCTACGCCAGAGCCCCATCCAAGCTCATCAACAGACTTCAAAGAATCCAGAACGCCTCTGCATGCCTGATCCTCGACGTCCTGCGCCGAGATCACATCACCCCCCACCTGAGAAACCTGCACTGGCTCCCCGTCAACAGAAGAATCTCCTTCAAACTCCTGACCCACGCACACAAGGCACTCCACAACACCGGCCCATCCTACCTCAACAGCCTTCTCTCATTCTACATACCCAACAGGAAACTCCGCTCCACCGACCTCTCACTGGCCGCCGTCCCACGCTTCCACAGAACCACTTCCGGGGTAGTTCCTTCTCCCACTGCGCCGCCAAGACTTAGAACACCCTCCCTCTCCTCCTACTTCAAACCGAAGACCGAAGACCCGCAGACTTTCAAGAGACTACTCAAGACCTGGCTCTTCGACCACTAGCAGCGGCTCACCCGCCCCCAGCGCCTTGACACCCACGCGGGTATGTAGTGCGCTTTACAAATCCCTTGATTGATTGATCTTTTCAATTGGCTACAGTTCCTGTCCTTTCTAATGGTTGATTTTGGTTTGTGGATAGGTTTAGTAGTCCCTTCTTAGTGCCGCCGTGTCTCCATTTGTAACATCCCATGACGACTGGACCTTTTACTGTGTTGTTACTAGATATTTTCATTAGCGTTCTGTAAGCACTATTTTTTAAATTGACTTTCTCCTTTCTCCTATCAGCAGTTGTAGCAGGGCAGGGTTTTTCCTTCCCAGCTAACACACACAGCATTCCTTTCCTGCCCAGGCACTTCCCTCCAATTGCTTCCGGTTTGGCTTCTTTTGATGATCGATCCAGCAATCTATCCTAAACCTTTGTTTAATACTATCTGCATATTTTTTTTTTTTTATAAAGCTTTCACCAAGGTTCGAACCCGGGTCCACAGGACCATAGTGGGCGGCTCTGTTTTTTGAGCTACATCCGTAACTTGTGTCATTGTTGCGGGGTGGACGCATATTCAATGCACTCCCATTTGTTTTCATCCGCAACTGATCCTGTAAACAATCACTTGGTGCAAATACTTATTACAATTGTTTAATAATACCAGCGTATTTTGATAGAGCCTTCGCTAAGGCTCGAACCCAGTCCCCATGACCAAAGTCAGCAGCTCTGTTAATTGAGCCATAGCCCTAACTAGAGTTAGGCAGTTGCAAGGGAGGGAACATGTTCGCCCCATCCCTCTCCTTCCTCCCTTCCCCGTCTTTGTTTTTCTGCAACATGTACCGACTACAGAGCTACCTTGTTGCTTTAAAATATCCCTACAGGACTGATGCTGGCTCTACAGAATAGATAAGCATACCAGGTACCCCTGATGCCTTCTGTGTCACAAAGACATCACTGATACGCCAATGAGCTGAAACGCAATAAAGCCAGGGAAGGGACAGTTCTTGTGTTTGAGGAAAGTTTTCATAATAACCCTATCCTGGAAAGGATCGATTCAGGGAGATGTCTTTGGTTCACCCATATGCCACGTCTGTTCGCTGGCCTGTGCTTCTGACGTTTTTTTTTGCAGCCTGACGCCTCATTTGTTGGCACCAAGTGCTGGTGGACTGGTTATACTGTGTAACATTTTGCACAGTGGATGTTTACACAGACATATGTGCTTTCTTGGAAGAGGGCGCCGTGTGCTTCATTTATCAGCACTCCCGGTTACCAGGCAGCCAGGGGCGCCCTCCTCTCGAGGCCCCTTGTTACTGAATTCCGCAGGGATAAATGATAAAGAAATGTTGTTAAATAATAGATATGCTTGACCCTTTTGCACTGTAGAGTATTTTGCCAATGTATAGAACCCTCCATAGGTTAGTATCAACAAATCAGTTGACTTAACACAGCAGATATTCAAAGTAACGTCATAGACAATTAAAAAGTGCTGGGGTTGTATGTGATGTCACTCGGAATGCCAGGGTGGGAAACACATATTTAAAGGGTTGTTATAGTGAACTTCATGTTGTAGGATTTCTTTTCACATTCCAAAATATGACTTTTATTTTGGAGTGTTCAGCCAAGGGCAGACATCCTTGTGAATGATCTTGTGATGTAATGTGGGAGGAGCCAGTCTTAAAGGTACATTGATCGTTAACAAAACATGGTATAAGTTTAATTAATAAGTACTCAGTGCCAGAGAGCTAAATTCACTTTCTATAATAGGACTTCGAGAAGAACCAGTAAGTACCATATTCTGTAGATGTAGAGAAGGTTTAGCATCTGTTATGAAATTTCAATTAAGTACAGATTAATACAACTTTTTTCTGTCTGAAAGTAAAGCTTGCAGGTAGATAAAGTGAAATACTAATCATGCAAAATGTGATACTTTGTCAAAATCTGCATATATTTGCATTCTGTGATATCACTCACAAATGCAAAATATATGCCAAGTATGCAGTTATTTCCACAGCTATAAGTGATACCGTGCAGGTGTTAGTAGGAGAGTTCACACGTAAAGAGAAATCCAAATGAAGTAAAGACTAATGTTAATGTTAATGTTAATGTTATTTTGGAATTTGTAAAGCGCAAACTATCACTCCGAAAGGAGTATCCTGGTGCTATAGAGAGGGGGAGGTCAACAGAGGTGAGATCTATATGGCAGCGAGTACATAAGCATCTGACAGGTTAAAAAGCCAGGTTTTAAGTTGGTTGCGAAAAGGCGTTCCCTGATCAAGTAGCCTTAGCTCCTTTGGCATCCCATTCCATGCCCTAGAGGCCAAGACACTGAGGGTTTTTCCCCCTTTAGTTTTGAGGTGAAAAGCGGGGATATTGGCTAAATTACAGCCTGCTGATTCAAGAACTATTGTGGGACAATAGTGGGAGTATCTTTTAATGAGATATTTGGGGCCGATGTTGTTTAAAGCTCTAAAGGAGGTCAACAACATTTTGAAGAGAATCCTTTTATGTAGGGGGAGCCAATGAAGTTTCCAAAGCGCCGCAGAGGCCGATGATTTTCTGGGGAGTTTCAATACCAGGCGAGCCACTGCATGTTGGAAACTTTGCAATTTTTTTTATGTCATTTTTTTTACTCCTGCCATAAGACCATTACAATAGTCAAGGCGGGAGAGTATAAGGGCCACCGCCACGGATTTTCTTACATCAATAGGGAAAAAGTCAAAGAATTTTTTCAATGATTTGATGATGTTAAAACAACTACCTGCCAAACTCCTTACTTGGTTGTCAAAAGATAATGACGCATGAAAAAGGATGCCCAAATTCCTGGGACTAAAGTTAACTTTTTCCCAATGGGCAGTATTTCTGTTTTCCCAGAATTGCATTTTAAACAGTTATCATTCATCCATTGGAAAACATCAGCGAGACAGTTCCAAAAGTTTTGTTCAGCCGAACAGGAATCTTTATCCAGGGATACAATGAGTTGTGTATCATCAGCATATGATGTTACCATTATCCCATAGGATTCAATTAAATAAGTGAGGGGCACCATATAAATGTTGAAGAGTAATGGGCTCAAAATAGAGCCCTGGGGAACTCCTGAGGTGATACTCTTCTCCGAAGAGTATCACCGTATCGAATCATCACCTTGTGAGTATTCACAAACATGGGATATTTTTTTCCATGCTTATTTGTGCTTCAAAAGCTAAATCTCAAATATATTGGTGCGCAAACTTAGGGGAAGTTTATGAAAGTACCCAATTTTTACAGTCAGTACTAGCAAAGCAAAGATATCACTTGGAAAAAAGTGTTTTGTGAACGATCATTAATTTTTTAAATCTATTCATGTAGATTTTCCCCCTCTTTTGTTTATATCTGCTGAGCATTAAAGAGGTCTGACATTGAACATGTGACACAGATGTCTCCTGCATGGTAGACAGGTGTATTTCCTCCCCTTGGTGCCCAAAAGTGTGTATATCTTGTTTTCCTTCATTTTTAGGTCAAGCCTGGGCAGAGCATGCACTGCTCTGTGAGGCATGCTGTATTCAGGTCGTTTTTTTTACAGCACGGCACACCACAGTGGTGGCCGCATATTTATTTTACTATTCACTTTTTAAAAAATGTGTTTACAAGCACTCCATGCCGCGTCTTCGTGTTAATAGAGGCACCCCCCTTTCTTTAGACAAGCCTCATCTAAAGAAATTAGCAGGGCCGCCATGAAAGTGAAATTGCAGCATGGGGCCCTTTTATAAAAAAAATCAATTTCTATGTCAACTTTTCCAAAAAATGCATTTGTTTGTCAAGTTGACAAACAAATGCTTTTTTTTGTAAAAGCGTGCCATGCCACGCTTTCACTTTAAATGGCGTTCACTCCCCTTTCTTTAGACGTTGCTCATCTAATGAAGGGGGCATGGCATCTATTAATGTGAAAACGCAACACGGGTCACTTGTAAAGAAAACAAATATTTTTTGCAATCCAATAGGTCTTGAATTTGCGAGAATTTAAGCTATTGTCATTTACAATGCCAATAGCTCAAATTCTCGTAGATGCGAGACATATTGCATTGCAAATGCTTGTTGTATTTTAGCACTATCAAGCATTCTCGTGGTGTAATCATATAGTACTCAGGTGTCAATTATTTTTAAGGCTTTGATAAAATATAACCCACTAACTCAGTCTTTTTATTTCCATTTAGTTGCCTACGATGAATAATCAATCATTCAAGCACATAAACAGACTGTATAAAATCTGAAGACAGCAATGCAAAGTAAAAGTAAAACAAAAAACAAACTACTTCAGGCATAAATTTAGATGAAATAAAATAGCAAAAGTTAAAATCTTTTACAAGGAAATCCACTCTTTCTACTGACACAATATACCCTCCCTTCTCTCCAAACAAAACTGACCCACGCCCCAAAGTCCCACAAGTCAAAATATCCAAGGAAATTCACTCCCAACTCCCTTCCCACTCTCTGCTCCAGCACCAACAAATAAGCCTGTCACACCAAAACAAACACATTTTTAAAAAGTGCTAGATGAGGGCCGGAGCTGGTCCAGGTTTGGCTCCATTGTGGTGAGTCAGCTCTAAATAGAGCCCTTCCACTGCAGGATGCGGTGCAGCAGTTGCATGGGGTGCTTTCAGTATGGGAGCAGTTGCTCGAAGCAGGCGGCAGTGCCAGCAATGGGATGGCTAGGAGGGGGACCTGCTGCACAGGGGCCCAACTGAGAGGCATTTGTTTCCTCCTGCTCTTTCAGGAACACAAGCGGCCGGATACACTCCAGCCTCAGCCAACGAAGACAGCCTACTATCTTCTGCCTGTAGGGTGGTCCGGATGGACCAGCAAGAACTTCTATAGTGAGAAAAGCAAAAAAGACATATTGTAATTAATGCTTTGTGCAAACAATTGTTTTAAATTACTGGGTGGCATAGTGGAAGTACAATGCTGGTCCCACAGGACCATTGGAGTAGGAGAGTACAAGGCCAATTGTGTGTTTTACCCACACATGCCATGCAAAAAAAGCACTGTGTGGCAGAAAAGTATCAAAAGGCAGAATAACACAGGATGAAAAACTGTGATTTGTTTTTTTTTATTCTAAAGGCTTTTCATGTAACTATAAACAGAAACTTTGAGTTGAAAAATAAATTAACTCTCATTAATGAGTATAGCATTATGCACTATATGAAGTACAAGTTGGGTGTTGTGCTAAAATAACGAAGCCATGCTTATTGCTAGCCAGCGCATCAGGTAGTTTGATACTGTCTGCAGTTGGGCCAGCTATAGTTGACAATTATCTGTGTTTAATTCCAATGGCCCTACTCCTCTTGAAATTAATATTTATTTCTACCCAGACTCCAAAGAGGCAGTTGAATAATAAATAAGATACTACGTCACACTCCTCACCTATGAAGTGTGGATATTATTATTATCCTGCCTGCCATAAGTAGACATTGGGGAAATGAATCTGATGAACTGCACTACAGAGAAAAGGATCAGGCGATATAGATTGTATTTGGCGCATATGGCACTGTGTATCCCATTTGCCAAACTTGACATCAAATCATGCACTTACTCCCATTTTACTCAGTGGCCTCACCAACCACCACATATTATTTCCAACAAATTAAATCAATGCTCGGCAAGCAAGGAAAGGAAACTTGACTTACTCTACTGCAGGGTAGGGGGGAGGGATCAGATAGGTAGGGTAGAGCTTTTTTTATATAGAATCGTGGGGTCACAACACTGATCACTTATTTGTCATCTTTGGATTATTCAGTCACTGTACAGCTCAAAAGGGAAAATATGAACAAGTGAAAATAATTCTGTTATGGGAAACAATTACATATATTCTGGAATCACTTCACTTCACATGATTATAAAATTAAATGTGGCACAAGCCAAGCATGGATTTTCCAATTTGGTAGGCTGGGATGGAAAAATACAGGAGTGAAGTACTAAAAGGTATCTGGGAGGGAGTGAAGGGAAACAACACACCTTGTGTATTGGGTTTGCAATGCATTGAAAACATTGTAAATGCTGCATTAACTGAAGCAGATGCACATTGCACAGCCAACACTTCAGTCACAAATTGACCCATACTGCACTTTGGACATAGATGGCAAAGATTTAATGGGCAGGGGGATGAGGAATGTTGGATGGGATACATCAGGCTCACTTTACAAACACAGCAAGTCAAGGAACTAGAAGAAAAAAAAAAAAAAACCAGTTTGAACCCTAGGTTTGATAACCATACATATTCATTGAAGTAAGCAAAGTAGGTGTGCAGTATGCTCCTCATGAGAAGAATGGCCTTGCTAATTCAGCCATACAATCTAAATATTAATTCATCCTATCATTCTAATTCACCCATAGCCACCATGATTACTTTTTACTTTTTCCCTCATCCAGTCTTTCACCAAGATTTCCATTCATCATCCATCCATTCAATCGCCTCCCTTTCTTTAAACCATCTTTTCGCCCATCCTTCCCTTTAACCACAATTTCACCCACCCACCCTTTCACTCATTTACCATTTCTTATCTTTTAACTGTCTGTTCTTTCATGTTTCCCTGAAGCCATCAACACTCGTTATGTCAGCTTTTGCTGAGTTGCAGATAGAAGAGGCTATAATACCTCAAACACTGCTTTAACGGATAAAGTTAGGGGCCTCCCTTTGTGCTCATATGTTAATGAGGACGCCCCGGTACTAGCTAGTGATTATAGTAATTACAAGAAATTATGTGAATTACCATTGCCCGTCCCTGCTGCTGCTCCTCCCCCTCCGACTGACCCGTCTCCTCCTGCAATGACACTGGAGCCAGGATCACTGGTGTTCTGTGTGGCTAGAATAAAACATTATGCATATTTTAGATGCCAGATATGCCACCCCAAATACAACTACAATACAGCAAAAAAGTTCAGTTAGCACTGCAGTACCTTCTAAATATCACTCTGGGATGTTATTGGTTCACAAAGTTAGACAAGCCAGGGTTGGAATAATGGTCAATGAAATACATATGGTGTTAGTTGCCAAATGCAATGGGAATGGGACCTAATGCTTTTTTCCAGCCATGCAGCACTGTCATGGGAAACTGCTGTTATACTATAACTATAAAAGAGCGATACAGTAGCACCCTACACTGGGGGGGGGGGCATGATGACCATGAACTCAACTGTATTAGAGCATGAATAGGAAAAATAAAGCCTTCTCATCAAACAAACATGCTGAATTTTATTTATGATACTAGCTTACTTAGGCCTGTAATCTGTATCTTCACAAGAGACGACTGCACCAACATTCCAAATCCCAATATTGTAACCTAAGAACTTCACAACAATCATTAAACCCAACATTATAAAAATAATAATAAATAATACGACTTACTGGGTTCAGCAGAGCCCTCGGCAGCGCCGCTGGTAGTTGGGCTGGCTGACCAGTTTCTCGCGGACCTTCTTCAACATCCCTCTTCTTGACCTTTGGAGCTGATGTAAGACATTTTAAAAAATGTATTTTTTAAAGATTAGTGATTCAGTTAATAATAATCACACATTTTTTTTATGACAAACAAACGCAGTCACATTGTACTTCTCTAAAACTGATCGCCTGTAGTACTACTAGTTTTGGCTTGAGTCTATCGACTATCGTTGAGCTCTCCATACTAACCCTGAAATCCCTATTCCAAATTTCCTTAATAAAAACTGAGGGGTAGATTTACAAGAAACTGATGCCTCCGTAAGGACACCGTGCTTGCCTTCGCTTTCTGCTCGGCTTCAATCCTTGTTGCTCATCGGCTCCATGCGGTTGAATCGTTCCTGCTGATCAAAGTAATCGTTGTTTGACACAGTCCCTACACAGCCGTTTCCCTGACATACGGCGCGCAGCCCATATTAGCTATGTGAAGTTTGCCGCCCCATATACAGCGTACCGCACGGCGGACGTCACTGTTGACAGACTTGTGGATTGTTTGATTTAGAATCTTCAATTTTTACAGAATCCCCTGCTTAACAGATTACCTTCACTACAGCAATGCTTTGTGCAAGTGGTGCAGTTAAAAGTGTACCCAGTCCATGTCCTGAGGAGAACCTCAAAATCAAGTTGGTTCGAAACGCGTTGACCCCCAGCCCGTGGCAAGAAAGAAGGGCGCAGTTAGGGAGTAACTCAGGCCACCTTTGTGGGCCCTGGCTTGCTACCATATTAGATATTCAGCCACGGGTTCTGTGAGACAGGCAGGCATTGGTTTACCATCCCTAATTCTGCCTGTCCACTGGTATTCCAGCTATAGGACTGGTTATGTGTTTCCTTTCCTGTATATTGTAAGGTTATTGATTTACAGATTTATTTGCATTGAATTTCTATGTATTCTAAGCTGCACTGTGGTGTCATATAATTGTTTGAATATTTGATATCTATTTGTATACTCCTCTCACTAATGTGTGTTTTTGTTTCTGACTTGACTATTACTGACAGTGTTTCTTTTTTGATGTCATGGTTTTATGAATTTTGAAAAAAAAATATTTTGAATGAAAAATAAATGTTTTGCTAAACATATGCCTCAGCTACACAGTATTCATTGGCTGTGTGGTTTTGAACTTTAATTTGAAATATTCTGGCTAGCCAATTGTTCTGTTTTGCAATTGTAGAGGTCCAGGCTGGTCGGTTTATTGGAACCAAAACCTTTTGTGTTTACATGTCCGTAGGGATCCGTCAGCTTCCCTGTGCAAGCCTGCGATACCCTTGCACCATCATGGATGCACTGTATTTACAATAGGGCGCACCATGGCACAAGGATTGACACATGCGTCAGGAATTCTGGTGTCCTAGAAGTGATGCAGTGAAATCTTGTATATTTCACTGCATCACATTTACAAAGCTTTCCTGCATGGGAACGCCCACCCTGCATACATTATACCTGACGCAGGTAGAATGTATGGGTGGGGGGAATTTGCGTAGTCGCGCTACGCAAAGCTCTGTGAAACTGTAAAAAATCTCAGCGAGCACGCAAAAGTTCAGCGAACACGCGGAATTGCTTATTCTGCCCGTTCGTGATGCTTTATTCCTGTTCACAAATGCTGTTTGCGCGCTCGGGGAGAAATATCTTGCAAACACTCATCACAGAAGTGACGCAACAGCTGCGCAAAAGTGTTGCAAGGAACTTGTAAATCTACCCCTACAATTAGAACTAATTCTTTGCAGTGAATGATCTTTGAGTCTATTCCCATTTCTAAACCCCCTTGAAGGACAAACTCAGTCTCCCTTTTTGCAATACATAAATGCATACTACACATTGCTACAAAATAAATAACTTGAAACTGTACAAGCTGGGTAAACGAAGTCACAGAGAGAATGCCATACTCACTGATTCACTTTCATCGTGACAAAAGAACAGTCAGCAGTTGCTTCTTAATTAATCAGACAAAGCAATCGCCAATGATGAGTACGATTACTTAGCATGAGCATCTGCCTAGCAGAAATTAGAAACTGTATCACACGATAATATACCAACGTAAACTAAACACAACTTACCTCTGAGTGTGAGCAACATGCTATTCAGAAAACAAATGTTAGCACTGTAGAACACAAACACACAAATTATTAACACTTACCAAGCCCGGGTATCTCAACGCCTTGCAGGTCGAGCAGTCTCTGTTTGCGGTTCAGGAGGTACGCCCAGCGGTGTGCCAAACCTGGCTGGTGTGACTCACGCTCCGTCATACCCTCCCCCAATGCAGCAACGCTCCCGCAGGAGGTATCCACTACCAGGCCTGCCACCTGCTGCCACCATGGAAGGGAGGTGGCGCAGTACAAAAAAACATTGTTGCCACCTCTTCTTCACCAAAAATCACCCGGAGCTGCACACCAGGGTGTCGCTGCAGCCCGCTTTGTAGCCTCCGTGCCACTGCCATGGCACTGGTTGGGTTCAGAAAAAAAATAAGAAAGAAAAGGAAAGAAGGAGGATGAGTAAGAAAGGAGAAATAAACCAAAAGTTATGAAAAACATGAAAAAAATTCCCAAAACTGTAAAATAAACAAACACAGAGGCACATTGTAATACAAAATATAAAACGGTGGGGCAGATTCATTTTAAAGGGAGAATATTACACAGTGAAAAGAGAGATGACATTTCAGGCCCAGCACCATACAGAGAGGAGAAAACCAAGGTGGCCACGCCCATATGGACCACTTGGTGCTGTTTACGTAATATGTAGAACGCAAGAATGCACTTGAGAACCGCATGGTGCTGTGCACGCATGATTTGGAACATGAGGATGTAGTCTGCACTCCCACTGCAATGCGAATGGGTGTGGCGGCAAACTGTGACCGCTAGCGGAACTCTGCATAGCGGGCAGAGTTTTTTGCGACTCTGCATTGAACTTCATAGTGCAACTCCACGAAGTTCGCTCAGGATTAGTGTTGAAACCTCCACTCCAGACCAGGAACAAGCCTTCAGTGAGAAATACACTCCTGCAAGTCTGGATGATGAGGAGCAGGCTGGTCCAACTGTTTAGCCTGGGAACACAGCTCCAGTGAGTCTCACCTGGCCCACACCTACACCTCACACCCCAGGTGTTAAAACACCTCAGGCTTTGGATCCCTCCACTTCCTGTATCCAAAGGAATATCAAACTAATATTGTACCCCCTAGTCCTGGCTGCTGTTGACCTAACACCACCATCACCTCCATTTCTACCAGGACCTAGTGGGATGGGGCACAGTGGGTCAAGGACACAGGGTAGTGGGGTTAGGGTTCATGAGAGGGAATCTGTGGGCCAGCAAAGTGATGCCACTGGGTTCATGGTTCAAGTCTTGGGATCCGTTAATCAGTCCCAAGACATGAAGGTCATGTCCTTACAGAGCTCCGGGAGATGAAACAGTTGCAGAGGGAGCACAATGTTCAGATGGAAAATATTACCTCAAATGTGGGCTCCCTTACTGGGATGCTGTATGATTGGGCTTTTCCCACACCATCTTCCCAGTTCTGTGGTTTAACAACACCTGGGCCTACTACACCTGCCTCAGCCACAGAAGGGGAGTCCCTGCCACAAGAGAAAACACCTACACCCACCTCCATCCCTGCAACTGTGGATCCACTAGTGTTCACTCTGTGGACAATATTCTGGATACATTAACCTTTCTGATGCCTGTTGTATTTTGTTCATTGGATTTCAAACATGTTAGCTCTTCAGCAATATTTTCCTTTACCATGATTGACTTTGTTGGTTTTTTTCTTCATCTTTTTATTTGTTTTATTTAGTTAAATTAAATTAAAAATTACAAAATCAAACACTGGTTTTATATTTCTTTTCTCAATTTGTTCAATTTTCTTGTTTCCTCATACATTTAAAAAAGTAAAATTGAAAACGATTATTTATTCATAAATTAATTATATGTAGGTAATGCTTCTCACTTTTAAAAAAAAAGACAAAAATAACAAAAACAACAAATCAAAAAGTATTATTTTATTAAATTGGAATAAAGAAATGCATTAGAACCCATGTATAACCCAAATACTTCATGCTATATTTCCATTTACAGTCCCGTACCTTGACACCATGGAAGAATGAAATATATTAACCCCTTGGCTGCGGCACAAATTTTGCCGCAGCATAGGGGGTGAGCGCGGCCCCGCCATGCTTATGACGGAACCACGCCGCCATGAGACTCTGGCGGCCTGTGCTCTTGAAGGCGTGGTTCTGTAATGGCCCTGCCCGCTTATTAATTCATCCGCACAGGCGGGGGAATTAATGCCTTGTGGGCGGAGAGGTAGTCGCATGATGGAACCCCACCGTCATGAGCACACGCCGCGTGGCTCATGACGGCGTGGTTCCGTCATGAGCAGGCCAGGGGTTGAAAAGATTTAGATTTAATAGGCATACTATAATTGATTTATGTCATTAGCTGAAGCCAGATCTTCTGTTGTGTGGGATGCCTAACATTAGGCATCCCACATCAATAAAACCAATAGTGAAAATAATGGAAGTACTCCATTTTGTCATCACAGGATCATTCTAATGCACTGTTGTAGTATGTGGTGGAATTTCACAACCAGCTTTCAGTGGTGTGCTATAAGAAGTTATTTCTTCGAAGATGAGACACATCAACAGCTTCATACAGTTAGCACAAAATGAGGATTTTGTCAATGTGAAGGGAGAATTGTATGTTTTAGGTTGCCTATCACACCAAACGTACAGAGACAAGCATCAAAACCACGCCAACTACCACAACAACACACTCATTAAAACTAACACACTCACGAAAAAGCACACCTACACACAAAACAACACCAACCAAAAACAAACACACACACCAGAATATCAAACACCAGCCTAAAAACACACATCCAAACATAGATATGAAACACCAGACCCACATGCAACTGCCAAACATACAGACACAAGCACATCGCCCACTCCAGTTCCCTCTTCCTTCAAAAGCCAGTCCTACTACCCATATTCCACCTTCTAAATTCACCTATTATGTGTCCTTAACACCTACCAAACCTGAACCAACCCCTTCCAAGAAAAATACTTGCAGCTACTGCTCTGTGCACAATAAATGCTCTTTCTTGAGGAGGTTACCCTTTGGACTATTTTTAGGAAGCATGCTATGGACAACAAAGCCACAAGGTAAGAGAATTATCACAATTATAAATAAAAATGTTTAATTTTACAAAGTGTGTCCTAACATGATTATTATTTTACACAACATTGATTATTAAAAATGTAATTGATGAAAATGTGAAATACATATTCTTACATTTATAACAGAAAAGACAAAATATTTTTTAAATAACATATTTGTCAAGTCCCAAAATTTGAAAAAAATATGTAAAGTGCATTAACATTTTGGTGCAAGCATTCATTATGATAATGGACATTTGCACCAGAAATAATAGACTTTTTTATGTTGAAGTATTAATACAAATGTTTATGTTAATTTAATAAGTGGAGAAATAAACGCATATACATTACTCCTTAAAAAAAATAGTAAAAGACTGAAAATAGACTAGACATGGGGAAATGTAAAACATTATTTAAGTTTAGAACTAGCATTGATTACATGCCTATGTTAAATAATACGTTTTATCTTTTCTGGTGCATTATATTAAATTTAAATTATTGAAAAATGTGTAATGCATATGTTTATTATTTTATAGTTTACGAAAAATAATTAAACACGCCTATATAAAAACATTATGAATTTTGATTAATGTCAAATTAGTGTAAGTGTCGATTATCATGATGGAAGTTTGCACCAAATTTGAAAAAAAAAAGTTGATACAGGTGTGTTTCTTTAAATGTCTTAAATGATACCATTGCACACATATGCATTATACTTTAGAAATAGATTGATTGTAAGAGAAATTTGAAAATGCAGAAGCCCAGAGCAATTCTGAACAGACAATTTCAAAGAAAACAAGTAAAAAATAAGCCTACCTTCGATTCCCGTGAAAACGGGGTTGAGTTGCTTCATTGCCAATTAGAAGCAGCAAAGGAAGGACTTGGACGATCAAGTTATGATGGTAAGGGAAGTGGAAAAAATGAAAAAAAGGTAAGTTTCTACCTTACATCCATTTGAATTCGCCAACTCAGGTGTGGAGGTTTACCCGCCACAGTTACGTTGGTGGGAAGGTACATTGTTATTGGCCTGCCAGAAATATTGGCAGAACCCCCTCCAATAGCCGATGTTGCCTATGGCACCATCAACACGGAAGAAAAATTCTGACGGAGAAGGTAGGACTTGGACGGACCATCTTCCATAGACCTGCCAGCATCTAAATTAAGCGGGCATACAGCCTGGTAGGTGGATGGAGAAACCGAAGGAAAAGTGACAGCAGGAACAGATCTGCCAATATCTAAATCAGGCCCTTTATGCGTTGTGGGCAGTGGATCACTTGGGTGGGACATCTACTTAGTAGGTAGTGGGTTCATGAAACTGAACTTTGGCTGGATGTGGTACTTGCTTGATGAGACAGCCTATGCTTTGCACATGCCTACATATCAGGCAGGGCAGTCCCTATGAAAGCAGTATGGGGCTATTTAACTAAATACTGTGAACAGTTATGCTGGCCATGGAAGTGATAGGATTGAGCCGTGAGTGTTTTTGCAGAAGTGTTGGAAAAATACAATTCCCTATATTAGTATTTTTAGCACTGCGTCACTCTCTTCATTTGCCCCTCCCCAATACTATGCAAAGGAAACAGTTGATGGATGGAATGCTGGACAATGCAAACATTCACACCCAGTCACAGCCAGGCTAGCTTGAATCCAGTGGTGTAGTGAGCACGGGACCAACGTCTGGGCATACCCTTCATACTTAGGGCGACATATGCAAAAGAAACAGTTGATGGATGGAATGCTGGACAAATCAAACATTCACCCCCAGTCACAAGGATCTGAGTTTCATCCATCATTCTTTTGCTCGCCACACCACCCCAGTTTGGACCCACCCATGTGCAAATCAGTCTTGACCCTGTTCCTTGTGGAAACAGTCCAGCCCGAAATACTAAGCCAGGTCTTCCCTGAACCGGAAACAAGCATCCTGGGACCAGTTTCAGGGCATCACCCATCATCAACCAGGTTAGCTTGAATCCAGTTGTGTAGTGAGGATGGGACATATGTCCCGGCATACCCTTCTCACTTAGGGCGACATATGCAAAAGAAACAATTGATTGACGGACAATGCAAACATTCACCCCCAGCCACAAGGATCTGGGTTTCATCCATCATTCTTTTGCTCGCCACACCACCCCAGTTTGGACCCACCCATGTGCAAATCAGTCTTGACCCTGTTCCTTGTGGAAACAGTCCAGCCTGAACTGCCAAGCCAGGTCTTCCCTAGACCTGAAACAAGCATCCTCGGACCAGTATTAGGGCATCACCCTTCATCAGCCATGCTAGCTTGAATCCAGTGGTGTAGTGAGCACGGGACCACAACTGGGCATACCCTTCCCACTTAGGGCAAAATATGCAAAAGAAACAGTTGATGGACAGAATGCTGGACAATGCAAACATTCACCCCCAGTCACAAGGATCTGGGTTTAATCCATCATTCTTTTGCTCACAACACCACCCCAGTTTGGACCCAGCCATATGCAAATCAGTCTTGACCCTGTTCTTTCTGGGAACAGTCCAGCCAGAACTGCCAGGCCAGGTCTTCCATGGACCATAAATAAGCATCCTGGAACGGGTTTCAGGGCATCACCCTTCATCAGCCATGCTAGCTTGAATCCAGTGGTGTAGTGAGCACAGGTCCCACGTCTGGGCATACCATTCCCACTGAGGGCGTCATATGCAAAAGGAACAGTTGATAGACAGAATGCTGGACAATGCAAACATTCACCCCCAGTCACAAGGATCTGGGTTTAATCCATCATTATTTTGCTCACCACTTGGTCCTTAATATTATAACACTATAACATCTCAGTGAAGAAAAATAAGGGAATCATGTTGCTTCTTCAACATTGTCTCTCGTATGTTGATGGGAGTCAGTAGAAGTGCTTTACTTTATGTGATGGCTGATCAGCTGGTATCCTCCTGGGATGTTGTGCTGTTAAAGATTCCAGGGATTTGTTAGCATGAGCTGAAAGCCATTTTTGTACTTGGCAGCCATTTTCTGTTAGCCATGTGCTCGCCGTGTGCTGTTTCCCTCTTCAGAGCCTTGCACATGCTCAGGAGGGCCTAGCTAGTAGAATGCACCTGCTCCTCTTATGTAACTGTCAGGCTATTTTTACTGATGTATGGAAAAGTAACCCTCCTCCCACTTTGTTGAGCAAGCAGATCTTGCATGCCCATATAAGGCATTTTGCATGCTTACATGAGCCAGCACCTCCCCTTGGTTTTATGCTGACTATGTAACCCTAAGCATACATAAGGCCCCTATTTTCTGTACTCCTTTGACTGCCTCATACAGTTTCTGAGGGTACATTATGCTAGACCTCTGTGCCGCGTTTGACACTGTAGCTCATCACATCTTGCTACAGTGTCTAAACCGAGCAGGTGTCATCAAAGAGGCTCTGGGTTGGTTGAAAGCTTTTCTTACCAACAGAAGCTTTCAGGTCCAAAGAGGGACTTTCCTCTCAGATAACATGACACTTGCACAGGGGGTACCTCAGGGCTCTGCCCTGAGTCCCACCCTGTTCAACCTGTACATGGCTCCGCTGGCAGAGGTGGTACAATCGTTCGGCGTAGAGCTGGTCTCTTACGCCGACGATACCCAACTACTGATCTCCCTCTCACAATCCCCATCCGCAGAGGCTGAAAACTTCAAATCTTGTATGAGTAAACTGGCTGTCTGGATGAATGAAAATTGCCTCAAATTAAATGGCACTAAAACGGAGGTACTGGTAATAGGTGGAGGAGACTCTCTGTGGACAAAAGATTGGTGGCCCACTAGTTTGGGACCTGTACCTACTCCTAGTCAAGAAGCTAAAAACTTGGGTGTCTGGATAGACAACAAGCTATCATATGACAGCCATATCAAAAAAACGGTGGGCAAATGTTTTGGAGTTATGAAAACTCTTAACCGCACCCTAGATCTGCTTCCCCTGAATTCCAGACGCACAATGACTCAGGCACTTATCACTTCCCGTATAGACTACGGGAATGTACTTCTGCTGGGAACATCGGATAAAAACATTAGAAAGCTGCAAGTCCTGCAAAACTCAGCGGCTCGCCTTGTGCTGAGACTTCCTCGCAGGGCTCCGTCTAAACCTTCCCTTGCCTCCCTTCATTGGCTACCCATCCGACATAGGATACTATTTAAAGCCCTCCTATGGTGTCACAGGATCATCCATCTAAAAGCCCCGTCTTATTTGTCTGACTTAGCCATACCATATGAGCCGAACAGGACCCTACGCTCTAGGGGAATGGGGCTGCTTAAAACCTCGCGCATAAAAAAAGCCAGGATGGGTGGAAAGTCCTTCCGCACCCTTGCGGCTAGGAAATGGAATGCCCTCCCTGCAGCCATCAGATTAGAACAAAATGAGGCTTCCTTCAGGAAGCTGCTGAAAACTCATTTATTTACTTTATAATGTACAGTCTCTCTGATCTCTGGCCAAGACTCTCTCTCCACACAGCGCGGGGACACGCCGGGAGGCGTCACCAGGCGCTTTATAAGCCCCTTTAATAATAAAGTAGTCTCCCTCAAATGAGGTTAATAAATGCATTCTTTTTATATTTCAGCTTCTGTGCCAATTTCTTCTTTGTTGGTTTAAAAGGACCAGGTATCATTGAGACCCCTGAGAAGGTTTCTATTTTCTTCAGTGCCCTTAAGGCATCTCTCTCTGTCAGGAGATTAAGCAGGGATCTTGATTTGTCTCTTTGATGATGTTGATGTTGTTTGAGCTTGTATTGTCGACCATTGGTGCGACTTCTCCAAAGCGATTGTTTTACTATGTCAAGGTCTTTAAGTGCGGTCTAGTACTGGGACAGTGATGGACATCAAATCTGGTTGAACATGTAAATAATCAATATGCCATGGTTTGTCATCATCCATGTACATTTCCAGAGGTTCTGGGTCTGTAAATTCTGTAGTATGGCCATTGCACATTACGGTATAATAAAATAAATCCCGTGGCGTAACCTATTCTATGTGTCAAGAAAAGAGAAAAATTCTCTAATTGGCGACTTGTACTATACCTCATTCGCTTTCTTCTCTCACCATTCAACCTACGGTAAGTTTTTGTGCCATATATTATTGAAGGACAAATTACACCACATATAACTCAAAGGCAACTATACAGATTGATCATTATATCACATTTATTTCAATAAAAAAAGGGAATTAGAATTCATCAATTTAAAAAGAACTGCATCATCAGTTCAACATATTAAAAACAAAGCAAGATAAAAACAATTACATTTCATAATAGAACTATTAATTAGAAACACAGGGGCATATTTTCAAGGGGGTTTATCTCCGCTTTTTTGGCTTTAAAAGCCAAGAAAGCGGAGATAAAATGATCTCCCTATTACCTAGCTGTCGCTAACACCAGTTAACGACAGCTAGTAGGAGATAGGAACCATCTTGGGCCCCGCTTTGCATGTCAGTGATATTTATCACTAATGACATGCAAAGTGAGCGTGCCAAGATGTTAGCGACTGGAAACAGTCGCTAATATCGCTATCTCCTATTACCAACTTCTGGAGATATTCGCGCTAAGCGCGAATATCACCAAAAGCTAACACCTGCCCCTGAGCAGTTCTTAGCCATGTTATCCAATGGTAGGTGCATAACATGGCTAAGAGCATTAGCTCAGTAATGCATGAATATCGCTGACTTTTCAGCGATATTCATGCATTTCGGCCAATTTTTATCGCTTAGGAGATAAACCTTGATAATAGCAAGGCTCCAAAGCGATAAAAATCGCCGCAGCTCGGCGATGAAAATATTGCCGCTAAACGAACATAGTGATAATTATCGCTAGTTGTTGGTAATATGCCCCACAGTGTAGCAGCAAAAGAGAGTTCAAAAAAACAGACCAAACTAATTAGTCTTGAAAGTTAACACATCTATTCACATAAATATATAACTCGCATTGCCAGATGGCTTGTACGTTTTTCTTCATTATTCCAACAATGCTGAGTAGATAGATTGTGTTTATAGTTGTGGCGTTGACGCGTTTCGATGGTTTTCTTAATTTATTCCATCTTTATCAAGACCAAATAATGATTCTCTTTATCAATTGTTTAAAGCAAAAACCTTAAAAACACAAGGATAAAGGTCTTTATATTCCCAAGGGTTCCTCTGTTTTCTTTAAGGTGTGGGCCATATGATGTATACAAACTCGTAGTTCAATTCGATTTGGAGTTACAAGCTTAGTTTACTGTTTGGCACCTTTACGGTTTCATCTGAGTCAATCCAAGTGTTAAGATTAATTTCATGAGAAGCGATGTTCTCCCCTTTGTGATGGTGGGAGAAAAGGTTCCCAGTGGGGAAATCCTCTTATGATACTGCAGCCGTGCGGATAAATGCCGCTAATTCAACCATTTCGAGATTTTGAATTTTAGATGGGCTTGCCCTCCGTCAATGCGGTCGGGTAGAAAAAAGGGTGCTGTACATCCATTTCGTATCACTGCTACATGCTGGCTTGAATTCAGTGGTGTAGTGAGCACAGGTCCCACGTCTGGGCATACCCTTCCCACTGAGGGCGACATATGCAAAAGGAACAGTTGATAGACGGAATGTTGGACAATGCAAACATTCTCCCCCAGTCACAAGGATCTAGGTTTAAACCATCATTTTTTTGCTCACCACCTGGTCCTTAATACTATAAGACTATAACATCTCAGTGAAGAAAAATAGGGGAGTCATGTTGCTTCTTCAACATAAGTGATAGTATTGTCTCTCATATGTTGATGGGAGTCAGTAGAAGTGCTTTACTTTATGTGATGGCTGATCAGCTGGTATCATCTTGGGATGTTGTGCTGTTAAAGATTGCAGGGATTTGTTAGCATGAGCTGAAAGCCATTTTTGTACTTGGCAGCCATTTTCTGTTAGCCATGTGCTGTTTCCCTCTTCAGAGCCTTGCACATGCTCAGGAAGGCCTAGCTAGTAGAATGCACCTGCTCCTCTTATGTAACTGTCAGGCTATGTTTACTGATGTATGGAGAAGTAACTCTTCTCCCACTTTGTTGAGCAAGCAGATCTTGCATGCCCATATTAGGCATTTTGCATGCTTACATGAACCAGGACCTCCCCTTGGTTTTATCCTGACTATGTAACCCTAAGCATATATAAGGCCCCTGTTTTCTGTACTCCTTAGACTGCCTCATACAGTTTCTGAGGGTACTGTGTGATGTAGTCTCCCTCATCTTAGGTTAATAAATGCATTCTTTTTATATTTCAGCTTCTGTGCCAATTTCTTCTTTGTTGGTTTAAAAGGACCAGGTATCATTGAGACCCCTGAGAAGGTTTCTATTTTCTTCAGTGCCCTTAAGGCATCTCTCTCTGTAAGGAGATTAAGCAGAGATCTTGATTTGTCTATTTGATGATGTTGATGTTGTTTGAGCTTGTATTGTCACCCATTGACCATTGGTGCGACTTCTCCAAAGCGATCGTTTTACTATGTCAAGGTCTTTAAGTGCGGTCTAGTACTGGGACAAAGATAGACATAAAATCTGGTTGAACATGTAATACATCAATTTGCTATGGGTTGTCATCATCCATGTACATTTCCAGAGTTTCTGGATGTGTAAATTCTGTAGTATGGTCATTGCACATTACGAACATAGATGCTGGTTCCAACAGTCTGCGTCTGATTTCCAACTTTTCCAGCATCCGTCTCAGTGCCAATAAGCATTTCTGTTTTTTTATAGTTTCATTAGAGAAAACCTGGGTCACACAGGTTTTAGCACTTCCAAATTGGAATCCTCTTTTTCACTTTGCCTCATGACATATGTGCCTTCCTTGTTGGTACCATAAAAAGCAGACTATGATTTACATCCTCTCATTATACAACAAACCCAACACTGCAAAACACAATTTTCAAGAAGGCATGGAAGCCCTCACCAAATGGATGAAAAACAGCTGCCTTCAACTAAACACTAACAAAACAGAAGTACTCATCAGGGGCCCACACCCCGATGCCTGGAATGACACCTGGTGGCCCCCAGCACTCGGAAGTCCGCCCACCCCCATGGACCACGCACGCAACCTGGGAATAATCCTGAACTCCGAACTCAAAATGGACCACCAGATCAACGCCGTCTCATCCTCCTGCTTCCACACACTCCGCTTTCAACGTAAGACCTTCAAATGGATCCCCCATGGACACAGAAAGAGCATCACTCACACCCAGGTAACCAGTAGACTACGGCAACGCACTCTATGACGGAATAAACAAAAACCTCATGAGCAAGCTACTGAACATTATGAACGCTGCTGCAAGACTGGTCCTGAATCTGCCAAGACACTGCCACATCTCCCAGCATTTGCGCACACTCCACTGGCTCCCCATCGAAGCTAGAGTCACCTTCATGATGCTCACCTACGCTCACAAGGCCCTCCACGACACTGGACCAGCATACCTGAACAACCGACTCAAATTCCATGCACCCCATAGGACCCTACGATCAGCCCAGCTCTCCTACATTGTGGTCCCCGACACCGGAAAGACCAGATCAGGTGCCCGCTCCTTCTCTTTCCTCACGGCCAGAGCTTGGAAAGCCCTCTCTCTTCACCTTAGACAGACAACATCTATCCCCATCTTCAGAAGAAACCTCTAAACCTGGCTCTTCGACAGACCCCCTCGTTGATGGACTGGAACCTTCGAAACCCCCCTCCCTAGCGCCTTGAGACCCTCACAGGTGAGTAGTAGTGCTTAACAAACACTTGCTTGATTGATTGGTATTGCAGTGTTCCAAGCATGTGTTTAATGGACGCTTTGGAATTCTACTGGTGGAAACCTTAAGCAACTGAATTTCATGAGAAGGTGTCTCAAAAAGGTCACCATATCATATCATCCATCTCCATCTGCTCCAGGTTCCCAGAAAAGTGGACATTATTTCTCCTGTTCCTCTCTTCTAGTTTTGTAAGCTTCACCTGCTTTTACCAGTGGTCTTGCTCCTAGTCTTCATCAGTAGGAAGAGTGGGCCCTCCTTTCTCTAGCCACTCCACTGTCGCCATTAGGAGAGTGTTGAATGACTCTATTTCTGACTACATTGACATCAGTTCTGATGTGGTCTTCATTGTGTTCTTACATGGATGTTTTAATACACTTTATTTTTAATAAATGCACAAGGGACAAAAAGGAGAGGAAAGACTGGCAGACCAATTGGTCTGGTCAATGACGGGATTGTAATCCGTCAGGCAAGGCGTTCCCAATATAATCTGAACATCAAAGCAAAGATAAGGTCAAACACTATCTGTTCTGTATGACATTTAAAGCATGATAAAGGAAGTGGTAATAACTGAAGAGTAATGGGTCAATATAGGAGTTGTAGTTTCTTGTTTTACCACAGTGTAGATGTTATTTGATGATCTTCTCTGCTTGCATGAATTCAGGGGTACCTCTTAGTTCTTAGGTCTATTACTAGGAACCCACGTCATCCTTGAATTTCTATTTTACAGTGTTTCATTTTTCTTTATTACATACACTGGTCAATTTGTAACATGGTCTCGATTAAGGGCCAACATGAAGTGGGGTTGAATTACTACATAGAACAAGGCATATTTTGAATCATATTTTAGACCATGATAAAATATAGTACCTTTCTTAATTTCAGACCAAGGCATTTCTGTGAGCAGTCTACTGTAACAGCTTACATAACTCATGAGATCTCCTGAGTTGTGTTGAACACGCAAATGTCCCTGGTTGACCACTAAAGTCCAATGTCTATGAATAAATACATAAACTTTGAAACCTCTGAAGGAATCGATCACAATCCTATAATAAGGGGCTATTATCTTTACCTAGAGAAATAATTCCTTGAGCCACATCTCCACCAAGATATGAAATTAAAAAGACCCACTTTGAGTATGCAGCTAGAAAAGAGGATGAACATCAATTTGCATTTGATGGATGGTAAAGGTCTGACCTTGTCTAGCATCATCCTAGAATCCTTTGGAACTGGGTAAAAGCATGGGGGTACTGCATACAGTGCTCTGTTGTAGGACAGGACCAAAAGCATGAGCCTGTACCTGTGGAGCAAGAACCTCTGCAGATGTATTTTCCAAATGGACCTGCAAGTAATCAGGTCTGTCAGAAGGCAAACAATTTTCAGCATGGTCTCAGCATGGCTAGCCCTAAGATTTGTGGGTAAGGGGTCAATCTCTAATGCAGGGATCTGTTGGGGTCAGGCATACGGAAAGACATACCCAATCAGCTACAGCAGTGCCACAAACATACACGAGCCTGGAAGTTCTGGAGAATGGAAGAACAGATTGGGATGGCCCTTTACTGGTGTGGCTGTGAAGTTCAGGCCAGCGGGGTCAGGCACTGGATATACTTCAGAGCAAGGAGAGACAATGCCATTTAAAAAGACATTAATCATGTAGTACTTTGTTCGGCACAGCGGTTGTTGATCTTCCTCCAACTCTGTCTCAGTTTGTACCCATTTGCCATTTCCACACATTTTACATTTTCTGTAGTTACCGTTACCTCTGGAAGGCCTCTACCTTTTATTCTCCTTTCCTCTGTCACCCTTCAGCCCTGTGCTACTCACCAGCTGGTGTTCCTCCATAAATTTGATTCACTTACTGGTGTCCTGCTCGACTTATTCTCCCTACCCTTTCAGTTTTCCGACTTCATCCTGGCAGCTGGGGGCTAGTACAATGCTTCCTGTTCTGACTGTGGTAAGCTATCCTTTGAGTTTGGATCTGGGAGAGATTATTGATTATTGAAGCTCTGCTTCTAATGCGCTGTGGGCTTTCAGTATTGAAACCTGAATGTCTAGTGAGTCCTTGTGAATTCCGAAGATGTGCTGAGCTGCATTACCATCAATGTCCCATCTCTCTCTCTCTCTCTCTCTCTCTCTCTCTCTCTCTCTCTCTCTCTCTCTCTCTCTCTCTCTCTCTCTCTCTCTCTCTCTCTCTCTCTCTCTCTCTCTCTCTCTCTCTCTCTCTCTCTCTCTCTCTCTCTCTCTCTCTCTCTCTCTCTCTCTCTCTCTCTCTCTCTCCATCTTTTTCACAGGGTGGCGTTACTTTATGTGTGTTACCCATGATGCTAAGGGTTTGCTCTTTTAGGGAGTGAGGAAGACTAACGCCACTCCTTTAAAACCACAACCAGTCTTGAAATCTTACAGTGTTCTACTCTATATCATAATAGTTCTCATGAAGCTGAAGGTGTATCTGCAGCAGATGATGGCTCAAGATATTAGAAAAATTCAATCTGCATAGACAGTTAAGATGCGGCATGTTTGTTAAACTTCATTAACAGGATGACACCTAAAACCACAACAAGTTCCCCGACCAGTAGAACAACAACCAATACAACTTCCCTCACAGCTTCAGGAAATATCTTGCCAATAAATGACGAAGGGAGTGAAGTACAGGGTGCAGGAATTAGTAGCAGTACAGGAATGGCCCTTCCAAATGAATACTCACGTGATTATCACACCTTCTCTGCATTCCTGGCCCATGTAGCCTCCATACCTTAGCATGCCCAAGAGACTTTACTAGTCCAAAGTTTTTTATTTTTTTACAAGATAGGTTGGCCTCACCTACCTCTCTTACACTTAATCAACATTCTTGCCTTCACAATTACATTTTGTTTTTGAAAGATTGTAAAACTACTTGCTATAAGAGATATGCTAGGCAGGTTGCTAATTGTGGGTGATTAACCATCAAACAAAGGCCTGCAATATTTTGTTTTATGTATTAAAACATTGCTGGCTGAGGTAGTCTGAAAGGATGATGCAGTGGATGCTGCCTTCTACTATGGCCTTCAAGAAGAAACAAAAGGTTCCCTGACTGCGGTGGTAACTTGTCCTTAATCTTTCAATGAATAGATTGATTTATTGTTTGAAGATTGAATTACAATACTTGGAGAAATGACAAATGCACCATTTTAGTCAGATTAATTCAAAATAATCTCGTTCCATATTTCCCCCTAAGGTATCTAGATCACAACCTGTGCACATTGGTAGTTTTGGAAATGGGGTTGAAGGTTGACTGGTGTATGAGTCCTCGTCAAGCATCAGCCACATTCTTAGTCAGGGTTAGAAGCAAGCAAACCCTAAATTTAGCTGTGCTTATCCTCTGGTAACTTGGCAGAGAGCAGTTAGGCTTAACTTAAAGGCAATGTGTAACGTATTTGTGCAACATAACAAACAGTAAAACAGTGAAAACACCACACAAAACGATTCCACAGCCGCTTTGAAACAGAGAACGTAATTTCATAAATGTAATAAATAAAACAATACCAAAATAAAAATAATCCAATATGTAGAACTTGCGATATGATTTTTTAAAGAATGGTATGATATAGCTTAAAAGCAATATGCACCTACTTGGGATATCTGCTCACACCGTGCCGGGGCAAAGTCAAAAGTTCACGATGGAGTGTGGCCGGATAGCAGCAACCCCGTGAGGGCCTCTGAAAAATATACCGTAATCCTGGCCTGCTTCAACGTCGAAGATGTTGATTCAGTTAAAGTGATGCATTGGTGCCGATCAACGCAGTGGGATAGTTGTGCTGGTCCTTAGGCACGCAGCAGTGACAATGCATCACTTAAATGAGTTGCAATGCGGAGATTTTGCATCGTCATCAAGGGTGCTGTCAATGGAGATGTGGAGAACGTGTGCAGTGTTGTTTCCGAAGGTGATGCGTTGGGGCTGATCCACACAGCAGAAGCAATGTGCCAGTTCTGGTCGCACAACAGGAGTTAGTGATGTACTGTTTCCAATCCACGCAACAGCAGTGATACACCAGTTCCAATCAACGTAACTGGGGTGATGCAACAGTTCTGATTAATGCAATGACGCTGATGCGCCGGTTCGAAAGAGGATGCAGGGTGTTTGCTAAAGCAAGCACCTTAGGTCTCACTTCCAAGGGTCCAGGACTTGGGTGGCACTACTTTCCAGGGCAGAGTCACAGATGTCAGATTCCAGGTGCAGGAGCAGGCAAGTTGGAAGTCCTTCAGCAGCACAGCTGTCCTACTTTCTGGCAGAGTCTTCACAGATCAAGATATGTACTCAAGTCATGGTGTCAGAGGTCCAGTACTAATACCCAGTGGGGCCTTTGAAGTGGGAGAGATTTCAAAGACAGGTCTTTGAAGCGCACAGAGGTCCCCCCTTCCTGCCCTGGCTCTAGACTCACTACAAGGGGGTATTCTGCCTTTATGTGCGTACAGGATGAAGTTTACATAGGTGTGAGGGTGGCTCAATCAATTAATCAATTAATCAGGGAATTGAAAGCGTGCTACTCATACATGAGGGTCTCAAGGAGCTGAGTGGGGGGTCCGCAGATCTGTTTAGCCGAAGAGCCAGGACTAGAGGGTCTTCTTGAAGGTGTTCAGGGAGGGGGCGCGTCTGATGTCTGAGGGTAGCTCGTTCCAAGTCTTGGGTGCAATGTGAGAGAAGGATCCTCCACCTGCCTTGGTTCTGTGGATGCTCAGAGATTTGGCCAGTGTGAGATTGGAAGATCGGGGGTTTCGTATGGGTACTTGAAAGTTTATTCTGTCATTGAGGTATTTGGGTCCGTTGTTGTGTAGGCATTTGTAGGCATGAGTGAGGATGTTGAAAGTGACTCTTTTCTCCATGGGGAGCCTGTGGAGACTTCGTAGGTGTTGACTTAAATGATCGCGTCGGGGGATGCCGAGGATGAGTATGGCGGCGGTGTTCTGTATTGTCTGGAGTTTGCAGAGTAGGGTCTTGTTGATGCCGGCGTAGAGTATGTTTCTGTAGTCCAGTCTGCTGGTGATGAGTGCGTGGGTGACTGTCTTCCTTGACTCAGGGGGATCCACTTGAAGGTCTTGCGGATGATGCAGAGGGTGTTGAAGCAGCTGGAGGTGAGGGCGTTGACCTGTCGGTTCATGGTGAGTGAGTGTCGAGTACGATGCCGAGGTTCGGGCGTGGTCTGAGGGGGTAGGTGGGCTTTTGAGGGCGGTCAGCCACCAGGTGCTGTCCCATGAAGAAGGGGTGGTACCGAGGACGATGACTTCTGTCTTCTTGGCATTGAACTTCAGGCAGCTGTTGGTCATCCAGACTGCAATGTCTTGCATTCCTTTCTGGAAGTTGAGTTTGGCAGTGGTGGGGTCTTTGGTGAGGAAGAGGATGAGCTGGGTGTCCTCGGCGTATGATACAATGTTGATGCTGTGTTGTCAGTCCATGGCTACGAGGGGGGCCATGTAGATGTTAAAGAGGGTGGGGCTCAGGGATGAACCCCGTGGGACTCCGCAGGTGATTTTCGTGGGGTCGGAGAGGAAGGGTGGGAGTCTAATCCTTTGGTTTCTTCCGGTGAGGAATGATTGGATCCAGTCCAGGCTGTTCCTTGTATGCCTGCATCATGTAGTCTGGTGACTAGTGTGCGGTGGGAGACTGTGTCGAAGGCCGCTGATAGGTTGAGTAGGATGAGGGCTGTGAAGTGTCATTGGTCCAGGAGGGTGCGGATGTCGTCTGTGGGGGCAAGTAGGGTGGTCTCTGTGCTGTGGTTGCTTCAAAGTCCGGATTGGGACAGGTCGAGGACGGTGTTATCTTCAATGAATCGTGTCAGTTTCCTGTTGACTGTTTTCTCTGCAGCTTTGGCTGCGAAGGGGAGGAGCAAGATGGGCCGATAGTTCTCGAGGTTGGTGGGGTCAGCTGTGGGCTTCTTGAGCGGAGATCTGACTTCTGCACGCTTCCAGTCCTCTGGGAAGGTGTCTGTTTTGAAGGTGGTGTTGATGGTGCGTTGTAGCTTGGGTGCGATGGTGGCTGTGGTTCTGTGGTACATGTGAGGGGAGCAGGGGTCGGTAGATGCTTTTCATGGTTGAGGCATTGTCTTCGGCCATGATCGGTGTCCAGTTGGAGATGGTGGGCTGGCTGCTGTTTCTGGGGGGCGGACGGCCATCTGTGGCGCCTGGTGGATGGTCGATGAAGTTGTCATAGAGGTTTTTGATCTTGAGGTGGAAATAGGTTCCAAGCTTGCCGCTGAAGTCTTGGGATGGGGTAATGTCTGTGGCTTTGGTGCTTGGGTTGGTGAATTCTTGAATGACACTGAAAAATTCCTTGGAGTTGGCCAGAATTTCGTTGTGAATGAAGTTCCTCTTGGTGGCTCTGATCTGGTTGTGGTAGTCCGTCATGGCGTCCTTGTAGTTGGTGTTGTTTCGGTTGTCTTGGTCTTTCTCCAGTTCTTCTCCAGCCATATGCAGGTGCCTCTGGCTTCCTAGAGAGCGGTGGTGAACCAGGCTGCCTTCCTGGGGCGTTGTCTGTCGGGGTTGCGCAGCGGGTGAGCTCGTTTGCACAGTAAGAGATCCAGGTGTGGAGTTCTCTGGCTGCATTGCGTCGGGTGCCCAGGTGTGGTTGTCTCGGGTGAGGGTGGAGTTAAGTTGCTCATCTGTAACCTTGCTCAATTCCGTTGTGGGGCGTCTGGGGCTGATTTGGGTGCCTTGGGTTTGTTGATGGCGAAGTGTACGCAGTGGTGGTAGGTCCATGGCGGCTGTATTTTGTGGCTGAATTGGATGCTGTTTCCTGCTGCGAAGATGGGGTCTAGGGTGTGTCCTGCTCTGTGGATCGGCGTGTTGACGAGTTGTTTAAGTCCGATGCTGGTGAGGTTTTCACGAAGGATAGTGGAGTTGGGGTCGCTGGGGTTGTCGAGGTGGAAGTTCAGGTCTCCAATGAGTATGTAGTTTGTTGAGGCGATGGCGTGGGGTACAATGAAGTCAGTGATGGTGGTGGCGAAGGGCGTTCAGGGGCCAGGGGGGTCTGTAGATGAGGTATCTTTGGAGTGTGGCTTTAGGGGTGGTCTTTAAGTGCAGGGGTTCGGCGGAGGGTAAGGTTTCACTGGAGGTGGTGATGCAGAGGGTGCCCTTGTGGGCAATGGTGAAGCCCCCTCCTGGGTCGTTGGGTCAGTCTTTCCTCTGGATCTTGTATCCTTCTGGGATGGTAGTGCTGATGTCGAGGGCTGAGGATGCGTTGGTCTATGTGAAGAAGGCGATGTTGGGCGAGAGAGAGTCGAGTAGGTTCCAGATTTCCATTGTGTCTTTGTGTACGGAGCGTATGTTGAGGAGGATGCATTTCTGGGTGTCGCTGGTGCTGAGGTCAGCAGTGTTGGAGGCCGGGGTGGCGGTGAATGTCTGGTGGCAGTGGAGGCAGGAGAATTGGCAGTGGGTTGTGTTCGCCAAAGCTTGTTGGCATTCTTTAAGTCTTTCAGGGTTGAGTGCGAGGAGGATGGCGGTGTCATAGCAATGGTAGTGGGAGGTCCAGGGTTCCTGGTGCTGGCTGCAGTCGGGTCATGGATGGGTGCAGACAGGCTTGCTTTGCTAATACTTTGGTGAGCCCACTGTGCGCGTCTGCTGTGTGACTGCGCAGCAGACGCCATTAAGTAGGGGAGGTGGGAGGGAGGGGAGGTTAGGAGGCGGGAATGGGGAATTCCGGGGGGAGGAATACCGGGGGTGAATTCCAGTGGGGAGGGGTTGCAGGGGTAGCAGCGGCAAAAGGAACAGGCAGGCGTGAGAAAATAAAAACAGTGTTGGAATTAGAGCAAGACACAGATGGGCGCAATAACAGTGGCACAACAGGGAACACTTAAGAAGAAAAAACGGCTGAGAAAGGTTACAGTGGTTGCAGACAGTCTGGTCCCAGTGGGAGCGGGCAGCAGACGCAGGATTGGGCAGCAGCCCGAACCTCCCATGGAGGAGACTGGGGTCTGGAGGCAAGAGACGCACACCAGAGCACAGGGAGAGAGTGGACCTAGACTAAGGGAGATCCTTCCCTCCCATCCTGCCACGATGGCCCATCAAGTCACACTTAACCTACCTTTTTGTGTGGCTATCTATACGGAATACACAATGTCTAGCTGTCCCCATCTCAGACTGATCAGAAACAGGCACCAGGTACGAAATGGCTAAAGTAATAAAATGCCAGCTTTCTAAAAGTGACATTTCCTGAAATGTAATTTAAATCCGACTTCACCATGAGGTAGGATTTTAAATTCAGATTCCAGAGACACCAGACATGGGGGATTATCCCTTTCCAACTGGAAATTACACTTATAAAATGTCATAATGTAATCCCAATGTTATTCCATGGGAGAGATAGACCTTGCAGTCGTAAAGAACAACTCTGGCAGTTTTTCCACTAACAGGGCATGTAAATCTTAAAAGTCCACGCCCTGCTTTTTAAATACATGTTACCCTGCCTTCTGGGTTGTCCAGGACCTACCTTAGGGTTGACCTATGTGTACAAAACCTAAGGTTTGGGCCTGGGAAAAATTTTGATTTTGTCAGGTCAACATGGCAGTGTAAAACTGTATAGACAGGCTCTGCAGTGGCAGGCCTGAGACACCGTTAAAGAGCTACTTCCGTTGGAGGCACAATCAGTGCTGCAGTTCCAACAGTAGCATTTAATTATGAGGCCCTGGGTAAAGGGGGTACCACTTTACTAGGGGCTTATTGGAATATTAAATATGCCAATTGGGGATGACCCAATGTTACCATGATTAGGGGGGAAAGCACAAGCACTTTAGGACTGGTGAACAGTGGTAAAGTGCATTGAGTGCTAAAGCCAGCAAACACAAGGTCAGAAAAGGTGGAGGAGGAAGGCAAAATGGGCTCACTCAGACCCTCCTCGCCGCTGAACTACATCCCCAGCAGCCTCCACAGTGAAGAAGAGAGCGCAGATTAGCTTCTGCTGGTCCTGCCCCAGCCCTTCTGGCCTCATAGCCGGACTCTGACTCCCACTTCGCAAAAACGGCGCAGGGGCAAATATTGGACCAAGGGCTGGCCTGGCTGTGCTCATCAGAGCCCGGAGGATGCTGAGCTTGGCCACCTCTCTTCTGTCTGATCCCAAGCTTAAGGTACTGTACCTCCCAGCTTTTGCCCCTGTGCTGCCTGCTGTCCCTGGACTGCCTGCTGAGCCCACACTGCGGGCTTTCCTTGTCCTGCACTGCTTGCTTTCCCTGCTCTGCTTGAGGCCCCTGCACTGCCTGCAAAACTTGCGGTGCATGCGGTGCCTGAGCTACCTGCTTTCCCTGCTCCTGCGCTGCCTACTGTCCCTGGCTCCCGCAGCCCCTGTCCCTGCCCTGCCTGCTCTCTCTGTCCCTGTGCTGCTTGCTGTCCTTGCCCCTGCCCCTGTGCTGCCTGTGACCCCTGCGCTTCCTGCTGTCTCTGCCCCTGAGCTGCTTGCTGTCCCTGAACTGCCTACTTCCCCGAGCTGCCTGCTGTCACCGCCCCTGTCCCTTTGTTACCCCTGTGTTGCCTCCACTAGGACCGCCTACCAGGACCACTAATGGAGGCCGCCACATGACCACAGGAGGACACCTGCAACAGGCATGCAGCCAACGCACCGATGGTTGGACAATGCCCAGCACTAGGACCCCTGCCCTCCCACCGCCCAAAGGAGCACCATCAAAGAACTCCTGGATCCCGGACACCACAACAACAGCTGCGTATACTCCTCCCCACAATTTAACAAAGGAACCATTGCTTGCCAACACTGCCACAAAAGATCTCACACTACTCCTGACCACAAGACCAAGAACACCTTGCAAACACTTCATTTTATCCTGCTCAAAGTCTGTGACACCAACACCACCCTCTCCATGGACTTTGCCTTCATCACTAAAACACGGCTCAACCCCTCCTTGAACGCCGACATTACCACCGCTACTCCCGAACGATACAAGGTGATACACGGAGCAAAGAAACAAGGTGTAGGCATCTCCATCATCTTTAAGGAAATTATCAGATGCACCATCACCAACGACGACCCCATTCCTCTCACGGAGCACATCAACCTCATACTACAAACTGACAAAAAGACCACAAGAAAAGGCACCCTTGCCGACAGAACCCCAGGACTCTGCACAGCATTTTGCGATGCCATCTGCAATCTCATCTCCCCCCTAGCAATCGACTCTCACCACTAGTTTCTACTTAGGGACCTCAATTTCCACATCGATGATCCCAATGACGCCAACTCTTGGAGAACGTGAACAACATCAGCCTCCCCCCAACTGGTCGCCGAACGAACTCACAAAGCCGGGCACACATTCAACCCTTTTTCACCTCCAGTGACAGCATCAAATTGAGTCATACCACAGAACGGATGTATGTCATGACAACGCGGGCTTTACCCCGCGCTGCCATTACGACACATCCATTACAACGTAAGTTGTTATAACGACTTGCGCTGTAGGCGCTGGATTGTGGAATAGTTTAATTTTCTATTCCAACTCCAGCCCACGTAACAGTAGGGAAGGTGTTGGAATAGAAAATAAAACTATTCCTTTACCAAGAGCGCCCTCCAGCGCAAGTCGTTGTAATGACTTGAGTTGTGATGGCAGCGTCGTAATGGCAGCGCGGGGTAAAGCCCGCATTGTCATGGCTGTTTACCCCACAGAACTCACCTGAACTGACCACAACATTGTACACTTCACCATCAATGATGCCTAGCACACCATCCTCAGGTGTCATATCTCCTCCTGCCAAAGCTGGAGCAAAGACACCAAAACTCAGTGGGCACTGGCCCTCATCACCTTCAAACTCAAGGCCTCAACAGACCTCAACCAGGCCATCCAGAACTTCACCACTTGGATCACCGACAGCACCGAGAGAGTCGCCCCACTGAAACCTATAAATTACCACAAGAGCCCCAAACATGCCGGCTGGTATACCCCAGAACTCAGGACCACCAAGCACAAGTGCAACCAACTGGAGAAACGATTGCGCACCAGCAGGATCCCCACAGACAGAGAAACTAGTAAACAGTCCTCAGCAACTATCACTGGCACATTAAAGAAGCCAAAATGCAGTCATCACCACCGGCATCGACTCTGTGCCCAAACACACAAAGGAACTCGTTTAAATAGTCATAGTGGGAGACGGTGGCAGTGTCTCCATACCGCTAGCTTGCTGCCTGGTATCATGCACTTCCTTGAAACGATTCTGACATCTTAGAGCTGCATTGTAAAATTTTAACACCTTCGCTGCTAATGGAATTCCCCTCCTGTGCTGCCCCTCATTGAAATGGGTGTGGTTGTGACGGAACCATTCCGTCATCAGCACAGCCCAACCGTGACTGATGACGGAATGGTTCCGTC
Organism: Lissotriton vulgaris; assembly: GCF_964263255.1. Taxonomy (NCBI): domain Eukaryota; kingdom Metazoa; phylum Chordata; class Amphibia; order Caudata; family Salamandridae; genus Lissotriton; species Lissotriton vulgaris. The sequence goes on from NC_141694.1 coordinate 103,111,320, forward strand.
ACAAGCATCGAAGGGGTTAATATCCACGTGTTTATTGTAATACATGTGCACTTTTAGCATTTTTCGCATTTAATACTTATTTTAAAAGCCTTTTAACTCACCGGAGTGCTGGTCTCGATTCCACTTCCTGCCCGCCTCGTTCCAACTCGGTAATTCGTTACCGTTGTGCGGAGGGCGGACAGGTGAGGGCCAGGCACTTCCGGGAGCGGTTAGCGCTCTAGTTGTTTCAGGGGGCTGTTTAGGCGGAGACTCTTCGAAGCGCAGCTACGGTGGGAGACGGTGGCAGTGTCTCCATACCGCTAGCTTGCTGCCTGGTATCACGCACTTCCTTGAAACGATTCTGACATCTTAGAGCTGCATTGTAAAATTGTAATATCCACGTGTTTATTGTAATACATGTGCACTTTTAGCATTTTTCGCATTTAATACTTATTTTAAAAGCCTTTTAACTCACCGGAGTGCTGGTCACGATTCCACTTCCTGCCCGCCTCGTTCCGACTCGGTAATTCGTTACCGTTGTGCAGAGGGCGGACAGGTGAGGGCCAGGCACTTCCGGGAGCGGTTAGCGCTCTAGTTGTTTCAGGGGGCTATTTAGCCCTCGCCTCACTGGAAGCGCGCAGCGGTTGCGCTCAGCCTCATCTCAGCCGAAGACCAGCCAAAGAGCTGCCCGTCTGCGCCCGTCCGCGACAGGACTGGGCAAGGGGTCCCCATTATGCCGCCCACATGCACTTCTAAACGCATCAGGTATGAGACGTCGGCATTTATTTATTTTATTTATTTATAATTACATTTATTAAGCGCGCAGCTACCCGGAGGTTTCCCGGCGCTAAGGCAAACTGAACGGTGTGAGGGAGGGAGGGACGTCAAACCATAACATTAGGTGTTGAAAAGCCAAGTTTTTATTCCCTTACGGAATTTCAGAAGGCACAATTCAGAGCGCAGAGATTGGGGAAGAGAGTTCCATAAGGAGGGGGCCAGCAGGGAAAACGAACGTCCTCCAATTTTGGCTCTGTTGATGCGTGGAATCTTAAACTTATTCTGCGTCAAGGACCTAAGTGTACGGGGGGGGATATATTGCTGCACCAGAGCAGAGAGATAGCGAGGGGCTCTACCAGTCATGATTTTATGCATGTAGCAAAGTGCTTTGAAGTTGACTCTGTTCTCAATTCGCAACCAGTGCAGGTTCCGCATATGGTGAGTGACCGAGGATCTGGCAGGAAGGTGACAGATAAGGCGGACTGCCATATTCTGTACCACCTGGTACTTCCTGGTTACTTCTTTGGCGGCACCTAGGAGAAGGATGTTCCCATAGTCCAGGCGTGAGATGACAAGAGCCTGGACTACGGTCCTCAGGGTGTCTGTAGGCAGCATCCAGGTGATCTTTCTCAGCCACCTGATGATGGAGAGAGAGTTAATTTAAACAAACCAGCTTCACAGTTTGGAAAGTCAAGGTCTTCCCATTTGCAAGAGAATTCTCTCTTGAAGATAATGGCAATTCCCCCGCCGTCTTTAAGTACTCGATTTCGCCCCACATAGGTGTAGTCATTGGGGAGAGCCATGGCGATATCCGGGCCAGAGCTATCATTGAGCCAGGTTTCAGTGACAAACATGGCAGCAGGACTAGCTGTCTCCAGGAGGTCGTAGATATCTCTCTTGTGTTTTGAGAGAGATCGACAGTTAATGCTGATGAAGCTCAGAGCGGGGGAGGAATTGTGCAAAGTGGGAGGAAGGGTGCGCTTAGGGGAGGGAAAATTCCAAAACGTGGATGACATGCTGTCAGTACATGAATCAAGGGAGTCCAGGGCAAGGGAGCAGTAGGAACAGGATATGGGAGCATTTCGGCAGTTCAGAACAGAATGCGAGGGGCATAGTGGTCCCCGCAGCCGCAGTAGGGCGGAACGTGAATAGGAGGTATGAAAAAGGGCAGAGGGGCTGGGCCCTGGGCCCGTGCTGGCGCGGACGGGCTCAGAAGGGCAGGACTTTGGCACGACTTCGGCGCGAAGTCGGCGCTCCCGCTGCGCTCGTCCGCTGCGCTTCCGCCATTGTGGCATTAAGTACACCGAGAGAGATAACCACTACACCGCTAACCTGCCGATTGGGGAGCAGGGCGGAAGTGAGGAAGAAGGGCGGAAGTCAGAGTGTGCTTGTGTGGCCACCGCCGCTGCAAACGGCACAAGCCGTGGCGGATCGGTACCAGGAGCGTAAAAAGGTAACAAATGCGGATGCTAGTATTGGTAAGGGCGTTGCGCCAATAGGTGGCGATCAATTATACACGTTGCGCCAGAAGCGGCGATCAGAAGAGGTGATAATGCGTTTTTAAAATCAACACAAAGTAACACAAAGCAAAGCGCTGAAAAGCGCTCCCTCCAACAAGAAATAGTGCATTAAAAGTTATAAAATCACAGGTAACACACGAAGCCTCTGCAGCCTCTCGTACCAGCGGCATTATTGAACTTAAGGAAACCTATCACCCCTTGCTATACATGTGATAACTGGCCATGTCCTGAAGGACCCTTTTCATGTTTAAACTGTCATTTTACCACCACTAATTCTTTTAAGTCGAGTAAACCCTGTATGTCTTCTGACAACCTGCACTGCATTTTAATAAACGCCCGCTTGATGCCTAAGCACCAAATCGCAATTTGGGACTTGATAGACACCTTAACCCCGCATATCTGTTTCATCACCGAAACCTGGCTAAAGCCCCATACGATATCTGCTATTGCCTTGGGAGTACCAGAGGGATACAAACTTCACAATGCAGACCGCCCTGAAAAAATAGGTGGCGGCATTGCAATAATCTATAAAGAGCACCTTAAATTAGATATTTTAGATAGGAAATGCTGCACACAATTGGAAATAATGATCTACAGAATTACTTTCCCTAATAGAAAGACCAGTAAGGGAGCACTCATTTATCGCCCACCAGTAACATGCCCAAGTTTCTCCCTATTAAGGGTGGGCGCAAAATCCATTTTGCGGGCGAAATTGCGCGATTTCTCGATCCGCGAATCTCGCGAAATCGCGGTAAAATCCGCGAATCAGCGGGGACGAATTTTCAGCCAAGCAAGGGTTACAGCAGCAGGTGCAAAAGTTGAACCTAATTTCTTTGTAACCTTTTACAAAATGGTTACAAACAAATGAACTTCAACTTGGACACCTGCTGCTAATTGCTTCCTGGCGCCTCGTTGCCTACTTGCAACTATTCTCTGACCCTGCTCTGACCCTTGAAGCAGGGTCAGAGAATAGTTACAAGTAGGCAACGAGGCACCTGTCCAAGGAATTAAACCTCATCAGGAAGCACTTACAGATATAAAAAACAGGAAGAAGGGAGAGGATGGCAAATACACCCATTTTGAGTTGTCAGGAGGGGTTAAACTAAAAGAGACCTTTACAGCACAATTTTCATATGCATTTGGCTAAAAATAAAAAGCTGTATGTTCTGTAGGGGCAACTCAGGAATCTGGCCCTTAAGAGATCCGGCCTCTCTTTCTTTCTCCCGTTCTCTCTCTCCCTCTCTCTTTCCCTGTCTTTCTCTCTCTTCCTATCTATCTATCTATCTATCTATCTATCTATCTATCTATCTATCTATCTATCTATCTATCTATCTATCTATCTATCTATCTATCTATCTATCTATCTATCTATCTATCTATCTATCTATCTATCTATCTCTCTCCCTCTCCCATAAACGACTGCATGGGTAACTTCGCTATGCAAGCGGCTCGCGAAGACGCAAAAATCCCAGCGAACAGGCAAAAAACCCCGCGAACAAGCAAAAACCCCCGCGAACACGCAAAAAACCAAAAATCCGCAAATTCGCACAAATTCGCGAATTTTGCGGATCGCTAATTCGCAAATCCGCAAATTCACGGATCGCGAATTCGCAAAATTCGCCCATGCTTACTCCCTATCCCTCCTAGAAATACTTGGCCCACATATACGGGCTAAAGAGGATTTCCTACTCTTAGGGGATTTTAACATACATACTGATCAGCCTTAACTATCTGACACTAAGAGCCTGTCTGCTGATCTAGCGACCATAGGCCTTACACAAAAAAATGAGGGCCCCACACATGAAGGTGGACACTGTATTGACTTGATATACACTAATTTTGATAACATATCCTGCAATAAACCGGTACAATTAGAGTGGACTGATCACTTTCTATTAGAGTTTAATATACTCAAAATCAACAAAGGATCCAGCAAGAAACCCCTACCCCCTGTAACGCGCAGACAGTGGCATAAACTCACATTGGAGGCACTACAAAAGGTCTGGAAAAAACCCGACATTAAGGACACAGATGAAGTGGAATACAGTCTAACAACATTTCAGAATTCACTTACTGTAGCCATAGATAAAATCGCCCCCCTGAAAGCATTCAGGCAATTTCCTGTGGCTAAACAGGAAAAATGGTACACAGAGGCTCTTAGAACGGAGAAGCAAGAATATAGGAGGATAGAGAAGAGGTGGAGAAAATGTCATTCGGAGGATAATAGGAAGGCCCACCGTGTAGCACAAACTAACTATTATAAACATGTTAAAGCCGCTCGTACAAACTGCATAGCCCAACAACTCACGGAAGCTGGCAATTCACCTAAAGAGCTATATAGGATTCTTGAGACATTTGTCAAGCCCACGGCCTGTGTAAGCCCAGATGATTTTTCTCAAAGTCTGTGTGAGGAAGTCTCCTTATACTTTGAAAATAAAATTGACTCCATCTATGGTAAGATCCTAGTGTCTCAAACAGAAAAAGGCACCCTGAATACACTTCTCCCCACTAAGAACACTAATCTCTCACTGACCACCTTTCCCCCTATCAATAGTAGAGAACTTCAAATATTAATGACCCATGTAAAATCTGGGTCTCCGGAGGATCTGATCCCTGCCAAAACCTTAGTCCCCCTGAGTCCTTTGTTGGGCCCTCACATTCAAGATGTAATAAACCAGTCCTTAAAGAAGGGAAACGTGCCTACTGAGTGGAAGAGAGTGGTGGTGAACCCCATCCGCAAGAATGCTGCTCTCCCCTGGACGGAACTCTCCAACCTCCGGCCCATCTCCCTCCTACCCTACCTTAGTAAGCTTGCCGAGAAACACGTCAACGCGCACCTGTCCAACTACATCGAGGCAGCAGGCGGCCTAGACCACTCTCAATCTGGTTTTAGGCCTAACCATAGCACAGAATCAGCTCTCCTGTCAGTGACTGATAACATCAGGATGTCACTTGACGGGGGGAGCTCAGTGATTCTGGTGCTATTGGATTTGTCTGCTGCCTTCGACACGGTGTCGCACAACATTCTTCTCGGCCGCCTGAGGGAGGTGGGAATAAAAGGGGCTGCCATGGCATGGTTAGAAAGCTTTCTTGCGGACCGTCAACAAGGTGTCAAATTAGGCTCCCACAATTCCATCTGTAGGAAGCTCACCAAGTGTCAGGATCCATGGCTTATTTATCGCTGCGACATTCTGCCTTTCTCGTATTCTTGCTTACATTATTGTCCTTGACTCTTGTACTGTATATTAGGTGTGGGTTCTTAGCACCTTCCTTGTGTTCTGCCTAATGCTTGTTTGACTCTATTTGCCAGTCTCAGCCTCTTGCCAATGCTTGTTACCTCCTCTTTGGTTAATGCCCACATTGTTGTGTGTTTCCGAATAACTTCCGCCAATGCTTGTTGCTGATTCACTTGGCAAACTGCCTTTTGCGTATTACCGCTTTTGCCAGTGCTTGTTTCTTTTGGTTCCGTTTTCGGATTTGCTGCCGAGGTCTTTTTTCCCTCGACAGCTCCTGTATCTCGGCTAGGACTATAAAAGGGACCACGCCCAGGACACCGTGCGGATTATCCTTCCTGATTTCCCGAGTTCGGAGGTCTCCTGTCTTCTCTCCGGTCTCCGCTCCTGGAGAAGTCTTCGCTGCAGTTCCTGTTCCCGCTGCCTGCTAAATGGTAGTAAACTACCACGAATATCCGCTTGTTTTAGATGCAGGTAGGATTGATCCTTTTTGTTCTTCTGAGCTGCCGGCTGGCGATTTCTTTGAGACTCGAGGGGCGTTTCCTCAGCAACATTGAATGCTCGTATTTCCGAACAATGACTTTGAATTGACTTGCCTTCTTGTCTTTTACTCCGTGTTGGTGAACCTTCAAACGAACAGTGTTTTAGGGCGAAAGGACCTTGATTTAGTTTCAAACTTTAGTTGGGCTTCAGTTGTTTGAATATTGGAAACCAACAGTGTTATTTCATGATGCTTGAATGTTCAGTCAAGTTCATTCCGATTTGTACATAGTGCTAAACTGTGATGACAACAGTGTAACCTTTTCTAAGAACATTTCATGTGCACTAATTAACAATTATGAATGCGTGTTTTAACCCTTGATCTCTCACCGAATCTAAAGTGTAACTCTTGCTATTATTTCATCCCTGCAACATCATGTTTATCTGAATATGAATCTAACTATGATTATGTGAATATAAATATTTCATATTGGAAACTTAATCTTTGTTTGGGCTTCAATAGCAGGATGATATTTGTTTCTAATTATTTCTTTTAAGGAGACCCTTCGTATCTGCCTACACTAACTCTTTTCCTGGGATCAGGAAAAGGGGTTCACTTGGTTTAGTTTTACTACTAGAAGAAATCGAAACCTTTTAGCACACAGTGTTTTCCTAGGGTTCTGGGGAACTGTTCCTGGGGAATTCAAGGGAACCTAATAATCAAGATCCTGACAGAATAATCCGCCCACTAATTTTATTCCTCCCGAGCAGTATCCAAATGAATGCCACCATGAATGACCTGTGTGCTATGATTGGGAACCTACAGACAGAATTAACTGCCAGTAGAACTGAAACAGCTGCCTTAGCTAATAAGGTAACCCATTTACAAGCACGTCTGGATTCAGTACCATCCTTAAGTCAACATCAAGCAAATGTATCCAGTTCATCACCTTCTGTGTCTGTTACAGTTCCCACTACTGTTCCTTTGGCCCAACCTGAGAGGTTCGCAGGGGAACCAAACAAATTTCAGACCTTTCTAACGCAGGTCCAATTGCATTTTATGGTAAAACCAGCTTCATTTCCTAATGCTCAATCTCGAATAGCCTTCTTGATTTCCTTTCTGAGTGGTGACGCAGCTATGTGGGCAGTCCCCTTGGTGCAAGCTGATGATCCTCTCTTGTATAACTGGGTGCAATTTAAGCGTGAATTTGAAAGAATTTTTGATAGACGGACAATAACAGGATCTGCCGATAGAGAGCTACTTGAATTACGACAAGGAAACAAGGAGCTAGTTCACTATCTCACACAATTCAACCGTCTTATTGCCGAGACGGATTGGCCTGAAGCTAAAAGGGCTGCTCTGTACTATCAAGGGCTAAAAGAAGAGTTGAAGGACCTCATAGCACCAATAGACCCTCAACCTCGAACTTGTGCTGATCTTATTGCTCTTAGTCTTCGTTTGGACCATCGAGTAGCTGATCGCAAAGGGGATAGGAAGAGAACAGATGTTCGAATCTTTTCCAGGGCAAGGGACAGATCACATCCAAATGCCCAAGAAACTACTGAGCCCATGGAAATAGGAAGCCTGAGAAAGCCCCTAACTCCAGAGGAAAAAGAAACTCGGAGAAAAAATGGTCTTTGCCTCTACTGTGGAAAAAAGGGACATTTCGTCAGAGAATGCTCACTGAAACCTAAGAACTCTTGGTCTAGAGACAAAAAGGAAGTTAAGTCGGAAAACTAGAAAACTCGAATTTGGATCAGGAGACTTTTTCGAGTTGGCTATCCCCTCCTGAACAATCCGTGGCAAACACCTTACAATTAACAGTGCCTCATCTCACCTTGAACGTTTATTTTAGTCTACCCAATCTGAGAAGAATTTTTGTAGCAGTAATGATAGACTCTGGTGCCACCGGAAATTTCATTGATGCCAAGTTTATTGCAAAGACCAATATACCTACAACAGTAAAAGAAAAACCCGAAATTGTCTACGCAGTTGACGGAACCCAACTAACTTCAGGAATGATCACCCACTGTACCATCCCCATCACTATGGTTTGTAACGTAGGCTCTAGGAAGCACCAAGAGACTATATCATTTGATGTTATAGATGCACCGCAATTTGGAGTTATCCTGGGTATCCCCTGGCTAACTCTACACAATCCAAGTATCAACTGGGTAGAACGTTCCGTTGATTTCCCCTCTCCCTGGTGTAAACAGGAATGTTGTGGCTCTTCAGAAAAAGACCTACAGGACTCTCCAAGTTCTTTTCTGCATTCTGCATCTGCCCTTTACGTCTTCACAGCTGCTGAACAAGACATAGACTTACCAACCATATACGAAGATTTCAAGGATGTTTTCTGTGAGCAAAAAGCCGAAACTCTTCCTCCACACAGGGACTACGATTGTGCCATCGATCTAGTGCCTGGTGCCAAGATACCCTGCAGTAGAATCAACGCCCTAACCGAACTAGAGAACACTCATCTTCGCGAATACCTAGACAAATTTTTAAAAAATGGTTTTATCCGGCCCTCCAAGTCCCCGGCAGCCTCTCCACTCTTTTTTGTGCCTAAAAGCAGTGGAGAATTGCGCACCTGTATAGATTACAGAGCTCTCAATAACATCACCATCAAGAACCGATACCCTTTACCTCTAATCCCAGTACTTCTTGATCAAGTGCGCTCTGCCTCGATTTTTACTAAGCTCGACTTGCGTGGCGCCTATCACTTGGTTCGTATTCGACCAGGTGATGAGTGGAAGACAGCCTTCCGAACTCGCTTTGGCTTGTTCGAGTATTGTGTAATGCCGTTCGGCTTATGCAATGCTCCGGCTGCCTTTCAATTTTTCATCAATGATGTCCTACGTGACTTCCTAGACAGGTTCGTCATAGCATATATTGACGACCTTCTAATTTTTTCATCTTCAACAGAAGAACACATACGACATGTTAAGATCGTTTTAAAAACCTTAAGAACCCATGGGTTGTTCTGTAAACTATCCAAATGTGAGTTTCATACTACAAGAGTTGAATTCCTTGGGTTCATCCTCTCTCCTTCTGGAATTACTATGGCTCCCAGAAAAATCCAAGCAATCCTTGATTGGCCAACTCCGACTTCAGTAAAAGATATCCAACGCTTTTTGGGTTTCGCTAATTTTTACCGCCGTTTTATCAAGAATTTTTCCACCTTGGCCACACCTTTAACCCAATTACTGAGAAAAAATGTTAAATTCATTTGGACCGCCGACACTAACTCTTCTTTCCAATCACTCAAGAGAACTTTTACCCAAGCACCTGTTCTACGACATCCAGACTCGAACATGCCCTTTATCGTAGAAGCCGACGCTTCAGACTTCGCAGTTGGGGCTATTTTATCACAGAAAGATCAAGAAACCAACGAACTTCATCCCATAGCCTTCTTGTCTAGAAAGTTTTTGCCTGCTGAAACCAACTATACCATTGCAGAAAAAGAGCTCCCGGCCATTCGCTATGCCTTCAAAGAATGGCGTCACTACCTCTTAGGGGCCAAGCATACTGTAACTGTATATACTGACCATCGGAACCTACAATTTCTTAGATGTGCAAAGGCTTTGACACCCAGACAACTCCGTTGGACATTGTTCTTTGCAGAGTTCGACTTCATCATTACATTCAGGCCTGGCACTAAAAACAATAAAGCAGATTCCTTGTCACGATATGATCACAAGCCAGATGATATTCCTCTGAGTTCCAAACCTACAAGTATGCTTTCCGAAAGCCAAATTATAGGTGCCACAATGTCAGATCTCTTCTTTCAACAAATAAGACAAGCAATGCCTATACCAAAACTGTTATCTTGGGTTCAAGCTGGGTCCAACAGAACAATTCATCAGAATCTGCCCTTTTTCTCCAATCTATTATTCATTCCAACCAAGAAGTTACAAGCACAGGTCTTGCAGTGGTGTCATGTTAGTCAACTAGCTGGTCATCCCGGAATCGCAAAGACCAAGGAACTACTACAGAGAAATTTCTGGTGGCCAAGTTGGAATAAGGACGTAATCTCTTTCGTTCAAGCCTGTGATGTATGTGCTCAAGCCAAAGGAGAGCATGGTCGAAAGAAAGGTCTTCTACTTCCGCTTCCCACCCCATCTCAAGTCTGGGAGGACATCGCCATGGATTTCATAACAGATTTACCAGAAGAGAAGGGTATGACTACCATTCTTGTGGTAGTGGATCGCTTATCGAAGATGGCCCACTTTATTGCCTGCACAAAACTTCCTACCTCTGCTCAACTAGTCCAGTTGCTGTTGGAACATGTAATACGTCTACACGGTCTTCCCAGGTCCATTACTTCAGATCGTGGTTCACAGTTCATCTCCCAATTCTGGAAGGCCTGGTGCAAAGCCCTCCACATTTCATGTAACACTTCCACAAGTTTCCATCCTGAGTCGGATGGACAGACTGAGCGAGTTAATCAAGTCCTGAAACAGTATTTAAGATGTTTTTTGTTTAAAAAGCAAGGTTCTTGGTTAGCTATGTTATGGGAAGCTGAGTTCGCATATAACAATTTACAGAATGCTTCTACAGGTCTGTCGCCATTTTTTGCTGTCTATGGCCGACATCCCCATTTCTCTCCTTTGGTGTTAGCTCATCAAACAACTAACATACCTTCTTTGGACTCACATTTCCAGGAAATGAAGCGGATCACTAAACTCTTACAAAGTAATGTGTTGAGAGCCAAGGTCACATACAAGAAATTCGCGGACAGGAAGCGGCAAAAGGGGCCAGATCTTCGTGTGGGAGACATGGTTTGGCTTTCCACTAAGAACTTTCAGTTCAGGAAACGTTACAAATTTCACCCCAAGTTCATTGGTCCTTATAAAATTGTTCAGTGTGTGAATCCTGTGACCTACAAACTGCTCCTTCCAGCGAGCATGAAAATTTACCCTGTATTTCACGTTTCTCTGCTACAGAAGGCAACTACCAAGAGGAGAACTCGTCCTCCGGCTTTGCTTGTGCGAGGTCAGGATGAATTCGAGGTGCGTTGTATAAAAAACTGCAAGCAGGTGAAAGGGAAGCTGTGGTATCTGCTCTCCTGGAAAGGCTATGGACCTGAGGAGGATTCTTGGGTGTCTGAGGCGAATGTTCATGCTCCTCACTTGGTGCGGAGGTTCCATGCCAAGCGCCCTGTTTCACAGTTTTGAAAGCCTTGGGGGGGAGTGTCTCTATTTTTGTTGGGGGGCACTGTCAGGATCCATGGCTTATTTATCGCTGCGACATTCTGCCTTTCTCGTATTCTTGCTTACATTATTGTCCTTGACTCTTGTACTGTATATTAGGTGTGGGTTCTTAGCACCTTCCTTGTGTTCTGCCTAATGCTTGTTTGACTCTATTTGCCAGTCTCAGCCTCTTGCCAATGCTTGTTACCTCCTCTTTGGTTAATGCCCACATTGTTGTGTGTTTCCGAATAACTTCCGCCAATGCTTGTTGCTGATTCACTTGGCAAACTGCCTTTTGCGTATTACCGCTTTTGCCAGTGCTTGTTTCTTTTGGTTCCGTTTTCGGATTTGCTGCCGAGGTCTTTTTTCCCTCGACAGCTCCTGTATCTCGGCTAGGACTATAAAAGGGACCACGCCCAGGACACCGTGCGGATTATCCTTCCTGATTTCCCGAGTTCGGAGGTCTCCTGTCTTCTCTCCGGTCTCCGCTCCTGGAGAAGTCTTCGCTGCAGTTCCTGTTCCCGCTGCCTGCTAAATGGTAGTAAACTACCACGAATATCCGCTTGTTTTAGATGCAGGTAGGATTGATCCTTTTTGTTCTTCTGAGCTGCCGGCTGGCGATTTCTTTGAGACTCGAGGGGCGTTTCCTCAGCAACATTGAATGCTCGTATTTCCGAACAATGACTTTGAATTGACTTGCCTTCTTGTCTTTTACTCCGTGTTGGTGAACCTTCAAACGAACAGTGTTTTAGGGCGAAAGGACCTTGATTTAGTTTCAAACTTTAGTTGGGCTTCAGTTGTTTGAATATTGGAAACCAACAGTGTTATTTCATGATGCTTGAATGTTCAGTCAAGTTCATTCCGATTTGTACATAGTGCTAAACTGTGATGACAACAGTGTAACCTTTTCTAAGAACATTTCATGTGCACTAATTAACAATTATGAATGCGTGTTTTAACCCTTGATCTCTCACCGAATCTAAAGTGTAACTCTTGCTATTATTTCATCCCTGCAACATCATGTTTATCTGAATATGAATCTAACTATGATTATGTGAATATAAATATTTCATATTGGAAACTTAATCTTTGTTTGGGCTTCAATAGCAGGATGATATTTGTTTCTAATTATTTCTTTTAAGGAGACCCTTCGTATCTGCCTACACTAACTCTTTTCCTGGGATCAGGAAAAGGGGTTCACTTGGTTTAGTTTTACTACTAGAAGAAATCGAAACCTTTTAGCACACAGTGTTTTCCTAGGGTTCTGGGGAACTGTTCCTGGGGAATTCAAGGGAACCTAATAATCAAGATCCTGACACCAAGGGAGTGCCACAGGGCTCTTGTTTAAGCCCCACGTTATTTAACGTATATGTGGCCCCCTTGGCGGACATCATAAGATCTCACGGGTTCATCCCAATCTCCTACGCTGATGACACCCAGTTGCTGTTTCCCTTCCAAACCCTCACACCGACAGTTATACAATCTTTTCAAAATGGTATGAGAGCCGTGGCAGATTGGATGGCCCATAACTTCCTCCAATGCAATGTGACTAAAACTGAAGTCATGTTGTTTGGAGGGGCCACCCTGCTATGGTCCCCCGACTGGTGGCCACTTGAGCTAGGACCTGTCCCTGTACCAAAGCAGACTGTCAAAAACCTGGGGGTGCGCCTAGACCAAGCATTGATATTAAAAGATCATGTCAATCAAGTTACGGGAACCTGTTTCCGAGTAATTGGGCTACTACGACGCATTTTCCCCTTCCTGCCTGACATCCATAGGAAGACGCTGGTACAAGCATTGGTCATCGGTCGGATAGACTATTGCAATGGACTCCTCATTTCTGCCAATCAAGAACAACTGGGCAGACTGCAGGTGGTACAGAACACCGCAGCAAGACTCATCTTGAATGCCTTGCCCCGAACTCCCTCACGCCCACTCCTCTCTCACCTTCACTGGCTCCCGGTGAGACAACGCGTTAACTTTAAAGCATGCTGTATAATGCACAAATGTATTTACGGGTCTGGCCCTCAATACTTAAGAGACATATTTGTCCCCTACTCACCTGGACGTGTCCTACGTTCCAGCAGCACTATGTTGCTAAAGGTCCCCAGGGTGACGAGAGCAAGACAGGGAGGACGGGCCATCTCACTTAAAGGCCCTATGCTTTGGAACTCTCTGCCCCCACAGCTGAGACACACCCCTAATCTCCTCTCCTTTAGAAAGAAGTTAAAAACATACCTTTTTTACACAAGATTAATGACTTCTTTTGGTATCATTGCAGTCTCATGCTCCTGGTCGTTCCCTAATACCCTTCCAGAAGCTACTCGAGAGATACCCCTTCGGGGCTGATTCAGGCGCGATACAAATATATAAATAAATAAATAAATAAATAAAAATCCAACAGCCATACAGAACACCATAAACCCCTCCCAAGAACTCAGCAACACCCTCTCATTGTACTTCCACAGCAAGATCACCAACATCTACAACAATTTCAACATCCAGCCCACCACCCTCATCTATAATTACCTCAATCAACCAGCGAAAACCAGCCAAACCATTACCACCTGGTCCCTGCTCACCGCGCTCAACACTTCAGCCATCATGTCTTTTATCCACTCCGGGGATCCCAACGACCCCTGCCCCAACCCCCTCTACAAGCTCATAATGAACCCTATCAGCCTGCAACTCACCAGCATCCTCAACACCTCCAGCTCCACAGCAACCTTACCGGACAGATGGAAATAAGCAGACGTCAGACCTCTCCTAGAGAAAGCCTCAACTGATCCCAACAATCTCAAAAATTATCGTCCCATCTCCCTGCTCCCTATCAGGCCAAAGTTCTCAAGAAAGCCATCAACCTGCAGCTCACCAAATCCCTGAAACAAAGCCACCTACTGGATGTGTCTCAATCAGGATTCCTTGCCAACTACATCACTGAGACTGCACTGATTTCTGCCACTGATGACACCAGAACACTCCTCAACTGTGGAGAAACCGGAGACCTCATCCTTCATGATCTCTCCACGGCATTCAGCATAGACTCCCACAACACCCTCATCAACAGACTCCACAACAGAGGCATACAGCAAGATACTCTCACCTCCTTTCTTACATTATGCACACGGAGCATCCGACTGCCACCCTTCACCTCTGCACTCAAAGACATCATATGCAGCATACCACAAGGATGATCCTTCAGCCCTACCCTCTTCAACATCTATATGACCCCCCTCACAGACGTTGACATACCCCACTGACTCAACATAATATTCTACCCAGGTGACACTCAAATCTTGCACACCGAGTACCCCTCCAACGCCAAAACCAACTTCTGCAACGCCATGACCAACATAACCGAATCAATGAGAGACAACTGCCTCCAACTCAACTCTGACAAAACGTAAGTGCTGATTTTCAGGTAGAATACCTCCACATGGGACCACAGCTGGCGGCCTGCAGAACTCGGACCCACACTCGCACTGACCGCCCATTCATGCAACCTCGGCATCATCCTTACCAGCCAAGTGACTATAAAACGGCACCCGCCTCGACGACCGCTGCCAGTACGACGCCAGCACTCTGCGCGCTCTCAAGTCCGGACGGAGCCACACCTGCTTCAAGGCTGCCCCCAAACGCACACACGGCCCCTTAACCTGCCGAACTGCAGCTACATCAGCCTCAGAGCGGACAAACCACCCGCCAAGAAAGACCCCAACCACTTCCGATGCATACTACTGAACACCCACTCCGCACGCCAGCATGCCGCCTGGGACCTGCTCGACACAACATCCCCGGACGTCGCCTTCCTGACAGAGACCTGGTTTAACGACTCCTCCGCACCCGACATCGCCATAGCCATACTAGACGGCAACAAGATCACCCGCAGAGACCGCACCAACGGAGTCGGAGGAGGAATTGTCCACAAGAACAGCATCCGGGTCTCGAATAGCAGCGACAACGCGCTCAGCACCGCCAAACACATACATTTCCAGATCCACACAGACCCTAATTCTACCCTCAGAGGCACCCTCATCTCCCAACCCCCCGGACCCTGTCCCCAGTTCAGCGACTCCATCGCCAACTTGATCAGCACGCACGCCCTGACCTCCACCGACTACATCCTCCTCAGAGACCTGAACTTTCACCTTGAGAACAACAACGACAACAACTCCACAACCCTGATCGATAACCTCACCAACCTCGGACTGAAGCAACTCGTCACAACGCCCACCCACTCCGCCGGCCACATGCTTGACCACGTCTTCTCCTCAAGCCAGTAAGTCTCCATCAGCCACACCACAAACTCCTCTGGACTGACCACCGCTGCATCCACTTCGCCTTCATAAACCTACAACACACCACCGCACCCAACAGATCCCCCACCGCTGCTGGAGCAAAATCACCGAAGACCAACTACAAGCAAATCTCTCTCTCAGCCAACCCACCGAATCCTCCAACACCAACGACGCTACCCACAGCCTCAGACGCTGGATCGAGGAATGCGCCAACACCCTTGCCCCGCTGAAACAACACCCCCACAGAGACACCAGCAAGAAGGCCAGCTGGTTGGCTCCAGAACTCCTAGCCTCCAAGCAAGCCTGCTGGAAACTAGAGAACAAATGGCACAGTGAACAATCTCCGGACAGCCACGCAGCACACATGGATGCCATCCGCAACCACCACCACCTCATCAGGGCAGCCAAGAGGACCTCCTTCAAAGACCACCACAACAACAACGCACACAATAGCAAGGAGCTCTTAAACCTCGTTAAGCAACTCTCCAACCCCAGCTCCAACACCAACGACATCCCGCCGTCGCAAGCCCTGTGCGACTCCCTCCCCACCTTCTTCCACCGCAAGATAGCAGACATCTACGACAGCTTCAAAACCCAGACAACCCCAACAGATTGCAACACAACAGACCCTCCGTACACCATCGACCACGACCCCCTGATACCCTGGGCCAGCGTGAGCATGGATGACACCATCAAGACCATGCGCTCAATCCACTCCGGCTCTCTGTCAGACCCATTCCTGCACCACGTCTTCAACAGAGCAAGCAGCTCCTTCGCACCCAACCTGCGCAACGTCATCAATCTCTCCCTTGAAACCGCAACCTTCCCGGGATCTGGAAACACGCTGAGGTCAACGCCCTACTCAAAAAACCTAAGGCAGACCCAAGAGACCTCAAGAACTCCCGGCCCATCTCTCTGCTCCCCTTCCCGGCCAAGGTCATAGAGAAAACCGTCACAGACAGCTAACCCAATACCTCGAAGAAAACAGAATCCTGGACCCCACCCCGTCAGGGTTCTGCAGCAACCAGAACACCGAGACTGCCCTCATCGCCACCACCGACGACATCAGGACCCTGCTGGACAAAGGCGAGACCGCAGCACTCATCCTCCTAGACCTCTCTGCTGCCTTAGACACCGTCTGCCACCCCACACTACATGCACACCTCCACGCCGCAGGGACTAGAGACAAGGCTCTGGATTGGACCGCCTCCTTCCTCTCCGGCAGAACCCAGAGCGTCCGCCTCCCCCCATTACGTTCCAGAGCCTATGAGATCATCTGCGGCGTACCCCAGGGATCCTCCCTCACCCCGACGCTGTTCAATATTTGCATGTGCCCGCTCGCACACGTAGCCCGACAGCACGACCTCAACATAATCTCCCACGCCGACGACACTCAGCTGATCCTCTCCCTCACTAAGGACCCCATCACCACCAAAGCCAACCTCCATGAAGGAATGAAGGCCGTCGCCAACTGGATGAAGACCAGCCGCCTGAAGCTGAACTCGGACAAGACGGAGGTCCTCATCCTCGGCTCCAACTCTTCAGCCTGGGACGACTCCTGGTGGCGGACGGCACTGAGGGCAGCCCGACCCCCACCGACCATGCACGCAACCTGGGAATCATCCTCGACTCAACGGTTTCAATGACCAAGCAGGTCAACACCGTCTCCTCCACCTGCTTTAACACCCTCCGCATGCTCCGCAAGATCTACAGATGGATCCGAAGAGATACAAGAAAGACAGTCACCCAGGCCCTCGTCAGCAGCAGACTTGACTACGGAAATGCCCTCTACGCGGGAGCCCCGACCAAGCTCATCAAATGACTACAACACATCCAAAACGCCTCGGCACGACTGATCCTCGATGTACAACGCCATGGCCACATCACCACCCACCTGAGAAACCTGCACTGGCTCCCCGTCAACAAGAGGATATCCTTCAAGCTCCTCACCCACGCACACAAGGCACTCCCCAAGACTGGCCCAGCCTACTTCAGCAGACGGCTCTCCTTCTACATCCCCAACCACCAGCTATGCTCCGCCTCTCACTCACCACCGTCCCATGCATCCCAAGAACAACCACCAGTGGGAGATCCTTCTCCCACCTCTCCGCCAAGACATGGAACACCCTCCCACTGAGCCTACGACAGACCCGACCTGCTGACCTCTTGGAGGATACTCAAGACCTGGCTGTTCGATCAGTAGCACCCCCAAGTGCCTTGAGACCCTTGCAGGTATGTTGTGCGCTTTACAAATGTTTGATTGATTGAATGATTGATGTTTCCACACACTTCACATGCTCTGCAGAATATTCAGATGAATTCCAACAAACACCAGAAAGACCTTCGCCCAGGCCCTCATCATCAGCTGCCTCGACGACAACAACACCCTCTATTCCGGCATATCCACCCAGCTCCTCAGAGGACTTCAGACCATGCAGAACGTTGCCACCAGATTCATACTGGACCTCTCGAAATGAACTTACATTGACCCTCACCTGAGAAACATCCACTGGCTCCCCATCCAGAAAAGATGCCAGTTCAAGATCCTCAAGCAAGCCTACAAAGCCTTCCATGACCGGGGACCTGCCTACCTCAATCATCGACTGACCTTCCACCAACCCGCTAGACACCGGTGCTCCTCTTCACTCGCACACACTCCCTGCATTCATCGCAGCTGCAGCGGTGGCCGCTCCTTCTGCTACATCACTGTCAAGACCTGGAACAACTTCTCCCCTCATTAGGTTATAGCTAGCATTAATTTCAATGGCCGATTTTGTGTAGATCAAAGTTTTCCAAGGATGAGCCTGCTCAAGAAACAACCTCTGCCATGTCTTAAAAGATTATGAGATGTTCTCAACAGGAAAGGAGCAGATGCATTGCACCACACAAACCCTACGATTGTGCCATTGAATTACAGTCCGAGGCAAATATTCCTCTTGGACATTTTTAGCCATTAGATCATAAAGAAGATCAGGTCCTAAAGGAATATTTTGGATAAAATGTCAAAAATATATTATTTCATCATTCCACCTCTTCTGCAGGAGTCTTATCTTTTTCATCCCAAAAACTGGACAATAGTACTGGCTTTGTACGAACTATTGTGAATTGAATCAGATCACCATAAAGAATGTAGATGTATTCACTTTTATTTCTGTCTTGCTAGAGCAATTTCAATGGGCCAAGATTTTGACAAAGTTTGATTTTAGAAGAGCACATATGATCTTGTGTACATCTGATAATCAGATAAATGAAAAAACACCTTTGTAACCTATAATGAGCATTTTGAGTATTTAGTAATGCCCTTTGGCTTGATAATGCCCCAGCAACATTCCAACATTTCAAAAATTATATTTCTTTAGATTTGCTAAACCCTTTCTTTATCATCAATCTGGATGACATACTTATTTACCTCTCTTGAAGCACATCAGTTTCTTGTGAGAACAGTATTGGAACACCTGGTGGCTAATTATTTTTAAGCAGACGTAGAAAAGTATATATTGAACAGCAAGGACATTACCTATTTAGGGCTTCA
The DNA here is from genome assembly GCF_964263255.1 of Lissotriton vulgaris. Lineage (NCBI taxonomy): Eukaryota > Metazoa > Chordata > Amphibia > Caudata > Salamandridae > Lissotriton > Lissotriton vulgaris. The sequence continues at coordinate 103,130,332 of NC_141694.1, forward strand.
TATTTCTGAAATGGTAACCAGATAGATATTGACTATGGTACAGGTGTCATAAAATTCCCCCCCACCACAATTAAAGAAATTCAGAAGTTACTAGGATTAAAAAAAAATCTTATAAAGCATTTCAGTAAAGATTTTTCAAGAATTGTTCTCCCCTTAACTCAGCTGACTTTCTATTGTGGTATCGACCAATAAAAAGCCTGATCATATCTTAACTTTCATTGATGCCTCCTCATTTGCTGCTTGAGTAATTCTGTCATGGAGGCATGCCAAGAGTCAAGGGCTTCATCCTGCTAATTTCCCTTTGTTGCACTTTACATACAGCAGAATGATACCGCACTGTTTAGGACCATAAATTGTTAGCCAATTGGGAAGCGTTTTGTCACTGGAGATATTATTTTGAAGGAGCAGATTTTCCTATCACGCCCTAATCTTGGGTACCGTAAAACTATAAGCATATGAATCCTCAATACGCATGTGGGTTTCTCTTCTTTTCACAATTCCAGTATATTATATCCTATACTCCTGGTAATCTCAATTGAAAAGTACATGCACTCTCCAGGACATTGGAAGAGGCCATCCCCGTTGCTGAACATCCTACTATCCTTCTCTTAAAGGAGACTGTTCACGGGAAAGTTGAACCTCTGATATCCTGTTGGAATGTGGATTATTAGTAGGGGTTATAAGGCCAAAATCACAAGATAAGGTCAAGTCATGGTCTCAATAAATTTTTTCCTTGTTCAACCTTTGGTAGCTGGCTGTGAGCAGGCAATCTTAACTTAGAAGACAGGTGTGCAAAGCATTTCAAAACACCAATACATTAAATAAGTAGTACACAACATACAATACAAAATCCAACACAAATTCATAAAAATTGAAAATATTTTTATGATTAACATGACACCAAAATGACAAAAATATTATGTAGTGAACCATACATATGAATTTTTAAAGATTAAAAGTGAAACTAGTGCTTACAAGCAAATAGCGAACAAAGAAAGGGTTAAAAAAAAGGTCACGCTGGATGGGGACATAGTCAAGAGTTCTGGGCACCTGTGATGTAACACTTTTACACTCAATTCCTGAAGCATATTTTTATGCAGAAAAGTGGTCCACAGCATCAGCCAAGGGTTCAGAAGCTCTGGTTTGCCTTTTGAGGTCTGGGACTACAACTCCCACAAATGCACCTGGTCAATCCAAGTAAAATCCAGGTGAAGCTTATCAGCTGGAGTTGTGCTCATTGTTGATGTTACAGGTAGCCCTTACAGTACTTTTTTACCTGTTGCTGATCATGAAGTCCACTCCTTATCCTTGAAGACAGGCAAAGCTCTTTTGTTGTGAATCCTTGTGAGTGCAGCAGGTGCGGTCCTTATAACGGTCATCTCTTGTAAGGTCCAGAAGGGCATTCCTCCTTCTCTAGATGCTTCTTTTGGGTCTTTGAGGGTCCACAACACCAATACAAAGTTCCAGAATATCCTGGTTGCTGCTTGGGAAGCTGAGTCTACAAGACACACAATGCACCTGGCCACATTTTTTAAAGTCTACTGAATGCTGTTCAGCTGGGTTCTTCTTGGTGGAGACGATGCAGGAGGAGCTCTTTTAGCCTGTTGCTTTCAAGGAGTCCGCTCCTTCAACTTTCAGAGCAAGGCAAAGTCCTCTTTGGGCTGAAGACCAAAATGTGCAGTAGGTTCAGTCTTTATGAGTGTAGCCCTCTCTTGTGTAGTCTAAGGGTCCAGCTATGCAGTCCTTCTTTTCTTGTAGTTTCAAGGCAGCGATCTGAGTTTCTGGGAAGCTCTCCTATATGTATCCAGTGTTCTTGGGTGACAAGCAAGTGGCACCTATGACCAATGGGGTACAGGTTGCCATCCAGATGCATAACAGCTTCCTCCAAAATATTATTGTGGAAGAAGACACGCTACTTTATTTTTATTTTGTAAATGTTTTTATTGGAATTTCATAAATAAAACAACAGACATCAGTCCCGAAGAGGGGGAAAAGGACAATATTGTGCTAGAGGTCAGACAGAGTCATAAGGCATCGAATGATGAAAGGTGGAAGAAAGAGGGAAAAGAAAGAAAAAACAAGGTATGGCGATTACATTTAGCATGAAACAGCATAGTGTTAACATGGCCTGCATCGTAAGACAGTACACAGAAATATCTTTTTAAGATGTGCCGTTTGTCTCAGACCCTGAGTGCCATAATAGTACCCAGATTGCGATGCAGCATAAGTTCATCATAGACAGTAGAGTTCAGGAGCAGCCCAAGTCCAGAAAAGTTGGTAAGTGGGAAGCGTTGAGAGACAGGTAGTGCCGGTTCCCTAGGGAAGTCACGGTACTTTAAAATACAAAATGGAGAAACCCTCTCCTGGAAGTTAAGATCTGGCTAAGCCAACCTACTGGTGTGGCTAGCCTTCCCTAACACTCCCCTTCCACCCCCTCTGCTAATTCAATTACTTGGGCTCCTCTCTGGCTGGGATGGAGGAAGTGGGGACGAGCCTGTGCCCTCTTCTATTTGTCATTCCCTCTTTGAAGACCAGTTTGGCTACTCCACCCCGCTCCTACCTTTTGCTCTGTAGCTGCAGATCTCCTCCCACCAGATGTCCTTTGTCTCTATGCAGGCCACTTCGCATTTTATCAGAGCAGCTTAGCTCATCCTGTCAAAGCCTATCCAATCAGGAGAGGCTGCTGGAAGGCTGGATTTTGGTACATCTGAAAAGCAAGTTCTATAACTTATTGTTGGTTTGAGTTATAATAAATCTAACATTGGCAAGTTTGGTGGATTTATCATGACTATTCTTTTAAGTCTTTGAATTATATTTATAGCTCACTCCTGTCAATAGTTGTAAGGTATTAAAGTACTCCCATGTAAGCCTATCAAGCCAATGTGCTACAATGAGGAAAGAAAATTGGCAGTTTTTCCTTTACCAGGGCAAATAAAACATCTTTTAAAATGTACCTTTAATTCAAAATTCAAATTTGCATATCATTGTATTTTAAAAACAGCCTGCAAAACGACAGCAGACAATGCTGTGGTGCACACATTAGGTGCATTAAATCTACTGGACCTCTAAACCTATATGAATACCATATACTGGGGATTACAGGATGTTTGTCATACCAAGTATAATTACACCTAGTTACCATATAGCTTTTCTACAGAGCACTGGCCCTGGGTCTGGTTAACAAAGCCCAGGGCACAATTATGGACAGATAAACAGCATCTAATGGTCAAAATCGGGACACAAAGCGTGGGGACACTACAGAAAGCCCTGGTTGCCTACATATCCAAAATGCAAAATCAACAGAGATGTGTCTACAAGAAAGAATGGATTCAAGAACTACCAGGAAAGAGGAAATATCACCAGGGATATGTAATCCATTATGACAGCATGTATGTACTTGATTTCGCTTCCCAACTAAACATTTTACAGTGGTGCCACAACAATCCAGTATCAGGGCACCCTATATTTCATAATACTCATTAACTTGTCAGAGAGCATTTTGGTTACTCAGTATTAATCAGCACCTTAAGACCTATGTAACACTGTGTAGAATCTCTGTTTAGGCCAGGAAAGTGCATAGTAAAACGGCAGGGCTGTTAAACAACCACTGTGCTGCCTAATATAGCCTGGGACACAAATCTCCAATGACTTAATTGTGTAGCTTCCAGCCTCTGAGGGAAAAAAAGGTATTCTGGTGGTTATTGACTACTTTACTACAGCAGCTTGTTGCCCTCAGTCTCTGAGCTTGTACTGCTTTTCCTAAAGGAGATCTTTAGATTACATGGTTTAACTGAGCTAATCATCACTAATAGAGGTCCAGTTCACTGCTCATTTTTAGAAAGACTTAGCTGAGAGAGTAGGGATTTCTTCATTTACTTCCACTAGTTGCCATTCACAGACAGTTTGACTGAGATACTAAATCAAACTTTCATACAATCCTTGAGGTGTTACTTCATGCAACAGCAGAGTGGATTTATTGGTAACCCATAGCTGAGTTTGTGTGTATTCACTCTTTTGTGTGTAATCACTCTTTGCACTCTGCATTAGGGTACACCCTATTTTACAGCTCATTTGGGTTCTATCCTCGCATCTTGCCTGAATTTCTTATGCTTTCAAAACATCCTGCAGTACAGTCCCTGTTGCATAACCTTCACACAACCTATGCTTGCCGTGCCCCTCTCTCTCTCTCTCTCTCCTGACCACACTTTTACTTGGAGTAGTGCTTTCTTCATGTGCTTTACTTGGTATGCTAAGGCTGCGCTGTCTTAGGAAGAGAAGCCAATTATCTCAAACCAAGATGGACTGAGCCTGCTGATGAAATTTAGCTTGTATCTGATCCATGCTGCCTCAGGGCAGTACAGGGAAAAGACGGGATCAGTCAGACTGCCCTCTCCTCCATGATCATTAATACTTTACAGAACAGTATGCGGTGGAACTTTGAGGAACTGGTCAGTGAACCACAAGGATTGAGATCCTGAAGTTACAAGATCTGGTGGTGAGTGCCAAAGATTGAAATCAGTGTTAAGGAGATGATGGCAAGATAACCCTGAAATGAGACCAGGGCACATGTGAGAACCTGAGCTAGTCATAAAATTCTCATACCACTTTTAGACTACTAAAAACCTGATATCGAAATGAGAGAAACCCTCAAAATTGTAGAAGAGCGGACCGCCAAACACACCTCCCCTGAGTCAGAGATGATACATTTCGATCATCTTTCAAAGGTACTTTTAATGCCTACTGTGGAGCTGGCCACATGGGCCCTGATTCACAAACAGCCTCAGCACTCATGGCGGAGGCTCTGCAGTCATGGCGGGATCTCTCAGCACTTGTGGTTGGATCTCTGTAATACAGGTTCACAGTGCGGGAATCTCACCACAAGTGCAGAGATCTTGCTACGACTGAGGAACATTCACCATTAGTAAAAACAAGCATTTACAATGCAACGGTTTCGCCTTTGCAAAAGTTAGAGCTATTTGCATTGTAAATGACAACATTTGTATTTATGTGTTGGTTTGGAAAACAGATAAATAAATGGCATTGTCATTTATATTGCCATTAGCTTTATCTCTCCCAAATGAGACCTATTGTACCCTACGGACGAGCTCAGCAGACAGCAATTACTACCACACACACACACCCAGAGCCACACACACCCAGAGCCAGCCACACACACACACACCCAGAGCCACACACACACACACCCAGAGCCACACACACACACACCCAGAGCCACACACACACACACCCAGAGCCACACGCACACACACCCAGAGCCACACACAAACACACACACCCAGAGCCACACACACACACACCCAGAGCCACACACCCAGAGCCACACATACACACACACCCAGAGCCACACATACACACACACACCCAGAGCCACACATACACACACCCAGAGCCACACATACACACACACACCCAGAGCCACACATACACACACACACCCAGAGCCACACACACACCCAGAGCCACACACCAAGAGCCACACACACACCCAGAGCCACACACCCACCCAGAGCCACACACACCCACCCAGAGCCACACACACCCAGAGCCACACACACCCAGAGCCACACAGACACACACCCAGAGCCAAACACACACCCACCCAGAGCCACACACACACACACCCAGAGCCACACACACACACACACACACACACACACACCCAGAGCCACACACACACACACACCCAGAGCCACACAAACACCCAGAGCCACACACACACACACACACCCAGAGCCACACACACACACCCAGAGCCACACACACACCCAGAGCCACACACCCACCCAGAGCCACACATACCCACCCAGAGCCACACATACCCACCCAGAGCCACCCACACACCCCCAGAGCCACACACACACACCCAGAGCCACACACATCCACCCAGAGCCACACACATCCACCCAGAGCCACACACATCCACCCAGAGCAACACACACACTCAGGGGGCAGGGAAGCAAGCACAGCGAGAGGGCAGGGAAGCAAGCACAGCGAGGGGGCAGGGAAGCAAGCACAGCGAGGGGGCAGGGAAGCAAGCACAGCAAGGGGGCAGGGAAGCAAGCACAGCGAGGGGGCAGGAAAGCAAGCACAGCGAGGGGGCAGGAAAGCAAGCACAGCCAGGTGGCAGGGAAGCAAGCACAGCCAGGTTGCAGGGGAGCAAGCACAGCCAGGTTGCAGGGGAGCAAGCACAGCCAGGGGAAGGGGAACCAGGGAGCGGGGGAGCAAGCACAGCCAGGGGCGGGGAATCAAGCACAGCCATGGGGCAGGGAAGCAAGCACGGGCAGGGGGCAGGGAAGTGAGCACGGGCAGGGGGCAGGGAAGCAAGCACAGCCAGGGGGGGAGGAAGCAAGCACAGCCATGTTTCCAGTGTTTGGCTATTCTGAACAAACCATTGGTGGACTCCCAACCGGCAACCATCCTCAGCTATATTTCCAGCGGTCGATAAGGTGGGAGTTAAGTTAGCTCCCCTGCACCATGTGACTCCAGGCATCAACCCACCCAATCTCCTTGCTGGCCCTGGTACCTTGAAACACTAAGAGATGCTATGTCTGTGCTCTACATATAGGAATTAATAATAAATTACGGTTGTTTTGTGTGCATACCTATAATCGACGAGTGATAGAAGGGGGGGCAGAGCTTAGTGTATTTCCAACTGTCTATGCCTAGGTTACCTCTGTGTCTCTGCCCTATACACCTGGTACCAACGAGCAGTGTCTATGCCAACCGGCGGTGCTCCAGGCACGGTCAGCTGTCCCACTAGAGGAAACATTCTGAAACACATCACCATTACAGATTATGGAAATAAAACTGAACAAAGAGTCTGGGGAAGTGGCAGCTGAGGAGTGTGAGGGGGGAAGGGGGGGTATCTGAAGGCTGTTCAGCCCAATGGGTGTTGGCCCCTGCCTAACAGAGAGGCTTCAGAGGAAAATGGTGAATGGTAGAATGAGGACAATCAAGGCGCCAAAAAGCCGTAGGAATGTTTAATTCGCAGCATCACATTTTCGGACTTGAAACATTATCACTTCCTTCCCTTTTATTTCACTCGCTCGGCTTCTTTCTTATCCCTGGGATTTTCTGTCACTGTTTTTAGTCTTTCGCACCCCCCTTCTTTCACCCTTTTGCGTTTTTTGTCTCTTGTTCTACGTCAAAGTCTGATAAGGGAAAAATAAGAGAACAGGTCCCCAAATCTGAGCACCAGGGGAACCTCACTGTTAAACAAGGGCTCAAATTAGGTCCGGATGACAAGGTACTACGAGAAACTCACACTGCCTTCCTCAACCCCAGATGTCTCATTCTTGCCCCTCACAACCACCCTCAACGGGAACTCACCCTGTGACTGAGTTCAGAGCATGTACGAGGCTCATGCTGCGTGAAAGAAATGCAGAAAAACACAGCTTGAAAAAAGTAAATATTCCTAGGAAATGCAAGATAAGATAAAACGTGAAATGCAGCAGGGATTGCATCAGACAGGATTACCTTTCCGCAATAAAGTTTACGACATGACTATAAGCCCGACTTGTAAATAGACTTTTAATCACGGAGTTGAGACCCAGCGTCCCCCCTCCCTCCCCGTGTGAATCAGTGGAGGGGCAGGCACTGCGAAAGCGCAGACACACCGTGTGCCCCTCCTCACACCAGCTGGACGGACTCCCTGCCTGGAGCTGGTTCCCTCCCTCCCTGGGCAAAGGTAACGGTGCTCCGCCCTTACAGACAGCTCTGAGTGCCAGCCAATGAGGAGAGGGGCCCCCTCCCTGGTGCCTCTATGACCTGCCGAGCCCACTCCGAGCACAGGAGCTGTGCCTCGTACCCTCGCCCGCCGCCATGCGCGCTGCACTCACCTGTAAGTATCAGCCCGCCCTGAGGGGGTTAATACTGTATAATACTCTGGCTCCCACCATGTGTATGTGTAGGTGTGTTTGCACGCGGGATTTGCATCACTTTAGGATGGTTCATGGTTTTAACGACATCTGCCTCTGGCCAAAAGAGGCAAAGATGTGATCCTGGCTCAGCGGAATCCGCTGTTCATCCTTCCGAGGAGGACACCGGCGCATAGGAAGACAGTGACAAAGGGAAAAGAGAAGGATAGAAAGCAGTATCCAGGGAAGAAAGAAGGATGAAGAAAAGGAAAGGAAAACAGTTAACATTGAGAAGCAGGGATGAATAGAAGGCTAGGAATATAATGACAAGGGGGTAGAGAAAGATAAAACAACAGTGAGAAAGATAACAACGAGAAAGAGAAGGACAGGAAGGAAGAAGGAAGGGGGAGCAAATGAAAAAAAAAATAAAGGTAGAAAAGGGAGGTAGAGAAGGATAGAGAAATTGGGACCAAGAGAGAAATCAGGGATGAAGAAGCACCTGTAAGAATGGGATAAAAAGACAGGAATTTTGGGTGATGGAAGAACTAGGCACGAGGTGCGCTCAGGATCACACGGCGTTGGTATTTAGCAACTATGGCATTTGTCAGGGCCACCCCTGAGTTGTGTAACCAAGACCTTTTTATATTACTAAAATGATTTGTCTAACATGTTTACTGTTAGGGGTATGCAGCCAGCCCCCTACATGCATTGACCTGCTGTTGTGTCATCCACTTGTTCACACCCACTGCAGCACACAGACAGGAGCATCGGCTCAGCCGATACAGCCATTGGCAAAATTCACTGTGTGACCCGCTCTGCTCTGTCACAAAAATGCTCCTTATGCTGAGCCAGTGATGGCAAACACCGCGTGGGCAATGTCTGAACACCGCACCGCCCATCCCTCGAGAGATGCCTGTGAGCCATGAAGACAAAAAAAACAGGTGGTGATCTAACTTGTGAGGCACACAGGGGCATCTGAGCCACGAAACCCAGGAACAAACGAAAACGAAATATTGCACTGAGGGTTTCCATTGGCACCCTCCCATCAACCTAATATCAGCATCCAGCGCCATAAAACCTCTGTGAGCGCAGGCGCTATAATAAAAGCAACGGTAGATAGTTTACACGGATAAAGACGGATGGATACACAGAATAGACAGAAAGTCTAGAGGTCTTACTGCTATACTGGGCCGCTCGTCTCTTCTCACAAAACCACCACCGAAATCGCCATTGTCGATGATAGTTTCAGCAGAGAGGCCAAGCACTGAATGAGCAGAGTGTAGGTGATTGCGCAGATCTCAGCTGAGGCAGTGATACTAGCTGGACATAGCGGGCACTGACATAGGGCTTCTGTTTCCAACAGGGCCGAAGGGTGTGCTTTCTCACATTCAGACACATTTTATAGTTGTGCGGTAATGGTGCAAATGCGTGGCACCCTGCTGCCATATATTTTGTTAACAGATTTTGAGCGATGCGGTATGTCTGATTGCAAGGCTGACTTGTAAATCACAGAAATACTCTGACAATTCACCAGTAGCAAATGGCAGATGGTACCAATGTGATCCTGTAGGTGCCACACAGGTGTACCTCAACAAATGCGACCCACCACACCCTTAAAGGAGACCTCAGATCCTTGGTACACTACGTTTAAACCAGACAACTCGTACTCAAAAGACAGATGTGTTCAGTGCAGGTGCCTAGAAGCACCAGCGGCATCTTGCTGAACGCAGAGCCCAACGTGAGAAAATGACATTTCTCGACGTCCACCGGGATGGTCCCCGCTGCTCACGGGGTCCGTATGTGGGAGTTTCTACTTCCTGGTTGGCAGAAACCACCATTTGCAAAAAAAAAAAAACAGCATGCCTTCAGCGATTTGTAAACACACCTTCGGTCTATAGTTTATGACAGATTTTGTCGGACTTTGATTTGTAAAGTGCTCGTCAGTGTCTCCTGCTGCTTCACAGAGGAGCCATGGGCGTTCTTCCTCTTGGGTGCCTCAGGAAACACCACCACCCGTCTATACTTTCCACGAATCCTTCAGAGGAGCTGGCAGTGCTGGGCTTTTCCCATGCTAAAAGAGACGCAAGGGGGCGGCGCCACTATTGTTATTTCTGCAAAAAGGCCGCAGGCCATGCCCAGCGCTGTACCTCACTAGTCCCACTGCTCAAGCTTCACCTCCATGGTACCAATGGACTGAGTAAGCTTCACCCGCCGAAGCTTGCATGGTTTCACTGTACCATATCGTGAATACCATGGTTCTTCATGTGAGGCCTCTCAAGGTCTGGTACCGGTGACAATTGTTTTAATTATTCATGAGCCTTGGGTACCTACCACCAGTACCAGGGGGAAATGGTGTTCATACCCTACCCCCTTATATATAATATATATATAACTTCAGAACACAGGGACTAAATACCAGAGTCTTTTAATTACGGCTAAAATATGTTTCCTCCAAGTTGCAACCAGCCAATGAGCTTTCTCCATACTGTTGGACCAGTACCTCTATCGAGATACCAAAAAGACAGATGGAAGAAAAAGCTCTGTTGAATAATCTGAGGATCCATTTAAAAAACATTTATGGTACCACCAGAGTACCGCTGGAACAACAGTCCAGATATACCTATTGTTTAACCTATTCAAGACCACCCCAAGCACCTTTTGACATTTTAGCTCACTCGAAAATAGCTTAATGGATATACACCAAAGTACGAAAAGAACGCTTTCTGACTAAAGTTCTAACTTTCAGACAAATTATTTACATTTAGTGTTGTTCCGTTCAGCTTTTTTTCTGTACTTGAGAGAACATTTTCCCTTGGGAGTTAAGATAGAAAAACACTTTTTCTTGGCCCCGAATGGTGGGTCGGCACAAACCTTTCCAGGAAGGAGCTAATATGAATGAACTTTGTTTGGACAGTTTTGTGCAGATTCACAAAAGACTCTGCCCTAACTATAACTATGGTGGCGGCTACCACTGTGTATTGGCTGCTATTCACCTTCAAGACCCCCAAGAATAGCCTAAGCAGGAGCAGCGCCAGGGAGCTAGGTACTATAGTGGTGCCCGAATTGACATCCACGCTGGTACTTCTGCAAGTACAAGGCAGGTATGGTGAGCCTTCAGGGTAAGCATTGCTAAATGTATTCGCTGATAATTCTGCATGTACAAGGCAGGACTACTTCCGGTGCGGTGAGTCTGCACGGGAAGTAGTGCAAAATGTATTTGTCAGTGACGTGTAGTTATTCGGGCTGTTGTTCCAAGACCACTATCCTTCTAAATTCAAAAGGAGGGGGGGGGGTTGTGGCATTACAGCAAAGCTACCGACTTTGGAGCTTGGTAATCAGGTTCGAGCGTCGGTTCAACATCCTGTGATTCTGAGCAAAACACTTACGGGCCTATTTACAAACCCCTTGTGCAACCGGAACTACTCCTGCCTTCCAAAAATGAAGATGTCTTTGCGTAACGTAACTGGTGCTCATGTAAATAAAGCGCTCCAAAACATTCAGGACGAGTTAGCGCTAAAACTGAAACCAAAAAAACAACAAAAAATACGGCTTGCGCTTTCCCCTCGCCCCTGGGCCCCCATCCGCCCCCTATTTGCTGCAGCATTTTCAGGTAAACACGAGCCCACGAGACCTGCTTTCCCATCCCATTCCGTACAACCCTGTCAACTCTAAACCAAACACATCTGGGATATTGGGTCAAGAGGTTACGAAGAAACGAAAGAAAGGCGGGAAAGGGAGGCGGTGACTCACGCGCGCTGCTGTCACTGCTCACATATGTGGCTGCACCTGCACGCTGACTCACTGGGCTCAGACGTCTGGGAAGCCCAAACACTTGTTTGCACAGCCGCCGAAACTTATACCGAGGCACACAGTAGGCTTTATGAAGGCATCTATAATATTGTGTACACTAACACAAAACAGGTCAGCGCCAGCGAGCCACGAGCCACGGCCACACATGGAGCACGCCTGCACGGCCATCGGCTCGGACGAGGCGAGCAAAACTACGGGAGGTTTCATTCGAGTTTATCAACAACAACAATAGTTCACCGGGTCCGAAAAGAAATGTTAAAAAGAATAAATGCACTATTGACGGAAGCTGTTTGACTGTAACGTGTCCGCCAAAAAAGCATCCCCACTGAAAAAGGAAATCTACCCTCTTACGTGAGCGGTGCAGCTTTCAAAACTACAGAGGAGTCGCTCTTGAAGCTATGGCGAGTGGGTCTCCAACTCGGACCCAATGCTTACGGGGGGCTGCGCGATGCACAATGCTATCCAGGGCTCTGAGTGGACCGGGTCGCCCCGGGTCTCGAACCCGTAGTAATTAAAAACGGACTATTATCATTATGTCTTTAACAGCAATGTAAACAAGAAACAGGGGGGCAGAGGCTCCGGTAGACGCTGCTTGGAAAGCACAGCGTCCTGTAGGGATTCGGGGGCGTGCTCTCCCCTTCCCATTGGCTGGAAGGTAAAATTCCAGCCAATGGGAAGAGGAGAGGGCGTGACTTAAAAAAAGAAACGGAAACGCCCCCGAATCGCGTCAAGGCGGGCCCTGAACTCAGTGACGCTCCTCTCCTCCAATGGCTGGCCAGCATTTACGAGGCCAGCCAATTGAGAAGAGGGGCGTGTTCAGGCACCATACTACTAACAAAAGATTTCGGCTCCGCCCACCCACTGCTTATGCAGTGGGACGGTAGCCGAAACCTAAAAATGAAAACCCAGTACTTGTATAGTGCACGAATCATCCCCGAAGGGGTATCTTAGCACTGGGAGCCATTGGGAAGATTAAGCGAGCTATTGCTCAGAGTTGCATGGTGCTGGGCCGACCCCTGCTGCTGGAAATCGAACCATGATCCCCAGCGTCCAGCGTCAGTCGCCCTGGCCGCGGCGCCACACCTCTCCCTAGTGCAGAGGCTATTTGTGTATCAGGATCTGAGACTATAAAATATAGAAGTCAATGAATATAGAATGTTTAATGTCACACGTTTCGAATGTTTGGAGGTCGGAATGGTGTGGGAGTTTGAAAGTAGCCTTTGGGTAGATGCAGGAGGAAGTGCTAATTAGATAGCCGAGGGGAACCCAAGCGGGACACCAAAGATGCTGAAGAGCGCCAACACATCTCACCTCTTGTTGTGTGCAACTGAGAAGAGAAGGTCAGGCTTGAGAGCCCACCTACTCATGTTTCAGACCTGGGAAGGTCGTGGCTGCCCAGGTGTGTCTCCCTAGGGCTCTTTCCTACTCCAATACCATGCCAATTTGGGAAGCCTCTCGGGCACTTAGAAGGGAGGATGGTGTGGTCAAAAGAGAAAAGAGGATGCCTTTGATAATACAACCCATACTGAAGCACAAGATGTAGTTGGAACAGTGAGTGAAATCTGAACACTAAGGACGTTTTTCTTGTTTTTCCCTTGTTTCTGTTCATTGAAATGTTGAGTTACAGTAGAAAAGAAAACAGGGATGGTACATTACCCAGTCAGGTGAAGAAGAAGGGCAACAGTAGGTAACATCTGAAATACAGGTAGTCCAAATAGGGTCCAAACTATTAGAAAAAAAGACAATTTGAAAGCGTAGCAATGAAGAAACAAAATGGAACCCCATGAAGATATTCTGAAGCAATTTGCTGAGGCCAAAAGAAGGAACGTCTGGATCTTTGGGTGGTGGTGAAAATTCTTTTCATGACATGAACAGTTTGAGTCAATAAGTATAAAAAGTTGATGTCATTTAGTTTGGGTCTATGGAGGCCCACTGCCCGAGTGATTCAGGTCGAACAGTTGGTTTGTATGAAACTAGCCGAATCACGTGTGCGTCTGGTTGAAAAATGGTCCAAACCTGTATGACTAATTGGAAAACTCGATGGTGCTGTGAAAGTGGAAGGAGGATTGGTGTGGAACTTGAGCACAATATCAATATGTAATGATTAGTTGCGATTATTTGGAAAACCTAGCAGTTGCTTGATCCCAAGCTTGAGCCATTTTCTGTTGTGGAAAGTTTGTCTAGTGCTGACTTTTAGGATCTAGGAATGTCTGACCTACCTAATTATGGATGAAAGTATGGAAAAGAGGAAGTGACTTTGAGAGATGAACCTGTGAATGAGCTTACAAGCATAGCCAGCTCTACTAACAGGTCTTGGCAGCAGCAACTGGATGAGGTCTTTATAGAGAAGGAAAGCATAACAATAAAAAAAGAAGATCAATGACTTTATATTATCTAGGCCTAGGAGAAATTTTAATTACACTGGTGTAATTCACGTCATTTTTAGAACTTTTTGGTATGTATGTTACATGACATTTTTAAATTATGCACCATTTGCTTTAAAAAATGCACATCGAAGGTGGAATATGCGATAACAATCTACAATGAATGATGGGAAAAACATAACGAGTGGCTGTTCTCTTTTTTTTGTTTTAATGCGTCATCTCAACAAATATTTCTGTATGTATCACAAAATGATGGAAAATTTTGCGCAAAATGAAGGATTTGCATTTTGTGAAATTCTGTGTAATAATTTTGCCATAATTCCGCAAGAGCAAATTACATGAATTCAACACAGCCCTAATATTATCGTAGGATGCTGTTTCATATCTCCATACATGTTCCGGCAAGGAATGTTTCGTATTGCAGACATGGAATGTTTGGAGGCTGGAAAGGAGTTGGAGTTTGAAAGCAGACTGTTTGTAATGGCAAGCAGACAGCGTGAGGTGCAGCCAGTGGGGTTCAAATAATTTGGGTCCAATTTACAAGTAATACATTCAATATTGAAGAATTTTCAGCTTTACCTGAGTACTTGCAACATCTACCTTGGCGATGACTCGTAAGAGGGAATCAGGGTTTGATTCCTGAGAGGAGCCCTGACTAACAGCTATCACATCAAAGGAAGACAGCAGGTCCATGAATTACCCACTCACTACTTGGAGGGGTAATGATGAAAAAACAGGACCTTTTTAAGTCATATATTTGGAATGAGTACACAAAATCCTTTAATGAGATTTCAGAGGAGGGCAAGTTTGCTTCCAGTAATCAATATATTTCCAGCTTCAATACTGTAACTTAAAGTTGCTGCAGTCAAAAAGATCTTAGTTGAATCTTGGGATCCACCTGTTGACTGCTGCAAGGCTAGCTACAGCCTTTTCCACTCATGTCTTTTTCCACTCCGTTGATGCTCCTGACATGGTATCCCGGTGGTCCAAAGGGTTTTGTTTGAAACAATTCTACTACCTGAATACTTCCGCTAGGAATAATGCAATAGCAGTTTGGTTCCACTTGTTGATTGTTGGAACTGGGGGCCATGATTAAGCGGGATTACTAGGGACATTTGTACTGTTTCTCCAGAGCTGCTATTATTGGACTGGCAAAAGACAAGACAAAGCAAAAGCATTTGCCAAGATTTTTTTTCAATCAATAATGAAAATTGAAGGTTCTAAGATGATAGAGATACTACCATAATTCCAACCATAAGTTATGTTGACTGGCAATCGAGCAGCATTGTTCTCATTACCTGGTGAGCAGCTTCAGGATATCAAAGTGTTTATGATCCGGGGCAAGCATCCTGGGAAAACTTAAACTTAAGTAAATTAAATGAATTGTCAGAAGGGTAGCAACAAAAGTGGAACCTGCAGCTACATTTACTTAACACCGAGAACCTCACCTGTCCTAACACAGAACAGATTGACAGATTGACAGCTCATTCTCAATTCGGAGGATGATGGAGCATGGTCATTCTTAGGTGATGAATAACAAACAAGACTCCTCTCTGCTAACTATTTACATTAACCCTCTGGGCAGCATTAACCTTCTTAGAGGGACAAGGCCGTTCAATCACAAGAGATCGAGCAATTATATGTTGGGGGGACTGTCCCAGGAAGGTGAAACCTCTTTGCTTGAAACAAAAACAGAGGCCAGCTGAGTAGTCCATGCCTGCAAGGAAGCCCTATTCATCAGAGTATGGTACAGAGTAGATCACCCCTGAGCATGCCATGTTTCCTGGATGTCTGATAAACATCAATTCCTGCTCACTTGAAAGACAGGTTTGTGGAAGAGCGTATGGGGCAGAGCTGACAGGTAGAGGAAGACCTAGGCCCCTAAGGACCTGAGACAGTCCAGCTAGGGTCTTGTGTTTCATGCGGAGAATGACTAGAATAGAATACAAATGGATCCTGAACAACCTGCTCTTACTAATCCAAAGGAATGTAACTAGGCTTTCTTGGAATTTGTGCATCCTGGATAGCACATAAGGACAATTGACGGAATGTATATGGTCTGCTTGTGCTTAGATTGGGCTAGAACTAGCTTCAAATGAGTCTTCACTGGGACTTCCAGTGGAGCCTGGCTATAGGGTTGTGCCATATATTCCTTCGGCGAATGAGATCAGATGACTGGACTCAGAGCATAGTTATCTTTTCATACTACTATGCTTTCTGAGGTGCGATGGGTAGGTTTGCTGCTTGCCCTAGAGGGAAAAGCAAGGCAGGGTGGGACACTGCATGTTGGCAACTGAATTCCAGCCTCAACACAGACTCCAGCCAGGAACATAGTCCTCCCAGAGCGCTAACAAGAATGCTGGTCAAACTTCCCCATCCAGCAAGAACAAGGAAGCCTACACCAGACCTACATAAATGGGTCCTGCACACTGGAAGCCGCACAACTAGGTCCCCAACCTCGGGTCCAGCTGGAGCTCTGATTGGGGACCCAGTAAAAGCTTCCCACCCTGCAGGTGCAGGAGAGCCTATTCCATGCCTGCTGAGCTATGTCCTGGGTGCTTTGGGACACTTGGGTAGGGGCCTGCAGCCTGTGACCAAGTGCGTTGTCCCACCCAAGTAAGAGAACCCACTGTGGGCCTGCAGAGCCCAGCCCTAGCCACTTTGTGAGAATGTGGGCGAGCACATAGAGACCAGACCAAGTGGGCAATTGCCTGGGCCTGTCAGAGCTCTCACTCAGGACCTGGTTTGATCTTTCTTTCCTGGCAAGTAGGGAAGCCCTTGAAAGGCCTTCGGAATCCCAAACTGTCCACTTTTGGACACCACAGGACAATGAATAAATCCCATGCGCAAGGAGGCCACATAAGCAGTGGATGATCAAAGCATTTGACCCATTCCAAGTATATAACCTGGTCTTGGACACTTTGTGACATCGCACAGTAGAAAATGGTGGCCAGATTTGTCAAGTCCTTGTCTTTGCATCGCACAAGGCGAAGTAAGGTCAGCACAAAGCCTTAAGTAATATTCACAAAGCCATGCAAGGGGTGATTTGCACCACTTTGTATGGCTTTGTAAAGAAATGTAATGCTAAGCAGCTGTTTGTGTTGCGTTATGTGAGATTTCAGCTTGATAGGTGTAAGAAATTTGGCTTTTGATTGAGGGAGTTTTAACCTTTCTCAAGCAACAATCACAATCCTTGTCAAAAGAAGTCTGGCTTGACTTAGAGGTACAGTGTTAAGTATTTATGCAGCACACAACCGCCCCCCTTCCTACTCCACTGCAGGTGATGGTGTGAAATTCGTATCATGCACACTACCCAATAGTTGGTAATAACTGCTAAGTCAATTCTATCAGATTCCCTCAGCCCAGCTATTTAAAAGTTCCAGCAGGTCCTGGTTGCGAGCCAGCAAACGTACCCAGATGCCTCAAAACACCCTGAACTGCTGCATGGATTTGCAATGAATGATGCAAGCGCTGTGACATTTCTAGCCTAATACCATTATACCTGTGTCATTGTAAATAAGGAAAAAGTAAGGTTTTTGCGCATTTGTTACCTCCATACACAGATTACCTAGTTTGGCAAAAGAAGCGTGCTTTCAAAAAGCTGTAGCTATTTTAAAAAATGTCAAAAATATTGTCATTTAAAAAGGCGTGGGCTAGAAAGAACCCTTTCTTCCTAATGTGACACTTAAATGCAGTAATATTGACTCCTATCACAAAGTAGCTTTAGTATGTGATTTGCGAACATTCTGACTTGCATGGTGTAAATTCCATTGCGAAGGTATTTTGTCAA
Source organism: Lissotriton vulgaris (assembly GCF_964263255.1). Taxonomy (NCBI): domain Eukaryota; kingdom Metazoa; phylum Chordata; class Amphibia; order Caudata; family Salamandridae; genus Lissotriton; species Lissotriton vulgaris. The sequence goes on from NC_141694.1 coordinate 103,148,193, forward strand.
TAGTCTTGTTTCTCTGTCAGTCTTCCTGGCTGCTGCTTGCGCGCGCGTGAGTCTGCGTCTCATTTATGTGTGCGTCATCCCCCGGATCAGCTAAATGTCTGCTTAAAAGGCACGAGGCTGCTGCCAAGTGTTCCCACTGAAAAGGATGCTACAGAGAAGTCTGAGCAACATGGTTTTATTGTGAGTGCATGCCTGGGTAAATCAAATACGTACATGCCTCTTTTTGACAGCAGGTTGAGTATTGTGTAGCTGCAAAGGAAATTATGATGCAGCCCTGCACCCAGCCTTTATAGATGTTATTTTTTGTATTTATGGATTTTATGTCGAGCTCACCATGAACCAGGTCATCTCTATTCACAATCAAGAGGTGTACGTGGAGCAGACGGCTTATATTTGGCACAAAAGGAGTTTTTTTCATAGGTTTCATGAAAGTGTAAATGAAGAGTAACACACAGCACACCCTCAGTGTGGCAAGTAACAAACAGCATGGCATCAGAGTGGCAAGTAACACACAGCGCACCCTCAGTGTGGCAATTAACAAACAGCATGGCATCAGAGTGGCAAGTAACACACAGTGCACCCTCAGTGTGGCAAGTAACAAACAGCATGGCATCAGAGTGGCAAGTAACACACAGTGCACCCTCAGTGTGGCAAGTAACAAACAGCATGGCATCAGAGTGGCAAGTAACACACAGCACACCCTCAGTGTGGCAAGTAACAAACAGCCCGCTCTCAGTGTGGCAAGTAACACATACCGCACCCTCAGAGTCGCAAGTAACAAACAGCATGGCACCAGAGTGGCAAGTAACAAACAGTGCACCCTCAGTGCGGCAAATAACACACAGCCCACTCTCAGAGTGGCAAGTAACACATACCGCACCCTCAGTGTGGCAAGTAACAAACAGCATGGCATCAGAGTGGCAAGTAACACACAGCGCACCCTCAGTGTGGCAAGTAACAAGCAGCATGGCATCAGAGTGGCAAGTAACACACAGCACACCCTCAGTGTGGCAAGTAACAAACAGCATGGCATCAGAGTGGCAAGTAACACACAGTGCACCCTCAGTGTGGCAAGTAACAAACAGCATGGCATCAGAGTGGCAAGTAACACACAGTGCACCCTCAGTGCGGCAAATAACACACAGCCCGCTCTCAGAGTGGCAAGTAACATATACCACACCCTCAGAGTGGCAAGTAACAAACAGCATGGCACCAGAGTGGCAAGTAACACACAGTGCACCCTCAGTGCGGCAAATAACACACAGCCCGCTCTCAGAGTGGCAAGTAACACATACCGCACCCTCAGTGTGGCAAGTAACAAACAGCATGGCATCAGAGTGGCAAGTAACACACAGCGCACCCTCAGTGTGGCAAGTAACAAACAGCATGGCATCAGAGTGGCAAGTAACACACAGCGCACCCTCAGTGTGGCAGGTAACAAACAGCCCGCTCTCAGAGTGGCAAGTAACACACAGCGCACCCTCAGAGTGGCAAGTAACAAACAGCATGGCATCAGAGTGGCAAGTAACACACAGCGCATCCTCAGTGTGGCAGGTAACAAACAGCCCGCTCTCAGAGTGGCAAGTAACACACAGCGCACCCTCAGAGTGGCAAGTAACAAACAGCATGGCATCAGAGTGGCAAGTAACACACAGTGCACCCTCAGTGTGGCAAGTAACAAACAGCATGGTGGGTGCCTTTACTGCTGTTGTTGGAGGGCTGCTGCTGGCGACACGGACCTTGCTTCCCTGATTGGTTTTCGGGCCACTTCACCACTTCTCGCGGCCCCCGCTTTGCGGGAGCCGCTTGCTGCCACAGGAACTTTGTTCACATCCTGACGGAGATCTAGGGGACTTGGCTGATACTGCCTGCACCACCCACGTACGGAAAGAGGTGAGACTGCGAGGACCAGCCTGCCCAGCGGCGCTGATCGGCCGCAGCTGGTCCTCTTCCCGCCCCCTCCAGCTCAAACGATCAAGCTGTGAGTTTATCCGGTGGGTGCCTTTACTGCTGTTGTTGGAGGGCTGCTGCTGGCGACACGGACCTTGCTTCCCTGATTTGTTTTCCGGCCACTTCACCACTACTCGCGGCCCCCGCTTCGCGGGAGCCGCTCGCTGCCACAGGAACTTTGCCGTTCACGTCCTGACGGAGATCTAGAGGACTTGGCTGATACTGCCTGCACCACCCACGTACGGAAAGAGGCGGGACTGCAAGGACCAGCCTGCCCAGCGGCGCTGATCGGCCGCAGCTGGTCCTCTTCCCGCCCCCTCCAGTACTTCCTCTTTAATAGGAACAACCCCAACGCGCTCCTTGGACGCGCGCAGGACAGAGCACGGGACAAAGCCCGGACAAAGGGCGGACAGTCTTAGACAGTCCGAGACAGGACGCGACTGGACTGGGCCATGAACTCGGCTTGAAAACCATTGTGAGTCGCACTACTTTCTTCCCTGCTAGACTTTGAAAACTGTTGCAGCATTGTGGATATATTGAGTTTATGTTTTGTCTGGGACTCTATTTTCATTCTTGGGTACTAAACTATTAAGTTGATAGCGGATTCACATACTAGTATAGGCTGTCATGTCTAAACAAAAGACTCCCACTGTACCTATTACTACTATGGATAAATACCTAGTACAGGTTGTTGCAAAAATCAATAGTGAGAGAAGGTCTTCATTGGGCCTGAGCCAGTCCCCTATTTCCACCTTGTCAGAACCTATTCGAGGAGATTTATTTGAGCTGGATACTAGTAATGATGCTTTTGTGTCTGACCAGACCAATAATTATATTCTTGTACAGAATATATCGGCAACTGCCGTGACTGAAAATGTAGCTGAGGATGACCTAGATTCAGTAGAAGAAAAATCCCCACCCCCAGTGCCCGTGCCCGCACCTAGAATCACCAGAGGGAGTAATAAGGGCCAACCTAAACGGGGTGGGCTTCGCTCGAGCAGAAAAAGACCAGCCTCCCCGGCCAAAAAATGTGATACAGACAAAGGAAGGAGGGAGAATGGGGGGAGTATATTCTTGGATGATGCCCAGCTCAAGAAACTAGCAAGCATGTTCGAATCAAAGTTGAAGGGCATTATTAAACCATTGGTAGCAAAAATTGATCAACTAACAGAAGAGGTTCACAGACTAGGGGGGCTTTTAAAGAAAACTATAGAGGAGGTGGGAGATATACCAAATCAAGTGGCATGTAGAGTCGAGTTAAAAAGAGCACCTGTGGGGCCCATGGTGGGGGGTGGTGAGACAATAGTACCTAACCCTCCCCCTACTCATTATCAAGAGGTAGGGGACCATGTACTATCTGAGGATGGTTCCTCAGCAAGGCTAGCGGGACAAACTACATCGTGTCCAGAGAAAGGCTCACTAGAGCTCATCGTAGAGTCGCCCCCCCCTGTTTTGGTCTTGGCTAATGTACCACCTCTGAAGCCTGGCCAGATGGAATCTACACCGTCCTTGCTAAGTAAAGCATTACATTGGCTAACCAATACCATGGCAATATCCCCATGGGGTAAGCAACCGCTAGCGGGGGAAACAGTCACGGCAAGAAGAGTTGATTGGATAGGGAATAGCCCCAAAAGATTTAGGGGTGACTGTGTAGTGTTGCATTTCTCAGGGCCGGAAGTACTCCCCAACATCCTGCCAAACTTATTTCCCCCTCAACGTAGAACTGCCGATATAATCCCACTAACTCTTTAACTCTTTTATTCTAGAAGAGAAAATGTTCTGAATTCAAGTATACTGAGGACTAAGTGGAATTTGGTGTCAAAGGGAAGGGTTAGGGGTGGCCAAATTTGCGACTGAGGTCTGAGTCTTGAACATAGGTTCTCAGCACTATCCAATCTTAATGAATGTGATTGACTTGGTTATGGTGAAAGCACTGAATGTAACGACTCAATAGCGCTTGACGGTTTTTGTATTACCGCTGATAAGGGCAGTTTGGTTACTGCGCCCCTAGTAAGAAGGAGGGGACTACCTAACCCAAATGAAAAAGGGCTAGATAGGGAAGCCGCTGTACTGCTGACCGTGAGCAACTCAGAGAGAAATATTGGTTTTGGGCTCGCAGCCTCTTCTCTTGAACCATTAGACCACCCCCCTATTAATCTAGATCCTGAAGCTGATTTGGTATCTGCAAGACTAGACAGGCTGACACCTCTAGGGCAGGTATGTCTAACTGCAGATAAGACAAGGCTGACTTTCATTTCTTGGAATCTCGCCGGAATAGCTAACAAACTGATTTCGCCAGAATGGTGCGACTTTATCGACCAATATGATATTATTTTGTTTCAGGAAACATGGTCATTGAGCCCAGTCTATCGGGTTGGGTTTCTTAATTTTTATATTCCAGCTATAAAAAATCCTAAAGGGCGCCCATCTGGAGGTTTGACAATATGGGTACGCCAATCGTTACATTGCAAAATCCAACAAAGGACCCTTCCATCATGTGATATATTGCCAGTCATCATCACGTGGGCCAATGGCCGGCTATTTTTAACATCTATGCCAGGGGAGTTGGGGGGGGGGGGGACACATCTGAAGTAATATCTGTCCTTGACCAGGAGCTTGAGTTGCTGCCAACTCAGCTATCTATTATAGTAGGGGGTGATGTCAACACCACTTTTGAACCTCTAGGACAAGAGGACCAGTTTTTGGCCTTAGAGGAGGATAGCAAATGGGGAGTTCCCCAGCTCGAACTGGCTATGGTCAAGAGATGGTCTGCTGTGGCCATTCAAATTAAGAGTTTATGCCTAGCAAGGGGACTTAGAGCAGCAAATGGGCGTACCCCATTAGATCGTCAAGGAAATAATACATTTGATAATGGAAGGTCAACTAGCCGAATAGACTACTTCCTGGTGGATATTAGGGACTGGAAAAGGCTGCAAAATATGATTGTAAAAAGTAGAATTGAAAGTGATCACAATCCGCTCTGCATGGATTTCCGAATTAATTTAGGGATGAGAGAAACAAGTCTTGGGGTGGCAAGGTGACCTTAGATATAGTTTCCTCAAACAATCAGCGCCATGTAAAATGGGGTAGATTGGTAGAAGACTGAGGATCTTAAGAGAGTGGTGGTCGAGGAAGTAAACATTCTGAAACTACATAGTAATAAACCAAATGTCCCTGAAATTATGGCAGAGACTTACTCAAATTTTTTTATTAGGCTACAGGGGTTCTTTTTGAAAACAATATCACAAAGTAAGACTATGAAAAAGTTACCTAAGCTAGGGTAGTATGACCAATCCTGTAGAATAGCCCGCCAGAATCTTAGTACCGAGCTTAGGTCTAGGAACTTTATAGGAGTGAGGAAGGCCAGGGATATATATAGAATAGCCCAAAAAAAAGCTAAGAAACAGTGGGACGAAGATCACTGGCGCGACTTGAAAAGTGCCGCTAAAGATCATAAGCAATTTTGGGCAACTGTTAAGTGGGACAGAGGAGGGTCAGTAGAATCCCCACAAAATAATGTTGCTAAAAACCAGTGGGTAGATTTTTTCAAGCCTCAGTATGCCTCAGTATGCCTGTAACTCAGCTGCAGACTGTAATTCCCTACCCCGAACGGTCTTCTATAGCTGCCAAGTATTTACTATAAAAGATGTCAGCATTGCATTATACTGTGTGACACGGGGAAGAGCGCCAGGCATGGATGGCATTCCTGCTGATGTGTTTTTAAGTGATCGGGAATCATGGTGTCAGTATTTTTCATGGCTAGCCAACTCTGTGGCCCAGGGTGCACCTATACCCACTTCTTGGAAGGGTGCGGAAATAATTCCAGTCTTTTAAAAGGGTGACAAATCGCTATCCAGTAACTATAGACCCATCAGCCTTATAGATTCAGCACAAAAACTGATGGGTCGATTAGTGCAGAGCAAGCTTCAATCTTGGATAGTTGAAAAAGATATTTTGTCTCCATATCAAGCTGGTTTTCGTCCCCTGACAAGCTCAATCAACCAGGTTTTCTACTTTATAGCCCTCGATTGGAGGAATGTGACCTTGATCAATGGTCCGCTTTATGCGGTATTTGTTGACTTATAATCAGCTTTTGATTTAGTTCCACGGCCAAAATTATGGAGTGTTCTTGCTGAAGCTGGTATAAGCCCAGAATTGTTAACACTGCTTGTCCGCTTGCATGAAAATAACTATGCTAGAATCAGGTGGGGGGCACAGGGTGAAGTGACTGATCCTTTCCCTGTGGAACGTGGGGTTAGACAGGGGTGTGTCTTGGCCCCCACATTGTTTTCCATATACATTTATGGTATTGTGGACCACTTAAGAACGTTCCCCACCGATGCACCAGTGCTAGCAGGGGCTCATGTGCCAGTCCTCATGTTTGCAGACGATACGCTGATAGTATCACAAACTCCTAGTGGGCTTCAGAAGGCAGTTAATGCTTTTGGTGAGTTCTGCCAAAAGCGCTGTCTAGAGTTGAATACTTCTAAGACCAAGTTTATGTGTATGAACCAACGGAAGACATTCAAAGGCTCAATTACTTTTAATGGTATCCCTTTAGAGCAGGTAGAGGCTTTTACATATCTAGGAATATTCCTTCAGGGTAATATGAGATGGAATAGTCATATCGATATGGCAGTCTTAAAATTCCACCAGTTAGCAGGTGTGGTAGCGCTTAAACATAGAGCCTCACTGACTAAACTAATCACACCTGCTTTAGAAATTTATAACATGAAGGTGTTAAGTGCCTCACTGTATGGATCGGGTTATGGGGATTCTCTAATTTGAAGGACTTGTCATTGGCAGAGAATAGGTTCTTGCGGCGCCTAGTTGGGGCACCACAAAGTACTCCTACTGTTCCTCTGTTGCTTGATCATGGCAGAAAAAAGTATAGAGGACCTAGCTCGCCTACGCCCTCTGTTATTTGGAGACGGATAATGACAACCCCGGAACTACCTCACTATGCTGCCGCACTAGCGGATATTATCAATGCTGACCGCTTCCATACCATCTTGTGGCTTAAAGAAATACGGGGCCTATTATCCATGCTGGATCTAGACCATCTATGGGCTAATACCAATGCATCATGTTTTCCATCAAAGACTATTTTGAAGAAAATGTATTGGGACATGGTTCGGTCATCTGCTTTTTGTATTGGATTCAACCCCAAATTAACCCGACGTTTTCTTGACATCAAAACAGTACCATCTTGTGAACCGTACTGGGACATTATCGAAAAGCAGCTCGATAGAAAACTGTACTTCCAATTTAGATTGGGAACTCTTCCCTTAAACGCATTTACACAAAACTGGTCTGCGAACCGGGATGAGAAATGCCATTATTGCAAAGATTTAACAGAGAATGTTTCCCATTTACTGTTTGTTTGCCCTCTCAAGGACTGCCCACGCCGCAAATGGATAAAACCAGTGTGTCTTAATCTAGGAACACGCAGGCAAATAGAGGCGCTTAGAATACTAGAAACAGATTGTACTCCCTACTTTGCGATCGCTGTTGCAAAATTTCTAGGATGGGCCTGGACTATCCGCACCCGCACTTTACAATTATCTGAGGTAGCCCAATGAATTATTGTCACCATGGTTTTTATATATGATTAATTTTTATAATAATTCTTGATGGAATATTTTATATTGTGTACTCGAAGTGACAGCATAAAGTGTTTAATGTCTGTTTTAAATATAGGATTTATATGAATTGTAGGTTTAGTATTCATTGTGTAGTATTAGGATGTAAATTGCTTTTATGACTTGCTGTCGATTAAAGTTTTGAAATTTGAAACAGCATGGCATCAAAGTGGCAAGTAATACACAGCGCACCCTCAGTGTGGCAAGTCACAAACAGCATGGGATCAGAGTGGCAAGTAACACACAGCGCACCCTCAGTGTGGCAGGTAACACACAGCCCGCTCTCAGAGTGGCAAGTAACATACAGTGCACCCTCAGTGTGGCAGGTAACACACAGCCCGCTTTCAGAGTGGCAAGTAACATACAGTGCACCCTCAGTGTGGCAACTAACGCACAGCCTGCTCTCAGAGTGGCAAGTAACATACAGTGCACCCTCAGTGTGGCAGGTAACACACAGCCCGCTCTCAGAGTGGCAAGTAACATACAGTGCACCCTCAGTGTGGCAGGTAACACACAGCCCGCTCTCAGAGTGGCAAGTAACATACAGTGCACCCTCAGTGTGACAGGTAACACACAGTCCGCTCTCAGAGTGGCAAGTAACACACAATGCACCCTCAGTGTGGCAAGTAACTCACAGCCCGCTCTCAGAGTGGCAAGTAACATACAGTGCACCCTCAGTGTGGCAGGTAACACACAGCCCGCTCTCAGAGTGGCAAGTAACATACAGTGCACCCTCAGTGTGGCAGGTAACACACAGCCCACTCTCAGAGTGGCAAGTAACATACAGTGCACCCTCAGTGTGGCAAGTAACAAACAGCATGGCATCAGAGTGGCAAGTAACACACAGCGCACCCTCAGTGTGGCAGGTAACACACAGCCCGCTCTCAGAGTGGCAAGTAACATACAGTGCACCCTCAGTGTGGCAAGTAAAAAACAGCATGGCATCAGAGTGGCAAGTAATACACAACGCACCCTCAGTGTGGCAAATAACACACAGCCCGCTCTCAGCGTGGCAAGTAACACACACCGCACCCTCAGTGTGGCAACTAATGCGCAGCTCGCTCTCAGAGTGGCAAGTAACATACAGTGCACCCTCAGTGTGGCAGGTAACACACAGCCCGCTCTCAGAGTGACAAGTAACACACAGCGCACCCTCAGTGTGGCAAGTAACACACAGCCCGCTCTCAGAGTGGCAAGTAACACACAGCCCGCTCTCAGAGTGGCAAGTAACACACAGCACACCCTCAGTGTGGCAAGTAACAAACAGCATGACATCAGAGTGGCAAGTAACACACTCCGCACCCTCAGTGTGGCAAGTAACACACAGCCCGCTCTCAGAATGGCAAGTAACACAGAGCCCGCTCTCAGAGTGGCAAGTAACACACAGCACACCCTCAGTGTGGCAAGTAACAAACAGCATGGCACCAGAGTGGCAAGTTACACACAGTGCACCCTCAGTGTGGCAAGTAACAAACAGCATGGAATCAGAGTGGCAAGTAACACAGAGTGCACCCTCAGTGTGGCAAGTAACAAACAGCATGGCATCAGAGTGGCAAGTAACACACAGCGCAACCTCAGTGTGGCAAATAACACACAGCGCGCTCTCAGAGTGGCAAGTAACACACACCGCACCCTCAGTGTGGCAACTAACGCACAGCCTGCTCTCAGAGTGGCAAGTGTCACTTGATTGAATCTCTTCTGTGATTAAGGTTCTAGTACCCTTGCTTTTTATATCACACAAATTGTGTTGTCACTGACGGAGGGAGCTAAATAGGAGTCTGGGGAATGCTTCCATGACTGTATGAGTGCTATCTCGGTCTGGATGTCATCCAATTGTTTAAAACTCAACTCCAGCAAGACCGAGGTCATAAAATTTGGGAACAATCCTTAAGTGTGGACACCGGAGTGGCGGCCGGAGAACCTGGGTTTATGTCCAGTACCCACAAGAAAAGCCAAAAGCCTTGGAGTATTGGTGGACAATAAACTTACCATGGGGGATCAAGTAAGAATGGTGACTTCTGCCTGCTTTATAATTCTCAGAAACATAAGAAAAATTAAGATCTTCTTAACCGAGAGTAATCTCAGGACAGTGGTGACGGCCCTCATAATGTCACGTTTGAACTATTGTAATGGCCTATATCTCAATGTCCAAAAACAACATATGAGTAGACTTCAACTTGTCCAGAATGCAGCTGCCAGACTGCTATCAGGAATGCCTACGTTTGTTCCTGTGAAGGGAGAACTCAAGAAATTGCACTGGCTCCCTGTATAGCAAAGAACATGTTTCAAAGCATTATGCACCGTTTTTAAGTTCATTAATGGAACTGGTCCTGAGTTCCTGAAGCGCAAATTCCAATGGTATGTTCCTGACAGAATGCTACGGTCTACGGGTGCCAAACAAGTGCAAGTCCCCAGATTTTAAAACACCAATTGGGGAGGTAGAAGTTTAATTCTATGTGCTTCTAGAGCTTGGAATGAGCTTCCTCTTTATCTTAGGAATGCCACGGATCTCCTTTCTTTTCGAAAGAGCTTGAAAACATGGCTCTTCTCTCAGTAGCCTTCACTCGTCCTCCCCGGTAACCAGCACTTAGCACCAAGACACCCCAGGCTAACCATGCACTCCATAAGTGCAAATAACATAACATAACCCATCATCCTTCATCCACACTGCCATGTGTCCATCCATACGCTCTGCCATCCGTTTGCTCATCCTTTCACCCACTCATCTATTCATCCCTTTTACCATCCTTTCACCTGTCCAGCCAAAAATCAATCAATCCATCAATCCATCCATCCACTGGGCCATGCTTTCACCTGTCTATCCTTCCATATATCAACTCATTCTTTTCCCCCATTCATCTATCTACCTTCGCAATCATCCACCCAATCATTTGTCCACCTACTCCCTCCATCCTTCCCTTCACCCGTCCTTCTAGTCAATATTCCTTTCTTCTTTCGATTTTCTAGTGGCCCATCTTTTGTTTTCGTTGCTCCCGCTTGCTCTTCTTTATTCCTTCACGTTGTTAATTATGGGATTTTGTCTGCCGAGTTGCAGACAGAAGAGGCCTGCAAAGAGCCCCATCCCCTCTGAAGCTGCCACAGCAGAGGGTGGGGGATGTGGGGGGGTAGATGACGCCCCTGCCCCAGTATACAGTCAGATATCGAAAAGAGTACGGAGCATTGACCATATGGGACTTCTTTATTGGAGTCTTTGGTGAGCAAGTTGAAGAGATGGAGAAATGCCAACTGGTGAGTAGGGCAGAACTGTAGGGAAACAGAGGGGAGGAGGAAAACATGGTAGAGTCTTGTCTAAGAGGGAACTAACTACAGGGGGAACTGAGGAAAGAGAAAACACAGAAGCATAATACAGAAGCAGAGGAAGTCATACAACCACTTTTGCCAAGCACAGTGCTCCAGGAGTGCTGTCCCTGTACCTGACGCTGCTTCTCACATCGCTGAAGTGAACTCAACGCCTCGGCTGCTGGCCTGAGGTTTGCTGCCCCAGTTATTCACCCTGCAAAGCGTTGACGATTATATGTTATATGTTGTAAGAAAAAACCCAATAGAAAATATATGTTTTTTTAAAAGTTGTCCCAATATTCACTTTCCCGTCCTGCTGGTCTTCCATGCATGAGTATGTTTGTTCCACCATGGTAACTTGCTAGAACCCAAAGATAAATTATGTCCTAACTTGCTGGGGTGTTTTTATGTAGTTCTGACCCCTGGAGATCCCCAACTTTGATACTAATTACCGACACCATCACAGAGAAGCAAGAGTCTCCTTATCGGACAAATCTGGAAATGAGAATATAACAGGTAGGAAGTGCCAAGATTTGATTCAAGATTGTGGAGTTAAAGCATCTTGCTGCAGAGGTTATAGGGTTCTTTCCATATGGTGTATAAATGTGACTAAATGCATCTTGAGGCCCGATAACACATGAATGGAGAAATATAAATCCTGCATAAGTGTTATTTTAGAAGCAAAGCATCAGCATATAGACACACTACTCTGGGCTCTGTGGCCCTTCAGCAGAGTACCCATACCTTCACATCTTGGTGCCCTTCATAGATCTGCTGCTGTGGGATCTGTGACCTTTCAACAGAGCAGCACCGTGACTGGTTCTGGGTACAACACAGACTCATCACTGTGGCTTCTCTGGTGAGTCTACAAGGAATGACATCTCTGCTTCTATGAGCACCTCATTGTCCTACAAATTGTATGCTCTGTGGTCTTTCACTATCGCATCCTCACCTCTGTCTATGGGTGCACAGACCCATTACTTTGGGGTCTGTTGGGGCCGGATTCTATCTTAACTTTTCTTACCAATCTTTAGAACCCGTGGTCGACTGGACCGTTGTTGTCTGCTAGGAAGTGTAGAGAGAAGATCGCCAAATCATAACTCATAACAACTTGGATATAGAAACAACCAATTTGGAAGAATTACTGACTACGAAATGAAGTTTAAAGATTTATTAAAAAGCCAAAAATAACTCAACATACAAGCACCTCAGTAAGAGGTTCAGGAAATAAACTGGCACTAATACAAACATAATCCTACGCAAGAGTCTCAGACGACTCAGTATGAAAATCAGCGTTAATTCCAAAAGCATCAGGCACACTATACCAGTCCCAGCTGGAAGCCTCGACTGCATTTGCTCAAAGAAAGAAAAGGCTAGTCTGACCCCACACTAACTCTAAGGTGACATCCCTACTTAGCATTCCCTCCCAGACAAGAGAAAAAGTGTACGCAGTGAAGACTTCCTAAGAAGTACACTCTCTTTCCCTGGGTAAGTAGCCTAAGCTACAGAGATCGTTCTAAGATGCTCCTTCATACACCCCTCTCTTGTCCGTCCCCCTCAAGTCTACACTGATTCTGCTCTCCACCCTCGGGGTGCTGACCCTAATACAAATTCCCAAAATCAGTAAACACGCCTTAAACACACTCCTTCAGGCTGGTGCTTCCTCCTAAAATGTTCCAGTAGGCCTTCTGCTTCTTCCAAAAACCGCTGCTGTGTCCTTGGGTCCCAGGCACCTTCTCCGCCAAATGTATCATCCCTGCATTTCAATTCACTCTCTTTGTTCTCGCTCCTACCAACCTAACTCCTAAAACAATGGATTATTCTACGTAACAAGCAAAGTGTCCTTGCACCTGCAACAGAAGCGCATGAGAAAACAACCTTGCACGCGCATGAAGTTACAATTCAAAATCCGTCTGAGAAAGGAGCCTTTCCCAAGAAACACATTTCAGGTGTACAACAATAAATCACGCTAAGAAAAATACAATTAAGCCTCTGCTGACATTTCCATGTCTCAGGCCTTTGCTCCTTTAAATGCATTTGTAATACTGATTGATTGATTGATGCTTTATTTCGATATGCACATATCATAAAAGCAGTACAAAAAGATAAAAACAGCATGTCGAAATAAGTCAGACTGTACAAATGGAGTAAAAATTAAAACACGGTATGTCAGCATAAATTAGATAAAAAGGAATTAAATTGTTATGGACAGTCTTCTAAGTCTTATCAACCAAGCCCATTTTAAAAATTTTGCAACAGCACAAACAATAGGAGGGGCTGTATTAGTTAAAAGAATCCGGAGGGCAACAGAGTGCTGACGGGTCCCCAGTTCTCTGCAAATGGGGGCAAGCCAACGTGATCTGGGGCGACCATAGTCCGGGCATTCGAAAAGGAAGTGTGGCACCGTCTCTGGTTTGTCCGGACAAGAGGCACAAAAGCGTGAGGTGGGCTGGGCTTTATTCCACCTTGAACAGAGATCCGCCAAGGGCAAGGTTCCTAGCCGAAATTTAATGAACAAGGACCTATCCAAAGCAACTGTTATAATATCCATATATGGCTCATACAGGACAACGTCTTTGAACAACAGGAAAGCTGCGGTGGTTTTGCAATGCTGCTGGCTACTAGAGCGCTTCACGTCAACCCACTCCCAGAAAAGTTTTTTTAGAATCTTCTTTGGTGGAGCGGAGTGACTATGCCAGCAGGAGGCCAAACCCAATTCCCCTAAAAGATGTTTTATGTCCTTCAGCCATTTGATACTACTCCAACCATCAGCATGCATTACTTCTGCCAGCCCATTGGCATACGATTGTAGCTCCGGGACCCTCCACAAGCGTGCCCAGAGCAGAAGGGGGCGAAGCCGAGCCTGGTCCCTTATGGCTTTACAGCCAGTGTCCAAGAGCATTGGGATGGTCGGGCTGCTCGATTTGTAATACTACAACATAAGCTTTACATTTATCGTTCCAAAGCATTACATTTCATTACAATTTAAAGCATTATTCTTTCTCATGTTAAAGCATCACTCTTGTTCATTAATGAGCAACTTACATGCAAATATGGCATGTTCAATCCTAATGCGACAATTTAAACGTGAAACAACATTTCTGCCTTACTTAAGGCATATTCTCGGTTAAGGAACTACATTAGTCTTTGAATAACATAAGCACACATCTACGTATTGCAATATACTAGGTCTAATATTAAATTTATAGTAATCACACGTTAACACAATCCACTAAATATGCGTGTGCTGACTACTTGGGATTATAATGAACCCCTACAAATTTCAGAATACCATGACTGTCCTGCAGTTTCTCCATTCGTCTCTCTTGCACTTTCAGTGATCTCTCCAATCTGCTGGACCTATATAACTTCTAAGCCTTAATCAGACCCCACATTCCGATCACACATGCCACAACTCTGATAAGAGGTTTCAAAACAAAACCAAGAAACCCTCTTCCAAGGCTTGCAAACCAACTTCCTACTTTGTCAAAAACTTTGCCAACTTTCTCCCACACAGTTTCTTCAGTCAAATCCTCAATCTCATGATGAATTGTAGTGATGTTACTTAGATATTTCTCCAGATCTTTGCTGTTATCTGGTATATAAGTACAGCACTCTTGGACTTTCAAAAGTTTATAGACTCACCCTCTTTTGCTAGAAGGACATCTAAAGCAAGATGATTTTACAAAACAATAATCCTTATCGATAACATCTCTCCTTCAACCAACACCAACGACTTAGCTGCATTCATCGACAATTCATCCACAACAGTCGCCAACCTCCTAATCTTCACATCATTCAAAATCACTCCCAACCCTGGTATCATTGCTCCAAAAACATCTCCAACCACAGCTGCTGCACTTAGACCTCGCTTCACCCTTACATGCTGTCCTCCCTCTAGAAGCTCAAAATCTTCTGCTTGATAAATCTTAGGGAAAATGATCGCTCAATTACACGTACCATACCAATTTGCAGGCAACTGCACAGCATTCCTTCCACCAACAAAATACACAATCGGAATAACCTTCACCACACCCTGCAAAAAGTCTTTCACTGAATATTCCAGTGTAAAAGTATGTTCACATGTGGTCTGTCCCACATTCACATTCTCATAATATGTCTGTGGGCGACTTATGCACAACTTCCCCTTCTGCACTTCATCTAGTGCAATCGGACCATAACTCCCCTTCGATTTGTGCAACTTCTCTTCATCTGTCCAATCTACTTTACCCTGACCTGAATCTTGCAGCTGTTTTTGTTTCCTGTACCTATCTTCTACTTGATCTATGAATTTCTTCTCTACATCTGACAACAGCCACGTCAGATTATGGCAATGAGCATAAGCTGTATCCAACTCTAAAGTCGGAATGAAATACGTTCGAAGTCTATCCTCTTACTTGTAATAATCACACTTATTCAAATGCTTATAAGCTGGTACTTCTGGAAGCACTGCATCATAATTCGAAAATAAAGACTCAAAATGATTGCGACCATAGAACATGCTAACCAATAATCCACATGTAATACCATATGTCAAGGGAAGATGATGGTATCTAATACCCTCACCCACTGAAACTCGCAACTGCATACACACATAACAATCTTTTGCATCACTATACTCATATAACAACTTTGCATACACATTAAGCTTAAAGTCTTCTCTAAACAGATCTACATGAAACCTACAACTCTCTTCTAGTAGGAAAGCTCTTTCCTCCCCTATTTTGAACTCTTTCTTGCTAGTAGTAGGTGTAGGTGTTCCCTCTACATCCGCTGCCTGCTCATGTGGTACCAAAAACAAAACTACAACTACTAGAATTATGAAGAGTATCACTCCTCCTACAAGTGTGCCTACTATGCACCTAGCTCTACGATTTGGGTTTCCAGCCTCCATGGTCTCAGAAATGTTTTTAACTTTTATTCCGACAACAAATTCTCAAAGTCTCTCTCTCCTCCTTCCGTTGACTGAGAACCAACTCAAACCACACCTCAGAAAGCTGGAAGTCCCCTTTTGAATTTCAGTTCCTTATTTACATCACACAAAGGCTTCCTTACCCCTTCTCCAAAATCTACGGAAAGACCCTAAATTTCTTCTTCCACTCGGACCTAGGTAAATTGCAACTTATTTACAACAAAGTCTCTTCAATCCAAAATAAGATTTGCTCCAACTGCTTCTAGAACATGCTGCAAACGTTCAAGAGGAAGAACAATGGATTACTGAGAATGCACTTCAGTTCCAAATGTAGGAAATATCAGTCTATTCATAATCAGGTTGCGAATTCTGCTTAGTATCCAAGGATTCGGACTGTGAAGGTCAGTACTCCTTCAATTTCAAGTCCTGGTACCAACAACACCACGTCCAATTTCACGTTAGGACTGGCTCTGATCACTGTCACTGCCCCCAGCCTCCCCGATCTCAGTACTCCTGGCATCAGTCACAATGTATAGTCACTCTGGAGTCGTGTACTTTCAGCAAGGCACCCTTGTTCGTCTTGATCTCCTCAGACCTCCACGAGCTTGCCCTTCTTCCTCAGACACCGAAGCAAGATCCCTTTCGGAGACCAGTCTCAAGTTCAGCCACCTCTGTCTCTCCGGCCGCTGCTCTTCTGCTCTGCTTGTTCTCTTGCTTTGTCCTTGCTCACCCTTTCTGAGGTAGTTTCAGTGTCGCTGGCATCGTGACCCTCCTCAGCTCGGTCTAGTGAGCAACCAGCTTCTTCAGCCACCCTCACAGGAGGCTTGTCCCCTCCTGTGGCCCTGCCACTTCAGCTGGATTTTCATTTGGGAGAGGAGCTGTTTCTTCCAAGTGTGCTTAAACTCGACGGGTGTGAGAAGCATGCACCCAGTTTGGCAATCCTCCACACTTTACTGCAGTGTTCGTTACCAATATGACTTGGTAAGGGCCTCTCCAGCGAACATCCAAGCAGCATTTTCTCACGTGCCTCCGAGCCAGCACCCAGACTCAGGTCGTGGCAGAGATCACTTGAAGCTGGAACCACAGCAGCCTGCACCTGATGGGACACAGAACAGACGTCATCGTAAATAAAAAATTGTAAATTGATACTTGTATAGTGCACTACTCACCCGCAAGGGTCTCAAGGTGCTTGTACGAATACCGCTGTGGAAGCCATCTTGGCTTTCCCTGTGAGGCATCCACTCCTGGGCACGCCCAAGGTGGAGGCCAGGCATCCTTAGCGTTGTGGGGGCCATTATGGAGATTAAGCAAGCTATTGCCCAGAGTTGCAGAGTGGAACTACATGATTGGAATAGGCACCGAGGCGAGAATTATCAGGTCTGTGGAATTTTGAGACCAAGACCCGCCGAGGCGGGGAATTGAACCCTGGTCCCGGGCTAGACCTCTGCATCAGGGTCTGCCGCTCTAACCATTGAGCCACACTTCTCCACACATCAGCGAGTCCCTTGCAATAGTCAAGAATCAGATCATCTGTGATGCTTATCAAGGCAATCGATGGCACCGCTGGTAATCTCGTAGCCCTCCCCAGCATTACTTCATGAGGTGATAGACCTGTCCTCCGGTCTGGGGTACTACAAACATTCATCAACACCAGAGGCAAAGCATCAGGCCACTTCAGGTACGTGGATGAACACACTTTCAAAGTCCCATTGATCTGTTCCACTATCCCAAAAGCCTTTGGACGATAACTACAATGGAATTCAAAACCTAGGAATGAGTTCCCTCAACAACAGCTTAGCTACTGTGAGTGTATCTCACCTACATGTCGGGAAAGCCTCCACCCACTTTGAGAACACACATACCACTACCAAGATGTATCTCAGCCCGTTGCACCAAGGCATTTCAATAAAATCCAACTGCATCCTATTGAAAGGCCCTCCCGACCTCCCAATGTGACATATTGTAACCACAGTTTTTCTTTCCAGCATTCATTTGTTGGCACGTAACATATCTCTGACACACAGCTTCAGTCACTGCTCGAAACCGCGGATTGTACCACGTTTGTCTGAACACTCGCACCGTCGCATCTCTTCCCAGATGTACTGCACCATGAATCTGTCTTGCCATCGATCCCAACAACTCATCTGGCAACACTGCTCTTCCATTACTTGAAACCCAAATGTCCACATCTCCCTTTACACAGCCTGAGTTGATCCACAGATTCTTCTCCTGGTCTGAAACCTGTTCCTGCAGGCACTTGAGCTCATCCCAAGTATCTGCCATGGTCAACATCGTGTTGAACTCAGTTCTTTCTTGGCTCCCGTCTACATGACTCTCAGTAAATGAGAAACCCTGTTCGGCACAGAAACGTGCAACTTCGTCCGCATAGCGGTTTCCAAGTGACACAAAATCTGTCCCTTTTCATTGAGCCGTGCACTTTACAACAGCAATCTCTTTGGGGCGCTGTAAGGCCTCTAAAAGCAACCTCACGAACTCCCCATTCCGGATGGGCGATCCAGATGATGTCATGTAACCTCTCTGGGACCATTACTGTCCGAAGTCATGACCCACACAAACCCGTACTGGCTGTCAGTGTAGATGGTAATTCGAATCTGATCTGCTGCTAAGCAGGCACGAGTCAAAGGAATGATCTCAGCCACCTTAGCGGAGTATACTCCTTCCAGGCATGCAGCTTCAACTACTCCTGTAATGGTGCATACAGCAAATGCTGCTCTCAACTGACCAATACTGTCTCTTATGCATGAACCATCAACAAAGAAAATTTCATCAGGGTCAGGCAATGGTTCATCAACAATGTCAGGTCTCCATTTGAGGCAAAGTTCAGTCACATCAAGACAATCGTCGTCTGCACAATCTTTATCAAGGGTGTTTGGCAAACGGCATCAATGTAGCAGGATTCAAAACTGAACACCTCCTAAGGGTCACATTCTCTGCAGCAAGTATAACCTGCTCGTAGCATGTGAACTTATTGTTGGTTGGGTGCTGTGTCTTGGTCCTTGTCATCAACAATTCAACAGAATGTGGAACATACACAGTTAACTGATGACCCATGACAATGCTTTCACACCTTTCAATGCTGACACCCATTGCAGCAACAGATTTGAGACATCTGGGCCAAGCTGAAGCTACTTGATCTAAAGTAGCTGAGAAGTAGGCAACTGGTCTACGCTCCATGATCTTGAACCAAATCTGATAAAGCACAACCTTCTCTTTCACAGCAATATAGTGAAAAAGGTTTGTTGTAGTCAGGCATCCCCAGTGCCTGAGCGCGACAAAGATCAACTCATAACTCTAGGAATGCCTGCATACAGTCACTGTCCCATGTTACCGATCGTTCACCTCCTAGTGCATCAGTCTCTGTAAAGGCTTGACCTTTAATGAGAAGTTGGCAATCCAGTGACGACAGTAGCCAACTATCCCTAGGAACATCCTGACTTCTCACTGGGTAGAAGGCACCATCATGCTCATGATTGCCTCAATCCGATCGGGTGACACCCTCCTCCTGCCTTTCTCTATTTGATGACCCAGATACTGCACCTCGTTCAAGCAATACTGCAGCTTATTTGGCGACAACTAGTGTCCATTCTTTGCCAAGTAATTCAGTAAATCGATGGTCTCAACCCTGCACGCATCCTCAGTTTCTGACGCAACAAGGAGATCATCTATATACTGTACAAGAACAGAGTTCTGTGGTAGTACAAGACTCTCAAGATTCTTCTTCAAGACCTGATTAAAGATCGATGGACTCTCTGTATACCTCTGAGGGATACACCACGTTAAGACATGTTTTTCCAGCTTAAAAGCAAAAATAAATTGGCTCTTCTCATGCAATGGTATTGAGAAGAAAGCTTGACAGAGGTCAATCACAGTGAACCACTCTGCTTTGCATGGGATTTGAAACAATATCACAGATGGACTTGGTACCACTGGACAACATGGAACAACTATGGTGTTAACCCTGCTTAAATTCTGCACAATCCTAAATTTCCTGCTCAGCTTCTGCAACTCCATGATAGGTGAATTTCATGGACTGCCCGTTACTTCCTTCAGTATTCCCTGCTTGATCATGGACTCTATCACAGGCTTTATTCCTGCGACGTTTCTTGTGTCAATTTGTACTGAGGCGTTCTTGGGAATTCAACATTCTGCTTAATCTGAATCTTAACTGGCTCGACTCCTTTTATCAAGCCTATGTCCTCACCGGTAAAGTCCCACACCTGCTGTGCAACTGAATCTCTTAAATCTAGTGGTAATCTTCCACTGTCAGCACGGGGTACAGTTCAATACACACATGCTGATTTGCAACCTCGAAGGTAGCATCATAATCATTAGTTTGCAGTTCCACTCCTTTGGGGGTGCAACAAATGGTGCAATTTAGTTTGCACAGGAGATCCCTCCCTAGCAAAGAAACAGGGCTTGAATGGCACACTACAAACTGGTGTCTTTCTCTAAACGTTCCTATCTTCACAGGAATCGGTTCAGTCCCTCCATCGGTCTGCATTTGGCCTCCCTTTTCAGCTGCTTGCATCTGGACTAGCATCAATTTGTCCTTAAGCTTCCTATGTTTCGAATCTACTTCATCACTGCAATACCTAGCATACAAATCAAAGGGTGCTAGATCAAAAGACAAATCTTAGGCCTCAACCCTAGGATAAACTTTGAAACAAACTGTCCCATATCCTTGGGGTCCATTACATCCAGCCCACTATACTGCTTAAAAATATTCAACAGTCTTTCGTAATACTCATGCACTGTCTCCTTTGGCTCCTGCACAGTTTGATCTATCTTCACCCAGTCAATATCCTGTAGTGATACCTTAGATTTCAACCATGTGATCACCTGCTCGTATTTCTTCATAACAAGAGGTGATGGATCATTATAGACAGCATCTCTGTCCGGTTCAGATGTGGGCCATTCAACGGCAACCTTACAGGCCACCCACAAATCACTCCATACCACTTTGTCAAACAGTGTGTTCAGGTCAATCCATAACACCTTTGAGATCATGACAAACCACTCAACCTGCTTGTACCATTCAACAGGGCTCTCCCTCAACTTTGGAAAGTCATTTGTGAATGCCGCCAAATCTCCTCTACTCCAGGCACATGTACATACCCTCCACTAGATACTTCTCGTAAAGGGTAGTTCCCTATTCTTAATGTTGCCCCTCCTGGAGGAGGTGTCTCTGCCACATTCCTTTTGGCGCTCTTTTTCTTGGACCATCTTTCTTCCCACTTGTCAAGCCTGTTCCATGCTCGTATCCGTATGATCAGTTCTCTAATGTGAGTCTTCAATCCAATGACCCTCTTTTCTTTCATATCTTGGTCAGTGTACTGCAACCTATGACCATCCTGTAACATTTTAGTTTTAGACAGATCCACTTCATATCTGTTGGCCAATTCAGTTAATTTCTCATGTGTGGACCTTGTTTTGCGAGTCACATCCTTAGCAACAAACAGCAACTCGTCTGGCTCATAGAGGTCCACTCTCTCTATGGGCAAATTTCTGTCAACAATCTCATCTACCTGTGCTTTTAACCTCATCACATCCAGTCTCTTTGCCCTCATGGCTGCCTTCAGGGTACCATGACTGGATGCACCACTGTCCTGTTCTAGGCACCTGTTCTGTTCAGATGTACCTCTAAAACTCATCCTGTTCTTAGCACTCCCATGGTCCCAGGCCTCCCTTGGCCGGTCACCCTGAGCCCCTTCAACTGACTCCCACATTCTCAGATCTGACCTTAGCTCAGCAAAGGACTTTGGCCTCGATCCCCTTAGATCCATTTGCCCTCTCGACGAATCCGCTGTAGCTAATATCGGCATACTCAATTCAACAGGGCTTGGTAACTGACTCAATCCATTCAGAATCAGAATCAGAAAAACTTTATTCGTTTTTTTAGCAAAGAAACCATAAAAGCACAATATCACAGTTAATATAATACACAGTTAAAAACATGATGTATAATCATAAAAACCATATATTAAAAACATTCCATTAAAAAAAATATAATATAAACAGCAACCATTGGGGAGCAGCTGTATTAGTGGCAGCATTTATGAAATAATTAAATCTCCCTGCTATTTCTGAGTTTTAGGGCTGATTTTAAAAGAACAATCAAGAATAAAGTGCTTTCAGGCCTTAACAATTGCAAGTAACAGAGGGCTGGTCGGACCTGGGTAAAATTCTGTTTTGTTAAATGGGGCTTTAGAAAGAGCCTCCGGGGTGCATCATAGAGGGGGCAAACAAATAAAAAGTGCACCAAGTCCTACAGAGACTCATTGTCTCAGCCATAGGACTAGCACTTGACCTTTAAGAGAGCCCCTCTGGAAGCTAATAAAATGGGGTAATAATCCAACGGAACCTTATTAACAGAAACAGCTCATAGCCCAATATAGACCATGATAGATAAGGCTCCAATAATGGTGTGGTTTTCAGCATAACGTATTTGCGGATGCTAGGTTTAATTAGTTCCACCTCATCTCGATTCATTTGTTGTAATAAGGTGAAAGATTTTTTCACATACTCCACATCAGCAAAAACAATCGAATCGGGATTTAAAAAAAGTTCTGGGCGCCTCAATGCAAGAAAACAGTCTTTTAAATATTTTAGGCAAGGGATTTTAAGCATGCGATCCATGGGCAATACTTCTTTTAAAAGCAGGTAATTTAAGACCAAATCTTTGTTGAGCCAGCACTTTAGCCAAAAAGTTAGTGGCCGTAGTGCTAGGGTATCACTAATAAAAGATTTGCCAGTTTCCTCGTGCACTATTAAATTGGAGGTTCCTTTTGGTACCCCCAAGAGCTGTTTCAAAAAATTGTTCTCAACCCCCGCAATGCCATCAGCTGCCACATACCCACAAAGTTTACTACCGTAGCTACCTAGTGCAAAACGTTTTGCCTGATAGATCTTTAGTAATGCAGCGATAGGTCATTTGCCCATTTTCCTAGCAAAATTAAATATAGCAGCATTTGCCCGAGTTATCTCACCCCTTTTCCTTTGGAGTAGTGGTCCCCATTTTAACTGGTCGTCAAACAAAACTCCCAAATAAGAGAATGTTCTAGTCATGGGAACCTTCTCTGTGTTTACCATAAATGGATACAGTTTCTTGGTGCGCTGCCCCACATGCATTATGTAGGATTTGGTGTTATTAATAGATAAATCACGGGCAGCCATAAAACTATAAAAGGCACTTAATAGGGATTGGAGACCTCTGGAAGTTCTGGCCAAGAGGACGGCATTGTCTGCATATAACAGAACAGGCAGACCCTTACGGCCAACATAGGGGTAATCAGCTCCAGTGTTGACTAGGCACTCATCCAAATCATTAATATATAAGTTAAAAAGAAAGGGGGCCAGAATACAGCCCTGCCTTACGCCCCTATGAACACTAAAATCCCTGGATACCCTAAGGTCTTGCGAGTATCTTACGTTAGCCTTTGTATCCCGGTGCAGGTCCCTCAGAATATTAACCAGAGCAGGCTCCACCCCCATGGCGCCCATGGACTCCCACAGTTTCCCCCGGTTGACGCAGTCAAGCGCGGAGGAAAGGTCCATGAATGCCATGTAGATGGTGCCCTGCCGGGCTATGGTATATATTCCCAAGGACCATATACAGATTGAGACATTGTGCCAAAGTGGAGTGGTCTGGCCGAAACCCATATTGGATTTTAGAGAGGACCCTGTTTTTATCGGCCCAGTCTGTCAATCTGTTCAGGATTACTCCTCCCACTACCTTGAGTCAATAAGGGAAATCGCTCTGTAACAGGTGGTACTATTACGGTCTCCTTTCTTAAATACTGGCACGATCGTAGAAGTCCCCCATGACCTTGGGCAGCCATGTTCTGCAGCTGCATTGAGCAGGGCAGTAAGAACCGGTGCCCATAGAGACACTTCAGATTTAAAAAGGTCCGGGGGCATACCATCTGGACCCGGTGCTTTGTTGCTTGACAGCCCTAAGATGCCTTTCTCAACCTCATTCATTGTAAAGTGTGGTAAAATTGCACCTTGTCCACCACCATACAATTCTGTCTGAGGTGTGTTTTTGTTAAAAATGAGACTAAAGTGAGACACCCAGTCATCTTCAGTAATGCTAGTACCAACTGCGTTATCCCCTTCCCTATCAAACAGTGGTCTATTAATAATTTCCCAAAATCTCTCACTATTACAAAGAGTATTGGGGTCTAAAAGTTCTTGCCAGGTTTTATCCTTTATTTCAGCTTTGCTCTTTACCAAAACCTTTTTGTAGGTGAGGCGTAGCGACCGGATCAAAAGGGGGTCTCTGGGGCTAATCTTCAGTGCTGCCTTTAACTCTCGGGCTGCTTTTGAACAACCATTTAGGGTCCCCGGAAAAGATGATAACTCGGGGGCACTTGTTTTATGGATCGTATCATTGAGTAGATCCCAGTTCACCTTTTACGATTTAAGACGACGCCTTCCATCCGTGCATTTCAAAACACCCTGGATTATCGACTTTGCCTGTAGGATTAGTAGGTTACCATCCAAAGAGATACAGACTGGGTTATGATCACTATATGTGCTTTCCTGGATTTTAAATCCTGATATAATAGATTGCAGGCCACTAGAGAGCAGAATGTGATCAATAAAAGACCCCCGGTATATCCTTTAAATGTAGGGACTTACTCATAACTACAAACATCCACCACGGACATAGCTGGAATTAGGTCAAATTCATTAAGTAATTGGTTCAGCATGTCTATCCGGCGAGAGTGTTCAAAAATGAGGCCCTCCATCCTATGGCATCCCATTAATCCCATGGCAGTATTAATTGGATTCCAACAAGGGTGCACATTAAAGTCCCCCATAATCAAAATCCGGTGGGAAATACTATCACAGTGCTGTCTAATGAAGTCGCCCAATTCAGCAATCCTACATTCCCAGCATTGTAAAAGTTAATCAAGGACACCATTGCATTCCCTCTTTTTATGGTGACTGCTTGAATATCAGTGTTGTTGGTAGTTATTGATTTAACAACACAGTTCAAGGCTAAGTCAATTTATAGAGCCAAGCCCCCTTTAACTCTGCCACTTCGTGATGGTTAAGCCGGCACAAAAAATGTTTTATAGCCTTCTAAAAATAAATCACATTCCGCCATCCGGGTCTCTTGCAAGCAGATCACCGGGAATGTCCTTATGAACTCTACCCACTTTGGATCTTTAACCTTCCCCGCCAGCCCGGCAATATTCCATGAGATGACATTGTAGGCCACTTGTCTAGATAAAGCCACACGCGAGATAACTTTTGCTCCCTCACTACAAGTTGCCAGACACCCCCCTGCTGGAATCTTATCTTATCTTATCTTATATTATCTTAGGTGCAATTTATAAAGCGCACTGACACCGTAGCTTCCTGGCGCTGATAGACAGAGCAAATGAGGGGGGAGCACAGATGGCAAAGTTCTAGCTAGGTTTTGGAAAAAGGTGAGTTTTTAACAGTTTTCTGAAGTTCAGGAAGGAAGGGGAGGATTTGATTGAGAGAGGAAGGAGGTTCCAGAGGACAGGAGCTAGGTAGGAAAGACGGCGGCCACCGAATTTCTAAGTTTTGCTTTTAGGGGTGACTAGCAAATTGCGATGGGCTGAACGGAGGTTACGTGTTGGCAGTGAGGGCGAATGAGAGATTTGAGGAACGCGGGGCCAGAGCAGTGAAGGGCCTTAAAGGTGAGACAAGCCACCTTGAAGGCGGCCCTTCGGTCAACTGGAAGCCAATGGAGGTTGATGAGCAGAGGCTTGGCAGATAGCCATCTGGGGGTTCCGTGAATCAAGCGGGCAGCTTGATTCTGAACAACTTGGAGATGTTGCATCAAGAATTGTGGAAGACCGTGATAATGGTGTTAGAAAAATCCAAGCGGGAAAGAACCAGTGAAATGACAGTTTGGGTAAGTGCTGCAGGGGGAAGAAAGTGACGAACTTTGCGGATCCTCCGAAGTTGGTGCATACAAGAGGAGACCACCGCTCCAACTTGAGCCTTAAGGGAGAGTTCGGCGTCGATGATTACACCGAGGCTCTTTACTATTTTAGCTGGGGTGGGGGGGAACCAAACTCCAGAGGCCAGAACTGCGGGCCCCAGTAGGTGTGACTGAGTCCAGGGAGGAGGAGCTCGGTTTTACCGGGGTTCAACTTCAATTGGTTCTGGTTCATCCAGAGTTGGATGTGGATCATGGCTCCGTGGAAGGTTTTAATGGCGTGTGGTGAATTGAGAGAAAAAATGATTTGTAGATCGTCGGCATAATTATAAGTGACGATGTCCCATTTCCGAAGAGACTGAATCAGTGGCCGAAGGTATAAAATAAATAAAAGCGGGGAGAGGGAGGAGCCCTGGGGGACTCCGCAGGACGTAGGAGTTTTTTTGGCAGTGTAAGGGCCCAGGCGAACCGCCTGTGTTCTTCCCGTAAGGAAGGATTTGACCCACTCAAGAGCAACGCCCTGGATGCCTGCCTGCTCGACACGGCAGAGAAGGATGTTATGATCCACTGTGTCGAACGCGGCCGACAGATCCAGTAGGACGAGGGCTTGGGGGATCCCTGCGTTGGCATTGCTCCTGAGTGTGTCAAGGACTGCCACAATGACGGCCTCTGTGGAGTGGGCAGGTCTGAAGCCAGCCTGAGTCGGCTCGAGGAATCTGACCGGGCGTCCCCCCCCTATATGCTGGTTTTGGGAGGGTAGTGGCAATACATTGGGGTTTGTGATTGCCTTTAGTCAGTCGTAGTCTTCTAATGTTGACAAAGCGGCGAATATATTTGGCGCTAGCGGGAGGGGTAAACCATGATGATCCCCCCAGGTGTTGTCCACTACCATACGGGAGCACTGATAGTTGGATCTATTAGATCTAATGTTAGTTCCAAGTCTAAGCATCTTCCCGTTAGTGTATGGAGTAAGATTGATACTATTTGGTAGGGTGGGTTGATAGAAGAAACCCAGGGGGAGCATCTGTATCCCAGAACTAAGGTTAAACTTTCTTGCTTGGGACTCTCTAAATAAACTCTCGACGATCAGGCGGTCAATAAAGTTCACAATTATACAGTCGCCCCACCTAGCTTTCTTGAGTTATTCACCTATCCCACTCATCGTGCAATAATGATGTTATGACCTATTTCAGGGCCTGCTGAAGTATTATTGGATAACCAGTGAGTCACCTTATTCCTAAGCTGGTAAAAAACCTCTGTAGAACCATGTTGAAGGGGTGGGACATTACCCAGGATAACCACCAGTGGTGTAATTGCAGAGGCAGATGTATTACCCCTGGGTTCCGCCCACTGGAATTTATCTCTCCCTGGTTCCCTTCACTGTTACGCCCTGGTCCCTGAAATGTGTGATTTTCCCTTGATCTTATAAGAGGTCTATTCGTTGACATATCCTTAACAGTACCCATCGGCACACTATCTTGAAGTCTAATACCCTGACAACTCCCAGGATGAATCCTATTGCTTGGGGTAGCATCATTATTGGGATCATCTAATACTTGTGTTGGGCCTAATGGGGGGGTCGGCTGAGTTGGTTGGGTTGGCATATTACTTAGGGCGACAGGGTGGCAAGAGGGGAACTGTTAATAACTTCAAGCCTGAGCTCTATGTCGGACAACTTGGACATATTAGGTGCTAACCTTTCCTCCAATACAGCACTCAGTACTAATTTAAGGTTTTCCAGTAAGTACTTCTCACTACCAGCTACTCCCCCCGATACTGTGATAGGTGCATGCATTTCATTGGGTTTTGATTTTTTCGCTTGTCCCATGGTGGCCTTACACTTCCTCTTGAGGCTACCAGCAGGGCGACAATTAGGGGGTGGGAGTGGAGGAGGGTTTAGGCTATTTAGGCCAGTTAAGTCCTCAGGTAGCGCTGCAGAAGTCTTCCCACCTGTCCCGCTTTTCCCCCTATTGACAGCATGTATAGTGCCTTCTCCATTTACAATAGTTACTATTGGGTACAGGGACTGCGTTGACACCTCCCCATATCTGTCGGTATAACATTAGATGAATCAGAAGCTAACATTTCGCTCAGTATACCCCCATGGTGTGGACCAGCTAACATAACATTAGAATTATCAACAACATTAGGATTCTCCCTAAGGCGTTGAAGGGGGCCCACCGTAGATCTCCTTATCGATAACTGCAGCTGCTCTAGATAAAAATGCATCCATGGTTGTAACTGTTGATTTTGTGGTAGCTAATGCCCCAGATGGAGCTGTCTGTAACTTCTTTATAACCATGATAGTAAAGCTATGACGGGAGGATAGAATGGTCTTCCTTAATACCAGGTAACAGCCTAGTTATAGCAACCAGTTAAACAATACAATACCAATTCAATAAAGGTCAGCATATAACATTCAATCCTCGAGCAATCAACCAACCATATGGGAGTTCTTGTCCAACAGATGAATAGCGTGGCCCAAGCTGGCCTCCTCCGGCCGCTGACGCTGCGGGAGTCTCCGCGTCCTTTTCAGTGCAGCCCGGCGCTTGAAAGTGACGCCTCAGGCGAGCGCCCACCAGGGATGCTGGGACTTGTGGTTCCAGGACCGCCGGCGTTGCCACCAGCGGGACGGTCTCGGGAAAGAGACAGCAGGGATAATGCGGCGTCCGGTGAAGAGAGTTTCCTCTGTTTTAGAGCCCCCGTTAAGGCAGCAGGTAAATTGGCAGCTTCAATCCCGCGCTGCGGGAGTCTCCGCGTCCTTTTCAGCGCCGCCCGGCGCTTGGAAGTGACGCCTCAAGCGAGCGCCCATCGGGGATGCCAGGACTTGTGGTTCCGGGACCGCCCCCGTTGCCACCAGCGTGACGGTCTCGGGAAAGAGACAGCAGGGCTAATGCGGGGTCCATTGAAGAGAGTTTCCTCAGTTTTAGAGCCCCTGTTAAGGCAGCAGGTAAATTTGCAGCTTCAATCCTGCGCTGCGGAAGTCTCCGCATCCTTTTCAGCGCCGCCCGATGCTTGGAAGTGACGCCTCAGGCGAGCGCCCACCAGGGATGCTGGAACTTGTGGTTCCGGGATCGCCCGCGTTGTCACCAGTGGGACCGTTTCGGGAAAGAGACAGCAGGGTTAATGCGGCGTCCGGTGAAGGGAGTTTCCTCTGTTTTAGAGCCCCCGTTAAGGCAGCAGGTAAATTGGCAGCTTCAATCCATTCACTACACTATTCCACCCAAAGCTAGCACTTTCGTTCTGGTCCTGCTTGTAATGGATTCTCACTCCTCACCTGATCTGGGTTGTACACCGATACTATAGGTCCAATGGTAACCGGTGCCATAAGAGCATCCGGCAACTTCTGAGAACTGGCATTCCTGCGTTCTGAATTTCCCCTGTCAAGAGTTTCCCCACTACTTCTCTACTAGGTGGAGCTTGCGGTACCCTAGTTCCCTCTGTCGTGGCTGATTTCTCTCCCCCTGACTCTGGATTGTACGGAGGTGGTCTCTCAGATAACAGCCTTTCTATCAAGCTGTCATCAATATCATTGTTATCTTCCTCAGCATCCTTTTTCTGCGTGTTCCCTTTCTTGACCAACAGTGGTAACAATTGATCCCCCTCAATCGTCTGTACTCTCCACCTCTTCTCTAATGCATCCCACCTCGCATCTTGGAATGCCCTAAACTACCTTTTCACTCTTTCCTGTCTCCTGTACCTGTTTCTTTCGTGTGCTGCCCTATTCCACGCATGTAATGCCTCAAATTGTGTTGGTCTAGGCAGAGGTCGCAAAAAACTTCCAATCTAAATGTTCCATAACTAGGAAAGGTCAACTCTTCGTTTCCTTCGGTCATTTTACAACAATTCTCAAGCCAATGTTTGGTATGCAACCCTACATTCATAGCCATGTAATGAGCTGGGGTATCCTCGGCGGAGTTTCTTCCCCACCCCGGGGCTCTAATTTCTTTTCTATTTTGAACAGATCTCGCAATACTTTAAAACATTTAATGATGAAACTAATGGTTCTTTTTCAGCAGCGCTCTTCTACTTCCTGATGACAATCCACCAATCGACCGTCCGGAGGTTCTCTTAAGCGATCGCTCCCTCGCTGCTCCCTGCTCTACCCCACACATGGTATCGTAGCGCCTACACTGCACTGCCATAGCAACGATTATTTCTAGAACCGAGCGCAGTGTATTTACTGTGTATTGTGCCTTATTATATTGTTGTGACACGCGCTTTGCAATTTACTAGAACTGAGCGCACTAAATCGCCGCAGCGCTTGCTGAACAGACCGTCATTTAATTTATTTTGTGCCTTATCATATTGCTGTGACACTCGCTTTGCAATTTGTTGCCTGATTGTGCTGCCCAGTTGATTGCCTGCTACATCGTGCCCAATCTCGTCCTGTTCCCTATCGTGGCTTGTAGCCATCTTGTTGCTTGTTTGTTTGTTGTGCCTCCCAGCCCTCAACCCCGCTCCTGCCTCCCAGCTGCCCCGCCCTCATCCCCCCCTTTCACTATACATATATGACAGATGACTTTGCACGCAGCGTTCACGTGCAGCGGGCGTGCCCTATGCGCGCCGAAGGTGTGCCAAAGGTAAGCCCGTTTTTGCCCGTCCGCGCCTGGACCGTGCACAGCGCCAAACCCCCTAGCCCCCGCAATACCCACTCTGCTCGCCGCATAACGTACGATGCCGCCACCCTCCTAGCCCTTAACCCCGGACGCACATCACAATGCTACGAGGCTGCCCCAGGACGTACCCACGATCCATTCGCCTGCCACTCCTGCAAGTACGCCTGCATCAAAACCCACACCAAACCCACTTCCCCCAAACACAGCTCCGACTCTAACCACCTGAAGTGCATCCTGCTTAACACCCGCTCGGTCCACAGACACGCCACAGAACTCTGGGACCTACTCGACACTGCGTCACCGGACATCGCCTTCCTTACAGAAACCTGGATGAACGCATCATAAGCACCCGACATCGCCATAGCCATCCCGGACGCTTACAAAATCATCCGAAAAGACCGCATCAATCAAATAGGAGGAGGCATCGCCATCGTCCATAAGAAAACCATCAAAATCACGACCTGCTCCGACGATATCCTCGCAACTGCCGAACACCTCCACTTCCAGATCCACACTGACCCTAGGACCACACTCAGAGGCACCCTAATCTACAGGCCTGCAGGAACCCGTAAACAATTCAGCGATTACATCACTGATTTTATCAGCTCACATGCCCTCGCCTCCGAGAACTACATTCTACTAGGAGACCTCAACTTCCACCTGGAAAACAAAAACGACAGCAACACCACCTCCCTTCTGGACAACCTGGCCAATCTCGGACTCAAACAACTGGTTAACTCTGTCATGATCTCACACCCTCAGAGTCAGTAACCTTCATTGATGGTGATAGCCTATAACGCGCAAGTTTAGAAACTGCGCTAGATTTGGTATCAGAGAAAACCCACCCCTGTCCCGTGCATCCTGCACTCCTAGGATTCATTTAACATATGATTATGCTTATTGCCGGTATTTGCTCATAAAAGTTTGCATGTGTCAATGTTTGATGAATCATGTGTATCGTAATCTGCTATTTGTTTAGTATGTGACTCTTGGCGGTGCTTGAGGAATATTGTGACTCTTGGCGGTGGTTTGGGAATACTACATTCAGGAGCAACAGCAACAGAAGTCCCTGCTTGGTAAACACGAGCACCGACCGAAGAATGAAAAGACGCGTTGGTTTCCCTTTTCTGCCGCTTTGGAAAAGACAAGCGGCAAACGGCTGAATGCACGTCAGCGTCTTTACGTTCGGGTGTGGTTCAGGTATAAAAACCACACCCGATCTTCCAGAAGGCGCTTAGCCTTCCAGCCTTCACGGAGAACGCTTCGCGCATCCCAAGGTCCCGTCCCTTCAGAGGCTGCCACTTTGGAATGAAAGGAAATTCAGCACTCGGCAGCTTTGAAAAGACAGACAAAAGCTAAGTACATGTTTTCTTTTTAAAGGCGCCCAACGCTAGCCACTTTCGTTTTGGATAAAAGAACAATTTTTGGAAAGACTATTTCTTCTGAATTGAAAAGAAGAAAAGGACTAAAGGAGGAACAAAGAATACCTGTTATTTGTTATTTAATGTAATGTGGAAGCTTCTAAGACTGATTGTGATTTTAGAGTTAGGCCAATTGCAACTGTTAGTATTAGGCCTGCTGTATTTTTGTTTCCATATCTTTGTTTAGCTTTATATGTTCAAAGAAGAAAGAAAATAAGGAAGTGCTGGAATATTAAGCAGGCATAGATAAGTAAGTGCAAGCAGGAGAAAGGGGGTGCTTTAAGACGTTGAAATACTTTAGAAAGAAAAGATTTTAATAGTGAAAATTGTATCTTTGTAGAGAAGGTGAATTAACCTACAGAAGAGAAACCTGCAAGGACGTCATCATCCTAACAGCCCTGCTAACCTGACAAGATTCTTCAACACACCACTTCCAGGACGCGAAGCCCCTTCTAGTAGAATCGCAGGTAGGAAACCTAAGAACTAGAGCAGGTCCACAAGTCATAGAAGGGAGGTTGGAGAAGAGTATAATTTACTTGGGAAGGGTTCTAAGGACAACTTGTTATTTTGCAGGTCGACTACTAGAATCTTCACTAGCGTCAGATCCGGCCACTCTCCCTAATAACTATCTAGCATCTTGGAGTGACTTGATAAAAAACCACAAGAGGTAGGATAGCTTTCTGGGAGTTTGGCTCATAGCGTCTCCGCAAAACCCAACAAGCACCTTACAGGTAAGAGCATCAAGCCATACAGGTAAGAGTGACTTGAATCACCTGACAGAAGGCTAAGCCCACGGATTACGTTTTGCCCAGGCGCTATGGACCAAACTCCTCAGGTGTCACTACAAGATATTGCAGCAATGTTAGCGGAGCTGAGGCATGAAAATGCAGAATTACGTAAAGATATGTCAGAAATGCAAGCCAAGATACAGACAACTAGTACTTCTTGGACTTCTCCGATCAGACCAGCAACCTTTCAGCCACACCTGCAAACTTTGTATAGTGGTGGCGCTTCAAGCTCTCCTGCTGCTAGCACCCAAATTCAGGTAGTAACTCCAGTTACTGTACCCCTTGCACCCCCAGAGAGGTTTTATGGCGACAGTAACAAGTTTGCTATATTCCTGAATCAATGTCATTTACATTTTGTGGCAAAACCCACAGCATTTCCAGATGACTCTTCAAAGGTAGCCTTCATTCTATCATATTTAGGTGGAGAAGCAGCTCTTTGGTCTGTACCCTACGTAGAAAGAGATGATTTAATTCTCTATGATTTGCGGCGATTTAAAAATACCATGAAGAAATTATTTGCTAAGCACGTTTTTGTGCAATCCGCAGATCATGAATTATTAAATTTGAAACAAGGTTCCTCTGATCTGTTACATTATATCTCTTCTTTCAATAGATTAGTTATAGAAGCAGAATGGCCAGAAGATAAACGAGTGTCATTATTCTATAGAGGGCTAAGAGAAGAGTTGAAGGATATGGTAACACAAATCCTTGATCCGCCCACAGACCCAGAGGAATTTATTGACTTGGTAGTCAAACTCAATCATCGCATTATAGAACGGAAAGGGGAGAAAGGGAAAACAGATTTCAAGGTATTTCTGCCTAGAGACAAGACAAATCTTAAACAGGAATCCACAGCTAGGTTAGACCCTGTAGAACCAATGCAAATAGGGACCATAAGAGGGCCTTTAACCAAAGACGAGAGAGAGAAGAGAAGAAAACTGAACCAGTGCATGTATTGCGGTAAATCCGGACACTTTGTCAAAGAATGCCCTACTCGACCCACAAGACCTAAGTCGAAGTCAGTGGATGTAAGCATAGTAGATCAGACGGAAAACTAAAAAGCTCGATAGATCAGGAGGTCAGTTTATCGGGTAAACAGCTTAGTTTGGCCTCAAATGCACCTACCGCCTCTCATAGCCATCTCAGTATTAGAATTCTTTTACAATCACAGAAGGACAAAAGTCGTTCATGGTCCATAGATGCCTTGATTGATTCTGGAGCCACAGGAAATTTTATTGACACCCAATTATTTGAGAAATTAGAGTTAAAAAGAAATGAGAAAATCTCTCCAGAAACAGTTAGGGCTGTGGATGGGAAAGAACTGACTTCAGGTCCTATACAGTTTAATACTGAAGAATTACTTATGACATGTGCAGACAAGCATCTAGAAAACATAGTTTTTGACATAATTGATGCTCCCCAGTTTGGTCTGATTTTAGGTATTCCATGGTTAGTACTTCATAATCCCTACATAGACTGGAAGAATAGAACTCTTTTGTTTAAGTCGGATTATTGCCATGTAAACTGTTTCCAACAATACCCGCGTGCTGAACTTAAGGTTCAGGGGTACAATTTTCCAAAGCAAATTCAGAGTGTTCTGACTGTCACAGGAGTCCCTGAAGAGTACCATGACCTTTTGGATGTTTTTGACAAAAAAAAGGCCAACACCTTACCACCTCATAGGGACTATGACTGCCAAATTGACTTAGTTCCGGGAGCTACCTTACCATGTAGCAGGATTTACGCTCTCACCGAGAAAGAAAATGAACATTTGCGTACCTATTTAGACGAATATTTGGCAAACGGGTTTATCAGACATTCCAAGTCCCCCGTATCTTCCCCTCTATTTTTTATACCAAAGAAAGGGGGAGAATTGCGCACATGCATCGACTATCGCGCAATCAACAACGTGACTGTCAAAAATAGGTATCCGTTACCCTTGATTCCGACTCTACTTGACCAAATCAAAGATGCAACAATTTACACCAAGTTAGATTTGCGTGGGGCTTACCATCTAGTAAGGGTTCGAGAGGGAGACGAGTGGAAGACTGCTTTCCGTACTAAGTTTGGACTCTACGAGTACCAAGTCATGCCCTTCGGACTCTGTAACGCTCCAGCCGCATTTCAATTTTTTATTAATGAGGTTTTGAGAGAGTTTCTTGACGTATGTTGTATTGTCTATATTGATGATATTCTCATATACTCAAAAGACACCTCAGAACATGTAAAGCAAGTACGAGCCATTTTGAAACAGCTTTTACAGAATTCTCTATTTGTTAAATTGGAGAAAAGCTTGTTCCATGTCACCACAGTGGACTTTTTGGGGTATATCCTCAGTCCTTCTGGCATAGAAATGGACCAAAAAAAGGTACAAGCCATAATGGATTGGCCAGTTCCCAGTAGTGTGAAACAAATTCAAAGCTTTTTAGGTTTCGCAAATTTTTATAGGCGATTCATTAAAGATTTCTCAAAAATCATCACTCCAATTACTAAGTTATTGAGAAAAAACACCAAGTTCGAATGGGATTCAGAAGCTGAAGCAGCTTTTCAGAAATTAAAATCACAGTTTACTACCGCTCCTATTCTGAAACATCCAGATCCTTCACAACCCTTTATTGTTGAAGCTGACGCCTCTCAATTTGCAATTGGAGGAATACTATCCCAAAGAAGTACCAGTACTGGCCAAATGCACCCCATAGCGTACTATTCTCGAAAATTAAATCCCACAGAACAGAATTATGCTATAGCAGATAGAGAGTTACTAGCTATAAAAGCTGTTTTCAAAGAATGGCGACACTATTTGCTGGGTGCCCGTCATCCTGTGACAATTTACACTGACCACCGAAATCTTCAATCACTTAAATCTATAAAAGCTTTATCAGCCAGACAATTAAGGTGGACTTTGTTCTTTAACGATTTTGATTTTATTATCACTTTTCGTCCTGGAAAGGAGAATAATAAAGCTGATGCTTTGTCAAGAATTGGAATAAATGATGACATGAATGTAAGACAAGAACCGGTAATTCCAATCATACCTGCTGAACGATTTCTCGTGGGTCTTATAGATTCAGATGTGGTGTCAGATCTAAAAAAAACTTTTCAGTCACAATCTAAAGAGGAATGGAACAAACTTTATCCGTTGTTATCTTGGAAGGAAAATTTGTTATTTATGAATGGTCAAGTTTTTGTTCCTATTGAATCTCTTCAGAAACGTGTTTTACAATTGTATCATGACACTTCACTATCGATACATCCTGGGGTAACCAAAATGTACCAGTTGATCAAGAGAAAATTCTGGTGGCCCTCAATGCACAAAGATATTCAAAATTATGTAGAAACTTGTACTGTCTGCAGTCAGAACAAACCTGTACATCATGCTCCCAGTGGTTTTCTTTTACCTCTGGCTTTACCACCGCAACCTTGGCATACAGTCTCCTTAGATTTCATTGTTGAGTTACCGCGCTCTAAATCTGGTTACACTACTATTCTTACTGTGGTAGATCATTTCACTCGTTATGCCCATTTTGTACCCTTAAAAAAACTTCCAACTGCTCTGGAACTAACTCAAGTGTTTATGAAGGAAATTGTAAAGTTACATGGCATTCCATCGGTATTAGTTTCTGATAGAGGGCCACAGTTCATCTCCCATTTTTGGCGGAATCTGGGTAAGGCTTTGAACATGGAAATCCGTACCTCTACCAGCTATCATCCACAAACTGATGGTTTAACCGAACGTACGAATCAAACAATTGAACAGTTGTTAAGATGCATGTTAGTAACTCATGATCAAGAATGGTCAGAAGTTTTGTGGGCTGCAGAATTTGCGTACAACAACTCTGATCATTCTTCAATTGGTATGTCCCCTTATTTCTGTACTTATGGCTATCATCCTAAGGAAATAATGGGAGCAGATTTTGAGTCAACACTAGTTCCAGCAGTATCAGATTATGTGCAGGAGCTAGTTGCTAATCAACAGGAAGCACAACAACATTTGGCACAGGCCAAGGAATCTCAAAAAGTGTATGCTGATAAACATCGTTCCAAAGCCCCACTATATTCAGTAGGAGATAAAGTGTGGTTAGCAACCAAGAATCTAAGGTTGAAATGTCATAAAACTTTTCGCCCAAGGTTTATAGGCCCCTTCCCTATTGAAAAGGTGGTCAATCCAGTTTGTGTAAGATTAACACTGCCTGTCAAGTATCGTATTCACCCTGTGTTTCATATTTCTTTAATTAAGCCTTGCAATCCAGAAACAAGGGATCTTGGACACCCTCCTGCTATTGATGTTGATGGGGTTCCAGAATACGAAGTTAAGGCTGTCCTAGATTCTAAGAGAGTGAAAGGAAAGCTTCATTATCTAGTTGACTGGAAGGGTTACGGTCCTGAAGAAAGGACGTGGGAGCCATTGGTGAACCTGCAGAATGCTCCTAAAATATTGAAATCATTCCATGCTAAGTATCCCGATAAGCCAAAGCCTGTCCCTGTGGTTTTAGGGGGGATTCTACGAGGGGGGTACTGTCATGATCTCACACCCTCAGAGTCAGTAACCTTCATTGATGGTGATAGCCTATAACGCGCAAGTTTAGAAACTGCGCTAGATTTGGTATCAGAGAAAACCCACCCCTGTCCCGTGCATCCTGCACTCCTAGGATTCATTTAACATATGATTATGCTTATTGCCGGTATTTGCTCATAAAAGTTTGCATGTGTCAATGTTTGATGAATCATGTGTATCGTAATCTGCTATTTGTTTAGTATGTGACTCTTGGCGGTGCTTGAGGAATATTGTGACTCTTGGCGGTGGTTTGGGAATACTACATTCAGGAGCAACAGCAACAGAAGTCCCTGCTTGGTAAACACGAGCACCGACCGAAGAATGAAAAGACGCGTTGGTTTCCCTTTTCTGCCGCTTTGGAAAAGACAAGCGGCAAACGGCTGAATGCACGTCAGCGTCTTTACGTTCGGGTGTGGTTCAGGTATAAAAACCACACCCGATCTTCCAGAAGGCGCTTAGCCTTCCAGCCTTCACGGAGAACGCTTCGCGCATCCCGAGGTCCCGTCCCTTCAGAGGCTGCCACTTTGGAATGAAAGGAAATTCAGCACTCGGCAGCTTTGAAAAGACAGACAAAAGCTAAGTACATGTTTTCTTTTTAAAGGCGCCCAACGCTAGCCACTTTCGTTTTGGATAAAAGAACAATTTTTGGAAAGACTATTTCTTCTGAATTGAAAAGAAGAAAAGGACTAAAGGAGGAACAAAGAATACCTGTTATTTGTTATTTAATGTAATGTGGAAGCTTCTAAGACTGATTGTGATTTTAGAGTTAGGCCAATTGCAACTGTTAGTATTAGGCCTGCTGTATTTTTGTTTCCATATCTTTGTTTAGCTTTATATGTTCAAAGAAGAAAGAAAATAAGGAAGTGGTGGAATATTAAGCAGGCATAGATAAGTAAGTGCAAGCAGGAGAAAGGGGGTGCTTTAAGACGTTGAAATACTTTAGAAAGAAAAGATTTTAATAGTGAAAATTGTATCTTTGTAGAGAAGGTGAATTAACCTACAGAAGAGAAACCTGCAAGGACGTCATCATCCTAACAGCCCTGCTAACCTGACAAGATTCTTCAACACACCACTTCCAGGACGCGAAGCCCCTTCTAGTAGAATCGCAGGTAGGAAACCTAAGAACTAGAGCAGGTCCACAAGTCATAGAAGGGAGGTTGGAGAAGAGTATAATTTACTTGGGAAGGGTTCTAAGGACAACTTGTTATTTTGCAGGTCGACTACTAGAATCTTCACTAGCGTCAGATCCGGCCACTCTCCCTAATAACTATCTAGCATCTTGGAGTGACTTGATAAAAAACCACAAGAGGTAGGATAGCTTTCTGGGAGTTTGGCTCATAGCGTCTCCGCAAAACCCAACAAGCACCTTACAGGTAAGAGCATCAAGCCATACAGGTAAGAGTGACTTGAATCACCTGACAAACTCCCCCACCCATATAGCTGGACACACACTCGACCCTATCTTCACCTCCTGCAAACACATCTCCTTCGATCACTCCACAGCTCTCCATTGGACGGATCACAGCTGTGTTCACTTCAGCTACAAAAGCACCCGACCCACAAGCACCCACAACCTATTCCGCGAAGAAACTGGAAAAAAATCACCACCGACCAACTCCTCACATCACTCAACCAAAACCCTCCCACCCTCTCATTGGACCCAAACCAAATTGCCACCAAACTCACGCAATGGATCACTCACAGCGCTGAAAAATTAGCACCCCTGAAAAACGGCCAGATCAAATCAGGTAACAAAAAGGCTCCCCCTAGAGAAAACATGGAGAAAAAACCCAACCACCGACAATATGACCACCCACAAGACAGCCACCCTTAAACACCACCAACTGATTAATTCCACCAAGAAATCAGCATTCAAGGATCGAATCGACAACAACGCCCATAACAGCAAGGAACTTTTCAACATCGTCAAAGAATTCACCAACCCCACCACAGCCTCAAACGACATTACTCCCTCCCAAAACCTCTGCGACTCATTATCCTCCTTCTTCTACAACAAAATTGCCGATATTCACAACAGCTTCAAGAACATTCCCCACGAACAATCCTCTCCACCCCCCTCAGAACCTTCACCGCCATCCAACAACTTCAGCGCCTGGAACCCAGTCACCACTGAAGACACCATCGCCTAATGAACTCAATCCACTTTGGATCGCCAACCGACCCCTGCCCCACCACATCTTCAACAAAGCAGACTCCATCATCGCACCCCATCTCCGCGATGTCATCAACTGCTCATTCAACTCTGCAACCTTTCCAGAAAGTTGGAAACACGCCGAAGTCAGCGCCCTCCTTAAGAAACCCACAGCAGACCCCTCTGAACTTAAAAACTATCGCCCCATATCCCTTCTCCCATTCCCTGCCAAAGTCATTGAGAAAGCCGTCAACAGACAGCTCGCCGCCTTCCTCGAATCCAACAACTCCCTGGATCCCTCTCAATCAGGATTTCGAGCCAAACACAGCACCGAAACCGCCCTCATTGCAGCTACTGACGACATCCGAACACTACTGGACAACGGAGAAACAGTGGCCCTCATTCTACTCGACCTCTCCGCCGCTTTCGACACAGTCTGTCACAGCACCCTTATACAACGCCTCAGCAACATAGGCATTCAAGGAAAAGCCTTGGACTGGATCATCTCG
Organism: Lissotriton vulgaris; assembly: GCF_964263255.1. NCBI lineage: Eukaryota > Metazoa > Chordata > Amphibia > Caudata > Salamandridae > Lissotriton > Lissotriton vulgaris. Next base: position 103,187,981 of record NC_141694.1, read on the forward strand.
TTCCTCGCTGGAAGAACTCAAAGAGTCCGACTTCCCCCATTCAATTCAGAGGACTCTGAAGTCATCTGCGGCGTACCACAAGGATCATCACTCAGTCCCACCCTCTTTAACCTTTACATGAGCCCACTCGCATCCATTGTGTGCCAACACAACCTCAACATCATCTCCTACGCTGACGACACCCAGTTAATCCTTTCCCTCACCAAAGACCCTAACACCGCCAAAACCAACCTTCACGAAGGCATGAAAGAAGTAGCCGAATGGATGAAACATAGCCGCCTAAAACTCAACTCAGACAAAACGGAAGAGCTCATCCTAGAATCCTCCCCCTCTGCATGGGACGACTCATGGTGGCCTACAGCTCTGGGCACAGCACCCACACCCACAGACCACGCACGTAATCTTGGCTTCATCCTAGATTCCTCACTCTCGATGTCCAGACAAGTCAACGCAGTCTCATCCTCCTGCTTCAACGTACTTCGTATGCTCAAAAAAATCTTCCGTTGGATTCCCCCCGAGACAAGAAACACTGTCACCGACGCACTGGTCACGAGTCAGCTGGACTACGAAAACACTCTATACGCCGGAATCACAGCCAAATTACAGAAAAAACTCCAACGCATCCAAAACGCATCAGCGAGACTCATTTTGGACATCCCTCGCCAAGAGCACATTACCGGACACCTGAAAGACCTCCACTGGCTCCCCATCAACAAGAGAATAACGTTCCGTCTCCTCACCCACGCACACAAGGCCCTTTACAAACTAGGACCCGAATGCCTCAACACTCAACTGTCCTTCTACACACCCACCCGCCAACTAAGATCCTCCAATCAAGCCCTCGCCACAGTCCCGTGTATCCGAAGATCCACCATGGGAGGTAGATCCTTCTCCTACTTGGCGGCCAAGACCTGGAACTCACTCCCCACTCACCTCCGCCTTACACAGAACCACATCTCCTTCAGAAAAGAACTCAAAACCTGGCTATTCGACATAAAATGACCCCCCCCTCCCCAAGTGCCTTGAGACCCTCAGGGTGAGTAGCACGCTATAGAAATCCCTGAACTTGAACTTGAATCCCAGTGCGGCTTCACACCAACCTCCCTATTACAGAGCGGCACCTTCTGACGTCACTTACCTCCGCTTGCAGCAGTTCCCCTCCTTTACAAGTCGTCTCTCACTCACGCACACGGCCCATTCATACACTGAAATAATAGCCTGCACGTCCAAGCAATCACTTCGCTGACTGTACGTCCACAGTCCTGTTATTGTCTACCTCAACTGGCAACTGACCGGACTGGACAATCATCTCAACTGATAAGTTACAACCACTCAATGTTAAAACAACACACGACCAGCGTCAGTTACTCACGCACTCACACATTCGTTCCCCCTATCTCGGTCCAGCGGGCAATCAATGGTACCTCACGATTTAACAATGGTCGACAATTACGCTGGGTGTCTGCTACACCCTAACCTCTTAAGCTACTCCTTGAGCCTAAGACTTTCCCGGGCTATGTGCGCTCACAGCCTGATCTCCTTTCATACAACACACATTCCAACTTTGCAAGACATCACAACATAAACACCGCAATCTAACAACAAATAACCCTATTCATACTCACTCTCCCATGAACTGCTGTGTTCGCCGCACCATCACTCTCTGTCGGTTTCCATGAAATGCTGTCTTCCGCCGACAATCCACTGGGCAATCATCACCTATATTCTATGGGCCTTAGGAAATTCTTATCCTAATCTAGATCTCCCCTCACTCCAGAGACAACCATCCTTGGTTGCTACCATTTGTTGGGGCCGGATTCTATCTAAAATTTTCTTACCATTCTTTAGAATCCGCGGTCGACTGGACCATTGCTGTCTGAAAGGAAGTGTAGAGAGAAGATCGCCAAATCAGAACTCATAACAACTTGGACATAGAAACAACCAATTTGGAAGAATCACTGACTACAAAATGAAGTTTAAAGATTCATTACAAAGCCAAAAATAACTGAACATACAAGCACCTCAGTAAGAGGTTCAGGAAATAAACTGGCACTAATACAAACATAATCCTACGCAAGAGTCTCAGACGACTCAGTATGAAAATCAACGTTAATTCCAAAAGCATCAGGCACACTATAACAGTCCCAGCTTGAAGCCTCGACTGCATATGCTCAAAGAAAGAAAAGGTTAGTCTGACCCTACACTAACTCTAAGGTGACATCCCTACTTAGCATTCCCTCCCAGACAAGAGAAAAGGTGTAGGCAGTGAAGACTTCCTAAGAAGTACACTCACTTTCCCTGGGTAGGTAGCCTAAGCTACAGAGCTCGTTCTAAGATGCTCCTCCTACACCCCTCTCCTGTCCGTCCCCCTCAAGTCTACACCGCTTCTGCTCTCCAACCTCGGGGTGCTGTCCCTAATACAAATTCCCAAAATCAATAAACACGCCTTTAACACACCTCTTCAAGTAGGTGGTTCCTCCTAAAATTTTCCAGTAGGCCTTCTGCTTCTTCCAAAAACGGTTGCTGTGTCCTTGGGTCCCAGGCACATTCTCTGCCAAATGTATCATCCCCGTATTCCGATTCACTCCCTTTGTTCTCGCTCCTACCAAACTAACTTCTAAATCAATGGATTATTCTACCTAACAAGCGAAGTGTCCTTGAACCTGCAACAGAAGAGCATGAGAACACAACCTTGCACGAACATGAAGTTACAATTCAAAATCCGTCTGAGGAAGGAGCCTTTCCCAATTAAAACACATTTCAGGTCTACACCATTAAATCACGCTAAGAAAAATACAGATAGGCCTCTGCTGGCGTTTCCATGTCTCAGGTCTTTACTCCTTTAAATGCATTTCTAAAACTACAACATAAGTGGAGAAGTGTGGCTCACCGGTTAGAGACGGCAGACCCAGAAGCAGAGGTCGGCCCGGGACCAGGGTTCAATTCCAGACGTGGCAGGTTATGGAACCAATGTCAGCGGGCTCGATAAATCTCGCCTCGGTGCCTCTCTAACCATGCGTCCCACGCTGCAACTCTGGGCAATAGCTTGCTTAATCTCCACAACGGCTCCCTCGCTGCTGGGGATGCCTGGCTTCACCTTGGGGAGGCCCAATAGGGACCATTTCACAGGGAAAGCCAGGACGGGTTCCCCAGCGGTACACAGTGCCAAGAAACCCCGGGGTGAACATGCACTCTACAAATTCATCATAACATAACATAAGCTTTACATTTATCGTTCAAAATCATTGCATTTCATTACATTTTAAAGCATTATTCTTTCTCATGTTAAAGCATCACTATTGTTCATTAATGAGAATCCTACACGTGCAACTTCCAATATGGCACGTTCAATCCTAATGCGACAATTTAAACATTTCTGCATTACTTAAGGCATATTATCGGTTAAGGAACTAAATTAGTCTTTGAATAACATAAGCACACAGTAATCACATGTTAACACAATCCTCTAAATATGCGGGTGCTGACTACTTGGGATTATATTGCACCCCTACAAATTTCACAATAACATGGCGCTCTATCAGATCCGTGGTCATTCTATGCATCAAGAATGATTCCACTACAGGCAGACTAGTGTGGGTTCTGTGGTCTTTGGGATAGCATCCCCTCAACTCCTGAGCACACTCCACAGACAGACCCACTGTTGTGTGTTCTTGTTATCACACCCATGGGTAGGGGCACGTTTCACTTGTGAGGCACTGTAGTGGCTCACTAATATGGATTGTGAATTCCGTAGACTCTCTCCAGAGTAACCACACTTCCTTGTGCAACCTAACACAGAGCAGTACAGTATCTGCACTTGTGCTTTCCTGTAAACTTGTATCACAAAGAAAATATGTTCTTACTTTTAGAAGAGTTGAAACCATTCCCTTGGCCACTTGAAGCTAATAAATGATTATCGACTGTCCTATTGTATCAAGAAAAAATGAAGATGGAAGCACGTTCCTTTAAAATTCTTGTTACCAAAATTCGTACTAGAAAACAGGGTTGCCCTAATTTTGCACGTATTCCCTCAACAGATGGGTCTACCATACTCACAAAGGAAAAGTTATTGGAGAACAAATCGTTCACTTGTGGGGGGCTTGGTGAACAGCTTCCCCCATTGACTAATGCAGAGCTCTGTACCGCACCCAGCCTTACACAAAACCATACACTTGCATAGCAAAATAAATCCTGTCTATTATATTCTTAGCTCAAGCGGAAAGGTTATTTTTATTACAGAAACCAGCTACATGTAATTCACTACCTTCAGCAATTAGACTCCCCTCTCAATAACTGTGATTAAAAAGAAATTACAGACTGCCCTGTTTGTCTAGGCAGTATGTTAACCTACACTGGAAGACATGTTTGGGTAATGATAGTTATGTAAATGTGGTAAATGAAATCGTCACCTTTAGAAACGAGTCTGTATAACCTGCTTTAGGAAAAGCTGCCGTATTTTGTTCGAGGTGCGACAGAGCTGCCACAAAATCAAAACAATCCAAGCTTAATCTTGGCAGTCAAGCACCCTGCAGAAAACTAAATTCGATTTTTTTTTGTGTGGCAACAGTTCCTCAGGCTTGTAGGCTACGTTGAGGGCACTCATGTCTTACTTTCCCTTTTCTATTCCTTCCTAATTTCTGTACAGGAATCAGAAGAGCTAACACTCCTTAAACATTCTGAGAGTTTACAATCCTGGTTCTTTAATAACTGACCTTGTGGCAAATGTCAGGTTCCACCCATGACTCCTATATAGGTCTCAACTGTGTCCTATATGACTGGCTTCCATGAGGAGACTTTAAGGCATTCTGAATTTTTATCATGTATTTGTTTGAATCCGTATTAAATAGATGTGGTTTTACTGTTATGTTTCATTTGTGTTATTCGACAGTGCTTATGCCCCATTCACGTGGATTATGGTTCCTGTAAATCAGTGCAGCAACAAGGAGCCAACGCCGGTCCATTATTGCCCACAAACACACAAGGGCTGTTATAGAGCACACTTTTTGGGTGCTTGAGACAAGCTTTTGAGTGGGGGACACTCCAATATTGACCTCCATTAGCATCCACATTTGTCGCAGAGTGTTTACTACGCTGCACAATTTAGCTATATGTAAGGGACACCCAATGCAGCCTGAGCAGGGCAGCTGTGATAAGGAGAAAGACCTCCCACTTCAAACCCTTCCCATGATGACACCAGGGCAGCAGATGGAATAGAGAGACGCTAGTCCATCACCTACAATTAATTTAAAGGTATGTTTATTCAAGTAAAAACATGCAATGCATAATGAGGTAGTCACAGTCAGAATCCAGTCGCCTCATTTATGAGGCCTTGCGTCAGTTTTCCGCTTCCGATGCGTCACTTTTTGTGACGCATCGGCGGCGTTAAACATGCCTCCTGTTGCGCACTATTTACAAAGTGACGCATCTAAGCAGATGTGTCACTTTGCAAACCCCTGCGCTACATTATACCTGCGTCAGGTATAATGTATGCAGGGGGGCGTTCCCCCGCTACAAGCCTCTTAGAAGTGACGCAGTGAAATCTATGAGATTTCACTGCTTCACTTCGACGACGCTGTTGCTTCAAAATCTTGCGCCTGCCTCACAGCAGGCATAAGAGTGACGCAAGCCCTTTCACATGGGGCTTACCCCATGTGAAAGGACGCATTGCTGGAGTTGCGTCACTTTTGTGACACACTCCAGCAATGCGTCACTTTTGCGCTTACAGATACGTCAGAAATACTGACGTATCTGTAACTCCTTGCGACATGATGCGTCATACATTAAATATGACGCATCCGGTATGTCGCAAGGAGTGCGCACTGAGAAGTGAAGCATCGCTGCTTTCACGCAGCGATGCATAATTTCTCAAAAATGAGGCACCAGGAAAGTAATTTCTATTTCCATTTGTAATCATAGGAAATCTGAAGACTTCCCCATCACATTCTATTTTTAGATATACCTTTGGACACCACTTTTAAAGGTGACACACCGGTTGTCCACATGTTATTTTTAACCATCTGGATTTCCCCTGTTTGTCCGGTAACTTTGTATCTAAGAACGCACCCCTGTATTAGTCCAGCAGGAGATTGAGCCCGCCCTGGTGGCATTGTCCTCCGAAGGTGGGGAGAGGTTGCTGATGATGCAGCATGACACTAATAAGTGTGTGAGCATTCCTCTTCAATAAGGAATAGCTTCTCTCATGTTCCAATTTGGACAGTGGTCACTACACACCCCTAATTGGTACTTGAACATTGGGCAATAGTCGGTAGTAGTGCGTGGCAACCATACTTTTGGTCATTGGATGCTATGACCTGGGAGGACATAGGATGGCTAAAAAACCTACCTCTCTCACCTATGGGTTATAGATAATGATTCAAGAAATGCAAACATGCTTCTCTCCTTCTTCAATGAAGTTGTGCCACCTCAACCTTTGCCCTCTTCGTATGAGATTCTCTCTTTCTCCCATTGTGTCATTACATTTTTTTTAATTGATGTTTAAGAGTATCATATAATGTGTTCATAGTTGGGGGTGGGTGTCAGTCCGCCAGAAAAAATACGTACAGAATCTTGTCAGGTAAAACACTTACTTTCAATAACTTAAATCAACAGCACAGAGCAGACAGGCTTAACTTAGGAAAACATGTAAAGTATTTGGCAGTACAAAAACTGTTAAAAAACAAAACACTACACAATAGAAATCCTACAACCAATTTCAAAAACTGAAGAAAACTGTAATGAGAAAAAATACACCAAATTTATTATAATCCAATAAATGGAGCCAGAGACATGAATTTCTTAATTTTTTTAATCAATAGTGTCTTAACAAACAGCACAGGTATTGCAATGCACCAAAGGCTAGGTAAAACGAATGTATGATGATACTACGCAATCATGTTGATTGCGGTATCTTACAAAGCAGGCTTTACAATGCAAGTTGTTTCAACAACTTGCACTGGAGGGCGCTGGACTTAGGGAGAGTATGATTTACTATTCCAACACCAAGTCTACGTACAGTAGGTAAGGTGTTAGAAAAGTAAATCGTACTATTCCTTAGCTTAGAGCGCCATCCAGTGCAAGTCGTTGAAACAACTTTCGTTGTAAAGCCTGCGCTGTAAACCTACCGCAGTGAAACGCCTGCGTAGTAAAGGTCGTCTCCCAGGTAAAACTAGTACAGAAGCCTGGTAAAGAAAGTCTGTACCAGTTTTTTTTCTGGATTCAAAATCCTCCAGTGAAGCAAGGTTGAAGGCTGTACTTCACAAAGTCCTCTTGAGGATTGTTACAGTTTGGCTGAGGCCCCACTGAAGCCTTTGTTGTTTGCAGTTTTTTAGTGAGGGTCCCCTAAAGTCTTCTTTTGGAAGGCTAAAAATCAACCTGATTTTGTAGGTCTGCTGAGGTTATGCCTTGTGTGGATAGCATTGGATGATTAGTCTCAGTCTTCCGGAGGTAGAATATTTTTTAAGTCCCAGACTTTTTTATCATCTTTTAGTGAATTTTTTTTAAGTCCCAGCCTTTTTATCATCTTTTAGGAGCCATTCCTCCTTGTTAGTTCTAAGGCTCTCAGGATCTCAGGGACAGTACTTAAAGTCCAGAATGCAATCCAGCAGACACCACTACCACAGTCCACTAAAGGTCCACTTGTCACTGGTCAATTGGTAAAACTGGGAAAAGGCCTTTTGCAGCTTTTTGTGTTTGTGTTATAGAACTGCTCATGTGCGCAGTGATCAGAAAGGAAAGTAAAAACTAGGGGTGGACGGAATTTGCGAAATTGCTCCAAATCTCCGCAAGCACGCGGAATTTTCGCAAAGGTGCGGAGATGGCTTTTCCCGCCCATTCGCGATGTGTTTTTGTGGGCTTGCAGGGAAATTTATCTCTAACTTGCCCATGCGGTCGCTAATGGGCATGGTCATCTTGCTCGCGATGCTAATTTCCTGTTCCGTATCTAATGACGTGTCCCCTACCAACAATCCCACGCGAAGGGATAGGAAAACTCGTCGGGGAACGCAAAGATCCGGTAAGTCGCTACCGTGCGCGCGAGAATACATTTTTAAGCGCGAACAAGAAAATACTTCTGTTTCGCGTCAGATTGCGAAAGTTTTGACATTTTCGCGCTCTCCGTGGAACGCAGAAATGTCAAAATATCGCAAATTCTGCGAGCCGAGCAAAATTTACGACCAGGTCTAGTAAAAACAAATCAATTACAATTCACAAAATATTCATAGTTCAATAACTATGACGATGAGAAACTCAAGATAGCCAAGGCCAAGAAGTCTGTCTGAGGGATTTATACAATCATATTTTTGCTTCTTGTTCAAAAATGGGTATTGACTTGTTTAATCCCACAACCCACAAGGGTATAAATCGGCAATCCAGGCTGGGATGGTTAAGATTGTCAACGTTCCGACCCAACTGTTGTATGAGGTTAATTAGGTCCTTGCATGCGGGTCTTCATCAGGACGGTAGGGTTGGTGTGATTTATATCAGGCAACCTCACAGCGGTGCAGCTACACTGTGTGTTGGGTAAGGTGTTGCTTCACTGCGCTCCCTTCCCTCTCAATTAAAAGTAAGTTTAATAAAGTCCTCAATGCCTCAATCTCAACATATGGGCGTTCCCTGATGGATTCAGTTCGATAATTAGCAAATGTTCATGGGTGACAACCAATGGTTCAGGAAACTTCAGGGATAAACTATTATAAATCGCAGCACAGAGGACAGGAAATTAATTCCCACCAGGCCGCGTCTCTGCGAATGAATCGTACCTAGAACTCTCCTGCGATCCAGGTAGAGTGTCTGTGCACGCCTTGCACAGCCACTCTACCTGGATCCACTGGAGAGTTCTCAGTGGCCGGTTTTAATAGTTTATCCCTGAAGTTTCCTCAAACAATGGTTGTCAATCTTACGTTCCTCACCCATTCTATCTTGAAGGCCTAAGGCATACTCTTTAGTCTGGTAGGAGCATTTGACAACTCATCAAAGGAAGCACTGACAAGGAAGCTACTGTCAGGGTACTGTTAATGAACCTACTACAGCTTCAGACAGGAAAAGCAGAACCTCACCTCTCCCACTTGTCATTCTCTAGTTCTACCCATGTTCTCTTTCCTTCATCTCTCTAAAATCTTAGCCCTTTCTTATTAACTCTATTTCTCCACCTCTACCTCCTTTTCTCATTTATCAACTTCTTTGTCTCTCTCTGTCTCTCTCTCCCAATCTAAATCTCTTCCTCTTATCTTTCTTTGGATCTCTTTCTCAATTTCACATCACCCCTTCACCTCAGCTATCTTGATTATTCTCTTTCTTTGTAGTTCTCTCTACCTCCCCATTTCGTCCTCTTTTTCTGTCTTACAACTCTCTATCATAATATAAGCATCACCTTTCTTGCTCTATTTCACATCTCTGGACACCCTCTTTCCCCCATACACCACATTTCTCTTTTTACTCTTCACCCATATCTACATTTCTGTCTTCCCCACCACACTCTTTCAATGATCTCTTTTTCAATTCCTCTTCCCATTTGGTCCCCTCCCTCTAATTTACACCTCTTTGTTTTTCCTCAAGTCTCTGTCTAAATCGACTTCTTGCTGCCTCTACCTCTAATTCACCTCTTTTTCCACTCTACCTCTCCCTACCTCATCCATTGGAGTGCTGTACTCCTCTCCCTTGCTCTACTCTTCCCTTTCCCTACCTCAACCTCTCTACCATACTCTAAAACCATACCCATTTCTCTACCTTTCTACCTACATCTTCCTCTTTCTAACTCTCAATATATTTCCTTCTGGCTACCTCACCTTTCTCTATTTATTTCACTTTACTTCTTTCTCAACCTCAAATACCTTTCTACAGAAACTCTATCTCTACCTTGTTTTGCCTCTACGTTAAGGGCACTTAAATCAGGCACTGTTGTTAGTGCTCTATGACCCTTCTTCTAGAAGTTCCAAGTGCCAAATTATCTACAGTGCTGTGCCTGATAACTGGGGAGTCCAGAGGGCTGATAACGGAGGTGGACACTGGAATCTAAGAGCCTTTGTTGTTAGGCCTGGAAGCTAAGACGTCTTAACCTTAGAAAGCACAGGAGGAGCGAGACTTGATCATTTGGGGATGAGAGTCTCTCATAGTTGGTACCTCAGAAACGTTAGGTCTTAGTTTGCAAAATTCACATTTGGCAAAACCATCTTTTGTGAGATCAAAATCCACGAAAAGTCCCAAGTGCAGACTTCTGCACAGAACCTGGCCCAGCTGAAACTCCAGATAGAGCTGATGGATACATTGATTTTATTGGTCTCTGTAGGTATCATGTCTTGGGAAGCCTTTGCCAGCTCTTCACTGACAAGAATCTGTGAAACTCTGAATAGGTTCAGTCTGTGACTGTTGCTCACTGCCAAGTCCTGAGCTCTGCAAAACTCGCATCAGAAATACCCATAGGAGGTGCATGGCACATTTAGCATCACAGTATACTGCAAGAGCACAGTAATTAAATTCTGCAGTTTTTTTGTAGTTTAAGCCAGCAATAAAGGACTATGAGTGGCCTATAAAATCTGATATTTGCTGTAACTCCTGGTAATTCACATATTGAAAATATGAGTTTGGCATGAGTTTAAAATGCATCTAAATTGTAAACGCCAACATCTGGTCAAAAATGTACTTTACGAGACACTGTCTCCTGTATGCATTCCTCTTTTCAACAGCAAACAATGAAAAGTGTACATTTTTGAATAAAAAACTGAAAAACATTCTTTTTTAAGACTATAACTGGCAATCATCCCTTTGTAACAGCCTCAGCACTTCACACGGTAGAACTTGTCTGTCAGAACTGTAGATAGTAAGGGAGACTGTCAATATGGCCAAACATTTTTATTACGACACAGGGCTAAGGGAGGCCAATGCCAATTTAAAGGTGCACAGACCCTGGCCTGCCTTATGCTTTCCAGCTATCACATGCCCTGACAAATGTTCATGCACCACCACAACTGCAGTAGTATAGCACCCCGACGATAAAACCAGAAGCCCTGTGATAATAATGTGTGCAACCACTTCAGCAATCAAACAAGAAAATAAAAATCTAAGTATTCTAAATAAACATTTATGTTTAAGAATGTAAGACTGATAAGTTAAACTCTCCCACAATGATACCCAGGGCCAAATTTATCAAGGGCTTGCATTGCCTTTGCATCACGCTCGGTGACACTAGGGCAAGGCAAGTCCTTAAGTGAGATTCACTGCGCTGTTATATCTCTATAAGTGTTATTGTCCGTGTCTCTGCATTACATTGTAAATTTGGAGTAACGCAAGGCAGCCCAAGTTGCTGACTTGCACTACTCTGTCCTGGTAAGGCGTTCAATATGCGAGTAGTAGGTTTTACCACACACCCACCCATGGTTTTTGTAACCGTCCAGGATTTACTAGCAAAAGTAAACCTGGGAATGCGTCAAAATGCTGCACCTTTCTAACAGAGGCATAAGAGGAGAAACATGCCTATTTCTCCTTGTTATTTTCTATTTCTAGATATGCTGCATTCTGCAAAACACAAAGAAAGAGGAACTGTCTTTGAATATTGCTTTTATGCACAAAGGAAGGCATGCCTGAATGGCTGAAATCGCCCACTGGATGAAGACCAATTGTCTACAGCAACAAGACTGAAATTGTACTCTTCGGGACGAGCACATCACCCTGGTGGCCAACAGAACTAGAACTGACATGAATCCCCACCACCTACACCAAGAAACTCAGGGTCATCAATGACAGCAAAGTCTACATGACCTCTCCAAGTCAATGCCGTCATCACCTCATGCTTCCATACTATGAAGATGATGAGGAAGATTTTCAAATGGCTTTCAATCAACCCCTGAAAAAACAACATGCATGCCCTGATCACAAACAGCAAAATACACAAGATGATGGACAGAATGTTGCACAATGGCAAAACATTCACCCCCAGTCACAGATCTGGGTTTCATCCAGCGTTATTTTGCTCACCAATCAACCACAGTTCAGACATGGCCATATGCAAATCAGTCTTGACCCTGTGCCTCATGGGAACAGTCCAGCCCGAACTGCCAAGCCATGTCTTCTCTGGACCGGAATCAAGCATCCTAGGACCAGTTTCTGGCTATCAGCCGTCATCAGCCAGCATAGCTTGACTCCAGTGGCTTAGTGAGCACGGGACCCACGTCTGGGCATACCCTTCCCACATAGGGTGAACAGCAAAACACACAAGATGATGGATGGAATGTTGCACAATGGCAAAACATTCACCCCCAGTCACAGATCTGGGTTTGATCCATTGTTATTTTCCTCACCAAGCCACCCCAGTTCAGACATGGCCATATGCAAATCAGTCTTGACCCTGTGCCTCATGGGAACAGTCCAGCCCGAACTGCCAAGCCATGTCTTCTCTGGACCGGAATCAAGCATCCTAGGACCGGTTTCTGGCTATCAGCCATCTTCAGCCAGGATAGCTTGACTCCAGTGGCTTAGTGAGCACGGGACCCACGTCTGGGCATACCCTTCCCACATAGGGTTAACAGCAAAACACACAAGATGATGGACGGAATGTTGCACAATGGCAAAACATTCACCCCCAGTCACAGATCTGGGTTTAATCCATCGTTATTTTGCTCACCACGCCACCCTAGTTCAGACATGGCTGTATGCAAATCAGTCTTGTCCCTGTGCCTCATGGGAACAGTCCAACCCGAACTGCCAAGCCATGTCTTCTCTGGACCAGAATCAAGCATCCTAGGACCGGTTTCTGGCTGTCAGCCGTCTTCAGCCAGGATAGCTTGACACCAGTGGTGTGGAGAGCCTGGGACTCATGACTGAGCATACCCATCCCACTCGGGGTGACAAATGCAAAAACAACAGTTGATGGACAGACTGCAGAACAATGTCATACATTCACCCCAGTACAGTACAGAAACCGGTCCTAGGATGCTTCATTCCGGTCCAGGAAAGACATGGCTTGGCAGTTCAGGCTGGACTGTTCCCATGAGGCACAGGGTCAAGGCTGATTTGCATATGGTCCTGTCTGAACTGGGGTGGTATGGAGTGCAAAAAAACGATGGATTTAGGCCCAGATCTCTGTACTGGGGTGAATGTATGACATTGTTCTGCATGCTGTCCTTCAACTGTTGTTTTTGCATTTGTCACCCCGAGTAGGATGGGTATGCTCAGACGTGAGTCCCATGTTCTCCACACCAGTGTAGTCAAGCTATCCTGGCTGAAGACGACTGATAGCCCGAAACCGGTCCTAGGATGCTTGATTCCGGTCCAGGAAAGACATGGCTTGGCAGTTCGGGCTGGACTGTTACCATGAGGCACAGGGTCAAGGCTGATTTGCATATGGCCATGTCTGAGCTGGGGTGGTTTGGAGTGCAAAAAACGATGGATTTAGGCCCAGATCTCTGTACTGGGGTGAATGTATGACATTGTTCTGCATTCTGTCCATCAACTGTTGTTTTTGCACTGATCACAAACAAGCTGGACAATCTATGACGGGATCAACAAAACACTCATATGAAGGCTGCAGACCATTCAAGACAGTAGGCAGAATCACTCTTAACTTCCCATGCTGCACTTACATTATGCCACACCTGAAGGAGCTCTGTTGGCTCCCCATTCTCAAACGAGCACAATTCAAACTCCTTATCCACATTCCAAGGCACTTCATAACATTGGTCCAGCATATCTCAACGTTAGAATGTGATTCATTAGTTGGGATAAGTAGGTACCTACCACTACTAATAAGGCCACAATCACAATATAAGGCCCAATAAAGGTCTCAATAAATGATTCTCTTGGTAGCTGGCTGTTAGAGGCAGGCTTAACTTAAGAGACATGTGTGTAAAGCATTTAAAAACAACAGTACCTTAAATAAGTAAAAACAACACAAAATACAAATCTAACACTAATTTATAAAAATATAACAAGAGGACATTTTTACAATTAAAATTAAACCAAAACAACTGAAATCCAGTTTAGGAAACAAGAGATATTAATTTGTTAAGATTAAATACCTTACAGCGCCTAAAAATGAAAAGTTCCAACTTAGGACGAGGGCATGCTTGACCGGGACAAAGTCAACGTTTGAGACTGACAGCAATGGATTGCAGGTTGGATTCAGTGAGCGGTAGGGCCTGGTCAAGATTTCACCTTGGAACTTAGTTTTTCTGGAGCATTTTCTCTTGAGTGCCAACGCTTTCAGTGGGATGAACATGAAATCCAAGCTGGGTTGCGGTTCGAAAACACAATGCAACTAGGAAAAATTCTTAGGAGTTCAGTTGAAGGTGGTCAGCTCGGGTTCTTCTTGGAGGAGATGATGCTAGTGCAGCTCTTTTAACGTGTTGCTTTCAGGGAGTCCACTCCTTCAACTTCAAAGCACAGAAAAGTCATTTTTGGGCTGTAGACTCATGGAGATGATGGATGGAGTGCGGAATCCTTTCTGACACTCACCCCCAGTCACAGATCTGGGTTGAATCCATCATCGTTCTTTAGCTCACTTTGCCACCTCGGATCAGAGCCAGCTATATTCAAATCAGTCTTGACCCTCTGCCTCATGGGAACAGTCCAGCCCGAACTGCCAAGCCAGGCCTTCCCTGAACCGGAAACAAGCATCCTAGGACTGGTTTCTGGGTAACACCCTTCATCAGCCATTGAATCCAGTGGCAAAGTGAGCAAGGGACCCACGTCTGGGCATACCCTGCCAACTTGGGGCGAACAAAGCAAACACAAGGGAAATGAAGGCTGGAGCACTGAAGCTTTCCAGACACTCACCCCCAGTAACAGATCTGGGTTGAATCAATCATCATTCTTTAGCTCACTTCGCCACCTCTGTTCAGACCCAGGGGACAGGGTGAGTCAGCACAGGGCTGAATAGAGCTATCTGCATGTAGTTGGGTGGGAGAAGTGCCCCTGGGACCTGAATAGGACTGTGTCTGCCTTCCACAATGCTGACTCTACCTCCTGTGGTGCGTCGGATGTCCCTGGCCCACACTGTAAAAGGAAAGAAGGAGTCTTGTCAACAAAGTGCTCCAGGACTGCACAGAACTGGTTTGGACTGGTTACTGGACCCTCTGCCTTCAGAGGACAATGGATTTGCTAGCATAAATATTGAGACCCAGACCCAAGAACTTTAGATCACTTTTGGGAAACAAGAAGAAACCTTTGCAGAGGAGAGGAACCAGAGGAACTGAGGAATAGACTATCCCTAAACTGAGTGCTGTTTGGGGGATTGGCCTGCAGTGGTTGCCTGACTGCCAAAGAAAGGAGAAAGGACTTTGTGCTACTTTCATTCAACTTGCGAAGGATCTCCAAGGGCTTGAGATAGAGCTTGCCTCCTGCTGAAGTCTCAGGGACAACAGACTTCACCCACCAGCTCCCCAAGAGTTATTTGGAAGTGCCTGCTGTTGTGTTGGGCCTTCTAAGGGAATACATGTCGCAAGGAGCTAGAAGCGCGACTCACGAGGAAGAAGCGTGTCGCCGCCGCAGCTGCTGTTGTCCCATCCCTGAAAAAGGGTGTCGCTAGCACCCATCTTGTCGCATGAAGGAGAAGAGGCCATTTTTATTTCATTGCACCGAATCTTCATCGCATCACGGCGCTGCTGGTCGCATCGCCACGGAAGCGCAGTAAGAAACTGATGGATCACCTCTCCACGCTGAGAAGAACCAACGCATCCCCTACACCTCAGTAGGGACCCAACGCATCATCGTCCTTGCGTGTAAGGAACTGGCGCATCACCTTCCCTGCAACACTCTCCTTGTATAGCGTTACTCATCCAAAGGTACATTGAACTAAAAGTTTGCAAGGGATTCGGGGTAAAAACAAATCTGGTGAGATTGACTCATGTCACTCCACCCTGGATTCCCCTAGGGGTCCATTTCTTAGAAAGGTGCATATTTGCTGCATTCCCTAGATGCCGACTGACCAAGGGCCCAAAACCTACAGATTCTTACTTTCCAAAAAAGAGTCCGTTTTAAGTGAAAAAATTTGATGTGTTCATGTTGCCTTTTGGCCCGCTTCCTGTCACGGGCATTCAACCTACACAAGTGAGGTACCATTTTGATCAAGAACACTGTGCAAATACTAGGTTGAAGGAAGTTTGTGGCTTCCCACAGTTTCAAGAAGTTTCCATCACAGAAATATGAGGGAAATGTTTTGTAGTCAAAGTTTGAGGTTTGCATGGGATACTGGGTAACAAAAAGGTGCTGGGAGCCATGCAACTCATCCCACTCTGAACTTCCACTAGGTGCCTACTATAAAATAATGTAAAAGTTCTCTGTGTTTCCCTAGATATGGGCTGACCTAGGACCCAAAATCCACAGCTACCCACTTTCCCAAAAAAGGTTCAGTTTTCAAGGAAAAAAAAAATGATCTGTCTTTGTTGTGTTAGACCTACCAACATATGTGAGGAGCCATTTTTATCAAGAGACTTGTGGGAATGCCAGGTGGAAGTCAGTTTATGGCTCTCTACAGATTCCAGAACTTTCCATCACATATATGTGAGGAAAATGTTTTTTTGTCAAATTCTGAGGTTTGCAGAGGATTCTGGGTAAAATAAATCTGGTTAGAGCCATGCAAGTCATCCCATCCGAGATTCCTGTATGTGTCTAGTTTTCAGAAGTGTGAAGACAGGTTTAGGATTTCCTAGGTGCCAGATGAACTAGGACCCACAAGCCACTGCAAAAAAAGGGTACTTTCTCAGTGGAAAAATGCAATGTATTCTTGTTGCATTTTGGACCATTTCCTGTCACATGCACTGGCCCTACCCACACAAGTGAGGTACAAAACAGAATCGTTCTGCAAATTTCTACTCTGACATACATTAATCCAATTTGAATATCTTTTTTGCAAAAAAAGACCAACTGATTTTTGTTGTATTTATTTTCATACTACATATTTCTTCACTTTTCTGTCTGCAGACATGCTAGCATGTATATATATATATATATATATATATATATATATATATATATATATATATATATATATATATATATATATATATATATATATATATATATATATATATATATCTATAAAAAAGAACAAGACACCAAGGATTTAAGAAGTTTATGCAAAGGGTGGTGGGTGATCATGTGTTAAAAAGAATAAAATACACTCTGCTGTACCCTAAAAGGATATTGCAAGTCACCTCGAAGTTCAATGACCATATAAAGAAACTCAGCCTTCAGCTGTGTACCTTTCTGAATTGGACACATTCGCAATAGGTTCAAAAACCACCCCAACATTTGATTGAGGCCCTGTCATCTAGTGTAAGACTACATTGGACCTGACTTCTTAGTTACCAGCAAAGATGTGAAATATGAGAAGTAATCCGAATATAAAGAATGTGCTAGCAGAATAATTAAAGCATGTTCTCTTTGCACTTCACATATGTACCAAGAAGAGGAGAAGATAACCATTTCGTAAACAAGTATACGTACGGTTGTGCAAGCTTGGGATATTTTCTTACTTGGGGAATCTTACATTGTTAGTTATAGCAACTTAATGCTTTTACTTTTTTGTATGACAAATGTGTGACTTGGGGAACAATTGCTAAATAATATAAACATTTTTATATGATAAAGGGTGAGAGTAGAAGGTGGTCTTTCTTTATATTAGCTGTTTTAGGTTTCACCTCAATGGCCCAGGGTAGGGGCACTTCAAGGCGAAATGTTACCCCAAGATGCCAGAAAAAGGACTGAACACTGTAATTTCATTGGGAAACTTATATGTTGCAATGCAGGGAAAGGGTAACATTGTCTACTGCAGTGCGTCCCAAACTTTTTAGTTCCACAACCCACTTTTTAGTACAACAAAGCTTTGCAATCCACCCAGGATTAATGGACATAAGGGGACGAGTTTTTAATGTAATAAAGCATCATGTGGTGGCACATTGATATTTGCAGAAAGCACATTTTGCATTGAAATGGTCCCTAAATTTGAGCAGATTTTCAATTTTATAAATACAACTGCATTGCGCACAAATGACAATGTGCGCAAATCGGGTTTCAGGGAATATTTTTTTTGTGCAACACTGACGAAAGTGTTCTGATTTGTTCTTCTCCTACTTAAAGCCTTGTTTTCATCAAGCTTCAGCATTAAAAAAACAATGTGTAACTGCTGAATGTGTACTGTTCATTTACTAGTATTTACATGCTGTTGTGTGTTAGGAAAACATGACATCCTACAGCCTTTCCATTCACACTTTGTGCACCCCCAACAGGATTGTCATAAACACCAGCCTCCCTGTTAAAACAACTAAGTAACAGAATATATAGATTGACATTTGACCTCTGTCATTGAAGAGCAGTATGTTTGACATGATAAATACAGAATGTAAGGCATCTTTATTTATTGAATGGGCTTTAGTAAACCATCTAAAATCAGCTTGATCTCTCTGTTCACCTCTTTCTCTTTGCTCTCTCCGTCTCCATGGTTCCTCTGTCTCCTGATGTCAAAGTTTTGGAAAGAGTGTTGGACACGTTGAAGCCTGCTGAATTTGTAAATACTTGTTCCTAGTCAAGTTATCTGTCTTATTGTTCTGTACATTGTACTTAAAGGTAATTGTGAAAAAGTGGATTATTAATTGGGGTTGATGGTAGTCCACCACAAGTAATAAAGGGCAGTATTCTTGCTAGGTCAAGGCTTCAGTAAGTTAAACCTGAGTTCAACCCCTGGTAGCTGTGGGACAGATCAGACAAGCGTTAAGTTTACGTTCTCTTATATGCATTTGTGAAACCTCCAACTCCCTATTAGTAAAAGCTCAAAGAGGGCACAATCCTTTTTAGTTCTGAATATTCCCTGAATACTTCCACTTAAGGTGCTCAGGGGCTTGCTTACCAAGGTATGTTAGAGTGCATAGAAGACTACTGCAGGAGTACTATTTTGTCTACCGCAACATGCCTTTGGGAATACACCCCTATATTTTGGAGCACTTGGTTTTACAACCTTGCACTCAAATGCTACCTCACTAGAGCTTTGAATGGAAACGACACACAGGGATGAGAGGAGGATGCAGTCTGAAGCAGGTGCACATTTTATATATCATCCTTTCAAACCAGCACCATATTGTCGTAAACCAGAAAAGCTGCTTTCTATTTGGGGTCAAGCACCTAACACAAGATTGCATTTCTGATTTAGTGTGCTAATGAGGTTTGCCATATGGAACTTTACTTTACATTTATGACACCATTGAAAGAGAGAATTTTCTATGTTAATACTCTTAGGCACGCAAATCTAAAAACAAGTAAAATAATGAGGACAGCATGCTGCTTGGCCTTTACACAGAAATTTGGCAATGATATCTAATTTTAAGAGTTTTTCGTAATTAACTTTGTAGTGGCATTTAAGCTGACTTATACAACATATATGCACATATAAGCTTGTTTCTAGCGCACATGTTTACCACCCATCAAGCAGGTGGAATCAGAAGAGAAAAGTGTGCATTTATTACCATTAACCAAATACATTCTGAAAGAGTGGACTCGCACCATGCCTATATTAATCAGTGCAAAACTATGAGGATAACTCCGGTGTGATATATATCATATTACACAGTGCGAGATATTAGTACACCCTGGCGCATCTGTGTGACTTTTGCCTTTGTTGCACTGTATGATTGACCCTGAAGGTTACTCGTCACCTGGAACCAGTGGTGTAACGTAACTTGAGGGGAGGCCCTTCAAAGTACACCGGTACCCCGCATTGCACCGTGGAGCTGCGGGGGCTTATGTTACGCCGTTGCCTGGGACGTAGCAACGTATGTCAGGTGGTGCCAATTTACTCTTAATTTGTTGTTATTTTTATTACTTCCATAAACAGAACTGATGTAAGAAATCAAGGGGAATGCAAAATGGAAAAATTCCAAATTTCTGTGGTTAGCAACATGTGAAGCTGGTGCAGTTTAAAAAAATGGGGTCCGATAAAGGGCCATGCCAGTAAAAATGAAAGCACGAGTGTGTTATTTTGCATCCATTTCCCACTTTGCTGTGATGGTACCACATAGAGCACTTTTCCTGGTGCCAGGTTCTTATGGTGGGACTTCTGGCAGTGGAAAATGAGAGGTTCACAGTTGTCAAGTTTCAGGTTTTAGGATTTCCAGATACCACCCAAGGCTAGGACACCAAAGAGTGGCACTGCCAAATCCAACCTCCACGAAGGAATGAAGGCCGTCGCCGACTGGATGAAGATCAACTGACTGAAGCTGAACACAGACAAGACAGAGATCCTCATCCTCGGCCCCAACCCTTCAGCCTGGGATGGCTCCTGGTGGCCTACGGCACTGGGAGCAGCCCTGACACCCACCGAACACACACACACACAACCTGTCATCCTCGACTCAACACTCTCCATGACCAAGCAAGTCAACTCAGTCTCCTCCTCCTGCTTCAACACCCTCCGCATTCTCCGCAAGATCTACAGGTGGATCCTGACAGATACAAGAAGAACAGTCACCCAGGCCCTCGTCAGTAGCCGACTCGACTATGGAAATGCCCTCTACGCGGGAGGCCCGACCAAGCTCATCAAACGACTGCAACGCATTCAAACGCCTCTGCACGCCTGATCCTCGACGTACCACGCCACAGCCACATCACCCCCCACCTAAGAAACCTGCACTGGCTCCCCGTCAACAAGAGGATTTCCTTCAAGCTCCTCATCCACGCACACAAGCCACTTCACAAGACCGTCTTAGCCTACCTCAAAAGACGACTCTTCTTCTACATCCCCAACTGCCTACTCCATTCCGCTGACCTCGCCCTTGCCACCGTCCCTCGCATCCGAAAAACTACCACCAGTGGCAGATCCTTCTCCCACCTCGCCGCCATGACCTGGAACACCCTCCCACTGAGCCTACGACAGACCCAAGACCTGCTGACCTTCAGGAGGCTACTCAAGACCAGGCTGTTCGACCAATAGGGCCCACCCCCCTTTTTCCCCCCCAGCGCTTTGAGACCCTCACAGGTAAGTAGTGCGCTCTACAAATTCTTGATTGATTGATTGATAACAATTCCTGATATCCCATCCATCCTGGTGTGGCACATGTGGCTGTAGGGTATGGAAACAGATGATGCAAAGCCTCTGCTTGGGCATAGTTATAAAAGCTAGCTCAACTTTGTAAAGGGGAAAGTTTCCTGACTATGCAAGATTGATGTTGTTTCTCTCAACTATGTCTTACTAGAGGTGCAGACCGCCAGAATACTCCTCTGAGTAACAGCAATCCCTTTATCATTACATTACATTTCTTAAAGGAAGAGGTTTACTCATCTTTACCCTTGAAGATACAATTGTGCAAGTGATGATATGAGAGTGGGATGATAACTCTATAGTGCTTTAGATGAGCTCTAACAACATGCTCACAAGGAATGTTCCAAAGAGCTAAGCAAATGGTATGCATGCCTCACTCTTAGCAGTGTGAGACAAGTTGTTGTCTTACACTTAGAGAGGTGTTGGTGTGCCAAGGATTGCCAACTCTAGAATGAAAACCATTAAAATACTAAAAGAAAGTAATGCCAAAATAAATTATCACTTTTCTAAACAACACTGATGTCAGGAATCTAGAGGGGTACAAAACTGCAAAGTTTAGCAGTTCGCAACTTTATAGTCTCAGCATTTCGCAAAGTGTGATGCTGGTGATGTTTAAACAAGTATTGTCAATGCCATTAGGTCTGACTTATGTATGAAAGTGGCTTTTGTATCATCAATGTGTTTAAGCATTCAATAGGTCACCATACATGCACTATGTCACTCATCTTTGAACTCATGCATCCATTCATCCATCCACTGACTCATTTGTGTATTCATCCTCTGGGACAAGCGCAATAAAACACACACAAAATCAACAGTATACACAAGATAAATTACAAAAAATACAAGTTGGAAAACTTAGATTGCTAGACCTTTCGTCCTTGGTGTGGTATTCCCCCAAACATTTTGCCTGTACTCTGTTATTGGCTTCTGCTGGAGTGAGTCTTAAACTCAAGAGGTGCCCCTCAGGTCCTGGCATTAGAGTATACTTCTCCTGCCCTGACTGTGGATTCCCTCAGAACTGATACAGGGCAATGCATCTGGGCACAGGACCTCTTGTTGCAGCACTGTACAGCACCTGATCAGCAGCCTATGTGATCCAATGATAAGCAATGTATTTGACTCAGGACCTTGCATGACAGCATTTCACAGCTCCTAATCGGCGGCCACATTGGAAACAATGCAAGGCATCTTGATCCAGGACCTCGGATCACAGTACCTTGCAGCCCCTGATCGCCAGCCTATCAGAACCGATGCAGGGTGATGCAAATTAATGCAGGACCTCACATTGCAGCACTAAGTAGCTCCTGATTGGCGGCCTTATCGGAACCGACACAGCGCAATGCAGCGCAACACATGACCTTGCATCTCAGTCCAAGTACAACTAGATACACTGACCAGCGGTCTAAACTCTGAGGCCGATTCACAAAACTAACTTACGACAACATCCTAAACTTACTACTTTTGGTATTCACAGAAAGCAGTTAGTAGTCTTACATTTGGATTTTGTCTTAAATTAAGATTTTGTCCTAAATTAGGATTGTGTTTTAAATTAGGATTTTGTCCTAAATTAGGATTTTGTCTTAAATTAGGATTTTGTCTTAAATTAGGATTGTGTTTTAAATGAAACTTTAGACAAACTTAACTTAAACATAAGTTTAATTTATGACAAAATCCTAATTTAAGACAAAATCCTAATTAAAGACACAATCCTAATTTAGACAAAAATCCTAATTTACGCCAAAATCCTAATTTAGGACAAAATCCTAATTTGGGACAAAATCCTGATTTAAGACAAAATCCTAATTTAAGACAAAATCCTAACTTAGGACAAAATCCTAACTTGAGACTACTAAATGCCTTCTGTGAATATCAAAATTAAGTTTCGGATTTTGTCGTAAGATTTTGTCAAAGCTGGCACTTTGAGCTTTTTGACGCTACATTTACTTAAGACTTAGAAATTTCACATCTACAGTTCTACTGATTGAATTATTTTTGTTCTAATAATGTTTTACTTCATATAACTACTCTATTTTTCAAAATTGTAGTGGTATTTTTCTTGTGTAGGATTTTCACTTTATTATGGTGCTGCATAAATACTTCACACATTGCCTCTAAGTTAAGCCTGACTGCTTTTCTGCCAAGGGTTAATCAAAGGTTTATTTGGTGACTTTTTCTGGTTCACCTTGCCAAAGCTTGTGGTCACTGCTTGAGAAGGGTTTAGCCAATCTAAAAAAATAACACAATTTCTTAGACAGATGCTTGCAACAATGAGACTAAATATGGTAACAGATGTCCGTCTTACAGAGATATTATAAAACGTTTGTCCTTGTTTTAAAGTTCCACCATGGCCGCCACATTTAGAACAAATGCATTGGCCATCTTAGAATGGTAAAACCATGATACATGATAGACAAAAGCATTAATCTCCTGATTTAGAGGAAGTGGACACGTTGGATGCATTTCAATGTAGATAGCATGAGGGGCAAACAAGGGACCCATTAGCACTGCCTGGAGAGTTGTAGTGTCCTCCTAAGAAACATTAACATAAAAAGAGAAGTAATAGAATGGAAGGGAAACTGCAAAACATGAGAATTGAAAATTATAAAACTGGCCAAACAGCCCTGACACTGAAACATTCATTTTTAGGTAGATACACACATGTGATTAGAAAATGTTGGTTTTCACAGGACAACATAGCCAATGACTAAGGAAGACTGAGCCAAAACCCCATGCAGTATGTTGTCATGGATAAAAGCAGAGCGAGAATGATACTCAGAAAGACCAGTGGCAGAACCGAGCTAACCAAATGGCCCTCTATTTTTCTAAATGGATAATTATTTCTATTAAATGATCCTGGCAGACAGCTAAAAAGAGATTATAGCAAGAATTTTTACAATGCAAATCTTACCCCACCGTGGTATGTCAGAGGAGGTGACTGTGAGAGCGTGAGTTATTATTTGGGGTGGATGGTAATCCATCAAAAGTAATAATGTAACTAACTTGTTAGGTCCAGTCAAATGTTCCAGTAACTTAACCCTGAGCTGAATCCCTGGTGACCATGGCACAGAGCAGGTATACTTAACCAGGGCCGGACTTGGAACAGAAACTGGCCCTGGCAAACTGCTCAGCTGGCCCCCCCTGGGGTGAGATGGGAGTGCAGCCGAGCAGTTTGTGATGGCCGGTTTCGGCTGATTTTCTTACAGGAGGCCGATATTGTTGACACCTGGTAACAAAAACAGCCCCCAGGGGCCCAAAACCGGCCCGCACCCTAGCAGCCTACTGGGGAAACGCCCGGTGCCCGCTATGGCCAGTCCGGCAATGTACTTAACTTAAAAAGAATGTATAAAGCATTTAGAAGTGTTAAAGCAGATAAAAAGTCAAACACACAAGACAATCAAAATCCCACTCCAATGTAGAAAAATAAAGTAACGTTTAATGAATAAATCAAATAAGGGGGACCAGATATATGATTTTTTAAAGATGTCAATAAAAATAGTGCTAAAAAAGCACAAAGCACCAATTATAGTTAATGGTCGTGGTAAACTTGAACCTAGGCACAATTTCAGGCCATCTGCACTGGAGTGCTGGTTAGATACACCAACTAGAGCAGACCCAGTCGTAGGCTTTACCTTTGAGACTTAGTCTCTTTTTTGGAAGTCAAAATCCTTTAGTGGGGCAAAACCACAGAACATATCCAAAGAAGTCCTCAAAATATCACACAGGCATTGGACGAGATCTGCTGAAACTGTTGGTTTTTGACGGAAAAGCTCCAAGTTTGCCAGAGAAATTTTATATTTTTCCCCCATGGAAGTCCACTTGCTAGTCGGATTCTTTTGGTGCATTTGCTTAGTCAAGATTTATACCTTCTGAATTATTCTCCTTTATGGAGCTCGAGATGCTCCAGCAGGGCAAGGCTGAAGGTTGTATCCAATGATGTGTTCCATGAGGTCGGAGACCTTCTCGCTCAGGGTCGGCTGAATCAGATTTGCTGCTGTGTTGAAGCTCTGAGTGGGAGACCAGTGACAAATGAGTTCGAGCCTTATGTTGATAGGTTGCGTTGGTTCATCTCAATCCTCCAGACGTCTGGAAGTCCAATAAGTTCCTAAACCCCATGTTTTCCGAGGTGATAGAAAACTAGTTAGACACAGCCAAGGACGCAAGGACCTTAGGAACAGCACTTTAGGATCAAGAAATACTCCAGCAAGGACTTCCTCAGTAGGGTTTTGCCAGGTCCAGTTAATGCTGGTCATCTGGGCATTTCAGGGAAAAGGGCTCTTGTTATGGCACAGTAGCTACACCGGAGGTCAACCAATTGACTCTTGGACTCCACTACTTTGTCCTAAGTACAAGGCGAACAGGTCCATTACTCCAGGGCTCCTGTCAGGTCACAGACAGCAGGTCCAGTCTATAGCTAGCGGGTGGTGTTGACACCTGACCCCATGCTAACTAATAGAGTTAAAGTTCCCAAGGATAGCTCTACCCACATTTGCAGCACTTCCTGCTTGCCCTCTTGTAAATCATCTCACAGTACCCTTTATTCTAATATTGCGCATCAAACTCCGCTATGCCAGTGGAGTTCTAAGAGTTTTGCAACTCCAATCTCTGTGTAGAAATGCGAAGTTCATAAAACCACTGGCAGAGTGGAGTTTACCCCTGCCATGGAATTGCTTAAGCACCTGCCTTGAACTGCTGACTTAGTTATGCTGTCGTCTAAGCATTCTATATTGGCCACGTGGGTCTGATGACGTCCTCTCTGAATTTATCTTCCTGGTTACTACTTTCGGGTTCTGTAGCTGAGTAGGTACTGTTGCTGTCAAGGACTGACTGCTTTAGAGGAGTCGTAAACGCCACTTGCTGCTGAGCCAGATAAGAGAATACCATCTCAAAGAATTCTTTCTAGGTCAGTATGCCCATCCATCTCCCATAGGACCCACTTATGAGAACGTCATATCTCATTTGGGAGGGTCGACTTATGACTTGCTTCCAATATAAAGCACTGTGAAGTTCCCATTAACTTCAGGTAACCTGCTGGCGTCCTCACACTGAAAGCAGTTTATGTCCATGTTTAGTGCGTCCTGACTTTTCTCTATCTTGAATTTTGTCTGTTAAGCTGTCACTTTCATGGAACCCAAGTGTTTAGTTTATAGCTGGTGCAGAGCATTGTTTTCAACAAAATTTGCAATTGGCAATCAATGCCAAAGGTGTATTTCCCCCACTCTAGTGCTGCAAATATAGTTTGTACATTGGTCAACATTTGCACAATTGGGCTGTGTGAGTTTTGCACCAAGTGGCTTTGATATTAATTTTGCATTGTGCAGAATGTATGCGTTGCTTTTAGAAAATACACATGTTCTCCGTACCTTAGGAAATCTAAGATGGCTGCTAAGGTACCGTTTCCCTTGTCCCACTACAGTTGAATACTCAGCCAAGAAAGTACTTCCAGTACAGCTGAGTGCCAGATGTCCTCCATGGCGAGGACCGTGTTTGCCTGTCACCACTGCCATCAACGTTGGCAAACACCACCGCTCCAGGATGGAGCATGGCACTGCAGAGAGAGGCAAAGGACATGGCTTGGCAGTTTGGGCTGGACTGTTTCCATGAGGCACAGGGTCAGACTGATTTGCATATGGCCATGTCTGAACTGGGTGGCTGAGTGAGCTAAAGAAGGGTGATGGATTAAAGCCAGATCAGTTGACTGGGCGTGAGTGTTTGATTTGCTCAAACGCTCCGTCCATCATCCCCTTTTGTATCGCTTTGTTCGCCCTAAGTTGCAGGGTATGCTCAGACGTGAGTCCCTTGCTCACTTGGCCACTGGATTCAAGATAGCCTGGCTGATGAGGATTATGAATCCAAAACCATTAGGACTCCAGAGGTGATTACGACCTCTGTGTAACGCGCCGAGCCTTTGCTTGTCCTGCTGGAATTCATTACAAGGACACAGGCAGTATTAATCTGTGACTTTGAGCATTTATTTAAAAAAATCGCAGCATATTTTGAAATTGCCGTTTTTTACCAGGCTCACATCCCCCACTTACCTACACTTTAAAATTTGATCTGGGCACCCGGCGCTTGAGCGGGAACAGTCACTCCCCCCACACAGCAGCTCCATCTTGGCTGGTGAGGCAGGCCTTACAACAGTGGCCGCCATAGGCTAGGAGGCGCTCTAGTCTTTGGGCCGGGTTTGCAGCAGGCGCTATAAAGGTGAGACCTTCTTGCGCGCTTGTGAGGACTCCAGAGGTGATTATGACCTCTGTGTAATGCGCTGAGCGGGAGCCTTTGCTTGTCCTGCTGGAATTCCTTACAAGGACGCAGGCAGTATTAATCTGTGACTTTGAGCATTTATTTAAAAAAATCGCAGCATATTTTGAAATTGCCGTTTTTTACCAGGCTCACATCCCCCACTTACCTACACTTTAAAATTTGATCTGGGCACCCGGCGCTTGAGCGGGAACAGTCACTCCCCCAACACAGCAGCTCCATCTTGGCTGGTGAGGCAAGCCTTACAACAGTGGCCGCCATAGGCTGGGAGGCGCTCTAGTCTTTGGGTCGGGTTTCCACCTCCTATATATTTAATTGGCCATGCTGGCGCGCAGGGACGGGGCGCAGCCCGTGCACCGCTGGCGCGCCGGAGGTGCGCCAGAGGTAAGCCTGTTTGCGCCCGTTCGCGCACGGTCGGGCCCAGGGACCAGGACCTCTGTCCTACCAATTGCCCCCCCACAAACATACTCCTGCTCGACACTCCTTGCCCTAAAGGGGGTAATCCCATCCTCATGCAGCCATTCTGTGGACCTTGCGTTCCACCGCTTTTTATGTCAGCACTGTCCTTTTAGGGCGACGGACGTGGTCGAAAACAAAAGGAAAATAGAGGTAGATCTGAAAATGGCATTGATAAACTGCTGTTCATTACCGAAACATGCCATCGAAATCTCCCTTTTAATTCAAGACTTGGACCTTGACATCCTTTTTATAACAGAAACGTGGCTTGGATCCAATTCTGGCCCAGATATCGTCCAGGCTCTCCCGCCTGGATACCTGATCCAACATAGGGACAGAGTGTCCAAGGTTGGAGGAGGGATTGCCATCCTTTATAGGGATCATTTAATTTGCTGTATGACTGGTAGCTCTGTTCCAGATTGTGATAGTGCGCAGTTTTCTATTACATTATCTCCAGAACTGTCATTCTCAGGTCTTTTGATCTATCGTCCACCTGGCCCGATAGGACAATTTCAGGAAGGACTAATCGAAACTATCCTAGATTTAGCTAGTACGGTTTCTAATTTTATGGTGCTGGGAGACCTGAATCTCCACTTTAATAATTTCTCAGATGTTATGTTATGTTATGTTATGTTATGTTATTTATTTTTTTGTATAGCGCAACGGTTACTCAAAAAGAGTATCCCGGCGCTTTAGGTAAGGTGAACAGGTTTCAAGAATAACACATTCAGAATAACACAACACAGATAAAAACAGTTAAGAAGTCAACAGAAAAAAACGGAGCGACTGGCGGACCTATTGAGAAAGCAGCCAGGTTTTAAGGCCTCTTCTAAAATCAAGAAGAGTAGTCGCCCCCCGCAAAGGGAGCGGTAATGAATTCCACATCTGTGGAGCCAGCAGACTGAAGGAGCGGCCCCCTAGGCGAGCCCTCTTCACGCGCGGAACAGCCGCAAGAAGTAGAGATTCCGACCTCAACGAGCGAGTAGGGTGGTAAAAAGTAAGTCTCTTTTGAAGATGTTTAGCTCCCACAGCATGGAGAGCTTTATAGGCCAAGGTCAGAGCCTTAAAGGCAATCCGTTTGCGGATGGGTAGCCAGTGTAGCGTCACCAGCAACCCAGAGGCGCTGGTGCGTCTACTTAGGCCAAAGATGGCAGATCTCACTGCAATGGAACTGACTAAGGATTTAGCCTCCTGTGAATTGAGTTTAATAGTCTCACATCCCACTCACTCCAAAGGGAACCTTCTAGATCCCATATTTTCTAACATAGCGGAGTTAACTTCAGCTGAGCCATATTCGATCCCTTGGTCAGACCATATGGTTATTCCTTTCATATGGAAGGCATACAGACCCAGTCCAACTATACCTTTCTCACAAAGCCTTAGGTAGGCGCTGGACGAAACTAGAGCTAAATAAATGGCTAGAAATATTGAAGAAGAGCGAGCCTCTTGGTAATTAGGACATAGATAGGTCAAACAAAGACTTCAATCAATGGATTGAACAGTCATTGGATACCGTGCTCCCAAAAAAACTTATTACAAACAAGAAAGGCCCTACTAAACAACCCTGGTTTAATTCGGACCGAAGGTCCCTTAAACAGGAATGTAAATGGGAGGAGAGGCAGTGGCGGAAACATTTTGATGAGGAGAAGAAAAATAAATACAGATCCACCATAACAAAATATAAATCTGCCCTTAACATGGCCAAATCCACTTTTTATGCAGAAAAAAATGAGGCTTCCGCAAACGCCCCGAGAGAGATGTTTAAGATAGTCAAATCTCTGCTGAATACCCCGGACCCGCCATAATCTTCTGATGAATCTGGTGTTTGCTGTGACGAATTAGCAAATTTTTTTGCCACCAAAATTCAAAAGATCCTTCTCTCCCTTCCCCCCCTACCTATGGGTGAACTAACTCCCCCTCTGGTAGGTGGCACTGACTCTATCTTGCCTCAGCTTTCTATCTTCTCCCCCCTCAGTGTAGAACTTCTCCCCCTCTCATCAATTCCATAAAGAGTGGTTCTCCACTCAATCCTGCCCCTATGACCATCTTAAACTCGGCTTTGCCCCACATTAGCACGCCCATCATCAACTTAGTCAACACCTCGATTAAGTCAGGCACTGTGCCACGAGATTTGAAGTTGGCTATGGTCAGGGCTTTGTTTAAAAAAAAAACCTTGACCCTGACGATTTTTCTAACTATCGCCCCATTTCCCTTCTCCCTGGCATTAGTAAGCTGACCGAAAAATGGGTGAACAAACAGCTGGCGTCTTTTTTAGAGACCCACAACTTGCTCCACCCAACTCAAACAGTGTTCCGGAGAGGGCAGGGAACCGAGACAGCTCTGGTTAAGGGTGGTCGAGGACTCCAGGAGGATTCTGGACGCTGGTGGCAGCACGGCCATTATCCTCCTGGACCTCAGTGCCGCCTTTGACACGGTCAACCACTGTGTCCTCCAATCTCGCCTTGGAAATATCGGGGTCACGGGCAAGGCCCTTATGTGGCTCAAGTCTTTTCTTAGAGACAGGCACGGCTATCAGAACTGGGGATTCAAGATGATGCACTCAAGCTGCTTTCCTCATACATGACGGATAGAATTTTTTCAGTTAAATTAGGAAACTTCACAATCAAACCCTTCAGCTCACCGTATGGAGTACCTCAGTGGTCTTCCCTGAGTCCTACTCTTTTTATTATTTACCTTACTCCATTGGCATCGGACGGCCCTTAGGAATCCTGTGTGCCCCCTCGATGCAGAACTGATCTGAAAGTCCCTCAGAAGTGACGTGTTCCTTCCGCATCCTCCACCCTCTCCATCAGGGTGGCAACTTGGGTCTGCAATTGTTGAATATGGGCGGTGTTTTGGGTCTGCTTAGGTAAATGGACATCCAGCTCTAACGCATGGTCCTTCACCTTGTCGACGAGTTTGGCATGGTCGGCTCAGAGTAGCGATAGACCAGTCATGAGGGCGCCTATTTGAGTTTCTATTGCTTTCCGAGAGTCTCTCACCTCCTGCAAAATTAAGTCCAGCTTGTCCGCTGTCTCCATTGCATTAGTAAATGGTATACAGCTGATCTGTTGGGAGGCGTCCATAGATGCTGCCTTATCTGGGACATGGTCAATACCAGCGTCACTTTCTTGCTGCTTGCCCTTTAATCACCCCATTACAGCAGTGCCAAGGGCCTTGTCCCTTGTGGTAGCATGGAAGATGCACACTCTGTCCCTGTTGGACCAGGCACTCCCTGCCAGTTGCCTCTGCCAGTCACCCCGCTGTGCAGCTGTCCCAGCTGGACATGCCATCCGTTCCAAAATAGCTTGTGGTTCTCGCCTACGGACCCCAACCTGCGAGCCCCTGGCCTTGTCGCCATTGCCCAGTACTGGGTTCAGCTCATCCCCGGCTGCAGTCATGTGGCACTATACAATTGTGCAGGTCTAGGCATCCCAGGGTGGTAGGGGGTGGTAGTGATTCAGGCCTCTCTTCTTGCACTCTCACAGGGAGTCTCTTGTGTGCTGTGTCACCACGGGCTCTGCAGCACAGCATGCGCTATTGCCAACTCCCAGGACTGGTCTGTTCACCTCCCCCGGTGGCAGTGGTGCCTCAATCTTGCACCATCAGGCTGTTAATGGCCTACTCAGGCAAGCCCGACTGTGTTATTGCCTCTGGAGTCCGCCCGCATAGTACTTCAATATCCCCTCTCCTGTAGGCCCTTAGTAGTGCTCCTCGCCTGCCCTCCACTTCTCCCCACCAGGTGGAAGGATGGCTTGCCTGGCTGCGCTCTTTGAAATAGGCCCGTGTACGCCACGCTGCATCCCTGGCTCTTGCGTGACTGTGGCCCGTGCTATGTTCACCACGTCGGCCAATTTTCACCCTCCTGGACCTATCAGGTCTCAGGCCGCCTAGCAATGTTTACACGTGGCCCTGCTAGGCATTCTCCGCTCCTTCAGGGGTTCCCAACAGCGGCTCTGCCAGTCCCCTCTCAGCCGCGCGTGTCGGTCAACGGGCCGCACAATCACCTCGGTCCGGCCCACCTCAACACACCGCCGTTCTGCAGGCCCAGTAGCGAAGGATCGCCCCGCTCCTCGGCAGAGACCTCGCAGGAGCTCGGATGCTGCTCCGATTATCGGCACCAGGTTGATACTACGGCACCCAGCCCCGATAACGGTTAACGCTGCCAAGAACGGATAATTGCCGCCCGGGTCCAGAGCTCCCCTAAGAGACGACCACCATGCGCTGCAGTTGGCCACGCCACCTTTTTCATGACTTTGATGATGCTTTTAGGTCCCAAAAAATATTTGACTGACCCTTGGGAGACTAATTTGCCTTTTTTACCAATACTAAATCCCCCACATTCCAGGAATTTTCTTTCGCTCCAAATTTAATATCGTACCTTTACTTATACATATTCTGATACTACTTCACTCTTTGGTTAGAAACCAAAGGCATATTCCCACGTAACCATAATGGTGTGAGTTTGGACCCGGCTAATCTACCTCTGAGTATCTTAAAGGGAGACACACCTGAAACACTGTTGGGAGTATTCATGGGTGCCCACAGTTTTTCTCTCAAAATTGACTTTAAAGGAACATTCTTTTCTGCAGCAGATTGAGCACTAGCTCTTACTAATCCGTTCATGCAACGTTCCCCGCACTTAAGGAGTTAAAGTCTTAGGGAATTTGATGAACCACCAATTTTTTAAGCACATACTCTAAAAAAAATTCCCTTCATCAATTACCCAATTTGCATAAGTTCACACTAACCTCTCTGATCTCCGTGCCATACAATTCTTTCTCTATGTTTGTTGCTCGTAATAATTCATTTTGTAGATGTATGAACTGTAGAGGTGGTTAATGGCAAAGAAAAACAGATACTTAATGTGATTTTTTTATTTACTTTGTATTCATATATTTTAATTTGTGTAATAAACTTTCTTGGGTTTCATTGACCCAGACATCCAGTCATACACCCTTGGATGCAGTTCCTACACCTGCCCATTGCGATGCTAACTAGCAGCACTGATTTGCTAAGTTTTCTGGCGCCCACAAAGAAATACATGGGCCCTTATTTATGAAGAGCTTGCGCCGAAGATGCGTCAAAAATAATGACGCATCTTCGGCGCACCGCATGCGCCATATTAATGAAGTGACGCATCTCCGGCGATGCGTCACTTTTACCTCACTGCGCTAAAAAACCCACTGCGTCAGAATGCCCTGCGACGCGCAAATAATAATGTATGCAATGTGGGCGTAACCGCGGAAAAATTTGCGCAAAAATGACGCATCCGCATTTACTAACTTTCCCGCTTTTGACGCATCCGCGACGGAAATGGCGCAGCGTTGCGGATGTGTCGGAATTGGTGCGCCTACAAAACGGACGCGCAGGAAATGACGCATCGGCACATAGCGAGAGGAGAGGAGAGAGGAGATGAGGCCATTGAACTTTGCTGCAACCATACCCACACCATGGAGGTCGTTATGCTGAGAGTGGCTGCCAGACGGAGACGACTAGCTGCAGGAATACCACCACAACCCCCTGCACCACAAAATCCACCCCCACCCCCAAGGCAACACTGCAGAAAGGAGCGGTTATTCCGTCCAAGGAGCGTCCTGAGAGGCATCAGGGATGAGGAGGTCATAACTCTATTCCGCCTGAAGAAGGAGACCATTGAACATCTACTGGGACTCATTGGACCAAGGCTAGAGGTAGGAAGCAACAGGCCTACAAACATACCGCCACAGACAAAGCTCCTGGCTGTGTTGCACATGCTAGCATCTGGCTCCTTTCAGACAACAGTCGCCAAACTGGCAGGAATATCCCAGCCAGCTTTTTCATCATTCCTGCCAACTGTCCTGGATGCCATCATCCATCTCACACCCCGCTACCTCCGTTTTCCCAACAATGCACAAGAGCAGATGGAGATAAAGCAAGGATTCTATGCCATAGCAGGCTTACCCCATGTGCTGGGTGCCATGTACTGTACGCATGTGCAATTAGTTCCTCCGGCAGCAACTGCACATTTGTACATCAATCGGAAACACACTTATTCAATTAATGTACAGGCCATCGTGGATCACCGTGGACTATTTACTAATGTGCTGGCAAAATACCCTGGCAGTGTACATGATGCGTTCATCTTCAGGAACTGCATCATAAATGATCGTTTCAAGAATGGCCAGTATGGAAATGGACTACTTGTAGGTAAGCAAAAGAGTATGATACAATGCACCATCCATGCTACCATGCTGCTAATATTTCTGTAATGACGCATAAATGAGGTTCAGGATGTAATAATGTTGTACTAGCACACAGGTACCCATAGTACGGCCGGCGGGCCATCAGCGGCCCGGCAAGCCTTCCACTGCGGTCCGGCAAGCCTTCCTGTGCGGCCCGCGGACCTTGCAGACATGTACCTCTGTTAAATTTAAATTTTTGCCAAAGTGTCTACAAACACCACTGGTTGTTGATTTATGGGGGCCGGGTGATTTCAGGCATAGGGTGGAGATGCAGGGGCGCTAAGAAGAGATCAAATTCAACAAGGCCTCATTAACAATTAAATGGTCTTTCAAAGAGCCGTTAAATACTCCGCTGACTGGTGCCAAGGGGGCGTTGGCCTCACTGCTGGGGGTGCCATGATGTGACAAGTGGTGGGACACAGACCCTACAAAGCAGCAAATTCTGAAAGAAAACTAGCTGGCTTGTACATTACAGGGGGGGAGGCTGTCTCTGGGCTGGTGACGGGGACGTGTAGACACAGTATGTGTGCACTACCCGAGAGACAGAAGGGGCAGAGACAGAAGGGGCAGAGACAGACAGGGGCAGGGGCAGACAGGGGCAGACAGGGGCAGAGTGTCAGAGACAGATAGAGGCAGAGGCAGATAGAGGGAGGGGCAGATAGGGCAGAGTGTCAGAGACAGATAGTGTGAGAGACAGATAGGGGCAGGGCTAGAGAAAGGCAGAGACAGGGACAGACTGACAGAGGCAGAGACAGATAGGGGCAGAGACACATGGGGGCAGAGACACATGGGTGCAGAGACATATTGGGGCAGAGACAGAAGGGGGCAGAGACAGATGGGGGCAGAGACAGATGGGGGCAGAGACAGATAGGGGCAGAGACAGATGGGGGCAGAGACATATGGGGCAGAGACAGAAGGGGCAGAGACAGATGGGGGCAGAGACAGATGGGGGCAGAAACAGACATACATAGACAGATAGCGGCAGAGACAGACAGAGATAGACACAAGGACAGAGAGACAGAGGGAGGGGGAGGAGGGCCAGACAGAGGGAGGGAGACAGAAAGGGAAGGAGACAGAGAGAGACAGAGAGGGAGAGTGACAGAGAGGGAGGGAGACAGAGGGAGAGACACAGAGGGCGAGAGAGGGAGGGAGAGAGACAGACAGAGTGAGACAGATGGAGAGAGAGGAGGGAGGGAGACAGACAGACAGGCAGAGTGGGAGAGAGGGAGAGAGAGGGAGGGAGACAGACAGACAGAGGGACACAGAGGGAGAGAGAGGGAGGGAGACATACAGAGGGAGAGAGAGGGAGGGAGACAGACAGACAGAGGGAGAGAGAGGAAGGGAAACAGATAGAGTGAGTGAGTGAGTGAGTGAGTGAGTGAGTGAGTGAGTGAGTGAGTGAGTGAGTGAGTGAGTGAGTGAGTGAGTGAGTGTGAGAGAGTGAGTGTGAGAGATGTGTATGCCAGGTCTGGTCGCTCAGTAGACAAAGGCGTCTGTCGCTGCGGCCTGTGTCCAACCTCATGGTCAGTTTGTATTTGTGGCTCTAGCCCCGGCCACTCCCCCACTGACCCCGTCCCCACCACTGCGGCCCTCGGCCACAAGCCACACTGTAAATTTGGCCCCGAGATAAAGTTTGTGAGTACCCATGTAATAGCATATACATAGACATTAATAGAAGGGCCATAATTAATGACGGTCATGCACTGCTGGTGCGTCAAAACTAAAATGGCAAAAAGTCACGCACCAGTGGTGCAAGTCCCTCATAAATGAGGCCCACGGTCATGTAGAGGCATATAGGGAGTCAATGCATGTCCTTCCAAATTTGAGAAAATACAAAAGGATGTGGGTGGGGCACAGCGGTAGTAAACGAAGTATGTAGAATCTTGTTCAGCTGAGGGTGCTCCCAAGGGGTGGTGCTTCCGTCAAAGCAACAAAAGTGCAAGACAGGTAGTGTACACAAACCACTGTAAATACATCCCGTTGGCGAGGCACTCCGTACATGATCATGAAAATGATTCAAAGAAGTTGTAATCCAAGTTCTGTTTTTAATTCACAAGTATTCAAGTTAATGGGTTATCGATGATATCAACAGCATATCAATCCATAGCAAAAATACATTTCTACAAGCCCCTTTGTCAAGGAGCGTTCATAGCAACGCGTAGCAAGGACTGCTACTTGGCTGTTCCAAGACCAGCATAACAGAACACCGGTCTTAGAACAGCCGAGTAACGGTCCTTGCAATGCGTGGATATGAACGCTCCATGACAAAGGGCCTCCTGGCCAAAATGCATAGGAGGACTTCATACTTATCTACTTTAAGAAATAAATTTATGTTATGGAATGATATGCTGTTACTATCAGTGGTTTGCCTACACTACCTGTCTCTTCCAAATATGTGTCCATTGCACAGCAGAACTATGTTGCAAAGGTGTCTTGCATGTGAGTCCCTGGGTGTGTTATCTGCAACATCCATGCCCAATGGACACTGACAAATGAAATATTACCCACAACATATGGCCTCTACTTTACCCCAACCATATCAAACTTTTCATTGTACCTTCTCATTTATTCTATTACAGCTGACCAGGGGTATGGCATTCAGCCGTGGGTGATGACACCGTATGGAAACCCACAGACACCACAGGAAGTTGCATACAATCAAGCACATTGCCGGACCAGGAACATTGTGGAAAGAACATTTGGTCTGCTCAAGGCCAGGTTTCGGCGTCTGGACAAGTCTGGTGGACGCATGCTATATTCACCAGAGACAGTGTGCAAAATTATTTTGGCCTGTGCAATACTGCACAATATTTGTGTTCTCACACGTGTTCCCTGGGACGATGATCCAGATTTGAATGCAGAAATGCCACAGGATGACCAGGAGGATGGCCATGCTCCTGTAAATCCAAGCACAGCAACAGGCATCCGTAGACGTGCTCAGATAGTGCGCAATTTTTTTTAAGAATGTCACTAATAACATCTGCATCATGCATCTACATTTGTGTTTGCACAAATAAAAATACCTCATACAACCTTATGTACCTTGTGCATGATTATTTGACAATAATTCACACTGCAAATGGCATGACAATCTCATATGTGGAGTTCATACATTACACTTACTCTCATGTCTGGAGGCTGACATCAGACATACATCAGCCCACACATCCATTTACATTGTACTGCCTTGCAATTTCACCTGCAATGCGGACACTCACCAGTGTCTGGCCAACACAGGTACCCTGGCACCATAGTGCATGTGTCTCGGTGTGCAGGGTATGAATGCACATGTGTATGAAGGTGACCCTTCCTGTACAAAAGTATTCCTCCATGCAACACAGCAAACATACTGCAGGTAGGCAGGCCGCCCATTGCGCGTCAGCACACATGAAAAGCACATGAATCTCCCATATGTCATAGACACACCATCTTCACACCCTATTTGCTTGCTGTAGGGAAGTGCCGCAGGAATGCATGCAGTAATATTATACGCAAATACGTCATAAATTAGGTTGTAAATTCACAATTGTCAAAAAGCAACATTTAGCATCCATATGTTGTGGTGCAGAAATTTAATAAAGCACTGGTGAAGAGGAGTCCACATAATGAAATCACACAGCAGGAAAAATAACAACAAAGTACTTGTATGTTGCAAAGTCATGATGAAAGTAAATAAGTAATATGTCAAAAATTACAATCATCAACATGTTACACAGTGGGTGTGCGTCAAAATCTGACCATCCATCAAAAAGTAGCCTTCAGTGCTCACACAAGTTTGCACAAATAAACAAATGTGGTAGGCACATAAATGAAGTTAGTGTATCATACTTCATAACCTCATTCATGATTCAACACACAAAAGTGACGTTGGGTCTGCCTACCTCAGTATCTGACCCATGCATTCCTGACTCCACGCACATAAGTGACGATAGGTCTGACAACGTCAGAATCTGAGCCATGCATTCCTGACTCAAAGCAGAAAAGCAACGTTATCTGATGTAACCTTCTCATAGGTGAAATTTATAGAGTGCACAGAGACCATAGGCTTGCTGGCGCCATAAGACAGAGTGAGTGAGGAAGGAAGCGTGAGTGGCCGAAAGTTAGCACATGGAAGGGAAAAGGTGTGTTTGAAGCGATTACCACAAGTCCAGAAGGGAAGGGGAGGATTTGAAGGAGAGAGAAAGGAGATCCCAAAGCCCAGGAGGCAGATGACAAATTGTGCAACCACCAAAATTCTGGGTTTTAGTATTGGGAGTGACTACCAGATGACGGTGAGCTGATATGAGTGTTTGTGTTGTGCGGTGAGGGCAGATAAGATAATTGAGAAACGTGGAGCGGGACTAGTGGAGGGCTTAGAATGTGAGACAGGTCACCTTAAAAGATGCCCTCTGGTCTATTGTGAGCCAGTGAAGACTGTGGAGTAGAGGTTTGGCTGATTGCCATCTGGGTGTAATGTGAATTAGACGGGCTGCTTGAATCTGGACAACTTGGAGGCGGTGTGGCAGGGATCGTGGGAGACCGTAGATGATGGACTCACAGAAGTCCAGGCGTGAGAGCACGAGTGAGAACACCACTTGGGTAAGTGCGGTGGGAGGGAGTAAGTGACTGACTGTAACGATCTTCTGGACCTGGTACATAGAGGAAGAAAGTAGCGCACCCACTTGTGGCCTGAGGGAGAGTTCAGCCTCAATGATGACTCCCAGACCCTTGACTGATTTTACCAGGGCTGGGGGGGAACCTAGCTCTGAGGGCAGAACTGAGGGCCACAGTGGCCATGACTGAGTCCAGGGAGGAGGAGCTCTGTTTTAACGGGGTCAAGCTTCAATAGGTACTGGTACATCCATAATTGGATGTGGATCATGACAGCGTGGAACGTCTTGATGGCATGAGGTGAATTGAGCGGGAGGATGATCTGTAAGTCGTCAGCGTAGTAATACACAATAAGGTCCCATTTCTGTACAGAATGGATCAGCACCCAAAGGTATAGATTGAACAGGAGTGGTGAATGGGAGGAGCCCTGTCGGACTCCACAGGACGTGGGGGTATTTGTTTCACTATAGGGTCCCAGGCGGACCATTTCAGTTCTTCCAGTTAGGAAGGACTCGACACACTCAAGAGTGGTTCCCTGGATGCCTGCATGTTTTCCAAGGTGGAGAAGGATGTTATGGTCCACCGTGTTGAATTCGGACGACAGGTCCAGGAGTAAGAGGGCTTGGGGGGACCCTGCGTCCGCGTTGCCCCTGAGTGTGTACAAGAGTGGCAAGATAACTGCTTCTGTTGAGTGGGCAGGTCTGAAGCCGCCTTGATTGGGCTCCATGTGACAGGAGGATTCGATGTAGTGTGATAGACATCGGGTAACATGGTCCTACATTAATGTTGAGAAAGAAGGGAGGAGGGAGATGGGAGACGTTAGGTCTGCATAAGTCTGAAACTGACCCATGCTTTGCTGACTCTAGGCACAAAAGTCAAGTCAAGTCAAGTCAAAGGATTTATATAGCGCACTACATACCCGGAGGGTTTCAAGGCGCTTAGGAAGGGGAGGAGAATTACTTGTCAAATATCCACGTTTTAAGTTGCTTTCTGAATGCTAGGTGGTTCTGGGTAAGGCGAAGGTAAGCGGGGAGAGAGTTCCATGTTTTAGCAGCCAGGTATGAAAAGGATCTGCCTCCCATGGTGGTCTTGTTGATGCGAGGTACAGTGGCGAGGGCTTGGCTGGAAGAACGTAGTTGACGGGAGGGGGTGTAGAAGGACAGTCGTGAGTTGAGGCATTCTGGACCGATGTCGTAGAGTGATTTGTGTGCGTGGGTAAGCAGTCGGAATGTGATCCTCTTATTGACGGGTAGCCAGTGGAGGTCTTTAAGGTGACCAGAGATGTGATCGTTGCGTGGGATGTCTAATATGAGTCTGGCTGAGGCGTTTTGGATTCGTTGGAGTTTCTTCTGGAGTTTTGCGGTAGTACCTGCGTAGAGGGTGTTTCCGTAGTCCAGTCGGCTCGTGACCAGAGCGTGGGTGACTGTTTTCCTTGTCTCGGAGGGGATCCAGCGAAATGTTTTTCTGAGCATGCAAAGAATGTTGAAGCAGGAAGAGGATACGGCGCTGACTTGTCTGTTCATTGAGAGTGAAGAATCCAGGATGACGCCTAGGTTCCGTGCGTGGTCAGTCGGGATGGGTGCTTTTCCGAGGGCTTCCGGCCACCATGAGTTGTCCCATGCAGAGGGGGATGTACCTAAGATGAGGACTTCTGTTTTGTCTGAGTTCAGTTTCAGACGGCTTTGTTTCATCCATTCGGCAACTTCTTTCATTCCTTCGTGTAGGTTGGTTTTGGCGGTGCTGGGGTCATTGGTGAGGGAAAGGATCAGTTGAGTGTCATCCGCGTACGAGATGATGTTGAGGTTGTGTTGGCGTGCGATGGCCGCGAGGGGGCTCATGTATACGTTGAAGAGGGTGGGACTGAGTGAGGATCCTTGTGGTACGCCGCAAATGACTTCAGAGGCCTCGGACTTGAATGGTGGAAGGCGGACTCTCTGGGTTCTTCCAGTGAGGAACGAGGTGATCCATTCAAGTGCTTTTCCTTGGATTCCGATGTTATTGAGGCGTTGTAGGAGGGTGCTGTGGCAGACTGTGTCGAATGCTGCAGAGAGGTCGAGGAGGATGAGGGCGACTGTGTCTCCATTGTCCAGTAGAGTTCGAATGTCGTCTGTTGCTGCGATTAAGGCTGGTCTCAGAGCTGTGTTTTGCTCGAAAGCCAGATTGTGAGGGGTCGAGGGATTTGTTGGCTTCGAGGAAGGCGGCGAGCGGGTTGTTGACAGCTTTCTCGATGACTTTGGCCGGGAATGGAAGAAGCGAGATGGGGCGGTAATTTTTGAGTTCGGTGGGGTCCGCTGTGGGTTTTTTCAGAAGGGCGGTGAGTTCAGCGTGTTTCCAGTCTTCCGGGAAGGTGGCGGAGTTGAAGGAGCAGTTGATGACGTCTCGGAGGTGCGGTGCTATGACGGAGTCTGCTTTGTTGAAGATGTGGTGAGGACATGGGTCTGTGGGGGATCCTGAGTGGATGGAGTTCATCAGGCGGATGGTGTCCTCAGTGGAGATTGGGTTCCAGTCGTTAAGGGTGTTCACGGGGGGAAGATGATCAGCAGATGGTAGGGTGGGTTGGTTTCCGGGTTGGTTGTCAAAGCTGTTGTGGATGTCTGCAATCTTGTTGTGGAAAAATGAGGCTAGGGAGTCGCAGAGGGTTTGAGAGGGGGTGATGTCGTTGGAGTTGGCCGAGGGATTGGAAAATTCCTTGACGATGTTGAAAAGTTCCTTGCTGTTGTGAGCGTTGTTGTCGAGTCGATCCTTGAATGCTGTTTTCTTGGCTTTTCGGATTAGTTGGTGGTGAGTGCGGGTGGCGTTTTTGAAGGCGTCCTTGGTGCTGGTGGTTGGGTCTTTTTTCCAGGCCTTTTCAAGGGAGCGGCAGAGTTTCTTGGACTTCTTGAGATTATCGTTGAACCATGAGGCCTTCTTGCTGCCAGGTTTGTTTTGACGCTTTTTCAGTGGTGCTAAGGTGTCAGCGGTGTTGGATAACCATAGGGTGAGGTTAGCGGCGGCTTCGTTAGCGTTGGAAGAGGGGGCTGGGGTGTGTTGAAGGAGCGATGCGGAGATTTGGTCCGTGGTGATTTTGTTCCAGTTCCTTTGCCGGGTAGGTTGGAGGTGGATGCTGGGTTTTGGTTTGTTGTAGGTGAAGTGGACGCAGCTGTGGTCAGTCCAGAGGAGGTCCGTAGTGTGGCTGAAGGAGACCTGGTTGCTGGATGTGAAGATGGGGTCGAGTGTGTGACCTGCGATGTGGGTGGGGGAAGTGACTAGTTGTTTAAGTCCGAGGTTGGCGAGGTTGTCCACGAGGGTGGCGGTGTTGCAGTCGTTGATCTTCTCGAGGTGAAAGTTGAGGTCTCCCAGAAGGATGTAGTCTTTGGAGGGGAGCGCGTGTGGGGTGATGAAGTCCGTAACACAAGGCCCAAAAGTGACTATGGTCAACATATGTCTTAGTCTGACTCAGCTGAATATTGAAACACACATTTTCTGTAGGCTAACATGGTTTGTCCCTGTTGAGACACTTCCATGCTAAGCGTAAACATGCATCTTTTGCCCACCATCAAAAAAACAGCAGCTAATATATGCAACAACATTGACAGATAAAAAAATGCAATGCCCCATTACTGAATATTGTGACACATGCCAATAATGTTGCATGTAGTCAAAGTGGTCACACCTTGAGGAGAAAATATATCATCACTCAGCCATGCTTCAAATTTACAATGCCACGTAATAATGATTTGGTCACATGACAATAATGCGGCTTTGACGATAACTGCTCGCACCGTAAGGGGAAATAAGGAAGTAGCGTACCATGCAACAAATCAACGATGCAACATAATTACGTTTAATGCGCATGCCAATAGTGACGCTTCTACTACAACTGTATTTACAACAAGGGGTGGTGAGGGACAGAGTCTCTGAATTAAACAGAAAGCTCTCACCCAGTCAAGAGATCAGGGCTAGATCCAACACCGTTTTTTAGCTCACTGCACCATCCCAGTTTCAGAACCTGGCTGTATGCAAATTAGTCTGTTCCTGTCCCAGTGCATGATGGGAACAGGGCAAACCAAACTACAAAAGCCAATTCTTACACTGGGAAGGAAACAAGCTCCCGGGGACCGGTTTCTGGCATTACAGCCGTCTTCGGCCCGGTTTGCTTGAATCCTGATGGTGCAATGAGCAAGGGTCTCACATCTGAGAATACCCTTCCACGCTTAGGGTGGACAAAAATATTTACAACAAGGGGTGGTGAGGGACAGAGTCTCTGAATTAAACAGAAAGCTCTCACCCAGTCAAGAGATCAGGGCTAGATCCAACACCATTTTTTAGCTCACTGCACCATCCCAGTTTCAGAACCTGGCTGTATGCAAATTAGTCTGTTCCTGTCCCAGTGCATGATGGGAACAGGGCAAACCAAACTACAAAAGCCAATTCTTACACTGGGAAGGAAACAAGCTCCCGGGGACCGGTTTCTGGCATTACAGCCGTCTTCGGCCCGGTTTGCTTGAATCCTGATGGTGCAATGAGCAAGGGTCTCACATCTGAGAATACCCTTCCACGCTTAGGGTGGACAAAAATATTTACAACAAGGGGTGGTGAGGGACAGAGTCTCTGAATTAAACAGAAAGCTCTCACCCAGTCAAGAGATCAGGGCTAGATCCAACACCGTTTTTTAGCTCACTGCACCATCCCAGTTTCAGAACCTGGCTGTATGCAAATTAGTCTGTTCCTGTCCCAGTGCATGATGGGAACAGGGCAAACCAAACTACAAAAGCCAATTCTTACACTGGGAAGGAAACAAGCTCCCGGGGACCGGTTTCTGGCATTACAGCCGTCTTCGGCCCGGTTTGCTTGAATCCTGATGGTGCCATGAGCAAGGGTCTCACATCTGAGAATACCCTTCCACGCTTAGGGTGGACAAAAATATTTACAACAAGGGGTGGTGAGGGACAGAGTCTCTGAATTAAACAGAAAGCTCTCACCCAGTCAAGAGATCAGGGCTAGATCCAACACCGTTTTTTAGCTCACTGCACCATCCCAGTTTCAGAACCTGGCTGTATGCAAATTAGTCTGTTCCTGTCCCAGTACATGATGGGAACAGGGCAAACCAAACTACAAAAGCCAATTCTTACACTGGGAAGGAAACAAGCTCCCGGGGACCGGTTTCTGGCATTACAGCCGTCTTCGGCCCGGTTTGCTTGAATCCTGATGGTGCAATGAGCAAGGGTCTCACATCTGAGAATACCCTTCCACGCTTAGGGTGGACAAAAATATTTACAACAAGGGGTGGTGAGGGACAGAGTCTCTGAATTAAACAGAAAGCTCTCACCCAGTCAAGAGATCAGGGCTAGATCCAACACCGTTTTTTAGCTCACTGCACCATCCCAGTTTCAGAACCTGGCTGTATGCAAATTA
This sequence comes from Lissotriton vulgaris, assembly GCF_964263255.1. NCBI lineage: Eukaryota > Metazoa > Chordata > Amphibia > Caudata > Salamandridae > Lissotriton > Lissotriton vulgaris. The sequence goes on from NC_141694.1 coordinate 103,231,922, forward strand.
GTCTGTTCCTGTCCTTTTGCATTCAGCAGCACACATAGAAAGTGGAAAAGGCTCTTGTGCTTATTTTTGTACTGAAAGGTTTACCTTCCTGTACAAAAATAATCTTCCCCGCAACGCAGCCACCCTTGCACCATTGTGCAAGGGTGCCTGTGCTGGCGCAGGCAGCACATTGTGCACCGGCGCAGGGGAAAAGGACAGGAATGCGCCGTATCTAATAGATATGGCGCATTTCTGCCCTTTTCTTTTGCCATAGGGAAGCGCAGCAGGAAGGCCTGCTTGCTTCCCTACGGCAATAAGTCATAAATGAGGCCCATAGCACTTAACTAATAGCAAATTTGCAAGTACCAAAATGCTATGGCAAAATGAGGTTTTGAAAAATTTTCCAATTCCGTAAATGCCAAATGTTTCATACATCCTAAGCCATGGAAGTAGTCAGTTTGAAATGCTCCAACGGCAAAATCCTGCAATTGTCAGACTTAGCAATTCACAAAAGGCATGATACACATGGCCTCTACTGACGTAGTGGTAACGCACAAGCAAGATTGATCTTCACCATGCTGGACTATGCCGCTCATTGAGGCATAATCATGCATGATAAAGGTCAGCACTTTCAATGCATTGTTATGTGTCAAAAGGGCGTGCAATGGGTGTTCTTTGCCATCTTCACACCAACATCCATGGACTTTAGTCAATGCACCAGGGGCCTCTGTAATGAAGGCCTTCTGGCGCCGCAGCAACACTCATTAACATGTGTCAAAGTTACGCTCTGGCGGCGCAAGCCCTATGAAGATAAGGCCAGAGATGTACGAGTGTGAGGCAGCGCAAAAAGCACATGCCTGCCCTGGGGAGGTGTAAGTGAGGCGCCACAGGGAGTGAAGTTTAAATGTATCCATGTATGTCATATTTCCCTGTGTGCAGCTGCATTGTGCAGCACACAACAACACATGTGTATGCAGTTTGACCATTGACGTACAGGAAGGTATCCCATACGGTATAAATACATTCTTCAAAGCAACACAGCCACCCTTGCATCATGGTGCAATAGGTATTGTCCTACTGCATGACAGCACTTTGTGGTCAAGGCCAGGGAAAGGCACAAATATGCTAGCGTAAGGGAACAACATGTTCCATCCTGGTATATCATATGTATGCATGAAGGATTCTTGAGACAATATGTCACGCAGTGACAATATGCTATTGAAAATGGGTCTAAACATACTAAGTATTGCATAACATCAACAGCTACTTGGATGCAAACTTCATGCTCCACACTCCATCAAACAGTGTAGGCCCTGTACATTGAGTAATAATCTACAGGGACATCACCTCAGAGGAGCATATGTCTTCCAACATCACAAGTAACCCTGTAGTGGTTCTAATTCTATCCACACACGTCTTTGTATGTGTTTTTCTAAATACACAATGTGCTACAGTACCATCTGTGTGCAAAGAAGATGCACAAGTGTCAATTGAGTGCAAAACATGCAATGGCATTAACCCTCCTACATGACTGTGTGCATGAAGTATCAAATTTCATTACTTGGAATGGACACAATGATTGGATGTACACTAACTACTTGTGATGTAAAATGCAGCGCAGAATGGAAAACAACATGATAATGACAATACACTCATGCAACAATGTGCACACATGATGGAATACCATGGGCTGAGTAAGGTTTGTTTGCATACCCAAACATAGGATACATCATACAGCTGGGATGATGTCCGGTGACATGTTTGTTGTGCCAAAACAACAATATCAATCATATTAGTAATCCACTCTTGTGCTTAGTCACGTTGGAAATAGGCACACATCTACAAGGCCTGGAAATTTGCATGTAATGTGAATACCGTGTACATGTTGTATTTGCACACACATCAATGTGTATGTGTTTAAATGCATGTTGCTTGCAGTTCTTGTCACATTGCACCCATCAATGAAGCTGACACACTGACACATCTAAGGGTGCCAGTACATCTGTGAATGGTGAATAAGCAAATGATAAGCCGTATGTGTATTGGGGAGGAGTTAATTGTCAAAAAGGCAACGTAAAATCAAGAATTGTTTAAATACATATGGCGGATTGTTGATTTTGTGTTGTGTGAGGCATTAATCTGCTGCCACATCTGTGAATACTCAGATGTTCACATTCACCATTGTACCAACGTCCCCCATAAAAGCACAATCACATACATCTACATGACAATAACATATTTTCTCAATGGACCAAGTGTGCAGATTTTTAGCAAATGCCATCTCAATGTGACACCACAAACAAGGGATCACATGTGTGTAATACATGCAGTGCAAGAGTGTGCTTCACATGTGAAGCAGTTAGCCATAGACTGTTGTCTGATTTACGTTGACTCATGGGACGCACGTAAGCCAATCTTGAGGATACAACTGACTCTCATGTAATGTCTGTACTGTGTGGAAATATGCTGCATACGCTGACATTCTGGTATATTGCCTTGCACTTGTAGGTGGGCCACCACCATACACAAGGGAAGAGGTGGAGTCCTTCAAGGATCCTAAGGCCACTGGTGAGTGTGAAATCATTACTATCTTTGTCTGTATGCTTACAATGTCTCCTCATGCATGACATGTATGCAGACAGTCGAAATGCATCATTCTTGCATGCATCATGTTTACACATCACATGTGCATGGAAGTGTCAAGGACTCAATGGCACCATGTGGAAATGCATGAACACAAATATAAGGGTCACATGTATGAGGTGTTACAGTGTGCATGGTACACAGTAACACTTATTGTGCTGCTGTAAGTATACATCACACAAAAATAGACCACAATCAAACAATACATCTAGCCCTTCATAGAGCACCATACTCAGGTGTGAGGGTCTCAAGTCACTGAAGGGAGGGGTGTGTGCTGCTACTCATGAAATAGTTAGGTCTTCAGTAATTAAATGAAGGTAAGATGGTCCTGGTCTGTCGTAGTTGTGCCCCAAGGGTGTTTCATGTCTTGGTGGCCAGGTAGGAGGGTGATCTACCTCCAGTGGTGGAGCAGTCAATCCTTGGTATGGTGGCTAGTGGGAGGCTGGTGGAGCAGAGGTGGCCGGTAGGATCAGAGAACAAGAGCCCCTTGAGGAGTCATTCTGGGCCCATGTCATGTATGTGTGTGTGTGTGTGTGTGTGAGGAGCCTCAACGTGATCCTTGTGTTGACGGTGACCCAGTGTTGGTCATTATGGCCTGTAGAAATGCTGCAGTGGTGACGGATGTCGTAGAAGAGTTGTGCCGATGCTTTCACTATGGGTAGTAGTTCTAAGTGAAGTCTGGCATTGATTCCTGTGTATGGGGCATTCCCCTTGTACAGTTGGGTGTTGATGAGGGCCTGGGTGACCGTCTCACACGTTCCCATGGTGATCCACCTGAATATCTATTCGAGCATGCGCAGGGTGAAAAATCAGAAGGATTACATGATGTCCACTTGTTTGTTAGTTGTGAATGAGTAGACCTGGAAGAATCCCAAGTGGGGTGTATGGTCCGTGGGTGTTGTTGCAGTGACCATTGTTATGGACCAATAGGCAGCGTCCCTGGCGCTAGTTGATTTGCCAAGGATGATAACCTCTGTATTGTGTGTCTACAGTATCTGCTGACTGACCTTCTTCCATTCTGCAGTGGCTATCTTTCCTTCATGGTGGTTGTGTTTGGTTGTGGCTGGGTCTTGGGTGAGGCACAGTACCAGATGGGTGTCATTGGCATTGGATATTATGTTGTGGTGGTGTGTGCATGCAATGGTGGCAAGTGTGCTCATGGAGATGTCGAAGACTGTTGTGCTGAGCAAGGACCCTTGGGGTACGTGACAGTCAGTGTATTCATACCATGGCTACATGAGACATGCTCATTGTAGTACTACATAGATATTCCTCCTACAAGTTCGATTTCCTTGTGCCCCACGTGTGTCAGTACTTGCCATTGTTAGAGGGATGGAACAGTGCTGCAAGTCCATCATTAATTAGCACAACAATCATGCACTTACCTATGCTACTAAAAGGGTCACCGGCACAATTCCCTATTGACATCAGTAGTTGATATGGTATGATGTATATGTGCTTAAATGTCCATTGCATCAATGATCATGCATAGTAAATCCACATACCAGCCCTTAATGCTGTCTATATGTTGTCCCCTGTCAAGAAGCGTCTACCATGGAAGTGTTGTGCAGTGTGTGTTGCCTTGTGTGAAAACACACCACATATTTACTCCCAAGCAGCACCCCATGTACAAGAGTTACATGATAGGAGTCAGTCCCCAAATCTATTGCAGTGCACACCTGTGTTTCTCCTTCCAATACAATGCTAATGTGCCCATGTTTTGTTTACATGGTGCTTTTCACATGTGTGTTGCCTTGTGCAGCATACAGGGCTGATGGTCCATATACCTTGCTTAGTATCTGCGTATGAAGTGTCAAATTACAATGCCTAGAGAAAACTTGCCTGCACACAGATGCTCTTGCATCATGTTGAGAAGGAGCTTGCATATGTGAATGGGGGGCATTGGGTTCTTGCCCAGGACAAATGCATTTGAATGTACCATCTCATATGTATTGATGCCTTACATGTCATCTACAGTGATTATCATCTTAGGTATTACGCAACATCACTTAGCATCCCTGTGTATGACAATCGATGATGATGACCCCATGCTTTGAAATAGATGCCCTGTTAACGATAGGCCCTTGCCAAAATGTTCTGAAGATCGCATAATGTGCATGTGTACAGGTGTCAATGTGTAAGTGCAGACTGATGTGGATGTCATTGCTCCATTACAGACAACATGTCACAAGATGAGGAGAGGCATTATCGCATCCGTCTAGAAAGATACAGACACATACGCAATGTTGGTCGTGCATTCAGACAGATGGGACGCCGACATGAGGTATTACGTGCTGAAGGAGCCTGGAGATCACCAACTCCCACTTCCCCATCCAACATGCGGAGCAGGAAGCAAAAGGGGAAAAGGTCATACATTGACTCAGGACCAGCAACTGGATCACATGTAGATGTAGACCCCCAAATGGACAGTCAATCTGCAGGATCAGCAAGTTGTTCCACATCTGGACATGCCTCTAATCTGAGCCCAGTGACAAGCACTCATCCAAAATCAGGAACCAACATTGCACAGGCCCTTGGGACAATGACAGGTGGAGCTGCAGTAGCGCCACCTAAACAGGCTTGTGCGCAGGCAGATATAGACAGTGTGCTCCTGATGGCCAAGATTGACAAAATAGAGGCAAAAATGGAAACTTTTGAAAAGGGCCAAAAGGAGTTGACTTTAAAGGTTGCGGGCATGCAGCTGCAGCTGGCCACCCTGCTGTCCATGGTTGCCGACATGAAGGCCACCATTGCTCAAATGGACGAGCAGGAATAAAGACATTGAAGAACTGTGGTTGTTGTTGAAGACATGGTGTTGCACCTGTCAAGTTACGGACCTTGTTCTTGTTTACATGTTTAAGTAGTCAGATAGTTTTTAGGATAGTTTTAGTTCTTAGGAATAGTGTTAGGATAAGTGTTAAGTTATTAGGAGTGGGTGGGGGGTTGATGTATAGTGTATGTTAAATGTTTTTTAAAATAAAAAAATATATATATATATCCTTGTTTAGTTAGATAGGTTAATTAGTATGTGTTTAGATTAAGTGTATGTGTGCCTGATGTGTGATTGTTGAATAGGGGGTGGGGGGTCATCTGTGCGTTGTGTAGTATGTGTGAGGTAGGTATAGGATAAGTTAGACAAGATAAGTGTAGATGTTAGCACCTTAGATTAGCTTAGTGTAGGATTTGATTTATAGTTTTGATAAGTGTAGTGTAGTTTAGCATAGATTTTATTTAGTGTGAACTTTTTTTGCAAATAAATCATATTTTTCTTTCACAATGACTCTGACTTGTAGGCATATGAAGTTGTGAAATAAGCTCTGGGTGAGCGTTATCCTTGCTGGACAAGGAATGTCAACAATGATCTCATATCTGAGATTACCATTACGTGTTGGCTATTGTAAGCCAGTTGTTCTTACACTATCACTAATTCATACAGGCCAATACTCACCCTTGAGGGACTTTAGCTAATGCGTCTCAGGTGAGCCCATGTGAACAACAATCATGTGTAAAGATTGTGGGACCTCTTTCAATAAGTTTCTCCATAGTGGAGCACAGCAGCCCTTCCAGTTGCGCTACCCTTTTGCAGGAGGGAGGGCAGGACCGTGCCATGTCTGCAAGATACAGCGCAGTCCTGTTGTTCTCACCATCACTGTTGTACAATGTCCTGTTCTTCGCTAACGCAGTCACCTTTGCACAATGGGGCAAGTGTGTCTGCCTTGCGGGGACCATCAGACTTGTACAGGAACGGACACTTCTCAGTTAATCAATCATCACAACGGGCTCTTCCTCTTACAATATGTACTGCATTGTGTGAAAAAGGTGAGACAAGTAGACTTCTTCATAATTCTCAACATTGAGCCTTCCTCAAGCCTGCCTTGGGTCTGTGTATTTCTGGACAGAGCTTACCATTTCATGTTCCTATTACATCTGGGCCAGTGTGAAAAGCAAATGGATGTTGTTGGCAAGGCACCCAGCAACACCCATTGCACGTGCCTGTAACGCAGAACAAGGCGTGTAAGGGTCAGATTTGATGCATGCAGCATTATCGCATGACCATGTGCCTTGGTGATGGATGATGACTATTAGGCAGGGTTAGGCGTCACACAAGTGAGGGTCAGATGGCACAATGGCCGTCATCAATTGGGCCACCTGGTATTGAGACTGTAGCTCAATGTTTGCAGTGTTTCACAATGCTCAGGGCCACTATGACCCACGTCTTTCCTGAAAGTGGAAAAGAAAGCTGGTTCACAAGCTGGCTATGTAGATGCAGAGAAATGTGACCATGGCTAGGTCTGTATTCCAGACGTATGCCTTGTGGGACTCGAAGCAGATTCATTGGTAGAGGTTTGGTTGCCCAGGGTTGTGGCTGACTGTGTGTGTGTGTGAACTCCTTGAGTGTCAGTATATCTGTATGGGTGTGGATGCAGTAGTTATCCTGTATGTGCTGGCGGTAGTGGTATAATCATGGGAGCCACTGGGAACGTCTACCTACGGTTGTCTGGACGTTAATCATTTTTGTCCGGAGGGTATTTTTGATACTGATATTGAGGGCATTAACATTGAACCGGATGATGATGATGGATGTGTGGCAGGTCTAATCAATGCATCAGTTGACAATAATTTTGATGCTCTTGCACAGTTTGCGGAGGGTGAAGAACTATGGTGAGGATACTACTATTATCCGTACTGACAGGGTGAGGGATGTGTTCTGTACAATGTATAGTTAGTGTTAGACATATGAGTGGTGAACTGTTTATCCAGCCCAGGGTACCCCCAGGTATAGTCCCATGTGGTAGTGGTTGTTGTGAGGGTGATGACCTCTTTTGACAACAAATGGAGATTTGTCCAGCTGAGGCACATACTTGTTGGCACATCTTGCATCCATTGTGGTTAGTTGTGTCCTGTGATGTTGTGTACCTTGGTGAGGGAGAGGCAGAGCTGGGTGTATTAGGGGTAGGGTACTATGCAGAGTCCATGTCCACTGATGTTCTCAGCAAGTGGGGCCATGTACACATAGTAGACAAAGGTACTGATGGACAGTCACTGAGGGACTCAGCATCAGTACTCTGTGTGTTGTACTGTGAAATGTGTTATGCAGAATCATCTGCTCTGGTCTGCAAGGGAGGAGACAATCCAGTGTGGTGTATTACCTTGCCGCATGCCATAGTGGAGTGTGGCAGCTAGTGTGTTGTGGAACATTGTTTCTGGAAATGAAGCAATGTATATTGTCTATGGATTGGCAGTGTGACCGACTTTGAGGATTGTGTGGATTTTGCTGTGGCGTGTAGGAGGGACCTCTTGATGCTGTTTGTCATGGAGCAGGAGAGAGGACCAAGACAAGGAAACACAAGGAACAAGCACTCCCAAGGATGAACCTCCTACTCCACCTCCGGGTCAGGTACAAAAATAATCCAACGTCTTTCTCCGAAGGTTCCACCCTTATATACTCCACCCAGATCACAGGGTTTGTGGAACATGTAGTTTTTGATGACAACAATTGCTCGTGAAGGAAAATCCGACTCCTGACTGCAATGACTTGAAGTACAGTGGATTGTAGAAGAAAATGTAGTTTATTCAAAGTAACAACCCCAGGGAGATCCAAGGACCAACTCTCACAGTAACTGTTCATCTGTGTACTGCCCCCTGGATTCCACACTCTGGAATCCTGTGAGCACAGAGACCATAGAACATTACATCATTACAAAGATATAACACTGACAATATGTGCTTCTAACGCATTGTTCTGCGGAGGACTGGGAATTCTTCAGATTCATCTTCATCAGATGGGTTTGTCACAGCTGATGGTGTGACCAGTGGGGCAGTCGACACAGTAGGCATAGCCACTTCATGGACTGCAGATGTTGATGGTGTTGGACCTGCAACATGTTCGATGCCCATCAGGTACCGCATAAATGCATTCAGCATTATTTGCTGGCTCTCAAGCACAGCTGTCACATCTCGTTGATAGTCAGCCAATTTTGTGAGGTATGCATCCTGTTTGGCTGTCATTTGTTTGAGGGTGTCCTGTATTTCCTTCAGAGTGTTGGCCACTTCAGAGCTGGCACTTGTGGTGGGCATTTGTCTGTGCCTCTGCTGCATGACTTCGGAAATTTCAGTCATGGCGTCAAACAAAGTGCGTGGTGGTGCTTCAGTGGTGCTACCAGTTTCCGCACTGGCAGTATTTGATGTTAGGCACCGGAGCACTCCCTCTAGGGTCCCTGCCATGCTCTCAATGCCCTTACGCACCTCCTGTGCCAACTGACTCTGCACATCCACTACACGCTGTTCAAATGAATTTAGTGTGTTTGGCGACTGGTGAGGCACAGATGTTGTGGGAGGTGGCATAGGAGTGCTTCCCTGTTGGCGAACTGGAGATCCCACTGGGCTGCTTTGCCTTCTTGTGGGTGGAGAGGGAGTTTGTAGTGATTGTCAGTCAGTCAGTCAAAATTTCTTTATTCGATTAATTAAAATCATAAAAGAAGAACGAGCAATACACGGTAACATTTCATCATGACACATAGTAATACATACAAAAGAATTTATAAATTTATCAGATCTATAAAATTTATAAAAATTTATAAAAAACCCTAAAAACACATTATACAAGAATAAAATTGTACCATAATCTTAAAAAATTCATTTGAATATAAAGGGTAATCATTAATGAGGAACAGAGTGGCTGATGCTAAAACGATGCTTATTTATACGTGCACCAGCAACCAAAAAACTAGCAACATGAAATGCCACTTTTAAATTGGGTAAAAGTTGCAGGAATAGCATAGCTGGTTTGACTTGAGTGAAACCCATATTGCACAGTATTGGCAGCAAAAAAAAATTTCTGCTCTCTTTGTAATGACCACAGAACAGGATAAAGTGCGTTGTGTCTTGAATAGAAAAATGGTCACAATCACAAGGATCAGCATTTTCAGGTCTAGACCACTTTTTAAAATTGCCCAGTATAAAAGGAATTAAATCAAGGCGGAATCTTGTTACGAGGAAACGATGGTATGGTTTGTGTACCGAAAAGAGATATGGTTCCATACCTGGAACAGTTAATATCGTACAATGTTTCCTAACCGTATGTTTGTTCAACTCTGTGGCTTCTCTCTCCAGGACATAGCGCTCAGACAAAAGATTTTTGACTGTCTTTACGTCTTCTAGATTTATCAAATGTGGGGAGGAAAAAAGTTCAGATCGGCCAACTAGAGTTAACTGCGTCTTGACATATTTTAACCAAGGGATGTTATAAACATTGTCCAAGGCTAAGCAATCTTTAAGAATATTGTGGTTTAGAGTGAGCTCCTGATTGAGCCACACTTTCAACCAACCAATAACTGGGGCTGCCTTCAGGATGTCGGTAATGTAGCCCAGGCCAAGCTCTGTATGTATTATGTGTGTAGAAATTGACTGGGGGACAGAAAGCAGAGTTCTCAAGAATTTATTTTCTACTTTTTGAATTTTGTCATAATCATGATTAGTGTACCGCCAGATTACAGAGCCGTATTGGGCAACCGACAAGCATTTAGATTTGTAGACCTTTATAATGCTCTCCATGGGGCGAGCACCAAGCTTTTTGGCAAAACCAAGCAGCCCAGCAGCCGCTCTTGCTACTGCGTTGCTTTTGGCCAAAAGCTGGGGGCCCCACTTGCCTTTTTCGTCAAAGATCACACCCAGGTAGGGAAAAGATGGAACTCTCTTAACCTCCTTCCCTGAGCAAAAGAAAGTTTTAGTCTTTCTTTTCCTGCCTGCGGCTCCTGCTATCATTACGTGGGATTTTTCTACGTTAGTTTTCATGTCCAGTGAGGACATGAAATCCCCAAAAGATGAGAGTAGTTTGCTCAATGCCACTCCAGAGCGTGCTAAGAGGACGGCGTCGTCTGCGTACAGGAGGACAGGAATCTTTGTTTCTCCTGCACGCGGAATATCCATGTGGGACGCAACCAGAACTGCCTCAAGACCATTTATATAAAGTGTAAAGAGAAGGGGTGCAAGGATACATCCCTGCCTAACCCCTCTTCCTGATTCAAAGTGGCAGGTACATCTCCCTTCTCTGGTCACTCTGACCGACGTCTTGAGGTCTCTATGTAACTCTGCCAAGTATCCCACTAGTGGGGCATCAAAACCCATAGCCAGAAGGACTCCCCACAGCTTAGCCCTGTTGACCAGGTCAAAAGCTGAGGAGAGGTCCATAAAGGCCATGTACAGAGAGCCCCCCTTGGCTGCTACATATTTACTTATGATCAGTTCTAAATTCAGACACTGGTCTAAGGTTCCTCTTTTGGCTCTGAAGCCATATTGTGCATTCGATAAAATGCCCTTTTCTTCTAGAAGCTGAGTCAATCTACCTAAGAGAACTCTTCCCAGAATCTTGACACTTGAGTCGATTAGGGAGATTGGCCTATAACAGGCTGGGTCTGTTCTTTGTCCCTTTTTAAAAATAGGTATAATGGTAGACTTCGACCAGCTAATAGGAAAAACTAAGTCTCTTGTGGCATTAAAAATGTTGGTAAGAATTTTGGCGCTTAATTCAGGTGCACTCTTAAAAAAGTCAGCGGGAACCCCATCGGGGCCTGGAGCCTTTTTAGAATGTGTGTCGCTGATAGCCTTTTTAACCTCTTCTATGCTAAAAGAAGAAATGGGAGGGACTGCTAGTGTGAGATATTATCAGGACAACTGTAAATATTACTAAAGTGTGTGACCCATTGATCATCCGGTATGGTGCAATCTGCTCTCTGCTTATCTGGATCGACAAAGAAGGGATGATTTATTATCGCCCAAAATTTTGAGCTGTCTCTCTGTGTGTCATTCCAGGCCTCAGTTTTAATCTCTGCTTTTCTCTTTCTGATAGCGTCATTATAGTTTTTCCTTAACAACGCTATCTGTGCTTTATCTCTTGGTTCAGCTTTTAAAGCCTTTAGGAGAGTTGAGTGGGCCTTTGAACAATCTATATTAAACCATTTTTTGCCTTTACATGTCCGGCCCTTATTCCTTACAGTCAGATCCAGGTCAACCTGGCTGCAGATAATATTGAATGCCTCTATCAAGGTAGGAGACGGGTTATTATTATCCAGGCAGATTGCAACCTCTCCCTCAACTTTAGACAGGGTGTCCTGTATGAAAGTGATCGGGGTAACTTGATCCCACTTCAGCCTACGGTTCTGGTCTCCCAGGACTAAATTAGTTGCGCATAAGGCTGCAGCTTCTCTCTTTCCAAAAACTCCCTGAGATAAAATCTCTAAAATTACTGGGTTATGATCACTAAAGACTGAGGTTTCTACCTTATAGGTTGAGACCTCAGACAAAACGCTAGACGACAAAAAAATATAATCTACTATTGTGCCAGAGTTGTTACCCACGAATGTCGGTAACCTCAAGTCTCTGTTACTACTAGAAAATTCATAAAGATTAAAAGTTGCTAAAAGTGATTCCAAAGCCTCCCCACGCGGTGAGTGTTCAAAGTGCGGAATACAGAGATAAGGAGGAAAATCTTCACATTCCTCACGGCAATCCCTGTTGCATGGGTGGATATTGTAATCTCCCATGAGAATCACGTCAAGGCCGTGGGCACTATTTTCGGTGTGGGTAGACAAGAAATCCTCTAAGGTTACCAAATGCTCGTTGAGCAATTGACTGACAGGAGAATTATAAAAATTAACTAATAAGATAGGCTGTGAGTTAAAAGTAGTTAATTCAACTGCTAGTATATTTGTTGAGTTAGAGTTAATTTGTCTTGGCTTTCCCTGGACGTTCAAGGAAATATATATAGCCAAGCCTCCCTTTGCCCTTCCAGATGTGCTAGAAACAGTAGGTACAGAGAACTGGGAAAAGCCGTCTAGAGCAAATCCGTCGGACGTCTCCCAAGTCTCCTGGAATACAAGAATGTCGTGAGATCTAACCATTTCTAGCCAGTTCTTATTACTAATTTTAGAGCTAATACCAGCGATGTTCCAGCTCAGGATACTACACTCCCTGTTATTTTTAATTTTTAGATCTAGATGTACAGGGGCAGAAAAAGAAACAGGTAAAAAATCCTCATTGTTAGTATCTTCTATAGGAGCGAGTCAATCATTCTGATCCATGAAGGACAATGGGGCGTAGCGGTTAAATAACTGGAGAGGTTCAACAAAAGAGTTTTGCTGTGCTAAAAGGGGATATTGGGCTACAGAATTATGCCTTGTATCCTGCCCTTGTCTGGGATTGAAGTCCCAGGGTCTATCCCACCCCAGCGCTGGAGTCCTTGGATACGTGACATTTTGTTGCTCCCCATAAAAAAACTTCAAAGTTAGAGGAACAACAGTGCCTTTTCTGCGTTGTGGGGGGAATAGATTGGCCAGGATATTAGGAAGAACATCTTGGTTCGAGAGGGTCACTGCCACACAGTCCCCCTTAAACTTTTTCGGGCGGTTTCCCAGCCAAGGGACCCTGGTCGCAGACTTAATAGCATTTGCCAAATGATGTTTCCCCCCTGGGGCTAACCGCATGTTGTTGGTAAGCCAATGCAGAGCCTTGCTAGTAAGAGAGGTAGGGCTTTCAACTGTACCCCCTTCCAGAGGGGGTACATTTGCAAGCACCAAAACCACTGGGGTGGCCTCAACTAAAAATTCGTGGGGGGCCATAGTTTGGGTCGATGCTGACTGACTGACTGACTGACTAGTGATTGTATTATGTCCTGGATGATTTCTGGGCCCATACTTGTTACACTTTCACCACCCTCATTGTCCGTTTCAAACATGGCTTCCAGCTCCAGATTAGGTGTACCATGGCCTGAAATCAAAAATAGATGTATGTTTATGATCATGTCTGACATGTGGTGTACAAATGCACAATTTAGAGTCATCTACCCTTTTTGACTTTGCTGTGTTTCAACATGTCAAAGTTCAAGCGACACATCATCACTCATGTGTACAAAAAGTGACATGGCATTAATCATTTGATGGATACAAACTTTACAAAAAAACATGGCACATGGGCAGACAGTGCTTGCACACTTGCAACATTCTACTTGAGTGCATGTCCTGATGTCTGTTTAGTTGGTGTGTATTGGGGACACATTCCAGCACAGTAGGAAATGCATGTGGCATTTTGCACTCCATCACCAGGGACCCACACACACCATGAACAAACCTCCACGTGGAAATGAAGTCCCTCACCAACTGGATGAGGAGCAGCAGTGTGAAACTGTACTTGGAGATGACACAGGTCATCATCCTCGGACCCACACCCTGAGCCTGGGACAACTCCTGTCGGGCAACCACACTGGGAACAGCAACAACACTCACTGACCATACACGCAACTTACAATACTTCCAGTACTCCTCCCTCTCCATGTCTGAGCAGGTCAACGCCATCTTCCCCTCATGCTACAACTGCCTCCACATGCTATGCAGGATCCACAAGTGGATCCCCACCCCAGACAAAAATAACTGTGACGCAGGCCCTGAGCACCAGCAGACTGGACTACTGCAACGCACTGTAGGCAGGATTCCCTGACAAAGACCTACTACTACTGCAACACATCCAATGCACTTACGGCTCATTGATTGGCAACGTCCCCCACCGCAGCAACATCATCCCCAAATGTGATACCTACACTGGTTCCCCATCAGCAAGTGGATCAGCTTGAAGCTCCACACCCAGACAAACAATGCACTCCATTAGGCCGGACCACCCTACATGTGCAGCAGACTCAGCTTCTACACCCCCACACGCCACATCCACTCCACCAGCCTCCCCCTCACCGCTGTCCACCGCATCGTATGACCAACCTCCAGCAGCAGTTCCCTGTCCTACCTCACCGCCAAGACCTTGCACTCCCAGGCCATCTACGGCACACCCAGGACCTACTCCCATTCAGAGGACTCATCAAGACGTATCTCTTTGAGCGTTAGTGGCAGCCCCTTCCCATCAGAGTGGTAGATGCAACATGTGTTTTCACATGCTGAAGGAGTTGTTCCAAGGACACAGAATTCTGTATTCTCTGATTTTGATTACATGCAGCTGTGGTTGATGCAGACTGGGACGTACTGCATTCCTCACTGTTTTTCATGTGTTTAGTTGGTGTAGTCTTAGGTGTGAGAGTCTGTCATCAGCAATGGATACAATGTTGAGGCTGTATTTAGTTAGTAATGGTGCTGAGGCAGCCCTGTTGATGTTGACAGGGGTCAGACACATAGATGCTCTCTCTTGCATTCAGCATTGGAATAACGTGCATTTGAAGGCGAAGGTTGTCAGTCTGATCCTTGAACCTCTTGCTGGGGTGAGTGACCCAGTTAAGCAATGTTCCTTAGAATCCTGCATCATATAGTGTAGCAAATCTGTGTGCTGTTAGTCTGTGTTGGAGCACACTCACAGCTCCTGGTCCCGGGGGGTGGAGATGTCACCTGTGGCTGTGAATATGGTGATCTTGGTGCTGTTGTTGATATAATGAGAACAGGGCTGTAGTGATCCCACAGGTGGCTGTATCTCATGTTTGAGGGTGTGCATTCAGCTGTGACTGGTGTCCCGGTGGGTATGGTAGTATGGCTGGTGTGTTGTGAGAGGTGTGGGTGGTGCTGCCTGTGGCATCTCATGTGTACGGGAAAGTTATTGTAGTGAAATTGTTGTTGTTTATGGTGAACTTTGTTGGACACTTATCACAGGTCTGTAGTGCCAGGGTGATGTCTGTGGCTTTGCAGCATAGGTTGTTGTATAAATGCAGGACCTTGACTAGTTGGCAGGACTTTCCATTATGTAGGATTGTTTATTTGTGGTTCTCCCTCATTGGGTCCATGTATGTGTTTTACATTTCAGGTGTCTTGGTGTTTATACAGTTCTTACCAAGGTATCTGCTGGTGCCTCTTGCTTCTTAGAGATCAGTGCTCTACCATGCCGTGTCCCTGTAGTGCTGTTTGTTAGGCTTGCAGAAGGTGGAGGTGTGGTATGCACAGTTGTGTATCCAGGTGTGACTTTCACTTGCAGTAACGCTGGTGTAGGCTGTGTTTGAGACCAGGGTGGTGTTAGAGGTTTGTCAGCAGTGTAGGCATGTGCAATGTCTGTGGGTCATGTTTGGAAAGGCCTGTTGTCATTCTCAAATGTTTTCCATGTATGAGTGCATGGAGGCTGGCTGAGCTGCATCAGTGAATGACTGTATATCAGTTGCTGCTGCAAATGATTACATTTGAGACCCAGATGGGCACATTCAGACTTCCCATAGGCGTGGCTTCAGCACACCATGTACATCCGTCTGCTGTGGGCTTGCACAGCAGCTGACATTGAGTAGGCTAATTGTGACTTACAATATTCAGTGATGACCGAACACATGAACACAGGTGTGGTGGCCTTAGTGGTAGTTCATAGGCCATATGTGGAATGTGGGCTCAGATGAGAGAACTGAAATGACTTATTATGGAGACCCAAGGGATGAGTGACTGATGTGATAATGCTATGTGTCATCATGGCATGGGAGGGTGGGTAGGGGGCATCTTAGATGATGTGGCTCATGTGCATATTGGCAAGATGACTCAGGTACCACCCATGATGACCAGAGAAGTAATACCCACTTCCATGTTTGGTATACAGGCTGCATTTCAGCCTCCATGGCAAACATGGCCAACATTCCAGCATGTATTGTCCCACTTACTATTACAAGTAACACCAGCACTTCACAGCATTGTGATTGACTCAGAGTAGTGAGCCTGGCTGGCTGATTCCTTTAACGTGACACAAAGGCAGGGTTGCATAGGCTGCAGAGAACTGGGACACATCTTTGAGGCGTGACTTCCCTCAATGTGTTCCAGATTTACAAAACAAACTTGAAACTCAATAGTTAACTTGATACATTTTTGGTGTTGATAGAATACACTTACTACTTTGGGCATTCACATAATGAACTTAGTACTTTTGGTATTCACAGGAGTTAGGATTTTGCCTTTACTCTATCTTAAGTCTGTCTTCAGAGACACTTTAGGCAAAATCGTAACTTCTGTGAATACCAAAAGTATTAAGTTCATTCTGTGAATGTGAAAAAGTAGTAACTGCATTCTGTGAATTACAATATAGTAGTAAGATTAGAATAGAGTCTTGAGTTCATTCTGTGAATGGGCCTCTATATGTTTTGCTGCACACACTCACACACACATCCCTGCAACCATGAGACATTGATTGTTCTGTCCTGCATTTGTTAACTCACAGCTCTCCCTCCACAATTGCCAATGTTTGACACTGTGCCCCCATGGACAACAGGTGTGACACTCTTGTACAAAAAGGCACATACATTATACCAAAACATGCCGTGTCATGACATTCCATTTCATTCATTGTTCATACTAGGCATGTTGCAACTGTAGAGTAGGTGTTTCACAGAGGAGACTTTAAATACACTCTTCAAAGTTCAGTGAGTACATGGATTGAGTTTCCTTGTCACCACACACCCAGACCTGAAGCATTAAATACCTTTATGAACAACCACAACACACACAATGGAGTCAGATTAGTGAGTGCTGCACACACCATTTTTCATAGCCAAAAATTATGTACACAGCATTAGTTCATAATCTGTGATGTTACCCCATATTTCTCATGATGTACACCTATCCAAATAATAGTTCAGACATATGTCCCCCATGACACAACCAATTGTTATTGTTTGACACATAAATGCACAACATTTTTATTACTCTTTAACATTTGTCAATATTTTTTTTAACATAGTGACACACATTACCACATGTAGTACTTATATCACAACATAATTGGGGTCACAAAGAAGTAGAATTTCGATATATTATTTTTGAACACATGCATTGCATAGTTGAAATTGTGCAGCATACATTGAAATGGTCATCGCATGACACAACGGCTACCATACTGTACGCTGTTTGCATTTGACTGGCTCAGGTACACACTGTGAACAAAGGTTTATTCCTCTTGAACACTGCAAGAATACAATGTCAGGTACCTCCTCACCTTCAACCCTGTATGCCACCTCACCTGCCAGGACATAACTCTGCTACAAACATCACCATCACTGTCACTGACAACTTCTGTGTCACCTGCATGTGGCAGCACGACAATCATCAAAGAGGCATTGTTAACCCATACACTGGTACACTCAGAATGAGCAGGCACTCTAATGTGCCATGGTTGACCATGTACTACGACAACTACATTATCGTGACCAGGCCCATGGCCATACTCAGCAGCACACCTGTCCTTCACAACAACACAGGTACACAATGCTTGGCATGCGCCAACCCAGGCAGACTTGCACCATGTTGCAGGGGGTCCAGCTGTGCAGGGGATCAGTGTTTGTGTGCATGGAAGGGACACATTCCTGCATGATGCAGTCATGAAAAGATTTTTCACCTTTCTATGTGTCCACTTGAATGCAAAAGAGATATGTTGGTTTTATCATGGAGGGGAGATTAAGTTTTAATTCAGGTTGTGCATGCCTTACACAGACCCTGTGTATGCATATCTTTGTTGCGCAGCATGATAGTTACATTTTGACGTTCCTATTGTACATTGTCAATTGGACATAGATGTTTCTGGGTATACCCTTAGCAACAGCCCTGGAAGTGCGCTTTCTGACACTTTAATGTGGGAATGATGCAATGACATGATATGTTGTACTATGTTACATGGCTGTCTGTGGCCTATTATTGTGGGTGTGGCACATTGTGGCACCTCTACATTAACAAAATAACATCCTGCCAGCACAGTGGTAGCAGTCCAAGTCATACAAGTGTGAAACTCGGTCTGTTGCAGGATGTTGTGTGATTTTATTTTCAGGAGGGTAGTTATATCTTTGCACCTGTGTGTGGCACTTGTCAGGTGCAGCAGTGGGCTGGGACTTCACTTTGGACATATATGTTTACTTACACAGGGGTAGCTGTTTCCCAAATGTAACATGTGCATGTCCCTGGTACAATACTTTTTGTAGACCCTTCACAGTTCATGACATTGCATGATTTCTCTTTGCACAACACGTCAGTAATTGAACCAGCCACCTTACTTTATGCACAGCACAACATTACCTTATTTGCACATTTCCCCTTGTAGGGACTTACCCTGTGTGTCTTCCTGTGTCTCTTCCAGTTCCTCATGCAGTGCCCCGTCCTGCCCTGGGATTCCAACAACCAACTCCTCTGGGATGACCGCTGCAACCCGCTCCTCAAGGTCATCCAGCTCTTCTTGTTGTGATGGGCTGCCTCCTCCTGTAAGCCCAGAGTCTTTCCGGTTTTTGGCCATTTTTTCTTTAGTGCGGCGCTTTATATCATTCCACCGTTTTTTTAGGTCAATGACTGTCCGTCTAGATTGGCCCACACTGTTCACCTTGGTCAATATGTCCTGCCAAATAGCCTCTTTTTTGGATAGTGGCAATTTGGAACTAGCAAACAGCTGGTGCTGGTGGTCTGTTACCTCACTTATCAGTGTATCGTTCTCCTCAGCACTGAAATTTGTTTTGCGCTTCCTCTTTCCAAGAGTTTCTCCCTGTGTTACAGGCTGGGCATCCTGGCTGCCATGTGGAAGGTTTCCTTGGCTGCTGCTCTGTCCTTCAGGCTCCATGGTGGCAATTTTTTCCATTTGCGGGAGAATTAGGTGATAGATGCGCATGTTTTTGGCGTTTTCCGGATTCTGACGCAACGTAATAGTGACGCAGCGATGCGTACACTTGCGTCGTTCCGCAAATGCGACTTACGGCATTTTTCCCGCACTTGCGTGTCTTTTCGCTACGTCAGGACGGCCGCGTCTGCGTCACTTTTCCCCGCCTTGCGCCTCCGCTTGCGGCATGGTGCGTCATTCCGTAAATATGACGCATCCGCGCCGCAAGTTTCTGACGCAGCGTGTCGTACGGAAAAGTGACGCATCCTTGCGTTTGCGCAAGGATGCGTCACTTTTCATAAATGAGGCCCATCGTACATTTTCAGTGCATATTTTTTTTTTTTAAATCTACGCTTGTGGTATCTCTACATGGCAGCAAATCCACCACTTTTTCATATAACATTTTTCACATTTAGACACAGCTTCAGTATTTTCCACACAATGCAGTGTGGCATCTAACTTTTCCTCGCTGAGCATGGAGCACTGCTTTGCGTTACTTAGCAGCAAGGGCATTACCATGCATGCCTTTTGATGCAAAACCCCATCTACGAAGAATTGTTTAGCGTCAAAAGTTAACACCACTTCAGAGGAGGCGCTAACAGAAGATATGTTTTCATTTCTTCTTTCTTTTACGATTTTGCTTGCGTGGTGCACTGTGCAGCACACTTACAAGTCGGAAAAGCTTCTAAACGTGTCTAGATACCCTTCCTGTAAGACTCACAAACACACTCCCTAACATTGTGGCACCAAGGTGTGTGTGGCGCAGGGCTGCTGAAATCAGCACCTGCGCTAAGGAGAGGGGAGGTGAGAGCCATCTCTCTGTAGAGAGGGCGCTCGCCTGCTCCCTCCTTGTCACGCCACGCAGCCTCTGTGGGTGCTGCGCTGCGCTGCGCTGCGCTGCGCTGCGCTGCGCTGCGGGTATTTTTAAAACATGTGTCGCTTTGTGTATGGCCTGTTTGCTTTTCCTGACTAGTTTCAGTAGGTCTGTGTCCTTCGGCGTATTTCTGGGTATTGTGCAAGTGACAAGCACGAACAAATCGAGCCGACACGAATTATGATGAAATAATAAAATTCTAAGATCAAAACACTGACCCACGAACAGAGGCATCACGTCAGCAATCCGCTGAGTATTATCTGCAAGCAATTAATTAACGTGTAAGACCCCAAGCTGTAGTCTAATTTTTCATTCTGTCAGTATTCAGTGATTTCCGCTATCAACGCCCGTATCTGATCTTCTTAAGGCCCTCGGATCTGCATATTAATGTTGTCTCCATCTGAGACCGAGTGAACGCCTCAGACAGGCTCTGCCTCCCGTTGTCGCGTGCACCAGGCCTCCGATTCACTTCAACACCCACAGATAATAAAGGAACGAAATCATTTAAAATAGTCTTTCTCGCACTTCTGTGCTCTGCCAGCTCCCTTGAGGTGTGATGGGAGTCAATTAACACAGGTTAGTACATTGGGAAGGCATTGAAGGCTGATGTAACCTGACTTCTTTCTCTACACCACTAGCCTATTTTTATGGAATAAATTAAAGGCTTGCCTATTAGATACATGCATAGGTAAAATATCTTTACGGCATAATTTACAGTTTCTTGCAAATTTATATAGATCAACAGAGGATGATAACTTGTAATGTAACATTGTATATAGGGTCATATTAAGATGTCTTTTAGTATATTCTTTAATGTCACTTTGGATTGTGTTATCTTATGTAGGATCATGGTATGTAGGGTCAAGATATTTTATGTTGGGGCACGCTATGTAGCATATGGTGTGTTGTGTATGAGGTATAGGCTATGGTATGTTTTTGGAGTCATATTCGCTAGGATCGTGCTATGTTATGCTGTGGTATGTTGCATTGGCTCCTCTTATGTAAGGTCATACTATGTCATACTTTGGTACAGTATTTAGGTTGATGACGTTTTGTTTTGGTATATTATGAAGGGTCATATTGTTAATTTGTGTTATGTTATGCAGGAGCATGTTATGTAGGGTAAAGCTCATTTTTCAGTTTAAGACAAAGGTAAAGTTTCACACCTCATACTTTGAATTCTGGATCGATTACCAACTGTGTGATAAGAACAAATCACTGCTTCCAAATATATACTAATTTAAGTGACATTTAGAAAGCTTAGTCCCGTCTTAAAAAATAAGGTAATTATTATTTTTCAATCAAACTTTCAGTACATTCTTTACACATTTTGCACATGTAAAAACAAAACATTGGTGACACACACAAGACTTTATCAATAATTACTAATAGCATGGAAATCCGTTGGAATATTGATGTCCTCCCTCAGTCCAGACAGGAGCACACACTCTGCTGTGAGTTTGTGAGGAGGTTGAGCAGTAAACGGCATTCCCCATTTGATTTCACTTTTTGAAACTCATTCTGAATTTGTTCTACATTAGTGGCCCAACCTTTTCCTCAACCGCCCCCCACCGAATGGATAGCCGCCATCAAAACGCTATTCCCTGCTCATCGTCTCTTCCTGACATTGTAACTCTAAGACTTACCGCCTCCCTGCTATTCGACACCCTACTGCTCCTCCCCCCCCTTAATTGGTTCAACCCCAAGACAACATGCACTATGAGGTTATCTCAGGACTCACGTCCAACTTCAATGCTGCTCAGCACACTTGGACTTCTGAATTATATGTAGAATACTGCTTATTGTATGAATCTTGCCCAAAAACTGTTTTGAAGCGCTCCAATACCCTTGGGTCAGGCTAGCGCTATATAAAACTCCTCAATAAATAAATAAATAAATAAATATATAAATATATAAATACATAAATAAGTGTAATCATCAGGGAACCATACACTTCAACAGAAGGGGTTTCTCTGAGGCAGAGGGTGGAGTGATATTTATTGTAAATGCACCTGCTGCATTTCTCATTGAAATATTTTGCTCATGGGTGGGGTTTGATTCTGTAGATGCACACATGAGGCACATTCATATATATAAAGCTGCCTTCCACCAGCTCAATATTAGTCTCATCAAAACCAATAAATCCGGAGAGGATATCAGCAGCATCAGGTTGGGTTTGGTGTATATTTACCACATGTAGTGTAGAATTTCAGAATGGGCCCATTAGCATATCCAGGGGATACCTTGACCATGTTGGCTGGCTATACTCCATGGCCAGATGCAGCAAATGTAAATGCTCTGCAAAAATGATATTTATTATATCAATTACATGCAATATAAACATATCCTGAATTGCAGGCTATTAGACTATTTACGTGATAATGGGTAAAACACCCATACAGTAGGGGTGGGCGGAACTCATAGAGTGTCATTCTATTGAATTCTGTGGAGGTACAGAAAAACTTTGTGTGACTCTGCAGAATTCCTCCAGCCCCAAAAAATATTTTTCGCTCGTGCTGCCGTTTTTGCCTCGGTACTGCGAACAGCGCTGAACATCAGCATGAATGGCACCATGCTTTGTGCAAGAGCGTGCCTCCATTTGAGTTGATTTTGTGGCAGCTCGAGTAGAAAATCTACTTGAGATGCAGCAAATCTACTCAAATGGCAGCCCTCTGTGCATGACCACTTGCAACTACCAGCAACCTCCTGCATTAGACAATTGCACAATCTTGCTTGTGCTCAACTGCTCAGTTTTGTGGAGCCTCACAGGTGAACAATTTCACCACGTGTCAATTGGCTGAATTTAGTCATAAATGCACATTAAAGAGTACCTCAGAGTGGCCAAACTTTAGTCAATTCCATAAACAGAACAGAATATTTTGCCTACCCCTACTATAAAGCAAAACAAGATTCTATTTGGGTCTTCCATTTCTTCAAAAACAAACAATTGTTAGCAGTCTATTCTAATTGTTGTTTCCATTGTTCATCTGCAACCACCCACCAACGCATGTACTCCTCCCACGCCTAGGACCTATTTAATGGCAATTGTAGCACAGATGCACAGAGGAAACAGTGCTGGTGCACCCACAGTCATGTCAGGGGTAAGCCTGCCTAGGCCTGTCTGCACCTGGACTATGCACAGCACCAAGAACCCTGGTACTTTGCCTACACAGCACTATCCTGTCACATTTTTCCACGCTATCAAGCCTGGCCACCACTCACTGAAATGCTGCCACACTGCACCACACAACATGAAGGGAGCATCCACATGCGCCTCTTGCAAGTTCTCATGCACTTTCTCACAGCCACTACACCATCCGCCCCAGCACTCCACTCACTCACAGTCATACAATTCAGCCACCTGCTCACATTCACAAAGGCCAACCACCACCTACACAACATGGCACACTTGCATTCCTACTCCTCAACACCCATGCTCTCACTGCACAATGACGCTCCGGTCCAGCTTATTCTCATGGAAACATGCTAAACTCAACCTCTACACCCAACATCCCTACAAACATCCCTTCCAGCTACAAAATTGCCAGACAATACTGTCATCACAAGACATGGACACCCCCAGCACCAGCTACATAGAACAGCTCATGTTCAAGATAAGCATCACTACCAACTTCTACCTGGAAATAACCCTTATATACAGACCACCAGTACCTTGCACCAAATTTGCCAGTGACTTTATGTACTTCATCACACCCCTCATCATCAATGCCAGCACCTTCATCCTACTTGGAGACCTGAAAGACTGCACTCACCTAAATGCTAGAGTCCTCCTAGAAAAACCTCAGGAAGTTCGGCCTCACCAGCTCATCACCAAATCCACCCATTCCTATTGCACCTGATTTTCTTCACAATCAGCAATATTACAGTAAACAAGCAAGCAACTATGATCAAGTGCCCTCATCAGTTTCAGCATAACTATTCTGCACCTACCACCACTGGACTCGTCATCTGTACCTGGAAAGGTAGCACAAAAAAGAACACGGGCCTTCACCATCTCCACATACGAGCCTGAGCACACCAGCAACTTCGGAAGTCATCAAGAAGCTCACTAGCTGGATCACTGCAAGTGCAGACACACTGTCTTCTCTAAAGAACTAAACCGATGGCAAAAGCCCGACCATAGGCCAGCTGGTACACAGCACAAATCAGGTTGCCATCACCACCATTGAAAAGTACTACCATGAAGGCCATACACTCAGGTACCCACTCCTAATAATCAGCTAAGTACAAACACCCAAAATTGAATCTGTCAAAGAGGGATCTAGCATTGTTTTTAAATCACAGGAAATTACATGAATGCAGAGATGAGAGTAGTGCCCTCTACCGTGAGAAAAGCCAAGCTGGCCGAAACGCATCGGTGGACAGATTGGCTCTGTATCAGCAGTAAAGATCACATTTGCAGGATTCCAGAGTGCGGCGACCTTTGTTGCAAATTCGAATTGGCCATTGGTTCGGCCCTACACATGCACCTGCTGCTGTGCGCTCCAACTTGAACCACATTGAGGAATAATATATATATATACATATATATATATATATATATATATATATATATATATATATATATATATTCACAGAAAAAAACATAGGTTATAGTGGATATATAGTTAGAAATTTGCATTTAGAAAACCTTGAAAATTCAATGAAAAAACCATTGGTTTTAGGCCATATATAGTTAGGAATTAGCATTTACAAAACCTTATTTTACTCGCATAAAACCATTGAAATTCCATATATAGTTAGAAGCGCTAACTATATATCGTGCACCCGCAATCCACTGCTGATGATGTCACATATTACATCATTCATGACATGGTCAGTGACATCACTGATGACATCACTGATGACATCTCAAATGACATCACTGATGACATCACTGATGACAACACCCAGTGACTGTATGTTTCTGTAAAGTTAAAATATGTTTCACATATTGAAGAATGAGTGGATGTATAAGTGTCTGGATGAAGAATTTAGTAGGTGCATGACTGACTGTATGAGTGAGTGATTAAATGTGTCTCACTGAGTGCATGGGTTAGTGACTAAACTGTCTTAATTTGTGCATCAGTATGTTTGTTGTTGTGTAAGCTGCTGCATGTGTTGATCAGTAGCTATAAGAGTGGCCATATGGGTTATTGATTGGTTGCCCAAGTATTTGAATGGGAGGCTGAGTGTGTGTGTGGGTGGCTGGGAGGTGCGTGACTCTGTGCATAGATGTGTAAGCAGTTGATTCACTAGGAGTATGAGTTCAAGAGTGCATGTGGAAACAGCTATATGGGCGGTTGACTATGCATGGGTGTGTTGGTGAGTGAATGGATTTCTCATTGCTACATGAGCAAGTAAGTACGTATGTAAAACACAATACATGTGAGAGTTGAGATATATAAATAACTGAACATAAGAGCCAGTGAATGTGTGAGTGGCTGTATCGATCACTGTGAGCTTGTATCAGGGATTATGTAAGAGAATAAATATGTGTTATTATATGTTTGAATAAGTAAGATGTGTATAACTTTATAGTTGAGGAAATGGAGGTGTGATTGATTCTTTGCATGACTGAGTAGGTGTGTGAGTAACTCCATGGATGAGTGACAGTCTGTGAGTGTCTGTTTATACTGAGTGTATGTAAGGTTATATTAGAGTCTGAAGAGGTTCATTGTATTATCACATAAGTGATGTGATCAGTGATGACAAATGAGATGTCATCAGTGATGTCATTTGAGTTGTCATCAGTGATGTCATCAGTGATGTCATTTGAGATGTCATCAGTGATGTCATTTGAGTTGTCATCAGTGATGTCATTTGAGATGTCATCAGTGATGTCATCAGTGATGTCACTGACCATGTCATGAATGATGTAATATGTGACATCATCAGCAGTGGATTGCGGGTGCGCGATATATAGTTAGCGCTTCTAACTATATATGGAATTTCAATGGTTTTATGCGAGTAAAATAAGGTTTTGTAAATGCTAATTCCTAACTATATATGGCCTAAAACCAATGGTTTTTTCATTGAATTTTCAAGGTTTTCTAAATGCAAATTTCTAACTATATATCCACTATAACCTATGGTTTTTTCTGTGAATTTCATTGGTTTTTTAATAGCAAATATGAAAAGCTTTAAAATGTCAAGTACGTGATAGATAAAAACATTTTCGTATTTATGCACGCTGATGTGCTTTGAACGCTGCACCCCCCCCCCTCCCCTCTTTTGTCTTAGTAGTACTCTCTCTTTGCAGATACTGAAGGGTAGTTAACGCAGGCCTTTACCCCCGTTGTAATCCGTCGTGCCTCCTTGTCTCTCCATTTGATTGATTGTTGTCCAAGCATTTACTGTTTTAGAATTGGTTCTCTTTGGATCATTCTCTATTTACAAACAAGCACAAAGTCGCAATACTCTGTTTAGTCTTTGCAGATAGTGAAAAATCGTGTAAAATAATAAAAGTAATCGAGCAAAATCAGTAGGCCACTAATTAGATCTCTTTTTGACCTCGCTAAAATAGAAATATTAGGAACAACCCTTCATGAGAAATACGAAAATAGTGAGATGAACTGAGCTCCACACCATGAGGACTGCAAGACAGCTCGGCTCCATCACCCATACCGCACAAAATAACGACAAACCCTATGCAAATATTAAAAATATAGACAACACACCAGCAAAGAAACAGGGTAAAACATTTTATTAAAAAACTATTTACATAACGTTGTTTTATAAGATGATGTCAGTAGTGGACCGATGTGTGAATAGATCGAAAACAGCACAAGGCTCCAAGATCCAGATGGCAAGCTCCTGGATGTTGGGTGCCATAGTTTAGAGTTCTGAATTTCAGCCTTTTTCAATGCCTGTGCTTTGTTGAATCAAAATGGCGGCTTGACACAAAGCTGACTCAAGCGTTGCTACTGATGCTATGCAGACCAAAACTGGTTTTCAGTTTGTACATTTTTCTAGATTTTTCAATCCAAGTTTGGTTGACTTTGTAGAACGATGGCTTCAGATTTTCAACATACGGTGTGGTGGCGCTGACTGGGAGGGGGCGCTTCGCTCCTGCCCCCTCCCCAAGTAAGATTTTCATACGTGAAAGTACGTTAATGGTTTTGGTCCCTGAGATGCTTCGATGTCACTACCATTCTCAAATAGCATAAGTTCTGGATGTTGGGTGCCATAGTTAAGAGTTCTGAGCACTGCTTGTAACACTGTCTGAAGCTTATTTCCACCTACTGCAGCTTCACTATTCTCAAAGTAAGTGAGTGTCGTTTGTGGACCTGACTGCATTAGAAAACAATGTGATATGTTACCTTCCTAAACAGCTTGACGGAGGCCCCTGAGGGGCGGTGTGATGGCCATGGACTCGGAGAAGACGCTTGGCTCCGACACCCTCCCCAAGTCTTATAGCACTGGTGTAGCCTGAGATCGCCCCCGACATAGGCGGCCGGCTCCCGGGGTCCGGCTGAACTTTTTGCCTTTTGATGACTCTTCAATTCTGGACCTTGTCCCACAATCCGTTTGACCTGAAGACAAGCTGTAGTGGGGCGCCCCTTTATCGTTTTAGTTGCCATTCCGCCCGCTTTTGCTACACTGTGCCTCTTCCGCCATTCAGCTGTTTACCGCCCGCTCTTGCGACTACAGCGTCTCGCTCACCATGTAGTTTAGATGCGCCCGCTCTTGCGGTGCAGCGATAGGCGGCTGCCACAGGACTCTCAAAATGGCGGACGGCTCCTCGGTTTTGGGCCTGGTCCACTAAAATGGCCCTGGGACACCTTGGAACTCGGACGCTTGTCTGCTAGGGCTTGGGTCCCATTCTCGAAAAGCGTCCCCTCAGCCGTGAAGATTCTACAAAAGTCTTGGGGGCCTCCGACTCCCGCAGGCTTCTGGTGGGGAGCGGCTGCCATGATTGCTCGTGGAATGGCCACGACGGAGCTACGAGATGGTAGTGGTCTCATGCTGACGCCAGCTTTAGTCTGAAACATCCAGAAACACTATAGACTACCAATTCGATCAGTTCCGGTAGCGCCCCAACATGACCCGGAAGAGAAGAACTTGCCCTCCCCTCTTTGACTGATGGTTCTTGTTGCCTGTCCCCTCTGTTGTCATTTAACAGAACTTTTTGGACTGCTGAAAGGGGTTGTGTTGTGAACGCTGGTTGGTGGAGACATTTTGACTATATTCTTGACCTACGTTGTCGCGTAATTCGTTTTATGACACGCCGCGTTAGCGCACCCGGAAGTGATCCGAGGCGCGGCGCGCAGCGCGTAACGTAAGCATAACAGGTCATGTGACTTGTTAATAAAACTTTTCATTGGTTCATTTTACTTTTGTTAATTTAATGA
Source organism: Lissotriton vulgaris (assembly GCF_964263255.1). Classification (NCBI taxonomy): domain Eukaryota; kingdom Metazoa; phylum Chordata; class Amphibia; order Caudata; family Salamandridae; genus Lissotriton; species Lissotriton vulgaris. Next base: position 103,260,353 of record NC_141694.1, read on the forward strand.
TGAAAAGCTTGGTCATATGACCTAAAAATTACGCTTTTTATTATTTTCGAACAATATTTTTTTTTCAAACATATGTTATAATATTCCAGGCTAATGTACTTTCCCGGAAAATTTACAACTGTCTTGCAAGTAAAATATATTCCTTTTTCGAGAAAAAGGGCGTTTCTTCCTTCCATGACGGAGCCGTTGAGTAAAAGAGATTCGGCCTGCTGTCTTAGTCGCCGATACGCCTGATTATCAGATTCTTATCGATCACTTTATGTTGCAGGAGTGGAAAACACAACTGCCCTTGACCATTTATCTTTACTGCGTTCCTACATATTATACCTTTTTTCCGTCATGTAATTGGACTGCTTTATTTCACTTGCCTTTTACTGATTCGAAAACAGTCACTAAAAGTAAAAACTTTACAAATGTAAATACTACTACCGACTTTTGTTTTAAAAACCTTTATTGTGAAAATGTCAGTATACAAATACGGGCCTATAACCACGTGGGCCGGCCACGGAGCAAACTGAAATCGTATATGATGAGGAGACATTTACACTGTAGAAGAACGTAACGAGCGGGCCATTATTTGACAAGAACAAAGGTGTCTAACAGTTGCGGAATCGGTGGACGTACATTTTGTAATTAAAATACGACAGGGCCACTTACAATAACATTTTCTAGATATACATTTGCGGGCAAGGAGTTACGAGTCCCATTTATACCGGCGCCATTTTGGGCGAGGCCGGGCAGGTCCAAGATATAGTCAAAATGTCTCCACCAACCATCGGCCAGACCAGAACCCCTTTCGGCCCTTTATGCTACAAGATGGTGTCTTCCATTCAGAAAATATTGGTGGCAGCATTTTGAAAGGAAACAGAAACAGCCGTTCTCGAGTTTCACATTGTTACATTTAGGAAGAATGTTGAAGAGTAGTATGTGGTAAATCTGAAGCCATTTTTCTACAAACTCTCAATCAGACTTGAATGGAAAAAAAAAACCTGAAGAATGTACAAACTGAAAACCAATTTTTGTCTGTATAGCACCAACAGTAACGCTTGAGTCAGCTTTGTGTCAAGCCGCCATTTTCATTCAATCAATAGCGTCCCCCTGCACACATTCAGGGACCTGGTCGTGTCTTCAGATGAAACGCATTGTAGGAAAAGAAGCAGAAAAGAAAAGGCAAAAAGTTCCGCCGGACCTAGTGAAGCTGCAGCAGGTGCAAATAAGCTTCAGACAGTCTTCAACTTACTCTGATTCTTATAATAAACTTCAGATAGTCTTACAAGCACTGCTCAGAACTCTCAACTGAGGCACTCAACATCCAGGACTTGCCATTCGGATCTTAGCGCCTTGTATTTTTGTTTTGTTCTTGATGGAGGGGAAACAACAAAAAACAGGCATTGAAAACGGCTCAACTGGAGCAAAAAAAAAATTACTTCTTGGGTGCATTAGGGCATTTATGATTTTCGAATGCCGTATTCATCAGGTTGATGCTCATGTTGCCATAGGACAGCATAGCATTCACCTTCTTTGATCCAGGAGGGATGGAGAAAAACTGCCAGATGAAACTTGAAACTTGGCCATCCAGATCTCGGTGCGTTCGACTCACTGTACCGCAACAGTGACCGCAACTCAGCTGGACACGCCGTCTTTCGGCGCAGCATTGTAGGATGGCCACACCAGTGCGGCAATTTGCTAGACACCACCTCGGTGCCATCCGGATCTCGGCGCGTTCGAGTCACTGTACCGCAACAGTGACCGCAATTCAGCTGGACACGCCGTCTTTCGGCGCAGCATTGTAGGATGGCCACACCAGTGCGGCAATTTGCTGGACACCACCTCGGTGCCATCCGGATCTCGGCGCGTTCGAGTCACTGTACCGCAACAGTGACCGCAACTCAGCTGGACACGCCGTCTTTCGGCGCAGCATTGTAGGATGGCCACACCAGTGCGGCAATTTGCTGGACACCACCTCGGTGCCATCCGGATCTCGGCGCGTTCGAGTCACTGTACCGCAACAGTGACCGCAACTCAGCTGGACACGCCGTCTTTCGGCGCAGCATTGTAGGATGGTCACACCAGTGCGGCAATTTGCTGGACACCACCTCGGTGCCATCCGGATCTCGACGCGTTGTGCTGCCTTCGGCCTATTCGCACATCGGTCCGCTACTGACAGTGACCGCAACTCAGCTGGACACGCCGTCTTTCGGCGCAGCATTGTAGGATGGCCACACCAGTGCGGCAATTTGCTGGACACCACCTCGGTGCCATCCGGATCTCGACGCGTTGTGCTGCCTTCGGCCTATTCGCACATCGGTCCGCTACTGACGCCGCCTCACGTGCCAACGGATTTTCTACGCTTTTTGTAGCCCTATGCCGCAGAACAGGTCATGTGACTTGTTTATAAAACTTTTCATTGGTTCATTTTACTTTTGGTTTCCTAAAGATGGAAGGCTTGGTCATATGACCTAAAAATAACACTTTTCATTGGTTTAGAACATTTTTTTTCCCAAACGATGAAAGCCCCACCTTGTTTCTGGATCATTCAGACTGAAGCTGGCGTCAGCATGAGAGCACCACCATCTCGTGGCTCCGTCGTGGTCATTCCGCGAGCAATCATGGCAGCCGCTCCCCACCGGAAGACTGCGGGAGTCGGGGGCCCCCAAGACTTTTATACAATCTTCACGGCTGAGGGGACGCTTTTCGAGAATGGAGCCCAAGCCCTAGCAGGCAAGCGTCCGAGTTCCAAGGTGTCCCAGGGCCATTTCAGTGGACCAGGCCCAAAACCGAGGAGCCGTCCGCCATTTTGACAGCCATGTGGCAGCCGCCTATCGCTGCACTGCAAGAGTGGGAGCAACTCCACAACATGGTGAGCGAGACGCTGTGGCCGCAAGAGCGAGCGCAACTCAGCTAGATGGCCGCCACCTGGGGAGGCCCGTTCACGCCGCCTCCCCCCCCCCCCCGGGCCGCCGCACGCCAATTTTCGGAGCAGCATTGTAGGATACCAAAACCAGTGCGGCAGTTTACTGGACATCACCTGGGTGCCTGTCGTACATGTTGTGTCAGCCATGTGACACTGGACACAGACCGCTACTGACGAGGCCTCCCCCCGCACCACCCGGGACGCCCCACGCTGTTTTTCTGTGCTGCATTGTAGGATCCCTAAACCAGTGCGGCACCCAGGCGACATCACCTGGGTGCCGTCCAGAACTCTGCACGTTGTGCTGCCTTGGGACTATTCGCACAACAGACCGCTACTGACGAGGCCTCCCCCCGCCCCACCCGGGACGCCCCACGCCAATTTTCGGAGCAGCATTGTAGGATCCCTAAACCAGTGCGGCACCCAGGCGACATCACCTGGGTGCCGTCCAGAACTCTGCACGTTGTGGTGCCTTGGGACTATTCGCACAAAAGACAGCTTCTAACCATTGTTGCTTTTTGTGTTAAGAAATGTTTAAATGTTTTTAGTTTTTGTTCTGTTCATTATCGTTAAAAGTTAATAAAGTTTTATAACCTTAATTTGTTGGAGTGTTATCTATTTTTTGAAAAACGGGTGAATGGGGCCTTGAATCGGGTTATTGTCATGTGTGGGCTTTGGAAGTGTGCTGCTGCAGGATCGGACATTTCAAACTCAAATGCACGTTCTTTTTCTTACCTTTCCGAAGCATGGAGCGCAATAGCAGGCAGAGAAAGGGTGATGCACGTGTTGAACACTACCTGACCTGGCAAGTTGCTGGCAGTGCCCCCCCGCCCGCTCCTGAAAGAGGGCACACACACACCGCCGCCCGAGTACTTCACAAATCTTTAAAAGACCATGCGCTTGTTCATGAGGCTTAAATGGTTTATCACCTCTTCTAGAACCCCTGCATCGACCCTCTGACGTTTCATGGAAAAATTACCATGTAACACAATAGCAAGCCCTGTCGGCTGAAACCCCCAAGGAATCGTGGGGCATATTATCAAGGGGGTTTATCTCCGCTTTTTTGGCTTTAAAAGCCATGAAAGCGGAGATAAAATTATCTCCCTATTACCAAGCTGTCGCTAACACCAGTTAGTGACAGCTAAAAGGAGATAGCGACCATCTTGGGCCCCGCTTTGCATGTCAGTGATATTTATCACTAATGACATGCAAAGTGGCGTGCCAAGATGTTAGCGACTGGAAACAGTCCCTAACATCGCTACCTTCTATTACCAACTTTTGGAGATATTCGCGCTAAGCGCGAATATCTCCAAAATCTAACACCTGCCCTGAGCAGTTCTTAGCCATGTTATCCAATGGGAGGTGGATAACATGGCTAAGAGCATTAGGTCAATAATACATGAATATCGCTGACTTTTCTGCGATAATAGCAAGGTTTATCTGCGATAAAAATCGCCGATGTGCGGCGATAATTTTTGTCTCTAAACAAGTTAGAGACAAAAATTATCGCTAGTTGTTCGTAATATGCCCCCGGGTTTTTGCTTGCAGAAATCGGGAGGCGGGAGACTAGCACTGAAATCAGTAGTCACACGCCTAAATCAGGAGGATTGGCATGTCTGAATTCTCTACAGCTGGGGCCATAAACTACATCCGCAGGGTTAGGTGATATCCTGGGACCAGCCTGGCATCTAAAATGGCTGCCGTGCACGACAAAATTGTGCCATTCGAAAAAAAGGCAAGATGGCGCAGCCGCTGGAAGAGATGTATCAACATATATCAGCCTCCTCAGCCACCCTCAGGAAACATAGGGGATTAGGATACGTCTCCCGCACCCCCTTATACCTAGTAATTTAATTAACGAAGCACAAAATGGCGAATTCCCGTTTCGCTACCAGTTTGCGGCCCAGTTCGCGGCCCGTGAAGCGCTTCTACCGTGAAAAATCATTTTTTTTTTTATTTTCCCCACGGGACCCTTTAATAACCCCAACAACATTCCTAGGGGGTGAAGAGGGGGATACCTTGCCCCCTTTCATTAAATTCCCCCTTAGTTTTTCACCTTTTCTTCTCTCTCGATCCTACCGAGAGACAAGATGGCGGCCGCTCCGGACTGTCACGCAGCAAAAAAAAAAAAAAAGCTCACGCACAGCCGCTGGAAGAGATGTATCAACATATATCAGCCTCCTCAGCCACCCTCAGGAAACATAGGGGATTAGGATACGTCTCCCGCACCCACTTATAACTAGTAAGGGGATTAGGATACGTCTCCCGCACCCCCTTATACCTAGTAATTTAATTAACGAAGCACAAAATGGCGAATTCCCGTTTCGCTACCAGTTTGCGGCCCAGTTCGCGGCCCGTGAAGCGCTTCTACCGTGAAAAATCATTTTTTTTTTTATTTTCCCCACGGGACCCTTTAATAACCCCAACAACATTCCTAGGGGGTGAAGAGGGGGATACCTTGCCCCCTTTCATTAAATTCCCCCTTAGTTTTTCACCTTTTCTTCTCTCTCGATCCTACCGAGAGACAAGATGGCGGCCGCTCCGGACTGTCACGCAGCAAAAAAAAAAAAAAAGCTCACGCACAGCCGCTGGAAGAGATGTATCAACATATATCAGCCTCCTCAGCCACCCTCAGGAAACATAGGGGATTAGGATACGTCTCCCGCACCCACTTATAACTAGTAATTTAATTAACGAAGCTCAAAATGGCGAATTCCCGTTTCGCTACCAGTTCGCGGCCGCGCTTCTACCGTGAAAAATCATTTTTTTTTTATTTTCCCCACGGGACCCTTTAATAACCCCAACAACATTCCTAGGGGGTCAAGAGGGGGATACCTTGCCCCCTTTCATTAAATTCCCCTTTCGTTTTCCACCTCTTCTTCTCTCTCGATCCTACCGAGAGACAAGATGGCGTCCGCTCCGGACTGTTTAGAATGTTGACAGACACCGGAGAGCCAATCAGCTTTCTGCGCGCAAAGTTCCGATAAGCGAAAAGTAAGCGGACCGGATCGCTGCCCAGAGCGCTGTTACAGATATATATCTTGGTTTGAACGTTAATTTCTCAAAAACTACTGGAGCACATATATTGAGACCTAGCAAAGGCACATCGGGCTAACAGTCCCTACAATTTTGCCAAGTTTCGTGCAAATCCATTCAGCCGTTCGAGCTAAAAGTGAGTCCAACCGCCCTATAGAAAAATGAATGGGAAAAACGCGTTTTGGGACCCCCCTTTTTTCTCGGCCCCCCCTTAACGAAACCCCCCCAAATTTTCAGGGGCTGCTCAGAATCAAAATGTGCCATTTTCCTGAAAATTTCAGCCGATTCCGTCCACAAACGCCAAAGTTATTAGACATAGAATTTTCAAAAGTCCCATAGAGAAAAAATTCTAACTATATATACCTACTGGCGATAGCCAGTAGGTAATATATATATATATATATATATATATATATATATATATATATATATATATATATATATATATATATATATATATATATATATATATATATATATATATATATATATATATATATATATTTATTTATATATATATATATATATATATATATAATCATACATATATATATATATATATATATATATATATATATATATATATATATATATATATATATATATATATATATATCACCTACTGGCGGTCGCCGGTATGTAGTTATAGGTAGAACCTATTTTCCATAGGAAAAGCATTTATTGATTTGCTAGTTACTTTGGCGTCGATGAATCTTCACGAAATTCTCAAAACAAAAGGTCTAGCCAGGTCAGCTCCTATCCTGAAAGTGTGGGGGATAATTCGTCAAGCAGGGGCTGAGAAATAAAGGGGGTCCCAAAAAGTGTTTTTCACCATGTTAATTTCCATAGGAAACTTTAGCCAAGGCTACAGCCCGAACTGCTGAATGGAATTACACCAAATTTGGCAAAAAAGTAGTTCTTGGTTCAGAAAGCGACCTTTTTTAAATGGCGAAAATCAGTTTAGTTGTTACTGAGGAATGCAAAAAGTAATAATATCGATATTTAAGAGCGCAGTGGGTTTGCGAAGCCTCCCGACCACAAGTTTCATTCTAATTGGCTGCCAACACTCCAAACCAGGAATTGTTGGCAGCCATCTGAACCGAGTCACAAGATAAGGGTGGGCGTAAAATCCGTTTCGCGGGCGAATTTGCGGATTTTCCGTGATTTCGCGATCCGCGAATCTCGCGAAATCGCGGTAAAATCCGCGAATCAGCGGGGACGAATTTTCAGCCAAGCAAGGGTTACAGCAGCAGGTGCAAAAGTTGAACCTAATTTCTTTGTAACCTTTTACAAAAGGGTTACAAACAAATTAACTTCAACTTGGACACCTGCTGCTAATTGCCACCTGGCGCCTTGTTGCCTACTTGCAACTATTCTCTGACCCTGGTCTGACCCTTGAAGCAGGGTCAGAGAATAGTTACAAGTAGGCAACGAGGCACCTGTCCAAGGAATTAAACCTCATCAGGAAGCACTTACAGATATAAAAAACAGGAAGAAGGGAGAGGATGGCAAATACACCCATTTTGAGTTGTCAGGAGGGGTTAAACTAAAAGAGACCTTTACAGCACAATTTTCATATGCATTTTGCTAAAAATAAAAAGCTGTATGTTCTGTAGGGGCAACTCAGGAATCTGGCCGTTCAGAGATCCGGCCTCTCTTTCTTTCTCTCGTTCTCTCTCTCCCTCTATCTTTGCCTCTCTTTCTTTCTCTCTCTCTCTATCTATCTATCTATCTATCTATCTATCTATCTATCTATCTATCTATCTATCTATCTATCTATCTATCTATTTATCTATCTATCTATCTCTCTCTCCCTCTCCCATAAACGACTGCATGGGTAACTTTGCTATGCAAGCGGCTCGCGAAGACGCAAAAAGCCCTGCGAACACGCAAAAAACCCTGCGAACACGAAAAAAAACAAAAATCCGCAAATTCGCATAAATTCGCGAATTTTGCGGATCGCAAATTCACGAATTTTGCGGATCGCAAATTCGCAAATTTGCAAAATTCGCCCATGCTTACAAGAAAACAGTAAAAGAAAGTAAAAAATTAAGAAAAGGGGGCAGAGTAGAAACACCCTGACCCCATAAGCCTCCTCAGGGGGTCCCACAAGGACCCTCCAAATTATATATATATATTTTTTTTAAAACATCTGAATGCGCGCTGGGTGCGTGAATAGGGACATATTTAAAAAAAGAAAAAATGAGCACAGGCTCCCTCACTTCATTTAAATGAGCCCCCAGGGGGCCCAGGTCATGGGGGCAATTGTATAATTATACCGCCACCTCCTCGGGGCTAAGTAAATTAGGTGCGGGAGGGCACACAGCCATCCCACAGCCCCGGGGACCACCACCACCCCGGGTCTTTGAAAATAGAGGAAGGGGGGCCGTGCGGCCACTCCCCTGGAGCGCTTAATGGCCCTGGGGACTATCACACCCCAGGGCCGGCTCCTGCAATGTCACGGGGTGTCCATCCCCGGGACATTGCCATTTGGTATGACAGGGCGGGAGCATGGCTTACACCCTGTGATAGCAAAGCGAGAGGACGAAAACCTCCTCTCGCTTCAATAAAGGAAAGGAGAATTGCTTTTGGGCAAGGGAAGTTGCATGTTAGCAGCACCCGTTGCCCAAAAGCAATGCTGACTCCTGCAGCAGGCGGGGAGCCGGCAGGACCATGGGGGCATTGGCGCTCCCCCACGGTCCCCAACAGAGGCCAGGCCCCGGGCAAAGGGGTCCCCAAGGCCACAAGTGGCCCTCTCCTTTAAAAAAATATATATATATTATGTAGATGTGGGTATGCCTCAGAGGATGGGGTCCCCAAGGCGAATTTAAATTAATGAAAGTGGACTTTTTTTTTTCAACACATTTGGAGTTACGACCCTAGTGCTGCCCCCTAGAGAGATCACGAAGAGCACGTGGCTCTCAGCGCGGCCCCCTTGTGTGTGCGCGCTGGGTATGTGGCTCTCAGGGCGGTACTCGAGCACTTCTCAGGTCTTTAAAACACCAAGGGGCATATTCTCAAGGACACATCGCTGAGTTAACGGCACTTTATTGCAGCCAAAATGGTGATACATTTAACGCACCATTTACAAGCTCGTGCAAACAGCCCATATCACCAGTTTATCATTGATAGCAGCCTCAAAAAACAATCATCATGGATGACCCCGGCAAATATCGCTAATGAAATGCAGAGTAGGCTTTCCTGTGCAAAAAGCAGCAAACACACCACTTCGCAACATTCTCAATGACCAGCAAGATCGGCGAAGAGAACACAAAATAGGCGATAAGGTGTGTAGGCATTTATATAGCGCACTGCTACCCGTGGGCGTCCTGGCGCTTAGACCGCTGCGAAACCCTTCCTGGCTTCCCTGAGAGATGGTCCCTTACTGGGAATCTCCAGGGTGAGACCAGGCATCCCCGGCGGTCTGGTGGGGCCGTTAGTGAAGATGAGGCAAGCTAATGCCCAGAGTTGCCGAGTGTGATCGCTGATCAGAGTGGGCACCGAGGCGAGAGAATTATCGAATCCGCTGACCCTGGTCCCGAAATCTGCCGCGCCGGGAATCGAACCCTGGTCCCAGGCCGTCCTCTGCTCTCGGGTCTGCCGCCTCTAACCAGTGAGCCACACTACTTCACTTAGTGTGTGCGTTAGCACCATGAAGTTTACACCTGCTCTGACCTGGTGTAAAGTCGGACTACAACCAGCAACATCAAAGCGAGCCCAGGCCACAGCCACACCAGAACAACAACAGATGCCAAGGAGCCAACGATCCTGCAGCTCGGACACCCAAGAGTGCCCCGACATACCCGCTACCACCCTCTTGTCCGCCATCCCCCCTGACCCCCCTCAACAAACAAATGTGACAACAATCTTCAGAAATGTGGAACTTAACAATTCGGCTGATGTTGTACATTTATGACAATCAAGATGCATGTGAAGTTGGACAAAGAGAATAACAGTCATATATGGATTTACATATAAAAAAAATTATTTAAACAAAACAACAAAATAAAAGTAGGTACAGCCATGGAATGTCATCCCTCGTCAATTTGTGAATCACAGCCTGCAAGAGAAAAAAACAAGATAAGATTGCACGTCATGCGCCCATCAAAGGAGAGAGAGAGAGAGAAAGAGTGAGAGAGAGAGAAAGAGAGAGAGAAAGAAAGAGTGAGAGAGAGAGGAATAGAGTGAGAAAGAGAGACAGAGTGAGAGAGAGAGGAAGAGAGAGAGAAAGAGAGAAAGAATGTGAGAGAGAGAAGGAGAGAGAGAAAAAGAGAAATAGTGAGAGAATAACAGTCATATATGGATTTACATACATAAAATGTTATTTAAACAAAACAACAAAATAAAAGTAGGTACAGCCATGGCGTGCCATCCCTCGACAATTTGTCAATCACGGCCTGCAAGACAAAAAGCAAGATAAGATTGCACGTCATGCGCCCATCAAAGGAGAGAGAGAGAGAAAGAGAGAAAGAGTGAGAGAAAGAGGAAGAGAGAGAGAAAGAAAGAGTGAGAGAGAGAGAGGAAGAGAGCGAGAAAGAGAGACGGAGTGAGAGAGAGAGGAAGAGAGAGCGAAAGAATGTGAGAGAGAGGAGGAGAGAGAGAAAAAGAGAAATAGTGAGAGAGAGGAAGAGAGAGAGAAAGAGGGAGTGTGAGAGAGAGATAGAAAGAGATGTAGAAGCAGGGAGAGTGAGTGCCGGCACTATGGACAAAACCCTCCCAGCTCACCTTTCCGCCACCTGTGTGTCTCCAACAATGTGCCGGGACATACTGGAGCCCTCGAGCACACTCATCTGAAACATTGTATAGAATCAGTAATGGCAGAGTACATACAAGTTTTCCACACCATCCACTCCCACCCAGAGTTGTCTGCCCACCCCTGCAAACCCAGGTTGCTGCACAGCATCCACTCCCAACGCCCAGAGGTGACTGTCCGCCGCTGCGCAAACAAGCCTCTCTGCTCACCTGCCGCCACTGGCGTGTGTCCAAGAGGGCCCATGGCATGCTGAAACGAGCTCCAAGGCCGGGGTTCGCATCCTTGGCAGCCAGAAGGTCACACATTTGATTCTGGGTCTTGATATTGCAATGGCCGAGAACATATCATTGCACCACGCCGAGGAGTCATCTTTGTGGGGCGTTCACACGGTCCAACAGAGCTCGCAATTCAAATCGGGTCTTGATTGCCAGGATGGTGTATCGAGGCCTATGCATCATCGCAGGCTGCACACCCGCTCAGCTCTGGTGGCACTAACTCAGTGGAACTAAAGGCATCGCCCTGTGGCAGGATGCCCGTGTCGGGCAAAGTGCCTCGGCAGCAAACCAGCACGTGCTTCTGGCCCTTTTTATTGGCAGGGTCACATGTCCTGTGATGCCTGTGCTGCATGGGTGTGGTGTGGGTGTAAAACAGCCATGAGGGAGTGGCTGTTGCATGCTGACAACTAAACTTGTGATCAGCAGATCACTACAGGGAAGTCCTGGGATATTTACCGTTGTTCTTCCTTTCCTGTAAGCGTAAGCAGAATGGGCTGGCTGAAACGTGCATCCTTCATGACTTCACCAATATTGAGGTTTGAATCCGTGCACCCACTGATATAGGTACACGATTGGTGCGAGACTCCACTTTTTTCTCCCAAAAAAATAATATATTTTAGTATTTAATAAAGAGGAAGACATTATGTATTTTTAATAACAAACCAAAAAGTGACAAAAATTCTTTTTAGGATATTAAAATTACAAAATATCACCCAAAATTACTGACAAAATCATAGGTTTAATAAACATTATAAATAGAAATTAGCATTTCAAAAAACTTAGGTTTCATGGACGTTATAATTAGAAATTAGCATTTAAAATACCTTAGAAATTCACTGAAAAAAACATAGGTTTCCGGGACGTTATAGTTAGTTTGACATTTCACTCATACAAAACCAGAGAAATTCAGCCGTTATGGTTAGTAGAGCTAACTATAATCCCTCCCCCCCCTCCGAAATGCACTGCTGATGATGTCACATATTACATCACTCATGAAATGGTCAGTGTCAGTGACATCACTGATGACATCTTAAATGACATCACTGATGACATCATTCACGTGATTCACGTGATCATCTGATGCACCTCCTCACACCCTAATATAATCTTTGATACGCCAACTCTAAAATACAGACTACCATTTTTGAAACCATAGACAAACCAATAGCAGTTACTACATGCCCACTGACTGATTCCTAGATATACACACACACACCCATTCATTCAGCCATACAGTCACTCATACATGCAGTCACTCATCAATACAGCACTATCATATGCACGCATACACCTATAGAGACACTTACACACTGCCACTCATCCACAGTTACTCACACACCTAGCCAGTCATGTAAAGAATCAATAACACTGCCATTACTCACATATACAGTTATATAGTCACTACCTCACCGATCCATACAGATACTAACATATACTTAGTCTCTTATACAATCACTGGAACAAGGACACACACATTCATACTGCCACTCTCACAATCACTCACTCTCACCTATAGTCATTTATATACTGCAACACTCACATATACTGCCTTTCACATATGTAGTTACTCCCACATATACCACTGAGACATCCATTAACTAACCAACACATCCATACACATCCACCCACACATACAGCTATTTCTACATGCATTCTTGACCCCATACACCCAGTGAATCACCCACTCACACATCTATGCACAAAGTCACCCACCCACACAAACTCAGGCACCCACACAGAGACTCACACAACCAATAAATAACCCATATAGACACTCATGTAGATATTCACCAAGCCATGCAGCAGCTTACACAACGACAGACAGACTGATAGAGACATTCACACAGTTTAGTCACTAGCCCATGCATTCAGTAAGACACAATTAATCACTCATGTATACAATCAGCCACACACCTATTAAATCCTCCACCCAGACACTTATACACCCACTCATTCTTCAATACACCTTAGCATATATATAAAACATATTTAAACTTTATAGAAACACATAGTCACTGGATGATCTCATCAGTGATGTCATCAGTGATGTCATCAGTGATGTCATGTGAGACGTCATGAGTGATGTCACTGACCATGTCATGAGTGATGTAATATTTGACGTCAACAGCAAGGCATTGCGGGGGCCCTAATGAAATGTCCAACTAACTATAACGTCCCTGAAACCAACAGTTTTTTTAGTAAATTTCTAAGGTTTTCAAAATGCCAATGTATAACTATAATGCCAATGAAACCTATGTTTTTTTGTGAATTTTTAAGGTTTTTTAAATGCTAATATATATATATATATATATATATATATATATATATATATATATATATATATATATATATATATATATATATGTATATGTATATATATATATGTATATATATATATACACATATATATATATATATATATATATATATATATATATATATATATATATATATATATATATATATATGCGCAGGTAGAAGTAGGTAGCTCTGGTAGTTCTCAAATTTTAGGTAGAGAGCAGTTCCTTCCTATGGAGCATTCGACAACATCAACACCTCAAATGTCTATTTTTTGGCAGGGTTTTTAAGCACTGGATTTCACAACACATCGACCTAAAAAAGGCTTTTGCTATTTTTGTAGTCTAGCAAAGCATCAGCAAGTGCTAGCCACGCAAAGCTGAAATATGCTGTAAACCTTTCACCATTTCAGGCACAGTTTACAGATTTGAACCGATAGAATACCATCCAAGCCAAACAGGAAAAATAAAAGCAGTCTTAAAACTCACCAACTATCAACGAGGGTTGCTGGCCGCCTCGCAGGGTGTTGGACACAAAGCCTGGCTGTTAAGTTATAGTTAGGTGTTGAAATCAGATACAGAACAAAAATTCACCAGTTATATTTACCCATTATAACCTCACATATTTCATCACTCATGACATGTTAAATGATATCATTGATGACATCTCAAAAGTTTGCTGTTTGCTGCTCATGCATTACGCTGGAGAATTTTCAAGTTAAAGGCATGCACTTTAGAAACTGCAAATGCAAAAAAGCGCCAGACACCCAGCTCAGACACTGGGTCTGCACAGTTGTTCTTGATGCGGTCTAAGGAACGGGAAATATAACGTGCCCCAGGGAAAGCATTTAGTAAATGTACATGTTCCGCAAAGGCGCCTAAGCTGCTTGAAAGTTACTTGTATTTGAGGGGTCATGTCAGGCAGAGTGCATTCTGTAATTATTTTAATGAGCACTTCCCAGCCTGGCTGATTGGCCTTACTGTTAAGTTACTGGGTGGCAGCTCTTACATTTCGAGTTAAAAATGGGCTTCGAATCCACCATGTAGGGCAGAAAATAAATGTTGAGGGTTTTCCAGACGGTAAATTAAAAGTCACATGCATCTAGCTATAAACCGGTCGCAAACGGGCAGATTCTCAGAATCTGCCTCTTTGCGACCGGTATTTTTGCATTGGGATGCATCATCCCAAATGCAAAAAGATCGCAATTTAAGAAATCTCTAAATTGAGATTCCTTAAATTGTGATTGCATTTAAGGAATCCTAAATTGAGATTCCTTAAATGCAATGCATCAAAATCAAAAAATTAGGGATTTCGCTAATAGGAGTAGCAAATTACTATGAAATTGAACTTCATGGTAATTTGGAAAAACTTTGAAAAATGCACTTTTGTGCATTTTTCAAAGTTTCATGTTGCACACACACATGCCCTTAGGGTATGTGTGTGTGCAACATATGTGCACAGATCAATTTCAAGGGTGCAACAGGGTGTCATTTTGACAGCCTTGTACCCTTGAAATTGCATGAGCAATTTGCGAGTACCTACTGGTACTCGCAAATTGCTCATGCAATCTCCAGTTCATTCCTATGGGCCTGGAGGCCAATAGGAATGAATGGGACAGCATTCCTTAATTGCGACTCGCAATTTGCGAGTAACAATTAAGGAATGTTTAGGAATCGCTATTTTTATAGCGATTCCTACATGCATAGGCTTTTGCGATTCCTAAATAGCGATTCCTTAAAAATCGCTATCTAGGAATCGCAATTCCTTCGGTTGATGCATGTGGCTGTAAGTGTAAACAAACCATGTGACCCTATAACCCTCAGAACCTGGGCGGGTAATTAAACAAACCGTAATGGGTCTGTCGGGAGAAGCAGTTCAATTGACAAGGTACTTAATACTTCAATTATAATTATATGTCCCTGGGGGGTACATACGTGGTAAGACAAATGAATGAACACTGACCCAAATAATGAGAAAGTCAATCTTTAGTATTCAGCTTTCTCATAAGTTATGACTAAACAAAGCATAAGAAATGTTGTCCAATATACAAGAAGACTTTTACAATGAATACAACAAGTGGTGTGGCTCATGGTCGGTGATAGACAATGACAACTTACAAAACATTTATACATAGAAATGACATTTTTCACGTTTATCAACTGTAATCACAATAGTCTTTCGGCAATGAATGATTTATTTTGTTCCAATCAGACTTTGTGCAGTTGGATATATAGCAAAGTACGTCGACGTTTCGACCCTAGTATTGATGCGCTATGTGCATCTGGGGCTGGTCTTCATCAGGACTGGGAATGGGTTGGACAGCCTATAAATGGAAATAACAATAGGTCAAAGCCTATAGTGGCTCAGTGAAAAAAGCACATTTGGTGAGAGGCACCCTTGATATGCTCACCTTAATGTTAGGTGTATGTTTCCTCTGTTCTTTATCCTTTGCTGGTGCTTGTCAGCCGACAAGTCAATGGGATGCTTCTATAATGATTCTATCATGGATATAAGGTAATTCTTAGTGTATGTTTAATTACTGGCATTATGGTATGAGTAACACTATCTATTGCTTAGAGTATCACCATACCTTTCAGGTCGTTTCTTCTACATCAGCCAGTAGGGAAATCTACGGATCTGGGATGTCTTGCCAGTCGCCTGTAAGGGTAATAGGTTGGGTCTTAGGCTTATTCATGGATGGAAGACTGTTAATGGGTGACTAGAATTAACGAACAGTGATATAGGTAAGTGATCTCTGTGGGTTTAGCTTGTCACAATCGTACTGATGGTATCTTGTGGTTGTCTATGAGTAAATGGCGCAATGTGGTGAAATATCCTCAAAGACCTTTTGGTATTGTAAACCGTGTTAGGAACAGAAAGAGAAGAGCGATATATTAGATGGCTCGTAAAGTAACCACATCTATTGTGGATTGAGCCGGTTACAATACCTAGATGCAGCGCATGCTCTTAAACCACAATTGGCAATTGGTTCAGTGCGGAAAAGACCGAATCTAGTGATAGCATGCGGTGCTAGTTGGATGTCTGATTTAAACTAGAGGTGGAGTCACAGTAGATTTAAATCCAAACGTGGAGGAATAGTTGACTATATATAATATTTGTGGCCGCTTGAAGGCGCGGTATCCGTAATTGTGCGTGGTGGTAAAAAAATGCATTTTGTAAAAATGATCAGGTGCGATAAGACATAGTGGGGCATATTATCAAGGGGGTTTATCTCCGCTTTTTGGGCTTTAAAAGCCAAGAAAGCAGAGATACAATTATCTCCCTATTACCTAGCTGTCGTTAACACCAGTTAGCGACAGCTAGTAGGAGATAGCGACCATCTTGGGCCCCACTTTGCATATCAGTGATATTTATCACTAATGACATGCAAAGTGGGCGTGCCAAGATGTTAGCGACTGGAAACAGTCGCTAACATCGCTATCTCCTATTACCAACTTTTGGAGATATTCGCGCTAAGCGCGAATATCTCCAAAAGCTAACACCTGCCCTGAGCAGTTCTTAGCCATGTTACCCAATGGGAGGTGGATAACATGGCTAGGAGCATTAGCTCGGTAATGCATGAATATCGCTGACTTTTCAGCGATATTCATGCATTTCGGCCGATTTTTATCGCATTTGCGATAAACCTTGGTAATACCAAGGTTTATTTGCGATAAAAATCGCCGCAGCTTAGCGGTACATTTTTGTCTCTAACCAAGCAATAGCGATAATTATCGCTATTGCTTGGTAATATGCCCCAGTGTTTCTATGTTGTCACGGTGGTGATTTAAACTTGTCGTGGCAGCTTAAAAACGCAGTTTTCATATTTGTATGTGGTGGTTTAAAATGCATTTTTCATCCTGTGCGGTATGTTGCAGTGATTCTATATTGACCTGGTGATGGTTTCTTAAAAACGCGGCGTTCTTAATTGTGCATGGTGATTTAAAATTGCATATTTGAATTATCCTGTGCGGTATCCCGCAGTGTTTCTATATTGACATGGTGGTGGTTTAAAATTACAATTGTGTATCTCTTGTGCGACGACCCAGTGTTTCTATATTTGCGTGGTGGTGGTTTAAAAATACAGGGGCATATTACCAAGCAATAGCGATAATTATCGCTATTGCTTGGTTAGAGAAAAAAAATTACCGCAGAGCTGCGGCGATTTTTATCACAGATAAACCTTGGTATTACCAAGGTTTATCGCAAATGCGATAAAAATCGGCCGCAATGCATGAATATCGCTGAAAAGTCAGCGATATTCATGCATTACCGAGCTAATGCTCTTAGCCATGTTATCCACCTCCCATTGGATAACATGGCTAAGAACTGCTCAGGGCAGGTGGTCGCTTTTAGAGATATTCACGCTTAGCGCGAATATCTCCAAAAGTTGGTAATAGGAGATAGCGATGTTAGCGACTGTTTCCAGTCGCTAACATCTTGGCACACCCACTTTGCATGTCATTAGTGATAAATATCACTGACATGCAACGTGGGGCCCAAGATGGTCGCTATCTCCTACTAGCTGTCGCTAACTGGTGTTAGCGACTGCTAGGTAATAGGGAGATAATTTTATCTCCGCTTTCTTGGCTTTTAAAGCCAAAAAAGCGGAGATAAAACCCCTTGATAATATGCCCCACAATTGTAAATCATTTCAGTGAAGGCACGGTGTTTCTGAATTAGCGTGGTGATGTAAAAAGATTATAGTGGATTGCTAGTTTCTATGCCCGGCGGAGTGTGGGTCAGGATGTAAAACTTACTCAAGCGTTTCTTAAACAACGACCGTCTCCTTCGAGTCTTCTCTGTGAATGTCGACACGAGCTACCACAAGCGTCTTATTTGAAATGTCCCGGGGTCCAGTGGCGTGCGTGTGAAACGTGACGGCTGTGTGCCACACTGTCAGTCATGAATCATTAAGCGATTGAGGTTGATGTACTCAATTAGCAATTCTAAGTAAATAGTGTAATACTATTTGAATGAAGTTCATGATCGGGGAATTAGTTTGAATTGACTCAACATGTATTTGCACAGGGCTGCATCCTCATATAACTAATCTACTATAATTATACAGTCAGATAATACAGTATATGAAAAAGTTATTACTGCCTCCTCCATTGTGTTTTTTCAGGGTATCATCGTCATAACACTCAACGTGTAATCCTACAGTAAGAGTATATAAATGATGAGACGTAAGCGTTCTTGTTTTACATATATGACATATATGACACATTAGCCTTTTTGTTATGCATAAAAAACATGAGTACTGAGCAGTATAGTTTGAGTAAATCACTTCATACAGGTATGTGCGGAATATAGGCGTACTAGTTATACAACATTAAATGAGAATGTAGGTTTTCACACACTCTTAGTAGCCCTAAGCAATTTGGACATGTATCCTTACTGAATACAGATAATAGAGGCATAAAGATGACATTTTGGCCCCTGTATAGGTATGTTATGTTATGTTATGTTACGAGTTTGTTGAAGCGTGACAGCTGCCCCAGCAACGGGGCGTCCCGGCGCTGAGAAACCACAGCATAACCTACTGAGAGGGGGGGGAGGCCGAAGGCTTAAGGCAGTGGGAACAGGTGGGTTTTAATTGCCTTGCGGAAAGCGGACAGATTGTCAAGGCAACGGATGTTCGGGGGAAGGGAGTTCCAGAGTTTTGCTCCCAAGACTCTGAAGGAGCGACCCCCGACACGGCAGAGTTTTGTGCGGGGAACCACTACCAGATGTTGACCTAGGGAGCGCAGATTGCGCTGGGGGTGTAGAGTAGTAAAAGCGGACGGAGGAGTACAGGGCCATCTGTTTTGAGGATTTTGAAGGCAGTGGTGAGGGCCTTAAATTGGATTCTAGCTTCCACTGGGAGCCAGTGGAGTCTTTGTATGGTGGCTCTAGCAGAGCATCTTCTTGGAAGGCCGACTATAGCCCTGGCCGCAGAATTCTGAATTTGTTGAAGCCTTGTTGTCTCTGCTTTGTTAGCGCCTAACAGTAGGACGCTAGCATAGTCCAACCGGGAGAGAATGATAGATTGGACTATGAGCTGACGTGTTTTGGGATCGAAGAAGCCAAGAATAGGGTTGAGGCTTCTCAGCAGACCCACACACGTAGCTGCCACTCTTTTGGTGTGAGTTTGGTAGCTCAACGAGGAGTCCAACCAAACTCCCAGGTTTTTTACCAAAGTTTTAAGGGGAGGGATGGGGCCCAGCAAGGAAGTCCACCAATGGTCGCTCCAACAGCTGGGGTTCTTACCAAGGAGCAGCACCTCGGTTTTCCCTGCGTTCAATTGTAAGCAGTTACCCGTCATCCAATGGGCGACTGCGGCCAGTCCATCCCTGAATCTCATGGCAGAGGTTGAGGGGGCCTCAGTGAGGGTAATCACCAGCTGTGTGTCGTCGGCGTACGACACCAGCGTGAGGTCCCATTCTCTGGCCACTGCCGCGAGAGGCGGCACATACAGGTTAAAAAGGGATGGACTGAGTGCCGAACCCTGCGGAACTCCTTGGCCGATAGAGTGAGACCGGGAGGTGAACGGGGGTGCTGAGACTCGGAGGGATCTGCCCGTCAGGAACGAGCTGAACCATTCGAGGGCCAGGTCACTTATCCCTATATCTTCCAGGCGTTTCAGCAGGATGTTATGGGAAACCATGTCAAAGACTGCGCTGAGATCGAGCAATATCAGCGCAGCACTTTGACCGACATCTAATACCTTCCGAAGATGTTCGGTGGTGGATAGAAGGGCTATGCCCTGGCCTGAACCCGTTCTGGGAAGGGTCCAGGATGTTATTTTGGGCCATATGGTCTGATAGTACGGTGTTAGCATGGGCTTCTGCTAGTTTGGACACCCAGGGGAGCAGTGAGATAGGCCTATAGTTCTCTGGCTTTGTGGGGTCTAGGGTCGGATTTTTGATAATGGGGGTGACCCATGCTTGTTTCCAGCAAGTTGGGACAATTGCCGAGGAAAAGGAGAGGTTGAGAAGTGTGGCCAGGGATGGAAGAAAGAAGTCCAGTGCCTCTAGAAATTGAGCCGGTCTCATGGGATCTGAGGGGGCGCCGGATTTAACCTTTCTACAGAGTTTGACTAGATCCCCATGGGAGATTTCAGGTAGGCATGAAAGTCTGGTGCCTTTAAAGGGAGAGTTGGAGGAACTAATGTAGTCAGAAGGGTTCTGTGAGAAGGTGTTATAGATTTTCTTTACCTTTTCAATAAAAAAGGTGGCGAGGTCCTCACACTGCTGTGTGGAAGAGATACACGAGGCAGTATTGCCACAGTTTTGCAGCTTTTGAACCAGTTTAAAAATAGTTTTCATAGGGTTAAGCTGGAGTCGATTTCTTTGGCGTAGAAGGATGCGCGGGCCTCGCGTATAGCTTTATGGTATGATTTTAATTTGGACAGGTAGAGAGCTTTGTCCTTGTCCTTATAATCCTTTCTCCAGTTACGTTCTGCTACTTTGCATTCCTTTCTTAAGAGTTTCAGATTTTCATTATACCATGGGTTAGAGGGGGTGCTGCGTCCTCTAGTCCATTTAGCTGGTATGAGGGTGTCAAGTCCTTTAATGATCCAGTCCTGAAAGGAGGCATAAGACGTATTGATGTCTTTAGTGGTTTCAAGGTTGAGTTCTCCTAGGATAGCGAAGAGATCCTTATTTTGGAGTTTATGCCAGGGCCGCTTAAGACAGGAGGGAGGCGGATCATTATTGGGTTGGATGTCGGCCGATATCACAAATTTAATGAGAAAGTGGTCGGTCCAACCCATGGGTTTGGGTGGAAGTCACAACCAGGGCGTGGGCTGCCTCTAGGAGTTCCTCCGTGAATTTAGAGGTGGGCCCCGGGGGTCGGTAGATGAAAAGGCCTGAGAGGGAGAAGTGAGGGCTAGTGGTGATTTTGAAGCGGGCGCACTCACATCCCGTGATGTCTTCCTTCAGAAAGGAGCAGGAGTATAGCGTTCTATAAATAACGGCTATGCCACCTCCCCTAGAGTCTCTATTGATGGATATCATAGAGAATCCATCCGGCAGCGTGAGATTTGGCATGCTGGTTAGCTCATCCTTGAGCCAGGTTTCGCACAGGAATAGTATGTCTGGGTTCTCATCGGTCAATAGAGTATTGACCTCAGGGTGGTGCTTTACCAGGGACCTGACATTAAGCTGAAGAATCGTGAGCGGGGTATGTTTTATCATACTGGCTTTGTGTCCAGGTAGGCACGGCCTAGGTGTGACAAAGTTACAGGACTTACAATGTAGGTCGGTCTGTCCAATGCAGCCCACTAGCTTACCGCAGCGTTGGCCCGGATTTAGTGCAAGGAGACAGTTTTTATCATAATGGTATGCCGTCCGTGTCATTTGAGCAGGGGGACCGGCGAGAGGCGATGTCTTGGCGATGACGGGCGAAGACGGGCTTGCCTTAGGCGTGCCTTCGGCGCGCAGACGGGGCGCCCGCTGCGCCCGTCCGCTGCGCGTCCGGTGAATACACATGTTATCAGGGAGTGAGAAGTGGGTGGGGGGCGTGGCCTCGAAGTGGGCGTGGCCTCGTCGCACGCCGTCAATGGCGGCAAGATATTTTTCAAGTTTATGCGATACCGCTGCAGCGTTAGCTCCGCTGCGCGGTCAAATCGAGGGTGAAGTCCTGAAAGGTGCCAGGGATTTTAAGTAAGTGCAGCAGTTTAAAAACAAAGTATTTGTGACACACAATGGTTAAAAAAGCACACACGAGCTCCCGGCTTCCTCCTCAGGAGGAAATATGGATCTGGGTGCAAGACGCTCTCAGTCAGCGTCTTATACCAGTGAGCGGGTGCGTGGCC
Source organism: Lissotriton vulgaris (assembly GCF_964263255.1). NCBI lineage: Eukaryota > Metazoa > Chordata > Amphibia > Caudata > Salamandridae > Lissotriton > Lissotriton vulgaris. Next base: position 103,282,426 of record NC_141694.1, read on the forward strand.
TCGAAGCGGGCGTGGCCTCGTCGCACGCCGTCAATGGCGGCAAGATATTTTTCAAGTTTATGCGATACCGCTGCAGCGTTAGCTCCGCTGCGCGGTCAAATCGAGGGTGAAGTCCTGAAAGGTGCCAGGGATTTTAAGTAAGTGCAGCAGTTTAAAAACAAAGTATAAACGTTATCCTATTACTACCTGTACATACATGCGTGGCAATATTGTAATATTCCAGGTAATGCACTCAGCCTACGCCTCTTCTTTAAAACATCTATCATGCACATTCCTTTATAACAACCTGTTCATACATGTGTGGTAGTGTTGTAATACTCATGGTAAAAACACTGAGTGTGCGTTTCTTCATTAGGACATCTATCCTAAACATAGCATTTCTAGATATCCCTATGTACAGTTTCCATAGTCATATCAGCTTCTATGTCAGAATTCAACACCTGCATGATGGTGTTGTATGAATATTACGAGTGTGGTGTTGTCATCTTTCATAATGTCTGGTTGCTTTGTGATGTAAACTAAGCAAGACCAGTATAAAGGGGGACGTCTAAATGTCTGGTTTTAGGCTGGTGAGACCAGGTCTTTATCTGTGTTATAGATTACTCATTTGGACATAGGTTTCTTCCTGTTCATTGAGGCCATAGGTTGTGGCTTAAGTGGTGTGTATCCAACGGCATTCCTTGAAGTTGAGTTGGTTAGTGATGTTGCCCCCTCTTTGGTGAAGGATCACCTTTTCCAATACTGTCCATTCAATCTGATTAGGCATTTGTCCCAGTGTGGTATAGTGTTCCATCAATGGCGCTCTTTTTACTTTGCACTTGATTCTGCGTTGATGTTGTAGAATTCTGTTTTTAATCTTCTGAGTGGTTTGGCCTATATAGATGAATTGACATGGGCATCTTATTGCATAAATGACGTTTTGGCTATTGCAATTTGTGAAGTGGTTCAGGGTGTATGTCCTTCCCCAGTGGGTGATCTTGTTTCCTGTTATTGCATATTTACAGGCTTTGCAGTTACCACATCTTTGGTGTCCAGTGATGGGTGGAAGGCCCAGCTGTGACCTTGTATCTGGTAAAGGTAATGAGTCTAAAAATAAAGAAACAACATGGTCCTTGACATTCTTGGCTCTTTTGAAGGCGAACATAGGTGCTTCTGGTATCCCAATCTCTGGGCCTACAAAGTTCAAATTTTTTCTAATGATGTTGATGTCATTTCTTCTGATGTTAAATGTGGTCACACATATCAGCCTGTCCACTTCTTTGTTTTTCGGTTGTACTTCTAGTAGTGTTTCTCTCGGTCTGTACCAGGCTCTTTTTCTTGCTCTGTTAAGGAGGCCCTTGGGATATCCCCTGTCTCTGAGGTTGAGATCAGTTGGTCACTCTCCTTGAAATAATCATTTCTATTTGTACAATTTCTGCGGACCCGCAGAAATTGTCCCTATGGTAGGTTGTCCTTTAAATTCCTGGGGTGGTGTGAGGTGAATTTTAGTATTTGCGGTCTGTTGGTTTCTTGAAGAGGTTCATTATAATTTTGCCGTCCTCTACTTCCAAGGTAAGATCTAGGAAGGGGATGGATTCATTGCTGTGTGCCATAGTGAACTGAATGTCTATTGACAAAGGCGTACATTGAAAGAGAGGATGCAAACAAGGTTCCATAAAATGCAAGTAAATTAAAAAGTAAATTGAATTTCTTTGTAGGAGGTTTCTTCTGATAATGCGCCTGTAATTCTCTTTCTTAGGTGAAGAAAGGAGTAGTTAATTATCAGTGCTTGTTGCAGGTAATTAAGTAAAGTACAGGCATTTTCCATTAAAAATACTGCTTCAGTCCTCTTAGGCAGTCAAAGTCAGACAAATTGGTTATAAAAATATTTGCTTTATTGTATGATTTACAAAGTGAGGTAAGTACTTCTGTGAGATCTAGATTCTGCGGAGATGCAAACTTTGTGTGATAAATAGGCTATACTAACTGAATTGAGTTGAAAACAAAAATAACAGAAGTAGACATGGCCGAAGTGTGGCTAAATGGTTAGAGCGGCAGACCCTGATGCAGAGGTCTAGCCTGGGACCAGGGTTCAATTCCCTGCCTCTGTCGGTCTTGGGCTCAAAATTCCACAGACCTGATAATTCTCGCCTCAATGCCTATTCCAATCATGGAGTCCCACTCTGCAACTCTGGGCAATAGCTTGCTTAATCTCCACAACGGCCCCCACAACGCTAAGGATGCCTGGCCTCCACCTTGGGGGTGCCCAGGAGTGGACGCCTCACAGGGAAAGCCAGGATGGGTTCCACAGCAGTATGCGTACAAGCACCTTGAGACCCTTGTGGGTGAGTAGTGCGCTATACCAGTATCAATTTACAATTTACAATGTAGGCATGAAGAGTGGCCTTCGTGTAATGCAGGAATACCTCTCAAAATATTTCCTTTGTGCATATGGGTAAGGCTAATAGTTGCGATATGGTTTTGATGCTGGAGGCTTTATTTTCCTGAGAAGACTTAGTATGAAGAAAGGTCAATCTAAGATGCTATAGATTAGTGGAGGGCCTGACTCGTGTAAATTAGTGTAGCATAATAACATGGAATTACCAAGGAATTCTTCAAGATTACGCAAGAGAGTAATTTTTAGCGCTATTTCTTAGCGCAAAAATGCCCCTCACATCCAAATTGGACTTGAGGGTGCAATTTGCCCTTAGAAATAGCGCTAAATGCGACAGAACACAACAAGCTGGCTCCGGCACCCTCTTGTGAAAGATAAATGTGCTCTTAGGGTAGAATTTCCCTCAAATTTGCTCTGGACATATAGCTCTATTTTCTTAGAGCCAAATGCACTCTTACATTCAAAACGGATCCAAAGATGCATTTTGCACTAAGAAATCGGTTCTAACTGCAGCCTAACACAAATAGTGAACCTAGGTGCCTGCTCATGCTTGCTAAATGTGCTCTTGTGGTACTATGATTTCCCCAAAACTTGCTCTTAATTATGTGAGGAGGAGTAATCGTATAATTATAGGTAATTCTGCATCAACGAGTAACACAGAAATATTGAAATTCCTCTGATTACTCCACATAATTGAAATTCCTCCCAAGCCTACTATAGGTACACAGCAGTCTAAAGTGAAGCTATCTTAGTTTAACTCTTATAAGGCTTTTTTTAGGCAGGAATCAATAACACATAATTAATTTCTAAATGCCTTTCCGTGGCAGCAATAAAGGCATGTGGAATCTGCTTTGGGGGCCTGTTGCGGGCCCCAATGGACTCCGGGGGGGTGGTGGTGAACAAACAACGTGGCAGGCACCATGCGGTGCCTGTCACGCTGTGCTTTGAAATGCACAACATGTATTTTTAGCATTGTGGCGGGCGGTGCTTTTAGCACCGCCCGCAGCAATGTTAAAAGTACGGGATGAGCCTGCCACTGTGGCGGGTGCATCCTAATTGCCCCCACGGGACCCCCGCCCTTATGGCGGGCGGTCCATTGTACCGTGAGGATGGCGGGCGGACTTTGTCCGCCGCCATCCTAATGATGCCCTAAGAGGGAGAGCATTGCAAATCGCTAGTGCTGTAGCATGAAAAGCTGTGGTGGTGCTGAATCTCATCACCCTAGTGCAGAGAGATGGTCAGGAATCGCAGGCAGTCGTTATTGGAGCATTGTGTTGGTGCTCCTGTGGGCTGTCATTGCTGATGGGCAGATCTAGCATTGCCGGGCGTCACTGGTAGTCGCTGTAGCACAGTCGGTTCACTGGAGCTTTGTGTTTGTAGCTGTCATGAACAGCAGAGTCTTAGCATGAATGGGCCCATTCGCGATAACAAAAATCCCGATACTTCAGCTCAAATGATGCCAGCCATAAGTCCAAGAGGCTCCTCTTGCGGATCAGGACCTCAGTCCAGCAGAGACCTGCAGGGCTCAGGCAGGTCTGAGGGAAAAAAAATCCGATTTCCCCAATGTTAGTGGTATGGGTCGTATATGTTTATTGTGTTAGCATGATGTATCTATATATTCCTAGTATCCAGGTACGCATAGAATGTACTCTATTATCTCTTTAGCTGAGTTAGTCAGGGTATATGCTGTGTGTGTGTTCTGTTTCCATCAAGAAGGCCGAAACTATACAGACGCCATCTTTTCTTGTCTGCATTAGGCATGAACAGTGATCACGTGCTACCCTCTAATGGCTGTCAGGCCCTAGCTTAGTTGATTTGCTGGAGACAGCTGAATACACGCTATTCTTCCCCTTTCCTGGGACTCAAGGTCACATCTGGCTTTGGGTGCGATAAGCGCATTCCTTTAGGCGCCGTGCCTGCAATCCTAGGCACTGAGACGAATGGGAGTCACCCCTCCTGACCTCCCCAATAATAACTAAAGCAGAGCTTTGTACTAATCATGTGTGCCATATATGACCCTTCCTCGAGGGCCTTGAGCCAAGTAGTGTTTTTCCTTCTATGGTGTTTCATGCGCTATGTCGAAAGTATATATGTGTTGTTTTGAATGTAAGCCAGCAGTCTTCTCCACGCACCTGGCTGGGTGAGGATGGGAGAGGCTCCTCTATGGAGTATTCTGTATAATAAACCATTGAACTTTCTTCACTGCCAACTGACTGGTTATTGGGTAATTGGTATTGGGGCTATTGGTAAGTATAGCTCCTTATGTTATTTTTCTATGGCACGTCAGTTGATGACTCTGGTGGGACTCCCCGTTGGGGTCGTCCTCCCGTAAATGGGTAGAAAAGGACAAAGAAAAGGGAAGCTCTGGTCGAGTGGGTGGACTGACCAGAGATTCTGACTTACTCCGCTCTCGCGATCAGGGAGCCCCAGCTGCTAGTGACCCTTCGCTGGAGTCCTACGGGCGTAACCCAGGAGCCGACTCTGTTGGTCTCCAGGAGTTGGCAGTGGAGAATACGCAATTGTAACTGCGTGCACCAGGTGAATAAATTGTGATTGGTGTCTTTTGGAAATACGCTGTTGAGCTGCGCTTTGTAGCAGTTAACTGTATTTGATTTGGTGGTCGGTGTACCACGGAGTACTTTGGGGGTCTGACGGGGCAGCATTGTGGCTGCACAGGTAGATGCTCCATGGACTTGTTTGGTGAATAATAGAAATACCGATCGGACGCCTTGGTGTGACCAGTGTGGTGTCCACCCGGCCGGACTGCTCTCGGAAAAGCCTGTGGTTGCACCTGGGTAGCCATAGGGACATATCTGGAGAGACGCTAAGGCAGCAGCCTTAGTCAGAATAGTCCTGAGGGTGAACCAGGAAGATTGCGGGATGGTCTGTAGGCTGGTCTGTGGTTAAACCCTGTCTCTTGTTAGTCTCCGGGCGGCCTGATTTTGGTATCTGTTGGTTCGAAAATCTGCATTTGATTCGTTCTCTATGAACGGGAGTCGACGGGCTCCGTTCTTTTGCATTGAAGACGACATGTCGCTTTGAATGTTTTCCTTTGAACATGTTTCTGTTTGTATTGTCTTATTTGAAGTTGAATTGGTGAACAACGTGCGAGAATGTTTGAAAGATCGTTTTTCTGAATGAAATCAGATTGTCAGTGAATAAGGATGTCATGTTTTTGTAAATTGTGTTTTGGATGCTGTTGTCGCCGAAAAGGCGCACGATTGGATCAAAGTCAACCTGCCCCGCCAGAGGGTAGTCCGAGTTATGATATATATGTTAAACATGGTCTTTCACCTATTTTGTTTAATACATTGTGGCACAAGTATAACAAAGATAATGTGGAACTGCAATGGCCTTTAACGGGGTCTTTTGATGAGAAAAAAATAAATGACCTGCAGTATCGATTATTTTCTAAACGTATTCGACAAGCAATGTTTGATTCTTTGAATATGTGGCAGAAGGAAGCAAAGCGCAGGCGCATTAGGGAGGAGAAGTTATGCAAAATGAAAGGAGGTCAGACGATCACACAAAAGGCCATAGCATATGACAAAGATCAGACTGAGAAAAATATTGATTTTGCAAATAGACAACATAGGTTGCAGGTCGATAAAAGTTATGTAACTAGGACCGGACCCGAGGATGAGATAGAGGATTTGTTAGATGCGCGTCCATCTTCCCCTTATGCCCCACACCGCATATATCCTGCAGTCCCTTTGACTCCAGCTTCGGCCTCAGTGGCCTCAGCTCCTGTTGTGGCTCCTATCTCTGCCCCTCCGGGAACTTTTTCTGTTTCATCTCCCTCAGTATTTGGATAGGCTGCTCTAATACCATATACATTGTCCCCTCCTTCGGTAGCCACAGTTGTTTAGTGTTCCCCTTCTCCAATTTGGTCTTCCCAGTCTTCAAGCACGACCCCCGCCTTAGCCGATCACACTCCCTCTCGTGGTCCGTGGGGTCTTGATGCGCAGCGATTGCACACTCGATCAGAGGTAGGGTTGGAATAGAAACAGACGTTCACGAATCAGGCGTCCCAATGGATGCGGAACCCTCTGTTTACTATTACCTATATATGGAGTACTCTTAGAGATTATGAGCCTGTTATGCAACAACACGCCCTGGAGCATATGGCTACACGTCTTATTTCCTTGTGGGAACAGTGCTTTTTGGATGGAAGAACCCCATTGGTAATGTATGATATTTTGGACCGGGCTCTTAAATTTGAATTAGGCTTGGAAGATGTGTATAGGAATGTTAAGACTCTAGTGAAATATAGAGGGCGACTGTATCTGAAATGTCCTAATTTGGATTCCCAGTATCATATGCGGGAAGTCCATCCTATTTATCATCCTGAAATACCAGGCTTAAGAGATAATCAGAATCAGATAACTTGAGCTTGTGTGGAGGCAGGGTTTCAGGAGCAATTGGTCTACACCCCTTGGAAAAGGAGTGGGGTCCTTTCCATGAAAGCGCAACTCCCCAACCCTCGTAAAAATCCTATTGCCTACTATAAGGAACTCACAGAGGCAGCCTCTTCAGCTGTCATGACCTTAGCTGACATTGAATTCTTTTTTGGCTTACTAGTCCCTGTTTACGTTTGGCATCAGGTGCATGATCAGGATCATGTTGCAGAGTTGGGAGGGACTTGGGACCAGATTAAGGACTGGGACAAGGAACGAAAGCCTGGCGATAAACCTGGACTTGAAGTATTGGCTTTGCCAGGTCGGATTATTACTTATATGCACTCCTTGATTCCTCCTTGTAAGGTAGACTGGGATAAATTGACAGTGTGTAAACAGAAAAAGGATGTGAGTGTGTCGGAATTCTTTACTAGATTTGAAGGGGTGTTTATTGACTTTAGTGGACAGGATTTGTCTGTGGAAGGCGGTGTACGATTGTTTGTTAATCATTTCGTGACTAATTTGTTACCCGAGATATCCACACGGCTACAAGCCGCTGAGAGTACTTGGACCACTTCCACACCCTCGATTATACTAAGCATGGCTCAGTATTATGAGCATAGGGAAAATGAGAGTAAGGATACGTCAGAAAAGAAAGCAAAGGATCTTAAGACATGAGTATTGCCACAACAAGTTATAAGAGGACGAGGCGGAGATCGAGGCGGGAGAGGGTTTGTCCCGAGGGGGGCGGTAACTAGATGAGAAGGAGGTCCAGCTGTTGCTTTGAGAATAAACCAGTGCTCTTACTGTAAACAGGAAGGGCATTGGCGAGCTCAGTGTCCATTGTTGCTGGCTTGGAACGGGGCAGTGAGGGGAAGAGGAAGAGTCCGAGGTGGCGTAGATCGATGTGATATGCGAAGAGAAGAAGCATCGCATGGTGAGTCAGGAAAGAATTAATTTGATAATCCAAAAGGAAGTCAGTATTACAACGAGGATTATGTGTTTGATGGAGCCGATGGATATGGTTATACATAGGACAGCCATGGACAGAGTAGGGGCCAAGTGGCAGTACCCGTTGATCAGCAAGGGCCCTATGTGAAAGAGCGATTGATGGGGACTTCTGAAAACTTTTTAGTTGATACGGGTGCAATGAATAGTTCGATTGCCTCTTCACTGGTCCCGGGGGCTGCTCAGTCTGGGCAAACTAACCTTTCAGTGGGATTTTCTGGAATCCTGATAGTGAGCCTCATCTCTAAACCTGTTCCTTTCACGATTGGCCCAGTCACAGTGGATTCCCAGTTTTTGTTAACTTCACAATGCGGGGAAAATCTGTTAGGATTGGATTTGCAAAAGAAATTGCATGCTAAAATTCATTGTTCTCCTGATGGTGTTTATTTGACTATACAATCACCTGGTGAACATACTCGACAATGTTTCACCAAGAATGAACTTCTCCCTCCGAAGTTCGCTGCTATTCTATCGACTCGATACGGATGTCGGTTTATTAAAAATTCCGCCTGTCTCTATCACATTAAAGCCAAACGCTTGTTTGCCTCGCATACCTCAGTACAAAATTTCACCGATTGGTGAAAGGCTTTGCTTGCTATTATTCAGGATTTGATTGATAAAGGTGTAGTGGAAGAAACAGCTGCAAATGTATGCAATAGCCCTATATTACCAATCCTAAAGAAGGCCCCTGTTGGAAATGAGTTTGACCATGTTGATACTTATCGTTTTGTAATTGACCTACGAGAAATTAACAAAATAGTGGTGTCACAGTATCCAGTGGTTTCGGACATCACCACTATTCTTACCATGATTCCTCCCACTGCAAAGTATTTTTCTGTTATCAATCTGAAGATTGCTTTCTTCAGCATTCCGATTCATCCTGATAGCCGTCATATTCGGCTTCTCCTTATCTGGGCGCAGCTTTCGATTTTAGGGGTATACTGAGAGTCCTAGCATTTATAGTCAGGCTTTGAAAGTAGTATTAGATGAGTTGACCCTGCCCCCTGGCAACGTGCTCCTCCAGTATGTCGATGATCTGTTGGTGGCCTCCGATACTGAGGAAGGCTGCAAGGAAGTCACGGTTAAATTATTATTTCATTTGGCAGCCAACGGTAACAAGGTATCCCTCTCCAAATTCCAATATTGTCGACAGGAGGTGACTTATCTTGGTCATCTACTGTCAAAAGAGGGAAGGAGAATAACTCCTGAACGTGTGACTACTATTTCTAACATGTCTCTACCTCGTACTCAGTGTGATGTTTGTGCATTTCTTGGCATAACCTCTTATTGTCGGCAATGGATTCCTAAAGTTTCTCTTCTAACTAAACCTGTCTTGTACTTAACCACTAAAGATGTGCATGAACCTCTACCTTGGACTGATAAATATCAGGAAGCTTTTGATTTTTTGAAATCTGCGCTTTGCTCCTGACTACCTTTTGTGCTCTATGTAAATGAGGTGGACGGTTGTTCGCTTTCAGTGTTAACACAAGGATTTGGTGGTAAGCAAAGACCTTGTGCTTATTTCTCGGCTGTGTTGGATAACATTGCCAGAGTGCTTCCTAGCTGTCTAAGGGCTACTGCTGCTGTTGCGTTGGCCATTCGACAGTCGGAAGGGCTCGTTCTGAATACTGACTTAACAGTGATGGTACCTCACGTTGTGGACACATTATTGAACAAAACGAAGACTCAGCACCTTACGAGTGCTCATCTTACTGGTTATGAATTGACTTTGTTTGCTCCCCATATTACAATTAAGTAGTGTGCCACTCTGAATCCGGCCACTCTGAATCCGGCCATGTTGCTACCCCTCCCTTCGGATGAAATAACAAATGACATACATGTTTGTATATTTCGGACCGAAGAAGAAACGAAGGGACGGGTAGACCTCACAGACATTCCTCTATCTGACCCCCAAGGGGAATTGTATGTCGAGGGCTCTTGTTTCAAGTTACCAGATGGCACGACAACAGCTGCGTATGCAATTACGATCCTCCGCACTGTAGTTGAGGCTTCTCAAGTACCCTATCAGTCAGCACACACAGCTGAGTTAGTGGCATTAGTTTGGGCTTGCGAGTTGAGTGAAGGATTGAGAGTAAACATTTATACAGATAGTCAATACGCCTTTGGCGTGGCTCATAGTTTCGGCCGCCTATGGGCAGAGAGAGGTTTTCTCACTTCCCATGGTCAAAGAATACAACATGGTCCTTTAATTGTACGATTACTAACAGCTTTAACGTTACCAGAGAAGGTGGCTGTAGTTAAATGCAGCACACATAAAACAGTAGTGGATGCAGTGGGCGAGGGAAATCCTTTTGCTTATCAGGTGGCGAAGGAAACTGCAAAATCCAAAATATCATCTATGTTTTTGACCACCTCTGCTAGGTGGGTTGCAGAAACAGAAATGTTTGATAATACTATGGAAAGTGTCCGAGAAATACAGAAAGAAGCTTCCACCACTGAATAGGTTCATTGAGAAAAGGAAGTGGGAAGATTCGATGAAATTGATTGCTGGGTTGATTTGACTGAAAAACAGAGGTGGTTGCTACCTAACGCATTGGTTAACGCTGTAGTGACCATGGTACATAGCCCAGCACACATTGGGGCAAAAGGCATCTGCGCTCTTATGGACCCCGTGTCGAACAATCCTAATATTTCTAAGACTGCTGCCCATTAGGTCCAGTATTGTATGGTTTGTTTGCGACATAATCCTGGGGGAAGGGAACCAGTTCTCAGTGGGAACTTTGCACCACCATCTTTGCCTTTTGAAGTGCTCCAAATGGATTACAACCAATTGGACCATGTGAATAATCTGAAATATGTCTTGGTTGTGGTATGCGCCTTTATTAAATGGGTGGAGGCCTACCCGACCAAGGAAAACACTGCTTCAGCAACAGCAAAAGCTTTGATAAAGGAGTTTTTCCCGCGCTATGGATGACCACGGTTGATCTGGACAGATAACAGGGGACACTTTAATGCAGAGCTTATCAGTCATGTTTGTAATGGGTTGCAAATTAAGCAGAAATTTCATGCAGCCCGACACCCCCAGTCTGCTGGATTGGTTGAGAAATACAATGGAATTTTGAACTGAAAAATGGCCAAAATTCAAGAGGATACTGGGCTGAAATGGCCCGATGCCCTACCATTAGCTTTGATGTCTTTATGAATTACCCCACATTCCCGGTCTGGTCTGTCACCGTATGAGGGCATCTTTGGACAACAAGCCAATGTTTGGGGTGTCCCGACACCCGGAACTTTTCGAGATATTGACTACCCAATGATGACAGATTATTTGCATGCTTTGACTAAAGATCTCCGTTCCATTCATCAACAGGTGTCAGCAGTGTTGCAGGGTCTGCGGAGGGTCTCGGACATCGCTTGGAACCAGGACAGTGGGTCTTAGTCCGAAACTATCAGTGGAAATCCAGTTTGGACCCTCGCTGGTCAAAGCCCCATTAAATTCTCCTGGCTACGCGGACAGCAGTGAAAGTGGACGGCAAGTGGCATTGGATTCACATATCACATGTGAAGAGAGTGCCCCTCCCACTTTCATATTATCGGCGAAATGAGGAAGGAATTTTGACCCAGGAGAGTGAACGAGCCCCTTGATTTGTTCCTTTTTCTGATGCCCTGGAAATCAGAGAAGGGCAAGGAGAAGGGGTACTGGGCTCAGAAGAGGTTATGGCATCTGAATCAGCAATTGCCCCAGATTCTGTTGCTCTTGTTGTTGATCAACAAGTCCATGATATTCCTGTTGCAGAGAATACACCTTCCTCTGTTTTATTCTCCGATCAGGAAACGCCTGGCCATGCTCGATACAACCTGCGGCTCAGAAAACAACGCGGTACCCCAGATGAAGATGGCAGGAGATAGGGAGAGACTTGAGTAATAGGGTTTGTTAGAAACCTTTCTGGGGTGCTGAGCGGGACACTGGACTGAACACGTTGAGAGCCTGGAACATTTTTGTTCGTTCTGTTCATAAAGAAAGACTGAACTTCCTGAGAAAGGGCCCAGGTTGTGTACTCTTCAAGATTTGTGTGAAGACATAACTCCAACGCGAGGATTCGTTTTTTGGTTTTCTTCGAAGAACGATAGGAGCCTGCCTGTGAGGCTCTAGACGGACACAGGAAAGAAGAACCATCTGGCAGGTTGGACTGCATTGCCCAAGTTTAGTTTTGGACTTTTAGTCAGAATGTATCCCTTTGCCCGTTTTGTCCCTGAGGAGGAACGAACTTTTGCACCCCGCTATTACCCTACATATGTACCCGCTTTTTCCAGTTGGACCATGCATGTAAAGATAGCTTTTGTGGTTACTATTACGATTTTGTTGATTATATTAATGAGTGTTTTTGTATATTTGGAGTTTTGCCATTCTATGCCTACCATTCTGGGAACAACAACCCCATCTCCAGAGCATCTATTCTATACCATGGCCCCACATAAAGAAAGGCACCGTCAAACCTATACTAAAAATGTGTTTGTAGAAATTCTTCATCAGACGCACAGTGCAACAAATACTACCAACTGTTGGGTTTGTGGCCTTTTGCCCTCCGTGATGCATAGACATGATTTATTTATTTCTTTGCCCTTATTATCATATTTAGGAAGTTGTGAGGCCTGGTTTAAATTGTTGTTCATGATATAAATGCACTATACTGTAGATGCTGCTCGTTATTCTGAGAAAGACTATGAGATGATTTTGGCATACATAGAATTACACCAGGGTTTCGACCCAGAGAGAAATAATGGAGAAGGGTGATTAGACCCAAATGCCTGTATGAATATGTACACAGAGTATGAAAATGTTACTTGGCTCAGGAATGAGATCTTAGATTTTGCAGAGTTTAATTTCACCCAGTATTTCCAACAATTTAAAGAAAGACAAATATCAGTAGGAGAGAGCCAGTGTAATTATACCTATCGACTGCGCACTTTCAGTAGCCCTCCATTATTGACCCCTCCTAATGTATACTTTGTATGTGGAGAAAATGCTTATACATGGCTTCCTTGTAGTTGGGTGGGTCGTTGTTATCTGTCCTTCCTGTACCCTCCAGTGTATATAGCTCCTGTTAATTATCATAAGGACTATCGTTTGGAGAAGCGAGGCCTACCCCTCATTAGAAATGTGAGAGAAATAGACACCACTGACATTGATCAAACAGATACTGCAGAGCAACATTTTGTTGATATAATGAAGGGAGTATTTCCTATTTGGGGAACCATTATCACCAGTAAGTTTCAAGTTTCAAGTTTATTTATTTATGATTTTGGAACTCATATGAGATCCACATAAAAGAATTAACAAATTTAATATGATAACATATAATCATGAGCACGATACAACGAGAAATAGACGGTTTAGACATTTGTAACCTTCTAATATATCGCTAAGAAACATTAAAAAAAATTTTACAATTTAAAACAGAACATTTCATTTGGAGGATTGTGAATAGCATCAAGGAAAGTAGTAGCTGAAAGAATACTCAATTGAAGACAAATAGGTTTTAACCACTTACGCCTATGCACCATTAGGGCCGGGCATACGAAGATAACATGATGCATATCCTGAATATTGATATTACAGAAGTCACATAATGGTGAGGAGCCATACCATCTGGACATTAGAGAGTTCAATCTTGCCTCAATAAAAACAGTAAACGCCGGACTCCGTGACGGAGATTCCAAACAACATATGGTTGGGCTTTCCTCATTAGCAAGAGTCTATGGCTGGAGTAATACCTTTCTTTGCTATACAAGCCTCCCTATCCAATCTAAAACCTAATTCCCAGGAGGCCAACTTCAGGGTAGATTTCAGCTGATATGCCGATAGAGTGAATAGAACTGATGCATCCAATTGCAAAAGATCGGCAGCAATTCTAAAATTCTTTACAATGAGCCAGTAAGGAAGTGAGGCATTTGTCTAGGATAGTTGAAAGGGTAATCAATACCACTGCAGGTATAATAACAAATTTAACTGTAGAGCTTCAAGCTACGAGACTTGTCTAGCTTCAGAACAGAATGGTTCTAGACGTTATCTTGACTGATTGAGGAGAAGCATGCTGTGTGATCGGCAGTTCCTGCTGCGTATATATATCCCTGACTCCGCCCCTTCGGTTCATTTACCTATCCAGAAGCTACATCGCTTGGCATCCAAAGTACATGCAGATACAGGGACCTGGTCTTGGTCTGGTTGGTTCTAGGGTCTATTGTCCACTTGGGGATTGAACATTTTGATTATACTAGCAGGCATAGCAGGTGTTATATTTACCTGCTGCCTATGTATACATTTTGGGCCAGCTTGTGGTTCTTATTGTGCTACTAAACTTGCCTCGTCCATAACCACTCCTTCCCCAGTGGCCGTAAAGGCTCAATTAGTTCAGCAAGAAATTAAAGACCTAATGCAGATTGATGAAGGGATTTTGGAAGACTGACTTCTTTTTAGTTAGCTACATCATGCTAAAAGGGTGGTTCTGAGGGATAAAATTCCGATTTCCCCTATGTTAGTGGTATGGGTTGTATATGTATATTGTGTTAGCATGATGTATCTATATATTCCTAGTATCCAGGTACGCATAGAATGTAATCTATAACCTCTTTAGCTGAATTAGTCAGGGTATATGCTGTGTGTGTGTTCTGTTTCCATCAAGTAGGCCGAAACTATACAGACGCCATCTTTTCTTCTCTGCGTTAGGCATGAACAGTGATCACGTGCTACCTTCCAATGGCTGTCAGGCCCTATCTTAGTTGATTTGCTGGAGAAAGCTGAGTACACGCTATTCTTCCCCTGTCTTGGGACTCAAGGTCGCATCTGGCTTTGGATGCAATAAGCGCATTCCTGAAGGCGCTGTGCCTGCACTCCTGGGCACTGAGACGAATAGGAGTCACCCCTCCTGACCTCCCCAATAATAACTAAAGCAGAGCTTTGTACTAATCATGTGTGCCATATATGGTCCTTTCTTGAGAGCCATGAGCCAAGTAGTGTTTTTCCTTCTACAGTGCTTCATGCGCTATGTCGAAAGAATATATGTGTTGTTTTGAATGTAGTCTTCTCCACGCACCTGCATGGGTGAGGATGGGAGAGGCTCCTCTATAGAGTATTCTGTATAATAAACGATTGAATTTTCTTCACTGCCCACTGACTGGTTATTGGGTAATTTGTATTGGGGCTATTGGTAAGTATAGCTCCTTATGTTATTTTTCTATGGCACTTCAGGTCCTGTTTCTGGCCTAAGCAAGTCCAGTGCAGCAGTTCAACAGGGCAGTTACAGAGAGGCCTCTAAAGCTTGCTGTGTCTCTATAGCTCACTTAGGAAGTCAGTCAACTGATTCCAGGATGAAGGGAGCAGGTCCAGCCTTCCTTCTCAGAGAGCAGGCAGTCCTCAGGCAGCTGGGTAGTCCCCTGTTAGCAACAGGGCACTCTTCAGGTACCAGGGAACTCTGTCTTCTGTAATGTCCACAGGTGCAGAGGTGTACTGAAGAGTGGTTCAGGAGATCCAATAATTATACCTGCTGCCAGCCTACTTTTGTGGGAGAACATCAGGATCTGGAAAGTTCTCTGCTTCCCCTACCAAGGCGCCAAATAGTCTGGGGTGACAATAGCCTGGTGTCAGGGTCCTCTGTGTGTGCTGAAGTGAAGCCTTTGGAAGTGTAAGTGGGCAGGACAAAGCTCTACCCCAGCAATCCTGACAGAATGGCCCATCTTTTTAAATACCCTGCACCCTGTCCTATAGGCCTTTAGCACCTACCTTAGGGATGACATAAATATTAGAAGTATTAGAAAGGAAGGTCTGGTTCTGACAAAAGGTTTATTTTGCCCGATCGAAATGAAAAAAAAAAACAATAGTAGCATTTAATTTCCATACCGAGGGTACAGGCAGTGCCACTTTCATTGGGAGCTAAAAGAAAATTAAATGTGCAAATTAGGTGTAAGCCAATTTGACCATGCTTGTAGGAGGGAGTAGAAGAATTTTAACATTGGTTAGCAGTGGTAAAGTGCACAAAGTTCTAAAGCCAACTAAAACAAATTCAGCAAAAACAGTAGGAGGCCTAACGTTTGGGGGAATACCATACCAAGGATGTCAGGTCTAACAAAGGTGGCATCAGATTGAAATGCTGTTGCACACCTCCAACACTAGGCACATTGAGACAGGTAAAATTCAAACCTAAATATGCACGGTTGTAGCCCAGTTAGCATATGGGCAGGCTACTCCTAATCAGCGCTAGTACCTAGCATTGATATTGAGCACCACTGTACTTGCAATAGGATGTCACCCAACCACAACCGTCTGCCCTCCAACAGTCATTGACTATGACTTTGTCTAGTAGGTTTCCCCACAGATGGAAGATAGTCTGCGGAACTATTGGACAAAAACTATTGTGATATAAGAGTGTTGTTTCCACAATATCGTGGGACAGACTGTAGAAGCTAAGAATATTGATGTGTTAGGTTTATAATAATAGTTGTTAAATTGCTGTATAAAATATAGGTTTTTGATGTAGTTGTATAAAATATTGCTCTTTAAATCAATTTAAGTTATATTAGTCATTGTATTATTATACAGTAACATATATTTGATTTTGATTTTTGTAGTGTAGTGTGGAATTTGTATGTGAAATCTATTTTTCTTTTTATTTACTAAGCTATTTGAATTTAGTAGTGGGT
Organism: Lissotriton vulgaris; assembly: GCF_964263255.1. Classification (NCBI taxonomy): domain Eukaryota; kingdom Metazoa; phylum Chordata; class Amphibia; order Caudata; family Salamandridae; genus Lissotriton; species Lissotriton vulgaris. The sequence goes on from NC_141694.1 coordinate 103,298,863, forward strand.
GTACGGGTTGTATGAGATTTGGGGGGAAATTATTTAAAATATAAATGATAGTTATTTTATTTTTTATTATTTTTATGACAAACATTTTTAACTGATAATTAACTATCTACATGTTTAATGATTAATTGTTATTTCAATTATTTGTTAGTATGTGATATATTGTTAATTGGTTGATCAATTTGTTTCATCATAACATTTTGCAATTCAGTTTTATATTCCTTATTTTTTATTGTAATTGTTTTATTCAATAATTAACTTAATTATATTAGTACAATTCATTTTGATTGGTTGGATTTTGGGTATAAGGAAAAAAGTGCAATTATTTAAAATATTTTCACTTTTTTATATTTTTTATTAATCCTATAATATAACATTTGTATTTCTAAATGTTATTTTTATTTATTTAACTTTAATCAACATATTTATATATCAAATTTGTTTTAATATTTTTATATTTTAATTCTTCTTAAACAAGTTTAGGAGTTTGAATAGTAAATCTGACCCCTTCATAGTCCAACTCTACTGTTGCTAGGATTGGAGTGGGAATACTACATCTAAAGTCCAACAGTTTTGCTTTTTTTAGGTCTGGTATTAGCCAAGACCTTGTGATTTTACTAAAATTATATGCATAGTACGCTTACACAAAGGAGATTTTAGCCACCTCTCTTCATCCATTGGTCTGTGCTAGTGTCACTCACATTTTGCCACCACAGCATACAGCATGGGGCAATGGGTCAGCCTATTTAGGTCACTGGCTAACCTCACTTTGAGTGACTGCACTTAGCCATTTCACAAAGAGTACATCTCTGCACAATGTAGTTTCAGTCAGTGCCAGTGTTTGTGTTTCTACTTTAATATTACTTTAGTGTTGCCTTTGTTTGTAGAGCCTGATGTGATAGCAGGAGCTTTCTACCAGATGAGCACACACAGCACATTCCAGCTTTATTTGTTCCTGTCTCCTGCCTGTGCTGTAGTAGATTCCTTTTGAGTGGCCTTTGTTTAGCTGGCTGCTGTTTTTTCACACCAAAGAGCAGCTCACATGAACTTTGAGAATAAGCTCATAAAATTCTTCTTTTCTTTCTTTCCTTTGTTACATCTTTCTTCCTTTCCTTCTGTCTTTCTTTCTTTTTTCTCTTACCTTCCTTCTTTATTTCCTTCTACCTTCCTACCCTTTTCTTTCTTGCCTTCCTTTTTCTTTCTTTCTTCCTTCCTTTTCCTTCCTTCTTTCTTCTTCATTACTTTATTGCATTCTTTCCTTCTTGTTTCCTGATTTCTTTCTTTCTTTCTTTCTTTCTCTTTGTTCCTTTCTTTCTTTTTTTCTTTTTTCTTTTTTCTTGCTTTATTTCCCCTTTCTTTTGTGTCTTCCTCATTCATTTCTTCCTCCTTCTTTCTTTCCTTTCTCTTTCTATTTTGTCTTCCTTTTTTCTCATTCCTTCCTCTCTTTCTTTACCTTTCTTGCCTTCTTCATACTTTCCTTCTTTGTTCTATCTTTCATACTTTCTATTTTTTAAAGTATTTTAAAACTAAATAATTTGTCATCTTTTACTTATATTTTCATTATATTCTTTTTCCATTAATCTTATCTTTTATTTGCATTTTAAATATGTTTTTGATTTGATACATTTTTTCATTGTAATATTTGATTGTAAATAATAATTTTATTGTGTTTTTGTTTATTGTTTATATATTCATTTTTAGTTGTCTAATATATATTTACTATATTTTATATTAATAAATAACTACAGTGGTATATGTATTTTATAATGTTAAGATGAGTATTTAGGTAATTATAGTTCGGTCTGCCTTTCCATAGACAGAACTTTTTTTTGTTTGCTAATAAATTTGGCCCCATTTGACGAATCTTCACAAACCTTTCCCCCCAAAAGTTCTCCATGACGGCTTCTTCCTGGAAAGTTTTGGGGTGATCCTTCAAGCGAGGGTGATAAAAAAAGGGGGGGCAAAATCCACATGCATTTTCCATCTAATTTGATAGACAAGGCTACATCATAAGCTTCGGAATAGAATTACATCAAATTCGTTCGGAGGCTAGATCTTGGCCTTCAGATTGTACTTTGGGATCTGGTGTAAATCCGATCAGTAGTTTTAGAGATATTAAAGCTAAAAAACTATAGATAATTAGATGACTGGGCTCTCAAGAGTCTTGCTAGCCTCCCACAAGAGCACAAGTTAAAAAATGGAGCACTGTAATTGGTGTAGAGTCCTGGTTTCCCTGTGATTTGCTCTCACAATGTGATGAGTAGAAGCTTAATTCTTTCCTTAATAAATTATACAATCATGCAAGACTCTTGTGGGGTCATAAAAATAGGAATGAGTAGGTGATCTTTGAATACACTCTTGTATGCACACTTGACAGTAGGACGGAGTCCTAGTAGATATGGTGGTTATCAGAGTCTACTATTTACACCCATTGGCTTAGGAAGAGTTGTGAGTAAAGTCTCTCTCCACACCCAACTACGTGTACCCATCATACATTAGAGGGGTCTCAGTTTAGAAGCCAGTCCCTCACCACACACCCTGCCATGAATATTCAAGGCCATCTGCAAAAGAGGTCTGAAAGGAGAGGTCAGTGCCTCATCACATACTACTATGCACATCTGTCTTCTGAGAAAGAGCCCAGTCCATCCACACTTCCTAGTATGCACACCCTTCATCTGAAAGAGAGGTCTCAAAGGATAGGCCAGTCCATGCACACATGCTACTGAGCACATTCATCATTTGAAAGAGAGGCCTCAAAGAAGTGGCCAGACTCACTAATACTCACACCTGTCATCTGAGAGAAAGGTCTCAAAGGAAAGACCAGTCCACCCACACACCCTACTACACACACCTGTTGTTTCAGAGACAGGTCTCAAATGAGAGGCCAGTTTCTCCCCACTCACTACTATGTACACCCATTAATTGAGAGAGAGGTCTCGAAGGAGAGGACAGTCCCTCCAAAGGAGAGGACAGTCCACTCCTTTATTTTTAGACATTACCCTGAGGGATGAGGTACCCAGGGTCTACCAAGGATCAGGAGGAGGGCTGTGTTTTACATTAAAACAACCCTAGAAATTCACTGATGAAAACTAAGGTTAAAGTAAAGTAGCAATACAGTTGGGTGAATTTCTCAGTGACAATACTAACATTTTGAACAAACAAAAAACTGAAATTCGGCAGTTATAGTTAGCACTACTAACTATAACTTGCGCCCCCGCCATGCACTGCTTATGACCTCACCTTGCAAAAAAGAACAAATGATGGATGGAATACTTAACAATGTCAAACACTCACCCCCAGTACAGAGATCTGTGACTAAATCAATCATATTTTATCTCATCTTGTCATTTCAGTTTGGACCAACCATATGCACATCAGTCTTGACCCTGCTCCCCAGGTCTCTGTACTGGGGGTGAGTGTTTGACATTATTCAGCATTCTGCCCATCATTTGTTCTTTTTGCATTTGTTGCCCTAAGTGGGACACGTATGCCCAGACCTGGGTCCTGTGCTTGTTACGCCACTAGATTCAAGGCATCCTGGCTGATGAGGGGAGATACCCCGAAACTGATCTCAGGATGCTTCTTTTCAAGTCCAGGGACGACCTGGCCTGGCTATATGGTTGAGTTCAAGCTGGAATGGCGTGGTGAGCAAAATGAAACTCATGGATTTAACCTAGATCTGTGACTGGGGGTGAATGTTTGATAATGTTCAGCATTCCGTTCATCATCTTTTTGTGTTGCAATTATGACCTCACATATGAGATAGGTCATGACATGTTCTCTGACATCATTTATGATATCAATGATGATGTCTCAAATGACATCATAGATGAGATGACTGATTACATCATTGATAACATCATCCAACATTCGTTTTCCAGCATATTGGTCTGCAAATTGCTTGGTACTTGAGGCCTGACAATGTGTACAAAATAACTCAAGCAATTATCTGCCATCATTACTGCCATCACAGATACAACTCCCTCTGGTGTAGAAAGCAGACATGATATGCAAACCTCACCCTGTTGTATACACTTTATATCTAACATAGTCCACGTTAAAAATTAACCACATAAATATAGGAAACCCTCATGCCGTATGGAGTTTAATCTGAATACAACTTTTCAGAGAAACCCAAGTTCCTAAAATAGTGAATGTCAGTTCCAAAGCAAGTAACCTGCTACGGACAGGTTTTATCTGTTTGAAACACCTCAAACTCACTGAAGCTACATTGAGAAATGAAGTGCATATCAGTAGACAACTGTGCTTACTCTAGGGACAGAGTATACTTTATACCACACTATATTCAAACAGTGAAACATTCATAAGAAACATACCACAGAGTAAGCATGGGCGAATTTTGCGAATCTCGCGTTCGCGAATTTTGCGGATTTGCGAACTCGCAATCCGCAAAATCCGCGAATTCCCGCGAATTTGCGGATTTTTTTTTTGTGTTCGCGCGTGTTTCTGCCAGTTCGCGAGGGTTTTTACAATTTCGTAATTTGCGAACTTACCTGTCGGGTCGTAAGTTTTGCGAACTTGTTGTTTCTACGTGTCCAGCCTGTTTGGGACACTCTTCTTCATCACTGCCACTCTCTGTCACCACTGCCACTCTCTGACTACTCATGCCACCCTCTGGCCCACCCATGCCACCCTCTGTTTCATCACCATACCCTCTGGTTGTCCAGTGTACATTATTTTCGGCAAAGCAAAGCACACCTTCCCTGCCTCAAGTGACCTGAATTAATTTGGGGCTGATTAATGTGTCACAGAATATTTTTTTAGCTGGCACCTGCTTCCTTAGTGCTTCCTGATTAGTGATCTTTTGCACTTGCTAAGTGCTTTCATTGTTGCAAAATTAGTTACAACACCTGCCCTGCCCCAACTGACAATAATGAATTAGGGGCTGATTAATGGATTTTAACTTCCAGCCTGGCTCCTGCTTGTCTCCCTTAGCTGTAATTCAGGACCTTTGTGGCATATGTGTAACTATTCTGAGGTTCAGAGCAGGGTCACATAATAGTTGCAACTGGCAACTGAACTCTGGAGGGGCCCCTCAGGAAGCACTACAGGAAATGGCTACTAATGATGAGCCTGAACTTTTGAACCTGGTAAGTAGTTTCAGTTTTGCTAAGATCGTATTTCTGCAATTTAGCACTTACTCGCGGGGTGCGAAGTTGTACTGGCAAGCCGCGAACTCACGCGAACAGTGCGAGCAAGCCATAAAATCCGCTGCTCGCGGATTTGCGGATTTTGCGGGAGATTCGCGGATCTCGCGGATTGCGAATTTACCGAAAATCCGCAAAATCCGCGAGCGAAACGGATTTTCCGCCCATGCTTACCACAGAGTATTACAAAGTATCTACTAAGAACAGCATTCACACTATGTAACACTAACAAAAGACACTATTTGCATAATAATAATCAAGATCTAAAGGTGCTAAACATCCTACTACCTGCACGCTTCATTTTGTCGTCAAAACTTTACAGATAGCCAATCTTCTCCAGAAAAACAAGCACATGCATATAGGTTAGTAACTGGTGCAATCAGTTTTCTAGGTTTTGTAGAAATTGTCATGCTGACACGATTCAGTCTAATAGTTCGAGCCTACGAAAAAATGTTAGCATCTAAAATCTAGAATCTTACTCCTGTTGAAAACATTTTCTGCAGAACCAAAAAATTTGTATTGAACACAAGGCAACAGTCACCTACACACAGAATGCTCTTGAATACGAAGACTTATAACATGTTCAATTCCTCTATGCACCTATGGTGCATTAGGAGCTGATGAGTTTTGTAACCACTTGCACCCATTAGATGGACCCTTGCTGTACAAAATTAGGCAGACAAGTACTATGGTACTCGCCTGCCACAATGTAAATTATAAAACAAACTAGCACACTCATGGATGGTCTCATCTGTGATGTCATCAGTGATGCCATAGATGATGTAATTTGAGATGTTATGAGTGATGTCACAGATGATCTCATAGAACATGTCATGTCGTGTCATATGTGAGGTCATAAGCAGTGCATGATGGGGACTCAAGTTAGTTAATTGGCACGGCTAAATATAGCTGCTGATTTTTCTGTGTTTTTTTAGTTCAAAATATTAATATTGTCACTGACAAATTCATCTAACTTTAACGTTGCTTAAACCTGTGGTTTTCTCCGAAGATTTATATGTTTACCTGTGACCAAAGCCCACAAATGGAGCCAAAATGCATTAGAAAGAGGATTTAAATGAGATGCATGCTGCAACTTCCATTTGTGAAAATAAAACATGTGGAACCTTGCAACTTGACTCTGAAGCCTTCTTTTCTTTTTAAATGATTGACAAGTGCTCCATATTGTTTGAGCCACCCTGTGGGGTCTAGGGCCCCTTAATGGAGGATATGTTAGCAGTTGGATTACGGAACTTTGGGGGCATGACCCACTTGCCTCGGTATAACCAAATGGATTTTCCCAGTATTTGAATACGAGAGGCAAGTAAGGGAGAGAAGGAGGATATGGTGCAGCCTCTTCTTGGGTCTCAGTTTCCCTTGTTTAGCAATTATATATTTTCAAGTGGCAACTCAGTGCTAAAAAACAAATTTGACATTAAAATGCATGCAGTCAGTTGAAATTGCCAGCATTGTTGCACCTTATGTGATATATTGCAGTTTTGAATGCTGCTTCACCTGGACACCTATGATACTGCAAGATGTGTGGAAGACTGAGGTGCTTGCTGGGAAATGTATTTTCCAAAGGACTACTGGGCGTGATATAAAACCCACATTTAATTGGTTGTTATTTCATTTTGTTTAGAGATATTCATCAAGAAACTATAAACCACTTGATCATATTTTTTTGATTTATTGTGTTTTTGATTTTTCTCCTTTGTTCATTGTATTCTTTATATTATTATAATCAGTTTATTTTATGAATTATTATATAAATTGCATTATTTGATTATGTATATAGGTTATATACATCTGTATGTTGATTGTATTCACTTTTGTCAATTCAGATGGTTATATTGTGACGTTATTGTCTTAGATATATATTTCAAAGAAATATCGCAGAACCTGCAATGGTCATTTTAAATAATTTTGTACACATAAAATTATTTTTTATAGAATATTTTTGTACACTGAGTCTATAAATATCATGTGTTTGTATAACTAGGTCTTACATAATAAAAAAGACTGATAGTTGTATTTTCCCTGCCCCAGGATCCTATATTAATAGCAGGGGGTCCTTGTATTGACTTTAGGTTACTTCATTTGGCAACCTGATACACCTGGGAATAAGGCTCGCAAATGGAACCGAAGTGCATCAGGGAATGAAATTAAATGAGATGCATGCTACCACTGCTGCCACTGAATAAACCATAGGTTTCACACCAGTTATAGTTAGCAGAACATTTTACTCATACAAAACCATTGAAATTCCCATGTTATAGTTAGTTGGACACACTATAACTTGCGCGCCCGCACTCATTCTTCAATATGTTAAACACATTTTAACTTTACAGGAACACACAGACACTGGATGACGTCATCAGTGATGTCATCAGTGATGTCATTTGAGATATCATCAGTGATGTCATCAGTGATGTCACTGACCATGTCATGAATGATGTAATATGTGACATCATCAGCAGTGGATTGCGGGCGCGCGAGTTATAGTGAGTCCAACTAACTATAACGTGGGAATTTCAATGGTTTTGTATGAGTAAAATGTTATGCTAACTATAACTGTTGTGAAACCTATGGTTTTTTCAGTGAATTTGAAAGGTTTTTTAAAAGCTAATTCCTAACTATAACGTTTGGGAAACCTATGGTTTTTTCAGTGAATTTCATAGTTTTTTAAAAGCTAATTCCTTTGTATAGCGACTTTGTAACCTACGTTTTTTTTTTGTTTTTTTAGCTGTTTTTTATAACTATTAATTTTAAAAAAATAAAAAATTATTTGTTCAATGTATATATATATATATTTTTTTTTTTCATATTTTCCTGGGGCGCTCAGGGTGCGTGCCCTAGTAAGCTCTTCCGAGAGCGTAGCGAGAGCGCTAATTCTGCGTTCGTAAAAAAAAATATGTATGAAAACTAAATAATAATGCAAGACATTCAGTACCATACTTAAAAAAGCAGTACCATTTTGTCTTGTAGCGCTCCGGGTGCACGCACCGGTAAGCTCTTCCAAGAGCGTAGCGAGAGCGCTAATTCTGCGTTCGTAAAAAAAAATATGTATGAAAACTAAATAATAATGCAAGACATTCAGTACCATACTTAAAAAAGCAGTATTTGTGATTTACGAAATGAAAATGATTTTGCATTTCCGTAAATCTAGCAAAACGTCACTCAGGGGCGCCACGTAAGCGCCTCCGGAAGCGCCTACGTTTGCGCTGCGTAAGCACCCCCGGAAGCGCCTACGTTCGTGCCGCGTAAGCGCCCCCGGAAGCGCTTCGGTGCGCGCAGCGTAAGCGCGTCAAGTCATGTGACCTTAAAATAACACTTTGGTTGCTAACAGTTTTTTTTACAAAGAATGAAATCCCCACCCATTTCCTTCACTTCTTCTTTCAATTTTGGGACTGCAAGACCTGTCTTTTTGCTGCTTAATCTTTGTTGGATTATCATGGCTGCCAGAGCATCCAGAAGCAGTGATGACTCAGATGGATTTATAGATGAAGAGGTTCCTCAGCCTAGAGTTAAGGAGCATTTTATCTGGAATTTTTTTTCCATACCTGTAGACCAAAAAAAAGTAAATGCTCCAAAGGTGGAGTGTCAAATTTGTCACACTGTCCTGTCACGGGGTGACCCTACCAAAAAATATTCTTTTGGAAATTCAACCATGATCCGGCACGTCGAGAGGAGGCACCCTCAGAACTATGCCCGAGAGAGAGTGTCAGGGCTCTGGCACAAGAGGCTCCAGGGGACGGTGCTTCTACATCATCTGGAGGAGCAACTGCATCATCAGTGAGGGAGCGACCAGAACAGCGGATCCCTAATATTCAGCCTGCTTTTAATGAAGCTACAATTAAATGCAGACAATGTGATCAGCTACTTTGTTATGGGGAACAAAGTGTTATGCTCATGGTTCGAGCAATAGAGAACCACCGCTGCCATCCCCAGCCCTAATTTTGATTATTTTTTTTTTGCTCCTGTTGAGCAGTTTCCCATTCCCTGTTTTTGTTTTTGTTCAAAAAAAAGGAAAAAAGAAGAAAAAAAAGTTATTTTCAGAACTACCTCCAATTCTCATCAAAGAGCTGTATTCTTAAAAATATGAAAACGAGTAACTGAACTGGAGTGCAGTGAGAGAGGAGAGGAAAATGAAGAAATGGGTGAGAAAGCAAAGAAAGGGACGAGAGGGGAAGGGAAGTGAAGTAGGGAGACTGAAAGAAGGTGTTTGTGGGGAAGGAGAGTGAGGAGAAGGAGAGTGAACATGGGAAATGAGAATAAGTGAAGAAAATGTAGTAAAGGAACAGGGGTGTGGAAGGGTAAGAAAAGAGCAGTGATGTTTAGGAAAGAGTGGACATACAGACTGGATAAAGACAAGTGAGTGTGAGACAAGGTGAGTAAGGCAGTGAAGAGACAGAGAAAGTGAAAGAAAAAGTAAGAGTAGAAGACTGAAGACCTCATTTATGAGGCCATGCGTCACTTTTATGCCGCCGGTGCGTCACTAGTGCTGTAAAAAATGCACCTTGTTAAGTCATATTTACAAAGTGACGCATCTAGGTAGATGTGTCACTTTGTAAACCCCTGCACCACATTATACCTGCGCCAGGTGTAATGAATGCACAAGGTGCTTCAAAAAAAGGAGCATATTTACAAGTCCAATGAAACCATTACACAATTTCTAAACCAGCATTGAATCCAAGCATAAAAAACTATTTAAAAAGAAATCTACCTTATAATCACACAGCTAACATTATGGAAAAAGGTAAAAATATAATTCCTTAATTCACAAAGACACTCACTGTGATACTTGTCAAAAATCTTTATGCTGTCTATCTTTTCTAAAAGAATCATTACTCACCTTTAAAAATGCTTTGGAAGATGAAAAACAGTGTCAGTCACAGTCAACAGATATTCTGAAGCAGAATGTCTGAACAATGCTTCCTTCACTTGAGCCAGAGAATAATGGCATTGATTCTTTCTCATTTCAGAGCCATATTCTTGTACCTAACCAATGAAAATTATTCCCACACAAATTCAAAACCAAACTGCACATTTTAATTGGTTGTACATTTCAAGACTTTGAAACTCACATAACATTCACCCCTCCCCCCAGTGCTCATTCACCAAGTAACCATGGTAACTCCCTTTTAAACCAGCACACAGTTCACAAGTTCATCATAATATGTTGCAAAAAAATCCATCAAGGGTGTTTGACCAATCAATCTACTAGCTAATCAACTGCAATGTTTGTTTAAATGACTTTTTCTCAACCATTGAAATGACTTCTTACAAAAAAAAGCATGCACCCTAATTTTCAGTGGAGATTTTTACGAAAGCTCCAATCATTTCTGGTTATTCAACTGCACTGATTCTCAAACACTTTTTTTCATAATCAAACTGCCATTCCATTTCCACAACTCATGTGACTCGAAGCACATCTACCTCCAACATGCAAAAAGTCTGGTTGTGGGTCATAGCTATGTCCACTGGAGTCAAAAATATGCAGCTAACAGAGGTTGTTACAACCTTGATTTACCAAATGTGGACATTGTATGAATTGGACAGAGAGGATTGAGGAGTCACCAATTGATACCATTGGTAAAATCCTTTATGCATTTACCACACCCTGACCTTATAATTGAGCACTGTGGTGGAAATGACTTAGGCACTTTGACTGGGGTAGGTCTGGAAATGCTTTTAAAGGACATCTTTGGGCAATTGATGTCACTTTTTCCACAAACTGCCTTGGTATTTTCTAATATATGCCAAAGGCAAAAATGGAACTGGTCCAACCAATTTTGTCCACAGATTGAAAAAGCAAGGAAATCTGTTTCTGCTTTCCTCAGAGACTATGCTATGTGTTCCATTTACCACAACAACTTGCGTTACAATATGCAAGACATCTACAGGAGAGATGGTGTGCATTTTACAGATGACGGGAATAGAGTTTTCCTCTTGAATATAAGACTCTGCATTGGTACCTACTTGTAGGTACAAAAAACACTAACATAACACAACAGCTCTTTTCAGAGCTAACTTACCTCTAAACACTCTACATAATTTTTTTACTCTATTTTTTTACACTGTTTTACCCGTGGTGCGCTCAGGGTGCGCGTACCAGAGAGCGTACCCGGGAACGCACCCGGCACTTACCCTGCGAAAATAAAAAAAAATTAAAAAGTTTTTTTGCCCTTCAGGGTCCTTCTAGGCCCCCCTCAGAAAACCGAGGGGGTCAGGGGGTGTCTACTCTGCCCCTTTTTAAATATTTCCCCCTTTCTTTTTCACCTCTTGCGTCTCGATTCTACTGAGACACAAGATGGCGGACTCTCCAGACTGTTTAGAATGTTGACAGACACCCGACAGCCAATCAGCTTCCGCTCGCGCACTCCCGGGTGATCTCCCCGGTACGCGTACCGGTACGCGCCCAGAGCCGCCTATAGATATATATGTGTTTTTGAACGGTTCGGGCTGTAGCCGTGTCAGAACGTCCTATGGAAAATTGCATGGGGAAAACACGTTTTGGGACCCCCCTTTTTTCTCAGCCCCCACTTCTCAAATCCCCCCGAAACTTCCAGGGAAGGAGCGGAGCGGAGCTGGCCAAAATTTGGGAAAATTACACACAAATTCCTCAACCGGCGCCAGAGTTATTCCCAATAGAATGTTGTGGATTTCCTATGGTAGCCAATCCTAACTATAACTACCTACTGGCGACCGCCAGTAGGTAATATATATATAAAAATGGAGAAAAGACTTGATAAATACGAGGAGGAAATCAAGCAAAAGAAGAAGAGCAAATTCCTAAGAGATAAACAGGATTATGCCAGTGGGCGGATCTTGACCTTTGGGAGAAAATACGATGGGGCCATTAAGCAGTTTAAACAACTTGAAGCACAACAGCGCAATGTCACGGTATCTGAATCAGACTCGGAAACCTATTCAGACCTGGATGAAGTACTGGATACAAGCGGGAGAAGTGTACTCTCTTTTAAACCTCTGGAAGAGTATGATTTTTTACAATTGGCAATGACACAGAGGGCAAGACCACCAAATCCGACATACGGAAGAGGAAGAGGCGGAAACACAAGAGGAAAGCCACAAGGCGTGGGGGGAGGAAACACAAGAGGAGCAATGTCGCATGGGAAGACAACAGACAGACCAAGCAGCAATGAAGGGTGAGCCCAATTTGACTATCATTAACATTTCCTCCCACACCTTGACTTTGGCCGAAAAATCCGTTTTGGAGTTGGGCCTGAGTTTCTGCCCGATGGCCAATTTCGATTATAGCCAAACCAGAATTGATGTTTTTCTTTTTGTCCGTAAACTAAAGCTAATGAAAATGTTTTTACTAAAGAAAAAATGTGCGCTTGAGCAAAGGAGCAATAATACAGATTGGAGCACACAGGTGTCTAATGTTTTACAGATACAGGATGTTGACAGTCTGGCAAGTGCGTTTGAATTGTGTGGAGAAGATGTGAGTGGTCTGGATGACTTGGAGATACTTGATAGAATGGGATTGACATTAGGAGGACGTAGTGTAACATATCACAGTCCCAAATCGACTTTTAATACCATTACACCACATGATAACCTAGAGGCATTTCATGACATTGTCACCAGGGATCGTCTCTCTCTATGGGAGAAAAGCAAGAACAAACACGCGCATAACCTCTCAGTAGATCAGAGAAAAGCACTTGGCACAATTAATGCTGAACCATGCTGCATAATCAAACCATCAGACAAAGGTGGTAATGTTGTATTGTGGGATGTAAATCTGTACAGACAGGAGGCAAAAAGGACAATTGGAGTTATCGGGTAACTACAGAAGATCAAACAGGGAGGAATACGTAGCGAGCATCACGCTTTATCATGATAAACTTAGAAACTGGAGAGGTAAGAACCTACTAGCAGAGTCAGAATTGAGATTTCTATGTGTGAAGCATCCAGTCTCCCCCTGTTTCTACATGTTGCCTAAGGTCCACAAGGACGAGACCAACCCGCCTGGTAGGCCCATTGTATCGGCTAATGGCAGTCTCCTTGAAAGCACATCTATTTTTCTGGATACTTTTCTTTTCCCGTATGTACTCAACCTCCCCTCGTACTGCAGGGACAGTACGGATTTCATCACTAAAATTGAGGGTATCAGATGGGAGGACAGTTTCTGTTTGGTTACAATAGACGTGGTCTCTCTATACACGTGTATCAGACACGCTGACGGTTTGAAAGCATGCAGACATTTTTTAAGGGACAGGTCTATTTTTTTCTTAAAGCAAACTGAAATGCTGCTTGAAATGTTGGAATTTTGCCTGATGAATAATTTCTTTCTGTTGAAAACAATTGGTTTAAGCAAGAGGTGGGCACTGCGATGGGGAGTTGCTTTGCTCCCAGTTTTGCCTGCATGCTGATGGGTTGGTGGGAAGAACAAGTCCTATGGTCAGAAGACAATATTGATGTCACTCGTCACTTTGCCTTTTATACCAGGTACATCAACGACATCTTCTTGAACTGGGATGGCCCAAGGTTGGAACTAAATAAATTCCTTCTCAACATCAATAAGAATGATGTGAATTTGAAATTCACTAACAAGACAGACTACACAGAAATGGATTTCCTACATGTCACAGTCAAAGTGGTGGAGGGAGCCATTCAGACAAGCCTATATAGGAAACCCACATCAGGCAACAGCATTTTACATGCTAGAAGTCACCATCCCAGCAGCCTCAAGGCAGCATCCCATATGGAGAATTCCTGAGGGCTAAGCGCAACTGTAGCTCAGATGCTGCTTATGAGAAAGAACAGACTGCTATGACCCAGAGGTTTAAAGCCAGGGGATACTCTGACCAGGTACTGCTGGTAGCTAAAGAAAAAGCAAAATCAAGGAAGAGGGAAACACTCTTAAGTAAGAAAACAGTGAGGGACCGTAACAACCTGGGATCCAGCAATGTCAGGATGATAACATTGTACAGTGTAAAAGCAGGCAGAGTACGAGAGATACTGAAAAAAACATTGGCATATTGTGAAAAGTGATCCAGTCATAGGAAAAGTGATCAATAAGCAACCACAACTAACCTACAGGAAGGCACGCACTCTAAAAGATATGCTAGTGAAGAGCTACTTCGAGGGTCCAGTGAAGAAAAAGAATTGGCTGAAAGAGCAGAAAGGTTTCTACAAATGTGGCAAGTGCAAGGCCTGTGCCACTAGTAAGAATGTGAAATCCTATCCCCTCCCCACAGGCAAGAGCGAGATCATTGGGAAATTCATGAATTGTAACACTGACCACTGTGTGTATGTGATTGCCTGCCCTTGTGCAACATTCTATATTGGGAGTACTATCTTCCCAATAAAGAAACAAATATTGGAACACATGAGGGAAATCTAAAATGTTGACATGAGCTATGCCACTGCACGTCACTGGTTACGCTTCCACAATAGTGATGTTAATCAATTTTCCTTTTTTGGCATTGACAGAATTCCAGCGAATCCCAGAGGGGGCAACCGACTCAAACAGCTACGTGTCCTGGAATCCCAGTACATCATTCGTCTGGATTCAAGAAACCTCTTTGGCATGAACGAGGATGAGGAGTTACACGTGCACATTGGCTGGAAACCTTATGTTAAGCCCGAAAATCTGCCTTAACCCTGCACAGGATCCTCATCTCTACCCGTCCCCCCCCCCTCTTTCCAGCTGTTGTGTTTGCAACGTCCAACTCACACTTTCCTCCGGCGAGGGCTCTCTCTGTTGACAGGTGTGAAGTTAGGAGCTTCACATTAAAGCTTAGACCAAACGACCCCCTCACGACCATTAAGGTCCAGCACATGGGCGAGCTCAACTAGAGAGCATCCCATCACAACATCATTATGATAATGGTTTCCCCTACTCCCTCACAGTCACACCGTACTCCACGTTTTATTTGCACAATCACACCCCAATTGACTATTGTTGTAGGTCTGGCTAGACTAACTACAGTCAGTATAGGGCTCACATTCTGCACAATTCAGAGTGCTGAAAGACTAATTTTAGCACCTTTCACTTTTTATTCTTTCTTATCCTCATCTAGCAACTTCTTCGGATTGGCTTTTCTACGTAGGGACATCCCTTCACTCCCCCTGACATGGACCCCCCGCCATGGGACACATGTATTCGGATACACTACTTTGTAGCTGGTTTAATAATAAGATAGAATGATTGGCCACATTGCCGTGAGCAAGTATTTGCCCCCTTCTAGACCACTTGACCACTTAACCATTGGTTTGAAATTTATGTTAGGATGGACACATTGTGGTGCTAACATGTGGACACCAACAAGATGCCTGGAATTATAAGGCCACTTGGCCGCTAATCTAATTGGTTACATTGGATTTATATGTTTCAATTCAATCTGACCAGTACAGATTAAAACATGTTGATATGTAATATACAATGGTATTGTTTATTTATCTATTTAAACTTTATTTATGTCACTCAGTTTTGATTCCACAAACAAAGGTGTTATAAGACTGTGCACCATTAAGTCTTTTCTTTACTGCATTTGTCATTTTTAAGAATTGTAGTCCTAAATGTGTTTGTGGTCCTATCTCAGTTTCCACTACTACCCTTGTGCACTTTAAAAATGGCGATTGTGTGTTTATGTGGCTAGCTAACGAAGAAGACCGCCTCAGTGATGTCATTTGAGATGTCATCAATGATGTCACTGACCATGTCATGAATGATCTAATATGTGACATCATCAGCAGTGGATTGCGGGTGCGCGAAATATAGTTAGTCCAACTAACTATATAGGAGCAATTTCAATGGTTTTGTATGAGTGAAATATCCAGCTAACTATAACACCCCTAAAACTTATAGTTTTTTGAGTGAATTTCAAAGGTTTTTTAAATGCTAATTCCTAACTATATAAGGCCTGAAACCTATGGATTTTTCAGTGAATTTGCACGGTTTTTTAAATGATAATTCCTAACTATATAAGGCAAACCTATGGTTTTTTCAGAGAATTTGCAAGGTTTTTTAACTGCTAAATCCTAACTATATAAGGCCTGAAACCTATGTTTTTTTCAGTGAATTTGCAACTTTTTTTAAATACTAATTCATAACTATATAAGGCTTGAAACCTATGGTTTTTTAATGAATTTCAATGGTTTTTATAATGCTAATTCCTAACTATATCAGTCCTGAAACCTATGGTTTTTCATTTATTTTCGAAGGTTTTTTAAATGACAATTTTTAAATGTATTAATTGTTATTTTTTTATATTGATCTACTACATTTTTGCAGGCAGGTGTTCAGAGGGCACGCCCCCTTTTTACAACACTCGGCCTTGGGGGTCAGGGTGCATCAACCCTGCCCCCTTTTTGAGTTCTACACGTTTGTTTTTCTGCTTTCCTGTGCCTTAGTCTACTGAGGCACAAGATGGCTGTCAACAATTTCTGGTTTGGAGTGTTGACAGACAGTGGCAGCCAATCAGAATGCAGCTCGTACTCGGGAAGGTACAGAGTACAGTAAGCTTACAGTGCACGCACGGTGCAATGCCTATATATATATATTTTTTTTTTTAAATCCGATTTTCTCAACAACTCCTGGAGAGATTTACACCATTTTACCAAAAGGGCGTACTGCGTACCAGGCCCTACCATTTTGCCAAGTTTTGTGTAATTCCGTTCATCGGTTAACTGTAGCCTTGTCTAGATGTCCTATGGAAAATTGCATGGGGAAAACACGTTTTGGGCCCCCCCCTTTATTCTCGGCCCGCTTCACGAATCCCCCCCAAAACTTTCAGGGAAGGAGTGGAGCGCAACGGGCCATCTTCTTTGAGAAAATCTCATACATTCATTAACCGGCGCCAAAGTTATTCCCAATAGAATGTTGCGGATTTCCTATGGAAACTAACTATATATACCTACTGGAGACCGCAAGTAGGTGATATATATATCCCACTTGGGAAAAACAACATTTAAATAATGACACGATGTGCAGACCCACTCGGGGAAAATCAGCAAAGCACTACAGCACCCAGAAGGCCCTGTGATAGGGCCACGCCCATGAGGCAGGTGAAAATCATTATAGTGCGAATGCAGAGAAACTGACATTGATGCCAGAAGAAAATGCGCCTTTGAGAAAGGGAGAGGGTACTCCTGAAACGCGTCAGGCGGAACATTGAAGGGAATTGAGGTGCTGTGAATTCCTTTGTTTGCATGCTGGCAATAAAAGAAGTGTTACTGAACAGTCTTCCTGTGGCCTCGTGCGAAGTGTGTTACTCACAACTGAATTAATTTTTGACGGCCTGACACGGTCGGGCACTGAGGCCCTCTGCAGACGCAGATCTTTCAAGGCACAGAGTGAAGCCGTGAATAATAGAAGGAAGCAAGGCAGCGTCTTGGTGAGAGGATTTCTGCCTTACACATTGCCAGCAGGAAAGCGGAGCATCGGATGGCAGGATTTCATTTCCAACCTACTTGGGAAAAACAACATTTAAATAATGACACGATGTGCAGACCCACTCGGGGAAAATCAGCAAAGCACTACAGCACCCAGAAGGCCCTGTGATAGGGCCACGCCCATGAGGCAGGTGAAAATCATTATAGTGCGAATGCAGAGAAACTGACATTGATGCCAGAAGAAAATGCGCCTTTGAGAAAGGGAGAGGGTACTCCTGAAACGCGTCAGGCGGAACATTGAAGGGAATTGAGGTGCTGTGAATTCCTTTGTTTGCATGCTGGCAATAAAAGAAGTGTTACTGAACAGTCTTCCTGTGGCCTCGTGCGAAGTGTGTTACTCACAACTGAATTAATTTTTGACGGCCTGACACGGTCGGGCACTGAGGCCCTCTGCAGACGCAGATCTTTCAAGGCACAGAGTGAAGCCGTGAATAATAGAAGGAAGCAAGGCAGCGTCTTGGTGAGAGGATTTCTGCCTTACACATTGCCAGCAGGAAAGCGGAGCATTGGATGGCAGGATTTCATTTCCAACCTACTTGGGAAAAACAACATTTAAATAATGACACGATGTGCAGACCCACTCGGGGAAAATCAGCAAAGCACTACAGCACCCAGAAGGCCCTGTGATAGGGCCACGCCCATGAGGCAGGTGAAAATCATTATAGTGCGAATGCAGAGAAACTGACATTGATGCCAAAAGAAAAAGCACCTTTGAGAAAGGGAGAGGGTACTCCTGAAACGCATCAGGCGGAACATTGAAGGGAATTGAGGTGCTGTGAATTCCTTTGTTTGCATGCTGGCAATAAAAGAAGTGTTACTGAAGAGTCTTCCTGTGGCCTCGTGCGAAGTGTGTTACTCACAACTGAATTAATATATATATATATTCACTGAAAAAACCATAGGTTTCACACCAGTTATAGTTAGGAATTAGCATTTAAAAAACCTATTAAATTCACTGAAAAAACCATAGGTTTCACACCAGTTATAGTTAGCTGGAAATTTTACTGATATAAAACCATTGAAATTCCCACGTTATAGTTAGTCGGACTCACTATAACTTGCGCGTGCAATGCACTGCTGATGACATCACATATTACATCACTCATGACATGGTCAGTGACATCACTCATGACACCATCCTTGTGACATAGTGACAGACCTCCTTTCACTATAATGTAACCCTTGAGACACATATTCAAAAATAGAAACTGAAATTTTTTAAAAAATGGAGATACCTATATCAGTTACAACAAGCAATTCAGTAATTCCACTATCTATATACACATCCACTCATTCACCAATAGTTCTATATAGTCACTCATACATATACTCACTCATCATATGAAGTGATACACCTATACATCCTGTTACACACCGACATTCATCCAAAAGTTACTCACACACATATTCACACGTGCAAATAAACTATTGGACATCCATTTATTTGAATATAGAGTTATACACACACTTCCACCTTACTTCTATTTAAAATTACACATATTTATTCTCTTAAACAATCACTTATAGAAACACATACTTATTTAAACAGGAACTCTTACAATCTCTTACTCTCACATATACTCACTTATATACATCAATATTCATATATACTAGATTAAAACATATGTAGTTACTGATAAAGACACTAGTGAGACAGTCATTCACTCACTAACAAACACATATAGACACTCATCCACCCATACAGTCCTGTACATATGTTGTCTTCAAAACACATACAAACAAAGAGTCAGTCACTCATGCATCTATGTGCTAAGTAATACCCCCACCAAACCATATAGACACTCATACTGATACTAATAAAAATATCTAATAACCCATATACATACACATGAGTGGATGTGTATTAGATGGTGATATTACTGAATTGGTTGTTGTAACTGGTATGGGTATATCCACTTTTTTGAAAATATTAGTTTCTATTTTTGAATATGTGTTTCATGGGTTACATTACACTGAAAGGAGGTCTGTCACTGTGTCACAAGGATGGTGTCATCAGTGATGTCATGAGTGATGTCACTGACCATGTCATGAGTGATGTAATATGTGATGTCATCAGCAGTGCATTGCACGCGCAAGTTATAGTGAGTCCGACTAACTATAACGTGGGAATTTCAATGGTTTTATATCAGTAAAATTTCCAGCTAACTATAACTGGTGTGAAACCTATGGTTTTTTCAGTGAATTTAATAGGTTTTTTAAATGCTAATTCCTAACTATAACTGGTGTGAAACCTATGGTTTTTTCAGTGAATTTCATAGGTTTTTTAAATGCTAATTCCTAACTATAACTGGTGTGAAACCTATGGTTTTTTCAGTGAATTTCATAGGTTTTTTAAATGCTAATTCCTTTGTATATCGAGTTTCTAACCTTTTTTTTTTTTACAATTTGCAGTTTTTTTTTAAGTATTCATTTTTTCTTATAATTTTTTTCTTTTGCGCTCTGGGTGCGCGCTCCGGGAAGCTTTCAGCTAAGCTCTCCTGTAAGCTTCTCCGAGAGCTCATCTGAAAGCGCACCCAGAGCGCAACTGTCGTTCGTGAAAAAAAAATATGAATGAAAAGTTAATAATAATGCAAAACATTTCGTACCATACAAATAAAATTAGTTTTTTTTAATATGGAAAATGATTATGCATTTCTATAAAAGATTGATGACGTCACTTCGGCGCGCAACGTAAGTGCCCTCGGAAGCGCATACGTGCGCGGCGCATAAACGCACGGAAAAGCGCCTACGATCGCGCCACGTTTGCGCCCCGGAAGCGCCTACGATCGCGCTGCGTAAACGCACCCGGAAGTGCTCCGGAGCGCGCAGCGTAAACGCGTCGGGTCATGTGACCCTCAAATAACACTTTTCATTGGTTGCTAACAGTTTTTTTTTACAATGAATGAAATCCCCACCCATTTCCTTCACTTCTTCTTTCACTTTTGTGACTGAAAGACCTGCCTTTTTTGCTGCTCCATATTCCTGGATTCATCATGGCTGCCAGACCATCCAGCAGTGAAGATGACTTCATTGATGAAGAGCCTCCTACCCCAAAGGTGAAGGAACATTTCATTTGGAAATTTTTTAAGTTTCCAGAAGGCCAGAAGAAGGTGAATGCACCAAAAGTAGAGTGCAGGATCTGCAAACAGGTCCTGTCACGGGGTAACCCCCAAAAAAAATACTCTTTTGGGAACTTTACGATGATCCGACATGTGGAGAGGAGGCACCCCCAGAATTTTGCCCGGGAAAGTGTCAGGGCTCTGGCACAGGAGGTTCCCAGAGATGGGGCCTCTACATCAACAGGAGGAGCAACTTCTTCTGGAAGAGAACAATCTCAGGGGCAGGTAGCAAACATTCAACCTGCATTCAACCATGGGGTCGTCAAATGCAGATACTGCAATCAACTCCTCACCTATGGGGAGCAAAGTGTCCTGCTCATGGTTCGGGCATTGGAGAACCATCACTGCCCTTCCCACCCCTAATTTTTTTCTTTTCTTTTTGCTCCTGTTGAGCAGTTTCTATTCCCTGTTTTTGTTCCTCTTCAGTTAAAAGAAGAAAACCAAAAGTTCTTTTCAGAACTACCTCCAATTCTCATCAAAGAGCTATAATCTTAAAAAATGAAGAGTAAGTGAAATATAGTGCATTGATAATTGAAAGGAGAATGAGTAAGAAAGAACAGAAAGGTATGAGAGGTGAAAGGAAGTGAAGTAGGAGGAATGAAAGAAGGTGAGTGTTAGAAAAGAAAGTTATGACACAGTGAATAAACTGGAGTATTTCTGACATATCTGTAAACACAAAAGTAACGCATTGCAGGAGTGCGTCACAAAAGTGACGCAACTCCAGTAATGTGTCCTTTCACATGGAAAAAGCACCATGTGAAAGGTTTGCTGTGAAGCAGGCGCAAGATTTTGGCGCAACTGCATCCTAAAAGTGACGCACTGCGTCATTATTACCAAGCTTTTTGCAAGGAACACCCCCTCTGCATGCATTATACCTGACACTATTTTTTAAAAAGTGACGCATCTAGGTACATGGGTCACTTTTTAAAACTCTGCGCCATATTGTATCTGCATCAGGTATATTGTATGCAGAGGGGCAATCCCGCGCAAAAAGCTTGGTAATAACAACGTACTGAAATCTATGAGATTTCCCTGCGTCACTTTTAGGATGCTATTGCGTCAAAATTTTGCGCCGGCCTCGCATCACTTTTATGTTTACACATATGTCAGAAATACTGACGTATCTGTAGCTCCTTGCAACATGATTCGTCATACATTAAATATGACACATCTGGAATGTCATAAGGACTGTGGACAGAAAAGTGACGCATCACACCAGCAGTGTAATAAAATGTGCCTCGTTGCACTATATTTAAAGGATGCAACAGCATCCTAAAAGTGACGCAGTGAAATCTCAAACATTTCACTGCGTCGCTATTACAAAGCTTTTAGTGGGAGAACACCCCCTCTGCATGCATTATACCTCACGCAGATATAATGTGGCGCTTGATTTTAAAAAGTGACCCATCTACCTAGATACCTCACTTTTTAAATATAACGCAACGCGGCACATTTTTTTACACTACTGGTGCAATGCGTCACTTTTCTGTGCGCACTCCTTATGACATTCCAAGTAACGCATTGCTGGAGTGCGTCACAAAAGTGACGCAACTCCAGTAATGTGTCCTTTCAAATGGGGAAAGCAGCATATGAAAGGTCTTGCCTCAGTCTAACACCTGCTGTAAAGCAGGCACAAGATTTTGACGCAACAGCATCCTAAAACTGACGCAGTGAAATCTGAAAGATTTCACTGCGTCGCTATTACAAAGCTTTTTGCGGGAGAACACCCCCTCTGCATGCATTATACCTGACGCTATTTTTAAAAAGTGACGCATCTAGGTACATGGGTCACTTTTTAAAACTCTGCGCCATATTGTATCTGCAACATGATTCGTCATACATTAAATATGACACATCTGGAATGTCATAAGGAGTGCGCACAGAAAAGTGACGCATAACACCAGCAGTGTAATAAAATGTACCTCGTTGCACTATATTTAAAAAGTGACGCATCTAGATAGATGCGTCACTTTTTAAATATTGCATAACAATGCGCATTTTTTTACACCGCTGGTGCGTCACAAAAATTGACGCACAGGAAGCGCAAAACTAACAGCGCAAGGCCTTCATAAATATAATCCTGGATTTTCCCCGTGCTTCGCCGGTGCGCGTACCATGCGCTTCCCCCGCGCAAAACGAAAAAAAAATTTTAATGCCCTGCAGGACCCTATTTTAGTCCCTACATCAAACCTAGGGGGTCAGAGGGGGTCTACTCTTCCCCCTTATGGTCATTTGCCCCTTTTTTTTTCAAACCCCTTGTGTCTCGATTTTACCGAGACACAAGATGGCGGCCGCTCCGGACTGTTTAGAATGTTTACAGACAACTGAGAGCCAATCAGCTTCCTGCGCGCAAGTCGCGTGCCGCGCCTGGAGCGCACTCGGGTGCGCGCACGGGAGAGCGCCTATAGATATATATATTTTTTTGAACCTAAATTACTCAAAATCCACTGGAGCACATATCTTGAGACATAGCAAAGGCACATCGGGCTACCAGTCCCTACAATTTTGCCAAGTTTGGTGGAAATCCATTCAGCCGTTCGGGCTAAAAGTGAAATCGACCGCCCTATGGAAATTAACATGGGGAAAACGCGTTTTGGGACCCCCCTTTTATCTCGGCCCCCGCTTGACGAATCCCCCCCAAACTTTCAGGGAAGGACCGGACCGCCATGAGACCATTTTCCTGAAAATTTCAGGCAGATTCGTCAACCGGCGCCAAAGTTATTCAAAATAGAATGTTGAGATTTAACATTGAAAATTATCCTAACTATAACTACCTACTGGCGACCGCCAGTAGGTAATATATATATATATATATATATATATATATATATATATATATATATATATATATATATATATATATATATATATATATATATATATATATATATATATATATATATATATATATATATATATATATATATATATATATATATATATATACATATACATATACATATTACCTACTGGCGATAGCCAGTAGGTATATATAGTTAGGATTTTTTTCCTATGGGATTTTTGAAAATTCTATGTCGAATAACTTTGGCTTATGAGGACAGAATTGGCTGAAATTTTCAGGAAAATGGAACATTTTGTTTCTGAGCAGCCCCTGAAAATTTGGGGGGTTTTCGTCAAGGGGGGGCCGAGAAAAAAGGGGGGTCCCAAAACGTGTTTTTCCCATGCAATTTTCCATAGGGCGGTTGGCCTCACTTTTAGCCTGAACGGCTGAATGGATTTACACCAAACTTGGCAAAATTGTAGGGACTGGTAGCCCGATGTGCCTTTGCTATGTCTCAAGATATAGGCTCCAGTGGTTTTTACGAAAATTAACTTTGAAAAATATAAATTGGGCTACATTGGGCTATATATATGTTGGAGCCCAAATGTAGCCCAATGTAGCCCAATGTAGCCCAATGTAGCCCAAAGATGGCCACCAGAGACAAAAAACCAAATGTAGCCCAAATATCAGCCAGATGTAGCCCAACTATAGCCCAATGACAGATTGTCCCAGAGTGTTCTAAAGAACAACTAGAGTGCTAACAGTCCTACTTATTACAAAGGTATGGCACACCTGAAGCCATCTTGATTGGAATAAAGTGGTAACTCTTAAAACATTTAATTTAAAAAGGAACAAAATGAGGGGGTTCATTTTGCCATAGAAAGTATGATTAGCGAATATATGACGAAATCCCGCATACCATCAGTCCGCAAAAAAAATCCCGCATGTACTATTAGGCCGCAAATTAAAATAACGAAAACTTTTAGAACGAATATGCCTTTAGCATACACTAAACAACTAAACTACCCTAAACCCTAAAACACTACCCCCAGCATGACCCTACACTACACAAACAGTACAACACTACCCTAAACCCTAAAACACTACCCCCAGCATGACCCTACACTACACAAACACTACAACACTACCCTAAACCCTAAAACACTACCCCCAGCATGACCCTACACTACACAAACACTACAACACTACCCTAAACCCTAAAACACTACCCCCAGCATGACCCTACACTACGCAAACACTATAACACTACCCTAAACCCTAAAACACTACCCCCAGCATGACCCTACACTACGCAAACACTACAACACTACCCAAAACCCTAAAACACTACACCCCAGCATGACCCTACACTACGCAAACACTACAACACTACCCTAAACCCTAAAACACTACCCCCAGCATGACCCTACACTACGCAAACACTACAACACAACCCTAAACCCTAAAACACTACCCCCAGCATGACCCTACACTACGCAAACACTACAACACAACCCTAAACCCTAAAACACTACCCCCAGCATGACCCTACACTACGCAAACACTACAACACTAACCTAAATCCTAAAACACTACCCCCCGCATGACCCTACACTACTCAAACACTACAACACTACCCAAAACCCTACAACACTACACCCCAGCATGACCCTACACTACGCAAACACTACAACACTACCCTAAACCCTAAAACACTACCCCCAGCATGACCCTACACTACGCAAACACTACAACACTACCCAAAACCCTAAAACACTACACCCCAGCATGACCCTACACTACGCAAACACTACAACACTACCCTAAACCCTAAAACACTACCCCCAGCATGATCCTACACTACGCAAACACTACAACACTACCCTAAACCCTAAAACACTACCCCCAGCATGACCCTACACTACGCAAACACTACAACACTACCCTAAACCCTAAAACACTACCCCCAGCATGACCCTACACTACGCAAACACTACAACACTACCCTAAACCCTAAAACACTACCCCCAGCATGACCCTACACTACGCAAACACTACAACACTACCCTAAACCCTAAAACACTACCCTCAGCATGACCCTACACTACGCAAACACTACAACACTACCCAAAACCCTAAAACACTACCCCCCAGCATGACCCTACACTACGCAAACACTACAACACTACCCAAAACCCTAAAACACTACCCCCAGCATGACCCTACACTACGCAAACACTACAACACTACCCAAAATCCTAAAACACTACCCCCAGCATGACCCTACACTACGCAAACACTACAACACTACCCAAAACCCTAAAACACTACACCCCAGCATGACCCTACACTACGCAAACACTACAACACTACCCTAAACCCTAAAACACTACCCCCAGCATGACCCTACACTACGCAAACACTACAACACTACCCTAAACCCTAAAACACTACCCCCAGCATGACCCTACACTACGCAAACACTACAACACTACCCTAAACCCTAAAACACTACCCCCAGCATGACCCTACACTACGCAAACACTACAACACTACCCAAAACCCTAAAACACTACCCCCAGCATGACCCTACACTACGCAAACACTACAACACTACCCAAAACCCTAAAACACTACCCCCCAGCATGACCCTACACTACGCAAACACTACAACACTACCCAAAACCCTAAAACACTACCCCCAGCATGACCCTACACTACGCAAACACTACAACACTACCCAAAACCCTAAAACACTACCCCCAGCATGACCCTACACTACGCAAACACTACAACACTACCCAAAACCCTAAAACACTACCCCCCAGCATGACCCTACACTACGCAAACACTACAACACTACCCAAAACCCTAAAACACTACACCCCAGCATGACCCTACACTACGCAAACACTACAACACTACCCAAAACCCTAAAACACTACCCCCAGCATGACCCTACACTACGCAAACACTACAACACTACCCAAAACCCTAAAACACTACACCCAGCATGACCCTACACTACGCAAACACTACAACACTACCCTAAACCCTAAAATACCACACCCCAGCATGACCCTACACTACGCAAACACTACAACACTACCCAAAACCCTAAAACACTACCCCCAGCATGACCCTACACTACGCAAACACTACAACACTACCCTAAACCCTAAAACACTAGCCCCAGCATGACCCTACACTACGCAAACACTACAACACAACCCTGAACCCTAAAACACTACCCCCAGCATGACCCTACACTACGCAAACACTACAACACTACCCTGAACCCTAAAACACTACCCCCAGCATGACCCTACACTAAACAACCACCACAACTCTACACTACACCAACACAACACTACACTACACAACACTACACTACACTACACAATCACTAACCCACGAAAAAATTAACACAAACCCACTTACCTCTCTCGTCATCGTGGTTTTCACAACGCAAATGCATTTACCATACATGCCTTTAAAACGTAATTCTTTGTAAAGGCATGCGCGATAAATGCACATGCGTTTTGAAAAAATGCGGGATAATGGTATGCGAGCTCAATGACCTTGCGGGATAATGGTATGCGGACTGAAAGTCTGCGGGATAAAAAATGCGGGAAAATGGCTGCAAACCATGATTAGCAGCAGACTTCCCTGGTGAGCACTAGCTTTACTACAGTGATCTAATGAGCAACTAGAGTGCTAACATTCAGAATTTATGGCAAATGTGTGACACATCTGAATGCCTTCTTGATAGAACCAAAGTAAACAAGCATTGAAAATGCAATAGATCTCGCCCTCGTTTAAGTTAAAGCCATTCTGTTTGTAATGAGGTGGCTTTTTAGCTTTGCTTTTATTAGTGTTTTTAAAACTTTCATGTAAATAACATGCATATGTATGCATATATGTATATGTATGCATGCATTTATATTTATATAGATATGCAGATTACATATGTTTATATATGTATATTACCTACTGGCGATAGCCAGTGGGTATATATAGTTAGGATTTTTTCTCTATGGGATTTCTGAAAATTCTATGTCTAATAACTTTGGCGTTTGTGGACGGAATTGGCTGAAATTTTCAGGAAAATGGCACATTTTTTTTCTGAGCAGCCCCTGAAAATTTGGTGGGGTTTCGTCAAGGGGGGGCCGAGAACAAAGGGGGGTCCCAAAACGCGTTTTTCCCATTCATTTTTCCATAGGGCGGTTGGACTCACTTTTAGCTCGAACGGCTGAATAGATTTACATGAAACTTGGCAAAATTGTAGATATGGTTTGCCCGACGTGCCTTTGCTATGTCTCAATATATGTGCTCCAGTGGATTTTGAGAAATTAACGTTTAAAAAAATATATATATCTGTGACAGCGCTCCGGTTAGCGCCCCGGTTCGCGTACCTGACGCGTAACGGAACTTCGCGAAGCAAATCTGATTGGCTCTCCGGTGTCTGTCAACATTCTAAACAAACCGGAGCGGCCGCCATCTTGTCTCTCGGTACGATCGAGAGACAAGATGTGGTGAAAAACGAAGGGGGAAATGAAGGAAAGGGGGCAAGGTAGACCACTCCTGACCCCCTAGGATTGATGAGGGGGATATTAAAGTGCCCCGCGGGGCAAAAAATTTTGCGATTTTACGCCGTAGAGGCGCGTCCCGGTACGCGAACCGGGCAGCTCACCGGGCAGCTAACCGGGCAGCTAACCGGCAGCGTAGCTGTCAACATTGTAAACAGTCCGGAGCGGCCGCCATCTTGTCTCTCGGTAGGTTCGAGAGACAAGATGTGGTGAAAAAAGATGGGGGAAATGAAGGAAAGGGGGCAAGGTAAACCCCTCCTGACCCCCTAGGATTTATGAGGGGGATATTAAAGTCCCCCGCGATTTTTCGCGGTAGAGGCGCTTCCCGGTACGCGAACCGGGCAGCTAACCGGCAGCGTAACGGGAGTCCGCCATCTTGTGTTTTTGGAGCGTCCGGTTCGCGTACCGGGTAGCGTCCCGGTAAGCGTAACAAGGGGAAAACCAAGAGAAACAGTAAAAAAAAAATTAAGGGAATAGATTTCCAGCAAACTTGGCAAAATTGTAGGGACTGTTTGTTTGATGTGCCTTTGCAAGGCCTCAAGATATGTGCACGTGTGGATTTTGTCTAATTAAGGTTAAAAAAAATATATATATCTGTAAGCGTGCTCCGGCACGCTTACGTTACGGGTTTTGTTTGCGCTGCAGAACCGATACGTCACGGTTATGCGACGCGTCATGAGGCGTCTCACGTGGCTACGTGATACGTCACGTAATAAAGAATATATTTTACAGCTATAGATATTAGCTTTTAAAAAACCAATGAAATTCACTGAAAAAAACCATAGGTTATAGACCATATATAGTTAGGAATTTGCATTTACAAAACCTTGAAAATTCACTGAAAAAACCATAGGTTAGAGACCATATATAGTTAGCTGGACATTTTATTGACAAAAAACCAATGAAATTCCATATATAGTTAGTTGCACTAACTATATATCGCGCACCCGCAATCCACTGCTGATGATGTCACATATTACATCATTCATGACATGGTCAGTGACATCACTGATGACATCACTGATGACATCTCAAATGACATCACTGATGACATCACTGATGACATCTCAAATGACATCACTGATGACATCATGACACACCAATACCAGTTACTACATACGCACTCACTGATTCCTACATCTACACACACATTCACTCATTCACCCATACAATCACTCATACATACAGTCACTCATTATTACACTATCATATGCACTCATACACCTATGCAGACACTCACACACTGCCACTCATCCATGGAGTTACTCACACACCTAGTCAGTCCTGTAAAGAATCAATCACACTTCCATTTCCTCATCTATACAGTTAAACACAGAACACCATACTTCAGTGACATCACTGATGACATCACTGATGACATCTCAAATGACATCACTGATGACATCTCAAATGACATCACTGATGACATCATGACACACCAATACCAGTTACTACATACGCACTCACTGATTCCTACGTCTACACACACATTCACTCATTCACCCATACAATCACTCATACATACAGTCACTCATTATTACAACACTATCATATGCACTCATACACCTAGTCAGTCCTGTGAAGAATCAATCACACTTCGATTTCCTCATCTATACAGTTAAACACAGAACACCATACTTTTCACACATATACTAACACATACTTACTCTCTTATACAATCACTGATACAAGTACACACTGATATGCACAGAGTCACACACCTCCCAGCCAGCCACACACACACTCAGTCTTCCATACATCCACTCATTCTTCAATATGTAAAACATATTTAAACTTTACAAAAACACACAGACACTAGATGATGTCATCAGTGATGTCATTTGAGATGTCATCAGTGATGTCATCAGTGATGTCATTTGAGATGTCATCAGTGATGTCATCAGTGATGTCACTGACCATGTCATGAATGATGTAATATGTGACATCATCAGCAGTGGATTGCGGGTGCGCGATATATAGTTAGTGCAACTAACTATATATGGAATTTCATTGGTTTTTTGTCAATAAAATGTCCAGCTAACTATATATGGTCTCTAACCTATGGTTTTTTCAGTGAATATATATATATATATATATATCTATATATATATATACATATATATATATATATATTACCTACTGGCGGTCGCCAGTAGGTATATATAGTTAGGATTTTTTTCCTATGGGATTTCTGAAAATTCTATGTCGAATAACTTTGGCGTTTTTAGACGGAATTGGCTGAAATTTTCAGGAAGGGGGGGCCGAGAAAAAAGGGGGGTCCCAAACGCGTTTTTCCCATTCATTTTCCATAGGGCGGTTGGAATCACTTTTAGCTCGAACCACTGAATGGATTTACACGAAACTTGGCAAAATTGTAGATATGGTTTGCCGGACATGCCTTTACTATGTCTCAATATATGTGCTCCAGTGGATTTTGAGAAATTAACGTTTTTAAAAACAGATATATCTGTTACAGCGCTCCGGTTAGCGCTCCGGTTCGCGTACCTGCCACGTAACGGAACTTCGCGAAGCGAAGCTGATTGGCTCTCCGGTGTCTGTCAACATTTTAAACAGTCTGAAACGGCCGCCATCTTGTCTCTCGGTAGGCGCGAACCGGGTAGCTTACCGGTAGCGTAACGAGAGTTCACCATTTTGTTTTTCAGTCGAATTTAATCACAAGATGGCGGAAAAACAATGTGGGGAAATGAGTATAAGGAGGCACGGGAGATGTATCCTGACCCCCTATATTTTTGAGGGTGGATGAGGAGGCTCATATATGTCGGGAAAAAAAACATTTTTTGAATTTTTCGCGCGGTTAGCTGCCGGTACGCGAACCGGGTAGCGAACCAGGAAGCGAACATAAGTGAAAATTAGTGAAAAAAGGTACATTCGAAATTTTAAAAGAGTAATTATAGTTAAGGTAGCTCTGAAAAGAGCTTTTGGGTTCTGTGTAAGTTCTAGGTACTTATAAGTACGTACCAATACACAGTCTTCAATTTTGTATGAAAACTCTGTTGCCCTCAACTGAGAAGTGCACACCATCTCCTCTGTAGATATCTTGCATGTAATAACGCAAGTTATTGTTGTAGATGGCACCCATTCCATGGTCTCTCATATAAGCTGAAACAGACTTAATTACATGCTTCCTCGCTTTCTCAATTTGTGGAGAAATTTGATTGGACCACCTCCATTTCTGTCTTTTGGCATATATTGGAATATACCAAGGCAGTTTGAGGGAAAAGTGCCATTAATTTCTCAAAGGTGTCCTTTAAGAGCATTTCCAGACCTACCCCAGTCAAAGTGCCCAAATCATTTCCTCCACAGTGCACTATTATGAGGTCAGGGTTTGGCAAATGTAAAAAGGTTTTCACCAATGGTATCAATTGGTGACATCTCAATCCTCTTTGGCCAATCCATTTGATTTCCACATTTTGTAAATTGAGGTTGTGTAAATTTCTGTTTTCAGCATACCTGTGAGCCCAGTGAATGTAACTATGTCCAACAATCCAGACAGAAATCATGGCGAGCGGAGGTTCTGCTGCAGTCAGATGAAGTGTGGGAATGAAATAGCAGTTGAAACAGTAGGAGTTTGTAAAGAAAAAAAAAAGTGGAGTTTGTGTGCTAATGATTCAGTAGCAGTGATTGGTGGATTTCCATTGCTGAAAACAGAAAGTTAGGGTGCATGGATGTGTTCTTTGAAACATGTAATTTGAATGGTTAAGAAAACATGATTTTAAGAAACATTGCAGTGGATTAGCAGGTGTACTGAGAGTTCAGAGTTCATTTGAAACATTGTTGTGTGAACTTGTAAACATGAGAGGTCTGGCAGGAGGTAGTTGCTATGGAAAAAGGCCAGAAAGGGCAGAGGGGGGAAGGGTGTTGATTTGAAAAAAGTGAGGGAAGAGTTTTGATTGGGTCACATGAGATATGTGTGATGAATTTCAGCATTTCAGTGCCTTTGTTGGTTCCAGACTCTGAATTAGAATACATTTTACAGCTTTTGATATTTGCTATTAAAAACCATTGAAATTCACTGAAAAAACCATAGGTTATAGACCATATATAGTTAGGAATTAGCATTTACAAAACCTTAAAAATTCACTGAAAAAACCATACGTTATAGACCATATATAGTTAGGGATTAGCATTTACAAAACCTTATTTTACTCGCACAAAACCATTGAAATTCGCATATATAGTTAGTTGCACTAACTATATATCGCGCACCCGCAATCCACTGCTGATCATGTCACATATTACATCATTCATGACATGGTCAGTGACATCACTGATGACATCACTGCTTACAACATCCAGTGACTGTATGTTTCTGTAAAGTTAAAATATGTCTTACATATTGAAGAATGAGTGGATGTATAAGTGTCTGGATGAAGGATTTAGTAGGTGCATGACTGACTGTATGAGTGAGGGATTAAATGTGTCTCACTGAGTGCATGGGTTAGTGACTAAAATGTCTTAATTTGTGCATCATTATGTCTGTTGTTCTGTAAACTGCTGCATGTGTTGATCAGTAGCTATAGGAGTAACTATGTGGGTTATTGATTGGTTGCTCAAGTATTTGTATGGGAGACTGAGTGTGTGTGTGGGTGGCTTGGAGGTGTATGACTCTGTGCATAGATGTGTGAGCAGTTGATTCACTAGATGTATGGGTTCAAAAAATATGTGGAAACAGCTGTATGGGCGGTTGACCGTGTGCATGAGTGTATTGGTGAGTGAATGGATATCTCAGTGCTACATGTCAAAGTAAGTACATATGTAAAACACAGTGCATGTGAGCGTTGACATATATAAATAACAGTGCATAAGAGCCAGTGAATGTGTGAGTGGCTGTATGGATCATTGTGAACTTGTATCAGGGATTGTATAAGAGAGTAAATATGTGTTAGTATATGTTTGAATAAGTAAGGTGTGTATAACTGTATAGTTGAGGAAATGGAGGTGTGATTGATTCTTTGCATGACTGACTAGGTGTGTGAGTAACTCCATGGATGAGTGCCAGTGTGTGAGTGTCTGTGAGTGTATCTAAGGTTATATTAGAGTCTGAAGAGGTTCATCGTATTTTCACATGAATGATGTCATCAGTGATGTGATCAGTAATGTCAAATGAGATGTCATTTGAGATGTCATCAGTGATGTCATCAGTGATGTCATTTGAGATGTCATCAGTGATGTCATCAGTGATGTCATTTGAGATGTCATCAGTGATGTCATCAGTGATGTCACTGACCATGTCATGAATGATGTAATATGTGACATGATCAGCAGTGGATTGCAGGTGCGCGATATATAGTTAGTGCAACTAATTATATATGCGAATTTCAATGGTTTTGTGCGAGTAAAATAAGGTTTTGTAAATGCTAATCCCTAACTATATATGGTCTATAACCTATGGTTTTTTCAGTGAATATATATATATATATATATATATATATATATATATATATATATATATATATATATATATATTCACTGAAAAAACCATAGGTTTCACACCAGTTATAGTTAGGAATTAGCATTTAAAAAACCTATTAAATTCACTGAAAAAACCATAGGTTTCACACCAGTTATCGTTACCTGGAAATTTTACTGACATAAAACCATTGAAATTCCCACGTTATAGTTAGTTGGGCCCACTATAACTTGCGCGCCTGCAATGCACTGCTGATGACATCACATATTACATCACTCATGACATGGTCAGTGACATCACTCATGTCACTCACTCGAGCTGCAGACAACCATCACTGCAGCAAGCAACTTTAATTTTTTTCTATTTTTTTGCTCCAGTTGAGCTGTTTGCAATTCCCTGTCTTTTGTTTCACTCCAGAAAAACTACAAAAAAATATAAAATTGTTCTTGAAAAACCCCAAAAAAAATGTTCCAAAAAACAAAAAAAAATATAAAACAACAAAAAGAAAAAAAAACAGTTCTTTTCAGAACTACCTCCAATTTATATGAAAATGCTACATTTTTTAAAAACTGTCTTTCTTTTTTCCCCCATGGTACGCTCCCCGGTCCGCTCCCTGGTGCGCGTACCGGGTGCTCCCCCCACGAAAATCGGAAAAAAAAATAATAATTTTATGCCCCGCGGGGCCCTTTTATGACCCCCACATCAAACCTAGGGGGTCAGGGGGGTCTACTCCTGCCCCCTTATGGTCATTTCCCCCTTTGTTTTTGCCACCTCTTGTGTCTCGATCCTACCGAGACACAAGATGGTGGTCGCTCCGGACTGTTTGGAATGTTTACAGACACCCGAGAGCCAATCAGCTTTCTGTGCGCAAGTCGCGTGGCGCACCCGGAGCGCGTACCAGGGCGCTGCCATAGATATATCTATTTTTTTTAACCTAAATTACTCAAAATCCACTGGAGCACATATCTTGAGACATAGCAAAGGCACATTGGGCTACCAGTCCCTACAATTTTGCCAAGCTTGGTGGAAATCCATTCAGTCGTTCGGGCTAAAAGTGAGGTCGACCGCCCTATGGAAATTAACATGGGAAAACTCGTTTTGGGACCCCCCTTTTATCTCGGCCCCCGCTTCACGAATCCTCCCCATATTTTCAGGGAAGGAGCGGAGCACCGCGAGGCCATTTTGAGGAAATTTTCAAGCAGATTCGTCAACCGGCGCCAAAGTTATTCCAAATAGAATTTTGAGATTTAACATTGAAAAAAATCCTAACTATAACTACCTACTGGCGACCGCCAGTAGGTAATATATATATATATAACGAAGTTCTGACACTGTAAGTACCCTTTCGGGACTTCATAGTTTGAATCGTCACATTTCACGATTGAGTGTGGGTCTGTTGTTTGTTTCACACTGCTAACACGCAATAATGTTTTTTAGACACTGGGGGGTTACTTTCACTGGGTGACCTCTCATCAGCTTGGGATTCATCGGCGTCAGTGATCAACTCAGATCTCTTGTTATTTCACGGGCTAGTCCACATTTTTTGTATCTTCGATTCACTTCTTTACGGTATCAGCACCGTCTTTTCTTTACCTTAACTGTCTGATTACTTTTCGTTTGATTGGAGACATGTTAATCGCTTTTGTTTTAATGTGAAGATGAGGTTATGTAACTGATACGTAGATTTTTGTGTTTGCTTGTAGAGTAATCCCCTGAGGAAGGGCGGTGCCCGAAATGCATCGGGATTTGCTAATATGTGTGACGTCGCATTATTCATCCAGAATCTTTTGAACATTGTGATGCCACTTAAACTATGAATTTGCAATAAGTTTAATAAATTTCACACGTTTGATGAACTATATGGTACTTTTGGAATGAACTTTTTGGAATGAACTTATGTTGATCCATAGATATATGGAATAAGACCGTCTGAGTCCCCCGAAGTTGTGCTCAGAGGCGCCCCTCCCCAAGTGGAGGAGCCTTGTATTAGTTCTCAATGTCGAGTTTTACCCAAGGATGAGGGTCATTCACTCAGTTCCAAATTGTTTGCCTCAGGGTCAAAGTATCCTTCTTTTGCTTTGTTAAGTGGGCAAAGTTATGTTGTCAGTGACACAGGTCTCCTCTTGGTCCTTCTTTGATCTGAGGTTCTTGTGTCAGGGGGGTCCTATGGACCGCTAACACTTATGGTAGTTTCCAATGCGGAATGGCAACATAGGGGCATATAGGCTGGCACTTATATATCCTCACCCTTAATATAGTGCACCCTGCGTCCTGGGCTGTGGAGACCTACCTTAGAGGTGCCTTACAAATATTAGAGGCTGTGTATGTGACTGCGCCACGCATGATGAGGTCACAGTCAAGTTTGAACAGTTTGCACTGCTCCTACTGTCTGCAATGACAGGCCTGCTGTTAGTAGTTTGGTTTGGTTGCACAGGGCGGCACTAAACTCTGCTCAAGCCGTGGAGACCTCTTTACCACCAATGCCCTGGGTAATCCTCAAACCATATACTAGGGACTTATAAGGGGGTAAGGTCAATTTGATATCACCAAGTCAAACATGATAGTTTTCGGAGAGAGCACCTGCACTGGGGTTTGGAAAGTAGACTCCAATGCACTATCAGAGGGATAACCATCAGCATTTTGAGTAGGGGTGGGCGGAGCTCATGGTATCTCACTACATGGAGTTCTGCAGAGGTGTAAAAAACTCTGCCGCTCAACATGGAGTTCCGCATTTAGGAGGGGTTTGCTGGCGCACCCGTTTGTGTTGGGAACATGGAGTGCATCCGCACACTCCAAAATCACGCGGGAACGGTGTATGCGGTCCTGAAGTGTGCTTGCATTGTAAATCACGTGCAAACAGCACCACACGGTCTGCATGGGGGTGGCTATCTTTTATTTATGCTCTTTGTTATGATGCTGTGCCTAATGTTGGCTCATTTTGATCATAATCAAACTCTACACATTTTGAGGTGAGAGACTGGTCTTTATGACAGTGCCGACTGAACCAGCTGCACTGAGCACACATTCAGCAGACAAACTGCTGACAGGACAAGCCAGATACTTTATTGCCTACGCCTCTGCACTGGACTTAAGCAGTGCCATTTAAAACCAATACAATGCAGAGGTTGGATCCAGTCCTTCTTTTGCTGTTGCTGCCGGTGTTCTGGTCAATTGTGTTGCTGGCTGCTGTGAGACAAGAAGACTGCCCTCTCTGGAAGTTGAAGACGGCAACCCACTACTGTTGGGTGGGACTCGAAGTTCCAGGCGTTCTTCTTCCAAAGTCTCTGGCTTGCTCTGCATTCCACCTCTTGTATTTTAAAACATCTTTGTTGCAGAGCTTGTCCAACTTACTGCAGCACATCATGATGCAACTCTGGAACAGCCACTCTGACAAAATAGGTCCTACTTGGTACCTTCCATTTTGGGCAATTGGCTACCACAAATTCTAAAAATCCCACTTCTTCTAGAAATGAAAAAGGGAGGGGGTCCAGTGCTAACATTTTTGCCAGCTTCCCATTGTATAAACCTGCAGTTGGGTGGTTTCGCACGTAGGGCCCCTCCGGCCTATACATGCCAGTAATAGTAGCCTGGATTCTCTTCTTTTCTTGGGGCATTCACACAGGTGTCTTTTGAGAAGTAGATGCTAGTGGTATACTTAATATGCATTGTGGTGGTTGGGCAGTCACTGTATGCCGCGGTGTCTCCATCACCTCACTCTGAGTCTTCTTTTGCCATTGTGAAGTCAGTGTGGTGGGTGATTCTGCTGGTGCACTGCTGGGGACAAGGCTGGTTTGAGTGAAGACACACTCCTCTTCCTGGTCATCAGCTTCTGTCATGATTGGACTTGTAGCTGTAGCTCTCCCCACCACCACAACCACGTTCAACTTTTTTAAGGTACTTCTCCAACCCGATTGTGTGGTGTTTTTTCATGTGGGTCGTCTGGCCTCTAGTACCAGAATGTGTCCCAGGCTTACTTCGACGAACATTAGTTTGGCACATGGAGCATACTGCAATGTGCTCCCCCCTCCCTCTTTGCTAACTGTAAAAATGTCTGAAACTGGGGAGGAGTACTTTTTTACCTGCCAACTGCCAATGCCTGAAGATAAACTGGAGGTAGGTTGGTATGCATCAATTGCCTCTCTGGTTCTTCTGAGGCAAGGTTTGGTGTAGGTCTCAGCTGGGGTTTTGCAAATATGGCAGCTGGTGGTGGTGCTACCTGTGCCAGATACCTTGGAGCTGGTTGAATTGCAATGTCAGATTCCTCTGTGTCACCTCCACCATGACTACCTCATCAGCATCAACCTCCATAAGTCTAAGTCTTTCTGGAATTTTTTTTCCCTTGCCTCTTCTGTTGTCTCCTGGTCTCTATTGAGATCCACTCCATGTCCCCATCATCATCATCAGAAGTGGTGCTTGGAGAAAATGGTGCTGCAGTACCCTTCCTTTTCCGTGCTGGAGATGTGGGAGCCAGTGATTCTAAAAGAAGAGGTTCAACTTCTTGCTCTGAAAGATGCTCAACCTACTATTCTGCTCCAACATCAGAAAAATCAATTGCCGGCTGCGAATGCTGTCCACTTTGCTATGTTTCCTGAAAAGATTGTGTGTTACCTTGCGAAAGTGACAAATTAATTTCAAGATCTCTACTCGTCAGCATCGGCATGATGGCACTGGCTCCCTCACTGACAGACATTGTCCTGGGCTAAGGTTGGACAGAGGGTGCTATTGATGAAGGAGTGCTGCTCTCAGGTTACTGGCCGCATGCCGTGTGGCAGGAGGACATTTTCTGAAAAAGGTTGTGCTCTGCACACCAATGGTTTAAATCTGCTTCTTCTGCTCCCCACTAGCCACTTTTTTGGCAGCGCTTTTCTTTGATGCCATCTTGAAGCTGTCAGTTGGCAGTGGCACATAGCTTCACAACAAGCTGAAGAGATAACCGTGTTGCTTAGTCAGTCACATGTCACACTGTGCAGAAGCCTTCTATCTGGCAGTACTGTGGGTGATGCCTCTTCTCTTGTGAACCTAAAAGCAAAAAAGCAAGAAAAACATCAGTGAAATAGGGCATTGTTGCAGTTCAAGTAGTAGTACGAACAAACAATATCATTCAGTGTGGTTACTTAAGTTATTATAAATAATTAACAATAGTATAAAGTGTTCATTCCGAAAACTGAAAACTACACCAACATAAACTTTCATGGTGACTGTCCACTTCCAGAAGGATCTAAAGGAGAAACAACAACACCACAATACAGCTCTAATTGTTTGCTTTATGTGCAATGCATAATGTGGGATGTGGCAGGCAGGAAGGTGCAGTTGACAAATGCATTGACAATTCACTAATCCTTACATGCTTTTGGGCACCTATAGCAGTCATGGGGTGGATTCATTAATGCCATATGCTATGAATATAGTTACAAAAAAATCTGGAAAAAGCTAAATAAAAAAAAACAACATTGGAAAGCATATGGTAAAGGGCCACACTGGCTGGACACACAAAATGGCTGCCTACCATTGCCACATGGACGTCAAAAACAATAACACAGAGCAAAAAGACATTGGGAACAAAGAGAAGACAGGCAGGTCTGTGGCAAAAGCACAAAAACTACCTACACAAAATGGCCACCGACCAACCACAAGGTGACCAAGAAGGAATATCCACAACATAATGATAGAAGAACTGCACATGCAAGCATATGGCAAAAGTACACTGAATGCCTTCGCAAAATGACCTCCAGCCCAATGGTCAAACAGTAAGCAAGGAGGCATGGGGAACAAAGAGAAGACATTCAGGGCTATGGCAAAAGCACACTGGCTGGCTACACAAAATGGCTGCCATCTACATGGTCAGACAACAACAATCAGCAAGGTGGCATGGCCACAAACAAAGAAGAAATGGAGTCCTGTGTATGGAATGTATACCTGCTAGCTACACAAAATGCCTGTCGACCACCATCTATGTGTCCACTTCACCTTCAGAACACCCACCATCCACAGACACCAGCACCTGCTCCCATGACGAAATTGGACCAATCAATCAATCAACACATTTATAGAGCGCGCTACTCACCCGCTAGGGTCTCAAGGAGCTGGGAGGAGGGGGTGGGTGCTGCTACTGCTCATAGAGCCAGGTCTTGAGTTGCTTGCTGAAGGAGAGATGGTCCTGGATCAGCCGTAGGTGGGTGGGGAGGGAGTTCCATGTCTTGGCCGCCAGGTAGGAGAAGGATATTCCTCCGGTGGTGGTTCTGCGAATCCGTGGGACGGTGGCAAGGGCGAGGCTGGCGGATCGGAGCTGGTGGGTGGGTGTGTAAAACGTGAGGCGGTTGTTGAGGTATTTGGGGCCCATGTTGTGGAGAGCCTTGTGTGCGTGGGTGAGGAGCCTGAACCTGATCCTCTCGCTGACGGGGAGCCAGTGTAGGTCTCTCAGGTGGGCAGAGATGTGACTGTGGCGGGGGATGTCCAGGATGAGTTGTGCAGAGGCGTTCTGTATGCGCTGGAGTCTTTTCTGTAGTTTGGCTGTGGTTCCAGCGTAGAGGGCGTTCCCGTAGTCCAGTTGCCTAGTGACGAGGGCCTGGGTGACCGTCTTTCTGGTGTTGGTGCGGATCCACAGAAAGATCTTTCGGAGCATGCGCAGGTTGTTGAAAGCGAAACACGATGACGAGATGGCGTTGACTTGCTTGGTCATCGTGAGGGAGGAGTCCAGGATGAAGCCCAGGTTGCGTGCGTGGTCCGTGGGCTTGGGGCACAGTGCCCAGTGCAGGGGGTCACCAGGAGTCGGCCCAGGCGGAGGGGGATGGACCAGAATCACCGACGACCAGCTAACTTCATCACTCAGCAACTCCACCCCTACAATTGCGGAAAATGACAACCCCAATGCTGCAGCCCGAACCCTGCACAGATGGATCACCAACAGCATCAACACCTTAGCCCTGCTCAAGAAAAACAACAACACCCATGCTAAGAAAGCTAGATGGTTTACCACCGAACTTCGAGAGTCCAGATGCACCTGCCACCACCTCAAAAAGGACTGGAGGAACACCAAATCCACAGAAGCCCAGACCAACTTCAGAGCCACCACCAAAGCCCACCACCAATTCATCAGAAAAACAAGGAAAAAAGTGATCAAAGAGAGAATCTCCACCCATGCACACAACAGCAAAGAACTCTTCAACATCATCAAGGAGTTCACCCAACCTACCAGCGAGTCCACCAACATCCCACCCTCATAAGACCTCTGCGACAAACTCAGCAACTTTTTCCCCCACAAAATCAAGAGCATCTACGACAACTTGGATGAAGACAACCAACACACTGAACCCTTACCAACCACCCCGACACCAACGATCGACAACTAGACAGCCCTTACCACCGAAGACACACTGAAGATGATTACCTCAATCTACTCCGGGGCCCGCATGGACCCCTCCCCCCACCACATTTTCAACAGAGCCACCGACACCATTGCACCCATGCTCCTGGACACCATCAACCGCTCCATGACAGCCGCATCATTCCCCGATGACTCGAAACATGCAGAGATCAACCCCTCCTCAAGAAACCCATCTCCTTGTTCCCCTTCCCAGGGAAAGTCATCGAGAAAGCCATCAACAGCCAACTCGCCATTTTCATTGAAGAGCACAACTTCCTCAACTCCTCCCAATCCGGCTTCAGAAAAACCACAGCACGGAAACTGCCCTCCTCGCCACAACAGTCGACATTCGCAGCCAACTGGACGTAGGAGAAACAGCAGTCCTCATCCTCCTCAACCTCTCAACGGCGTTCAACAGTCTTTCACTGCACCCTAATACACAGACTCCACGATGCAGGGATTCAAGACAAGGCCCTCGACTGAATCCGCTCCTTTCTCTCCAGCAGAACGCAGCGGGTCAGACTCCCCCTTTCCTCTCAGACAACAACAATCAGCAAGGGGGCATGGCCACAAACAACGAAGAAATGGAGTCCTGTGTATGAAAAGTATACCTGCTAGCTACACAAAATGTCAAATGTCTGCTTTTCTATAAAAAATTAACCAGATCCTATGCCTAAAGACTTTGACAGAAAAGCAGACATTTGAGGTGAGCAGATCTAGATTGTCGCTGATGTTGAGAGCGCTCTAACAGGAGCTGTTTTCCACCTAAACTTGAGAACTACCCAGAGTTCTCTGCTTCATTTTTTGCATAATTTATGGGTTACTCTATGCCTGAAAGGGTATTGTTTTGACTTATACTGGGTGCTCCCTTGTGTCTGGACAAAGCTATACCTCTCTGAAGAGCTACAATTAGAGCAAAACACTGTGTCAGGAGTTGCTTTTACTCATTTCAGGTTGGCTTGGTTGGTATTTTACCAATTCAAAGCTGTAATACTGTGCCCGGAGTGGTAAATGGCTTTTGTCATTTTATAGCTCAGCATGGACAGCACTGTTCTAGTACTATGCTTCAAGACTTTGCTGTAGAAATAGCAAAAGACTTTGTCCTTTTCTGTCTCTGCGTGGATGGCACTGTGCTTATCCTATGCTTAAAGACTTTGATAGAAAAGCAGACATTTGAGGGGAGCAGATCTAGAGTGTCACTGGTGTTGAGAGTGCTCTAACAAGAGCTGCTTTCCACCTAAATTTGAGAACTACCCAGAGCTCTCTGCTTCCTTTTTTGCATAATGTATGTGTTACTCTATGCCTGAAAGGGTATTGTTTTGATATACATATATATATCTATATTTTTTATTATTTATATTTATATATATATATATATATATATATATATATATATATATATATATATATATATATATATATATATATCACACACAAGAGTTGCCCCCTTGGAGAAGCCGCACAAAGGTAGGTATTCTTTTTCATTTATTTCAGGAAGTAACAGCACAGCATAGTGTAGCACTCTGCATAAAGAATAGTTTCCAAATCGCCGACACGTTTCGTGCTTCCTAGCACTTTTTCATAGGCATGGATTGTCCAAACAACGCAGGGCAGCGTTGTGCACTTGTTATTTCAAACTGGTTCCTGCCCCTGTGGGTGTTGGCTCCTCGCCGAGCATCATGGTCCCTGTAGTGCACAATGGTATTCCCATCTTGAGTTTGCTGGTTACGTTGCCACATGAAGACTTACTAACACCCCAGTGGGTATGCAAAGTGTTCAACTCACGATGTGCTGCTCTTAGGAACTTTCTAAAACAACCTCTTTTTCCAACGCGGTGTTTACTGTAATAACACCACTGGACCGCTTTTCTGCAGTTGGGCTTCTCCACGGCCGGACCAGCCGTAAAAACACATCACACACAAGAGTTGCCCCCTTGGAGAAGCCGCACAAAGGTAGGTATTCTTTTTCGTTTATTTCAGGAAGTAACAGCACAGCATAGTGTAGCACTCTGCATAAAGAATAGTTTCCAAATCGCTGACGCGTTTCGTGCTTCCTAGAACTTTTTCATAGGCATGGATTGTCCAAACAACGCAGGGCAGCGTTGCCACTTGTTATTTCAAACTGGTTCCTGCCCCTGTGGGAACCGGTTTGTATATATATCGAGGTCCACAATCCTGCAGTACACGGATCCAAACAAACACCAGCACAAACGGGTACAGACCACAGCGAGGGATGAAAAAAAGTGCTTTATTCCAGAATGGGCAGCAGCATGACGCTTTCCTTCGTCCGGGGAACCCGGACTTGATCACAAGACATACCCAGAGACATGGGTGATTTAAACACTGTGCACATCTTTCGTGGCTCCACCTACTAACCCTCATAGAAATTGAGAACATA
Organism: Lissotriton vulgaris; assembly: GCF_964263255.1. Taxonomy (NCBI): domain Eukaryota; kingdom Metazoa; phylum Chordata; class Amphibia; order Caudata; family Salamandridae; genus Lissotriton; species Lissotriton vulgaris. The sequence continues at coordinate 103,342,132 of NC_141694.1, forward strand.
CTTATTTAGTTTAACCACAGTCTGTTTTCATGCATAAATATCTAACCCAAGAATACTCTCCTAAAATGATAAAAGACATTATAATTCTGGCAATGAATCTTACTGCTACTTCAGAAACCTTTCAACATTTATAACAGTTACAATAATAGAGGGCAAGTGCCCTAAGAAAACCATGTGGTATCATATGTAATCAAAGAGGGTTTAAAGAAGAGGTGATAGTCAGATGTTATATACAATATTTTAAAAAGATCCACACAATGTATAAGAGTGCTTTAAATAAAAAATGTGTGCATACTCATAAGAGTGTTTAGAGAGCAGATTTACCAAGAATGTAATCGGTAATAGCAGCATGAGTGTATAATGTGCAAAGTGGCAAGTGCTATAAAGTGCAAAGTGATTTAAAACCGGCTAATTCATGTATTATACAAATGGCAGCAAAACAGTTTATCGGATAAAGTGCAAACAGAGATATCCAATAACAGACCCTAGCAGGCAAATCAATTACAAAAAATACTTCCACAGAGATAGTAAAAAATTCCATTGATCACATATATTTGATAACTTATTTCTGGAAAACACAATTCTACCATTTCATATTTGATCATTAATAACCCCTTGCGAAAGTCAAAATTATCCTCAGCGCACAAAAACTCGGTAAAACCATAAAATCGGTAAAACCAAATTTAAAAATTACGCTAAAAACAACATGATGTTAAAAGCCATGATCTAAAAGCTAATTAATATCAGTTGCAAATATGAGGAAGTTCATCATTCTAGACCTTCATAATTGATCCAAAACTAAAAAGATTATAGAAAAGAGAAATTTCCAAAATAAATATTCAAATATATTTACAGAAAATTATGAAGGTCCTCACCCATGTTGAGGCCATTCGGGATTTTACTATTAGGCAGTACTATGTAATGGCTCTCCAATTGTCTCAGTCTTTTTTCTCTATCCCCTCCCCTCTTAGAGATGGGGACGGCATCAATAACAAAATATTTCAAATCGTTCCAATTGTTCTTGTGAACTAATTTGAAATGACGCGCTACTGGATAACTAGCATTGGAGTTGACTATTGCCCATAAATGCTGTAAAATCCGATTATGCACTTGCAATTTCGTACTTCCAACGTACTGGAAATTACAAGTACATTGTAAGACGTAAACTGCATGGTCAGTTTTGCAAGTGTAATGATTGTTAATCTTGCTAATAGTCTCAGAAAAAGCCTCTTGGTACTCTGTGGTATTAACTCCGAATTTGCATGCTCTGCAAGAGCTGCATTTAAAAAAGCCAGTTCTATTGGATAGCCAATTAGATTTAATAGTAACTTCAGGGCTCGATTTAACCAACACATCCCTCATTGAAGGAGCTCTTAGAAAAGTTATTGCTGGATATTCTTCCAACAGGGGTGCTAGTGTAATGTCTGTCATGAGGATTGGCCAGTTAGATTTAACAATCTGTCTAATTTAACGTTCCTGGCAATTAAAAGTAGTGATGAGTCTAATTTTAGATTTCTCTACCCCACTTTCTCTTATTTCATCTGGCATAATGGTAGAAACCGCAGAATCTATAAGGGCTGTCCGGGTTTTGGTCATCACTTGTTTCAGTGATTTGGTAAGTTCATTTTTATCATAACCCCTAACTAAAAATCTTTGAAATGAATCCTCCAGACAGATATTCAAATCTACCTCATTATTGCAAATTCTTTGAATTCTTAAAAATTCTCCGTAAGGAATACTTTTAATAAGATGGCGAGGATGGTTGCTCTGGGCATGTAAAATGGAATTACCTGCCATGACATTTCTGTGCATTTTAGTCATGATTTTGTTATTGGAAATATACACTTCAACATCAAGGAAATCAACTTTAAAATTACTTATAGTGGCTGTGAATTCTAAGTTCAAAGCATTGCTATTAATTTATTTGACAAAATCTTCAGCCGCAGCTTCACAGCCCTGCCAGATAATAAAGACATCATCTATGAAACGCCACATGTTGACAATTCCTGTCTCTGTACCCATCAGACAACCACGGGGCTGACCCAGAACATGCTTCTCCACCTAGTTGAGAACTACCCAGATTTCGCTGCTTCCATTTTTGCATAATGTATGCGTTACTCTATGTCTGAAAGGGTATTGTTTTGATGTACATATATGTATCTATATTTTTTATTATTTAAATTTTGTATATATATATATTCACTGAAAAAACCATAGGTTTCACACCAGTTATAGTTAGGAATTAGCATTTAAAAAACCTATTAAATTCACTGAAAAAACCATAGGTTTCACACCAGTTATAGTTAGCTGGAAATTTTACTGATATAAAACCATTGAAATTCCCACGTTATAGTTAGTCGGACTCACTATAACTTGCGCGTGCAATGCACTGCTGATGACATCACATATTACATCACTCATGACATGGTCAGTGACATCACTCATGACATCACTGATGACACCATCCAGTGAATATGTGTCTTTCTGAAAAATAAATATTAGTGAGTTATGTTTAAATATTTAAATACATATATTAGTGTTTCACTTTGTGTATAAGTGACTACATGTGTTGATAAGTAGCTACATGCGTATGTATATGGGTTATTTGATATTTTTATTAGTATCAGTATGAGTGTCTATATGGTTTGGTGGGGGTATTACTTAGCACATAGATGCATGAGTGACTGACTCTTTGTTTGTATGTGTTTTGAAGACAGCATATGTACAGGACTGTATGGGTGGATGAGTGTCTATATGTGTTTGTTAGTGAGTGAATGACTGTCTCACTAGTGTCTTTATCAGTAACTACATATGTTTTAATCTAGTATATATGAATATTGATGTATATAAGTGAGTATATGTGAGAGTAAGAGATTGTAAGATTTCCAGTTTAAATAAGTATGTGTTTCTATAAGTGATTGTTTAAGAGAATAAATATGTGTAATTTTCAATAGAAGTAAGGTGGAAGTGTGTGTATAACTCTATATTCAAATAAATGGTTGTTCAATAGTTTATTTGCACGTGTGAATATGTGTGTGAGTAACTTTTGGATGAATGTCGGTGTGTAACAGGATGTATAGGTGTATCTCTTCATATGATGAGTGAGTATATGTATGAGTGACTATATAGAACTGTTGGTGAATGAGTGGATGTGTATATAGATAGTGGAAGTACAGAATTGCTTGTTGTAACTGATATAGGTATGTCCATTTTTTAAAAATTTCAGTTTCTATTTTTGAATATGTGTCTCAAGGGTTACTTTACACTGAGAGGAGGTCTGTGACTGTGTCACAAGGATGGTGTCATCAGTGATGTCATGAGTGATGTCACTGACCATGTCATGAGTGATGTAATATGTGATGTCATCAGCAGTGCATTGCACGCGCAAGTTATAGTGAGTCCGACTAACTATAACGTGGGAATTTCAATGGTTTTATATCAGTAAAATTTCCAGCTAACTATAACTGGTGTGAAACCTATGGTTTTTTCAGTGAATTTAATAGGTTTTTTAAATGCTAATTCCTAACTATAACTGGTGTGAAACCTATGGTTTTTTCAGTGAATTTCAAAGGTTTTTTTAATGCTAATTCCTAACTATAAGTTTCACTTTATAAATAAGACTGTTAGCACTCTAGTTGTTCTTTTTAACACTCTGGTACATTTTCTCATTGGGCTACAGTTGGGCTACATCTAGTTGAATTTTGGGCTACATTTTCAATTTTTGATCTCTGGTGGCCATCTTTGGGCTACATTGGGCTACTTTGGGCTACATTTGGGCTACATTTTGGCTCTAACATATATTAAGCCCAATGTAGCACAATACATATTTTTCTAAAGTTAATGTTTTTTACAAACCACTTCAGAATAGAGCTACCTGTCCCTACAATTTTCCCAATTTTTTTTTAAAAAATTATTTTGGGGAGCGCTCCCGGAGCGCGCCCCGGGGAGCGCCCCGAAAAGCGTATTTTTACAAAGCGCCCCGGGGCGCGCTCCGGGGAGCGTCCCGAAAGCGCCAATATCGCAAACGAAAACATAATCGTGACGTATCGCGTAGCCGCGACCGCGTGATACGCACGGCGTAAGCGCACCCGGAAGTACTCGAGCGAATACGATCGCACAACGTAAACTTCCGACGCGCTTACGCTGCGCGACCCGGGGCGCGCCCCCGGGCGCGCCCCGGGCGCGTAGCGTAAGCGCGTCGGGTCATGTGACCTGAAAATAACACTTTTCATTGGTTCATAACAGTTTTGGTTTCATAATGATGAAGCCCCTGGTCTTGTGACCTGAAAATAACACTTCTCATTGGTTCAGGACAGTTTTTTTTTCTAAATGATGAAAGACCCCACCTTTTTTCCTTATTCTGACTTTGTCCTTTGACTGAGGAAGACCTGTTTGTTGCTCTGTCTACTTTTTTGCTCTTTGAGTAATATTTTGTACTATAAAATGGCTTCATTAGTAGCATCAGCTGGTGCATCTGCCCCACCACCACCACCACAACCACCAAGAGGACCAGCTCCAAATTATGTTGGTGGTCAAGAACAGGAGGAGGAAGAGGAAGAGGAAGAGGAGGAGGGGAGAAGAAGATGGCTGCCTGAAGAAAACACACCTTATAAACCCAAACCACACTTCATTTGGCAGTTTTTTTCAATTCCAGAGGGGAAAAAAAAGGTGAATGCGCCCAAAGTCACTTGCCTCATCTGCAATGATGAACTTTCACGGGGCAACCCAAATAAGAAATATTCTTTTGGTAACTATACCATGATTCGGCACATGACAAGAAAGCATCCAAACAACTACTCTCGTGCAGAGTTCCGGGAACTGGCCAGTAACCTCCCCCATTCATCAAGGACCCCCTCCCAAAGAAACCAACCCACTTCCTCGCAACCAGAAACATCTGAGGTGATGCCTTGCATTCAGCCGAGGTTTGCTGATTTTAAAATTACTTGCAAAGCTTGTGGCAAACTTATCTCCTATGGGGAACAAAGTGTGAAACTCATCGTCCTTGCAGGTGATAATCACAAGTGCCCCAAAAAGAAGTAATTTTTTGGGTTTTTTGTTTTTTTGCTCCAGTTGAGCCAGTTTCAATTCCCTTTTTTTGTTTCTCCCCCAAAAAAATACAAAAAAATATATAAAACTGTTTTGAAAAGCCAAAAAAAGTACAAAAAGTTCAAAAAACACAAAAAAAATATAAAACAACAAAAAGAAGAAAAAAAAAAGTTCTTTTTAGAACTACCTCCAATTTCTAAATCAAAACTTCATTTTTTAAACACTCTGTCACCTTTTTTCATCATAGTGCGCTCCCAGGGCCGCTCCCCGGTGCGCGCACCGTGCGCTTCCCCCGCGCAAAACGAAAAAAAAAAAATATTTTAAATGCCCCGCGGGGCCCTTTTATAGCCCCCACATCAAACCTAGGGGGTCAAAGGGGTCTATCCCTGACGCCTTATGGTCAGTTCCCACTTTGTTTTAGCCACCTCTTATGTCTCGATTTTACCGAGACACAAGATGGCGACCGCTCTGGACTGTTTCGAATGTTTACAGACACCCGAGAGCCAATCAGCTTTCCATGCGCACCTCGCGTGGCGCGCCTGGAGCGCTCCCCGGTGCGCGCACCGGTGCGCTGCTATAGATATATATATTTTTTTGAACCTAAATTACTCAAAATCCACTGGAGCACATATCTTGAGACATAGCAAAGGCACATCGGGCTACCAGTCCCTACAATTTTGCCAAGTTTGGTGGAAATCCATTCAGCCGTTCGGGCTAAAAGTGAAATCGACCGCCCTATGGAAATTAACATGGGGAAAACGCGTTTTGGGACCCCCCTTTTATCTCGACCCCCGCTTGACAAATCCCCCCCAAACTTTCAGGGAAGGACCGGAACGCCGCGAGGCCATTTTCAGGAAATTTTCAGGCAGATTCGTCAACCGGCGCAAAAGTTATTCCAAATAGAATTTTGAGATTTAACATTGAAAAAAATCCTAACTATAACTACCTACTGGCGACCGCCAGTAGGTAATATATATACATATATATATATATATATATATATATATATATATATATATATATATATATATATATATATATATATATATATATATATATATATATATATATATTCACTGAAAAAAACATAGGTTATAGACCATATATAGTTAGGAATTCGCATTTACAAAACCTTATTTTACTCACACAAAACCATTGAAATTCCATATATAGTTAGTTGCACTAACTATATATCGCGCACCCGCAATCCACTGCTGATGATGTCACATATTACATCATTCATGACATGGTCAGTGACATCACTGATGACATCACTGATGACATCTCAAATGACATCTCAAATGACATCACTGATGACATCACTAATGACATCTCATTTGACATTACTGATCACATCACTGATGATATCATTCATGTGATAATACGATGAACCTCTTCAGACTCTAATATAACCTTAGATACAATCAGTGTAAACAGACACTCACAGACTGTCACTCATCCATGGAGTTACTCACACACCTAGTCAGTCATGCAAAGAATCAATCACACCTCCATTTCCTCAACTATACAGTTATACAAACTTTACTTATTCAAACATATACTAACACATATTTACTCTCTTATACAATCCCTGATACAAGTTCACAATGATCCATACAGCCACTCACACATTCACTGGCTCTTATGCACAGTTATTTATATATGTCAAATCTCACATGTACTGTGTTTTACATATGTACTTACTTTGACATGTAGCACTGAGATATCCATTCACTCACCAATACACTCATGCACACAGTCAACCGCCCATACCGCTGTTTCCACATGCACTTTTGAAACCATACATCTAGTGAATCAACTGCTCACACATCTATGCACAGAGTCATACACCTCCCAGCCACCCACACACACACTCAGTCTCCCATACAAAACTTGGGCAACCAATCAATAACCCATATAGTTACTCATATAGCTACTTATCAACACATGCAACAGTTTACAGAACAACAGACATAATGATGCACAAATTAAGACAGTTTAGTCACTAACCCATGCACTCAGTCAGACACATTTAATCACTCACTCATACAGTCAGTCATGCACCTACTAAATCCTTCATCCAGACACTTATACATCCACTCATTCTTCAATATGTAAGACATGTTTTAACTTTACAGAAACATACAGTCACTGGATGTTGTCATCAGTGATGTCATCAGTGATGTCATTTGAGATGTCATCAGTGATGTCACTGACCATGTCATGAATGATGTAATATGTGACATCATCAGCAGTGGATTGCGGGTGCGCGATATATAGTTAGTGCAACTAACTATATATGGAATTTCAATGGTTTTGTGTGAGTAAAATAAGGTTTTGTAAATGCGAATTCCTAACTATATATGGTCTATAACCTATGGTTTTTTCAGTGAATTTTCAAGGTTTTGTAAATGCTAATTCCTAACTATATATGGTCTATAACCTATGGTTTTTTCAGTGAATTTTCAAGGTTTTGTAAATGCTAATTCCTAACTATATATGGTCTATAACCTATGGTTTTTTCAGTGAATATATATATATACATACATATATAAACATATATCATCTGTATATCTATATAAATACAAACATAAATGCATGCATACATATACTTATATGCATACAGATGCATGTTATTTACATGAAAGTTGAAAAAACACTAATAAAAGCAAAGCTAAAAAGCCACCTCATTACAAACAGAATGGCTTTAACTTAAACGAGGGCGAGATCTATTGCATTTTCAATGCTTGTTTACTTTGGTTCCATCAAGAAAGCATTCAGATGTGTCACACATTTGCCATAAATTCTGAATGTTAGCACTCTAGTTGCACATTAGATCACTGTAGCAAAGCTACTGCTCACCAGGGACGTCTGCTGCTGGTATTCAAAGTGCATGTTTCAGTCTGCATGTCAGAATTTTTTTAATGAAATAGAAGAGGATTTGAGAAGTCACTCAAAATGATCCCTAATTTTTCTTTCTGAAGCACTAATCATACTTTCTATGGCAAAATTAACCCCCTCATGTTGTTACTTTTTAAATTGAGTGTTTTCAGACTTACCACTTTATTCCAATCAAGATGGCTTCTGGTGTGCCATACTTTTGTCATAAGTAAGACTGTTAGCGCTCTAGTTGTTCTTTAGAACACTCTGGGACATTCTGTCATTGGGCTATACTTGGGGTGCATCTGGGTGATATTTGGGCTACATTTAGGCTCTTTTGTCTCTGGTGGCCATCTTGGGAGACTGTATGTCAGAATTTTTTAATGAAATTGAAGAGGGTTTGAGAAGTCACTCAAAATGTGCCCTAATTTTTCTTTCTGCAGCACTAATCATAATTCATATGGCAAAATATACCCCCTCATTTTGTTCCTTTTTAAATTAAATGTTTTAAGAGTTACCACTTTATTCCAATCAAGATGGCTTCAGGTGTGCCATACCTTTGTAATAAGTAGGACTGTTAGCGCTCTAGTTGTTCTTTAGAACACTCTGGGACATTCTGTCATTGGGCTATACTTGGGCTACATCTGGCTGATATTTGGGCTACATTTGGGCTCTTTTGTCTCTGGTGGCCATTTTGGGAGACTGCATGTCAGAATTTTTTAATGAAATAGAAGAGGATTTGAAAAGTCACTCAAAATGTGCCCTAATTTTTCTTTCTGCAGCACTAATAAGACCTTCTATTGCATAGTATACCCCCTCATTTTGTTCCTTTTTAAATTAAATGTTTTAAGAGTTACCACTTTATTCCCATCACGATGGCTCCAGGTGTGCTCTACCTTTGTAATAAGTAGGACTGTTAGCGCTCTAGTTGTTCTTTAGAACACTCTGGGACATTCTGTCATTGGGCTATACTTGGGCTACATCTGGGTGATATTTGGGCTACATTTGGGCTCTTTTGTCTCTGGTGGCCATTTTGGGAGACTGCATGTCAGAATGTTTTAATGAAATAGAAAAGGATTTGAGAAGTCACTCAAAATGTGCCCTAATTTTTCATTCTGCAGCACTAATCATACTTTCTATGGCAAAATATACCCCCTCATGTTGTTTCTTTTTAAATTAAATGTTTTAAGAGTTACCACTTTATTCCAATCAAGATGGCTTCAGGTGTGCCATACCTTTGTAATAAGTAGGACTGTTAGCGCTCTAGTTGTTCTTTAGAACACTCTGGGACATTCTGTCATTGGGCTATACTTGGGCTACATCTGGGTGATATTTGGGCTACATTTGGGCTCTTTTGTCTCTGGTGGCCATTTTGGGAGACTGCATGTCAGAATGTTTTAATGAAATAGAAAAGGATTTGAGAAGTCACTCAAAATGTGCCCTAATTTTTCATTCTGCAGCACTAATCATACTTTCTATGGCAAAATATACCCCCTCATGTTGTTTCTTTTTAAATTAAATGTTTTAAGAGTTACCACTTTATTCCAATCAAGATGGCTTCAGGTGTGCCATACCTTTGTAATAAGTAGGACTGTTAGCGCTCTAGTTGTTCTTTAGAACACTCTAGGAGGCTGCAGTAGAACACAAAGGAATCAACTGACAGTCTCTGTCCTTGTTGGATGTACATGTTTTACTGAGAATGTCAGACTTCATTTTCACATGACTGAGAAAGATAATGTGAATTTACAGAAAATATGCTTTCAGTTTAGCTTATAGATCCCCTTCCAAACCACTGTGGGAAAATCATGAGATATTAGTTTTCTTTCAAACAATATTCATGATATCACAGCAGAAGGTTTTTTCACATGGTAAAATCACCTTAGAATCCACCACAATTCCTAAAACGAGTATGGTACCATCAACAAATGATTTATAATGTGACTAAAGTCCTAAAACCCTCTATTAACTACAATGCTTTTTAATGAGGTGCTATCATGTATATTGGTCCCAAGATGGCTGCCAACACTTCTTGGATGAAGTGCTGACAGCCAATCAGATCAGATGTGTGGTTAGGCTCCGCCCAGATATATATCTTTTTTTGAACCTAAATTACTCAAAATCCACTGGAGCACATATATTGAGACCTAGCAAAGGCACATCGGGCTAACAGTCCCTACAATTTTGCCAAGTTTCGTGCAAATCCATTCAGCCGTTCGGGCTAAAAGTGAGGCCAACCGCCCTATGGAAATTAACATGGGAAAAACGCGTTTTGGGACCCCCCTTTTTTCTCGGCCCCACCTTGATGAAACCCCCCCAAATTGTCAGGGGCTGCTCAGAAACAAAATGTTCCATTTTCCTGAAAATTTCAGCCAATTCCGTCCACAAACGCCAAAGTTATTAGACATAGAATTTTCAAAAATCCCATAGAGAAAAAATCCTAACTATATATACCTACTGGCGACCGCCAGTAGGTAATATATATATATATATATATATTCACTGAAAAAACCATAGGTTATAGACCATATATAGTTAGGAATTCGCATTTACAAAACCTTATTTTACTCACACAAAACCATTGAAATTCCATATATAGTTAGTTGCACTAACTATATATCGCGCACCCGCAATCCACTGCTGATGATGTCACATATTACATCATTCATGACATGGTCAGTGACATCACTGATGACATCACTGATGACATCTCATTTGACATTACTGATCACATCACTGATGATATCATTCATGTGATAATACGATGAACCTCTTCAGACTCTAATATAACCTTAGATACAATCAGTGTAAACAGACACTCACAGACTGTCACTCATCCATGGAGTTACTCACACACCTAGTCAGTCATGCAAAGAATCAATCACACCTCCATTTCCTCAACTATACAGTTATACAAACTTTACTTATTCAAACATATACTAACACATATTTACTCTCTTATACAATCCCTGATACAAGTTCACAATGATCCATACTGCCACTCACACATTCACTGGCTCTTATGCACAGTTATTTATATATGTCAACTCTCACATGTACTGTGTTTTACATATGTACTTACTTTGACATGTAGCACTGAGATATCCATTCACTCACCAATACACTCATGCACACAGTCAACCGCCCATACAGCTGTTTCCACATGCACTTTTGAAACCATACATCTAGTGAATCAACTGCTCACACATCTATGCACAGAGTCATACACCTCCCAGCCACCCACACACACACTCAGTCTCCCATACAAATACTTGGGCAACCAATCAATAACCCATATAGTTACTCATATAGCTACTTATCAACACATGCAACAGTTTACAGAACAACAGACATAATGATGCACAAATTAAGACAGCTTAGTCACTAACCCATGCACTCAGTGAGACACATTTAATCACTCACTCATACAGTCAGTCATGCACCTACTAAATCCTTCATCCAGACACTTATACATCCACTCATTCTTCAATATGTAAGACATATTTTAACTTTACAGAAACATACAGTCACTGGATGTTGTCATCAGTGATGTCATCAGTGATGTCATTTGAGATGTCATCAGTGATGTCATCAGTGATGTCACTGACCATGTCATGAATGATGTAATGTGTGACATCATCAGCAGTGGATTTCGGGTGCGCGATATATAGTTAGTGCAACTAACTATATATGGAATTTCAATGGTTTTGTGTGAGTAAAATAAGGTTTTGTAAATGCGAATTCCTAACTATATATGGTCTATAACCTATGGTTTTTTCAGTGAATTTTCAAGGTTTTGTAAATGCTAATTCCTAACTATATATGGTCTATAGCCTATGGTTTTTTCAGTGAATATATATATATATATACATACATATATAAACATATATCATCTGTATATCTATATAAATACAAACATAAATGCATGCATACATATACTTATATGCATACAGATGCATGTTATTTACATGAAAGTTGAAAAAACACTAATAAAAGCAAAGCTAAAAAGCCACCTCATTACAAACAGAATGGCTTTAACTTAAACGAGGGCGAGATCTATTGCATTTTCAATGCTTGTGTACTTTGGTTCCATCAAGAAGGCATTCAGATGTGTCACACATTTGCCATGAATTCTGAATGTTAGCACTCTAGTTGCACATTAGATCACTGTAGTAAAGCTACTGCTCACCAGGGACGTCTGCTGCTGGTATTCAAAGTGCATGTTTCAGTCTGCATGTCACAATTTTTTTAATGAAATGATCCCCAATTTTTCTTTCTGAAGCACTAATCATACTTTCTATGGCAAAATTAACCCCCTCATGTTGTTCCTTTTTAAATTGAGTGTTTTCAGACTTACCACTTCATTCCAATCAAGATGGCTTCTGGTGTGCCATACTTTTGTCATAAGTAAGACTGTTAGCGCTCTAGTTGTTCTTTAGAACACTCTGGGACATTCTGTCATTGGGCTATACTTGGGGTACATCTGGGTGATAATTGGGCTACATTTAGGCTCTTTTGTCTCTGGTGGCCATCTTGGGAGACTGTATGACAGAATTTTTTTATGAAATTGAAGAGGGTTTGAGAAGTCACTGAAAATGTGCCCTAATTTTTCTTTCTGCAGCACTAATCATAATTCATATGGCAAAATATACCCCCTCATTTTGTTCCTTTTTAAATTAAATGTTTTAAGAGTTACCACTTTATTCCAATCAAGATGGCTTCAGGTGTGCCATACCTTTGTAATAAGTAGGACTGTTAGCGCTCTAGTTGTTCTTTAGAACACTCTGGGACATTCTGTCATTGGGCTATACTTGGGCTACATCTGGGTGATATTTGGGCTACATTTGGGCTCTTTTGTCTCTGGTGGCCATTTTGGGAGACTGCATGTCAGAATTTTTTAATGAAATAGAAGAGGATTTGAAAAGTCACTCAAAATGTGCCCTAATTTTTCTTTCTGCAGCACTAATAATACCTTCTATTGCATAATATACCCCCTCATTTTGTTCCTTTTTAAATTAAATGTTTTAAGAGTTACCACTTTATTCCCATCACGATGGCTCCAGGTGTGCTATACCTTTGTAATAAGTAGGACTGTTAGCGCTCTAGTTGTTCTTTAGAACACTCTGGGACATTCTGTCATTGGGCTATACTTGGGCTACATCTGGGTGATATTTGGGCTACATTTGGGCTCTTTTGTCTCTGGTGGCCATTTTGGGAGACTGCATGTCAGAATGTTTTAATGAAATAGAAAAGGATTTGAGAAGTCACTCAAAATGTGCCCTAATTTTTCATTCTGCAGCACTAATCATACTTTCTATGGCAAAATATACCCCCTCATGTTGTTTCTTTTTAAATTAAATGTTTTAAGAGTTACCACTTTATTCCAATCAAGATGGCTTCAGGTGTGCCATACCTTTGTAATAAGTAGGACTGTTAGCGCTCTAGTTGTTCTTTAGAACACTCTAGGAGGCTGCAGTAGAACACAAAGGAATCAACTGACAGTCTCTGTCCTTGTTGGATGTACATGTTTTACTGAGAATGTCAGACTTCATTTTCACATGACTGAGAAAGATAATGTGAATTTACAGAAAATATGCTTTCAGTTTAGCTTATAGATCCCCTTCCAAACCACTGTGGGAAAATCATGAGATATTAGTTTTCTTTCAAACAATATTCATGATATCACAGCAGAAGGTTTTTTCACATGGTAAAATCACCTTAGAACCCACCACAATTCCAAAAACGAGTATGGTACCATCAACAAATGATTTATAATGTAACTAAAGTCCTAAAACCCTCTATTAACTACAATGCTTTTTAATGAGGTGCTATCATGTATATTGGTCCCAAGATGGCTGCCAACACTTCTTGGATGAAGTGCTCACAGCCAATCAGATCAGATGTGTGGTTAGGCTCCGCCCAGATATATATCTTTTTTTGAACCTAAATTACTCAAAATCCACTGGAGCACATATATTGAGACCTAGCAAAGGCACATCGGGCTAGCAGTCCCTACAATTTTGCCAAGTTTCGTGCAAATCCATTCAGCCGTTCGAGCTAAAAGTGAGGCCAACCACCCTATGGAAATTAACATGGGAAAAACGCGTTTTGGGACCCCCCTTTTTTCTCGGCCCCCCCTTGATGAAACCCCCCCAAATTGTCAGGGGCTGCTCAGAAACAAAATGTTCCATTTTCCTGAAAATTTCAGCCAATTCCGTCCACAAACGCCAAAGTTATTAGACATAGAATTTTCAAAAATCCCATAGAGAAAAAATCCTAACTATATATACCTACTGGCGACCGCCAGTAGGTAATATATATATATATATATATATATATATATATATATATATATATATATATATATATATATATATATATATATATATATATATATATATATATATATATATATATATATATATATATATCCAGTAGGTATATATAGTTAGGACCTAACTACCATAGGAAATCCGCAACATTCTATTGGGAATAACTTTGGCGCCGGTTGAGGAATTTGCGTGAAATTTTCCAAAATTTTGGCCAGCTCCGCTCCGCTCCTTCCCTGAAAGTTTCGGGGGGATTTGTGAAGTGGGGGCTGAGAAAAAAGGGGGGTCCCAAAACGTGTTTTCCCCATGCAATTTTCCATAGGACGTTCTGACACGGCTACAGCCCGAACCGCTGAACGGAATTACGTCAAACTTTGCAAAATTGTAGGGACTGGTATGCAGATGTGCCTTTGCTATATTTGGTGAAATTTGCTCTGGTGGTTTTTATAAAAATTAACTTCAAAAATACATATATATCTGGGCGGAGCCTAACCACACATCTCATCGTGAGATCTGATTGACTGTCAGCACTTCATCCAAGAAGTGTTGGCAGCCATCTTGGGAACAAAATATAAGAAAGCACCCCATTAAAAAGCATTGTAGTTAATAATTACATAAATCATTTGATGGTACCATACTCATTTTAGGAATTGTGTTGTGTTCTAAGGTGATTTTACCATGTGAAAAAGCCTTCTGCTGGGATATCACGAGTCATGTTTGAAAGAAAACTATTACCTCATGCTTTTCCCACAGTGGTTTGGAAGGGGATCTTTAAGCTAAACTGAAAGCATATTTTCTGTAAATTCACATTATCTTTCTCAGTCATGTGAGAATGAAGTCAGACATTCTCAGTAAAACATGTACATACAACAAGGACAGAGACTGTCAGTTGATTCCTTTGTGTTCTACTGCAGCCTCCTAGAGTGTTCTAAATAACAACTAGAGCGCTAACAGTCCTACTTATTACAAAGGTATGGCAAACCTGAAGCCATCTTGATTGGAATAAAGTGGTAACTCTTAAAACATTTAATTTAAAAAGGAACAAAATGAGGGGGTATGTTTTTCCATAAAAAGTATGATTAGTGCTGCAGAAAGAAAAATTAGGGCACATTTTGAGTGACTTCTCAAATCCTCTGCAATGCATCCTCCTCAACGTCCGATCCCTTCACAAACACGCAACAGAAATCTGGGACCTCCTCGACAGCACCACCCCAGACGTAGCATTCTTCACCGAAACCTGGACCAACACCACCTCGGGACCGGACATCGCCATCGCCATCCCCCAAGGATACAAGATCTCCAGGAAGGACCGCCCCATCCACCCAGGAGGAGGAATCGCCATCGTCCACAAATCCAGCCTCCGCCTGAGCACACTCCCTGACGAGTCCACAGAACTGATGGAACACCTTCACTTCAAGATACTGGCCAGCCCCACCGCCGCCCTCCGAGGAACCCTCATCTACCGACCCCCTGGACCCCGCGGACCCTTCGCCAACTCCATCACGGACATTATCTCCCCGCAGGCCATCGCATCCACCAACTACACCCTGCTGGGAGACCTCAACTTCCACCTCGACAATCAACTGGACCCCAACACCACATCCCTCCTGGACAACCTCCACAACATTGGACTCCGCCAGATCGTGACCGAGCCCACGCACTCAGCAGGACACACCCTCGACCCCCTCTTCACTACAGGAAACTCCATCACCTTCAGCCACACCACCAAACTCCTGTGGACCGACCATCGTTGCGTCCACTTCACCTTCAGAACACCCACCATCCACAGACACCAGCACCTGCTTCCTCAAAGAAACTGGACCAAAATCACCGATGACCAGCTCACCTCCTCACTCAACAACTCCACCCCAACCATCGCGGAATACGACGACCCCAACACCGCAGCCCGAACCCTGCATAGATGGATCTCGGACAGCACCAACACCATAGCCCCCCTCAAGAAAAACAATACCCGTGCCAAGAAAGCCAGATGGTTTACCACCGAACTTCGAGAGTCCAGGCGCACATGCCGCCGCCTTGAAAAGGCCTGGAGAAACACCAAATCCACAGAAGCCCACAACAACTTCAGAGCCGCCACCAACGCCCACCATCAACTCATCAGAGAAACGAGGAAAAAAGCGATTGAAGACAGAATCTCCACCCACGCACACAACAGCAAGGAACTCTTCAGCATCATCAAGGAGTTCGCCCAACCCACCAGCGAGTCTACCGACATCCCTCCCTCACAAGACCTCTGCGACAAACTCAGCATCTTTTTCCACCACAAAATCAAGAGCATCTACGACAACTTCGACGAAGACAACCAACACACTGAACCCTCACCAACCACCCCCGACACCCGGAAACCAGCGATTGATGACTGGACAACCCTCACCACCGAAGACACAATGAAGACAATGAAGTCAATCCACTCAGGGGCCCCCACGGACCCCTGCCCCCACCACATCTTCAACAGAGCCGCCAACACCATCGCACCCATGCTCCGCCAAACCATCAACCGCTCCCTGGCGACCGCCTCATTCCCCGACGACTGGAAACACGCCGAGGTCAACCCCCTCCTAAAGAAACCCTCAGCGGACCCCACCGACCTCAAAAACTACAGACCCATCTCCCTGCTCCCGTTCCCAGCGAAAGTCATCGAGAAAGCCATCAACAGCCAACTCGCCACATTCATTGAAGAACACAACATCCTCGACTCCTCCCAATCCGGCTTCAGAAAAAAACACAGTACGGAAACCGCCCTCCTTGCCGCAACAGACGACATCCGCACCTTACTGGACAAAGGAGAAACAGTAGCCCTCATCCTCCTCGACCTATCAGCGGCGTTCGACACAGTCTGCCACCGCACCCTAATACGCAGACTCTACGATGCAGGAATCCAGGACAAGGCCCTCGACTGGATCTGCTCCTTCCTCTCCGGCAGGACGCAGCGGGTCAGACTCCCCCCTTTCCTCTCGGACCCCACACCGATCACTTGCGGAGTCCCCCAGGGCTCCTCCCTCAGCCCGACGCTCTTCAACGTCTACATGGCTCCACTTGCCCCCATCGTCAGAACCTACGGACTCAACATCGTGTCATATGCAGACGACACCCAGCTCATCCTCTCCCTATCCAACGAGCCCAACACCGCCAGACGCAACTTTCGAGAAGGCATGGAAGCCGTCGCCAAATGGATGAAAAACAGCTGCCTTCAACTAAACACCAACAAAACAGAAGTACTCATCATGGGCCCAAACCCCGACGCCTGGAGCGACACCTGGTGGCCCACCGCCCTCGGAAACCCGCCAACCCCCACAGACCACGCACGCAACCTGGGAATCATCCTGGACTCCGAGCTCAAAATGGACCGCCAGATCAACTCTGTCTCATCTTCCTGCTTCCACACCCTCCGCCTCCTTCGTAAGACCTTCAAATGGATCCCCCTCGAACACCGAAAGACAGTCACTCACTCCCTGGTCACCAGCAGACTCGACTACGGCAACGCACTCTTCGCCGGAATAAACAAAAACCTCATCCGCAAGCTACAGAACATCCAGAACGCCGCCCCAAGACTGGTCCTCAACCTGCCAAAACACTGCCACATCTCCCAGCACCTGCGCACACTCCACTGGCTCCCCGTCGAGGCGAGAATCACCTTTAAGATGCTCACCCATGCACACAAGGCCCTCCACGGCACCGGACCAGCATACCTGAACAGCCAACTCAAATTCCACGCACCCCAAAGGACCCTACGATCAGCCCAGCTTTCCTACGCCGTGGTCCCCCGCACCAGAAAGACCAGATCGGGAGGCCGCTCCTTCTCCTTCCTCGCGGCCAAAGCATGGAACGCCCTTCCGCTCCACCTCAGACAGACAACATCGCTCCCCATCTTCGCAAGAAACCTCAAAACCTGGCTCTTCGACAGACCCCCCTCCTTCATGGAATGGAACCTGCACCCCCCCACCCCCCCACCCCTAGCGCCTTGAGACCCTTACGGGTGAGTAGTTGTGCTTTAACAAACTCCTGATTGATTGATTGATCTTCTATTTCATTACAAAAATTCTGACTTGCAGACTGAAACATGCACTTTGAACACCAGCAGCAGACTTCCCTGGTGAGCAGTAACTTTACTACAGTGATCTAATGAGCAACTAGAGTGCTAACATTCAGAATTTATGGCAAATGTGTGACACATCTGAATGCCTTCTTGATGGAACCAAAGTAAACAAGCATTGAAAATGCAATAGATCTCGCCCTCGTTTAAGTTAAAGCCATTCTGTTTGTAATGAGGTGGCTTTTTAGCTTTGCTTTTATTAGTGTTTTTAAAACTTTCATGTAAATAACATGCATATGTATGCATATATGTATATGTATGCATGCATTTATGTTTGTATTTATATAGATATACAGATGATATATGTTTATATATGTATGTATATATATATATATATATATATATATATATATATATATATATACATACATACATATATATAAATGCATATGCATATATATGCATATATATATGTGTGTATATGTGTGCGGGTAGAGAGGTAGAGGTGTAGAGGTAGAGAGGTAGAGGTAGAGAGGTAGAGACTAGTAGAGAGAGAAGTAGAGAGAGGTAAAGAGTAGAGAGTGAGTAATAGAGAGTAGTAGAGAGCAGTAGAGAGAGTAGCAGAGAGTGAGTAGTAGAGAGTAGTAGAGTGAATAGTAGAGTGAATATTAGAGAGTAGTAGAGAGTGAGTAGTAGAGAGTGAGTAGTAGAGAGTGAGTAGTAGAGAGTAGTAGAGAGTAAGTAGTAGAGTGAGTAGTAGAGAGCAGTAGAGAGCGAGTAGTAGAGAGTAGTAAATACTGAGTAGTAGAGAGTAGTAGAGAGTGAGTAGTAGAGAGTAGTAGAGAGAGAGTAGTAGAGAGTGAGTAGTAGAGAGTAGTAGAGAGTGAGTAGTAGAGTGAGTAGTAGAGAGTGAGTAGTAGAGAGTAGTAGAGAGAGAGTAGTAATAGCGAGTAGTAGAGAGTAGTAGAGAGTGAGAAGTAGAGAGTGAGTAGTAGAGAGTAGTAGAGAGTGAGTAGTTAAGAGTGAGTAGTAGAGAGAGAGTAGTAGAGAGTGAGTAGTAGAGAGTAGAGAGTAGTAGAGAGTAGAGAGTAGTAGAGAGTGAGTAGTAGAGAGTAGTAGATAGTGAGTAGTAGGGAGTGAGTAGTAGAGAGAGAGTAGTAGAGAGTAGTAGAGTAGTAGAGAATGAGTAGTAGAGAGTGAGTATTAGAGAGTAGTGGAGTAGTAGAGAGTAAGTAGTAGAGAGTAGTGGAGAATATTCCAAAGTTTGGCACAGCACCACTTGCACAATAAGTCCAATCAAATCATATCAAATGCTTTTATTTTCCTTAAGTTTATGTACTACAGCCAGCCGACGGGTTTCGTTCTGTACAACAGAACTTCTTCAGGGCATTCTTATTTCCTTCAAGTTATGTCGGTATCCTGTTGTCATATAACTAGATATTTCTTCCAAATGTTAGACGAGACGTAAGTACATTCTTATTCAAAGTGACTAGGTATCAATTTTACCCACACAATTCGGGCAGACTTGAGTAATTTATAGCATCCTCAAAGTCAGTCTTTCAAAAATTCCAAAGTATAGGACATGATAATCCAAATCCAAATGTTTTTCAAGAAAAGTAATTTTCAATCGTTCGGAATATCGGCGTTTGGGTAGATATGACCCAGGGACACATAAAACATTGACCGCAGAGAACCAGCCTAAGGAAATTTTTTCCATTGTCCACGATCTGGCGTTCTCTGATAGAACCTCTTTGAAACCTACCCCGACCCAACACTTGTGCGACTCCTTGAACAACTATTTTTTGGAGAAAATTGAGACCATCAAAACCAATATCCCCCTCCCGCCCCAGTCCTATGTAGACCCCTGTCCCCCCCTCCTGATGCCCACCTGTCTTCTATTCCACCCCTTACTGAACATTCTTTTCTTGCCATCCTCCCCAAAATCAAGTCAAGCTCCCCTGTTGATATCTGCCCTGCCCGCATTCTTCGTCAAATCTACTCTGCATGCACCCTGCCCCCTCTCTCCTTCCTGAACTGCTCCCTTGCGCAGGGAGTTGTCCCCCCTCTTTTGAAAGCAGCTACCATTGTTCCTATCTTGAAGAAGCCAGGGGCTGACCCCTCCTCCCTAACTAATTATCGCCCCATTTCTTTGCTACCTTTTCTGGGCAAGGTGCTGGAACGCCACGTCACCGCAGTTTTCAGCACATTTGTGGAGGAGAATGGAGGGTTAGCCCCCTGCCAAGCCGGCTTTCGGGCTAGACACTCCACTGAGGCTGTTGTGGTGTCGGTCTTGGATAATCTGAGAGAGGGCCTAGACTCTGACCAACCACAGGCGCTGATCCTCCTGGACCTATCTGCCGCCTTTGACACGGTGGATCATTCCATTCTTCATTCCCGTATCAGGGCGGCGGGTATCGGGGGGACAGCCCTTGTCTGGCTCTCCTCTTTTTTGAGAGACCGCACCCAGGCGGTTCAGTTGGGAGACTTCTCCTCTACTCCTCTTCCAATCTCATGTGGGGTTCCCCAGGGTTCTTCTCTTTCCCCTCTTCTGTTTAATTTATATATCGCCCCCTTGATTTTCGCTCTTCAGAAGCTGGAGGTCACCGTCTATAATTATGCCGACGACCTCCAGCTCATCTTTAATCTTTCCTCTTCCTCTCACTCTGTATCCAACTTTCACTCGGTGATGTCTTTCATCAGGGACTGGATGAATCATAATCATCTTAAACTGAACCCGGACAAGACTGAGCTAGTCTTGACGGGGGGTTCATCCAGCCCCTGGAATTCTTTGTTTTGGCCTCCTTCTTTAGGTTCCCCTCCCTCTCCTTCTTCCTCCGTTAAAACTCTGGGCATTAAACTCAATGACCATCTCACTCTCCATTCTCAGATCGGGTCTGTTGTCTCCGCTTGTTTCCTAACTCTTTGCACTATCCGCACTGTTTCCCGTTTCTTATCCTTTTCTGCACGTAAACTTATCTTGTCCGCTTGTAGTGTAGTTCCTATTTTCCCAAAAGGCCCTGCGCATTAGAATAACATAAACAGTAGTATCGACGTAGAAGTGCGGATCTTCCAGGCCTCCACTGACTATGCTAAACTTAATTGGGTTTGTTACCAACTAGCTCAGAGGTCACTGGAAACTTTCTTGACTGAAATAGGAAGTGATCAGCTTCCCTGGCACAGACAAGAAGGGATTCAGTTTTCCAACAACCGTGCAACATGACAACTTTGCTCCTCAGATCAAGAGTCAATCTCTAGGGTCGTGTGAAACAATAGACAGTTATTTTACTCAGTCAGGTTGGTGCAGATTACTTTCACAATATGTAGAGAATAGAGAGACGGGCGTTTGTCAATAAAAGGTTAACATTTATTGAACAGTCTTTCTTCTCCTACAAGAGAAATGAATTGCCACAATTGCAATCAATCAATCAATCAATCAATGACACTTATAGAGCGCGCTACATACCCGTAGGGTCTCAAGGCGCTTGGGGGAGGGGGGGTGCCGCTACTGCTCGAACAGCCAGGTCTTCAGCTTCTTCCTGAAGGAGAGGTGGTCTTGGGTCAGGCGCAGGTCGGTCGGGAGGGAGTTCCAGGTCTTGGCGGCCAGGTAGGAGAAGGACCTTCCTCCTGTAGTCGCTCTTCGGATGCGGGGGACGGCGGCGAGGGCGTGGTTGGCTGATCGGAGGTGGCGTTTGGGAGCGTAGAAGTTGATCCGGCTGTTGAGGAAGCTCGGGCCTTGGTCGTGTAGGGCTTTGTGTGCGTGGGTGAGGAGGCGGAAGGTGATTCTTTTGTTGACGGGGAGCCAGTGAAGGTCTCTCAGGTGTCCGGAGATGTGGCTGGTTCGTGGGATGTCAAGGATGAGTCTGGCTGAGGCGTTCTGGATCCGCTGGTCTCTTCTGGAGCTTGGCGGTGGTACCGGCGTAGAGGGCGTTGCCGTAGTCCAGTCGGCTAGTGACAAGGGCCTGGGTGATGGTCTTCCTGGTCTCGGTGGGGATCCACCAGAAGATCTTCCGTAGCATGCGTAGGATGTTGAAGCACGCCGAGGAGACGTTGTTGACTTGCCTGGTCATGGAGAGGGAGGAGTCCAGGGTGAAGCCCAGGTTGCGTGCATGGTCTGTCGGTTTGGGGTGCGGTGCCCAGGGCGGGAGGCCACCAGGAGTCGTCCCAGGCGGAGGGTGAAGAGCCCAGGATGAGGACCTCCGTCTTGTCCGAGTTCAGTTTCAGGCGGCTGGTCGTCATCCACTCGGCTACCTCTTTCATCCCTTCGTGCAGGTTGGCTCTGGCGGTGGCGGGGTCGTTGGTCAGGGAGAGGATCAGCTGGGTGTCGTCGGCGTAGGAGATTATGCTGAGGTTGTGTTGGCGTGCGATGGCCGCGAGGGGGCTGATGTAGACGTTGAAGAGGGTGGGGCTCAGAGAGGATCCTTCAGGGACGCCGCAGATGACTTCGGAGGCCTCTGACTTTTACGGTGGTAGGCGGACTCTCTGTGTTCTTCCGTCGAGGAAGGAGATGATCCATTCCAGCGCCTTGTCCTGGATTCCGACGTTGCTGAGGCGCTGTACTAGGGTGCGGTGGCAGACAGTGTCGAATGCCGCGGAGAGGTCTAGGAGGATGAGGGCCGCTGTTTCTCCGTTGTCCATCAGGGCTCGGATGTCATCGGTGGCGGCGATGAGGGCGGTCTCGGTGCTGTGGTTGGCTCGGAAGCCGGACTGTGAGGGGTCGAGGGATCCATTCGTCTCGAGGAAGGCGGCCATCTGCTTGTTGACGGTCTTCTCGATGACTTTGGCTGGAAACGGGAGGAGCGAGATGGGGCGGTAGTTCTTGAGTTCGGTGGGGTCCGCTGTTGGTTTCTTGAGTAGAGCGCTGAGTTCGGCGTGCTTCCAGCTCTCAGGGAAGGTGGCGGTGTCGAAGGATGTGTTGATGATGTCTCGCAGGTGGGGTGCGATGACAGCGTCAGCCTTGTTGAAGATGTGGTGAGGGCAGGGGTCGGTCGGTGATCCGGAGTGGATGGAGTTCATCGTGCGGATGGTGTCTTCGGTGCTGATCGGGGTCCAGGCGTGGAGGGTGGTGGTGGGGGGTGGTTGTTCGGTCATGGTGTGCGTTGGTTGGTTGTTGAAGCTGTTGTGTATGTCCGCGATCTTGTTGTGGAAGTAAGAAGCGAGGGAATCGCAGAGGTCTTGCGATGGGGTGATGTCGTTGTTTCCTGCGCTGGGGTTGGATAGCTCTTTCACGATGTTGAAGAGTTCCTTGCTGTTGTGTGCGTTGTTGTCTAGCCGGTCCTTGAAAGCAGTTTTCTTGGCGGCGCGGATCAGCTGGTGGTGCTTCCGAGTGGCCAGCTTGAGGGTGGTCCTGTTGTCCGGTGTAGGTTCCCTTCTCCAGACTTTCTCGAGGGCTCGGCAGTTCTTCTTGGAGCTCTTGAGTTCGTCGGTGAACCACAGGGCTTTCTTGCTGCCGGGTCTGCTGGGCTGGGTCCTCAGCGGGGCGAGCTCGTCTGCGCAGATGTTGATCCACTTCGTGAGGTTGTCGGCGGCCTGGCTGGGGTTCGCTGAGCTGGCAGGAGGGTGCTGGCTCAGGGAGGTGGCGAGCTGGTCTGCTGTGATCTTGTTCCAGCTTCTGCGGGCGGCCTGTTGCTGGTGGTGGTGGGTCGTCGTTCTCTTGAAGGTGAAGTGGACGCAGCTGTGGTCCGTCCATTGAAGCTCTGTGGCGTGGCTGAAGTTGATGTCTGTGCTGGAGGAGAAGACTGCGTCGAGTGTGTGTCCGGCGAGGTGGGTGGGGGTGGACACCAGCTGCTTGAGTCCAAGATTGGCGAGGTTGTCGAGCAGGGTGCTGGTGTTGCGGTCGTTGTTGTTCTCCAGATGGAAGTTGAGGTCCCCCAGGAGGATGTAGTCAGCGGAGGGGAGGGCATGCGGGCTGACGAAGTCGGCGATGTCCTCGCTGAATTGTGTGCGTGGTCCCGGGGGTCGGTAGATCAGGGTGCCTCTGAGGGTGGTGTTCGGGTTGGTGTGGATCTGGAAATGCAGGTGTTCGGCGCTGGTCAGGGTGTTGTCGGTGCTGGTCGTGAGACGGATGGTGTTCCTGTGGATGATGGCGATGCCTCCTCCCATCTGGTTGGCGTTGCGGTCCCTCCGGACGATCTTGTAGCCCTCTGGGATGGCGATGGCGATGTCGGGAGCTGAAGAGGCGTTCATCCAGGTCTCCGTGAGGAAGGCAACGTCAGGGGCTGTGGCGTCTAGGAGGTTCCAGAGTTCGATGGCGTGTCTGTGGACGGAGCGGGTGTTGAGCAGGATGCACTTGAGGTGGGTGCTGCTGGTGTTCGACTTGGCGGGTGCTGGTGCGAGGCAGGTCCGGATGCAGGTGAACTTGCAGGCGTGGCAGCTGAAAGGTCCGTGGGTGCGTCGTGGTGTGGCCTGGTGGCAATCTGGGGGTCGGCCGGTGTTGAGTGCGATGAGGGTGGCGGCGGAGTACGTCAGGCGGGTCGGCCGGGGTCTTCGAGGTCCAGGGGTCCTGGCACTGGGCGCGGTCCAGGCGCGGACGGGCATAGACGGGCTTACCTTTGGCGCGCCTTCGGCGCACAATCGGCGCGCCCGCTGCGCGTGACCGCTGCGCGTGACCGCTGCGCGTTCGCACGGTCGCCATATAAGGCGAAGTGCGCGGGTGGACGGAGCAGCTGGGAGGCGGGAGCGGGGAGGGAACAGAAGGAAAAAAGGGGCGGGGTCGGCGGTGGTGGCGGGAAGCGGGGAGCGGGGAGGGAAGACGGAGGGCGGCGAGGTAGGCGGGCAAACAGGAAGGAGGACGCTTAACACGGGCAAAAAATAATAACAACAGTACAACAGGCACAAATGGGGATCAGAACGCTAACACGGGCACACAAATAATAACAAGCACAAATGGGGGTCAAAACAAAACAAAAACAGAACAGCAGCAGAGTCAGCCGGAGGCCGGCAGCGAGGCAGGCAGCGAGGCGGAGGGCAGGCAAAGGGACACACGCAGCAGCTGGTGGCCGTGCGGCGCGGGGGTGTCCCACAAGTGGGTTGCAAGACTTGTTATTATAAAAAGTACGTACAGTAAGATAAGTATTGTGAAATAATACTGTAAAAGCATTGATATGGTTTCTTAGCCATACAATGGTTTAAAAGTAATAAAACATATATACATTCATATATCCATTAGGCTAAAATACTCAACTGGTGCTTCTAACTACGCCTACCCCAGTGTACCTGACCTAAGCCTAATACGTGGCTTTAGTTTAAGTTGGTTTTGCCAAGGTTTGCTTCAAGAATTCTCTGTCAAGGGTTTAGTCAACACCATACCTCTGGAATAGAATGATGGAGGTCAGGTATCTCCCTCAGGGCTAGATATCCCAGTCACCCGCAAGGGTAGACCAGAAACGCTGGAGCTGGATTTCTCGGCAGGAGAAAGACAGCGTCTCTTCTCAGCGCGTCGAGGAGGAGGAGGAGGAGGAGGAGGGGCAGCGTCCGTGGGCAGCTTGCATCTGCTGGGCTCTTGCAGAGGGACGGCTGTTCAGCTCCTAAGTTCACCACACCATCGTTCGCTAGTTAGCAGCGATAGCAGTAGCGATAGCAGCTATGATATCTTCAGCATAACAGCAGCTTCAGGCGACGGGCAACAGGGGACTTGCTTAAGGCCACGTTGGTAGTATTTATACCTGAAAGGTGCCAGGTTTGACGTAAGTTTGCTGGACATAAGACGTCAATAAGATGTCACTAGGAAGTGATCGTCTATCAGTGCTCATTAGAGTTCTATTACTAATCAAAACACAGCAAGCGGGGATTTCCAGGTTTGCTGAGTTTTTATCTTGTTGAAGAACTCAGAGTAATAATCTAGGAATCTCAGATAGTGACTTCTGCTCTGTCATTGCACTAATTGGTTGCAAAGGAAGTGGCAGAGAAAGCTATTCTGGAATGTGGCTCTGTTCGTGTGAGGCCAGAGATGAGTTACTGAATATTGCACTTGAACGGTTATGCCAATATAGGGAATAAATGGATTTATAGCCGAATAGGGGCATAAGGTCACAGTATCGATCAGGATCCTAGATAAGCACGCAACACCCACTCCACGAATTCATGTCCATCAAATTACTAAAACTAGAGCAATAAGATGCATGTGTAACATTGCCCCCCCAAAATACATATATGCATTTGAAATAGGCGTATATTGTAATACGTGAAAATTATAGGTCATGTACGTTTTTGAAGCATAGAAATCATTCAAAAATTACAGCATATGAAATCAATGAACGATTATGCAAAAAGAATTACACATGAAATATCTCTGAAACAGAAGAAGGGCGAGATAAATCATCACATATAATTACA
The DNA here is from genome assembly GCF_964263255.1 of Lissotriton vulgaris. Taxonomy (NCBI): domain Eukaryota; kingdom Metazoa; phylum Chordata; class Amphibia; order Caudata; family Salamandridae; genus Lissotriton; species Lissotriton vulgaris. Next base: position 103,368,769 of record NC_141694.1, read on the forward strand.
TTGCAATAACATGTGCTAGAGGCTGGCGTAAAGTTATTATGTCTCTAGATGTGTTTAGAAATAGAAGTTTGAAGCTTCTGTTCTCTAAGAATAGTTTTTACTTTAAGCAAAGAATTTTTCGTGCCAAAAAAAGGGTGAATATTAAAAAGTGTTCAATTCAAAAGAATTATTGCTTGAACGGGGAAATTGGAGTTCCAGTGCTTTTAGCAGTTTTTGTTGTTCAAAACTGAAGGCCGAATTCAGAGTTCATGGGAACGCTGTGTGTCGGAAAGCTTCTCCAAAGTTATTGTTTGAAATGGTGTTAGCAGTCCCGTAAAAATCTTCTTAAATATGCCTGGGATGCCTGTGGCACTAGACATGTTAAGGAGTTGGCTCAACATTTCTACGAAATGCACGGGGCAATTTGTTGATAAAAGGTCATGAACCTCCGTAGCTGTCCTTGAAACTAGAAGATCACACGTCTCTTTTGATGACGTTATGGGCACTGTTGTCTGCAAAAGCACAGACTTCATTTTGCTTAAAGTATCAATTCGTATAGAATAGAGATTCAGACGAGGCCAGATGGGAGTCTCTGTGTCTACAGGCCCGCTAGGGAACAATGCCTGCATACAGCATTTGACCATGGATGTTACGCTTACTAGATAACTTTTCCCTGGAACAAGGCCACAACATCTGTGATCCGTTCTAAGAATGTAACTCCCATTCGCAAGTTGCATAAAGAAGGGCTCTATCTGAGTTGCAGGTGTGACTAGCTGGTGGCATGAAAGGTTGTTAGAATTACCTTCACAGGCTCCGTGTATATTAATACCCTGGCACAAAAGTATACCGCTTAGTGAATGTTTACAATTTTCACCACTAAGAAATACATTTTTGTCGTTGTCACTATAGTGATGTGTGTATGGTAATTTCCATTCTGATTTTACATATCCTTTACCCAATCGTTCATACTGGCCAGTAGGTATGTATTCAAGGCACTTTTTAAATCTGAAAGTTGTTATCGGAATAGTGATAATTCCGTGTATTATCCATTCAATGACAGGACTTTCTGACATTGTCAATGGTAATCTCTCAAGTTTTTCGATGCTCAGGATTGTATAGTCTGCTCCTTTCTGTGCCAAACTGATTTTTTTATCAGTAAGGTTAAAAATGGAAAATAATGACGTTGTGTTGATTAAACGCCAAGGCACATAGCCTGAACGAAGATTTTGCAGCGTCCAGCCTAATTGTACAATAGAACGTAACTGAGATTGGCCATGCTGTAACATTAGCAAGTCTCTGTCTATTATGTCAAAGGCAGAAGATACAATATTGTCCAACGAATATATTCTGGAGGACAGAGTCATTAACCCATTGTCCACTACAGAAAGTGATTTTTCCAAATGAATACGATCAATTTCTCGTATTTTTTCAGCTGTTTCAATTTGTGTGACTTTCCAAGCCTCGTTGTACGCAGCATAGATACTGGTCGCTATGAAACGCTTTTGACGCTGTTTGCGTGGTCCAAGAATGAAATCGCGCAAATCAGCACCATCTTTAAGTAAAGATAAGTGTTGCTTAATTTCAGCCAGTGTGGATGATCCTAGCCATTCGAGGCAGAGTTTCCCTACACTGTATGTTGTTACTATCCCTGGATGTTGTCTCTGGGAGTACCTAGGGTCTTGTCTGGTCATTTTTAACCCCTGCGTTTTGTTCAGGAATCTATCTTGACAGTTGTTTGTGTCAGTAGGCCAGATTAACCACTTTTTCCAATCAGGATGTGTTCTGTTTAAATGTAACATTTTAGTTACGTCTGTCTCAATATCTGTTGTTTCATTTTCAGGTATTGGCTTAGGAATAGACGGTTTGTTAAGGTCTTTAATCTTAGCTAGGCCAAGACAGGATGTTTGGTGAATTGTGTCATTTAAAAACATCATTTGTTCTGGTATCATGCAGGTTCTGAATAGTGCTTCAAGGCCTTGTACCTGCCAATCTTTTGTACCCCAAATGGTTTTTGTTTCAATGTTATTTTTCCAATAATCAAAACCAAATGTCATCATTTTGTCATAAAATGCTTCTGAATATATTAATTTAGAATTTGTCAGCATTGTTTTCATTCCTGTTTTATCTAACAGTTTGTAATAAAACGTTTTTGCATCACTGGTGTTAAACCCTGAGAAGTATTTGAATTTCTCAAAAAATGCTTTAGAACTGCATTTTGGTGGTGTAGCACAATGTTCCCATTGATTATACTTAAAAACATTTCTAGGCTGTGCAGATTTATGCAAATAATGATCGCCATAATGTGTGTAGCAGAATAACTGCTCATAACTAGATGAACCTTCTAAATAATCATGTTCTGTGAATCTAGCTATGAAAATGGCCTAACCCCAAGTTATGGCAGCTAGGGCTACAACATGCATCAACTTAAAGTAGATTTACAGAAGACATTTCCACTTTTTCAACTGTTTTCAACAATACATTTAATATGTTAGTTTCTTCACATATTATATTTTTACTGAATTTAGCGTTATGTATCCATCATACAATGATTTAAACTTGCAGTTCTATCATTCATTACAACATTTGCGAACCCAATGCATTTCGGGACTCACAAAGGTCCCTTCGTCAGGGGTGCCTGTATTATAAGAAAGAACAAAGAAACACATTTTAAATGATGCCATTGAGAACCTATACAAAATAGATAAATAAAATTACAAATGACTGTGAAATTTTTACATATGCTTTGTTAAAGCTCCCTTCAAAACCATATATATGGGTTTTTACCAACATGAAGTGTATTATGGTGTTAATTATGTTTCTGTCAAAAAGTGCCGATTCAACTACTTCTCTCTCTAGTAGTCCAAAGAGAATCTATTCAATATTCCCAGATGCAAATATCACTATGTTATTGCTTATCATCACTGCGCTTACCTGAATAGTCATGAAAATACAATTGCCTGCAAATAGAAATGGTAATAAAGGATGTCACCACAATATCCAGAAATAACAATACCACGATTTAGCTGCTGAAAAGCTAATGTAAACTCTCACCTGACATCACCGTGACCATCACAAAAAACGGATAGAATCTATGAGAGCAAAGATATATCCTAAATTAAAACCCAATACATACAAAACACCAATCAAAGTACCAACTGCACAAACGAGAAAATAATAATACCGAAGTCCGTTTTTAGTGTTCGAGCTTGTCATCGTTGAAATCTCGCGATAAATATGGCAGTGGTAAACAAGGAAGTGATTGCCCTCCGGAGCTTGAGGAAGGAATGGCGAGATAAGGATCAGACAGTGGACCATTTGGTAAGCCGAATTGAGGTGCGGAGGCACGAGATCTGTTTGAAGCAGACTTTGGTATTGACGGATTGAATATTTTGACTTTTTTTCATTTTAGAGCGCTTGGTCGATGGACCCTGCTGTCGCTATTTGAAGGTTTCAAACGCTACTAAAGCAGGTGAGACCTGGTATTATTATTTTCTCGTTTGTGCAGTTGGTACTTTGATTGGTGTTTTGTATGTATTGGGTTTTAATTTAGGATATATCTTTGCTCTCATAGATTCTATCCGTTTTTTGTGATGGTCACGGTGATGTCAGGTGAGAGTTTACATCTGCTTTTCAGCAGCTAAATCGTGGTATTGTTATTTCTGGATATTGTGGTGACATCCTTTATTACCATTTCTATTTGCAGGCAATTGTTGTATTTTCATGACTATTCAGGTAAGCGCAGTGATGATAAGCAATAACATAGTGATATTTGCATCTGGGAATATTGAATAGATTCTCTTTGGACTACTAGAGAGAGAAGTAGTTGAATCGGCACTTTTTGACAGAAACATAATTAACACCATAATAAACTTCATGTTGGTAAAAACCCATATATATGGTTTTGAAGGGAGTTTTAACAAAGCATATGTAAAAATTTCACAGTCATTTGTAATTTTATTTATCTATTTTGTATAGGTTCTCAATGGCATCATTTAAAATTTGTTTCCTTGTTCTTTCTTATAATACAGGCACCCCTGACGAAGGGACCTTTGTGAGTCCCGAAATGCATTGGGTTCGCAAATGTTGTAATGAATGATAGAACTGCAAGTTTAAATCATTGTATGATGGATACATAACACTAAATTCAGTAAAAATATAATATGTGAAGAAACTAACATATTAAATGTATTGTTGAAAACAGTTGAAAAAGTGGAAATGTCTTCTGTAAATCTACTTTAAGTTGATGCATGTTGTAGCCCTAGCTGCCATAACTTGGGGTTAGGCAATTTTCATTTTTTCATCCAATGCTTAGCAGGCATTAACATAGCACACATAAACTTTTGATTCAAAATTACTTTTGATTAATCGAGTGCGATTCCCACCTACATATAATATTCCGTGAATCTAGCTGACATTACTAAATCAGACATCATGTCATTAATACTGTTAAAGTCCCAATCATCAGAGAATGTACTAGGTTTTACAAAGTCACTTAAGGAAACCTTCAGTTGATGAGGATACTTCAGGATTTCGACCGGACCATAGATCTCATAGTCAGTTTTCTCCCATACTACCCCACCGGGTATTGGAATGGCTGTGACATTTACTGTTGACAGTTCTCTTTTTTTCACGTCGAATGATCTGTGTGGTTTGAGAACTAGGTTGATGTTCTGACTTGCTGTGTCCATTCAATTGTAATAAACTTTCCTAAAATTAAAACTAAAATTAGGCATAGTAGGAGTATGAGTACCCCTGAAATAATCCAATGCTCAATCAACGGTGTATCCAGATATAATTCTTTGATTTGTTGAAGGAGTCCCGTTGTAGTTTCTTTAGAATACTTTTTTGTTTCTGGCATCACTTCGGGGTCGTTTTGATCTTCAGAGAAGTTGTCGAAGTTGATGAAATAACCAGAGGCAGTTCTGTCAATTGATGGGATTGTTCTTTCAATCTGTCTTTCGGTAGCGCTTTCTGATGCCACATTATTGTAGACTGGTGTTTCTTGACGAACTGTTTCAATCTGTCTCTCAAGAGGCACGAGTTCCATGGCATTATTGCATAGTCCTTCTCTGTGCACTGCAGGCTGATCGAATGTGATTAGTCTTTCAGTTTGAACCTCTTGGATTGTTGCAAGTTTGGGTATTCTGTTGTTTCTTGGGAGTCCACTGGGCCTACTGTTGATTATAGGCCACATGGTTGTGGTTTTACCAGGTCGATAGACACGACTCTGTTCTCCTTTTTACCAGCAAGGGGCGGTAGTACTACTGATCTTGTTCCGGTGACTGCCAAGACAGGCACTGCTTTTCTGTAAGAAGGCCCAAATTCCTTCTTCACCGCGATTTTTTCTCTGACTAGATCCCCAATCTCTGGAATCCAGACAGGCCTTGCTGGGGCTGTTGCTTGTGGTGCCTCGTCAGTGGTATCTGGCTGTTGTTTTAACTTTATGTTGCTTAAGGATTTTCTTGTTTCATTCAGTTCCTGTAAAATAGCCAAACGATCTTTGATGTCAAAGTCTGTTTTCTTTTCTTGTACCACTGATACCTGACTATCTAAGTCCTGAATTCTCATTCTAATTCCGAACAATAGCTCGTATGGGCTGAAACCTTTTAGAGATTTTCTTGGCAAATTGTTAAGACTGGACTGGACACTTATTAAATGTTTGACCCACCCAGCGCCTGAACCTAATACCTTCGCTGTTATAGATCGCTTTATGTCCCATTTTTTTCTTTCAACCACACTATTCCCTTCGGGGTGCGACGGACAAGAATACCGCAACCCAATTCCCATGCTGGCCATGGCCTCCTTATAAGCTCGAGAGCTAAAAGCAGGACCCTGGTCAGAATGGAACGTGGTAATTGCATATGTGCCGATACAGACTCGCAGATCTTTTATAACCGTTCTAACGTCAGCCGAGCACTGGAGGCCATATTTTTTAAGTGTGTTTAGTCTTAACTAATTAATAGGACGCAGGATGGGTTGCGGACATCATTACCCTTTCTATAAATGCTAACTGTGCAACAGATAGGACCGGTTCATTACTGCGATCTCTGTCACACAGTTCTTTACATACATCTGATGTTGCACGCTCATCCCCGGCCACCAGTATACTGATTGCAATTCAGTCAGAGATTCCCTCATCTGAATGTGCCTTGGACCTTCACCCATGTGTGCGTCTGCTATTAATAACTTTCTCCTATTCATGTTTGGAATTACCCTATCCCCCACTCCAGGGATTCGAGCAAAAGGAACGGAGTTTGCATCAATTACGTATGCATAATTGAGTGGATAGTTCACGGGTAGTGCTGCACAGTCGCCTTTTACGGTCGTTTTTACTGCCAGCATGGTTTCCCCGTCTATGTATTTTTCTGTACGCTTTTTTGTGGCTACGGAAGCCGGTTTAGTTGCTTCCGCTGTGGCTGTATTAGCCAATGAATTCCCTGCAACGTGAACGCCATCACGTTGAAGACTCTGTGCGTGTATCACGTGAGTCTTTTGTAGTTCTTTATGTAAAAGAACTACCTGTTTCCAGAGCAATTTATGCTTTATTGTGGCACCTGTGTCATCTTTGTAATCCTTTTCAATCCACCTCTGCAGTTTATTATTGTAAGAGTTGATGCAAAAATGAGAATCGCACACGATAAGTGTCGGGAATTCACGTTCTGCATTTTCAAGCGCTATCTTTAAAGATCTGATTTCAGCTCTCTGAGCCGAACAGTTTCTTACTGATTCCGTTTTTGTTACTTTCGGTCTGAATTTACCGCACAGCCAACGACCTTTAACAATCGCACAGGCTGCATCGTAGGATTTGCTCTCTACGTTGAAATGCTGTATAAATCTATCTGTATAGATTATACAGGCGTATTGTGGGCGAGGCAGAAGTTCGATTGGCAGAGGATATTCTTCTTCATATTCTAAATCATTCAGTTCTTCGAATTGTGGGGCGAAATAGTATTTCACATCTTCCGCTCCTAGAGAATCTACACACTGTATCCATTTCGGATCCAGTGACACTGTAGGCAGGTTTACTGGGCTGAATAGCGCCTCGAAGGCGGATTCCGCTGTGAGGATATTAATCCGTTTGCCGTGTGCTAGTTCTCGTTCATTTGCTAATGCAATTTGCACTGCTTTCACAGTTCTTTCTGTGAGACTGAATGCTTTTTCTGCTTGTGTGTACAAGTGTGATTTAATTGAAATTGGTACCTTTTCTCCCTCATTCGAGGTTAGGTACGTGAATCCGCATCTTCCTGGGATGACTCGGATTACAAGACCGCGTGTGTTGTCACGTGTATCTAATTTTGTTTTTGCTAACATGTCTGTTTGCAGTGATCTCAAAATTTCTGTGTGTTTTTGAGTCCAATTGATTTGTTTAAAATCAGGTTTAATTAGTTCGTAGAGAGGTTTAACCCTCTCTGCGTAATTTAGAATGTAAGTTCTTCCGAAATTCAGAAAACCTAGAATGGATTGTAAATTCTTCAGCATTTTTGGAGCTTGGAGTACAGCGCACTTCTCTAAGAAGTTGTCCACTAGGCTTTTTCCTTCACTTGATAATTCGTACCCTAAGAATAGTACTGTCAGATGGGCAATTCGAGACTTTTTAAAGTTGAATTTGTAACCCTCTGCTGCGAACCCAAGTATAATGGTGTTCACTCTTTTCAAGTGAGTATCCAAGTCGTCGTCTGTGAGATAGATATCATCTACGTAAGATAATGCCTCATCATCATATATTTGTAGTAACTCTGTTACCCTAGCTGAGAATAGTCCTGGGCTGTTCTTGAACCCCTGTGGGAGTCGACAGAATTTTTTCTGCGACCCAAATGCTGAGAAAGCGGTCAAATATCTGCTTTCTGGTGCAATGTTTTGACAAAAGAAACCATTAGATATGTCTAATGTCGTTTTATATTTTTTCCTAACTATGTTATTCATTAGGGCTGTACTATGCAAGTTTTGTACTGCAAAAGTTTTGCAACATGCATTAAGGTGTCTGTAGTCCAAAACTAAACGATATGAATTGTCTGGCTTGGAGACAGGAAACAAAGGATTGTTCATTTGAGAGGTGCATGTTTCAATCACCCCCTGGTATTCAAGTTGATCTAAGATCTCCCTGACTTGTTTTTTAGCTTCTTGCTTAATGGGATACTGCAGTTGGGCAGTTGGTTCATTTTTTAACTGGATTTTGTGAGGAGGTGAGTCCTCATTCCATCCTACATGATTTTTATATAATGCCGGTGCCTGGGCTACTGCCCATTTCCTTGCATAAGTATATTTTTTGTGAATCGGAATGTGATTCGAGAAGGCAGGCATAATCATTTCTTCGCCACGAGGGCACTCCCTGACAAACTCTGGGGGCCAATCTTTTTCAGCTAACAGAATATCATAGCCTTTTGAGAGTTTATCCCGAAATAGACCCTTTATTTTCCTAGTCTTATCACCCTCTATACGCAATGTTATTTCGTATATTTTATGGGGCTCGCTAAGTCTGGTGTCGGCAGTTTCAACCTGAATGTATTCATTCGTGTCCACTGTCTCCAGATGACTCATCAGGATCTTGCGCGCTATACTGATTTCTGCTGCACTGTCCAACATTGTCAATGCCCACTCCCCGTTTTTCAACTATGTCCTCAGTATTCTCGGCATGGTTGATTACTCTAATACTGGCTACCTTCTTTTTTGGAAATTGAGATTTTTTACTCTGAGCAGGTTCCTTGTCTTTGGACTTGGTGTGCTCTCCTGGGTCTGACCGTCCTCTTCTTTCCGATTTCTGCTAAAAAGATCGAGAGGGACGTGTTTCAATACTTTGATATCTATTAGGTTTTTTCAGATTATCCCTATTTCTAAGGTTATATCTTTTCTCAGAGGGCTCCCTCAGGGGAGACTGGTGTTCTCGAGTTGGAGTTCTTTCCCTCCGTCGAGGAGACCTTCCTCTGGACTGGAAAACTTTTTCCTTGGGACTGGATTGTTTATTTCCATCCCAGCTCTTTTTAGGAGTGTTTAAATTATTTTTAATAAATAATTTTACTAACTTTCTATATGCTTTTGTTAGTTCTCTTATGTTAACTAAGAGTTCTTCACTTGACATTTTTTCAATGCCCGGATGTGGTATGTAGCTGGCTAGAACCGGCCACGTTGCTCCTGGTCTACCTAGTGGACCGAGCCTGGTAATATGATCATTATGTTTTAGGGCGCCATTAAACCAGAGCAGGTGCTCTTGGAATTTTAGTGGGATTTCAGTCTCCTCGAAAGGAGCGTACTCTTCCGGAGGTTTCTCTATTTTGTAATAGTGAAACTCTTTTGTTCTAGCGTTTGCCGCTGGAAAGTTTATCCATGAATAGAATACCTCTGTCTGCCGATATTCGTGTGCCTCTATCACGAAGATTACTGTACCACCTTGTGGTGTCAGTCCGTTTTCTATAAGTTTTAAAGTTATAGATTTTCTTAAGTGGACCGGGATGATAATTGCATCCGGGTCAGTGTCTTCGGGACCCTGCTGAGTCGCATCTGCTGCGGCCCCAGTGGTTCCGTTTTCTCCTGGCATTGTATAAATGCAAGGTTTGCAGAGTAGGTCTCCAAGGAGACAAAGATTAGGTGCACAATATTTTGGAACACTGTATACTTCAACGTTGAATAAACCAGAGCTTTACGTAGGAATCTCTTCCTACTAAGGTCGGGCGGATTTTAACCTTTCACCCACTCCAGACGTCTATTGGAGTATTTACGGGAGAAAGGGGTCTGTGTGAAAAATGCACGACTGAGTTACTCTAACGTCTTGCGTTAGTTTATCGCCTTACCAAACGTTTGGGTGCCATGTAGTGTAGTTCCTATTTTCCCAATAGGCCCTGCGCATTGGAATAACATAAACAGTAGTATCGACGTAGAAGTGCGGATCTTCCAGGCCTCCACTGACTATGCTAAACTTAATTGGGTTTGTTACCAACGAGCTCAGAGGTCACTGGAAACTTTCTTGACTGAAATAGGAAGTGATCAGCTTCCCTGGCACAGACAAGAAGGGATTCAGTTTTCCAACAACCGTGCAACATGACAACTTTGCTCCTCAGATCAAGAGTCAATCTCTAGGGTCGTGTGAAACAATAGACAGTTATTTTACTCAGTCAGGTTGGTGCAGATTACTTTCACAATATGTAGAGAATAGAGAGACGGGCGTTTGTCAATAAAAGGTTAACATTTATTGAACAGTCTTTCTTCTCGTACAAGAGAAATGAATTGCCACAATTGCAAGACTTGTTATTATAAAAAGTACGTACAGTAAGATAAGTATTGCAAAATAATACTGGAAAAGCATTGATATGGTTTCTTAGCCACAATGGTTTAAAAGTAATAAAACATATATACATTCATATATACATTAGGCTAAAATACTCAACTGGTGCTTCTAACTACGCCTACCCCAGTGTACCTGACCTAAGCCTAATACGTGGGAGGGGAGTAAGTAAGTAGCTTTAGTTTAAGTTGGTTTTGCCAAGGTTTGCTTCAAGAATTCTCTGTCAAGGGTTTAGTCAACACCATACCTCTGGAATAGAATGATGGAGGTCTGGTATCTCCCTCAGGGCTCGATATCCCAGTCACCCGCAAGGGTAGACCAGAAACGCTGGAGCTGGATTTCTCGGCAGGAGAAAGACAGCGTCTCTTCTCAGCGCGTCGAGGAGGAGGAGGAGGGGCAGCGTCCGTGGGCAGCTTGCATCTGCTGGGCTCTTGCAGAGGGACGGCTGTTCAGCTCCTAAGTTCACCACACCATCGTTCGCTAGTTAGCAGCGATAGCAGTAGCGATAGCAGCTATGATATCTTCAGCATAACAGCAGCTTCAGGCGACGGGCAACAGGGGACTTGCTTAAGGCCACGTTGGTAGTATTTATACCTGAAAGGTGCCATGTTTGACGTAAGTTTGCTGGACATAAGACGTCAATAAGATGTCACTAGGAAGTGATCGTCTATCAGTGCTCATTAGAGTTCTATTACTAATCAAAACACAGCAAGCGGGGATTTCCAGGTTTGCTGAGTTTTTATCTTGTTGAAGAACTCAGAGTGTTAATCTAGGAATCTCAGATAGTGACTTCTGCTCTGTCATTGCACTAATTGGTTGCAAAGGAAGTGGCAGAGAAAGCTATTCTGGAATGTGGCTCTGTTCGTGTGAGGCCAGAGATGAGTTACTGAATATTGCACTTGAACGGTTATGCCAATATAGGGAATAAATGGATTTATAGCCGAATAGGGGCATAAGGTCACAGTATCGATCAGGATCCTAGATAAGCACGCAACACGCTCTGGTCATCTCCCGTTTAGACTATGGGAATGCCCTTTATAACGGCATCCCGGCCTATAGTCTACGGAGATTGCAATTGGTACAAAACCAGGCGGCCCATCTAGTCTACTCTCTCCCTAGATTTCACCGTGTCACTCCTCTGCTAAAGGAACTCCATTGGCTCCCGGTTCGTGAGCGAGCATTATTCAAACTGGGATGCATGACTTTCATGGCCCGTTTGGGTCTCGCTCCCGCCTTCATCTCCTCGGTGGTACAGCCATACGTGCCCTGCAGAGAATTGCGCTCATCTTCCCTCTGCTTACTCACTGTACCACGTTTCAAGCGCAAGAAATGGGGTGGAGGTAAATTATCTTCCTTGCCCCCGGTGTTTTGGAACTCCCTTCCCATTCATCACAGATCCTCTACCCAGTATCTTCCTTTTCATAAGCTACTTAAAACCTTCCTCTTTTCTCAAGCCTTTCATTTGTAACTCCTCTCCCATTTCAGCTTAGCGGTCCTTTTATATGTTCCATCTATGCCTGTACTTATAAGCGCCAAGAAACCGCATGGTGTACGCCGCGCTATATAAATACTTTAAATTCTAGGAATTAGCATTTAAAAACCTTGCAAATTCACTGAAAAAACCATAGGTTTCAGGCCTTATATAGTTAGGAATTAGCATTTAAAAAACCTTTGAAATTCACTGAAAAAACCATAGGTTTCAGGCCCTATATAGTTAGGAATTAGCATTTAAAAAACCTTTAAAATTCACTCAAAAAACTATAAGTTTTAGGGGTGTTATAGTTAGCTGGACATTTCACTCATACAAAACCATTGAAATTGCTCCTATATAGTTAGTTGTACTAACTATATTTCGCGCACCCGCAATCCACTGCTGATGATGTCACATATTACATCATTCATGACATGGTCAGTGACATCACTGATGACATCTCAAATGACATCACTGATGACATAACTGTTGACATCATCCATGTGACAATCACATACACCTTTTCACACACTAGTAAAATATTTCATCACTCTTTGTAAAATACAGAGTATCATATTTGAATTCATTGTTTCAGCAATACAAGTATCTAAAAACCCACTCAGTGATTCATAGATGTATACACACATCTAATCACTTACCTGTAGATTCACTCATACATGCTGTCAATGAACAATAGAACACTATCAAAAATACTTATACACCTAAATCGACATTACACACCAGCACACATCCTATTCACATATGAAGTCATCCTACTCACTCATGCAAACAATGGATCATACTTACATATTTACTTAGCTACACACTTATAAAAACACAACTTAATATATTCATTTAGAAAGTAAGTCATACTTAGTGAATTGCAAAATCAATATTACAAGTATAAAGTTATCCATACAGTCACTCACACAATCATTGAGTCTTCTGTATACTTATTTATATACAACAACTGACACATACACTGCCTTTTATTTTTCTAGTTTTTTGGACATGTACCATTGAGAAATATATTTGCTCATCACCACACCCATAAAGAGATTCACTCACCCAAACAACTGTTAGAACATGTAGTTTTAACTTCATATATCTACTGAATCAACTATTCTCGCATCTTTGGACAGTCACACACCCCCCACCGAACCACACATACTTTCACTCTTCCATACAAATACTCAGGTAACTAATTAATAACTAATATAGACTTTCACATAGCTAGTAACCAACTGTAGAACCAGTTTACACAACAACTGACAAAGTGATACAGATATTCAAACAGTTTAGTCACTATCCACTATATTCAGTGAAATATAATAAACTGCTCAAGAAAACAGTCAATTACACTGCTACTAAATCCTCCCTCCAAATATTTATTTATATATATCCACTCATTCTTCAATGCAAATTGCTATATATGTAATGCATATTTAAATACCGAAGCAAACCACATTCACTGGATGATGCCATCAGTGATGTCATCAGTGATGTCACTGACCATGTCATGAATGATGTAATATGTGACATCATCAGCAGTGGATTGCGGGTGCGCTGTATGAGTGAAATGTCAAGCTAACTATAACATCCCTAAAACATAGTTTTTTGAGTGAATTTTAAAGGTTTTGTAAATGCTAATTCCTAACTATATAGGGCCTGAAACCTATGGTTTTTTCAGTGAATATATATATATATATATATATATATATATATATATATATATATATATATATATATATATATATATATATATATATATATATATTCACTGAAAAAACCATAGGTTTCAGGCCCTATATATATATATATATGTTTATATTTAGAGACAGAATGAAGATGCTATTCAGGTCTACAATATTTTTTTTCTGTATATTTCTGTACTTTACGTAGTGTGTTGTATGTAACCTTAATTTTTTTGTTCACAATATTTTTGACACAATATTACTGTATTGCTACATTTTTGTCCCCGATATTTTGTCATACAACCCACACAGGGAAACCCCAACTTCTGGCCTTCCCATAGTGCGAGACGTGAGACTCCATCTAGAGTCAAACAGGGCCTTCACAAACGAGAGCCTTGAATTTCAAAATTCAACCAGTAAGTCATACAATTATAATTTTTTTCTCTTGAGCTCTATTTGTATTCCTTAGATTCATACATTCTTTATTGTGCGCTTTTCCATTGGGTTACGCCACTGACTGAATGGTGTTGACACATAGGAGATGTGGCAGTGAGATGCAATGTCTTTTGTCACCAGACCTCTTGCTTAGCAGGATATTTTTGTTGTTGATAAATACGTGAAAATACATTAATATTGATGAGTCCTGAGCCCTTGCTGCTTGCCAGACAACGGCAAGAGGTTCCTGATACTAATGGGCCGATTCACAAAGGCATTTATGAGTAGGAGAAGTAGTACACCTGAAATACTACTTCCCCTACTCCTAAATATGTTTGTGAATCATCCAACTTCCTACTAGTAGAAGTGCAAAGGGGACACATCCATTTTTTATTTGTATTAATTGCATATGTGTTTTATATTTATTCCCATTTTACCTGTTTGGGGGCAATTCACTAAGGTCTTTAAGAGTACGTAAAGCAGTAACACTGGTGTTCTACTTCGGGTACGCATAAACACATTAGTCTACTGCCCACTATGAATCTACTGGATGGTTTGGTCCTTAAGACACAGACACGCAATGCCCATTGGGCTAAAAGGGCTTCAGATCCCCACTGTACGTCTCAGCCTGGGCTGCTGCAGCTCGAGCTGCGGTGGGTTTGGCTAGGCAGTGTCTTGAGTCCAATCTCTGGTACGCCTGAGTTTTTCACAGGTCTTTAAAGACCATTTGCATATTTACATACCTTTGTAATTTGGTTAATGAGGCTTAGTTTTTTTTTCTGGTTCCAGTACTCCCTGGGACCCCACTCTGCCCAATCCATACATTTATATTTCACATTTACTGCCATAGTGTGAGAACGCATTTAATGGAAAGGAATAATAGGTAGGGTTGACAAAAGAAAAATGCCAGCCATCTGTTGTTTCAAGAGCCCGCAAAGACTGCGTCATGACACTAAGGGCTCCATTATGATGTCGGGCAGATCGCCACCGCCATGGTGGCGGTGGCGATCCGCCACCCTTTCCCCCCCGCCACATTACAATGGCGGGAGGGACCGCAGCGGTGGCAAACACAGCCCGCCAATTTTCCGCCCCGGTCGCCTTGCAGCCGGGGCGGAAAAGGGTTCATATGGTGGCAGTGTCTATCAGACACCGCCAGCCATATTTGCATGTGTGGCTATAGGTGCCTTTCCGCAGCGGTGATCCCGCCACGGAAAGGCAGGCGGTCGTTGCCATTGGGGGCCCCTGCGGGCCCCCATGTTGAAGGCCGAGGTGGTGGTGCACAGGGGGGTACATTTGCATATACAAAGCGGCAGGCACCGCGCGGTGCCTGCCGCTTTGCATATGCAAATGTGAAAATGCATTTTTTGCATTGTGGCGGGCGGTGCAGAGTGCACCGCCCGCCACAATGATACAACTACAGGATGTGCCCGCCATTGTGGCGGGCACATCCTAATAGCCCCCACGGGACCCCCGCCCTTATGGCGGGCGGTCCCAATCACCAGTAGGATGACGGGCGGACAAAGTCCGCCCGTCATCCTAATCGGCCCCTAAATATGGTTATAAATAAAAAAGTATCTATTCATTTGTAATGTGACTTTTCTGTCTTTGTTCTCTTTAATTATCAGTCATGGATCATTCAGGTAGCCCTAGAACACAATTAAAAGTGCTTTCTATTTGTATTTGCCATTTGAAGTATATACAGACAAGTGCTGAAAATATGGCTTTAGGTGACTGTTTATTTTTGTACCGTCGGGGACATCAAAATAATGAGCTGACAAACCTAATCATAAGACTGGAAGTTTGTTGCAGGATCAGCACATTATTTATTTCCTCCACCCACAATCCCTGATTATTGCCATAACAGCAATAATTTGACTTATATCTGAAACCCTATGCCAACGTCAATAACATAACAACAGGTGTTTGAGAATGCACCCTGCATTAAGAAAACTCACTCCTCATTCTCGCCTTTCACTTTCACTTTCACACTCACCCTGCACTCACAGCGATCAGAATACGTACACACATTCATCATCATGCACTCACTTCATTCACCCGCTCACCCTGCACTCACAGCAATCACTCTGCACTCACAGGGCACTTTTGTAGTTCATCCTGCACCTCACCCTGCAGTTACACAAGCACACTACTCACCCTGTATTAATGTGACACTTCACTCACTTGTCCCCTTTAATGCTCTATCTGCAATCTCACTCAAACATGCCCATCATTAACCATGCACTCACTTGTCCCACTCTGCACTTACGTCTGCAACCAAATTCATATGGTAACCTTACTCACCCTGCAGTCACTCCTTTTACCCTAATCTCACACTATTGCATCACTCACCTTGCACTCACATGCCTGCCACCCACACAGCGCAGATAGTTATTGTGCCTGCTACAAAGAACGTGTACCATGCAGATCACAGTACTGAGTGTGAGTAAACTATGAGTGGTGCTATAAAAAAATGAAATGTTTGTCAGAAAGGTGCTATAGAGAGATGAGATGCATTGATAATGAGTGGTAGTGAGGGAATTCATGGAGAAGGAGGAAATGTGGGAGGGGGTGCCAAAAAAGACTATAGCACCATGTGCGACCAATGCTAAGGCCAGCTCTGTGTTGGGAGTGTTAGCTCCCCCCCCTTTGAAGTTCGGGTCTAGTTGCACCTGTTAAGACGCCATTATGGACAATAAGGTGCTCGTTCTCCCTCACACAAGGCTCATCCCTCATGATGAATTACTTTTCAGGGCCTCTCTCTGATTCTCACTTTAGAAAATTATTTTTCCTTGAGGACTCACAAACATGACGAAAAACGAGACTGATCATTGCACATACATAAGAAACAGAAGAGTGTAGCACTGACGGGCATTTTATCATCAAACCAAGCCCTGAGCAAAATATATATTTTCTATTGTAAATTCGCTTACATTTGGAGTGTTGCTGTATATTTATTCAGTATGCCACACACAATTATGTGAGAATGTGCTTTTAGCAGGACCTTTGTGGGAATACACGATTATTCATTTCTTGCCCTGAGCTTAGAAACAAATATACTTTGGAGTGATGAAGGAGCAGGGCTCGGTGATGCACGACTGTAATTGTCTTTCCCTTAGATTATCTCATTAATTCTATCCTTCCTTGAACCAGACCTGCAAGAGAATTTATAACTACACGTGGCTTCTCAGACAGAGCAACTTCCCCTGACATGAACGCTTTCAATGTTTGTTTTTGTGCAGAAAAAGGATGTTGACTTCCAGTCAAGGCCATTTAACCACATCTCCTCAGTGGTTAGAAACAGGCTTAACATATACTCTAAATTATAAGGATTATAACATGGTGTAGCTGAATTATGTATTAGAGGTTCCAATCATGAATTTACAAATAACATCTTAATTAAAACACACCAATTAAGTGTAATTGTCTGCCCCCTAGGAATGTTTTGGAGGATGGTGAATTGAGGAGAACTAAAACAGACAAAATTATTTGTCATCACTGTGAAAATATTAGTGCTTTCTGTGACTCAGAAAGACCTTGTTCCTTATTTACTAATCTTCCACGCAAGGCAACGCATCAAGGGAAGTTGTGCCTGCATTATGGACCATCCTGCACAAAATCTATTCTTAGAGGCTTCTGCAGCACACATGCAAAGAGAAAGTAAGAAAGAGAAAAAATGTAGACACACCATTTTGGTGCAGAACCATGCTTATTGACTTTAGTAAATATGGTTTTGTGTCAAAATACATGAATGGATGCACAGGAATGGCAATTCTCCAACCACACCTCCCTGATGCAATGTAATCAAAGTCAGCACCACACGCTGCCTTACTTTTGGGATGCGATCTAGGGGTGGGCAGTAAACTCCACTCCACTGGCAGAGGTTTGCCACACAGCACTCCACTTAAAGCATTGAGTTCAGCTAAAACTCTGCCAACCAGAGTTTACTGCTCAGCACTGCTTGTGTGTAGGAAACAGCATTTACAACGCTGCCATTACATCGCGCTTCTATTACAACAAGGCCTGCGTTGTTAGTACACAATGTATTTACATCGCAAGTCATTACAACAACTTGCACTAGGGGGTGCTGGGGTATTGGAAATTAATTCCAACACCTTCCCACCTGTTGCGCAAACCCGAGTAGGAATAGTAATTAATACTATTCCTAAGTTGAGCGCGCCCCCTTGTGCAAGTCGTTGTAATTACTTGTGATGTAATGCATTGCGTACTAACAACACAGTCGTTGTAATGATTGTGTTGTAAAAGCATGAGTTGTAATACATCACGATGTAATGAGCCATATTCTTTTTGTGCTCACCTGAATGGGATTTGTCGTGCTTCTGTTTTGGCCTGTTTCCATGAGGCACAGGGTCAAGACTGGTTTGCATATGGCTGGGTCTAAACTGGGGTGGAATGGTGAACAAAAGAACAATGGATTTATCCCAGATCTCTTGACTGGGAGTGAATGTTTGATTCATTTAGCATTCCATCCACCATTTGTTTGCGTAGCACTTTTTGCCGTATGTGGGATTGGTATGCCCAGACGTGGGTCCCTTGCTCACTGTGCCACTGGATTCAAGCTAGCCTGGATGAAGAAGGGTGACATACACTCAAACTGGCCAGGATGCTTATTTCCAGTCCAGGGAGGACCTGGCTTGGCAGTTCTGCCTGGACTGTTCCAATGAGACACAGGGTCATGACTGATTTGCAGATGGCTGGGTCTAAACTGGGGTTACATGATGAGCAAAAGAACAATGGATTTATCCCAGATCTCTTGACTGGGGGTGAATGTATGATTCACCCCCAGTCAAGCATTCAGTTCATCATTTGTTTGCATAGCACCATGTTAATGCAGCAGCATTGTGCACTATGCAGCAGAGAGCCTCTGAATCTGCGTGCTAATCATGATACGTCACCTACTCTTGCATTCCGTGCAGTCCTATACATGCTCTCCCTCACTTGGAGTCCTGCTCCTTGACCTATGCCACTCAGAGTCCTACTGTGTGCTACAGGCTGACCACAGCTTTGGACTGCCCTGTTATCTGAGTCAGGTTGAGAACAGAGGATGCATCGGGTGTAGGGTGGCCAACTTTTATGGGTCAATTTGCAGTACATGTTGCACATGTCCAGACATATTGCACTCATGGAGATGCTAGAAGACGTTTGTTGGAGGCCCAAGGTTTACAGTGCATTTGTGGGGTTTTAATCTAAAGCCCTATCATCTAAATCTGAGCACTTTGAAGTTTTGCTTGTTGGGAGATCTGCAGAAGACATGACTCATTAGCCCTGTGCCTTGTTTCTCAGAGAAGACCAGTGTTCTCTCTGGCCAGACGGCAGCGGGGGAACATTGGCTAACACAATAATGTAAGGTATAGTTTGTGGGGGAAGGTGCAAAATATCAGTGCCACTTATAATTAAATCATTTATCTGCCGACTCCCAAGAGTACTTCGGCTTGCGGTCTATTATCTGGTTTAGCATATACCTGACCAACCGACTCCAAGTTTGAAGAGTCCGTGGCCGTGCCTCTTTTCGGAGTAGACCCTGACTCTGCAATGGGGGCTCACTATCATACAATTGAGTCCTCCTTTGATCCAACCCATCCTGTAACGTCACCTTTGGTGGGGGGATCAAGGTCCGCACACCCCCTCCATGGTCCTAATCGTCCCAATCGGCCTATGCATGCAATCTCTTGGTGAAGGAGGTACGTTATTGGTTTTCTCTTTTAAGCAGTATAGCCTGGTCTCTATATCAATCAACTTTTGTAAGATGGGATTTAGATGTGTTGATATTAATGCTTCCAGTTTGACCCAGATAGCCCCCCGTCCCCACTGTTGATGTTGATACCTCCTCTGCTTGAACTGTAAATGTAAATTAATACTTGTATAGCGCACTACTCACCCGCAAGGGTCTCAAGGCGCTTGTACGAATATCGCTGTGGAACCCATCCTGGCTTTCACTGTGAGGCGTCCACTCCTGGGCACCCCCAAGGTGGAGGCCAGGCATCCTTAGCATTGTGGGGGCCATTGTGGAGATTAAGCAACCTATTGCCCAGAGTTGCAGAGTGGTACTCCATGATTGGAATAGGCACCGAGGCGAGAATTATCATGTCCGTGGAATTTTGAGCCCAAGACCCGCCGAGGCGGGGAATTTAACCCTGGTCCCGGGCTAGACCTCGGCATCAGGGTCTGCCGCTCTAACATTGAGCCACACTTCTCCACTGTGCACCAGTTGACTTCTGAACTTAGGTCATTATCTACCTGGTCATGCTCTGCACTCAGGGGTTTAGACGAAGAGTGATTCTGTTTTGATGGTTTAGTTGCTACCTGTCCCTTTTTTTCCTTTGCTGCGGTACCACACTCCCTCCACCCTTATTCTAATACTTCTGCCCTAATATCATATACCCAATACGGGTTTAGGAAGGGAATGGGAACAATTGAGCAGTGCCTCAATCTGTCCATGATCATGGGTAAGGACATGAATGCCAGGGGGGCATCGATCCACTTGGCCTTCATGGACTTACTGGTCACTAATATAAGATCTGGGCTTTGAGGAATCACTCGTTACCCTCCTACGTAGACTTCATGCTTCACCCTCTGTTACGGGCCAGGGGGAGAAATGATCAAGCCCATTGCTTCAACAGAGGGAATACAACAAGGCTGCATATTGGCTCCTTTTCTGTTTTTTGTATACACCAATGGCCTTGAACAGGTTCTGCTAAACCAACATCTGGATTTCCCAAAAATAGAAGGCAAACACGCACCTCTGCAGACTTATGCAGACGACACAGTTCTGATGGCTTTGACAGCCAACGGCCTTCAGGGGTGTCGGGACGCTTTTACTGAGTTTATATTAGACCTAAAAGTGAACTTTAAGAAATCTTTTATTATGGTTTGTGGGCCAAAAATAACAAAAACACGAACATACACAGTCAAAGCAAAAGTTATTGACAAAGTGAAGAATTTTTCCTATTTGGGGAATGTTTGTAACTTTAATTTAAACTGGGACCAACTTACAGTATCCAGGGAACAACAAATGAGTAGAGCCATTGAGGGGCTGTTTCGCTTTGCAGCAAAACTTGGCCACGAGCCTGTAGCTGAGTTGATATTCTGTATAGATCCAAATGTCTGTTGGGGCCACTTATGGGGCTGGAGTATGGGGATACCATAAGAGCTTACAAATTCAAACATCAGAGAATACATTTTTAAAGAGACTTTTACTTTTACTTATCCCTAATAGCTCCCCTACATCATTTTGCCATTCTGAGGCGGGCATGGACTATATTATAGACAATATACACGTTGCCCCTCTTTTTCTATGGCGTAAAATTTGGTTCACAGAAGATCTTTCCTTCTCACAATGCATTTTAGGAGATTGTATGAATCTAGATAATGCAATGACAGTCCCGTGGTTACGCTACGTCAAACAACTTTTTACAAGATAGGTCTAGCAAACTGTTATGACAAGCCAGAGACTATACGACCTAACATTAAAATGGTTATAAAAGATGCATATCGATCTGAATTGAGACTATCACAACAGGCCACAGGAAGATTGGACTGTTTTCCCCCAAATCAGCAACACATTTATTTGTCAGTTAGCCCACTCACGTTTTTTAAAGACTAGATTTCACTTAGGCACCCTGCACTTTCTTGTTGCTTTTCCAACAGGTGGGGTGGTGTGAGAGACTATCCCCATGTCCATGTAAGTACTCAGAACAACAAAGTACAATGCATATCATGCTATTTTGCACATTGCGTTTCCTTAAACCGATTTTAAATACAATTCGTCCTTGCTCCTATAAGGAGGGTTTTAGTTATTTATGGTCACTATCAACTGTTTCCATTTGCAGCTCTGTGCTTAGTTTTATCAAAATTGTTTTTATAATAAGGAAACGGTATGCAATGTAAAAGTAATTTTTAGGGGCCATGTGATCAGACCGCAAGCTGTCTTTGCCCTGTATTTTTTAAATTTTTTGGTGTAGAAACTTTTATTCTTGAATGTATTCTTTTTTTCTGTGAAGTTTGGTGATTCATTCGATTTGAATAAAGTTATTTGACTGACTGACTCATTAGCCATTTCTGGAATTAGTCAAAAACGAATGTAGAAACAGAAGTGCTGGCATGGCCTTGGAATCTATATTGGATTGCCCCTGTTGATTATTTTCTCCTGCCTTGTATTTCTTCCCTGTGGACTCAACCTTCTTTGAAGCCACCTGTGCTCAGTGTTTAACTAGTAGTGTACTCAAAGAGTATGAAGACACATGGCCAAGGGTAGAGACTGTCTCTTAAACCAGCCAGTAGTGTGAGCCTGATTTGGTAGTTCGGTTCCACTAGTATTTTTATTTGTACCCCTGGAGGGAGAGAGGCTATGTGCCCTGTATTTCCCACAAGGGAACGCAGCATTCTTTTAGTCCATGCACCATATTTGTCTGAGATGTTCGAGCAGCACAACTGCATAATCACTTCTGTGCTACCATGTACACTTATGTTCAAGGGTCGCTGTTGCTTCTTTTTGCAAGTAGATGAGATGATTGACTCTTGGTACCAGTTAATTTCACCTTCAGAACATCTGTACCAGGGTATTTTCCTTCCTTTCCACAGTGTGCAGTGTTTTGTATACTGTGAGTGAAACAGTTTAAGTACGGTGAATGGTGCCCTAAGATGGACACAGTGAATGCCTGCATAAAATGGTTTCTCTCCAGGTTGCCTACATCCATCCCCACAGGACATGTGAAACTACACCTTCCTTTTCCAACAAGGCCCAGCTCCAACCTCTACTGATTTCTTGTGAGGGAAATAAGCCTTTACCTTGCAGCCTATACCATGAAGTGCATTTAACACACAGCCTTTACCACACATGCCTTTATCATGTGGATGACTTTACCACGCATGCCTTTACCATGTATGGTAAGCATATAAGACTTTGTGCCCTAAATTAACTATAACTCACTCCCCAGCCATGGACAGTTTTGTTGACAATTATATCAGTTCAGTTGTCATTAGTGGTGTTATAAATTATGGCAGAGAACATTTCATGAGTGATGCACTATGTGAGTCATAAGCACAAACATCTCTCAGTGCTTCGTTTCCCTCACTTAAGACACCTCTTATCTGTGGGCTTCTGACTTCTCCAACCTTGTGCTGAACTGCATGTTTACACAGCCTGACTCCCTTCAATGTACTCTGGTAGACTAGCACTTCATTAACTGATGCGGAGGTGGATGACCCACTGATAGGCCACTGAAAGATTAAGCAAGTCTCAAGACAGATGAATGGCTTTTGTTCAGCTGATGGTCCTCTTGGGCCCTGGATTCCAAAATGAGCCAAGTTTTCATGTGGTTTCTGCCTGCCAATACACTCTAACTTCATGCAATAAGAGTTCAAAACAAATAAGTAATTTGATGTAAAGAAGGAAAGAGGAAGAGATACCCATCTTGTGCTGAAGTGTACAATGTGCATCTAGAAACCCGAGCCCAATCCCAGCTGCTCTATTTCATCAAATTGTGTGATTCTATGCAAAACTGTCATTTCATCGAGCCTCCTTTTTCTTCATTATTATATATGACAGCATGTTTAAGTACGTTAGGTCCAGGATGTGAGCTGTACAGAATTCTGTTGTGTTGGATTTAATAGGCTATAAGGTTGGTCCAGAGATGGGCGAGCCACTGAAAGCTCGAACTAGGTGCCTAGCTCTGCTTAGCTGGAGGTCCTCCTGGACACCTAAGCCCAAAATGAGCTA
Organism: Lissotriton vulgaris; assembly: GCF_964263255.1. Lineage (NCBI taxonomy): Eukaryota > Metazoa > Chordata > Amphibia > Caudata > Salamandridae > Lissotriton > Lissotriton vulgaris. Next base: position 103,392,360 of record NC_141694.1, read on the forward strand.
CATTTTCTCAGGAAGTGATGTGGCCTCATAGCTATAGCTGCTGACCATGTAACATGGAAAACTGTGGGGCATATTTTCAAGGGGGTTTATCTCCGCTTATTTGGCTTTAAAAGCCAAGAAAGCGGAGATAAAATTGTCTCCCTATTACCTAGCTGTCGCTAACACCAGTTAGCAACAGCTAGTAGGAGATAGCGACCATCTTGGGCCCCAGCTTGCATTTCAGTGATATTTATCACTAATGACATGCAAAGTGGGCGTGCCAAGATGTTAGCGACTGAAAACAGTCGCTAACATCGCTATCTCCTATTACCAACTTTTGGAGATATTCGCGCTAAGCGCGAATATCTCCAAAAGCTAACACCTGCCCTGAGCAGTTCTTAGCCATGTAATCCAATGGGAGGTGGATAACATGGCTAAGAGCATTAGCTTGGTAATGCATGAATATCACTGACTTTTCAGCGATATTCATGCATTGCGGCGATTTTTATCACATTTGTGATAAACCTTGGTAATAATAAGGTTTATTTGCGGTAAAAATCGCCGCAGCTCAGCTGTAAATGTTTGTCCCTAATCAAGCAATAGCGATAATTATCGCTATTGCTTGGTAATATGCCCCTGTGTTCGAATCTCTTTACATTTCACTGAGCTGGAAAAAAAACATTTTTAGAAGGCGCTTTCTGTTATGTCCTAGGGTAAAGTTTGCACTGTGTGAATCTGCCAAAAATAAAGTGTGATTTCTGCCTGTCATGTCACCTACTCTCTAATCTCATCATCCAAGAATACGAACAAAGCATTAACCCTTGATGTCAGAGATATCCATCTAGTGGGCTAATTGCAGTGCGAAGCTGAAAGATCTGGGGTCAATCCCAGCTTCACTGCTTGACCAAATTGTATGATCAAAGGAAAATAATGTATTTCATCAAACCTGGTATTTGTTCATTATATCATAGGAGTGCACCTTTGAATATGTCCATACAGGGTGTGCTATGTTCAAAAACCTCTATGTACCTGCTTTAATAACTTAAAATGTTGCTCTATTTATAATATAACTCTAATCCACATATAAGGTATCCATGACAATTGACTTGACTACTAGTGAACTAATAGCTTTGTCATCCCGGCTGGGGCAGGAATGCTTCCCAGTGCATGTTTAAAAACTTTTAGTTTTAATAAATTCTGTAAATGCAATCTGATGTACTAAGGTGGGAAGCTTCTGTGTTTAAAAGAAACACCCTCTATTGAAGTTTAAAGACACCTTATCATATTCTAACATAATGTCTGTTTCATGAGCCTTCCCTTGGCTGGACTCTGCTCTCCCTATTAATTTATTGACTCACCCATCACTATGTTACTCGAAGTAGGATAAGAATATAGGCCACATACTTGGTACACGTGACAACCGACTTGCCCTTGCATTGTCGTCAGAGCCTGATGCCTGAATGTGTCAAAGTTCATGTTTTAAAACTAGCATTTTTGATGAGTGTGTCTCAGTGCATTGATATGACATTATAAAACTGGGGATCTTTGGACAGCAGGATTTGCTATTTATTTTTGGAACGGGGCTTTGAGACTGGACTTTCTCAGCATTAAGTGATGTACCAAACGCCTGCCTGTTTTTTCTCTCTATGCTTTGTCCCCTTAAGCTAGATATTTAGGGTCCACACCTCTGGAGTGCTGGTGGGGTCGATGGGCAATGGGAAGGCAAACATCAGAAAAATAGCTCAAGGCTACTTGTGAATGAAGAGGCATTAGCAAGAGCTCCCTTTTAATTCTCTCAGTCAGACTCATGCATATCCTCCACCTCCAGGCTAATTTCATGTCCGACCTCCTTCCCAGCTGGTTTCTTTGATCCTTTTTGCAGTGCGGCCCACCGAGCGACATAATAGTTTTCAACGGTAGTCTAAAAAACATGCAATTACAACAAAGGCTCTCCTGGTTTCTGAAGCGACCTGTCCGCTCCATGAAAGATTCTGGACGCTTCAGGGTAGGAGGGTGCGTGCACTTTCCGGAGTACTACATATTTATAGGTTCCCCAAATCGTTGTTCTCAGCCGTTCCCAATACCACGATGCCGGTGCCAGGTGGCGGCGACAGCAGCCGTAATTGTATTTTATCATGGTCCTTAGTCAATCCTCCAATGACGGAAATAAGGAGCGGCACACCAGGAGACTGCACAAAAGATTTATTGTGCGCCAAGTTTAAGAAGACGATATATAGTTACAGTAACGTTATAGTTTGGTGAAAATTCAGTGACAACATAATATTTGAAATGAAACAAAATCCCACTGAAATTCACCAGTTGTATTTATCTTTAGTAACTATAACTCATGCCTAAAAGGAACTATAAAACATGCCTGCCATACATAGTGTGGTCATCAATGATGTCATTTCAGATGATGCAGTGATGTCATCCAGGGTGTCATACAAAATATCATGAGCAATGTAATATGCCAGGTAATTAAAAGTGCATGGCGAGGTCATGAGTTTTAGTTACTTTAGGGCATAAATTATAGTTACTTGAGATAACTATAACTGGTGGATTTCGGTGTTTTTTAGTTTAAACTGTTATATTGTCACCAAAATGTTCCCCTAACTATAACGTTACTTTAACCTTTGCTTTTTTCAGTGAATTTGCACTTTTTTTTAAGGTCCAGTAAGATATAATTACAATTCCTAACAATAAAATGACTTTAACCTTTGGTTTATTCAGTGATTTTCTAGGGCCTTAGGCGGTATGCTACATAGGTTTGGCCACAGGTTGCTTCAACAAGAAGACAACCCCACTCCATGCACGGCCTTCTGGCATGCGCAGTGTTTGGTTAGTCTTGCAGGTCCTGTCCACATTCAGGCAGACTTCCTGACTGTGTCTAAGAGTCACAAACCCAAAATATAAACTGTGGGCATAATGGCTTCATCAAGGGATGTGCATGTCAGTATATATGTCAGTATATATAAAGCAGATCTATCATCTGAAGAACCAGGTTTTAGAACCCAGCGGCGCCACGGGAATCGCCCGAAGTCTTCGAATTCTCCTGTCTTGGAACACAGAGACACGGGATACTTCTCGGTGACGTCAAAGATCACATTTATTGGCTGCAACCAGGAACAGAACTTCTACGAAGTACGACACAAGTAGATTCGTCAGAATCTGCTCAGTTTTCGTATTGCGAAATATCGTCTTTTATGCCAAAAATCACATTCCTGACAAACACTCATTATTTACAAACCGTCCAATCGTAGGTAACTTTGCAAAAGGTATCGCATGACGACAAGCCCACTTTTCAGTTGTCCAGCCCACCATCAATTACACGGGAAAGCCCAACATTCTTGCTCAGACAGGCCGGACAAACCCATAATAAAGGACCACAACCCAAACCATAAACAGACCATAAAACAAGGAGCAGAAACAGATGAGAAGCAAGATAAAGGGGTGTGTGCGTGTACAATAAACTCAGCAATGTCCTGTTCTTTGATCTCTATCTCGACCAACTACCGGACAAGGAACTGGCTTAACAAGGCTAGCTTCAGGCAACGGGGTCAGTTGGCTCAGGTCACCTAGGAGTCAGCTAAAGGTGTATGTGTCCCAAAGACTCGTTCGGCCGTAATCATCGGCCTATGTGAGGGCAACCAAAAAATGGCTGCCGTACACAAAATGGAACCCGAGGGTTCAGATCGAAAACCCTGAATAAGTAGTGAATCCATCGGTCTAACATGGCGAAATCACTCGTACATTCCGCACTCACTAGTTACAGTCCGTTGCTACCAAATTCGTAATAATACCATGACCTTTATAAAACAGGTTCAGAATTCACGGATCCTCACATCTTGCTCCAAAAATCACTTATATTTTTTATCAAATGCATATTTCAGTTTTCACACAATGCAATGTTTAATAATGTTGAATATTATAAAAAGATATTTCATAAAGTTTAAAATTCAACATGTAAATAAATGAGTGGCTCCTAGCGCCTATTTATTATTCATTTCTATTAGTTTATTTTGCATAAACCAGTGCCCCCCCTGAAGAGTCTCATGGGGGTGGGGCACTGCACCAGTGTTATGCCGTTTGTGCTTCTCTTAGGCTCTAACTTTGTGAGTGAGCTTCAGTTATCAGTAAGAGTGCTGTTACTTTTTAAGCATTTTATCTGTTTAGAGCACAAAACAACAGCGTTGTTAGAACTTGCAGGGTGAAGCTCTGTAAACCTCTGATAAAGTAAAAGAAATTAACAATCTAGGAGTATCTAAAAATAATTATGGTTGCACAATTATATACGGAGCTGTGAACAGTTGCTGCTGTTCTATTTCCCACACCTTATAACTATGAATCACAAAATACAATTTTGTGTGACGTATAAATAATGCGATTCTATTTTTTCTTTTTGTGCAATATTTGGTGGTACTGTATCACCCACAAACATAGTGAGTTGTGATGCTTTAGTGGAGGTAGATGACAACATCTCCTTGTTTCTTATTCTTCTTGCTGTCTGTCTGCATGTCTAAGCAGAAATGCCTCAAGAGAATTGTGAAACTAGATATGTGACAAATGCACTATGCTACCAACATCCGCAGTGCAACTTATAAAAATGTGAGAGTGAACTGTCTCATATTAGAAAGATATACAGACCTATTTATTCTCACATACAGATGGTGAAAATGTGTAACTTGTGAAAAGCATTGCAAAAGTCCCGATTTTAACATGACCCACTGCTCTTTCATACCACTTGTAAAACTTTTCATGAGAATTAAGCAAGCTATCCAAGACAAACTTTGCAACTATGCCTACCCCTAATCATGATTGTGTTGCTAATGACAACTTGTGAAACTCAGCGGTTACTGGAGTGTGCATTCCATAAGCATTCCACTGAATTATGGGACTTCATCACCGCCATTGCACCTGACACCATCTTTCATACCGAGACCTGGCTCAAACCCACATGCCCCACATCCTCCCCAGACAGTGCCACAGCAATCCCCGACAGATATAAAATCACTCACCTGGGCCGCTCCAACAAGCCGGTAGGAAGAACATCCATATCCACAAAGAGATCATACAGTGTACTACCACCACTGACATCACCATTACCTCCATGGAACATCTCAACTTCAAGCTCCACGCAGACGGCAAGACAACAATCAGATGCACCCTTTGCAACCAACCCGCTGATTAGTGCTCCAGCTACGGCAACACCATCACTGACTTCATAATGCCCTTAGCCTTAGATTCCAAGGACGACATCTTCCACATAGACGACCCTAACGACAAAAACACAGCACACCTCTTCGACACTATGAGCAGCCTCGGATTGACCCAGATCATCCATAACCCTACACACACACCACAGGTCACATGCTGGACCATATTTTCACCTCTGGCAACTGCATTAAATACAGCCATGTCACCGAACTCACATGGACCGATCACTCCATTGTCCCCTTCAGCATCTGCAGCCCCTGCACTGCCACTCCCAGGATGACCAATGCCCCCCACTGAAGATGGAACAGAATCTCAGGGACCAGCTGGGCGAACACCTTCACCTACTCCAACCAGGCTACTGCCACCAACTTCAAACAGGGAGTAAACAACTTCAATGCCTGGTTCACCAATTGTGCAGACAGCATTGTCCTCATCAAGAGCATTATCCGGAGAAAATCTAGCAAAAAAAGCTAACTGGTACCCCCCAAGAACAGGAAAACGAGAGAGGAAACAGTTGGAGAGATGATGGCACACCAGCAAGGACACCTATGACAGGGCAGGCTTCACAACCTCCCTCAACCTCTACCACTGCCTGCTGAGGACAACAAAGAAGACATCCCTTGCCTGAAACATCCAGAACCAACAAATCCAAAGAACTTTTCAACATGATTAAGGAATTCCCCAACCCGCCTGCCAGTGAAAACAACATCACACCCTCAAAGGAGGTGTACGACGACCTCGCCCACTTCTTCCACAACAAGATGGCAACCATATACAGAAACTTCAAACCTCAACCCAAACACATCCTTGACAGATACTGAAGAACCGGGTTTTAGAACCCAGCGGCGCCAGGGATAATGCCCGGTGTCTTCGAATTCCCCTGCCTCGGCAAACGGAGACACGGGACACTTCTTGATGACGTCAAAGACCAAATTTATTGGCTGAAACCAGGAACAAAGGTCTACGAAGCACAACATGGGTGGTTCGCTAGAGACTGCACAAATTCAATGAGCGGACCATGGTCTTTTATGCCAAAAATCACATTCCAGGCTAGCATCAATTACGTACAAACTGACCAATCAGATGATGACATTTCAAAAGTAGCGCATGGCGACAATCCCACTTTCCGTTGTCCAGCCCACCAGAAATGACCAAGCACATTCCAATATTCCTGTTTGATCAGGCAAGACAAACCCATCATAAAACCTCAACCCAAATCAATGATTAAGCCATAAAGGAAGGAACAGAAACAGATGAGAAGCAAGATAGAATGGTGTGTGCAGTGTACCATAAACTCAGCAATGTCCTGCTCTCTGATCTTTATCTGACCAGCTGCTTAACAAGGAACTGGCTCAGCGAGGTCAGCCTCGGGCAAGGGAGTCAGTTCGGCCAGGTCACACAAGAGTCAGCTAAGGTGTACGTGTCCCAAGGACTCGTTCGGCCATAGTCATCGGCCTATGTGAGGGCAGTCACACAAAATGGCTGCCGCTCACAAAATGGAACCCGAGGGTTCAAACGAAATCCCTGAATACGTAGTGTTCTCATTGATCGATTATGACGAAAACCCTCGTACACACCGCACTCGTGATTTGCGGTCCGCTGATACCAAAATTGTCTATATCTGACGACCTTTATTGCACGGGTTCAGAATCTCCGAACCACGGACCCTCAGATCCTCGGAACCACAGACCCTCCTTTTGCCCTTACATAGGCAATAAACCCAAACCCATATCAATCTGAATCTAGGTCTATTCTCGTCAGATCATCAAGATGTTGCTGTAGCATCATCCTAGTACTTAGCAACTCTCTCTGGACAGGTCTCCTTGCACACGAAGTAGCACAGAGGCCACAAATAGCAGGAGCACACTGTACACAGAGACAGAACAGGAAAAGGATAGCTAAGATCATCACAATGATCATCAGAACCTTCCATCCCCACGTGGATATCAATCCCCAAAACCATCCCATCAACGACCAATCTCCCTTGTCTATATGTATAGACTCGGAGATCTTATGTAGTCTGGAAATGGCCTGGAAGACGGTCGGAGCGTTGTCTGGAATGAAAACGCAGAAGCTCGATTGAATCAGCTTACACACTCCACCTCTGTCTGCAAGTATGACATCAAGAGCAACTCTATTCTGAAGTGTCATCAGTCAAACCGACTGGAGATCAGCAGTCAAGTTACTAAGGGCACCGGCAGTTTCGACTACGGTGGACTCAACCACTCTCGTCAACTGGCGAATGTTCCTGCTGTTAGCCATCGGTCCCCAGAATGGCAGAAAACCCTTAAAGAAATCTTCCAATTCTTGCTCTGCGGTATCTTCCTTACTGAAGACACCTCTAGCAACTCTCATCCTATGGTAATCTGCTGCAGCTGAAAAAGTGGGAGGCAACAGGAAAGAAACAAAACATGTTGCCGAGAGGTCAGGGGGCAACCATGTATACACTTTGTCGTAGCAGATGAAATAGGTACCCTTAGCTGCTAGAAACGCTGGGGAAGTCTGAGACGCAAATACGTAAGTCTCAGTGCAAATACTCTTCCCTAACTGAGTTCTCGGATTCTTGACATTACCCTGCAGACAATAGCGACCCTGATGGGGCACTATCCAAATCGGTGGAGAACTTTTCGCTCACTGGTTAGCACTCAGACTAACTCCATATCCAGTAACGTTCCAACCAATGTATGGTTGTCTCGCATCTCCCGGAATAGTCTCATACGAACTAGTTCCTTTAATCCTGTCAACTATACCCTTGGCCAGAGCACTATTCTTAGGATTTTCTTTCGTAGAACGTTGGGGGTAGACATTATGGGCATAAGTGAACATTGTTCTATATGCCCAAATACAACCATTAAGACTGAAAGGCAAAACCAAGTACGGAATACCTTTATCGGTCGTATGGGGCATTAGGCCACAAATCCAACAATTTGTCGTATTCATAACTAGCTGGTGTTGGTGTAAAAGTTGAATAAAGGAATTGTTAGCAAATTCCAATCTTTTAACTATTTCATGTTCAGGCAGAGGGTGAAAAGAATGAGAAGAAATAGTAGGAGGAGGTATAGGTTGCGTAGTGGGCCTGAACGTCACTTTAAAAGAGAATGTCACATAACCAATTAAAAATATCATTAAGCTAAGCAACATGAATAAACACAATATTAAAAATAGTTTTCGAGTCATCAGTTTGCAAATTTTGCTCTTAAAGCTTATTCTCTCAACAGGTCTCTCCATCTCGAAGAACTCCATCCTCATTAATATGCTGCTCGCGGTGGTAGGGTGTTCTATGCTAAGGAATGCCTCTGGTGGCCCAGGGCAACTCCCTTAGGCCAACCAGAACCTTCGACCTAGTGTCTCCGGCTTGCACTCCAAAGACTTTGGCAACCGCAACCCTACAGCTGAACCCAGATGGCGGTTTGAAAAACAAAAATCAAAGTAGTTCCTCAGAGGAGAGTTAACTTGCAAACAGAAAAATCATAAATACTTCATTTCTTTATGTGTCCCACGACTCTCGGTCGCAAATTATAGCGGTCTTTGCCAGGCAATGTCTGTTCACAGAAAAGGAGTTCAGGTTCAGTAGTGTTCAAACGGTTCACTGGAGGCACAGCTTCTTGACGAAGATCGTCACTTTCTTTCTCAGTGTTCGTTCCAATCAAACGGGCATCGCTGAATGGCAGAAAACGAGGCACGGTCTCAGTCTCAGAGTCTAGAAGTCCCTTCTGGACCCACCGGTCGTACGCCAGGGGCAAAGGAGCCCTTTTGCAGTGTACGCCGTGGATCCAATTCTTTTTACCATGGACTCGTACTGCGGAACGTTTCGACAACAACACGAGGGGGGGTCCTGTCCAGCGGGGCTGCTCGTTCTTGCTCCGCTGAAAGTTCTTGACAAAAACCAGGAACCAGGTTCAATGGCGTGCCCTGGATATTCAGAAGGCTGTGGCAGAGTGTCATGAACCTGTTGATGCAAAACACGCAATTTAGCCGTCAGTTCATACAGGTAATCAAGCAACACAGGATGTTTAATCTCACTAAATTTAGTCGGCCTTGGCACACCCCAAATATTCACCGGGCGGCCAAAGACAACCTCATACGGACTCAAACCCATTCGTGAATGCACAGTCATTCTAGTGGACAAAAGAGCTAGGGGCAAAGCATCTGGCCATTGTAAACCAGAGCTCGCTTGGATTTTGGCCAATTTTAATTTGAGAGTGCCATTATAGCACTCGACTAGACCAGCTGATTGGGGGTGATTTGCAGCGTGGAACTTCTGCCTTATACCTACCCATCACATACTCTCTTCATCACTTGACCCACAAATTCACTCCCATTGTCACTCCAGATCATTCTCGGCAATCCAAACCTAGGGATGAACTCTTTGATAAGGGCTTTCGCTGTGGACAAGGCAGTATTGTCCTTCAAAGGGTAAGCTTCCACCCATCTGGAAAAAGAGCAAACAACCACTAACACATACTTCAGGTTGTTGCACCTCTCCATGTGGATGAAATCTAGCTGCAAAGCCTCAAATGGATACGTTGGAGGAGCAAAATGACCAGCTGGATTTGGAATTCCCTTACCAGGATTGTACATCAAACACACCATACAGCTCTTAACCAGATTCTCTGCACATTTAGGAATTCCAACATTCTGCCAAACCGGAGCCAACAACTTGCAAATCCCTTTCACGCTGATATGTGCCATTCCATGAGCCATTGTAACAACTGGAAGCACATACGCATCAGGTAACAACCATCTCTGATGCTCTGACAAATCAATCCAACAACCATTCGAATCCAGTTTACCCTTACTCTCTCTCCATTCATTCAACTCTTTCTCTGTAGCTTCAGCTTGGATGGATTTCACACTCTCAATCATATCTTCGCACATACTTCTATCTGGAACCCATCTCGCCGGACCTGTAACATACATTCGACTCATCACATTTCTCGCAGTTTCTTTTGTGACCTCATCTGCAAACGCATTTCCGCGACCAACATCATCTGTAATTTTCTTATGCGCACTGCATTTCACAATCGCTACTTGCAATGACAAAGTAAGTGATTCAAGGAGTTCATTCACCAACTGTCCATGCTGGATTTTTGTCCCATGCGAAGTCAGAAACCCACGCTCTCTCCACAACCATCCAAAACTATGAGCCACACCAAATGCATACTGGCTGTCAGTATACACAGTCACTCGTTTTCCTTTTGCCAACACACATGCTCTCGTCAATGCAATCAACTCTGCTGCTTGCGCTGAATTGTGTGGGATACGTGCAGCTTCAACAATCGTATGCAAAGTCGTAACAGCATATGCCGCAGTCGTATCACAATTCGGAAGCTTAAAGCACGAACCATCAACCCACAAAGTACCATCACATTCTGAAAGAGGAATATCCCTAAGGTCTATCCTTCCTTTCGTTTCTTCCTCAGTTCTAAGGAAACAATCATGCTGTTCTGTGTTATCTGACTCAGCTGAAATCGGCAACAACGTGGCTGGATTAAACATGTTGCATCTCTTTATATGCACATGACTCGCTAACAAGGTCAATTTGTAACCCGACAACCGAGCACTAGTTAAGTGCTGTGTCTTGGTACGATTCAACAAGGTATCCACTGCATGTGGAACCATGACAATCAGTGTATTGTCCATAACCAAACCAGCAGACTGTCGAATCGAAACAGCCGCTGCTGCTGTAGCTTTCAGGCAACTCGGCAACGCTTTAGCTACCGGATCCAAAGTCGACAAAAAATAAGCACATGGACGCTGCTTATCGCCAAACTGTTGAGTTAAAACTGACAATGCACATCCCTCTCTCTCGTGGACATACAATGTGAAAGGCTTGCTGTAGTCGGGGGTGCCCAACACAGGAGCCGAACACAACGCATTGCGTAATTCTGAAAAGCTCTTCTGACATTCGTTTGTCCAAGGAATAGGATTTGGAGTATCCTTAACAGTAAGAGCTATCAAAGGTTTTGCGAGCATCGAAAAATTAGGGATCCACTGTCTACAGTACGACGTAATACCCAAAAACGCACGTACTTCTCTCTGTGTCGTAGGCACACACATTTTCGCAATCGCTTGAATTCTTTCTGGGGTCAGTTTCCTTCCCTCCTTCGATAAGAGGTGACCTAAGTAGGTAACTTCTTGTCGACAATATTGCAACTTCGAAAGAGAAACCTTATGATGGAAATCAGACAAATGGCGTAACAATGACAAAGTAGCCTCTCTACAAATCTCTTCAGTATTGGCAGCAACTAACAAGTCGTCAACGTACTGTATAAGAGCAGCACCATCAGGTAAAACCAACAAATCAAGTTGCGTCTTCAAAGCTTGACTATAGATCGATGGACTTTCGCAGTAGCCTTGAGGAGCGCATTTAAACAGAAACTTCGTCCTCCTAAAGAGAAGCCAAAAATATCTCTACTCTCCACGGCAATCGGGATGCTGAAGAAAGCATTCTTCAAGTCAATCACCGAAAACCACGTGGCTGTAGCCAGGATCAAAGTCAACAAAGCGGTGATATCAGGCACAACAGGAAATTGCGGAACAACGATCTTATTTACCTCGCGAAGATCGATCACGAACCTATATACAGGAGGCTGTGAAGAATCAGTTCTCTTCAAGACAGGCAAAACCAGACTATTGCACACATTACCTCTCGTTTCCTCAATCACACCTTTCTCAATCAGATCATAAATGATCGCCAAAAGTGCTCTTTCACCATCACTCGAAATACGGTACTGTGGAATGCGTGGTAACCTAGCATTCGCTTTCAACGTCACAACATATGGCGGAATCTCTAAAAGGCCTACATTGTTCGGACCAGTAGCCCAAAGAGAATCAGGGAGAGAAGACAATTCAGGTGGGAGTCGATCTTTAGACAAATACATCGGAGAGATCACTCTCTCACCTAACGCAAGATGTACTCCCGAAGGAGAACAATATAGCGTCACATACAACCTCTTTAACAAGTCCAATCCCAACAATTTCTCACCACAACCGGTCATCAAAATGAGGGGTGCTTCGAATCTACGAGGTCCAACAGAAAGAGACAACGGAGTAGAAATCGGATTCGTAACCGGGGCGCCAGAAAATCCTACTGAAACATTCTTTAAGCCAGACAAAGGTGCGCCAGGGAGTTTAGAGTGCATAATAGAACTCTTCGCAGCACCAGTATCCAACAGAAAAGGCTCTGACACACCTGATGCAATCACTTCAACATAGGGTCCACTCTGATCTACTGGAACTGAAATAACTCCCTCTCTTTGTCTATGGCTGTCCTAGCAATCATTACCATTCACTTCCTCACCTTCGACGTAGTAATCATCCGCATAGTACTGTGCCGTCCTACCAGACGCACCATTCTGCTGATCAAAGCTATTCATAGAATTCTGTGGAGGCAAAGAACGTGCGTTCTGACCACGACCTCTACCTCTAGGCGCTTGTTGAGCACCTCGACCTCTCACACCAGAAACACCATTCGTACGCTGTAACAGAACCGGACAACTACTCTTGAAATGGCCCTCTTCTTTGCAATACGCACACTGATTAGGACCAACGGGAAAACGCTGTTGAGAAGACTCGAACCTTTGTGAGTTTCTCTGATATTGCTGAGGTTGCTGATAATCACGCTGATTGTTACGGGGCGGATAAGCTTGCTGTAGAAGAACTTTAGTCTTCAATTCCTTAGTCTTCCTATCCGCTTTCTCTATCTCATCCTTATTCCTATTTTCATAGTACTGGGCAGTAGCTAAAATCTGAGCTGACGTGGAAACCGCCCAAGCACTCTCAGAATCCTTCAACCTATTGCACAATTCGGGAAGCAAATTATGAACAAATTTGTCGACGAACAATCTCTGACCACCTTCAGTACTCATATCCTGACCACTGTGGTCTACAAACGTCTCTTCAAACCTAGTGAAAAAGTCGGACACAGTCTCATATTTCTTCTGCTTGCATGCAGATAACTTATCCCAATTAAGACGCACTTCAGGCATCAAAGTCTTCATATAATTAATAATCCTACCAGGAAGTTCAGCAATTATATCTTCAGGCTTAGCGCCACCTACTTGTCTATCATTCGCAGCACTAAGATATTCCATGTATCACCTAATTCCTGCGCATGATCCGTATGACGAATCTTTCCCCAAATAGGCTGTGGAAAAACATTCCCAAACAACATATCTATATCTGCCAGATTCATAATACATGAACCCGCAGTCTGAGTTAGCTCCTTATAGTATCCTGTTGGATTTTTGCGCGGATCAGGCAAAGTCTGCTTAAGCGCTAAGACTTCAGCACGCTTCCGAAGAACATGTACCCAAACACGCTGAAAATGTGGCGGAATAGCTGGATTAGCAGTGGCATCGCCAGGCCTCCAAACAGGAGGAACCTCACGCATCGGATATTGACGCGCCCTTCTCCTAACTGACAAATCAGGCTCAAACAATCGCTCAGAAGGAGATGCATTCCGTAATGACAACAACGTCCCAACTGCTTTCCCAATCTCGAGACACACAACAGTCCCTTTTGCAAACTCAGAACGTATACGGTACAAATCAGGCGGAGTTTGACCTACTTCACTATCTTCCCATTGTTCACGACGGAAAGAACACATCATATCGAAAACGTACCGTTGTTTCGGTGCTTCCCATTGCTGGAAAACATACATAACACCCTCAAGGTTGCTTGCTATCCCTCCTGAGGCGGAAGCCGGGAGGTTGTGTTTTGTGTACTCGCATGACTGAATGCTTAAAATTGATTTATTCCTCTTTTAAAATCGCAGCATTTTAGAAATACTTATTTTGCACTGTTGAGGAATTATTGCACTGTTTTCCCCCTAGTATTACCGCTGCACTCTAGATTACTTAAATTGCACCTTACTTTGAGGGATTACCACGCTACCATACCTACCTGATTAGACTGTTGCTGACCCCGTGCCCCGCATCTGATAGCTGGCTTTCCCGGTTGCTCGGCCGATTTAGGCGCTGAGTCACACGGACCCAGAGCACTGCGGGCGCCATCTTGGGGGAAGTCCAATGATCCCAACGCTCTAGTCCACAGCACGTAAAAGAGCAACAGCAAAACCTGTGTGCTGTTGCTTGCTATCCCTCCTGAGGCGGAAGCCGGGAGGTTGTGTTTTTTGTACTCGCATGACTGAATGCTTAAAATTGATTTATTCCTCTTTTAAAATCGCCGCATTTTAGAAATACTTATTTTGCACTGTTGAGGAATTATTGCACTGTTTTCCCCCTAGTATTACCGCTGCACTCTAGATTACTTAAATTGCACCTTACTTTGAGGGATTACCACGCTACCATACCTACCTGATTAGACTGTTGCTGACCCCGTGCCCCATATCTGATAGCTGGCTTTCCCGGTTGCTCGGTCGATTTAGGCGCTGAGTCACACGGACCCAGAGCACTGCAGGCACCATCTTGGGGGAAGTCCAACGATCCCAACGCTCTAGTCCACAGCACATAAAAGAAACAGTTATGCCTCCGCGTAGCGGGCGCGTACAGCGGACGCGCCGGACCTGCGCCGGAGTCGCGCCAGAGTCCTGCCCGTCTGCGCCCGTCCGCGCCAGGACGTCGCCCCTCGCCCAGGCTCAAGGAGTAACTAAGAAAGGTTCTACACTAAAAACGAGCTACTGTCTCTTAACCATAGGCATGACAATTGCATTAAATACAGCCTAACCCACAGCAACTCCCTGATGTGTGTCCCTGTGGCTTACCAGCGCCCATTCTCTCATTTCCACCGTCTTGCATCAAAACCCCCTCTTTAACCTTTAGTCTAGGACTACTGAATGTCAGGTCCCTTCCAAAGCACCATCTAGAAATGTACGATTTGTTGTCTAATCACACCTTTGACGTCCTATTTCTAACAGAAACATGGTTGAAGGATGACATGGACTCTATTATAAATTTAGCAACCCCAAAGGGCTACACCACGTACACCCTAAACAGACATTCCAGAGGAGGTGGGATAGCGATGATAGCCAAAACCCACCTTACATGTACCTTCACTAATCTAGAGATAGAAGACTGTGAATGTGCCCGATTTAATATTAAAGTTAACCCTCAACTCACCCTCACGGGTCTTTTGATCTACAGACCCCCGGGTGCGGATGCAAACTTTATAAAATCTCTCCTGGATAATGCCTGTTCCTTGGTTATTAAAACCGCCAATTTCTCCATCATTGGAGACATAAACATCCACTTTGATTCCACCACAGATAATAAGATCAACTCCCTTATCGCTGACCTAGCTGCCTTACAGCTCTGCCAACTTGTGAGCGGTCCCACACACAGTGGTCTGCACCTTCTCGACCCAGTATTTTCCAACTTGGCTAACTTGAAGGTTCAATCACCCATTCCCATGACTTGGACAGATCACTACCTAGTAACCATGGACTTACCCTCCGATAGTGACCCATACCTTAATCCTACTCACCAGGTCATGAAAAGACCATAGAAAAAACTCAGCTTGGAAGATTTTCACGCCCTTCTTACTGCAGACCCCTCCATTCCCAACGAAGACCCCAACCTAGACTATAACCGTCTCTGCAACCGGATAAAAAGAGCTTTAGATTAATTGATTCCAGCTAAACTGACTAAACCACGAACCCATGAATCTAGTCCTTGGTTTAACAACGAGCTCACTTTACTTAGAAAAGAGCTAAAAATAGCAGAACGTAGATGGAGAAAGGACTACGATCCCACGTCCAAGTGCATATATACTCAGCTACAAAAATGCTATCATCGCAATATATGTAGGACCAGGGCTGCATACTACGCCTCTGAAATTCAGAATAGCCACAACGCCTCTAAAATTATCTTTCGAGTTTTGAAAGAACTTAGCGCTAAAAAAACTGTAAACAACCTCAACACCTCTCCTGCTCTTTGCGAAAACCTGGCCACTTTTTTCCTGGACAAAATCAAAAAAATCTACAACACGTTTACGACCACGTCCCATCACTTACCCATAGCTGACTCTTATGGACCCAAACTCTCCACCATTCCAGCCATTAGCCATGAAAATTATTTGACACTTTGCGCCAAAATTAAATCCGGCTCACCCGCCGATCCTTTGAAACCTGAACTCTTCACAGAAGCCATCGATCTTGTTCTAGGCACACTCAGAGATATAACCAACTCCTCCTTCCTTACGGCCAACATCCCCGCCACCTGGAAGCAAGCGTGGGTCTCTCCAGTCATAAAAAAACCCTCACTTGACCCCAGCCTCCCTGAGAACTTCAGGCCTATCTCTCTGCTCCCCTGGCCAGCCAAGGTGGCAGAAGCCCATGTTAATTCCACCCTGACCAACTTTTTGGTGTCTAATTCCATTCTAGACAGGTCTCAACATGGATTCCGAGCTGGGCTCAGCACCGAAACTGCCCTCCTGAGCGTCATTGAACATCTTCGGACCATACTGGATGCAGGAGGAACGGCAGCACTGATTCTTTTAGATCTCAGTGCTGCCTTCGACACAGTTTCCCATAAGGTGCTGTTGTCCAGACTTGAGGAAGTAGGAGTCGTTTGCCAGGCCCTCAGTTGGTTTAGGGCTTTCCTGTCTGACAGATCCTTCAGGGTCTCCATCCCGCCTTTCCTTTCGAAGGAATGTCCCGTTGAACAGGGAGTTCCTCAGGGGTCGGCTCTCAGCCCCACCCTGTTCAATGTGTATGTCCTCCCGCTGGCAGAGGTAGCCAGGAAACATGGGCTCACACTGGTATCCTACGCCGACGACACCCAGCTGGTGGTAGCACTAAAAGACGAAAATGGCTTGAGTGCTCTGAACTTCAGACAAACCCTCACAGACATCACCAGCTGGATCTCAGCAAACTATCTCCAACTAAACGCTGGCAAAACTGAGGTTCTGCTGCTAGGCAAAGATACAACGGCCTGGGGGAACAACTGGTGGCCTGAAACTATGGACCAGCCGCCTGTTCCCAAGAGTGTGGTAAAAAACCTAGGAGTATGGGTGGACTCTGCTCTGAACTTTACCCACCACACTAAAAAAGTTGCTGCCACATGTTTCGGAATTCTTCGAAACCTTCGGCCGATTTAAAACATTTTCGACCATCAAACCCGCCAAGTGGTGATACAATCAGCAATCCTATCACGGCTGGACTACGCTAGCTCCTTACTGTTGGGTACTAACGTAGCCGAGAAAGTTAGACTACAGAGAGTCCAAAATGCTGCCGCAAGAGCTCTTACAGGTCTACCCCGGCACAAAGCGGTTTCCTCCACTCTCAAGAACCTACACTGGCTCCCCGTTGAAAAGAGGATCGACTTTAAATCCTTATGCCTTGCTTTTAAAATTCTGAAACTCGCCTCCCCACCGATGTTATGTCCACTCCTTTCCCCCTACGTCCCACGACGCACCCTCCGGTCAGAGGGTCAGAACTTGGTCACTATCCCCTGCATCAAGTTAAGTCGAATGGGCGGTCGCTCATTTGGATACTTAGCTGCCAAACTTTGGAATGGACTTCCAGCTCAGATCCGAGAAATGAACGACCTTTTATCCTTCCGGAAAGCCATCAAAACCCACCTTTTCAATTAGTTATGTTATGTGCACTTCTGGACAACCCCTTTAAACTTCGATCTTTAGCCGTCCCTTGGACATTGGCAGCTAGCGCCGGGACGTCCCTTGGCTGGGGCAGCCGCGCGCTATATAAACACCTTTAAAAAAAAAAAAAAAAGGTCATAGGGGCATATTACCAAGCAATAGCGATAATTATCGCTATTGCTTGGTTAGAGACAAAAATGTACCGCTAAGCTGCGGCGATTTTTATCGCAAATAAACCTTGGTATTACCAAGGTTTATCGCAAATGCGATAAAAATCGTCCGCAATGCATGAATATCGCTGAAAAGTCAGCGATATTCATGCATTACCGAGCTAATGCTCTTAGCCATGTTATCCACCTCCTATTGGATAACATTGCTAAGAACTGCTCAGGGCAGGTGTTAGCTTTTGGAGATATTTGCGCTTAGCGCGAATATCTCTAAAAGTTGGTAATAGGAGATAGCGATGTTAGCGACTGTTTCCAGTTGCTAACATCTTGGCACGCTCACTTTGCCTGTCATTAGTGATAAATATCACTGAAATGCAAAGTGGGGCCCACGATGGTCGCTATCTCCTACTAGCTGTCGCAAACTGGTGTTAGCGACAGCTAGGTAATAGGGAGATAATTTTATCTCCGCTTTCTTGGCTTTTAAAGCCAAAAAAGCGGAGATAAACCACCTTGATAATATGCCCCATAATGTGTAGGGTATGTAACCCATTGACGCGCCAAGGTATCTAACACTGTCATTTTATCAGGACTAGGCAACTGACTACGCAATTGCCTACGCTCGACAACAGGAGACATACCCAATGAACCCAACAAAGGAGAAAAGAGACTAGCAACTGCATCAGTCATTCTCTGTCGAGCAGAAGGAGAAGATAACAAAAGAAGAGGAGACGGAGCAGAATGAGAGGAAACCAAAGTCGGAACAGGAGGAGTATACAAGACAGGCGTAGAAATAGCAGACGAAGGAGGTAGCAAAGGCGGCGGCCCTTGAGAAGGCTGCACCAAAGGAATAGCAGCCAACGGAAGAGGAGCTGGCTGTGGAGGAATCGCAAGTGGCAAAGCAACCTGAGGTTGTGCAACTACAACTTGTGGCGGTGCCGTAGCATTTTGCGCATAAGGGGATGGCGAACTCAATAGGTGCGTCGTTAAAGGATCTTTCACAAGATCTTTCTTCTCTTCTTGCTGGTTAGGTGGCAAAGCTGGGTAGCACTTATCTACCGCGAATTTACAGACCCTAAGCATCTGTTCGCTCTCTTGTTCTTCCTCATTATACTTAAACTGTATAGCAGCTTGCACCATTTACATACCTCATTCACGTTTATTTCTCTTCGCTAACTTAATTTCTTTCTGTTTGGCTTCCTTTCGCCATATGCGGAAAGAGTCAAACATCGCCGGCCGGGCTTTCTTCTTGAACAGTTTAACTTCGAGATTGTCTAAAATCTCCGTTTTAAAGCTACCATAACGGGGCCACTGTAGGACACCGTCTTTCCTCGTGTATTTTACCCATATTTCATTATACGCGATGGGGCCCACTCCATGTTTTACATAGAGCTCATAGGTCGGAGTTCCAATCGGAGGAACCGGACTTGAATCCTCCAACCGGGAATCCCTAGTACAGCCAAAACCAAATATCTTTCCAAGTCTGCTAAGACCAGGCATCTTCACTCACTAATCTAGCTTCAGACTTCAAGGGAAAATCTTAAAACAATAGTCTTGTGAAAGCACAAGTCCCTCGGCTTTGGGGCCTGCACGTACCAAATCAAAGCAATCCCGAAGGATACCCAAACAAAACTAAGGACTGGGAGACGCTCCACTCATACTTAACTGAAATGTCGATGGCGTCACCAGAAGACCCATCTATTGTCTCGCTCTACAAATCGTCTAATGGCTCCAAGACAGGGCGACAGTCAGGGCAGCAGTCCTTCGTAGCCGTCGGAAAGCGGGGAACCTCGCAGCAAACACTTTCGGACCACGACGACATACAGGGGTTGATGAAGTGGCAGGCCTTCCTCCAGAATTTCCACACAAAGCTCCTCATGATCTTCGGGCTTGGACCGGTACCGCTGAAGTCGCCCCAACGTTGGGCGCCATTTGAAGAACCGGGTTTTATAACCCAGCTGCGCCAGGGATAACGCCCGATGTCTTCTGATTCCCCTGCCTCGGCAAACAGAGACACGGGACACTTCTTGACGACGTCAAAGACCAAATTTATTGGCTGCAACCAGGCACAGTGGTCTACGAAGCACAACACGGGTGGTTCGCTAGAGACTGCACAAATTCAATGAGCGGAGCATGGTCTTTTATGCCAAAAATCACATTCCAGGCTAGCATCAATTACGTACAAACTGACCAATCAGATGATGACATTTCAAAAGTAGCACATGACGACAATCCCACTTTCCGTTGTCCAGCCCACCAGAAATGACCAAGCACATTCCAAAATTCCTGTTCGATCAGGCCGGACAAACCCATCATAAAACCTCAACCCAAATCAGTGATTAAGCCATAATGGAAGGAACAGAAACAGATGAGAAGCAAGATAGAAGGGTGGGTGCAGTGTACCATAAAGTCAGCAATGTCCTGCTCTTTGATCTTTATCTGACCAGCTGCTTAACAAGGAACTGGCTCAGCGAGGTCAGCCTCGGGCAAGGGAGTCAGTTCGGCCAGGTCACACAAAAGTCAGCTAAGGTGTACATGTCCCAAGGACTCGTTCGACCATAGTCATCAGCCTATGTGAGGGCAACCACACAAAATGGCTGCTGCACACAAAATGGAACCCGAGGGTTCAAACGAAATCCCTGAATACTTAGTGTACTCATTGATCAATTATGACTAAAACACCCGTACACACCGCACTCGTGATTTGCCGTCCGCTGATACCAAAATCGTCTATATCTGACGACCTTTATTGCACGGGTTCAGAATCTCCAAACCACGGACCCTCAGATCCTCAGAACCACAATACGCCACCACTGTTACCTATGCGAACCATACACTGACCACCTTGAACATCCTCTCCACCCAGGACACCCCCTTCACCATGAAGTACATCCACTCAGTAGCTACCACAGGCCCATGCCCACACCACATCTTCAACCTCAGAAACCAAAGTATCGGCCAGGAACACACCACCCTTCTCAACACTTCTTTCACAACTGCAACATTTCCTGATGCCTGGAAACACGCCGATGTCAGACCACTACTCTAAAAACCCTTGGCTTACCGCAGCGAACCAAAAAACTACCGGCCTATCTCCCTGGCTGTGACTCCTAGCAAAGGTACTAGAAAAGATCATCAACAATTATCCAGCTACTCGACGCCTTCCAATCTGGCTTCCACAGCAATCACAGCACCGAAACCGCACTGATCGCCGCCACAGATAACATCTGAACCCTCTTTGACTGAGGAGAAACAGCTGCTTTGATCCTCCTTGAACTCTTAGCTGCCTTTGACATTGTATCCCACCACATGCTGATCAAAAGACTCCACCAAATCGCCATCCAAGGGGACGCGCTCAGATGAATCATCCCCTTCTGTACTGGAACAAGCCAGAGGATCCACCTCCCACCTTTCATCTCTGAACTCAAGGAGATCATCTGCGGTGTCACCCAGGGATCATCCCTCAGTCCTACACTCTTCAATGCATATATGACCCCCCTGGCCAACATCGTCAGATTCCACGGTCTCAACATAATTTGCTACGCAGATGGCAACCAACTCATTCTCTCTCTGTCACCGACGACACCACCACCACCACCAGAACCAACTTCCACAGATGCATTACAAACATCACCGACTGGATGAAGAACAACTGCCTGCAGTTGAACACAGACAAGACGGAATTACTGATCTTCAGCAACAACAGCAACACATGGAATGACTCCTGGTGGCCATTAGACCTAGGACCCATACAAACTCCCTTCAACCATGTGCAAAACCTCGGAATCATCATTGACAACAAGCTCATCATGAAATCACAGATGAACACCATCTCCTCTGCCTGCTACCTCACTCTGCACTTGCTGAGTAGGATCTTCAAGTGGCTACCCCAACATACAAGATGCACCGTGGCACATGCGCTCATCACCAGCTGACTGGACTACGACAACGCTCCCTACATAGGGATCAACGCACACTTCCTACAGAGACCACAGATCATACAGAGCACCACAGCTAGTCTCATCCTCGGCCTTCTCCGATGAACCCACATCACACCCCACCTGGGGCAACTCCACTGGCTCCCCGTACAGAAGATTTCAAGATGCTGACCCATGCACACAAGGTTCTACACAATCAAGGACCTGCCTACATTAACCACCACCTGAACTTCTAACAACCTTCGAGAAGACTACGCTTTGCTTCGCTTTCACTTGCCCATACTCCACACATCTGCCGAAGCAGAAGTGGAGGACGCTCCTTCTCCCACATTGCAGCAGAGACCTGGAACAGTCTCTCCACGCACCTCCGTATCATCACCTCACATCTGGAATTCTGACTGGCCCTCTAGACCTGGCTGTTTGAATAAGCCTCCAGTATCTGCAAGTGCCTGGATACCCTATTGGGTGATTAGCCACGCTTTATAAATCCTCATTGATTGATAGATTAATAAATCATAATATCAACTCCCCTTCTGGGTAAGCATGCAATGGAAGATATATTTGTAAGCATTCAGAGTAGGTTTAGGCTGGGAATTTTAAATTCAGACTATCTGCAGGACAGAATATCATTAACGTAAATCAGGGGACAAAATATCGAAAGGTGAGTTTCTATACATTTTTCATACCTAACTCCACATATGCCTTCCTTTGTGACATAAGTGTGGAGTTAGGAATAGTAAATATTTACCTCCCTCTCTACATTTACCTTTCGCTGTTTTGTTCCTGAATATTGTTACAACGATATTCTGTCTTGTCGATGTTCAGGATTTGGTATTCCCAGCTATAATCTTCAGAACAAGACCTTTCTGGTGGCTTTGATTCATCTCATTTGAAACAGGACAACAATCCACTGATTACATAGTTAATTTCCTCCATGTTGAGTAGATACTTTGAAAACACTGCTTTTGTTTCCTGTAGTTAACTGCTGTCTGCAAACTGCTCCTTCCAGACCCATCACCAGAAGCAGAGTCTGAAGGAATACACAGTTTCACAACATTTAAGCTCCCAGTGGTATCTTTGTTACCAAGGTCATGTAAGTTGTCACTGCTTCCTGCAGATTGCTTCCTGACAGATCTCATCAGGAGCATTTCATTTTATTGTGTAAGACAGCAGTCGTAGTGTTTCTCATGAGCCAGTGAAGCCTTGGATCAAAGCCTCTCCGCCGCAGAGCATTATTCTGCCTGGCAGAGGATCAGAATGACTCATTTTAGTGAAGTGATTGTGAAAGATATTTTGTTGGCCATTGTAGAGTCTGATGACAGACCAGTAATATGCTGTGTGACTGCTACATTAAAACAAAAACACAGTGTGGGGTGCAAACAGCTGATAGCCTCTAATGTGTCTAAGAGGTAATAGAATGACTTTGTGCAGATTTATTATTGTATTTGGAAGATTGAGTATTCATCTGAAATATATTTATAATGCTACACATGATTTACACTGATGAGTGAACACCAGTTTTCTTATTGTAGGAATCACTATTTCATTATTGAAGATGTGGATTGTTTTGCGTGGTGAGACGTAGAGGACTGGCAGCCTAATGTGTGGACATGGAAAACAATGTATTTTTCCACCTCCCTAGGACAGCGATAGGTAACCCTCACATATGAAGTGTGGCTCACTGGTTAGAGGAGGCAGACCTGGAAGCAGAGGTCAGCCTGGGACCAGGGTTCAATTCCCGGCTCGGTGGGGTCTTGAGTCCTAAAATGTCCATGGACTCGACAATTCTCGCTCCGGTGCCTCCTCGTTTCATGGGTTCACACTCTGCGACTCTGTGCAATAGCTTGCTTAATCTCCACAACGGCCCCTCGCGGCAGGTTTCCTGGCTTTCACCTTGCGGATACCCTGCTGGGGTTATCTCACAGGGGAATACCAGGACGGGTTCCCTAAGCAAGCACTTAGAAACCGCTTGGTGATTTGCGCTATATAAATTCCTGTACATATGACCCGGCTCAGTCCTACAGTATCTACAGTAAGGCAATAGTAGAGAGACTTCTGAGCGCTACCAGCAGAGGAATCCCAGAGTGCCTCAAAAAACACAAAATATGGCCATTCATTGTTAGTGGGATTGTCTGCAAAAGTGATTTTATCTAAGGGATGAAAAATCTCGGCATCAGTTGTGGTCCCTCTTCTCTGTTTAGAGTGGATGAAATGGGAGAATTGAGGATAACTCTTGCAAAGCAAAAAAGAGAAGCCTATTCGCAAACTGCACTTCATAGTATAAGATACCGATGTGTGCTGCTCTACACCTCTGTCTCTCCTTCAATCGCTGAGATCTACATAAGTAGCTTTACATTTTAGTTCTAAACGTGGGCCGGACAGAGCAGAGTGGCTGCAAAATAGAGTATTCTTTCGACTAATGGTGAGGGGTTAGGGGAGGCACAAGAAGGGGTTTAGGGAGACGTAGGGAGCGAGCTGCACCCCGGAATAAGTCCAGCAGCCCACATAGCCAACCAATGGCATTGCACCACCCTCGCTTTGAAAATAAAGGTGGTAGGTCCGTAAAATAAAGTGCCATAGGAACTATTGTTCAATTTAATTATTTAAACTACTTGAAGATATAAATACTATATCACTATTTGACATTTTTATTTTGGATTATAAATACATAAAACATGCAAACAACAAAAACATAACATATGCTAAAATAAACACATTCCGTTGCCAGTTCATGAGTTTCAATAACATTTTCTATAAAAAATAGCTACAGTTCCATCATCCCTTGTGCACTTTCGCAGGTGCAAACGTCTGTCCTTGAGATGAGTCTTAAAACACATTTAAAATAAGAGAAATTAACCCTATAGTACAATTTAGTCTGAAAAGGAAATGTCCGTATAGGGCAGGGTACGACTTTAAAGTGCCGGATGTTATGGCAAAGAAATTATATAAACCCCACGTCGCGTATTAACGATTCATGGTTCTCTAAAGCCAGACTCTCTAAAAGCTGGGTGGTTTATATTCAAGGTTGTGAGAAGAGATAGCTATAACCTGTTTTTATAAAAGCCAGGGGGCATGCAAACCTTTTGCCACAGTAATAAGTATCACCTTGCTTGGGTCTATCTTTAGGATTCTTAACTGTGCTTCAAACACCCTTACTCCAAAAAGGCGGCACACAGGGAGAATCCACTTTTTATGAGGAGCCCGGTAAGAGGAGAAAATGATGCAGCGATTCAGGGGCAAGGTTGCATACAGTACATAAGATGCTCAATCTAGGGGTTTACCCCCTAGCTGGCAGTAAACCTATGGTTCAGAAGGGTCCCATACATACATTTTAAATACAGCTGGTAGAGGACCTGGGATAGTGTCGAGAAAGGCTTTCCACGTTGGGATGTTTTGGTAATCCAGAAAATATTTGGTTAGACTGCCAGATTTACATTTCCTGATCTCTTCTCCCCAGAAGTGTTCCCTACATCTATCTTTGATTAACTGCTTGGGAATGAGAGCAGCTTCATTTGGGGTTTCCCAAAGGGAACGAAGACCAATCAGGTAAGGGATTCTCTTTATATAGGCCAACTATGGAATTCTAGTGCTGCCCTTTGTGTTTAGAAGTTCCCTGAAAAGGAGCATATATGGGTCCAGTTCTTCGGTGGACTATAACTCTTGACAAAAGAGCAGGGGTCTCATTTGAATAGTGAAAGACAGCATCAGATTGGGAAGGCGGGCAGTCGGGCATTGGTCGATGGGCCGGTGCCTAAGAGTCACAAGTGGGACGTTTTTTGTCAACTGGTCTACAGAGCCTTATTGTCTTCCCCACCAGGCCACTGTAATGGGGGTCAGCATCACGAGCAAGGAGGGTCTGAGGGGGTAGCTTCCAGCGGTGTTGGTAGGCCACTGCAGACTTTATCTTTGCCTCCTGTGGGGTTGGCGCAGAAGCCCAGAAGCAATGACACACTCCCCTGCCAGGCCATCACCCTGAGGCTACAGTTGGCTGAGGAAGTAAGTGAATGGGCTTGCTGAGGGGCTGTTATTGGCACCTCGGCTGAAGTGTCTTTCAGGCCTTGGTGTAGGGGGGGGCGGTATATGTTTGCATAAACCTTGCTGTGGAGCACCTTTTCCAGAGCCATAAATTGAGATAATGTAATGTTAAGGTCAGAGCTACCGAATGTGGAACTATGGAAATAGGTTTGAGTCCCAGCCTCACCTCAACATCCTGTGATTCTGGACAAATAACTTAATTGCCCAAGACCTAACATAAAAATTAATTTGATCTTCCGTAATGTAACTGGTGTGCATATACTTGCTGTCCTTTGGCCGCGTTTACACAGTATCAAACTACAATTAAAATAAATAACCTTCTGTTAAACATAACCTTCTGTTTTCTCTTGATTTAAGACTCTGCAAAGGCTGAAACTTAATACTGAGAGAGGATTCTTTATTCAGTATTAAAAAAAAGGGTATATTCCCTCCTAACATGGCTTTTCATCCTTCGTTTAGAAGCTTTAGACCACATTTTAAACTGCTTTCAAATTACGTTTACTGTTGAAACTTTAAAGTACATATCTATCAGGGGAAAAAATACCAGCTCTAGGTGATTTTCTTCATTTTTGTACTGGCAATGGCATTAAAATACTTCTATTGCTGTTTAAAAAAACAGGCAGGTGACAAACAGAGCCATATCAGGAGTTGTGGCCTTTGGGGAGCTTTGCTTCACTTCGTCCGACCGGCCAAAATGTAGTGCTTCTAGTGTTCACCAATGTTTCTGGCTCTATGAGCTTTGAAGTGCATAATTTATCAAAATTTCTCTAAAATTTAGCCCAATGAGACTACCCAAATGCTGTTCATGAACGGGCGTAAACCAGGAATGTGGGCCACTTTTTTTGGGATGCCGGGGATATATTGTGATCCCAATCTGACCCTGGTTGAAGAGATTGAATAAAGCCTCTTCTCTATCAGCAGGTGGAGACGTGGAGTGCTAGGGGGAAGTTTGCTAGCTGTCCTATAAGGATTTAACACCATCAATGCATTTTCTTATGTTGAGCTCTATTCCTCTGTCTGTAAAAAACTCTACTAAGCGATTAAAAGTGGTCTAAAGGTCTGCCGGGTTTTTCGAGATGAGGAAACATAAATATATTTTCTTTAATGTTAAAAGAAATCAATAAAACATAATTATTTATTTTAAAGTAACCACTTTTATTTAAAAACATGTATATATAGCATTCATTTTAATTTAAATAAAACATTAATTCTGAACACTACTTATGATAATTGTTGTCACACTGTTTACAAAGGCCTATGATTTCTCAGCTGAGGCAGTTGAGAAATCAACTCTGCCAGGAGGGCAACTCCAAGGGCAGCCAAGAGCATGATTTTGATTAAGTATGGCTTAGAGAAATAGCCACAATTTATGATTATATGGGAATAGCCATATTAAATAAATCTGACTCTGAATAGGAGTTTGTTATCCACAATTTGTGGGCAGATTCAGAGTTCAATTCTGAAAAATTATTCGTTTTTTCACACTGACACAATTATGGTACGAGCATTGCTATATTTAAGAGGCTTTTTTTTGCACAAAAGGGTAACCTAACTCTGATACCTCGCACTCGCCACTTTAAAGAGCAGCTTATAGGATTTGCATCCTGGTTTTGCTGTTATCTTACATTTGCACAGCTCATTGGCGGTTTTGCACACGGAAAGGTCAATAGCACCATGTATTACTGTTATCTTTTAACCATGCTGAACTATCTGCTTAATCGCTCACCTACACGACCTCTATACGATTATATACTTGCCCTGCTTATTATTCGCATGGGACAAGATAAGATTACACAATAGTGTTGCTTACTTGCGTATTTTGCACAAGTGGGGGTACAACTCAGGCTATGCTGCTATGGTACAACTTTGCTGCTTATTTGCATATTTCCACAGAGAAAGGCAGTCCTTCTATGATTATTTGTTGACATTATATATATATTACCTACTGGCGGTAGCCAGTAGGTATATATAGTTAGGACCTAGTTTCCATAGGAAATCCCCAACATTCTATTGGGAATAACTTTGGCGCTGGTTGATGAATCTTCGCAAATTTCTCAAAGAAGATGGCTCACTCCGCTCCGCTCCTTCCCTGAAAGTTTGGGGGGGATTCGTCAAGTGGGGGCTGAGAAAAAAGGGGGGTCCCAAAACGTGTTTTCCCCATGTTAATTTCCATAGGACCTTTAGACACAGCTACAGCTTGAACCTCCGAAGGGAATTACACCAAACTTGTCAAAATGGTAGTGTCTGTTACGCAGATCACGCTTTTGGTAAAATAGTGTAAATCCCTCCAGTGGTTCCTGAGAAAAGTAAAAGAGAAACAAATTATATATCTATAAGCGTGCACGCGTGCGCGCACCCCCGCACATTTTCGGAATTTTTTTTGGGGGGGGGAGCTTGGGGGGCTTCTCTCTTTTATTTTAATGCTTTTTATTTAAATTTCGAGGGTGCACACCCCTCGTTGTATTCCCGAGATCAGCGCCGCGGCCCGAGCCACCTCAAGATGGCCGCCGCCTGGTTGTGGGCTGGGCCGAGTGGACGTGGTTTCCGCTCCCCCCTGCCTGGGGGAAGCCTTCGTTGTGCCAGGGAGTCTATATTTTTATTTCTACTGGCGTCTGATTGTTTTACACCTATCATACTTTGAGGGCTGTCAGACAACATGTCAGCAACAGCAGCCTCCCTGTCTCTAACCATGTCTCTAACCATGTCAGCTGACATTGTGCAATATTTGTATGTCGCTGTGTAGCAGTTCCAAAAACTATCTAGGCAATCACGCGTTTCTGTGTGCTACCGCTGGTTTTCTCATCACCCCATCAGTGATGTCATCAGTGATGTCACTGACCATGTCATGAATGATGTAATATGTGACATCATCAGCATTGGATTGCGGATGCGCGAAATATATAGTTAGTGCAACTAACTATATGTGGAATTTCATTGGTTTTATATCAATAAAATGTCCAGCTAACTATATAGGAGGAATTTCAATGTTTTTTTATATGTTAATTCCTAACTATATAAGGCCTAAAACCTATGGTTTTTTCAGTGAATTTCCAAGGTTTTTTAAACGCTAATTCCTAACTATATAAGGCCTAAAACCTATGGTTTTTTCAGTGAATATATATATATATATATATATATATATATATATATATATATATATATATTCAATGAAAAAACCATTGGTTTTAGGCCATATATAGTTAGGAATTAGCATTTACAAAACCTTATTTTACTCGCATAAAACCATTGAAATTCCATATATAGTTAGAAGCGCTAACTATATATCGCGCACCCGCAATCCACTGCTGATGATGTCACATATTACATCATTCATGACATGGTCAGTGACATCACTGATGACATCACTGATGACATCTCAAATGAGATATGGCCTAAAACCAATGGTTTTTTCATTGAATTTTCAAGGTTTTCTAAATGCAAATTCCTAACTATATATCCACTATAACCTATGGTTTTTTCTGTGAATTTCATTGGTTTTTTAATAGCAAATATGAAAAGCTTTAAAATGTCAAGTACGTGATAGATAAAAACATTTTCGTATTTATGCACGCTGATGTGCTTTGAACGCTGCACCCCCCCCCTCCCCTCTTTTGTCTTAGTAGTACTCTCTCTTTGCAGATACTGAAGGGTAGTTAACGCAGGCCTTTACCCCCGTTGTAATCCGTCGTGCCTCCTTGTCTCTCCATTTGATTGATTGTTGTCCAAGCATTTACTGTTTTAGAATTGGTTCTCTTTGGATCATTCTCTATTTACAAACAAGCACAAAGTCGCAATACTCTGTTTAGTCTTTGCAGATAGTGAAAAATCGTGTAAAAAAAATAAAAGTAATCGAGCAAAATCAGTAGGCCACTAATTGGATCTCTTTTTGACCTCGCTAAAATAGAAATATTAGGAACAACCCTTCATGAGAAATACGAAAATAGTGAGATGAACTGAGCTCCACACCATGAGGGCTGCAAGACAGCTCGGCTCCGTCACACATCCCGCCCAAAATAACGACAAACCCTATGCAAATATTAAAAATATAGACAACACACCAGCAAAGAAACAGGGTAAAACATTTTATTAAAAAACTATTTACATAACGTTGGTTTATAAGATGATGTCAGTAGTGGACCGATGTGTGAATAGATCGAAAACAGCACAAGGCTCCAAGATCCGGATGGCAAGCTCCTGGATGTTGGGTGCCATAGTTTAGAGTTCTGAATTTCAGCCTTTTTCAATGCCTGTGCTTTGTTGAATCAAAATGGCGGCTTGACACAAAGCTGACTCAAGCGTTGCTACTGATGCTATGCAGACCAAAACTGGTTTTCAGTTTGTACATTTTTCTAGATTTTTCAATCCAAGTTTGGTTGACTTTGTAGAACGATGGCTTCAGATTTTCAACATACGGTGTGGTGGCGCTGACTGGGAGGGGGCGCTTCGCTCCTGCCCCCTCCCCAAGTAAGATTTTCATACGTGAAAGTACGTTAATGGTTTTTGTCCCTGAGATGCTTCGATGTCACTACCATTCTCAAATAGCATAAGTTCTGGATGTTGGGTGCCATAGTTAAGAGTTCTGAGCAGTGCTTGTAACACTGTCTGAAGCTTATTTCCACCTACTGCAGCTTCACTATTCTCAAAGTAAGTGAGTGTCGTTTGTGGACCTGACTGCATTAGAAAACAATGTGATATGTTACCTTCCTAAACAGCTTGACGGAGGCCCCTGAGGGGCGGTGTGATGGCCATGGACTCGGAGAAGACGCTTGGCTCCGACACCCTCCCCAAGTCTTATAGCACTGGTGTAGCCTGAGATCGCCCCCGACATAGGCGGCCGGCTCCCGGGGTCCGGCGGAACTTTTTGCCTTTTGATGACTCTTCAATTCTGGACCTTGTCCCACAATCCGTTTGACCTGAAGACAAGCTGTAGTGGGGCGCCCCTTTATCGTTTTAGTTGCCATTCCGCCCGCTTTTGCTACACTGTGCCTCTTCTGCTATTCAGCTGTTTACCGCCCGCTCTTGCGACTACAGCGTCTCGCTCACCATGTAGTTGAGATGCGCCCGCTCTTGCGCTGCAGCGATAGGCGGCTGCCACAGGACTCTCAAAATGGCGGCCGGCTCTTCGGTTTTGGGCCTGGTCCACTAAAATGGCCCTGGGACACCTTGGAACTCGGACGCTTGTCTGCTAGGGCTTGGGTCCCATTCTCGAAAAGCGTCCCCTCAGCCGTGAAGATTCTACAAAAGTCTTGGGGGCCTCCGACTCCCGCAGGCTTCTGGTGGGGAGCGGCTGCCATGATTGCTCGTGGAATGGCCACGACGGAGCTACGAGATGGTAGTGGTCTCATGCTGACGCCAGCTTTAGTCTGAAACATCCAGAAACACTATAGACTACCAATTCGATCAGTTCCGGTAGCGCCCCAACATGACCCGGAAGAGAAGAACTTGCCCTCCCCTCTTTGACTGATGGTTCTTGTTGCCTGTCCCCTCTGTTGTCATTTAACAGAACTTTTTGGACTGCTG
This sequence comes from Lissotriton vulgaris, assembly GCF_964263255.1. Lineage (NCBI taxonomy): Eukaryota > Metazoa > Chordata > Amphibia > Caudata > Salamandridae > Lissotriton > Lissotriton vulgaris. The sequence goes on from NC_141694.1 coordinate 103,423,771, forward strand.
AAAGGGGTTGTGTTCTGAACGCTGGTTGGTGGAGACATTTAGACTATATTGTTGACCTACGTTGTCGCGTAATGCGTTTTATGACACGCCGCGTTAGCGCACCCGGAAGTGATCCGAGGCGCGGCGCGCAGCGCGTAACGAAAGCATAACAGGTCATGTGACTTGTTAATAAAACTTTTCATTGGTTCATTTTACTTTTGTTAATTTAATGATGAAAAGCTTGGTCATATGACCTAAAAATTACGCTTTTTATTATTTTCGAACAATATTTTTTTTTCAAACACATGTTATAATATTCCAGGCTAATGTACTTTCCCGGAAAATTTACAACTGTCTTGCAAGTAAAATATATTCCTTTTTCGAGAAAAAGGGCGTTTCTTCCTTCCATGACGGAGCCGTTGAGTAAAAGAGATTCGGCCTGCTGTCTTAGTCGCCGATACGCCTGATTATCAGATTCTTATCGATCACTTTATGTTGCAGACATGAAAAACACAACTGCCCTTGACCATTTATCTTTACTGCGTTCCTACATATTATACCTTTTATCCGTCGTGTAATTGGACTGCTTTATTTCACTTGCCTTTTACTGATTCGAAAACAGTCACTAAAAGTAAAAACTTTACAAATGTAAATACTACTACCGTGTTTTGTTTTAAAAACCTTTATTGTGAAAATGTCAGTATACAAATACGGGCCTATAACCACGTGGGCCGGCCACGGAGCAAACTGAAATCGTATATGATGAGGAGACATTTACATTGTAGAAGAACGTAACGAGCGGGCCATTAGGTGACAAGAACAAAGGTGTCTAACAGTTGCGGAATCGGTGGACGTACATTTTGTAATTAAAATACGACAGGGCCACTTACAATAACATTTTCTAGATATACATTTGCGGGCAAGGAGTTACGAGTCCCATTTATACCGGCGCCATTTTGGGCGAGGCCGGGCAGGTCCAAGATATAGTCAAAATGTCTCCACCAACCATCGGCCAGACCAGAACCCCTTTCGGCCCTTTATGCTACAAGATGGTGTCTTCCATTCAGAAAATATTGGTGGCAGCATTTTGAAAGGAAACAGAAACAGCCGTTCTCCTAGTGAGTTTCACATTGTTACATTTAGGAAGAATGTTGAAGAGTAGTATGTGGAAAATCTGAAGCCATTTTTCTACAAACTCTCAATCAGACTTGGATGGAAAAAAAAACCTGAAGAATGTACAAACTGAAAACCAATTTTTGTCTGTATAGCACCAACAGTAACGCTTGAGTCAGCTTTGTGTCAAGCCACCATTTTCATTCAATCAATAGCGTCCCCCTGCACACATTCAGGGACCTGGTCGTGTCTTCAGATGAAACGCATTGTAGGAAAAGAAGCAGAAAGGAAAAGGAAAAAAGTTCCGCCGGACCTAGTGAAGCTGCAGCAGGTGCAAATAAGCTTCAGACAGTCTTCAACTTACTCTGATTCTTATAATAAACTTCAGATAGTCTTACAAGCACTGCTCAGAACTCTCAACTGAGGCACTCAACATCCAGGACTTGCCATTCGGATCTTGGTGCCTTGTGCTGGTTCCGACCTATTCACACATCGGTCCACTACTGACATCACCTCATAAGCCAACGGGGCACCCCACGCCGACTTTCGGCGCAGCATTGTAGGATGGCCACACCAGTGCGGCAACTTGCTGGACACAACATCGGGGCCATCCAGATCTCGGCGCGTTCGACTCACTGTACCGCAACAGTGACCGCAACTCAGCTGGACACGCCGTCTTTCGGCGCAGCATTGTAGGATGGCCACACCAGTGCGGCAATTTGCTGGACACCACCTCGGTGCCATCCGGATCTCGGCGCGTTCGAGTCACTGTACCGCAACAGTGACCGCAATTCAGCTGGACACGCCGTCTTTCGGCGCAGCATTGTAGGATGGCCACACCAGTGCGGCAATTTGCTGGACACCACCTCAGTGCCATCCGGATCTCCGCGCGTTCGAGTCACTGTACCGCAACAGTGACCGCAATTCAGCTGGACACGCCGTCTTTCGGCGCAGCATTGTAGGATGGCCACACCAGTACGGCAATTTGCTGGACACCACCTCGGTGCCATCCGGATCTCGGTGCGTTGTGCTGCCTTCGGCCTATTCGCACATCGGTCCGCTACTGACGCCGCCTCACGTGCCAACGGATTTTCTACGCTTTTTGTAGCCCTATGCCGCATAACAGGTCATGTGACTTGTTTATAAAACTTTTCATTGGTTCATTTTACTTTTGGTTTCCTAAAGATGGAAGGCTTGGTCATATGACCTAAAAATAACACTTTTCATTGGTTTAGAACATTTTTTTTTCCCAAACGATGAAAGCCCCACCTTGTTTCTGGATCATTCAGACTGAAGCTGGCGTCAGCATGAGAGCACCACCATCTCGTGGCTCCGTCGTGGTCATTCCGCGAGCAATCATGGCAGCCGCTCCCCACCGGAAGCCTGCGGGAGTCGGGGGCCCCCAAGACTTTTATACAATCTTCACGGCTGAGGGGACGCTTTTCGAGAATGGAGCCCAAGCCCTAGCAGGCAAGCGTCCGAGTTCCAAAGTGTCCCAGGACCATTTCAGTGGACCAGGCCTAAAACCGAGGAGCTGTCCGCCATTTTAAGAGCCATGTGGCAGCCGCCTATCGCTGCACTGCAAGAGTGGGAGCAACTCAACAACATGGTGAGCGAGACGCTGTGGCCGCAAGAGCGAGCGCAACTCAGCTAGATGGCCGCCACCTGGGGAGGCCCGTTCACGCCGGCTCCCCCACGCCCCCCCCCCGGGCCGCCGCACGCCAATTTTCGGAGCAGCATTGTAGGATACCAAAACCAGTGCGGCAGTTTACTGGACATCACCTGGGTGCCTGTCGTACATGTTGTGTCAGCCATGTGACACTGGACACAGACCGCTACTGACGAGGCCTCCCCCCGCACCACCCGGGACGCCCCACGCTGTTTTTCTGTGCTGCATTGTAGGATCCCTAAACCAGTGCGGCACCCAGGCGACATCACCTGGGTGCCGTCCAGAACTCTGCACGTTGTGCTGCCTTGGGACTATTCGCACAACAGACCGCTACTGACGAGACTTCCCCCCGCCCCACCCGGGACGCCCCACGCCAATTTTCGGAGCAGCATTGTAGGATCCCTAAACCAGTGCGGCACCCAGGCGACATCACCTGGGTGCCGTCCAGAACTCTGCACGTTGTGCTGCCTTGGGACTATTCGCACAAAAGACAGCTTCTAACCATTGTTGCTTTTTGTGTTGAGAAATGTTTAAATGTTTTTAGTTTTTGTTCCGTTCGTTAAAGTTAGTTGTTAATAAAGTTTTATAACCTTACTTTGTTGGAGTGTTATCTATTTTTTTTAAAACGGGTGAATGGGGCCTTGAATCGGGTTATTGTCATGTGTGGGCTTTGGAAGTGTGCTGCTGCAGGATCGGACATTTCAAACTCAAATGCACGTTCTTTTTCTTACCTTTCCGAAGCATGGAGCGCAATAGCAGGCAGAGAAAGGGTGATGCACGTGTTGAACACTACCTGACCAGGCAACTTGCTGGCAGTGCCCCCCCGCCCGCTCCTGAAAGAGGGCACACACACACCGCCGCCCCGAGTACTTCACAAATCTTTAAAAGACCATGCGCTTGTTCATGAGGCTTAAATGGTTTATCACCTCTTCTAGAACCCCTGCATCGACCCTCTGACGTTTCATGGAAAAATTACCATGTAACACAATACCAAGCCCTGTCAGCTGAAACCCCCAAGGAATCGTGGGGCATATTATCAAGGGGGTTTATCTCCGCTTTTTTGGCTTTAAAAGCCATGAAAGCGGAGATAAAATTATTTCCCTATTACCAAGCTGTCGCTAACACCAGTTAGTGACAGCTAAAAGGAGATAGCGACCATCTTGGGCCCCGCTTTGCATGTCAGTGATACTTATCACTAATGACATGCAAAGTGGCGTGCCAAGATGTTAGCGACTGGAAACAGTCCCTAACATCGCTACCTTCTATTACCAACTTTTGGAGATATTCGCGCTAAGCGCGAATATCTCCAAAATCTAACACCTGCCCTGAGCAGTTCTTAGCCATGTTATCCAATGGGAGGTGGATAACATGGCTAAGAGCATTAGATCGATAATACATGAATATCGCTGACTTTTCACCTGCCCTGAGCAGTTCTTAGCCATGTTATCCAATGGGAGGTGGATAACATGGCTAAGAGCATTTGCTCGATAATACATGAATATCGCTGACTTTTCTGCGATAATAGCAAGGTTTATCTGCGATAAAAATCGCCGATGTGCGGCGATAATTTTTGTCTCTAAACAAGTTAGAGACAAAAATTATCGCTAGTTGTTCGTAATATGCCCCCGGGTTTTTGCTTGCAGAAATCGGGAGGCGGGAGACTAGCACTGAAATCAGTACTCACACGCCTGAATCAGGAGGATTGGCATGTCTGAATTCTCTACAGCTGGGGCCATAAACTACATCCGCAGGGTTAGGTGATAGCCTGGGACCAGCCTGGCATCTAAAATGGCTGCCGTGCACGACAAAATTGTGGCATTCGAAAAAAGGCAAGATGGCGCAGCCGCTGGAAGAGATGTATCAACATATATCAGCCTCCTCAGCCACCCTCAGGAAACATAGGGGATTAGGATACGTCTCCCGCACCCCCTTATACCTAGTACTTTAATTAACGAAGCACAAAATGGCGAATTCCCGTTTCGCTACCAGTTTGCGGCCCAGTTCGCGGCCCGTGAAGCGCTTCTACCGTGAAAAATCATTTTTTTTTTATTTTCCCCACGGGACCCTTTAATAACCCCAACAACATTCCTAGGGGGTCAAGAGGGGGATACCTTGCCCCCTTTCATTAAATTCCCCCTTAGTTTTTCACCTTTTCTTCTCTCTCGATCCTACCGAGAGACAAGATGGCGGCCGCTCCGGACTGTCACGCAGCAAAAAAAAAAAAAAGCTCACGCACAGCCGCTGGAAGAGATGTATCAACATATATCAGCCTCCTCAGCCACCCTCAGGAAACATAGGGGATTAGGATACGTCTCCCGCACCCACTTATAACTAGTAATTTAATTAACGAAGCACAAAATGGCGAATTCCCGTTTCGCTACTAGTTCGCGGCCGCGCTTCTACCGTGAAAAATCATTATTTTTTTTATTTTCCCCACGGGACGCTTTAATAACCCCAACAACATTCCTAGGGGGTCAAGAGGGGGATACCTTGCCCCCTTTCATTAAATTCCCCTTTCGTTTTTCACCTCTTCTTCTCTCTCGATCCTACCGAGAGACAAGATGGCGGCCGCTCCGGACTGTTTAGAATGTTGACAGACACCGGAGAGCCAATCAGCTTTCTGCGCGCAAAGTTCAGATAAGCGAAAAGTAAGCGGACCGGATCGCTGCCCAGAGCGCTGTTACAGATATATATCTTGGTTTGAACGTTAATTTCTCAAAAACTACTGGAGCACATATATTGAGACCTAGCAAAGGCACATCGGGCTAACAGTCCCTACAATTTTGCCAAGTTTCGTGCAAATCCATTCAGCCGTTCGAGCTAAAAGTGAGTCCAACCGCCCTATGGAAAAATGAATGGGAAAAACGCGTTTTGGGACCCCCCTTTTTTCTCAGCCCCCCCTTGACGAAACCCCCCTAAATTTTCAGGGGCTGCTCAGAATCAAAATGTGCCATTTTCCTGAAAATTTCAGCCGATTCCGTCCACAAACGCCAAAGTTATTAGACATAGAATTTTCAAAAGTCCCATAGAGAAAAAATTCTAACTATATATACCTACTGCGATAGCCAGTAGGTAATATATATATATATATATATATATATTACCTACTGGCGGTCGCCAGTAGGTATATATAGTTAGGATTTTTTCTCTATGGGATTTTTGAAAATTCTATGTCTAATAACTTTGGCGTTTGTGGACGGAATTGGCTGAAATTTTCAGGAAAATGGAACATTTTGTTTCTGAGCAGCCCCTGACAATTTGGGGGGGTTTCATCAAGGGGGGGCCGAGAAAAAAGGGGGGTCCCAAAACGCGTTTTTCCCATGTTAATTTCCATAGGGCGGTTGGCCTCACTTTTAGCTCGAACGGCTGAATGGATTTGCACGAAACTTGGCAAAATTGTAGGGACTGTTAGCCTGATGTGCCTTTGCTAGGTCTCAATATATGTGCTCCAGTGGATTTTGAGTAATTTAGGTTCAAAAAAAGATATATATCTGGGCGGAGCCTAACCACACATCTGATCTGATTGGCTGTCAGCACTTCATCCAAGAAGTGTTGGCAGCCATCTTGGGACCAATATACATGATAGCACCTCATTAAAAAGCATTGTAGTTAATAGAGGGTTTTAGGACTTTAGTTACATTATAAATCATTTGTTGATGGTACCATACTCGTTTTAGGAATTGTGGTGGGTTCTAAGGTGATTTTACCATGTGAAAAAACAAACCTTCTGCTGTGATATCATGAATATTGTTTGAAAGAAAACTAATATCTCATGATTTTCCCACAGTGGTTTGGAAGGGGATCTATAAGCTAAACTGAAAGCATATTTTCTGTAAATTCACATTATCTTTCTCAGTCATGTGAAAATCAAGTCTGACATTCTCAGTAAAACATGTACATCCAACAAGGACAGAGACTGTCAGTTGATTCCTTTGTGTTCTACTGCAGCCTCCTAGAGTGTTCTAAAGAACAACTAGAGCGCTAACAGTCCTACTTATTACAAAGGTATGGCACACCTGAAGCCATCTTGATTGGAATAAAGTGGTAACTCTTAAAACATTTAATTTAAAAAGAAACAACATGAGGGGGTATATTTTGCCATAGAAAGTATGATTAGTGCTGCAGAATGAAAAATTAGGGCACATTTTGAGTGACTTCTCAAATCCTTTTCTATTTCATTAAAACATTCTGACATGCAGTCTCCCAAAATGGCCACCAGAGACAAAAGAGCCCAAATGTAGCCCAAATATCACCCAGATGTAGCCCAAGTATAGCCCAATGACAGAATGTCCCAGAGTGTTCTAAAGAACAACTAGAGCGCTAACAGTCCTACTTATTACAAAGGTATGGCACACCTGAAGCCATCTTGATTGGAATAAAGTGGTAACTCTTAAAACATTTAATTTAAAAAGAAACAACATGAGGGGGTATATTTTGCCATAGAAAGTATGATTAGTGCTGCAGAATGAAAAATTAGGGCACATTTTGAGTGACTTCTCAAATCCTTTTCTATTTCATTAAAACATTCTGACATGCAGTCTCCCAAAATGGCCACCAGAGACAAAAGAGCCCAAATGTAGCCCAAATATCACCCAGATGTAGCCCAAGTATAGCCCAATGACAGAATGTCCCAGAGTGTTCTAAAGAACAACTAGAGCGCTAACAGTCCTACTTATTACAAAGGTATCGCACACCTGGAGCCATCGTGATGGGAATAAAGTGGTAACTCTTAAAACATTTAATTTAAAAAGGAACAAAATGAGGGGGTATATTATGCAATAGAAGGTATTATTAGTGCTGCAGAAAGAAAAATTAGGGCACATTTTGAGTGACTTTTCAAATCCTCTTCTATTTCATTAAAAAATTCTGACATGCAGTCTCCCAAAATGGCCACCAGGGACAAAAGAGCCCAAATGTAGCCCAAATATCACCCAGATGTAGCCCAAGTATAGCCCAATGACAGAATGTCCCAGAGTGTTCTAAAGAACAACTAGAGCGCTAACAGTCCTACTTATTACAAAGGTATGGCACACCTGAAGCCATCTTGATTGGAATAAAGTGGTAACTCTTAAAACATTTAGTTTAAAAAGGAACAAAATGAGGGGGTATATTTTGCCATATGAATTATGATTAGTGCTGCAGAAAGAAAAATTAGGGCACATTTTGAGTGACTTCTCAAACCCTCTTCAATTTCATTAAAAAATTCTGACATACAGTCTCCCAAGATGGCCACCAGAGACAAAAGAGCCTAAATGTAGCCCAAATATCACCCAGATGTACCCCAAGTATAGCCCAATGACAGAATGTCCCAGAGTATTCTAAAGAACAACTAGAGCGCTAACAGTCTTACTTATGACAAAAGTATGGCACACCAGAAGCCATCTTGATTGGAATGAAGTGGTAAGTCTGAAAACACTCAATTTAAAAAGGAACAACATGAGGGGGTTAATTTTGCCATAGAAAGTATGATTAGTGCTTCAGAAAGAAAAATTAGGGATCATTTTGAGTGACTTCTCAAATCCTCTTCTATTTCATTAAAATAATTCTGACATGCAGACTGAAACATGCACTTTGAATACCAGCAGCAGACGTCCCTGGTGAGCAGTAGCTTTACTACAGTGATCTAATGTGCAACTAGAGTGCTAACATTCAGAATTTATGGCAAATGTGTGACACATCTGAATGCCTTCTTGATGGAACCAAAGTAAACAAGCATTGAAAATGCTATAGATCTCGCCCTTGTTTAAGTTAAAACCATTCTGTTTGTAATGAGGTGGCTTTTTAGCTTTGCTTTTATTAGTGTTTTTTCAACTTTCATGTAAATAACATGCATCTGTATGCATATAAGAATATGTATGCATGCATTTATGTTTGTATTTATATAGATATACAGATGATATATGTTTATATATGTATCTATATATATATATATATTCACTGAAAAAACCATAGGCTATAGACCATATATAGTTAGGAATTAGCATTTACAAAACCTTGAAAATTCACTGAAAAAACCATAGGTTATAGACCATATATAGTTAGGAATTAGCATTTACAAAACCTTGAAAATTCACTGAAAAAACCATAGGTTATAGACCATATATAGTTAGGAATTCGCATTTACAAAACCTTATTTTACTCACACAAAACCATTGAAATTCCATATATAGTTAGTTGCACTAACTATATATCGCGCACCCGCAATCCACTGCTGATGATGTCACATATTACATCATTCATGAGATGGTCAGTGAGATCACTGATGACATCACTGATGACATCTCAAATGACATCACTGATGACAACATCCAGTGACTGTATGTTTCTGCAAAGTTAAAATATGTCTTACATATTGAAGAATGAGTGGATGTATAAGTGTCTGGATGAAGGATTTAGTAGGTGCATGACTGACTGTATGAGTGAGTGATTAAATGTGTCTCACTGAGTGCATGGGTTAGTGACTAAACTGTCTTAATTTGTGCATCATTATGTCTGTTGTTCTGTAAACTGTTGCATGTGTTGATAAGTAGCTATATGAGTAACTATATGGGTTATTGATTGGTTGCCCAAGTATTTGTATGGGAGACTGAGTGTGTGTGTGGGTGGCTGGGAGGTGTATGACTCTGTGCATAGATGTGTGAGCAGTTGATTCACTAGATGTATGGTTTCAAAAGTGCATGTGGAAACAGCTGTATGGGCGGTTGACTGTGTGCATGAGTGTATTGGTGAGTGAATGGATATCTCAGTGCTACATGTCAAAGTAAGTACATATGTAAAACACAGTACATGTGAGAGTTGACATATATAAATAACTGTGCATAAGAGCCAGTGAATGTGTGAGTGGCTGTATGGATCATTGTGAACTTGTATCAGGGATTGTATAAGAGAGTAAATATGTGTTAGTATATGTTTGAATAAGTAAAGTTTGTATAACTGTATAGTTGAGGAAATGGAGGTGTGATTGATTCTTTGCATGACTGACTAGGTGTGTGAGTAACTCCATGGATGAGTGACAGTCTGTGAGTGTCTGTTTACACTGATTGTATCTAAGGTTATATTAGAGTCTGAAGAGGTTCATCATATTATCACATGAATGATATCATCAGTGATGTGATCAGTAATGTCAAATGAGATGTCATCAGTGATGTCATCAGTGATGTCATTTGAGATGTCATCAGTGATGTCATTTGAGATGTCATCAGTGATGTCATCAGTGATGTCACTGACCATCTCATGAATGATGTAATATGTGACATCATCAGCAGTGGATTGCGGGTGCGCGATATATAGTTAGTGCAACTAACTATATATGGAATTTCAATGGTTTTGTGTGAGTAAAATAAGGTTTTGTAAATGCGAATTCCTAACTATATATGGTCTATAACCTATGGTTTTTTCAGTGAATATATATATAGAAAGGCTTGTGAAGGTGTTGGAGAAACGCTGTGAAAGTCTGCCAAAATCTACATTGGAGTAAGCTGAAAAATCGGAGTACCGACAAGAGGCATTGTGGGACATGGAGTCCAAATACCGAACAATGAAGGCGTACAGGGTGTTAAGGTGAACCTGGAAGAAATTACAGTGAGACCCAAGTATTTTACAGCAAAAAGATTAATACAAGTACTGCCTAATGCAACCCTACACTGTATTTTGAAAATGTTTGAAACAGCCTGCCTCTTTAAGCAAATTGACATTGGTCCTACTTCAATGTTTGAGCTACGTTTTAAAGAACTAACGAACCCACCCCCAATGCTGTGCATATGATTAAGAGGTGTGTTACCTCGAAACGCGTAATGCATTTCTGCCGAAATAAACGGATCCCAAGTACGCTGGTGTGGTCGGTTTCACGCTGCTGAGGTTGGCGCGTGGGTTTGGATGGATTTAAGAGGTGCTTGACACACCTGGTACCGACCCCAACTCGCATGGAAGGGCGCCTTATTTGTCAAAACTTTTGAACTTTGTGTGAAACAAACCTGGGCGCCCGCCGGCTAAAACAATCATCACGGAAAGGTGTTGGATGGATGAGGCTTTGTCATGAAGCCCGCTTCACCCTGGAAATGAAGTATTGAATTTGCCAGAGTTTGCAGAGGGTTTCTCCCTCAAGCACAGCGCACAGACGAACTTTTTTGAGGCAAAGAAGAACCAGCAGAAAACGGGATGGTCGCAATCCTTTCGACAGTATCTCTGACCATCACATATAGCCGCAATATGGTACTTTACCTGAGAAAGGCTTGTGAAGGTGTTGGAGAAACGCTGTGAAAGTCTGCCAAAATCTACATTGGAGTAAGCTGAAAAATCGGAGTACCGACAAGAGGCATTGTGGGACATGGAGTCCAAATACCGAACAATGAAGGCGTACAGGGTGTTAAGGTGAACCTGGAAGAAATTACAGTGAGACCCAAGTATTTTACAGCAAAAAGATTAATACAAGTACTGCCTAATGCAACCCTACACTGTATTTTGAAAATGTTTGAAACAGCCTGCCTCTTTAAGCAAATTGACATTGGTCCTACTTCAATGTTTGAGCTACGTTTTAAAGAACTAACGAACCCACCCCCAATGCTGTGCATATGATTAAGAGGTGTGTTACCTCGAAACGCGTAATGCATTTCTGCCGAAATAAACGGATCCCAAGTACGCTGGTGTGGTCGGTTTCACGCTGCTGAGGTCTGCGCGTGGGTTTGGATGGATATATATATATATATATATATATATATATGCTGCTTAATATTATATTTCTTTATACCTGTGTTGCTTTTCGCTTATCCACAAAGGATAAGATAAGATTTCACAAATGTGTTGTTTATTTGCGCATTTTGCACAAGAGGGGGGAATAACCCTTCAAGCTCTGCTGCTACTGTACAATGTTGCTGCTTATTTGCACATTTGCACAGAGAAATTCAGCTTCTCTATGGTTATTTGCTGCTATTATTTATATATGCTTCTGTCTGCCCTTTTGCACAAGCCAAGGTTTTTAAATACCCCTGGACACACCTATTGGTATATCTGTATGACTGTTTGGCGGTGTTTATGGGCTTTTCTAGTATCTTGAAGAACAACTAGCATGGTGAAGTTTATCTCTCTCAATGCAAGTGGCTTGAATAATGCTCGCAAAAGGAATGCCATTGAATGTTGGCAAAATAACCTCATTCCAGATGTCATCTATTTGCAAGAAACCCACCATAGAGATCAGGCCGAGTCAGATAAACTCTTCAAAAGCTGGTCGGGCCATAAGATATCTTCAACTGCCGGGTTGGCTCAGAGAGGAGTTTGCATATTAATAGGAAGACATGTAAGTTTCCTCCTAGAAGGGATGTTTATAGACCCCAGAGGTAGATGGGCAGTTGCACATGGTAAATTAAACAATGTTAATGTTATTCTTGCCACAATTTACGCACCAATCTTAGACGACCCTCTGCCAATCCTACAGGTAAAGCAGGCAATAACAGGTCTCTCTGGGCCAATAATATGGGGGTGAGACTTTAATTTATTACAAAACCCTCTATTGGACTCCTCCAAGAAAGATCGCCGGCAGAACAAACCCCAAGCTGTCTTGGCCCTCCAAAGTTGTAAAATCGACCTGGACGTTATCGACCATTGGCAATTTTTAAATCCTATTAAGCGAGAATATTCATGCCACTCAGCAAAATACAATTCCACTTCAAGGCTAGATTTCTTCTTATCATCCCATGATCTAGAGCTATATAACTACGCCCATCTACCTAACGCTTTTTCGGATCACGTGGCACTTTGTATGGAGGTTAATCTGGGGGCTCACGAAACAAGGCCTCCAAGAAGATGGTTCTTTAACAAACTTAACCTCCTCGATCCGCAAACAGTTTTTTGCACAAAATAAAGGTACAGCCCCATTAAATACAACCTGGGATGCATTTAAAGCCACTCTACGGGGACTTATTACATCTATAGAAATACCTAAGCAGAAGGCAAGAAGGGAGGAGAAAACCAAACTTCAAACTGAACTCTCTCAGGCAACCCAAGAGCACTATAGGGTTAGATCCATGATCTCTGGGCATAAGCTCGCCGAGGCAAAGTGCAAGATGAAGGATTTTTATTATGACCTAGGCGAGATAAACAGTAATCTTTATACCCAAAAGATATATGAGGAGAGCAAATATATAGGAAAGCTCCTGGCCTGGCAAACCAAAGAAAAGCAGGTCCGAAATAGGATAGACCAATTAACAGACCCCATCACTAAAGTACCAGCTAAGACCACCAGTTCCATTGGTGAGTTGTTTTTGAAACATTATGAGGGAGTATATCAAGCGATCGAGGGTGCTATACCCGACTCTATTGTGGAATTCCTACAGCCACTTGCAATACCTAAACTAGACGCTGAGGGTAAGAAATAACTCATACAGGATTTCACATCACTAGAACTAGATGAAGTGTTAGAGTCCTTCCCCAATGGTAAGGCCAATGGTGATGATGGTCTTCCTATTGAATTTTTTTTTAAATTTGGAAGAACCCTGCGTAAAGATCTTTTGATACTAGTTCATTGTCTACTTCAAGGAGGTCCCCCACTGGACTCTTTCCATTCAGCAGTGGTGGTTAGTATTTAAAAAAAAGGAAAGGATAAGGAAAATATAAATTCGTACCGTCCAATAAGTCTCCGGAATACAGACTATAACATTTTTACAAAACTTTTAGCAAACTGAATAAATAAAATAGTACGATCACTGGTAGCCCATGATCAGTGCGGTTTTATTGCAGGCAGGTATCTCCATTCCAACACTACATTTTTATTGGAGGCACTAGATTATTTTAAAATTAACAAGGTGAAGGCTCAAATTTTGGTTTTTAGATGCGGAGAAAGCCTTCGATCTAGTGTCTTGGGACTGCCTTTTCGCAATTTTGCACAGTTTTATTTTCCCGATTGTTTTTATCTCTCTTTTACAAGAACTTTATATGAACTCTAGGGCACAGATCATCATCAATAATACTAATATTGGGACCTGCCAGGTTACTAGAGGCACGCGACAAGGATGCCCCCTGTCGCCAATTTTATTTGCATTATTTATTGAACCACTGGCGATTGCTATTAGGGATATGAATACCGAGACCGCCCCAGTAGCAGGAATGACAAATATAAAATTATATGCGGATGACATTGCCCTTTCCTTAGACTCAAAACCCTCAGGTCAACTGAAGATTTAAAAAATCTTCTCTGACTTTCAAAAACTAGGGGGTTATAAAATTAATGTTAACAAAACGGAAATTATTTTAGCCAACTGCACTGTAGACACTTTAGTACCAGAATTCAGGCAGATATATAACACAGATCCAAAGAGATACCTGGGAATATTTATATTGGATAGCTTGGACGGCCTGTATTCGCTTAATTTTTTACCTCTATTAAAAAAGGTGGGTTCGCTTTTAGACCGATGGAATTTATTACCCTTGTCTCTAATGGGACGGGCAGCGCTAGTTCTCATGTCGGTTTTACCTCTTTTTAATTTCCTTTTTAGCGCAAGAAACTGCGCACTTCAGGCCTCCTATTTTAAAAAAGTAGATGCATTGATTTCCTCTTTTCTATGGGCAAAAAAATCCCCCAGACTTGCACTGAGCACTTTATATTTACCATCCATACAAGAAGGGCTGTCCCTTCCAAATATCAGAGAATACTATTTTGCGTCTTTCGCACACCATAGTTATAGGTTTTTCTTTTTAGATCCTCAAGAGGCAGACAATTTCTTCATGAAGAAGATGTTGCTAGAATTAAAAATTTTCGACCCGGTCAGAATCACGAAAGACCCAAAGAAAGTGTGTTACAAGTCCGTACAGTGGATTTTTAAGCTGAAAACTCAGTTCTTTAAATTCTATGATATCCCTAAATTAAGTAATAAAACGAATTTAACAAACTTCTGCTTAGGAGATGCTGGCTGTATGGATAAAAATATATTAAATCTTTGGAAGGAGAATGGCTTCGAAAAAATTGAAGACTTCCGGTAGGGAATTAGGTGGAAATCTTGGGATGAAATTTCCAGCCAGATAAATCACTCTTACACAAACTTGAACTGGTCCTTCCTCATGCTAAATCCAAAACTCAGAGAGCTTGATATAGGAAATCTATTTAATAAAGAAAATATCTCTACAGCTCTCAATAATCAAACACAAAAGAAAATGAGTATTTGGATTAAAATATTAAAAGAAAGTAAAGGGCAGGACTCTTCCAGCTAGATTATTGAGAGGTGGAAAAAGAGGGAAGATATTGTAATTAGTCAACAGGTAGCGGATAAGATAAATAAATTTAATAAAACCATATTTCGCGGTGCAAATTTTAAATGCATGCAATTTTATAATAAATGGTTAATATGCAGAACCCCCTCTTTTTTACATAGCATCTTCCCCCAAGTTGCCGACAAATGCTTCCGGTGTGAAGAAAAAGGCACCTGGAAACACATTGTCTGGGAGTGTTCAAAAATCGAGGTATTTTGGAAGGAAATAGAAAAATATCTCTCCATCGAGCTTAAAACCACCATAGTATTCGATGACCTAATTCCCATTTTAGGCTGTTCCCCTTGCCACACTCCCCACGATGAGTCTCTTTTCATAGCCTTTTTAATAGCCAAATCCCTTATATTGCAATCCTGGAAAACAGACCTCGTACCAACCTTTCAGGCATGGAAGGCAAAACTACTACGAACCCAGGGTAGAGAAAGAAAATATGCATTAAGATCAGGGGCTCTTAAAAAATATGAGAAAAGCTGGAGTGTGTTTGACTCTTAACCTTTCCGCTGCTATTCAATCCTAACCACATCTCCTTGAAAAAATTAAATGTTTTCTTTTTTTTTTTTAGTTTGTTAGATTGTTTTGTTCACGCACATTGCACTTTACAATCAAGTTATGAAATGATAATTGTGAAGACACTTTCTGTATTTAAATGCTTCGCACTGTATTTATTCTAACTAAATCTTCTGAATATTACTGTTAGCCTACTAGATTGTTTTTTCCCTCACTTGCACTTTATAATCAAGTTCTGAATTGATGAATTGTGAAGATGCTTCTTACATTCATATGCCTCGTACTGTATCAACTTCATCTCAAATGTGTCTTGTATCTTCTATCTGTCCTTTATGAACTCTCAATAAAAAAAAATAAACACAATTTGCGGGCAGATTTACAAGCCCCTTGCAACATGTTTCCTACACCGTTGCGACACTTCTGTGACGCAGTTGCATCGTAAATAATGCACCACCATGCAACAGATTTACAACGTGATGCATCTAGTGAGATGCGTCATGTTGTAAAACCCTGCATTACATTATACCTGCATCAGGTACAATTTATGCAGGGTGGGTGTCCCGTCACAAGGAAGCCCCGTACAAGATTTCACTGAGTCACTTTTACATCCATGCTGAGTCAAACCCTGTGCCTGCTTAAAGCAGGCGTAAGTAGTGACGCAGCATGTTAGGCATAGGACGCCCATTAGCATTCCTGGAGTTGCGTCACACATGCGACACGACTCCAGCAATGCGCTGCCCTTATGCCAATAGATGCGACACACCATGGTGCGTCGCATTGTAAATGTGACGCATCTGTTGTGACGCAAGGGTATTCCTGCATGTCGCATCTTTACTGGCGCAACCCTGCTGATATGCAGGGATGCGCCAGTCCTTCTAAGTCTGCCCCTTGGTATTCAAGGACACATCAAACATCAATGGTTCTTTTGTCCTTTGGCAAGTCAAAATGTACATTTTAGACAGACTCCATCTAAAATGCAAAACAGTTTAAGTATTACAGAACTACACTTAGGCTAAAATAATTTAAACATTTCATTTTGAATTACAAAATGAATTATGAAGTCTTGGCAGGTCACAGCCAATGTAGACTGGATCTCATCTCTGGTTCTCATCTCTTCACAGTTACAGGGCTAGCTGTGCGTACCTTAACTAGAGTCAGGCAAGTAGGCACTGACTGTTGCTGTTGAAATCTTGAGCATCACTGTGAGTGAGACACCATCCAGCAGGCTTCTTCACAGCAGAGGTTCAAAAGCTCAAGGTCAAGATTTGACAAAAGAGCAGGTGTATGTATCCTCTTCAGTGGCAAGTAGAGGACAGTGGACATCAAAAACCAGAGATCAAACAAGTGAAAGAACTGGAGGAACACCACAGAGAAAATGAACTTCTCAAAGTGACGGTGTTTCCTCTGGCAAAGAGGGAGATGACTGAAGGAGATATCTGATGGCATCAAATTAATTCACAGTGACATAGTATAATGAATACAGATATATGGTATTTCCAATTAAACAAAAATGTATGATCACTGCAGGATTACAGTTCACTTTTACACGGTTAATTACTGCTCCTTACTGGAGTACCACAACCACCTGTGCGTGTGTCTTCAAGCACATAACTATCTATCTCTATCTATCTATCTATCTATCTATCTATCTATCTATCTATCTATCTATCTATCTATCTATCTATCTATCTATCTATCTCATATTCAGGAGAAAGTAACATTTAATGACTGTCACAAAGAGTTTGGAGCATTAAAATACTTTGAACCAGATAAAGACCCACTCTGCATTCTTTAATTGTCCCAAGCAGGTATCACCGATTGATGAAGACTGCATTGGGTGTTTCTGCATGCAAACTGACAATTATAAATAGGCTAGCCGCTAGCAATGCCCTGTACATGTGAAAATGAGTGTTCTACGTCACACTGTTTGCTAGCATGTTAAGTTATTTCTTGTTGTCTAAAACGGTGCTCTCCATCTCTTATCATTTCTTCTTCCCTGTCTCTATTGGTCGGACTATCTTTTGGTTTCGGTAATGCTTTCAGTTTGACCATCTGCCCATTCGTTCACTCATCTAGTCCTTAAGATTATTAAGTCTTAACCATCGCCTTCCTATTGACATTCAGAGCTCGTCCTCTGTTCATCTGTAGCCCCATTAAAAATACGTTGTTCATTAATTTCACTGCCATATAAATTACTTATTTGCAAATAAATGTTGCCAATTTATTGCTCCTCATTTTTCAGTTTGTTTAGCTCAATTCTTAGTCAAAATAAACCCCTGTTCCTAAACCTCCTTAATGACAGTATTTATTCTAGTCTTAAAAATACACTCTCAGTGCCTTGTTTCCGATTCCCGTTGTTTTCCTAGTGACATAAAATCCCCACCTCCGACGAGGTAATGCACTCGCTGCCGGAATATTTAATGTCTCCTTGATGGCTTCCGGGTCGTGGTCAGCAGTGAGCTCGTGCAGGTCTCTGCCATGGTACTCTCGTGCCAGCTCGTGCAGCTCCCTGCCTTTGTATTCTCGCGCCATCTCAGCCCACTAAGCCATGCACGATCCGGCTAATGTGACTGCACTGCTCCCTGACTTCCCTCCTAAAGGCAAAGGGCCTTATTTATGAAGGACTTGCGCAGCCGGTGCGTCACTTTTAACATGGGAAAAAGTGACGCACCGGCGGCGCAAGTCCTTCATAAATAAGGCCCAAAGCCTTTATTCTCCCCACAGCCTTCTCAGAAGAAGAAGCTCTACACATCGGACATCCCCTGCCAAGGAAATCTAATACCGAGATCTAAGAAAAGCATGTCTCTGATATCACTAGGCTGGGGCTGCATGTGTATGAATTATGTTTGTTACACCTTTATGCAGAATATGTCTTCACAATAAAAGCATTCATTTGATCAAAAATATTACAACTATGAGCTTGTTGCTCAAACATGTTTGGACCGCCACACTCAAAATCAGGGCCTTAGTGTCCCAGAGGGAAGGCTGAGTATAGGATTAGAGGTGGCTTTGAGGCTGTTTCTTGAAGGTCTGCTTGCAGAAGTAGATGCATGGCCCAAACTTATCAAGTGGGAGTTTTTTCATACCCTATTAGATTATTTTCAACCAGCATGCACACCTGCTCCTGCAGAGAGTGGTGGGAAAGGGGTAATCATATGGGGCTATGGGGAAAGAGGTTTCTACACATAAAAAAGATCTTTCAGAGTAATGTTGGACTTAAGGGAGGCTTTATAAGAGTCTCCCAGCTCCTAGCTTGTCTTGTCATGGCAAGGAGATTATCAGCTTTAAACCACGAACCAAACTGTGGGTATTGATGCTACTGTCAGTCGTAAGCTGGTCAAAGGTCCCCAGTAATAGAGTCGAAAGGCAAGCTGGTACTACTTGCCTTGTAATTCACCCTCCATGTCCTAATACCCTTAGGACATGGAAGGTGAATATATAAAGATACGGAAAAACCACACTTTGAAAACTGTAACTTGATTCCTTCTTTGCCAGAAGCCGAGATGATGCTCCAAGAGGTGACAACACAGATCCATTGAGCTGATAATTGTCCTTGGCACAGAGGCCTTTTCTAGCTTATTCACAGAACGGAGTTATCAGATATCTCAGTGATACTCATGAGGTGGTTCTCAGTAACCTCAATTTAGAGCCAATTTTTCATTTCAATGACAGTGATCTGATCTCTCTCAACTGTAATATGCCTTGTTGCACTGTCTACCGTATCTGTGGACAATTACATCCTCTGGTATCAAATTAATTCCATTTAACCATCCTTATATGGGTCTCCCACGTGTGCCACCAGATTGTTTGTATGCTACCTTTTAACACATGTCAAATTCGGTACTTGCCCCAGCATTACAAGTGTTGGGATATCATGCCCCCCAATAAAGCTAGGCAAGTATACCAAAAATAAACCACCTGGGTAGGTCTTCTGTTTTTAGCTGGTATTTGGTGTAAATCTCGGTGGGGCTTTATCAGTATTTTCCAATGTTTTCAAAAATATAAAGATAAGTGGTTACCAGTGTTTACCCGTTTTTACTCTGTAAACAATTGTAGAGCTGGTGTTTTTACGATGTTCATAAAGAAATTTGCTTTTATTTGCTTCCTTCCCTCATTCATTCCTATTCGCAATTATACATTCCGTCTTGCCTGCTCCTATATCCCAGTTTTGTGCACTTTTCTCGAATGTCCTCTTTCCAGTAGTTTAATTATTTACCTCACCTTCATGCCTATCTCATGTCTCTCTCATTTTGCAGAGGTCAACAGTCTCTTTCCAGAACTCCACTTCCATCCCATGTGCAGGATGTGCCTGGATAGAGGTATCTTTGCCCCTCATTAAGATTTGACTGTCGCAGATAAAAAGTTAAAGTTCTAGATTTAACATACCTCCTTGCTACTCTATTCATCAAACAAATGCCATAGATCACTGAAAGAAAATTTTAATATTATTATATGATATATATATATATATATATATATATATATATATATATATATATATATATATATATATATATCAATGAAAAAACCATAGGTTATAGTCCATATATAGTTAGGAATTTGCATTTACAAAACCTTATTTTACTTGCATAAAACCATTGAAATTCCATATATAGTTAGATGCGCTAACTATATATCGCGCACCCGCAATCCACTGCTGATGATGTCACATATTACATCATTCATGACATGGTTAGTGACATCACTGATGACATCACTGATGACATCTCAAATGACATCACTGATGACATCACTGATGACAACATCCAGTGACTGTATGTTTCTGTAAAGTTAAAATATGTCTTACATATTGAAGAATGAGTGGATGTATAAGTGTCTGCATGAAGGATTTAGTAGGTGCATGACTGACTGTATGAGTGAGTGATTAAATGTGTCTCACTGAGTGCATGGGTTAGTGACTAAACTGTTTTAATTTGGGCATCATTATATCTGTTGTTCTACAAACTGCTGCATATGTTGATCAGTAGCTATATGAGTAACTGTATAGGTTATTCATTGGTTGTCCAAGTATTTGTATGGGAAACTGAGTGTGTGTGTATGGGTGGCTGGGAGGTGTATGATTCTGTACATAGATCTGTGAGTAGTTGATTCACTATATGTATAGATTCAAAAGTGCATGTGGAAACAGCTGTATGGGCGGTTGACTGTGCATGAGTGTATTAGTGAGTGAATGGATATCTCAGTGCTACATGTCAAAGTAAGTACATATGTAAAACACAGTCCATGTGAGAGTTGACATATATAAATAACTGTGCATAAGAGCCAGTGAATGTGTGAGTGGCTGTATGGATCATTGTGAACATGTATCAGAGATTGTATAAGAGAGTAAAGTAAATATGTGTTAGTATATGTTTGAATAAGTAAGGTGTGTATAACTGTATAGTTGAGAAAATGGAGGTGTGATTGATTTTTGGCATAACTGACTAGGTGTGTGAGTAACTCCATGGATGATTGACAGTCTGTGACTGTCTGTTTACACTGATTGTATCTAAGGTTATATTAGAGTCTGAAGTGGTTCATGGTATTATCACATGAATGATATCATCAGTGATGTGATCAGTCATGTCAAATGACATGTTATCAGTGATTTTATCAGTGATGTCATTTGAGATGTCATCAGTGATGTCATCAGTGATGTCACTAACCATGTCATGAATGATGTAATATGTGACATCATCAGCAGTGGATTGCGGGTGCGCGATATATAGTTAGCGCATCTAACTATATATGGAATTTCAATGGTTTTATGCGAGTAAAATAAGGTTTTGTAAATGCAAATTCCTAACTATATATGGACTATAACCTATGGTTTTTTCATTGAATTTTCAAGGTTTTGTAAATGCAAATTCCTAACTATATATGGACTATAACCTATGTTTTTTTTCTGTGAATTTCATTGGTTTTTTAAAAGCTAACATCTGTAGCTGTAAAATATATTCATCTTTAAAACCCAAAATATATTTTAGATGTTTATTGATAATTTTTATTGAAATATTTTTTTTCTTCGCTTCCGGTAAGCGAACCGGGAAGCTTTCCGTTAGCTCATCTTAATGCCGCGATCTATTACGCGAACCGGTAAACGTTACGTTAGCGGAACTGTGACGCGTCGCGGAAGCGTGACGTATCATTGTCGTGTAATGCGTCTTATGACGCGCCGCTTTAGCGCTCCCGAAAGTGCTCGGGCCCGCGAACCGGAAACGATGCGGGACGCGGCGCGCACCGCGTAACGTGAGCGGAACAAGTCATGTGACTTGTTTATCAAAGTTTTCATTGGTTCATTTCACTTTTGGTTTCCAAATGATGAATGACTAGGTCATGTGACCTAAAAATAACACTTTTCATTGGTTCTGAACTTTTGCTTTTCCCAAATCATGTAAACCCCTTCTTCTTTCCTCACTCTGACTTTCATCTTCGTGAGAGAAAGACCATTTTCCATTTTCATTGAAATGGCTTCTATCTTTGCTTCAGCTGGTGGACCCCCACCACCACCTCAACCTCCTCATGACAAGAGAGGACCACCATCTCAATTCATCTCCAACAGAGAGGAGGAAGAGGACGACTTAGAAGAAGAGGACACTGATGAACCTGAATTTATTCAGGAGTTGCCCCGTGTTTCCCGAAGGAAAACAAGTTTTATTTGGCAGTTTTTCTCAATTCCTCGAGGGGAGAAAAAGGGTAATGCCAAATATGCCACCTGCCTAATTTGCAAAAAAAGATTATCTCGAGGCACAGAGAAAAAGTATAGTATGGGCAACTATACTATGCATTGCCATATGGTCAGGTGGCATCCATTAAATTACAGCCGGGCAGAGTTAAGGGACCTGCAAGATAATCCCCCGACAACTCCTGTGGCCAAATCAACTTCCAATATATCTTTGACTGTAAGAGAGGCACAGGAAACTGTGCCAAACATACAGCCAAACTTCAAGCACATGAAGTTTACGTGCATACATTGTGGTGCTATGCTCTCATGTGGCAACATGAGCGTAAACTTAATCAACTTGGTGTTTGATAACCATAACTGCCCTAACGCACCCAAGCAGTAATTTTTTCTTTGCTCCTGTTGAGCCCTTTTCAATGCCTGTTTTTTTGTTGTTTCCCCTCCATGAAAAACACAAAAAAAACATAAAACTGTTCTAAAAAAAAAAAAAAAAAAAAAAATGTTCTGAAAAAAAAAAAAAAAAAAAAAACAACAAAAACATAAAAAAAAAGTTCTTTTCAGAACTACCTCCCCTTTCAAATAAAATTGCTAGAATGTTTAGCACTCTGGCAAGCTCTATTTCTTTTGGTTCGCTTCAAGTTCGCTGCCCGGTTCGCGAACTTGAAGCGAACCAAAAAAATATTTTTTTAAAAAAAAGAAGAGTTAGTATAAGGGAAGTAAACAGAGAGTAATGTAAAAAGAAAGACAGCTATAGAGAGTAAATCAGAGATAGTGTTTAATAGATCTATTTATTAATTCAGGATGACGATAAGGTGTGATGTCTCGTGAGGTTTGTTTAAGGTGAGACCTACTCAGGGTTACAGATCAATTTTACACTTGTTGAAGAATACAGAGCAGATAAAGAATGTGAAGGCCTACCAATGAACTAAATTATATCCTCTTATTACATCATTCATGACATGGTCAGTGACATCATCAGCAGTGCATTGCGGGTAAAAAGAGTAGAAAACATTTACCTTATAATTCTTGTTACCTTTTTTAAATATTTTTTCATACTTTCAATCTGTAAAAGAGAGAACAAACATTTCCAAAAATATTACAACATGTATTTAAAAATTACAAAAGAAAAGGGAAAAGGTTCAAGAAGAAACACTTTTTCAACAATTTTGACATTTACAGGAGCCTCTGCTTCTCTACGTCCCCTACACAATCCTAAAGATATATATTTTAAATGAACAGTATCTTCATGCTGATGAACTGAGACCTATTTTGGAACATGGTACTTCTTTTGCACTGCTGATGTCTCACAATAGTGATGCAATAGCAGCGCAAAAAAGATGTAAAGCCATCATAAAATTGTGTCTAATATTTTAAATGATAGTTTCAGGATACAAATAAGATGTGTGCTTTGAAGAGCTTTCTTTGAAGTGAGGCCTATTCCTTTTTTTAAAAAAAAACAGTACCCAGAAATACAGCACTGTAAGCATTAAAATTGACACTTACAGAAGACTCAGTTTCTCCATATCTACCTCACATTTCTAAATGTATATCATAAGTACAAACAGAAGAACATTAATTATACATGTTATATGGTTTATTTTTGCTGTTCTCAGAATGTATCAAATTTCACTTAAATCAGTGACTTGAAGGTATTCATCATGTAACAGCGGGGAAAAAAAAACACAATCAAAATGACTGTGTTTAAAAAACCCATACAACCTAAGAAATCTGATTTCAAAACTCCTTAAAATTAACTTACTTTCAATGACGTCGAAGGATCTCCTATGAACAGCATTCACTCTGTTGTGCTATAAATATTTTCAGCCCGCCACTTTCTGAAAGAAAACCTCCATTGATACGAAAAATATGTTACATAGAAGAAAAGACTTCTCTCATTCTATCACATGTTTCCACTAGGCCAAATCATGTTGCCGCGATTCGCAACTCTTGTAATTCTTCCAATCAAATCCCGACATTTTCTATTTTCGCAACTTTCAAAAAGAATACATTTAAGATTATTTTCACAATCCTGGACTACTAATATCTTACCCTTCTTTGTCACTCATGTTCTCCTTTTCCTATGACACTGATACTGCTTACTATGAAGCAGACTTACTTGCATCAGGTTTATATAGTTGGATTTTTAAATTGACATTATAATTAAAAGTTTTGGACCAATAATCTAGACAGCATTGCAGACTTACATTCCCTGTACTTCATGAACCTTTTGCAATTCTTCACAGGAAATCCCGAGATTCTTTGATTAAAATTTTGGTTTTAAAAACACCAGGTAAGAATTTTTAAGGTCAAACGGCAATTTTTTTTTGAAAGTTACAACGGAATCATTGCAGAATGACCAGCCGTTTCGAGACTTTAAATAAGCTGTATAATGTCCTGATGTTGTTGAAGGACCATCGTGATAGATAATTGCTACAGTTACAAAAGTCCTTCCTGATATTGAAAGCTGAGAAGCCACAATTTTTTTTATTAAAGTTGACAATTTTGATCCATCAGGCCTACATCGTTGAATCATTAAAATGACATACTGTCCATATCTACGTATAAATAATGTTGACATCATTTCAGATTTACATTGGCTACACTCCATGTTGTGATCCGCTGCATTTACTAGCTTATTAAAGGAGACTGATTTACTGTCTGGCAAAGTTAAATATATAAATCTTTCTGAGTCTACAGTAGTAGTACTTGATACCCTACAATTCTCGCAGTCATGCTGCCATTGATAAGAAAGCCCAAACAGGTGATCTACATCTACACCCTCATCTTGCAATACATCAAGCATATACATTAAAAACTCCTGACAATCTTGCTGATTATTTTCAGAGAAGTCTGTTTGCCCTGAACATTCATCTAACAGATAACGAACTTCAGACACACTTTCTACTTTTGTTCGATCAGTGCTACATTTCTCGAAAACAGAATTCAATAAACAGCATAAAATTTGTTCTGAATTCAACAGAATCTGTTCTTTTAAACTCTCTAGTGAAAAGAGAACATTAACCACTACATTTGCATAGCAGTTGACACCAGAACTGTTTTCAAATTGAAAACCGACAACATCTTCAACAGAATCCACTTTATTTCTGCTAGCAATTTTCGGTTCATTGACTTTTAGTCTTTTTGCAACAACCTCCCTACTATTACTGATATTTCTACATTTGCGGCCTACCACACGTTTCTCAAACAAAGGATATTGAGGCAAATGTGGCGCATACTCTCTTCTTAACCTATTGTATTCCTTAACACAATCTAGATCCGCACAAATGTTTGTGACATCACAGTCAATCAAGTACAATCCTGATAAAGTTCTAACTCGTGACAATGCCACATATGCCATACCCTCCTTGAACACAGAACTGCCAATATTCACCAATGCACAGTCTACACTTAAACCTTGCGATTTATGAATTGTTACCGCATATGCCAAGCAAACAGGAAACTGTTTACGGCGAACATATAAGTCTTTAACAAGCAAAAACCTAGCAGAACAACGACCAATTAGCTGTACTTCCTCAATGCCATCAAATTTAATTTTTAAAAATTCTATTCCATCTCTATTTTTGTACTTCTCAAAATCAACAACATTACCCATTGATCCATTTACCAGACCTCTTTCAACATGTAAATTTCTTCTCAAAATGATTCGGCAATTTAAACACACATTCAAAGTCTTTTCAAAACCCGCTGTTTTAGATATAGTCTTCTCTAATGAATCCAATTTTGATTTCAAATTTTCTGACAAAATAATTGTTGATCCCATGTGCTCTATTTTGTCAATAGCTTCAAGTTTCACAATCTCTTGCTTTTCTAAATTCAACATTTTGTTGTTGAAGATGGCACATTCTGCAAGAGTTGGCATCAAACATATTCCGGATTTCTTCTCAGTAATTTTCTGAAAAATATTCTCAGCCACAATCTCTTGTTCGGGATATAAAAAGTAATCGTGCATTTAAAGCTTCTTTTCCATGCTCGGTCACTTTTCCAATTCTAATATCTTGTAGAATATTCTTGTAATCTTCATCTTTTGCCTGACGCATATTTTCATGCAGTTCAGCATAATTGAAGTTTAACCATATATTGACGTTGCCAATGCTCCCTAGGCACTTCCTGGTATCTTCATGCGTGAGTATTTTGAACACAGGTTCTCCTTTTACTGGTGTCAGCTGCAGAAGATCTCCGAAAACAATGATGTGTTTGCCACCAAATAACACATCATATTCAGTTTTAAGTACTTCTTGCATTCTCAAATGCACAAAGGCAAGCATGACATTGGAAACCATGCTTACTTCGTCAATGATAAGTAGTTTCATTTTCCTCAAGACTCTTGAAACTTCACAGCAAGCATCCCCAGATAACTTGTGATATTGTAATTTGTTGTCATGCTCCACCGGCAGCATCAGTAGACGATGCAAAGTAATACCTTTAATGTTATGTGCTGCAAGTCCAGTAGGAGCGGTGACAACACAAGACAGCGATGACTCAGTCCTTTCCTGCAGATAGCATGAAATTGCTTTAATGAGGAAACTTTTTCCAGTTCCCGCTTCTCCACTCACATACAGTAGGACAGGCTTCAACGATGTACATGAGCACTCTTTCTTCTCATGACTTAATCCATGCTCAATTTGCTTGGTAACTTCATCATATATTTTCCTCTGCTCAACGTTGAGTTGTTTTTCCAAGTGTTCTAAGTTAACTGAATCCTCCTGAGCATGTGCCATGGCTCTTTCCACTTCATTCATAGCAGTGGCAGCTTCATTTTCGATAATAGGTCCTCCAAGTGGATCTTGACTCAATGAAACAGAACTCTGACTGTCCTGAGAACTGTCTCTGGCAATCTCGGCTGCAATCGTTGCTTCCTGCTCAATTTCCAAAGTTAGCATTTCTTGATATTTGGGAAAAGCAGGACATTCTATGCTAATCTTAGCAGCAGTGAAAGAGTCTTCATAACAGAGGAAATCTCCAAGCAGTTCCTCTTCTGCACGCCAAGGCTTGAAAAGTTGCAAAAGTGCTAAATAGAAAAACTCCTTTTTTTCTGAAGATTCGCCACTCAATTTTTGATGGTTTACTAATTGGCATTTTCTCTGCTTGACCAGGCATCCCTCACTTCCAATTACAGCATACACTCCTTTCTCAATATCTTCTTTGATGTTCCTCTTGAATATATAATTTTGTAGAACCTCATATAGACAAACATTCTCAAGGTGACTGCTTCGATTTGGATAATATGTATCCAACATGTTGGTCTTCAAAATGTCGGTACTGTTTGGTTCCTTTTCTGCCAAATATTCAATTTCCCGGACAGGTTTTAGAACCCGATTTCGCGTTGCAGCAAGACCAAGACTCGCCCAAACAATACTCCTGGATTTGGCATAGAGACTTGCTGAAGACAATCGATCTGAACATTCGTAAGCTCCGATTTCTCGATGCGACAACATCTTCAGACTGAAACTGTACAACTTCTTGCTGAGGCTCTTTTCATGGGAAATGTCCTCCCACATATCCTTCAGTTCTGTCTTTTCTTTTTTGGTGATGTAAGATGTCACATACCGAGCCACAGCCATACAGTTGTCACCCACAAACTGTATATCCATATTAGCATTCCACATGGACAAAATCACTGGGTTGTAGTCGTTGATGTACTTGGACTCTTCATTCCTTTTCAAATTGTATGTATTTTTGGGTGATTTCCTCGTCACATTATGTCGCAGTGAAGACATCAAACTGTTCACTTTTCCTTTAGAAATCACCGGTCGTGGAAAGTTGAAACGACATTTGGTGTAGAACTTGTCCTTGTTTCTGAATTTACGACGACAATACTTTCCACAACGATGGCTTTGGAAACGTAGAACTTGTTCTCTTAGGCTTTTCTTCTCCGTTGCGTTTGGAACAGCACACGTAGCATACTGTTCTATGAAATTCATCACTAAGTCATCCGGATCTGTTCCAAATTTAGGTGCATCCTTGATCCACAACAACATATGTATATGAGGAGCACCTCTTGCTTGGTACTCCTTTCTCCAGAAGAAATCCAACACCTCTCCAAGAGGTGGATTCTTCTTATTTGTGATGAAAGACATCATAGCTTCAAATCTATGATTGAAGTACCTGCATACATTCACAGGATCCAAAGAACACAGTTCTCCAGGTGTCTTGAATTCAATGTTTTCAATATTTCCATTTGCCTCTCGTAGAAATTCAAGTAAGTCTTCCCAGCCATACTCGGCACAGCTAAGAGTGAGGAACCATGTCGGAGTTCCTAAGTTCCTCAGCATACATTTTAAATCACCATGACGACGGTACCAGTACTCATTAGTACCACGCTGACACGCCATGAGATTAATTAAGTGAGAATCCAAAATACTGTCTTGGACATTGACTTTATGCATAAAGTCCCTTGCCGAGATATTTCGCATCTGTATACCACTTTTTAAGATGTGGTTCACTGCATATGACAGTCCAGACAGATCGCTTTCAAACAGGAGATGAAACAAATAGGGAAGGCATTGACGAAACCTAGGATCTTCTCCATACAATCGTAAAGTCCGGTATTCAGACGCAGGAATTTGATGAGATCGCTCATCATATCTTCCTCCTCGACCTGTGGGAAATAGCTGTGGGAAACACCGAGCTTCCAAACTTTCCTCCCAAACACTAATGGGACTCCCTTTAGCTTGTTTCATTTGAAACAACTCAATAGCATTCCCCATGACTTCCTTGGAATGCAAAGGATGAACACTATAATGTTCATATATTTCTTCACTTTTAGAGGCCTCTACTTTC
The DNA here is from genome assembly GCF_964263255.1 of Lissotriton vulgaris. Taxonomy (NCBI): domain Eukaryota; kingdom Metazoa; phylum Chordata; class Amphibia; order Caudata; family Salamandridae; genus Lissotriton; species Lissotriton vulgaris. Next base: position 103,452,777 of record NC_141694.1, read on the forward strand.
TCAATTTGGCCAGCACACAAATCGCTATCCTCTTCATCACTTACTTCCTCTTCTGCAACATATACATTCTTATAGTACTTATTATTTGTCTTCAAATACACTGTTGCCTTTTTGACTTTCCTAACATCCACTAAATCTTGCCATATTTTCTTATTCTTTGTCGGAACCCCATTAACCAAGATAACCAGAGGTTCCTCTTCCACTTTTTCTATTCCAATTGTGTTAATGTTTTTGTTCAAATCTAGAGGCAAATAAACAACTCTTCCCTTTAATCCTCTCTGTAAATCTGCTGGAGGCAACTTCCCTGTCTTTGGCTCCATTCTTACAATAGCCTGAAAGGGATGGATACTTTGAATCAAAATACATTCATAAGTATTTAAATCCTTCAATTCAGAAGGAATCTCAACCAATTCCAGATTATTATAAACTGCCCTAGCAGGCATCTGGTTTTGGTTTAATTTATTACAACAATAAGTACACACACGTTGATCCGATCCTAAATCAAAATAATTTTCTACCATCAAGTATGTGGCAAAATCCTTCCATTCACTATTATTTTCCCTTTCACTTTTTGCATATAAATCCACTACCTTAGTCTGATTCTTATAATAAGTGCGTCGACAACATACACAAGTGAAATTAGGCCTCTCACTTGATTTCATCTGAAAAGTGGCAATTTCCTTCTGAAAATTATCTGTACTGGAAACCTGTACATTATCTTCAACATTACCCTCTACTTCAGGGTCAATTTGAACATTCTCATCTTTACTACTAAAGTAACAAAACTCAATTTCTTCACAAATATTCTTCACATCTATTTCAGAACCATGCAAAAGAGCAGCACATAATTGTTTAAGCATAATTGCTGGACTCTTAGCATAATACAACATTCTCACTAATTTTCTCACTTTATTATGATGCACTGCTACCATCCTGAAATGATGAAAAACACTCTGGCATACTCTCCTGGAAAGACAAGCCAGTGAATGACCACGCAAACCTGTCATTTGTCTCACTCTGCAAGGATCTAAATCTTGCAACAACTTCATTTTCTGCTTCAAACTTTTCTTATTAAATGTCCGTATAAAATCACAAAGCAAATTGATGGAAACCTGTCGCACACTGCAAATAGAACTACACTTCCAAATGTACACAGGACCCTTAGGACGTCTTCCTAAAACCTCATCACTTAGCACCTCTTCTGGAAAGGGGCGACCACTCGGTCCTCCCGAACGTATGGCAGAGTGCCTCGATCCCCCCGGGAAGCCATTGTTGGGCGGGAGGCGCGTCTCGGCTGGTATGCCCGAAGCGGCGCAGCCGGGGCGCGCTCGTTCCCGCCCTAGAGTGGGCTGGCCTAGACACTGACGCGGCTGGCCACGCCCTCGGGGCAGGCAGGGGCGGGTTTACGCCCGCCCTGAAGACGGATAAAAAGGGACGCAAGACCGGAAGACATCCTCTTGTTCCTGTGCTCTGAAGCTGCACCTCCTCGCTGCACGTGAGCTCGAGACGGAACGAAGAGCCAATTTTGAGCGTTTTGATCTTTCTTTTTGTCTTCTAGATACTTGGTCGGAAAAATGCCCAAAAAAGGCGCGAAGAGAATGACGACGGAACAGATGGTTCGGGTCCTCATGAAGGAGATGTCCGAACTGAAGAAGCGGGTGGCGGAGCGAGATGGGGAGGGGGGATCGGGGCGTCCATCGGCTGGAGCAGCTCCTGGAGGGAAAGCCAAGAGGCCTAGAAGGGGACCAGCCGGGGGAGACGTCCCGGTTCCCTGTACCCCGCTCGAGGCGCCAACCCCGGTACCAGTGGAGGGGAATCCGATTCCCGTCGTGGTCACCCCGACATCCACTGAGGATATGCCCCCCGAGTTGGCGGCACAGCTAGCAGCGTGGTTGGGCGACAGTAGCGAGGGCGCCACGGCTGCCGAGGCACAAGCGCTGATGAAACAGTTGCGCGAGAAACGAGATGCAGCCAAGGTGCCCACGCCGGCTGCAGTGATAGACAAGCCGCAGGCCCCGGTTGCGACCACAGAAGCAGCGTCTGGTGCAGGTAAGCGGCCATTGCCGATCGCGAGGGATGAGTCAGCACCCTCTCGTAGAGAAAAATTGGGGCAACATGTTCCTTTGGCAATAAAGGAAAAGATTTGGGCGGGGGAGTATGTGAACATTTTCTCCTTGCTTGTCGATCATTATGAGGTGGAGCATGTTAAGGGTCAGAAGGATCTGATGCATCCGAGTGTTTGGCGCGCAAAAATGGCCGCCTTTAAAGTGAATGAGAATATTGGCAATTGGGGCAATGCATGGGGAATTTTTACGTCGATCCTAGGGGAACGTAGGCCCGAATTGCTTTCCGAGTTACCGATCTATCAGTCGCGAATCATGGGGTACTCGACGTCTCACCAGGGTAACCATTGGTTCTGTTATGATAATCTCTTCAGGAAGGCGAAGGAGCATAACAAAAGTTTAACCTGGGACTGTTATGATTCTTTGACATGGGATAAAATGAAAGAGTCAGGAATGTTGAAAATGCCGTTGGTGGGGAGCAATGTTGGCGAGTCCTCCCGCCAATATGCGGGGACGCCCTTTCGGTCAGGTACGAGTACCGACGATTACTCGAGACCTGCCAGCAATACAGGGAAAAGGGGTTTCTGCTTCAATTTCAACAAAGGAAAATGTACTAGGCCCCAGGGATCGTGTAAGTTCAAGCATGAATGTAGTGGTTGCGGTTCGTCCCATCCTGAGTCCTCGTGCAGAGCCAGAACGGGTGAGAATGGGGGTAGGGGAGGCGCCAAACAGGTCTAATATAGTCCGAGGGGCGCCTTTACCAACCCCGATTGATACCTTGGCGATGATTCCCTGGCTCAGTGAATACCCAGATCGTACTTCTGCTGGATTGCTGCGAAACGGTTTTTCATATGGTTTCCGCATTCCGGTAGGGGACTTTCAGGGTGTCGGGACGTGCAAAAATCAACTTTCCGTCCTGCAGCATACGACTGTAGTGCAGGATAAGATCCGGAAAGAGGTTACCCGAGGTCGTGTCGCCGGCCCGTTTAGTGTACCCCCGGTACAGAATTTTGTTTGTTCTCCTTTAGGGGTGGTCCCCAAGAAGGACCCGGGTGAGTTTCGATTGATTCATAATTTGTCAGCTCCACGTGGTCTTTCTGTAAACGATGCAATAGACCCAGAAGTGTGTTCGGTGCGGTACGCATCCTTCGATGAGGCCGTAGCCATTTTGAGTCGCCTGGGGCCCGGGGCGCTGATGGCGAAGTCAGATATCGAGTCAGCGTTCCGGTTGCTCCCGGTACACCCGGACGATCAGCGTCTCCTAGGTTTTATCTTTCAGGGTTATTATTACATGGATAAGTGTATGCCGATGGGGTGCTCTATATCTTGTGCCTATTTCGAGAAATTCAGTAGTTTTCTACAATGGGTCTTCACAAAGAAGACGGGTTTCCAACATGTAATGCATTACCTTGATGATTTTCTGTTCCTTGGGGCAGCCGGAGATCTTGAATGTGGCCGGGCCTTGGCCGAATTTTGTGTATTAATGAAACAGTTTGGTGTGCCATTGGCACCGGGTAAGACGGTGGGTCCTGCGACTTGCCTCGAGTTTCTGGGGATCGAGTTAGACTCCAGAGAAGGTTGTTTTCGTTTGCCAGCTGACAAAGTGTTGAAGTTCAGGGCAACCCTGCAAGAGTGTCTAAATGGATCTAAAGTTACGCTGCATCAGTTACAGCAGTTGGTGGGACAGTTGAATTTTGCCCTTAGAGTTATACCGATGGCCCGCCCCTTTTCTCGTTCAATTGCCCAAGCTATGGTCGGCCTAAAGGAGGGCCATCACCGCACGAGACTATCGGCTGAGGTCCGCCAGGACGTGCGTATTTGGTTAGCATTTCTGGCGGACTTTAATGGTCGAGTCATATGGAACAAACCAGCCGTATCCTCTGAAGAGCTGGGGCTATGGACAGATTCTGCAGGTAGCATAGGTTTTGGTGCCATCTTCGGCACAAAATGGTCGGCACAAAGGTGGCCGACATGGTGGCATGTCAATGGTCTGACAAGTAATATTGCTTTCCTGGAACTTTTTCCCATTTTGGTGGCCCTGAGAACCTGGCCAGAAGGGTTCAAGGATCACTCTGTGATATTTTGGTCTGACAATATGACTGTGGTCGAGTGCATCAATAGTCAGGCAGCACGATGTAAACTGATTTTAAGACTGCTCAAAGAGATTGTTTTACTGTGTATGCAACTGAATGTGCTGTTCAGAGCAAAACATGTCCCAGGGGTACTGAATCAGGCGGCTGATGCACTGTCTCGTTTTCATATGCAGGCTTTCTCGGGCTTCCTTCCCTCAGCGGACCCAGAGCCGGCACCCTTCCCCGAAGCTCTCTGGTCTCTCGGTGTCCCGAACTGCGTCACCTCGTGGGAGAGAGTCTAGCACCACGGACGAGGAAGGCATATGAAGGGGCGTTTAGGTCCTATTTAGCCTTTTTGGGGACTGATAGAGAGAGGTTTTGGGGCCACGAGGAATGGGTAGTGAATTTCCTGATGTCATTACGTAGGGCTGGGAAATCTGTGGCTACGGCTCAGAGGCATCGTGCTGCTATTTCCTTTGTTGCCAGGGCTCATAGTATCCAGGACCCGACAGCGTCTTTCGTTGTACAGAAAGCGCTGCGTGGGTGGCAACGCCTTGAGGGTCGCAGAGTGGATGAGAGGCGCCCGATAGGTTTGGATAGGTTGGCCCAGTTGTTGGCTACACTCCCTGCCACATGTTCATCTCCGTTTGAGGCAGTGTTGTTCCGAGCCGCTTTTATGCTAGCATTTCACGGGGCGATGCGAGTAAGCGAACTGGTGGCAAGGAACAAACAGGATGTGGCGGGGGGTTTGTGCCAAGAACACGTTCAGATCAGAGGAGAGGCAATGACGGTCTCCTTTGTCAGGTCCAAGACCGATCAAGACGGGATGGGTGACTGCATAATCATACGCAGGATTCCCGGGTCCTCCATATGCCCGGTAAAGTGTTTAGAAGATTACCTAGCACGAAGGGTGGCATTATGGGGGGGGACCTTGTTGAGACACGCGGACGCCACCCCACTGACGAAGTTTCAGTTTCAGCGGGTGCTTGCGATGTCAATTGCCGCTGCGGGCTTGAACCCGGGCGAATTTGGGACCCATTCCTTTCGGATAGGGGCTGCTACGGAAGCTACAGCCAGGGGTCTTAATGTCGAACAAGTGAAACGAGTGGGGCGTTGGTCCTCCAATTGTTATAATAGGTATGTGCGGTTGCACATGTTGTAAAGCTGTAATGACGTACTCACGCCTCTTGTTTTTGTTTGGTTTTCAGTTGCGCAAGCCTACGAGGCGGGGCGGACTATGCAGTCGACCCAACACCGGGCCAGCGGTCAGACATCACCGGCTGTGAAAAAGGAGGTGTGGGTCGTGGGCCACTCATACGTGAGGCGTGCCGCGGACGTATTCAAAGCAGGTGACATGATTCACGTAGCTGGGGAATACGGGTACAGGGTGTCCTTCTACGGAAGAGGCGGTCTCTGTATTGACCAGTTTCAAGCATATTTTGAGGATTTGTTAGGGCGGACGAGGTCACCGCCGTCTATAGTCATAGTGCATTTAGGGGGCAATGATTTGGTCACCACCGGTAGACGACTTCTCCTGGAGGCAATGCTTTCCACTGTAAGTTGGTTGGCGAGGAGAGTTCCGGGGTGCACAATTGCGTGGTCCCATATGATCCCACGAAAGGTGTGGCGGGGGGCTATTTCTATTCCAGCTTTGAATCAGTCTGTTAGAAAGCTTAATAACAAAGTGAATAGGTTGTTCCGTTCCGGGACATTGCATTCTATTTCGCATGGCTGTATTAATGATGACAGTATGTATTCTGGGGATGGTGTGCATTTGTCTCGGGTGGGGAATGAGTTACTCATAGGAGACTTCTTAGCATGGTTAAAAACGTTAAAGCATGACCTATAGGTAGGAGCTTTGTGGGGGGTCTGGATAGCCGGTCAACTATCCGGACCTGTGGCGGTAAGGTCATGATCGGTGAGCAGTAATTGGAAGATCCCTATGAGTGGGCGTCACCCAACACGGATGGGAGCGCTCGGGAGAGGTGGCCTTTTGCCCCTCAACGGGGAGGCGGTCCTGTCTAAGGAGAGGCCGCCGGAAGGAAAGGAAAGGCGGTCAAGGCCCCTTCCTGTGTAGGAGGGGTTACAGCCCCCTCCTGGGGAATTTCCCGGGGCCAGTGACGTCTGCGACGGCAGATGTGGTAAGTTGTGTGGGGTTTGGGGGGAGGTCTACGCTACCTTCTAGATACTCACACGAGTCCTCGAACGACCTTTAAGTGGCGTCGAGTTTACTGGGGCCCCCGTCAAGTCAAGGGAAATTGGTAGTTGCACTTGGGGTACGCCTCAGTGCTGTCGCCCCTCCCAAGTGGGGGGGGTATTTCTGGTTAGGGATCTTGACACCGGTTACGACCTTGCCGTTGGCCCTTAAACGTTAGGATGTACAATTTCATTATTTCAAGAAATGTTTTGTAGGTTGTTAGTTCGGCTAGGAGAACCTCTGTATTAGAGAATCTGTTAAGGTTAGCCAAACATCGCAATGTGGTTATGAAATTGTACATTAATATGAAACTGTTTAACGTTTAATTTTTGTTTTAATAAATACGGCCGGGGAGGGTCACTCCCTCCCTCTTCCAAAAACTTCAAGAACTGTTTCCGGTTTCCCTCCTTTGGGGATTGTGTTGAGAGGGGGTGGCGGGTATCTCAGCCATATGGAAAGGGGCGACCACTCGGTCCCCCCGAACGTATGGCAGAGTGCCTCGATCCCCCCGGGAAGCCATTGTTGGGCGGGAGGCGCGTCTCGGCTTGTATGCCCGAAGCGGCGCAGCCGGGGCGCGCTCGTTCCCGCCCTAGAGTGGGCTGGCCTAGACACTGACGCGGCTGGCCACGCCCTCGGGGCAGGCAGGGGCGGGTTTACGCCCGCCCTGAAGACGGATAAAAAGGGACGCAAGACCGGAAGACATCCTCTTGTTCCTGTGCTCTGAAGCTGCACCTCCTCGCTGCACGTGAGCTCGAGACGGAACGAAGAGCCAATTTTGACCCGCCCACCAGCCCCTGAGGACAGCCAGTTGTTTTAAAATAGATCGATGATTCTGTTTTCGTTTACAGGTTGTGGTATTATCATGTTGATATTGAGTGTGTAATAAAGTTGGTCGATTTTATTTAGGTTTTGTTATTAAAGATATTCGGTTTTTAGTGTCCGTTTATAAGCATGCTTATTCTGGTCATAGTGGCCAATGTATTGTTGGTTTAGTTAGCATTGTCGTATTTATTTTGGTCGGGCGGTAAGGTCATGATCGGTGAGCAGTAATTGGAAGATCCCTATGAGTGGGCGTCACCCAACACGGATGGGAGCGCTCGGGAGAGGTGGCCTTTGGCCCCTCAACGGGGAGGCGGTCCTGTCTAAGGAGAGGCCGCCGGAAGGAAAGGAAAGGCGGTCAAGGCCCCTTCCTGTGTAGGAGGGGTTACAGCCCCCTCCTGGGGAATTTCCCGGGGCCAGTGACGTCTGCGACGGCAGATGTGGTAAGTTGTGTGGGGTTTGGGGGGAGGTCTACGCTACCTTCTAGATACTCACACGAGTCCTCGAACGACCTTTAAGTGGCGTCGAGTTTACTGGGGCCCCCGTCAAGTCAAGGGAAATTGGTAGTTGCACTTGGGGTACGCCTCAGTGCTGTCGCCCCTCCCAAGTGGGGGGGGTATTTCTGGTTAGGGATCTTGACACCGGTTACGACCTTGCCGTTGGCCCTTAAACGTTAGGATGTACAATTTCATTATTTCAAGAAATGTTTTGTAGGTTGTTAGTTCGGCCAGGAGAACCTCTGTATTAGAGAATCTGTTAAGGTTAGCCAAACATCGCAATGTGGTTATGAAATTGTACATTAATATGAAACTGTTTAACGTTTAATTTTTGTTTTAATAAATACGGCCGGGGAGGGTCACTCCCTCCCTCTTCCAAAAACTTCAAGAACTGTTTCCGGTTTCCCTCCTTTGGGGATTGTGTTGAGAGGGGGTGGCGGGTATCTCAGCCATATGTCTCTGTTGTCACAAGTTTTTCTTTTTCAACTGGACAACCATCCTTCACTTCATAAGCTCGACCACTGGTGTCAACTGCAAACATCAAATCATTATCCTGAAAATAACTCTCCTCATTAAAAAATGCCTCAGAACTTGAACTATGCATCCATTCTCCGGAAAAAACTTCACAAAAGTTACTACGATTTACTACTCTCTTCCATCTACTGTTTGTTTTGAAATCAGAAATTACCTTGCTTAGTTTCCTAATTCTATTGATTACCAAAATAAACAACTTTCGCTTAATTTCAAAAGCATGATCAATAATTTTCTCGACATTTTTCTTCTTCTTATAAAATGCCGCTTTCTGTTGGCTTTTTTTAATATTTCTTAATAAATTAACTATTATCCTGTTACGGAACATTCGTTTTCGAATGTCCCTAAACTGTTGTTTCCTTCTACTATCATGCACAGAGTTATCTCTTCCTCTACCAGTAACATTTTTGATGTGTCTTTCCTTTCCATTTAAATTACTCTTCTTTTTCTGAACTGAAACATTTTGGCGAGAAATACTTTTTTTACTAAAAATATCTTTCTCGGTGTTTTGATAAGTATTTGGGGAAGAGGACTGCTGCAATAAAACATCATCCTGCTGTCTTTGACGTTTTCTAGCCTTTCTAATTCTATTTTTCGTAGGCATTTTTCAAATTTAAAAAAGATCTGCAGTTGAATCTGTGGAAAAATATAATAAAAAATGTTATTAACCACTATTACCAAACAGTAAATGAATAACAGTCATCAAAAACTTAACACCCTACTTAATATTTAACATAGAAAATCTTTTGCACCAGCACTGCATCACAAGGACATTTTCAGTCATTTCCTCTTGAATGCAGGTATACAATTGATTTATGTGCTGTGTTTAAAAACGATTTTTTGAAATCAATTACATTTCTGGATATGTACTGCTAGAGCTTTATAGGTTGCTTTGGTTCATATTTATAAGGCATATGAGTGTCTATAATGTTATTTTTCCTTTTTAAATGGAAAGCGTTCTTCATGGTGCAAGTTTCTTATAAATACGCTCCCACCTGCGCTTGGCAAATTTAGATTTTGATTATGCCCTTACACCATTTTTGGGACATTATTAACATGCCTATGTAACTCCCATCAAAATCTAAATTTGCCAAGCGCAGGTGGGAGCGTATTTACAAGACACTTGCCCCATGAGGAACACTTTCCATTTAAAAAGGAAAAAATAACATCAATTACACTCAAATGCCTTATAAATATGACCCAAAACAACCTATGAAGCTCTAGCAGTACATATCCAGAAATGTAATTGATTTCAAAAATGGTTTTTAAAAACAACATATCTGTTTCAGCTTACATAAGAGACCATGGAATGGGCTTCATATACAACAATAACTTGTGTTACTGAATGCCAGAATGCTACAGCGAATATGCAATTACAATTTCTCAAAGTAACAAAATCTATTTCTATATCACTACAGACAAAGCCACAGTTTAAAAACACAGCTTTCTTCATCATTTTCTCCTTAGCAAGGTTTATCGCAGATGCGAAAAAAAAACGGCCGCAATGCATGAATATCGCTGAAAAGTGAACGATATTCATGCATTATCCAGCAAATTATTTATTAATTCAGGATGACGATAAGGTGTGATGTCTCGTGAGGTTTGTTTAAGGTGAGACCTACTCAGGGTTACAGATCAATTTTACACTTGTTGAAGAATACAGAGCAGATAAAGAATGTGAAGGCCTACCAATGAACTAAATTATATCCTCTTATTACATCATTCATGACATGGTCAGTGACATCATCAGCAGTGCATTGCGGGTAAAAAGAGTAGAAAACATTTACCTTATAATTCTTGTTACCATTTTTAAATATTTTTTCATACTTTCAATCTGTAAAAGAGAGAACAAACATTTCCAAAAATATTACAACATGTATTTAAAAATTACAAAAGAAAAGGGAAAAGGTTCAAGAAGAAACACTTTTTCAACAATTTTGACATTTACAGGAGCCTCTGCTTCTCTACGTCCCCTACACAATCCTAAAGATATATATTTTAAATAAACAGTATCTTCATGCTGATGAACTGAGACCTATTTTGGAACATGGTACTTCTTTTGCACTGCTGATGTCTCACAATAGTGATGCAATAGCAGCGCAAAAAAGATGTAAAGCCATCATAAAATTGTGTCTAATATTTTAAATGATAGTTTCAGGATACAAATAAGATGTGTGCTTTGAAGAGCTTTCTTTGAAGTGAGGCCTATTCCTTTTTTTAAAAAAAACAGTACCCAGAAATACAGCACTGTAAGCATTAAAATTGACACTTACAGAAGACTCAGTTTCTCCATATCTACCTCACATTTCTAAATGTATATCATAAGTACAAACAGAAGAACATTAATTATACATGTTATATGGTTTATTTTTGCTGTTCTCAGAATGTATCAAATTTCACTTAAATCAGTGACTTGAAGGTATTCATCATGTAACAGCGGGGAAAAAAAAACACAATCAAAATGACTGTGTTTAAAAAACCCATACAACCTAAGAAATCTGATTTCAAAACTCCTTAAAATTAACTTACTTTCAATGACGTCGAAGGATCTCCTATGAACAGCATTCACTCTGTTGTGCTATAAATATTTTCAGCCCGCCACTTTCTGAAAGAAAACCTCCATTGATACGAAAAATATGTTACATAGAAGAAAAGACTTCTCTCATTCTATCACATGTTTCCACTAGGCCAAATCATGTTGCCGCGATTCGCAACTCTTGTAATTCTTCCAATCAAATCCCGACATTTTCTATTTTCGCAACTTTCAAAAAGAATACATTTAAGATTATTTTCACAATCCTGGACTACTAATATCTTACCCTTCTTTGTCACTCATGTTCTCCTTTTCCTATGACACTGATACTGCTTACTATGAAGCAGACTTACTTGCATCAGGTTTATATAGTTGGATTTTTAAATTGACATTATAATTAAAAGTTTTGGACCAATAATCTAGACAGCATTGCAGACTTACATTCCCTGTACTTCATGAACCTTTTGCAATTCTTCACAGGAAATCCCGAGATTCTTTGATTAAAATTTTGGTTTTAAAAACACCAGGTAAGAATTTTTAAGGTCAAACGGCAATTTTTTTTTGAAAGTTACAACGGAATCATTGCAGAATGACCAGCCGTTTCGAGACTTTAAATAAGCTGTATAATGTCCTGATGTTGTTGAAGGACCATCGTGATAGATAATTGCTACAGTTACAAAAGTCCTTCCTGATATTGAAAGCTGAGAAGCCACAACATTTTTTATTAAAGTTGACAATTTTGATCCATCAGGCCTACATCGTTGAATCATTAAAATGACATACTGTCCATATCTACGTATAAATAATGTTGACATCATTTCAGATTTACATTGGCTACACTCCATGTTGTGATCCGCTGCATTTACTAGCTTATTAAAGGAGACTGATTTACTGTCTGGCAAAGTTAAATATATAAATCTTTCTGAGTCTACAGTAGTAGTACTTGATACCCTACAATTCTCGCAGTCATGCTGCCATTGATAAGAAAGCCCAAACAGGTGATCTACATCTACACCCTCATCTTGCAATACATCAAGCATATACATTAAAAACTCCTGACAATCTTGCTGATTATTTTCAGAGAAGTCTGTTTGCCCTGAACATTCATCTAACAGATAACGAACTTCAGACACACTTTCTACTTTTGTTCGATCAGTGCTACATTTCTCGAAAACAGAATTCAATAAACAGCATAAAATTTGTTCTGAATTCAACAGAATCTGTTCTTTTAAACTCTCTAGTGAAAAGAGAACATTAACCACTACATTTGCATAGCAGTTGACACCAGAACTGTTTTCAAATTGAAAACCGACAACATCTTCAACAGAATCCACTTTATTTCTGCTAGCAATTTTCGGTTCATTGACTTTTAGTCTTTTTGCAACAACCTCCCTACTATTACTGATATTTCTACATTTGCGGCCTACCACACGTTTCTCAAACAAAGGATATTGAGGCAAATGTGGCGCATACTCTCTTCTTAACCTATTGTATTCCTTAACACAATCTAGATCCGCACAAATGTTTGTGACATCACAGTCAATCAAGTACAATCCTGATAAAGTTCTAACTCGTGACAATGCCACATATGCCATACCCTCCTTGAACACAGAACTGCCAATATTCACCAATGCACTGTCTACACTTAAACCTTGCGATTTATGAATTGTTACCGCATATGCCAAGCAAACAGGAAACTGTTTACGGCGAACATATAAGTCTTTAACAAGCAAAAACCTAGCAGAACAACGACCAATTAGCTGTACTTCCTCAATGCCATCAAATTTAATTTTTAAAAATTCTATTCCATCTCTATTTTTGTACTTCTCAAAATCAACAACATTACCCATTGATCCATTTACCAGACCTCTTTCAACATGTAAATTTCTTCTCAAAATGATTCGGCAATTTAAACACACATTCAAAGTCTTTTCAAAACCCGCTGTTTTAGATATAGTCTTCTCTAATGAATCCAATTTTGATTTCAAATTTTCTGACAAAATAATTGTTGATCCCATGTGCTCTATTTTGTCAATAGCTTCAAGTTTCATAATCTCTTGCTTTTCTAAATTCAACATTTTGTTGTTGAAGATGGCACATTCTGCAAGAGTTGGCATCAAACATATTCCGGATTTCTTCTCAGTAATTTTCTGAAAAATATTCTCAGTCACAATCTCTTGTTCGGGATATAAAAAGTAATCGTGCATTTAAAGCTTCTTTTCCATGCTCGGTCACTTTTCCAATTCTAATATCTTGTAGAATATTCTTGTAATCTACATCTTTTGCCTGACGCATATTTTCATGCAGTTCAGCATAATTGAAGTTTAACCATATATTGACGTTGCCAATGCTCCCTAGGCACTTCCTGGTATCTTCATGCGTGAGTATTTTGAACACAGGTTCTCCTTTTACTGGTGTCAGCTGCAGAAGATCTCCGAAAACAATGATGTGTTTGCCACCAAATAACACATCATATTCAGTTTTAAGTACTTCTTGCATTCTCAAATGCACAAAGGCAAGCATGACATTGGAAACCATGCTTACTTCGTCAATGATAAGTAGTTTCATTTTCCTCAAGACTCTTGAAACTTCACAGCAAGCATCCCCAGATAACTTGTGATATTGTAATTTGTTGTCATGCTCCACCGGCAGCATCAGTAGACGATGCAAAGTAATACCTTTAATGTTATGTGCTGCAAGTCCAGTAGGAGCGGTGACAACACAAGACAGCGATGACTCAGTCCTTTCCTGCAGATAGCATGAAATTGCTTTAATGAGGAAACTTTTTCCAGTTCCCGCTTCTCCACTCACATACAGTAGGACAGGCTTCAACGATGTACATGAGCACTCTTTCTTCTCATGACTTAATCCATGCTCAATTTGCTTGGTAACTTCATCATATATTTTCCTCTGCTCAACGTTGAGTTGTTTTTCCAAGTGTTCTAAGTTAACTGAATCCTCCTGAGCATGTGCCATGGCTCTTTCCACTTCATTCATAGCAGTGGCAGCTTCATTTTCGATAAAAGGTCCTCCAAGTGGATCTTGACTCAATGAAACAGAACTCTGACTGTCCTGAGAACTGTCTCTGGCAATCTCGGCTGCAATCGTTGCTTCCTGCTCAATTTCCAAAGTTAGCATTTCTTGATATTTGGGAAAAACAGGACATTCTATGCTATCCTTAGCAGCAGTGAAAGAGTCTTCATAACAGAGGAAATCTCCAAGCAGTTCCTCTTCTGCACGCCAAGGCTTGAAAAGTTGCAAAAGTGCTAAATAGAAAAACTCCTTTTTTTCTGAAGATTCGCCACTCAATTTTTGATGGTTTACTAATTGGCATTTTCTCTGCTTGACCAGACATCCCTCACTTCCAATTACAGCATACACTCCTTTCTCAATATCTTCTTTGATGTTCCTCTTGAATATATAATTTTGTAGAACCTCATATAGACAAACATTCTCAAGGTGACTGCTTCGATTTGGATAATATGTATCCAACATGTTGGTCTTCAAAATGTCGGTACTGTTTGGTTCCTTTTCTGCCAAATATTCAATTTCCCGGACAGGTTTTAGAACCCGATTTCGCGTTGCAGCAAGACCAAGACTCGCCCAAACAATACTCCTGGATTTGGCATAGAGACTTGCTGAAGACAATCGATCTGAACATTCGTAAGCTCCGATTTCTCGATGCGACAACATCTTCAGACTGAAACTGTACAACTTCTTGCTGAGGCTCTTTTCATGGGAAATGTCCTCCCACATATCCTTCAGTTCTGTCTTTTCTTTTTTGGTGATGTAAGATGTCACATACCGAGCCACAGCCATACAGTTGTCACCCACAAACTGTATATCCATATTAGCATTCCACATGGACAAAATCACTGGGTTGTAGTCGTTGATGTACTTGGACTCTTCATTCCTTTTCAAATTGTATGTATTTTTGGGTGATTTCCTCGTCACATTATGTCGCAGTGAAGACATCAAACTGTTCACTTTTCCTTTAGAAATCACCGGTCGTGGAAAGTTGAAACGACATTTGGTGTAGAACTTGTCCTTGTTTCTGAATTTACGACGACAATACTTTCCACAACGATGGCTTTGGAAACGTAGAACTTGTTCTCTTAGGCTTTTCTTCTCCGTTGCGTTTGGAACAGCACACGTAGCATACTGTTCTATGAAATTCATCACTAAGTCATCCGGATCTGTTCCAAATTTAGGTGCATCCTTGATCCACAACAACATATGTATATGAGGAGCACCTCTTGCTTGGTACTCCTTTCTCCAGAAGAAATCCAACACCTCTCCAAGAGGTGGATTCTTCTTATTTGTGATGAAAGACATCATAGCTTCAAATCTATGATTGAAGTACCTGCATACATTCACAGGATCCAAAGAACACAGTTCTCCAGGTGTCTTGAATTCAATGTTTTCAATATTTCCATTTGCCTCTCGTAGAAATTCAAGTAAGTCTTCCCAGCCATACTCGGCACAGCTAAGAGTGAGGAACCATGTCGGAGTTCCTAAGTTCCTCAGCATACATTTTAAATCACCATGACGACGGTACCAGTACTCATTAGTACCACGCTGACACGCCATGAGATTAATTAAGTGAGAATCCAAAATACTGTCTTGGACATTGACTTTATGCATAAAGTCCCTTGCCGAGATATTTCGCATCTGTATACCACTTTTTAAGATGTGGTTCACTGCATATGACAGTCCAGACAGATCGCTTTCAAACAGGAGATGAAACAAATAGGGAATGCATTGACGAAACCTAGGATCTTCTCCATACAATCGTAAAGTCCGGTATTCAGACGCAGGAATTTGATGAGATCGCTCATCATATCTTCCTCCTCGACCTGTGGGAAATAGCTGTGGGAAACACCGAGCTTCCAAACTTTCCTCCCAAACACTAATGGGACTCCCTTTAGCTTGTTTCATTTGAAACAACTCAATAGCATTCCCCATGACTTCCTTGGAATGCAAAGGATGAACACTATAATGTTCATATATTTCTTCACTTTTAGAGGCCTCTACTTTCTCAATTTGGCCAGCACACAAATCGCTATCCTCTTCATCACTTACTTCCTCTTCTGCAACATATACATTCTTATAGTACTTATTATTTGTCTTCAAATACACTGTTGCCTTTTTGACTTTCCTAACATCCACTAAATCTTGCCATATTTTCTTATTCTTTGTCGGAACCCCATTAACCAAGATAACCAGAGGTTCCTCTTCCACTTTTTCTATTCCAATTGTGTTAATGTTTTTGTTCAAATCTAGAGGCAAATAAACAACTCTTCCCTTTAATCCTCTCTGTAAATCTGCTGGAGGCAACTTCCCTGTCTTTGGCTCCATTCTTACAATAGCCTGAAAGGGATGGATACTTTGAATCAAAATACATTCATAAGTATTTAAATCCTTCAATTCAGAAGGAATCTCAACCAATTCCAGATTATTATAAACTGCCCTAGCAGGCATCTGGTTTTGGTTTAATTTATTACAACAATAAGTACACACACGTTGATCCGATCCTAAATCAAAATAATTTTCTACCATCAAGTATGTGGCAAAATCCTTCCATTCACTATTATTTTCCCTTTCACTTTTTGCATATAAATCCACTACCTTAGTCTGATTCTTATAATAAGTGCGTCGACAACATACACAAGTGAAATTAGGCCTCTCACTTGATTTCATCTGAAAAGTGGCAATTTCCTTCTGAAAATTATCTGTACTGGAAACCTGTACATTATCTTTAACATTACCCTCTACTTCAGGGTCAATTTGAACATTCTCATCTTTACTACTAAAGTAACAAAACTCAATTTCTTCACAAATATTCTTCACATCTATTTCAGAACCATGCAAAAGAGCAGCACATAATTGTTTAAGCATAATTGCTGGACTCTTAGCATAATACAACATTCTCACTAATTTTCTCACTTTATTATGATGCACTGCTACCATCCTGAAATGATGAAAAACACTCTGGCATACTCTCCTGGAAAGACAAGCCAGTGAATGACCACGCAAACCTGTCATTTGTCTCACTCTGCAAGGATCTAAATCTTGCAACAACTTCATTTTCTGCTTCAAACTTTTCTTATTAAATGTCCGTATAAAATCACAAAGCAAATTGATGGAAACCTGTCGCACACTGCAAATAGAACTACACTTCCAAATGTACACAGGACCCTTAGGACGTCTTCCTAAAACCTCATCACTTAGCACCTCTTCTGTCTCTGTTGTCACAAGTTTTTCTTTTTCAACTGGACAACCATCCTTCACTTCATAAGCTCGACCACTGGTGTCAACTGCAAACATCAAATCATTATCCTGAAAATAACTCTCCTCATTAAAAAATGCCTCAGAACTTGAACTATGCATCCATTCTCCGGAAAAAACTTCACAAAAGTTACTACGATTTACTACTCTCTTCCATCTACTGTTTGTTTTGAAATCAGAAATTACCTTGCTTAGTTTCCTAATTCTATTGATTACCAAAATAAACAACTTTCGCTTAATTTCAAAAGCATGATCAATAATTTTCTCGACATTTTTCTTCTTCTTATAAAATGCCGCTTTCTGTTGGCTTTTTTTAATATTTCTTAATAAATTAACTATTATCCTGTTACGGAACATTCGTTTTCGAATGTCCCTAAACTGTTGTTTCCTTCTACTATCATGCACAGAGTTATCTCTTCCTCTACCAGTAACATTTTTGATGTGTCTTTCCTTTCCATTTAAATTACTCTTCTTTTTCTGAACTGAAACATTTTGGCGAGAAATACTTTTTTTACTAAAAATATTTTTTAAGAATGATTTTGTGCTCTTACCCGGAGCTTTCTCGGTGTTTTGATAAGTATTTGGGGAAGAGGACTGCTGCAATAAAACATCATCCTGCTGTCTTTGACGTTTTCTAGCCTTTCTAATTCTATTTTTCGTAGGCATTTTTCAAATTTAAAAAAGATCTGCAGTTGAATCTGTGGAAAAATATAATAAAAAATGTTATTAACCACTATTACCAAACAGTAAATGAATAACAGTCATCAAAAACTTAACACCCTACTTAATATTTAACATAGAAAATCTTTTGCACCAGCACTGCATCACAAGGACATTTTCAGTCATTTCCTCTTGAATGCAGGTATACAATTGATTTATGTGCTGTGTTTAAAAACGATTTTTTGAAATCAATTACATTTCTGGATATGTACTGCTAGAGCTTTATAGGTTGCTTTGGGTCATATTTATAAGGCATATGAGTGTCTATAATGTTATTTTTCCTTTTTAAATGGAAAGCGTTCTTCATGGTGCAAGTTTCTTATAAATACGCTCCCACCTGCGCTTGGCAAATTTAGATTTTGATTATGCCCTTACACCATTTTTGGGACATTATTAACATGCCTATGTAACTCCCATAATCAAAATCTAAATTTGCCAAGCGCAGGTGGGAGCGTATTTACAAGACACTTGCCCCATGAGGAACACTTTCCATTTAAAAAGGAAAAAATAACATCAATTACACTCAAATGCCTTATAAATATGACCCAAAACAACCTATGAAGCTCTAGCAGTACATATCCAGAAATGTAATTGATTTCAAAAATGGTTTTTAAAAACAACATATCTGTTTCAGCTTACATAAGAGACCATGGAATGGGCTTCATATACAACAATAACTTGTGTTACTGAATGCCAGAATGCTACAGCGAATATGCAATTACAATTTCTCAAAGTAACAAAATCTATTTCTATATCACTACAGACAAAGCCACAGTTTAAAAACACAGCTTTCTTCATCATTTTCTCCTTAGCAAGGTTTATCGCAGATGCGAAAAAAAAACGGCCGCAATGCATGAATATCGCTGAAAAGTGAACGATATTCATGCATTATCCAGCAAATTATTTATTAATTCAGGATGACGATAAGGTGTGATGTCTCGTGAGGTTTGTTTAAGGTGAGACCTACTCAGGGTTACAGATCAATTTTACACTTGTTGAAGAATACAGAGCAGATAAAGAATGTGAAGGCCTACCAATGAACTAAATTATATCCTCTTATTACATCATTCATGACATGGTCAGTGACATCATCAGCAGTGCATTGCGGGTAAAAAGAGTAGAAAACATTTACCTTATAATTCTTGTTACCTTTTTTAAATATTTTTTCATACTTTCAATCTGTAAAAGAGAGAACAAACATTTCCAAAAATATTACAACATGTATTTAAAAATTACAAAAGAAAAGGGAAAAGGTTCAAGAAGAAACACTTTTTCAACAATTTTGACATTTACAGGAGCCTCTGCTTCTCTACGTCCCCTACACAATCCTAAAGATATATATTTTAAATAAACAGTATCTTCATGCTGATGAACTGAGACCTATTTTGGAACATGGTACTTCTTTTGCACTGCTGATGTCTCACAATAGTGATGCAATAGCAGCGCAAAAAAGATGTAAAGCCATCATAAAATTGTGTCTAATATTTTAAATGATAGTTTCAGGATACAAATAAGATGTGTGCTTTGAAGAGCTTTCTTTGAAGTGAGGCCTATTCCTTTTTTTAAAAAAACAGTACCCAGAAATACAGCACTGTAAGCATTAAAATTGACACTTACAGAAGACTCAGTTTCTCCATATCTACCTCACATTTCTAAATGTATATCATAAGTACAAACAGAAGAACATTAATTATACATGTTATATGGTTTATTTTTGCTGTTCTCAGAATGTATCAAATTTCACTTAAATCAGTGACTTGAAGGTATTCATCATGTAACAGCGGGGAAAAAAAAAACACAATCAAAATGACTGTGTTTAAAAAACCCATACAACCTAAGAAATCTGATTTCAAAACTCCTTAAAATTAACTTACTTTCAATGACGTCGAAGGATCTCCTATGAACAGCATTCACTCTGTTGTGCTATAAATATTTTCAGCCCGCCACTTTCTGAAAGAAAACCTCCATTGATACGAAAAATATGTTACAAAGAAGAAAAGACTTCTCTCATTCTATCACATGTTTCCACTAGGCCAAATCATGTTGCCGCGATTCGCAACTCTTGTAATTCTTCCAATCAAATCCCGACATTTTCTATTTTCGCAACTTTCAAAAAGAATACATTTAAGATTATTTTCACAATCCTGGACTACTAATATCTTACCCTTCTTTGTCACTCATGTTCTCCTTTTCCTATGACACTGATACTGCTTACTATGAAGCAGACTTACTTGCATCAGGTTTATATA
This sequence comes from Lissotriton vulgaris, assembly GCF_964263255.1. NCBI lineage: Eukaryota > Metazoa > Chordata > Amphibia > Caudata > Salamandridae > Lissotriton > Lissotriton vulgaris. The sequence goes on from NC_141694.1 coordinate 103,472,746, forward strand.
GTTGGATTTTTAAATTGACATTATAATTAAAAGTTTTGGACCAATAATCTAGACAGCATTGCAGACTTACATTCCCTGTACTTCATGAACCTTTTGCAATTCTTCACAGGAAATCCCGAGATTCTTTGATTAAAATTTTGGTTTTAAAAACACCAGGTAAGAATTTTTAAGGTCAAACGGCAATTTTTTTTTGAAAGTTACAACGGAATCATTGCAGAATGACCAGCCGTTTCGAGACTTTAAATAAGCTGTATAATGTCCTGATGTTGTTGAAGGACCATCGTGATAGATAATTGCTACAGTTACAAAAGTCCTTCCTGATATTGAAAGCTGAGAAGCCACAACATTTTTTATTAAAGTTGACAATTTTGATCCATCAGGCCTACATCGTTGAATCATTAAAATGACATACTGTCCATATCTACGTATAAATAATGTTGACATCATTTCAGATTTACATTGGCTACACTCCATGTTGTGATCCGCTGCATTTACTAGCTTATTAAAGGAGACTGATTTACTGTCTGGCAAAGTTAAATATATAAATCTTTCTGAGTCTACAGTAGTAGTACTTGATACCCTACAATTCTCGCAGTCATGCTGCCATTGATAAGAAAGCCCAAACAGGTGATCTACATCTACACCCTCATCTTGCAATACATCAAGCATATACATTAAAAACTCCTGACAATCTTGCTGATTATTTTCAGAGAAGTCTGTTTGCCCTGAACATTCATCTAACAGATAACGAACTTCAGACACACTTTCTACTTTTGTTCGATCAGTGCTACATTTCTCGAAAACAGAATTCAATAAACAGCATAAAATTTGTTCTGAATTCAACAGAATCTGTTCTTTTAAACTCTCTAGTGAAAAGAGAACATTAACCACTACATTTGCATAGCAGTTGACACCAGAACTGTTTTCAAATTGAAAACCGACAACATCTTCAACAGAATCCACTTTATTTCTGCTAGCAATTTTCGGTTCATTGACTTTTAGTCTATTTGCAACAACCTCCCTACTATTACTGATATTTCTACATTTGCGGCCTACCACACGTTTCTCAAACAAAGGATATTGAGGCAAATGTGGCGCATACTCTCTTCTTAACCTATTGTATTCCTTAACACAATCTAGATCCGCACAAATGTTTGTGACATCACAGTCAATCAAGTACAATCCTGATAAAGTTCTAACTCGTGACAATGCCACATATGCCATACCCTCCTTGAACACAGAACTGCCAATATTCACCAATGCACTGTCTACACTTAAACCTTGCGATTTATGAATTGTTACCGCATATGCCAAGCAAACAGGAAACTGTTTACGGCGAACATATAAGTCTTTAACAAGCAAAAACCTAGCAGAACAACGACCAATTAGCTGTACTTCCTCAATGCCATCAAATTTAATTTTTAAAAATTCTATTCCATCTCTATTTTTGTACTTCTCAAAATCAACAACATTACCCATTGATCCATTTACCAGACCTCTTTCAACATGTAAATTTCTTCTCAAAATGATTCGGCAATTTAAACACACATTCAAAGTCTTTTCAAAACCCGCTGTTTTAGATATAGTCTTCTCTAATGAATCCAATTTTGATTTCAAATTTTCTGACAAAATAATTGTTGATCCCATGTGCTCTATTTTGTCAATAGCTTCAAGTTTCACAATCTCTTGCTTTTCTAAATTCAACATTTTGTTGTTGAAGATGGCACATTCTGCAAGAGTTGGCATCAAACATATTCCGGATTTCTTCTCAGTAATTTTCTGAAAAATATTCTCAGCCACAATCTCTTGTTCGGGATATAAATTTGAAAGTAATCGTGCATTTAAAGCTTCTTTTCCATGCTCGGTCACTTTTCCAATTCTAATATCTTGTAGAATATTCTTGTAATCTTCATCTTTTGCCTGACGCATATTTTCATGCAGTTCAGCATAATTGAAGTTTAACCATATATTGACGTTGCCAATGCTCCCTAGGCACTTCCTGGTATCTTCATGCATGAGTATTTTGAACACAGGTTCTCCTTTTACTGGTGTCAGCTGCAGAAGATCTCCGAAAACAATGATGTGTTTGCCACCAAATAACACATCATATTCAGTTTTAAGTACTTCTTGCATTCTCAAATGCACAAAGGCAAGCATGACATTGGAAACCATGCTTACTTCGTCAATGATAAGTAGTTTCATTTTCCTCAAGACTCTTGAAACTTCACAGCAAGCATCCCCAGATAACTTGTGATATTGTAATTTGTTGTCATGCTCCACCGGCAGCATCAGTAGACGATGCAAAGTAATACCTTTAATGTTATGTGCTGCAAGTCTAGTAGGAGCGGTGACAACACAAGACAGCGATGACTCAGTCCTTTCCTGCAGATAGCATGAAATTGCTTTAATGAGGAAACTTTTTCCAGTTCCCGCTTCTCCACTCACATACAGTAGGACAGGCTTCAACGATGTACATGAGCACTCTTTCTTCTCATGACTTAATCCATGCTCAATTTGCTTGGTAACTTCATCATATATTTTCCTCTGCTCAACGTTGAGTTGTTTTTCCAAGTGTTCTAAGTTAACTGAATCCTCCTGAGCATGTGCCATGGCTCTTTCCACTTCATTCATAGCAGTGGCAGCTTCATTTTCGATAATAGGTCCTCCAAGTGGATCTTGACTCAATGAAACAGAACTCTGACTGTCCTGAGAACTGTCTCTGGCAATCTCGGCTGCAATCGTTGCTTCCTGCTCAATTTCCAAAGTTAGCATTTCTTGATATTTGGGAAAAGCAGGACATTCTATGCTATCCTTAGCAGCAGTGAAAGAGTCTTCATAACAGAGGAAATCTCCAAGCAGTTCCTCTTCTGCACGCCAAGGCTTGAAAAGTTGCAAAAGTGCTAAATAGAAAAACTCCTTTTTTTCTGAAGATTCGCCACTCAATTTTCGATGGTTTACTAATTGGCATTTTCTCTGCTTGACCAGGCATCCCTCACTTCCAATTACAGCATACACTCCTTTCTCAATATCTTCTTTGATGTTCCTCTTGAATATATAATTTTGTAGAACCTCATATAGACAAACATTCTCAAGGTGACTGCTTCGATTTGGATAATATGTATCCAACATGTTGGTCTTCAAAATGTCGGTACTGTTTGGTTCCTTTTCTGCCAAATATTCAATTTCCCGGACAGGTTTTAGAACCCGATTTCGCGTTGCAGCAAGACCAAGACTCGCCCAAACAATACTCCTGGATTTGGCATAGAGACTTGCTGAAGACAATCGATCTGAACATTCGTAAGCTCCGATTTCTCGATGCGACAACATCTTCAGACTGAAACTGTACAACTTCTTGCTGAGGCTCTTTTCATGGGAAATGTCCTCCCACATATCCTTCAGTTCTGTCTTTTCTTTTTTGGTGATGTAAGATGTCACATACCGAGCCACAGCCATACAGTTGTCACCCACAAACTGTATATCCATATTAGCATTCCACATGGACAAAATCACTGGGTTGTAGTCGTTGATGTACTTGGACTCTTCATTCCTTTTCAAATTGTATGTATTTTTGGGTGATTTCCTCGTCACATTATGTCGCAGTGAAGACATCAAACTGTTCACTTTTCCTTTGGAAATCACCGGTCGTGGAAAGTTGAAACGACATTTGGTGTAGAACTTGTCCTTGTTTCTGAATTTACGACGACAATACTTTCCACAACGATGGCTTTGGAAACGTAGAACTTGTTCTCTTAGGCTTTTCTTCTCCGTTGCGTTTGGAACAGCACACGTAGCATACTGTTCTATGAAATTCATCACTAAGTCATCCGGATCTGTTCCAAATTTAGGTGCATCCTTGATCCACAACAACATATGTATATGAGGAGCACCTCTTGCTTGGTACTCCTTTCTCCAGAAGAAATCCAACACCTCTCCAAGAGGTGGATTCTTCTTATTTGTGATGAAAGACATCATAGCTTCAAATCTATGATTGAAGTACCTGCATACATTCACAGGATCCAAAGAACACAGTTCTCCAGGTGTCTTGAATTCAATGTTTTCAATATTTCCATTTGCCTCTCGTAGAAATTCAAGTAAGTCTTCCCAGCCATACTCGGCACAGCTGAGAGTGAGGAAGCAAGTCGGAGTTCCTAAGTTCCTCAGCATACATTTTAAATCACCATGACGACGGTACCAGTACTCATTAGTACCACGCTGACACGCCATGAGATTAATTAAGTGAGAATCCAAAATACTGTCTTGGACATTGACTTTATGCATAAAGTCCCTTGCCGAGATATTTCGCATCTGTATACCACTTTTTAAGATGTGGTTCACTGCATATGACAGTCCAGACAGATCGCTTTCAAACAGGAGATGAAACAAATAGGGAATGCATTGACGAAACCTAGGATCTTCTCCATACAATCGTAAAGTCCGGTATTCAGACGCAGGAATTTGATGAGATCACTCATCATATCTTCCTCCTCGACCTGTGGGAAATAGCTGTGGGAAACACCGAGCTTCCAAACTTTCCTCCCAAACACTAATGGGACTCCCTTTAGCTTGTTTCATTTGAAACAACTCAATAGCATTCCCCATGACTTCCTTGGAATGCAAAGGATGAACACTATAATGTTCATATATTTCTTCACTTTTAGAGGCCTCTACTTTCTCAATTTGGCCAGCACACAAATCGCTATCCTCTTCATCACTTACTTCCTCTTCTGCAACATATACATTCTTATAGTACTTATTATTTGTCTTCAAATACACTGTTGCCTTTTTGACTTTCCTAACATCCACTAAATCTTGCCATATTTTCTTATTCTTTGTCGGAACCCCATTAACCAAGATAACCAGAGGTTCCTCTTCCACTTTTTCTATTCCAATTGTGTTAATGTTTTTGTTCAAATCTAGAGGCAAATAAACAACTCTTCCCTTTAATCCTCTCTGTAAATCTGCTGGAGGCAACTTCCCTGTCTTTGGCTCCATTCTTACAATAGCCTGAAAGGGATGGATACTTTTAATCAAAATACATTCATAAGTATTTAAATCCTTCAATTCAGAAGGAATCTCAACCAATTCCAGATTATTATAAACTGCCCTAGCAGGCATCTGGTTTTGGTTTAATTTATTACAACAATAAGTACACACACGTTGATCCGATCCTAAATCAAAATAATTTTCTACCATCAAGTATGTGGCAAAATCCTTCCATTCACTATTATTTTCCCTTTCACTTTTTGCATATAAATCCACTACCTTAGTCTGATTCTTATAATAAGTGCGTCGACAACATACACAAGTGAAATTAGGCCTCTCACTTGATTTCATCTGAAAAGTGGCAATTTCCTTCTGAAAATTATCTGTACTGGAAACCTGTACATTATCTTCAACATTACCCTCTACTTCAGGGTCAATTTGAACATTCTCATCTTTACTACTAAAGTAACAAAACTCAATTTCTTCACAAATATTCTTCACATCTATTTCAGAACCATGCAAAAGAGCAGCACATAATTGTTTAAGCATAATTGCTGGACTCTTAGCATAATACAACATTCTCACAAATTTTCTCACTTTATTATGATGCACTGCTACCATCCTGAAATGATGAAAAACACTCTGGCATACTCTCCTGGAAAGACAAGCCAGTGAATGACCACGCAAACCTGTCATTTGTCTCACTCTGCAAGGATCTAAATCTTGCAACAACTTCATTTTCTGCTTCAAACTTTTCTTATTAAATGTCCGTATAAAATCACAAAGCAAATTGATGGAAACCTGTCGCACACTGCAAATAGAACTACACTTCCAAATGTACACAGGACCCTTAGGACGTCTTCCTAAAACCTCATCACTTAGCACCTCTTCTGTCTCTGTTGTCACAAGTTTTTCTTTTTCAACTGGACAACCATCCTTCACTTCATAAGCTCGACCACTGGTGTCAACTGCAAACATCAAATCATTATCCTGAAAATAACTCTCCTCATTAAAAAATGCCTCAGAACTTGAACTATGCATCCATTCTCCGGAAAAAACTTCACAAAAGTTACTACGATTTACTACTCTCTTCCATCTACTGTTTGTTTTGAAATCAGAAATTACCTTGCTTAGTTTCCTAATTCTATTGATTACCAAAATAAACAACTTTCGCTTAATTTCAAAAGCATGATCAATAATTTTCTCGACATTTTTCTTCTTCTTATAAAATGCCGCTTTCTGTTGGCTTTTTTTAATATTTCTTAATAAATTAACTATTATCCTGTTACGGAACATTCGTTTTCGAATGTCCCTAAACTGTTGTTTCCTTCTACTATCATGCACAGAGTTATCTCTTCCTCTACCAGTAACATTTTTGATGTGTCTTTCCTTTCCATTTAAATTACTCTTCTTTTTCTGAACTGAAACATTTTGGCGAGAAATACTTTTTTTACTAAAAATATTTTTTAAGAATGATTTTGTGCTCTTACCCGGAGCTTTCTCGGTGTTTTGATAAGTATTTGGGGAAGAGGACTGCTGCAATAAAACATCATCCTGCTGTCTTTGACGTTTTCTAGCCTTTCTAATTCTATTTTTCGTAGGAATTTTTCAAATTTAAAAAAGATCTGCAGTTGAATCTGTGGAAAAATATAATAAAAAATGTTATTAACCACTATTACCAAACAGTAAATGAATAACAGTCATCAAAAACTTAACACCCTACTTAATATTTAACATAGAAAATCTTTTGCACCAGCACTGCATCACAAGGACATTTTCAGTCATTTCCTCTTGAATGCAGGTATACAATTGATTTATGTGCTGTGTTTAAAAACGATTTTTTGAAATCAATTACATTTCTGGATATGTACTGCTAGAGCTTTATAGGTTGCCTTGGGTCATATTTATAAGGCATATGAGTGTCTATAATGTTATTTTTCCTTTTTAAATGGAAAGCGTTCTTCATGGTGCAAGTTTCTTATAAATACGCTCCCACCTGCGCTTGGCAAATTTAGATTTTGATTATGCCCTTACACCATTTTTGGGACATTATTAACATGCCTATGTAACTCCCATAATCAAAATCTAAATTTGCCAAGCGCAGGTGGGAGCGTATTTACAAGACACTTGCCCCATGACGAACACTTTCCATTTAAAAAGGAAAAAATAACATCAATTACACTCAAATGCCTTATAAATATGACCCAAAACAACCTATGAAGCTCTAGCAGTACATATCCAGAAATGTAATTGATTTCAAAAATGGTTTTTAAAAACAACATATCTGTTTCAGCTTACATAAGAGACCATGGAATGGGCTTCATATACAACAATAACTTGTGTTACTGAATGCCAGAATGCTACAGCGAATATGCAATTACAATTTCTCAAAGTAACAAAATCTATTTCTATATCACTACAGACAAAGCCACAGTTTAAAAACACAGCTTTCTTCATCATTTTCTCCTTAGCAAGGTTTATCGCAGATGCGAGAAAAAAAAACGGCCGCAATGCATGAATATCGCTGAAAAGTGAACGATATTCATGCATTATCCAGCAAATGCTCTTAGCCATGTTATCCACCTCCCATTGGATATTATGGCTAAGAACTGCTCGCAAATGCGAAAAAAAATGGCCGCAATGCATGAATAGCGCTGAAAAGTCAGCGATATTCATGCATTTTCCAGCAAATGCTCTTAGCCATGTTATCCACTTCCCATTAAATAACATGGCTGAGAACTGCTCAGGGCCCCATGAGGAGCGCTTTCCATTTAAAAAGGAAAAAATAACATCAAAGACACTCAAATGCCTTATAAATATGACCCAAAACAACCTATGAAGCTCTAGCAGTACATATGCAGAAATGTAATTGATTTCAAAAATTATTTTTATAAACAACATATCTGTTTCAGCTTACATAAGAGACCATGGAATGGGCTTCATATACAACAATAACTTGTATAACTGCATTCCAGAATGCTACACCGAATATGCAATTACAATTTCTCAAAGTAACAAAATCTATTTCTATATCACTACAGACAAAGCCACAGTTTAAAAACACAGCTTTCTTCATCATTTTCTCCTTAATTCATACTATTCTCTATCTAAAATAAATAAATCTTTTCTCACCTTAGCAAATACTTTTTGAGTTTTGAAAACAGTCTCAGAAATACACCAAATTGTCTTCAGCAGAAGAAAAAGGATGCACTCCAGAGTCTGCAGCTATTGAAAGCACAGAAATACAGATATTCATTTCACATATCTCTCATATTAGCCAATCATAACTCTTCCCTCACTTTTTTCAAATCAAAACCCTTCCCCCCTCTGCCCTCTCTGCCTTTTTTCCATAGCAACGACCTCCTGGAAGACCTCTCATGTTTGCAAATTCACACAACAATGTTTCAATTGAACTCTGAACTCTCAGTGCACCTGCGTATCCAGTGCAATCTTTCATTAAAAGTTTCTTCCTTGACCATTCAAATTACATCTTTCAAAGAACACATCCATGCACCCTAACTTTCTGTTTTCAGAAATGGAAATACACCAATCACTGCTAATGAATCATTAGCATTGGAAATCCACAGTTTTTTTTCTTTACAAACTCCTACTGTTTCAACTGCCCTTTCATTACCACACTTCATCTGACTGCAGCACAACCTTCTCCCACCATGTTTAACGTCTGGATTGTTGGACATAGTTACATCCACTGGGCTCAAAGGTATGCTGAGAGCAGAAATTTACACAACCTCAATTTACAAGATGTGGAAATTAAGTGGTTGGGCCAAAGAGGATTAAAATGTCAGCAATTGATACCATTGGTGAAAACCTTTATGCATTTGCCAAAACCTGACCTGTTAATAGTGCACTGTGGAGGTAATGATTTGGGCACTTTGACAGGGGTAGGTCTGGAAATGCTTTTAAAGGACACCTTTGAGCAATTAATGGCACTTTTTCCTCAAACTGCCTTGGTATATTCCAATATATGCCAAAGACAGAAATGGAGGTGGTCCAACCAATTTTGTCCACAAATTGAGAAGTCGAGGAAGCATGTAAACAAATCTGTTTCAGCTTTCATGAGAGACCATGGAATGGGCTCCCTGTACAATAATAACTTGCGTTACTACATGCAAGATATCTACAGAGGAGATGGAGTTCACTTCTCAGATGAGGGCAACAGAATTTTCATTCTGAATTTAAGAATGTGCATTGGTACCTACTTATAAGTACCTAAATGTACCATAAACCCAAAAGCTCTTCTCAGAGCTACCCTTCATCTAATCACTCACAATTATTATTTTTTTCTAACTTTTTTCACTAATTTTCCACAAAATACGCTCCCCGGTTCGCTAACCGAAAGCTGACCTCGCGGAATTTTTTTAAAAAAAGGTTTTTTTCCGCACATATAAGCCTCCTCAGCCACCCTCAGAAAACCTAGGGGGTCAAGATACGTCTACCGTGCCCCCTTTTACCCATTCTGAACATTATTTGCCCTCCATCTTGTATCTTAATGCGACCGAAACACAAAATGGTGGACTCCCGTGACGCTTAAGGTTCGCTAACCGGGCCGCTTTCCGGAAAGCGGTCCTAAAAAAAGGTGGGAAAGTAATTAACAGAAAATCGACTAGAGACACTCTCACCAAATATAGATTAGCTCATACTACATAACAATCCCTTTCATTCTCACAAATTTATTTGAAATTTCATTTAGCCATTTAGTCTGTAGACCTATCTAAATACCCTGAGGTAAATTACTTCACAAAACACATCTAAAATATTGGAATTGACAACCAATGAAAACTTTACTTTCATTTACAATTTTTATTACCTGACATTTGATTGGTTATATACCTGAATATATATAAAGGAAGAGAAGGAAACACAGCCATTTTCACTGCTACTTCCTGAACTACATTTCAAGAGCCTTTTCACCTCCCTGTAAAGTCAATTGATAATATGTAAGTGGCACTTTAAATTAATTTGTAAAAACGTTTATTGATAATTATTTACTGTCCCCCTGCTATAGTTATAGATACAGATAAACTCCTCTGTTACATTTACTTCACAAAACACATCTAAAATATTGGAATTGACAACCAATGAAAACTTTACTTTCATTTACAATTTTTATTACCTGACATTTGATTGGTTATATACCTGAATATATATAAAGGAAGAGAAGGAAACACAGCCATTTTCACTGCTACTTCCTGAACTACATTTCAAGAGCCTTTTCACCTCCCTGTAAAGTCAATTGATAATATGTAAGTGGCACTTTAAATTAATTTGTAAAAACGTTTATTGATAATTATTTACTGTCCCCCTGCTATAGTTATAGATACAGATAAACTCCTCTGTTACATTTATTGATTGACTTACACTTCTCTGCTATAATTATGAATTTACTTACTTTAACTTCACTGTTAAAAAACAGAACTACATGTCTGAACTTAAACCCAACAGTGCCCTAACTCTTCTAATATAATTATTTTTTATGCAATTTACAGCAAAAAAATGGAAGGGGAGCACGAAAAAACTAATGTTTCCTTCGACATTACATCAGAAGACATTTCAACTGAAGAAAATGTAGATGAAGATTTTATAGATGAATCTTTTGATGAACAATTTATTGAAAGCTTAGAAGACACAGAAACATCCATGTTTGACGAGATACCCGATGATATAATGCTGGAAGTTTTAATGAACTATGAAAATAATAAATAATTTTTTTTTAAATCAAAATAAATAAATAAATAAAAAAAAACGAACAAAAACAACAAATAATTAACATACAGTATTAGAAAAGTCTATCATTCTTTTATCCTTAAAGTTCGCTGCCCAGAATGCTTTCCGGTTCGCGAACTTGGCACTTACCACGCAAAAAAAAATATAAATTTTTTTTTTTTGGACCCTCCTAGGCCCTTTTAAAACCTCCACATAAAACCTAGGGGGTCAACGAGGATCTACTATGCCCCCTTATGGTAATTTCCCCCTTTGTTTTGGCCTCCTCTTGTCTCTCGATCCTACCGAGAGACAAGATGGCGGCCGCTCCGGACTGTTTAGAATGTTGACAGACACCGGAGGGCCAATCAGCTTCGCATCGCAAAGTTCCGATACGCGAAAAGTTCGCTAACCGGATCGCTGCCCGGAGCGCTGTTACAGATATATATCTTGATTTAAACGTTAATTTCTCAAAATCCACTGAAGCACATATATTGAGACCTAGCAAAGGCACATCGGGCTAACAGTCCCTACAATTTTGCCGTTCGGGCTAAAAGTGAGTCCAACCGCCCTATGGAAATTAACATGGGAAAAACGCGTTTTGGGACCCCCCTTTTTTCTCGGCCCCCCCTCCACAAAACCCCCCCAAATTTTCAAGGGCTGCTCAGAAACAAAATGTGCCATTTTCCTGAAAATTTCAGCCAATTCCATCCACAAACGCCAAAGTTATTAGGCATAGAATTTTCAGAAATCCCATAGGGAAAAAATCCTAACTATATATACCTACTGGCGACCGCCAGTAGGTAATATATATATATATATATATATATATATAATATATTCTTTATTGGTCGGTGTTCTGTTATCCAGAACTAGTGTCATACTGCCATGTTTTTGTCTTGACATACCAAAAAGAGTGTGGGCTAGAGAATGTAATATTATTATTTAATATGGACCTCTCCCTGACATTCCAAGTCACAGGGAGAAACCTACTAATGAAGTAAGAACACTGTAAGCTATAGGTTTTTTTTAACAGCAAACTGTGGTGCTCTGCCCTACATTTATCTATAGTTCTCAGACAATGCTTTGGCCCAGAGATCATTTAATAAAGCAACCTAGGTCAGTGTTCACTGTTCTGTTGATTGGTTGTTACTTTGGGACAGGTGGTGTCTCATTGGCATCCAATTTTTCCTCGCTGGAAGGAAATCAGACCCTCCGTTGTATCACGTGGTTTGCTGTGTGCTCCCTGTAAAGACGTTCCACACATATGTTGGCAGAAGTAAGGGGCATATTACCAAGGGCCATTATCGCCGCCTTAGCGGGACTTTTTCTCGCTAAAGCGGCGATAATTTTATCGCCCTATTACCTAGCTGTCGCCAACACCAGTTAGCGACAGCTAGTAGGAGATAGCGATCATCTTGGGGCCCACTTTGCATGTCAGCGATATTTATCGCTAATGACAGGCAAATTGGGCGTGCCAAGATGTTAGTGACTGGAAACAGTCGCTAATATCGCTATCTCCAATTATCAACTAAGCCTTACTTTTGGAAATCTTCACGCTAAGCGCGAATATCTCTAAAAGTTAACGCCTGGCCAGAGCAGTTCTTAGCCATGTTATCCAATGGAAGGTGGATAACATGGCTGAGAGCAATGTCACGATAATGCATGAATATCGCAGATTTTTCATCGATATTCATGCATTTCGCAGGATTTTTACCGCTTTTGAGATAAACCTTGATAATATCAAGGTATTTCAGCGGTAAAAATCGTCGGAGCACGGCGATATAATTTTAGCCGCTAACCATGCATAGCGATAATTATCGCTATTGCTTGGCAATATGCCCCTAAGTTCCTTATTGCATTTTTCCAACACACTTGTTAGGGGAGAAGAGCCGCGTCCTTTCCGATCACTCATCAGCTGTCGTATGTCAACAATCCAGAACGCATAACTGATGATAACGAACAGCTGGAACAATATGGCTGATGTCCCACAGTGGTCATCCGCAGTACGAACCACAATGGTCCCTCCCTCATTTAGGCTGTTTATTGTTGGCTTGGATATAAACTTGTGGACTTTTGACAACCATCCCCCCTCATTGGGAGGGGATCGACTGCTGGCTCTGTTCTATGCTGAGGATGCTGTATTCCTGAGTCAAATCAACATTGGTCTGGAATATTCACTTTTCATTCTGGATTGATATTGCCAAAAAATTAAGTGAAAGATCAATCTGGCGAAGACCTAAAGTATTGTGTTTGACAACATAAATTAATATAGAGCTTTTGTATTAGGGTCCAGAAACTCGAACAGGTGAGAGAATAACTCCACTCGGGTATTTTTTGATTCTTGTAACACAACTGCAGTCTCATAACGGGCCTATTGGGCTCCTGTTTGGTGCAACTTGAAAATGTGTAACCTCGATAATGTTGAATGTGTGGCACTGAGAGAAATTATGCTGGCTGAGGGAATCTATTCTTGTCCAGGCCATTAGACGGCTATCTTTGAAGCACTTCAGGCAAGTACGTTATTTTATAATTCAGTCCTTCAAGCAAGCAATGACAGGTTTTTGGCCTTGGTCCGTGTGGACCCAATATTGAAATTTCTAAACTATCAGCCATGACATTTTAGGTAGAGTGTTGGTGATGACACCTCAGCTTAAAAGATGGATACATCCATGTGCTGAGTTTTAAGACTATTTCAAGAATGAATTTAGGAAGCTGCTGTTCAAGCCCTCATACTCTCACATCTGGATGGTGGTAATGCCCTACACCATGGCCACCCAGAGGCCACACTGCCACTTCTTATGGGCTTCTGGCATGTGGCAGCTCATCTCATCCAGACCCTGAAAGCTGTACTTCCCAGTCAATCAATCAATCAATCAATCATGGATTTATAAAGCATGGCGTACAACCTGTGAGGGTCTTGAGATGCTAACTGCCTCGTGGTGATCTGTTCCTTCGAATAGCCAGTTCTTGAGTCCTTTCCTGAAATTTCCAGAGCAATGCGGTCGACCTGAGGAGTAGAGGAAGTGTATTCCAATCTTTGGCCGCTAGGTGTGAGAAGGAGTGTCCTGCACTTTTGCTTCGGGCAGATCCAGGAGGTGTCTGTAAGGCAGAGAGAGGCAGATTGTAGGTGTCTGGTCAAGTGCTTGGCTTGCGACAGTTGCCTTTCATCCAGTCAGCGTGTTCATCAAACATTTGAGGAAGTTGGCTCTTGTGTTGAAGGGGTCTTCTGACAGTGAGAGAATGAGCTGGGTATCAGTGGTGTAAGAAATTATGTTGAGTACATTTGATCTGATGGTGTTGGCCAGGGGGGGTCATGTACATGTTGAAGAGGGTCGGGCTGAGGGATGATCTCTGGGGGATCTTTCTAGGTTTCTAACTGAACTGGTGGAGAAGGATTCTATGTGAATTCTTCCGGTGAGATATGAGGAGATCCCTTTGAGGGCATCTCCCTGGATTCCGATGTGGTGGACTGTACCCACTTACCTTTCCATATTTTATCCCTTGATATTCTGCCCTCAATATTTTTTTATAACATATTCAGTAGTTCAATCATTGTATAGTGTCTACTCATGGAGGATATTTGGTCTAGTTTCTCATATGGGATCATAGTAATAGTCTCAGTGTTAGTCGGAAAACAAAGTCACAATATAACTATATCAGCAGTAGCACCTTTATCAACAAAACTGATCGATCATGATTGTGGGAAAACAAAGACTTCCATAAAATGACTAAGGGGACAAATCATTTCTTGTTGTGAATGGTTGGTGAGTATAAGAATATACTCATCTTCTTTTAACCTTGAGAAAGCTGTAAATCTGTGAAACGCATTGGCTGTATTTGTGATTAAAACCTCTATGAGAAGAAGATAATTTTATAAATTGGAACATTGGATCTTATATGAACTTCCATCTGAAAATTATAAGTAATAATGCTTTGTTCTTTTTTTAAAAAGGTCACCTTCAAGTGGATTACTAATTGTGGATTTAACCACCAACAAACAGATTATGAACTTTGTAATTGTTTCAATACCAGTGTATCAGAGGGTAACTGAAACATACTAAGGAGATTATTTACCTGCAGTGCAGTGTAGTAAACGAAGTAAACTAGTACCAAAATGTTTATATATAAATAAAGGTGTTTATTGCGAGTAACAGAGAGTAGTTGGTGCTCCCATCAAGACTAGCAAGTAACTGCCCACAAGAAGCACTGCACAGAACATCGGAACACTAAGAATCTAAATGGAACAAAAAACTTAAAGGGGAAAGAAGCAAGTAATGCCAAATGAGAATACAACATATCCTCTTCCCTTCATACATTAAATTGGAACAAGAAAAAATGATATGAAAAGTAAATAAAGAAAGCAAAACAGAAAAAAATGAAACACATCTTATATTAAGCATCATCACAGAAATAATCTTTTAAGTAACTTGGTGGTCGTCTGCATCTCTGTAAAGTGACACGAGAGTCAACCACATCCTCCTTATGACCAACCTGGGTATCATCTTGAACACAAGTTTCATTATCCTCATTTCCTGTACCTTTTTTGTACAGTGCAACCATTCTCATATTCCAGTGTTCTCCATTGTGCAATGTAACAAAACGATTATGTACAGATTTTACCTTGAAAAGACCCCTGAATTTTGTCAAACCCCTGCTAATGCTACCAGGTTTCACCTTCACTAGGTCATTAACCTTAATCTTATTAGCAACAACCCCCTCACCATTCATTTTTCCCTTTCCACGATTTTCCATTTCCTCCATACTCAGACCTTCCTTCATCCATGCAGGTAGAAGCTTGGTAGCAGAATCCCTTCCCCTCATGAATTTGAAGGGAATTTCCCCAGAAACACTTTTCTCAGTGGTGCGATAAGCCCACACTAGATCGTTGACCATACTTTTAACATCACCACCAGAGGAAACAGCCATCTGCATTACACCCTTCACCATCCTATTCGCCCTCTCCACAACACCATTCCCTTGTGGGTTGCAGAGAGATGTTCTTGAATGTACCATCCCACATGCCTTTAAGAAAGACACCATGTCACCAGAAGTTAATTGTGTTCCATTGTCAGTAATTACTTTCACCGGATACCCTTCTTCTCTGAAAATCTCAGACATCATTTTAATGGTGGATTTTGTTGTGATTTCTCAACAAAACTTCACAACCAACCATTTTGAGTAAACATCAACCATGACGAGTGCGAATTTCGAATCCACACCAAATCCACAAAAGGGTCCGAGTGAAATCCAAACAGACAGTGTGCCAAGGTAACCCTGGGTCCTCTATCTCACCATGATTACCCTGGCTACCCACCTTCAATCTCTTCTCACTTTCTAAACAATCCACACACCTCTCTACCCACTCAGATATCTGCTGATCCATTCCCGGCCACCAAAAATGCTCCCTCACCCTTTTTTTAGTAAGAGACTGCCCAAGATGTCCCTCATGCGCCAACTTGAATAGGGGAAATCTTAAATCACACGGTGGAATATACTTATCATCCTTCATCACCAAGTTTTCCTCTTTATCATAAATTGACAATTGATCTAAAACCTTCAAATAAGGTCTAACACCAATTGCAAGAGTGCTTTCTCGCCTAGCTCCTTTTACAAACAATTCCTTCATGCTACGCAAAACCTCATCCTTTTCCATACTTTCATTCCACTGCGTCTTCCCTATCACACCATAACACAAACTAACAACTTCATCAATAGCTGCTACCGCACCCTCACATTGTGCCAATTCCACGCCTGACCTGTTCACATCCTGTCACGGTAAAGGAAGTCTCGACAGGTCATCTGCCTGACAATTCTTCCACCCAGGTATATAAACAATCTGGCACAGGAAATCTTGCATGCGTGCCGCTAACCTCGCCAATCTTGCGGACTCCTTACCTGCACCACCAGATGACAGGATTCTCATCAAAGGTTTATGGTCCGTGAGTAATCTGAATTTAAATCATCACAAGTACATTCTAAAGTACTCGCAACCCCATGCAGCCGCAAGCACCTCCCTCTTTATTATCGAGTAATTTCTCTCCGAACTGGTAAGCGATCTAGACGCGAATGCCACTCTCTTGACACCGGAGGGATGCTCCTGTGCCAAAACAGCACCTACCCCAACACCACTTGCGTCAACAGTTAATACAGATTGCAACTTTGTGTCAAATGGTGTTAGGATTTTTGCCTCACAAATCTCCTTCTTTATGTTGTCAAACACTCCCTCCAGTTCCTTGTCCCACACAAATTTTCAACCTTTCCTTAACAATGCCCTTATCTTCTCCATCTTATCTGCAAACATTTTCACAAACTTCGCATAGTACTCTATTAAACTCAAGAAAGATCTCAACTGGTCTTTATCCTCAGGTGCAGGAGCCTTCCTAATAGATTCCAACAAATCCCTTTTTGGTCTCACTCCATCAGCTGCCAAGGTATAACCGAAATATTCTAACTCCTCCACAGCAAATCTGCACTTTTCTTTCTTTAATGTCAAACTTGCCTTCTCCATTTTATTTAAAACCTCACTCAAAATCACATTATGTTGTTCCAAACTTTTGCCAAACAACAAAACAGCATCCTGAAAGTACACAACATTCTTTATTCCACCCAGTACTGATCCCATCATACGTTGAAACACACCAGCGGCAGATGCCTACCCGAACGGCACGCGCGTGAACTGATAAATACCCTCCGGAGTGATAAACGCAGTCAAAGGTTTCGAATCATCATGCAGTCTTATCTGTTGGTATGCGCTACGTAGGTCTAATTTCGTAAAATACTTTCCTCCTTTCAACAACAAGATCCTGGCATTTATGTTTGGCAAGGGATAATTATCCATAACAATATTCTGGTTCAGAGTGCGCAAATCCACACAGAACCTGTACTTCCCATCGGACTTGGTCGAAATTACAACAGGCGAAATCCAATTAGATGTCTCTATCTGTTCTATAATACCCTGCTCCAACATCTCAGTCAACATTTTCTTCACTTCATCCCTTGCTATAATAGGCACCTTCCTTACCTTATGCTGCATGGGAAATAAATTCTCCTTGAGCATAATCTTATGTACATACCCCTTCAAAGCGCCGATCTCCTCCTTGAACAAACTCGACATCCCATCCACAATCGAATCTGTTGTCACCTCATCCACAACCATCACTTGATTTTTCGCCCTAGGATTTATAATGATATTCAGATCGTACTGATGACCCCACCCAAGTATTGGCGGTCCAGATTGTGCAACATACACTTTCCCATCCACACTCCTTCCTTGAAAAACAATGTCTGTCAACATGTACCCAATGATATCTATCCTCTCACCCTGGTACCCCCCTGGGTTGATGTCCTTAGGCTTGAGAACTACATCAGGCCAGTTTTTCCTAAATACGCAGGCTGGAATAATCGTCCAAAATGATCCTGAATCAACCATCAATTCGGTTTCCTTCCCCTTTATGACAAACATCATTGTTCTACTAACCTCTGCTGCCAGACTTTGTGAGGCTCCTCATACCTGTGACCTGCAGGCCGGGCTTGGCTCCGCCATATCCTTTGCGAAATCGACCGGCCGGGCTTGGCTCCGCCGGTCGAACTACATTTCCCAGCAGCCTCCAGGGGGAATTGACGCCAGTATCCAGCGCGCCAGGAGGCGCATAAAGCACCGGGTCGCGCCGGACTAAGCCCAGACAAAGGGCGGGCCCTCTGTGGCCCTCAGTGGCTGAAGTAGGCTGGGCTGGGCCCACATATTTACATTTTAACATTTTACCGTTTCTTTTGTTTTATTTGCTTGATTAGTTTGTCATATCTTTACTACCCTTTCATGCCTTCATCGACTTTGACTTGTTGACTAATACAGGAATTCTGTTTACATTCTACAATTGCCATAATTTATATATTTTAAGCTGCTATTCATTGTTTCTAAAGATGACTGCTAAAAAGCTATGTTCTGGGAGACTCTTGGGGGGAAGGTCTTGTGTTAAGACCAGATCCAACCCCCTGCGAAACAAGGATTCAAAATATCTCCAACTAAAGGGTCATTGCCAGCTATTCCAGCTATGGGAAAAGACAACGGATAAAAACTTGGTGAAGAAGGCTGACCCTGAAGAAATTGCTATAAATAAGAACATAGTGGTAACTCCCTCACTTGGCATAGAACCTGCGCCTGTAAAGAAGGGGCATGTTTTGGTGGAAAAATCGCTTTTTGCCTTACAGTCCTGTGTGGGGCATAATCTAAACCCTATGGAAGGCTCCATTAGTGTTAATTTGCTCACTTCTACATTAGAGAATGCGCATCAAAATAATGTCCTTCCAAAGCTTGAAATGTGTTTGACTAATGATTTATTAGGAAGTATCCAGGCAAAGGAGATATGTAATGGGGACTCTCAAGGGTTAGATATTGACTTGGAATTGTGTAGTCGCTACTTAGCAGATGGTTCATTAAAATTATTTGAAGCCACTAAGACCCCGAAGGGCGCAACTCCCTCTGGTTTGCAGCTCTATAGTAGCACCCCTTCCCTTAAATCTCAAGATTCATCTATGCAGTCCAATCTTTCAAAAAGCCCTGAGCTCAACATATCAGGTATCGATCCTATTATACCTCCAGGCTTGGATCGACATGATAAGCCAATTTCGGAGTCATTGATAGCTTTGGAGCATTTGTTGTCTTCGATATTACTGTTATTGAGTAAATTTGTGGGGAGTTCAGATTGTGTTCTGGAATCTGTCACTCAGATATTAAAGGTTTTATTACTTAGATTTCCAGAGAAGACCTTGGAACTAAATCCTGGAGTGGGACCACAGGATTCGGTATCCCCTGTTGCATCTCCCTCCGGAAATAATCCAGTGCTCATACCCTATAACTGTGATCAAATTATTCCGGGGGTTCCAGCTAGAAGCGAGCTCTCTCCAGTCCCTAAATCATCTGCTTACAATTGTATAAGGGTTTCTGATCTTGAAATTGTAGAAGAAGAGGGGGTTTCTGCATACAGTAAACTTTATAAAGCGCTCTTCCCAATTTTCATGACGGAATCCAAGGGGACAGATGAAGGAGAAAAAGTGATAATAGGCAAACACAAAAGGTGTAGAGGGAAAAAGAGAAAACCAATCCGCAGACATAAGAAAAAAAGGCTGAGACAAATAATATTTGAGGATTCTCAAGTTCAGCCAAATGATCTACCTAGTACTGAAGAGTCAGTTAATGGGGAACAGGAGTCTAACACTTGTATCCCTGATATCCAAGTACCAGATTGCAATAAAATTCTCCCTAATTGCTCTATTTTGTCTACAGGAGGACCCCTCCTTGATGTGGGGAATTCTATGATTCTCTTCCCTAAAACAGAAGTGACAAAGTCAGGCCCTTCTGCCTCAGTGGTCCTCAATCCCGCTGCGCCTATTTTCCATTCCCGGGTTGAAGGTACAGCTTGTTCGTAAGAACCTCTTGGAAAAATTTTGGAAGATTCTGTAGATACACTGATCCTAGATTTTTTACCATTGTTTGACAACGATTTGGCATTAAATAGAACATTGTTACTTAAATGTTTTAGAGATATAGAGAGCCTAAAATTAATTCAATCAAATGATATTGATTTGGTTTCTATGTTAAGAATCGATAATATATCATACATTAGGGTAACGTTCTATTCCAAATTAATAGTGAACCTCATTTTGAATCAAGCTGAAAATTTTCAAAGTCGAGGAATTGATGTGTTACCTGTTTTGGCAAATTGTGGAGATAGATTTTGTGAAAATCGACCTTGTCAATCAGGTCACCCTTTCTCTTTTGAGGATTTAAAGATTTGTGTATCAAAAACTAAACGGCTAGTGTCCCATGTAATTTCTGCCCCGCAAAAAATTTACAGCATCCCAAGAGAGGATAATTAACAATGGGATTGACTTCCTGGGGCCTTATTAAGTAAATCAAAAGATAACCCAAAGCTATTTTCCCATCTTTAGCAGCTGCTTAAAAATTCTTTATTGGAATGCTGCGGGGATCAACAATAGTCCTGAAAAATTACAGTATCTTTTCTCCCTGAACCCTGATGTGATTTGTATCCAAGAGACCTGGTGTATAGACAGAATGGACGTGGGGAAGGACTATTTTGTTCTTGAGGTCGCAGCCTCCCCTTCGAAGAGAGGGCATGCAAAATGTGGAATTGCGTGCCTCCTTTCTAATAGAATAAAGTGGAACTATTCCCATTATGTGGATCAGAGTAACCTTTTTCAGGCGGTTACATTTAGTAGCTTTGGCAATGGGGAAAATATAAACCCACTGGTTATAATAAATGCTTATATTTCCCCTGATGATTGTTACAGTAGTGTACTAAAGCAGGTTTTTATTTTTATTAAAAAGATTAAGGAGGCAATACTTACTCCCCTGGTTTTGTTAGAGGGGGATTTCAATTGCAGAGTTTCTAATTTCAGCTTAGAGCTTTTTAGAAATAAGCCTAAAGAGGAAGCTTTTTTGATTCCTCAAGCCCTCTTCCCTGACAAAATTAAAACCAATAAAAGAGGGAAAATCCTGCTGGAAGAATTGTTTCTTATGGAGGGTCTAATAGTGAATGGTAGGCTCCCTTCTGATGTTCCAGCAAATTATACCCACAAATCCAGCACAAGTGAGTCCATTTTGGATTATGTAATTATAGACCATTGCTCCTTCTCTTTATTGAGAGATCTGGTAGTCTCAGAGAACATATTTAGTGATCATATGTTGATAACTTTAACCCTTTCAATACACCCTCCTAAATCTGACCCTTGGTCACTTAATGGTGAGGCGGTCAATATTCATAAGAAGTCTGGTAGATGTTTCTGGGACTTTAAAGCCATAAAGGGCCTGGGGCGTATCTTGAATAAAACTATATTAGAGTTAAACAACTGGAAAGGCTTTGAATTAATCCATTTTGAGGATCTTATGGAGAAGATCATTCTGGATGTTAAAAAATCTCATTTGGCACCAAAAAAGATTCCTCTCCCAAGATCGATTATTCTCCTCAATAAGGAAATAAATAAGCTAGTGCGGGAGCAATACTTGTCCAGATCAATTGAAAGACTCCATAAAATTGATCGCTTAAAAAGAAGGAGAAGTAGGATTAAGAAAAAGATAAAAAAAGAAAAAGAAGATTCCCTATGGATAAGTCTACGGGAGGCAGTGGTTCATGGCAAAGTTAGAAAGTTTTGGTCTCTTATTGGGGAGGGTTGCGGTGCAAGAGTTGGTCCTCTCCCAATTCCCATCCCTGAATCGTCATGGGTCAATTATATTTCCACCTTATACGCTTTGAATGGGCAGTCAGTTGAGCTTAGGGACCTTAGTATTGAGCTTGATTCCACAAAACTATTGAACAGGCGATTAAGGACATGCGTACTTCAGGAGCCATGGGACTTGATGAACTCCCGATATCTGTCCTGAAACAGGAGCCAGTTTTATGGAGCAAAATACTGTTTCCTGTTTTCAGTTTTTGCTTCATGAAGAAAATTGTCCCTTCTTCTTGGAAAGGGAGCATACTAGTGCCACTATTTAAGTAGGGCGATATGGATAATCCGAAGAACTATCGTCAAATAGCCCTCCTTGACGCAATTGGAAAAGTTTTTACCAAATGTTTGCTATCCTTAATTAATGAGTGGGTTGATGCAAACCACATATTACCTCTAGAACAGACTGGATTCCGTAAAGGGCACGGCACCTTAGATAATCTTACCGCACTACAGATCATCTTTGATAAATATGTAAAGGCCCGTGGGGGTTTTGTGTATGCGGCATATATAGACTTCTCCACAGCATTCGATAAGGTGGATCGCGCTTAGCTGTGGAGAAAGCTATCTGCAATGGGCATGCCTCCTCACTTGCTAGACCTGGTGCAGGTTTTACATACCGATACATGGTGTCGTGTCCTGCAAGGTGGAGTAAGGGGGTTATCACGAGTTATTCCATCAATTAATGGATTAAAACAGGGATGTCTCCTTGCACCACTGCTCTTTTCCCTGTATATTGCGGATCTCCCTGCATCTCTCTCCTCAAGTGATGGTATAGCCCCGGTTGTAGGGGGAACCCCTATTTTCTGTTTGTTATATGCAGATGACATTATAATATTAGATTTAACACCTAAAGGGTTGGCCAATCGTCTTCGTGCACTAGATCTTTTTTCCAAAACCCACATCTTGAGGATAAATGAAACAAAAAGCAAAATTATGTGTATTGCAGGGAGAAAAAAATTAAAGTATAAGAACTTTGTTTGGTCAGCTGGTGGCCACAAATCGGAGGTGGTAAAGACATATGTCTTTCTAGGAAAAATCATTTCCAATAATTTGAGTGACAAACCCCACACTGATAACAACTCCCGCAAAGCTTTGTCCCAGGGAAAAGGCTTGACTGCTTTATATTCAGCCACGGGGAGAAGACATTTCGATTACCTACTGGAAGTCTTTAGGGCAAAAATTCCATCTTCCCTTTTGTATGGAATTGAACTGGTTGATTTAAGGCAATGGAATTTCTTACATTCCATAGAAGGGAAGTTGTTAAGATCTATATCTTCTCTTAACACTGCTTGCTCAGCAGCCGCCTGCAGACTTGAATATGGCCTTCGCAGTAGCTGGGTGCAGGGCCTAGCAGCGGTAGTACGGTGGGTGGCTAGTTTGGCTAGAGGAGAAAAGGGTTCATTAAGAGATCTTATGAAGATTGAACTGTTGGGCAGCTTAAAGGAGTACTCGCAAATTGTTAAGAATTTCAGAAAGGCTGTGGCCCTTCTTCAATTGGAAGAGAGCACTCTTTTTATTATTTCTGCTGCACAATTAAAGTCACTTCTGAAAGAGGTATCCTGGGATCTTAGCTTTAAAATGGACAAGGAGGCTATTTACTCTAAGAAGGGAGCTAACCATCTTACTGACTCGTATATGAGGAAAGCTATCCAACACTATGTCGCCTGGAATTTACCACATGGCATTCGGCGATTTTGGTTTCTCCTAAGACAGGATTTGTTGCCATTAAACAATTTATTGGCAAAATGGTATGGTACTCCTGCAATTTGTAATTTTTGTAACTTGTCCACCCAGGATCGCTTGCATGTTCTCTTCATATGCCCTATATTGCGCCCATTTCGGCGTAAGTGGTTAAGATATATATGTCTGCAATTGGGTATTTTAAATGCTAACTCTTTCTTACTTGCACTATATAATTCCCCAAATGAAATCTTCTGTTTTAATATTTTTAACTTTTTTAAATGTTTTTTAACTATTTATTGATGACTTTTGTAGTTGGTGAAATATGATTACTCTGTATTTTTGTAAACATTGTAGATGTCTATTTTGCATTGAATGGGTTTTGTATTGTGTATGATTTTTATGTGGATCTCCTCGGAGTTCCAAAACATAATAAAGGAATTGAATTGTTGTTGTTGACAAACATCGCCTTAGGTCTTTCCTTTCTCCCCTTCTCACCTTCCATCTCCTCATCACTTACACACAATATTTTGTTCGCACTCTGTACTTCACATCTGTTCACCACACACACACCTTCATTTTGTACAACAGCAACCTTTGTTTTACTGATCGTTTTGCACATCTTATAAAAATGGCCCCTTTTCCCACACTTCTTGCACTCTTTGTCCAATGCAAAACATCTTTTATATTCTGCTGTGTGGTATGTGCTCCCACACCTCGTACAAACCTTCTCTTGCCCCCTATACTGCTCACCACCATTCTGTGCGTTCCCACTGTACTTTTTTGCTCCTCTTTCATTTCTCTCACTACTCCTCTTAGAAACGACAGCTATGTCCTCCTCTTTTTCATTCTGAGACACGCCCACAGCACTCACATTTTCCTTGACACCTTCTTTTTTCTCCATTTCCTTCATGCAAGCAGTAGATTCCTCTACAACCTTAGCTATTTCTATTGCATTTTGCAAGGATGGATTTTTTGCCGCCCACAATTTTTCTTGCATCTTCTTGTTCCTACACTGGACAATGAGTTGGTCCCTTATCATCTCATCCCTTATTGTCCAAAAATTGCACTTTATCGACAACTCCCTTAACCTTGTAACAAACTGGTCTACGTTTTCATCTACCCTCTGCGGTTGCGTATAGAATTTGTGCCTGGCCATGACAATATTCACCTCCTTTGAATATTGTTTCTTAAGTCTAGCTTTTGCCTCAAGGTAAACATTAGTTATAACTCTCCCATCTGCATTTGTACCTGCAGGTAAAAACTTGAAGGCATGCTGGGCCTCCTTACCTAGAGTGCTCAACAACAGCGCTTTCTTCCTGGCTGCGCTAAAATCTTTCCCATCCTCGTCTCCTTCTCGAAGGGTTGCTAGGATACACTTTGTTTTGGTTTTTCAAAATGGCCGCTATGTGCCGCGTCACTACGCATGCCACGTTTTCTTATCACAGGAATGCTCTTCGTCACTCTGCATGACACACGCTGCTCCACGTCATTCCTTCAGCGTCATAGTGTTCCCTCAGACGCTTGCAAAAGGGATTGACAAACGGCAACAGGCGCTGACTTCACGAGCTCCCAAGGTACTTTCAAAAGTCGCACGCAGCTCGCTTTCACTCGCGCACGGTAGACAAACTTTTAAAAGATGCACACTGCTTTTACTAGAGTTGAACTCTCCTTTTTCCGGCCATTCCTTTAACTACAATTAATACAACAAAGTCTAGTAACTCACGCTTCGTTGTTTCACAGGGATTTTCTTTGTTTGCTATGAATTTAGGCTTCACTGTGCATACTCTTCTCCCCATTTTTCCTTTTCTTTTTCTTTTTTTTCCCTTTAATATAAAGCGATTTTCTCCAATTTTCTTCTTTGCTTTCTGCCAAAACTTCTTTAAAATGTCTTTTGCTGTATTCAAATTTCTTCTGCACACAAGATTCTTTTCCACCAACAGAGGTAAAACCTCACTCTGTCCTCTTCATTACTCTGCTAGCCATCGTCGCCATCTGTAGTAAACAAAGTAAACTAGTACCAAAAGGTATATATATAAATAAAGGTGTTTATTTGCGAGTAACTGAGAGTAGTTGGTGCTCCCATCAAGACTAGCAAGTAACTGCCCACAAGAAGCACTGCACAGAACATCAGAACACTAAGGGGCAGATTTATGAGGCCGTTGCGCCTCTTTGCGCCCGATTGCGTCACTTTATTTGATGCAACTGTGGCGCAAACAATGCGCCCTATTTACAACGTGACGCATCTAGGAGATGCGTCACGTTGTAAAGCACTGTGCCATAAGGAGGCTTTCCTGCGCAGGGGGGGACGTTCCTGCGCAGGAACGCCTCCTGAAAGTGGCTGAATGAAATCTATGAGATTTCACTCAGTCACTTTCAGGGCAATGCTGCGTCATAACCCTGCGCCTGCTTGAAGCAGGCTTAGGTCTTGACGCAGCATTGTGCACATGGTGTACCCCCGGGGCCTTACTGGAGCTGCATCGCGCTTGCAACGCAACTCCAGCAATGTGCCACATTTCCGGCACAGATGCGTCACGCATCTGTGCCGTTTTTGCACCATGGTGCGCCGCATTATAAATGCGGCGCACCATGGGTGGCGGAGCTGTGGCGCACTGTGGCGCATGTTAACTGGCGCATCCCTGGGGATGCGCCAGTTAACATAAATCTGCCCCTAAGAATCTAAATGCGACAAAAGACTTAAAGGGGAAAGAAGCAAGTAATGCCAAATGAGAATACAACATGCAGCGAAACAAGTCTCCTTGCTGCACTGCCCTGCATGACAAAGAAAAGGCAGTAATGTGCTGTATTTAAGTCAATCCGGTGCACTCCTGTCTTTACCCCTGCTCTGGCGCCCCTCTATCAGCCTAGCACAAGTGCAGTATCTTGGCACAAGGGTACACCTTCCTGCACAAAAACAATCCTGAGAGGAATATTCCTCTTTCTATTTGCCCGAGCCTAGCTCTTATGTTGGAAGTCATGAGAGCTAAAATAGGCCCCACATTGTCATATGGATTTGAAATCTCCCTGGGTAAACTCAGTACTACAATAAACCAACATGTGACCAAAACTATAGAAATGTCCTTCAGCTGCCAAAAACTGCATCTGCCGCTTAGATTCGATTAGAGTTAGGCCTCCTAAACAACGAAATGCTAAGTGCAGGTGCTTACTTAAAAATGTGCCATAAGTTAAGGCAGGCCGGAGCTGGTTCCCTCGAGTCTTTGTTATAGTTAGATATCAGCTCTAACAATCCTGGCAGGTCACACATTCATTTTTTTTCATGAATGCTTATAGCAATTACCCCTGGAACCTTAACCCAAAGTAACGCAGCTTTCAAAATAAGTATCAAGAAACGCACCCAATTGTGTTCCTACTCTTCTGATAAAGTGCCTCTTGTCAAATGCAGGCATTGGCAGCAATGAAGATGAGCTTCTGTGCAGGGATAGTGGGGAATCGGTTGATTCTTTGGAGCATGTTTTATGCCTCTGCCCAGCATTGTTGTCCTTGCACAGATCAAAACTGAGGCCTGAGTGGAACAGATTAGGAGTCCGGTCTTGTAGGCAGGGTATCATTGCGGCGTTGAACCCAGAGAACACAATTTTAAATCAAGCTAAACTTGACTCAGATAACATTTTCAACAAATTATGGCTGAATTGTTGGATTATACATCTCCAAGTCTGCCAGTTGTGTAACACTCCCTGATTACTCATTGGCCCAAGAATATATTTCTTCCCTTTTGCACTACGGTGCTTGTTCTGAAGTTTGGTGGCCTACCTGTTGCTTTTAGATGTAAATTCTATTTTTATTAACTGTATATATTGATACTATGCCGCCATGTGGTTGTACTCAGGCGAAGGTTACCCTGTTCTAGATGAAAACGTTTATATGTTTACTGCCTAATTTTTATTCAGAATGATGGGAGGAGCCTAGTGAAAAATATGTTTTAATGTTTTTAAGTTTTGTCTCTTTTACGTGGATTGTAATGATTTAATTAATCAAACAATAAAGTACTAATGTGTGCTGCAGAATACAGCACACAAAGAAAGAGGTAGTAATGAGAAGAAATAAACATATTTCTCCTTGTTGCCATTGCCTTGGGAAGGTGTATCTTTTTGGCTCATGGCCAGGTTTACCAGTTCTGGTAAATCTGGGAGTGTGTCAAAAGCCATGGGATTTGCATGGGAATAACCACACAATGCCCATGGAACGCCTTCCCTGGGCAGTGTAACTCAACACAGCCATTTGTGCTGGGTTGCTTTACCTCAGATTTATAGAGCCATTCAGGGTCATGCAAATTGCCTTACATGGCTTCATAAATCCCATTTAGGACTTGCAACCACCTTACGAGGTGCAAGAGTTATGCAACTCTGCTAGCAAATAGGCCTCTAAGTTGGGGGTCACCGGACATGTTCCTGCCTTTTTTTGTTCACTTCAATAGTTTAAGTATGCTCCCCTTGGCCACATTTCACATGTCTCTCTCAATCCTTATTCCAATATATTTGAGGCTCTGCGGCACCCACTTAAACGAGAGTCCTAAAAGAAACTTTCAACTTGTAACATAACATGTATCTGAAAGCGCACGTTCACCCATGGGCATCTTGGCGCTGAATAACAGATGTTTATTGTTACCCAACTCATTGGTACTCGTTTTATTAACATCAGAAGGATAAAAGGCTAAGTGGACTCACAGGGATTTGAACCTGTGACCATGAGGTCAAATAATGGCACCTACAGTGGACGCATTAGTACACTAAGCCACCAGACTCAGCTTGTTACTATGTCATGGGAATTGCTTCACACTTGTCCCAGTTAAATTTGCATCCTGGGAAAGTAAAAAGATCCGAATGAGATCCATAGCATGCGTTACTGAGATAGACGGTTCATAAATAGTCATCAAGATATCATCAGTGTAGGTATCTGTTTATTTTCCCTTCTCGTCTGAATTCCTTTGACGGTAGTTAACGTTCTAATGGCTAGCTCCAGCTGTTCCAGGGCACACAGAATGAGTAGAGGAGATATTGGGCTTTCTTTCTAGTGCCTTTGCTAATCATAATATCACTGGATAGCAAACCATTGCAGGTAATGTTTGCTGTTGGATTCTGATATATCCTCTGGACCATTTTAAAGGAAACTGTCTCCTAAGCAAATTCAAGCCAGTGTACAAAAACGTAGCCATATTCCACTTCATCAAAAGCATTTTCTGGGTCCAAGAAAATTGCAACTTTTTCGTCTGTATCCCACAAGTTTTGCCATAGCATGTGTAACAGGAAGCACATATGGTTTCTCAAAGAACTGTACAGTACTATTTTATTCTGATGTATCAGTAGAAGTACACCTTTACTTAGTCTTGTCGCTAGCACATTTTCTAAGAGTTTAATATTAAAATTGAGGAGAGATATTGGTCTATAATTGTAATGCATCTTTTACAGATTTTGATATCAGCGAGAGAACTGCTTTATTGAATTCTGATTGTATGTTCTCATCTTTCATCATCTTTTCAAAGATACTTCCCAAAAGAGGAGTACTTGCGACTGTTACTTTGTAAAACCTTAATGGGAAGCCATCTTCTCCTGGGGCTTTCCTGTGGGCCATTGACTTGATAACTTTTGCAAACTCTGTACACAACGTATCCATTGAAAATTGACTCCCCGGGTCTTTGGGCAAGTCTTGGTATATGGTTTGTGACCATGAAGCTGTCTTTAGTGGGAGAAAATCAAGCTGTTTTAGAGAAGTTTTACTGTGCACAGAACAAGGCAAATTCTTCAGCTATCTTCATTGGCTGTGTCACTAGCCTTGGCTATAAATGGAGTGTATGCTCCATTGTGCTTCTTCTTGTTGAAGTTGCATGGCCAGTAAGTGACCTGGCTTCTTGCCATGTTCATATGTTTTGCATTTAAAATGACTTGGTGCTCTTTTTGCTGCTGTAGAGGAAAGCACAATCAGTTCATACTTCTTGATTATCAAATTCTACCAATTAGAGTCTGTCTGGTCTTTCTGTTTTGGGCTTGCAGATTTTATAAATCTATATTTAGGGTCAGTTTCCATTTCTCAATGCTTTTTTTCTGATGAGTCTTTCATTATACCACCTTTTATATATATGCCTTCCCTGCTGCCTGTGAGAGTTAAGCAGAGACAGTGGGTTGGTTGTTGAGCGTTATGTATTCTTTGAGTATATCACTCCATTTTCTCTTGTTTTTCGGCAATCTGAAGTTTGCTACCTTCATGCGCCTTGAAATTCTCTTGAGTATCATTAGTTATAGCTTTATGAATATGTGGATTGAGGCATGATCTCAGACACTAATGATTTCAATTCTGTAGTTCCAGACTTCGGGGAGCAAGACTCTATTGACTAAATAGAAGTCTACGTGTGACTCTGTTCCATGAGTTGGCAACAAGAAAGAATAACCCCTATAAATCGGATGTAGGGGACACCATGTTTCTAGCAGTACATGGTCTTTCATAAAGTCTTTTGGGACACCACAGTCATTGTTATTTCTGATGTCCTGGCCTGCAGATTTGTTCAGCAGTGGGTCAATAGTAATACTTAAATCCCAACCAATGATCACCTCAGCATGCCCAAACTGTATTACTAATGTATGCAATGCCGAGAAGAAGGTAAGGTTGGAATTATTTGGGGCATAAACAAGTCTTTGATGAATTAATGTTATGCACCAATAGTTCAGCAAATACATATTTGCCCATATCTAGTTAGTCTTTTGTGCAGTAATGTTGCTACTCTGTTCTTCCTGGCAGTTGTGATATTCATGAGGATGCAACACAGTGGTTGATCTCTAGGAGTAGAAGGACAGATACTACGGAACTTACTTGATTTCAACCCAAGGGCTGGTCCATCTAAAAAAAGTTAAGAAAACCCCTGGAAGCAGAAATTAAAACTCTTCAGATTCACAACCAACTGAGCTGCTTGTCTAGGTATAAATGTTGTGCTGAATAAGCACATTTAGCAGCTGTGACAATCACAAAACACTGAAAGTTTATGGGAACTTACCCTTATAATACTCAGCTGCAACAATTACTGTTGTGAAAATATGCAGAAGTGTCAATCAATACATATTGCAGAGAGCCCACCATAAAGCATAACGTATTGTCATTTACATAAGTGTCTGGGTACAATCAGTTTAATGCATTGTGTTCCCATAACAAGGCATACCTTCTTCAGGGCTATAGTTAAATAAAAATAGAAAAATCAAATTTTACAATAAAATATGGTTTTAATCATCACACAATTCAAAATTAAAAAACAAATTAAAAACATACTGCAGATTATATCAGCAATAAGTCCAAAGGGTAGATTACCCTTTGACAAAAATATTTGGCCTCAAAGTTGGGTGGCATAATCAGACTTACAAATCACAATTTACCTGTCATCCGTAGACTAATTAATTCTGTATGTGGGGCTGTGAAGAAATAGGTTGTTGGTCGGAGTGTTAACCCTGCTCAAGCAACAGCCGCAAACCCAATCAGAGCGAACCAGAAAAGTCACTAAATTAACCTATGTTAAACGCTCTGGGGGCTTGGCACTAAAAGCAGTCAGGTAATGTGTAAAGTATTTATGCAGCACACAAACGGTAATAAAGTGAAAACACAACACAAGAAAAATATTATACCAATGCAGTAAAATAGAGTACATTTTGTGAGAGCTTGTGCTTAACCCTGGGTAGCTTGGCACAAAAAGCAGTCAGGCTGAACTTAGAGGCAATGTAAGTATTTATGCATCATACTAACAGTAATAAAGTGAAAATACAACACAAAAATGTTTCCAAAACAATTTAGAAAAGTAGAGTACATTTTTATAAATTATTTGACATCAAAACAACAAAATCCACACGGTAGACTGGAGATATTGATTTTTATAGGTTTCAGAGAGAATAGCGCCTAAAAGGCCTAAAGCGCTAACTGTAGATATTTGGTTGTGATTGGGACAAAGTCACAAGTTCAGGTCGATCATGATGGAGCACGTACCAGCTACAGGGACCCAGTTAAGCCTGCTGAACAGAGTACCTTAAATCCTGGTCTGCGAAGCATTGCATGGATCTCCGTGGAATATGTGTTGCACAGCAGAAGCAATGTGTCAGTTTTGAAATGTGGTGAGGCTGCAGTGCAAGGTCCTAGTCTGGTGCCGAGCAGATGCGCGTAGCCGGGACGATGTACTGGCACTGAAGGGCTGCGATTGAGAGTCCATTGATGAGAGATGTGAGGGCCTGTGCAGAGGATGTGTTACCAAAGGCAATATGAGCTGGGGCGGCGATGCAAGACATTGGAACGGGTCCAATCGAAGCAGTAGAGGAGATGCGTTGGTTCTTCTCAGGGTTGCCCAGCACAGTAGAGGAGGTGCATTGGTTCCCCTGGATCCATCTAGACTATCAGAGCACCTTAGGCTCACTTAAAAGGGTCCAGGAGTAGGGTGGCACCACTTGGCAGGATACTCACAGATGGCAGAGTGCAGGTGAACAGGCAAGGTGATTGGAAGCCTGTTATGTCCCTGGGACTTATTATCATGAGGCCAGCCAACTAGCCCTTGGAGTTAATCTCAGTTCTGGGTTCAAAAGTTGAAGATTCAAACTTTCTCACCCAGGCAAGATGACAGCAGGCAGCAGGTCAACACAGCATAGCAGCAGTGCTGCAGTGGCAGTCCTTGTAGCAGCACAGCGGCCGTTCTTCCTGGCAGAGTATCCACAGGTCCAGAAGTGTACTGAGGAGATGCAGTCTGAGGTCCTTCTTTTATATCCCGGTTCCCTGGTTCTGGAAGTTGGGAGAACCTTCTAGACAGTGTCTTTAATGTGCATGGAGATCCATACCTCCAAAGCCTTGACTCAAAGCAGGCTGAAGTGACAATGGATGATTGATGGAGGGTTGATAGACCCTTTGTATGAAGACAAGACACAGCCTATTGAAGTGTAAGTGAGTCTGTACCCAACTCCACCATTTATTCGGCCAGTGATGGCCCATCCAGTCACTCTTAAACCCGCGCTGGGAGCGCACGCTGCCTGTGGTTGTTGTTCCTCCCACGCCGCCGCTAACAGCCATCAAGCGTCCGCAGAGCGGGGGGACTACAACCCCCAGTATCCTCGGCAGGATTCACCACCCACAACATGCCCACTTCCATGCCCGGAGGCGCTAAAACACAGTGGCTTCCTCTCCGCGCGGACGATGCCGGGCTAAGCACGGGCAAAGGGCGGGCGGTCTGTGGCCGTCCGGAGCTGGCCGAGGCTGGGCTGGGCAACCCCCCTTTTTTTTGCTCTGTTTTCCCTCACATCCTTGTTTCCTTGAGTAAGTTTATGTACCCTTTTGCGCTTTGTATGCCAAGAAAGTTGGACATTTGTAATACTGTGGTATACATCTATCTGTACCGGTAGGATAGCCATGACAGGAGGGTCAGTGAATGGGACAATAGATAATATCATTAACAGGGCCGCCTCTGTTTTAGAATGCGAAATCGCTCTCACTGAGAGGCGCTTGTCCTCTGAATTGTTAAAGAAGCGTTCTTCATTGGGCCATATTCAGCTAGTAACTACTCCATCAAATCACGCTATTGGGATAGACTGTATAAGTGACATTGGTACCCCCCCACAGTTAAGAGATCTTACAGAGTCACAAGCTCAAAGGAGGGAAATGCCCAATACAAATATCACCATTGGATCTCAATCTGATACCAGTATAGAGGAGCAAATACTGGCGACACCTAACAAGCCCCTTAAAAAGAAGCCCATGGTAAAAATAACTGCCCGGCCCCTCCAACTAAAAGGAAACGTGGCAGGAACAAGCAAAAAAGTACCCGATCAAAACCCCGAAATTAACTGGAACAATGTCCCTACAAGCAGATCAATTGATAAAAACCACCCATCTGCACATTTGCATCAAGATCTTATGTCCAATATAGAGCAACTGGTTAAATCCTTATTGGTACCATTGATAGAGAGAGTCAGAAGAATGGCTGAGCAATTGGGCCATATTCAAGAAATAGGTATCACCAATACAAATTTAATTAAGGATTTATCAGTAAAGAAGCCCGATATCACTCCACCTGTTGCAGTAATGGTAACAAAGCCAACTAACTTTACAAATAACGCAAAGTCACTGCCCTCTGCGCATGATAGCCTCCTGGTAAAAAAAGTTACGAAGGCAATACCTGAACCATTAAAGCACAGGGAAGGGAGAGAAAATGTACAAGGTAATAACACTCAAACATATGAACAAGGACGGGAAAAAGGGAGATCATATCAGG
This sequence comes from Lissotriton vulgaris, assembly GCF_964263255.1. NCBI lineage: Eukaryota > Metazoa > Chordata > Amphibia > Caudata > Salamandridae > Lissotriton > Lissotriton vulgaris. The sequence goes on from NC_141694.1 coordinate 103,506,617, forward strand.
ACTTAAACTTTAAAGGGCAAGCACATTGCATAGACTTACCACCGGAGTTGGTGGCATATGTTATTGTCCTGACCGGGGTTCCAGAGTTAACAGAGGGGAAATTTGACGCCTACCAGAACCTTAAGAACAAGGTTGTGCACTGGTTACGAGTAAATAGGCCATTACCTCGTAACATAAATGGTGAAATCCTACATGTTAGACGGTGTGGCTGGGTGGGTCCTAGACAAAAGGACCTACAAGGAGACATTATTATTATACATTTCAAGAACCATAGGGCAACAAACTATATAAGAGACTGGTACCCAGAGGGTTATGAGGGTGGAATATCTACCAAGGACCTTAGTTATTTCTATCGAAGGTCTTTGGTAGAAAAACCCCTGAGACCAAGATATCAGAATGCCAGGATTGCGGTGGCTCCCAGGTTAAATATTGCCACCCAAAATCGCTTTGCTCTTCTTTCTGGTTTGGAGGCGGGTCGATTGACTCGCCAAACCGATCGAAGAAACGGAAAAGGAGTACGACATACCTGTTAGCATGCCCAATGATATAATAGACAGGGGAAATAAACCTAGGAGGGGCCAACATGATCTCATTTGTGGGGAGTTTCAGAAGGGTCAGTGGATGATCTCATGGAATATAGCAGGACTTAAAGATAAGGTGGATCGCCCAGATTGGCTCGAGAATATTAATAAATACAATATTTTGTGTTTCCAGGAAACCTGGAGTGCCCATGACATTCATATGCTAGGATATAACACTCCTGCTAATATCAGCACCCATGGCAGAAATAAGGGTGGTTTATGCACCTATATTTCTAATGCATCAGGGATTAAAATGACTAAGTTTATTTCGGCAGAGTGTTATCAGATTCTGATGGTGAGTTGGATGGGTGTAAAAAACATGGCTCTTATAAATTTTTATAATAATGCCCATGCGCCGCAATGGGAAGAGATAATATCAAGCCTCAGAAGATGATTAAGGGAACTAAAAAATTCTGGAGAGGGGGACTTGACCCTCTTATGGGTTGGAGACTTCAATTGTTGTCTCTGCACCAGCTATGTCACAGGCACTTGCCATCTGGCCGAGGACAGGGGAGACATACTAACCCATTTTAGCCACTCTAGGTTGGGGGACTTATTGAACTCCCTGATACATGAGTTTGACCTGGATTATATTAACGAAAATTGTTCGCCACCGGCGCTTTTTAAACCAACATTCAATGGGAGAGGGGTGAACTCTATAATTGATTTCACTTTCCTATCCTTTAGACATCAGTCTTTAGTGTTGTCTTGGGAAACACTAGATGTTGCCCACTGCGATCACTACCCCATCTCTTTCTGTCTAGAAAAAAGGGGATGTGAACCAACTATGGAGGTAATTTACAATAGCACAATACACCTGGCTAGTACGAACGGTTATCGTATTAACTGGGCGAAAGTAGACCCAAAAACCTTAATGCATAAACTGATTACTAATACCTATGATCAGTTTAATATCTGCCTTGCACTAACTGTAAGCAATAAAGAAGTCCTTGATGCCTTCAGGGACATAACATCTGAAATTAAAAAAATGCTGACTAGAGATTCTAAAACTCATACTCAAAAAGCAAGGAGTTGGTTTGACCAAAATTGCACAAAGGCGCATCAGAATTTGAAAAGGGCTCTACATGAAATCCCCAGAAATATGCCATTGATAAGACAAACCCGGAAACTGTATAGTGCTGCACTGGCCAGAAGGAAAAAAAGAGTTAAAAAGTGACATTTGGCAAAATCTTCACGATGCTTGTCTAAAAAAAGATAATATATCCTTCTAGAGAGCTGTAAATGCCCCTTTTCTGGCACATAGAGATTCTGATATCATTGATATAGCTATACCAGGGGATATCTGGGTTACAAACTTCACCAATTTATATAAAAATATCACCGCTCCTGAGATTGATAATGTTTTGGACAACCAGGAATGTCTAAACCCATTTCCGCTAGGAGTTGTTTTCGAGCATGCAGAGGTTTTTATATTTAAATCATTTTTATTGTGGCAACACAGAGAATTAAAATATACATTGCGTAGAAGGTGCAAGACCTCAAGAGTCTGAGGTGCCTTTAGTGTCACAAGTCTCTGCAAATGACATATCAAAAAGGAACCGATCAGCAAAGATACATAGATAGAAGCAGTGTTGCAAAAAAAGATTGTGCCCCCCCTGAACCCCACCCCTCCCGGACCCCCAACTCCCTCAAACTCCCTTCCCCACCCACCCCCCGTCCAATGCTTAGCTCTACTCCGTTCTGTACTGCTGTGCCACTATCTCTGAAACCAATCACATCCAAGGTCCACTCAGGAGGCTGTCCCCTCAGATGTCGTGAGTCGTAAGAAGCGAAGGTATTTGGGACAAGTGATTTCTCTGAATTCAGTGACCAATAGGGACTATGCAGAGGTTTTTAAAGCAATTCAAGATAGCGCCTCGGGTAAAGCACCGGGCCCGTAATGTGTCCCGATTGACCTGTATAAAGCTGAATTATCTTTATGGTTGCCCCTATTAACTAATGTTTTAAATTGTGCAAACGCCACTGGTTTTATTTCTACGTGGCCAGAGGCGGTGGTTGTACCTATTTTTAAAAAGGGGGATAGGAACAATCCTGTCTGCTATCGACCAATATCGCTTTTAGACGCCCTTATGAAGGTAGCGGGCAGAATTGTTCTTAATAGACTACAAGTCTGGGCAGAGGATAAAAATATTATTTCTAATCTCCAATATGGATTTCGTACCTGAATGGGCACAATAGAACAGGGTCTAAACTTGGCGTTACTAGCCGCCAAGTATACTCAAGCGAAACATGAAAAACGGTTTATTACGTTCGCGGATATTAGTTCCGCGTTCGACTGTGTAGATCATTCTATGCTATGGAAGACGCTTGGAGACATGGGTGTAGACCACCAGCTCCTTTAATTTATTAGAGAACTATATAGGGATGCGGGGGCCAGGGTACGCTACGGGAGAGCGGGGGCCTGTTCTGACAAATTTAATATTAAAAGAGGTGTCCGACAAGGATGTATTTTAGCTCCCTTTCTTTTTACCTTATATATCAACAGCGTGGGACAACATCTCAGATACTTCCAGTTTAACTACTCCGCTGTTGGTGGAACAGCGGGGTAGTCCAACTGGATGCTGATGACGCAGCAATAATGTCTCGCACTGTCATCGGCCTACAACGGGCTGTAGCTGAATTTTCTGAATATATGAAGGACCGGGGCCTACTGATTAATGTCTCCAAAACTTATTCCATGACCTGTAGTAATTCAAAGAAACACAGTAAGGTAATTCATCTGGGGGGAAATAAGATCAAAATACGGACAGTTTCTGTTATCTAGGAGTTATCTTTGACAGCAGGGGGAGCTGGAAAGAGGCAGTCTTTGCAAGAAAACTGGCTATTAGCAGGGCAAACAGTGCCTTAATACATTTCTCCAGGAAACTGGGTGGGCGCCCAGCGAAGGAACTAACCCAAATCTATAAGGCAAAATGTATCCCTACCGGTACCTACGGTGCCGGGCTTTGGGGGATTGTTAGCGTGGATCAGATCCAACGAGCTGAAAACGATTTCCTTCGTTATTTACTGGCTGCACCCAAATCCATGTCTACTTTCTTTATTCACAGTGAACTGGGGATATCGTTTGTAGAGGATACGAATAAATCATCCCCATTGCTTTTATGGCACAAAATTTGGGCAACCCCAGAAACGTCTTTAAACAGGGACATCGTTTTAGATTGTTTAGCGTTGGATGGAGTAGCAAATATTAAGTGGTTAAATTCTATTAAAACCATGGCTTCGGACATAGGGCATAAAGAATATTTTGATCAGCCTACATGTTTGGAAACGGTTTCAAAACGTACTCTTAAAAAATTGATATTGGAGTTCCTAAATCATAAAAGGTGGCTGGCAGAAAAGGATAAACATACATGCCTGGAGTATCAGAAAATAAATCCACATGCAGGTATGCAATCATATCTAATATTGGAAACAAGCCCCTATGCGAGGATGTTATTAACCAGGTTCCAGGCAGATACCTTTTTTCGTTTGATAACTCGTCCAAACTGTAACGACTGGTCAAAATAGTTAGGTAAATGCCCTTGTGAAGAAACATCCGTCCAATCTAATATTCATTCTATCCTGTTTTGTAAATATTATGTGACCCCCAGGAAGAGGTTTTTGAAGCCGGTCCTTATAAAATGGGGAATAAGGAGTTCCAGAGCAGGATATTTCAAACTGAAGCAGTTAGAAACAGCATTTGTGGTAAAAGCGGTCTCCTCTTATTTGAGAAATTTAATTGCCCTGAGAAACAGCATAGGACTGGGATTATGTAGGCAATAATGTATGTAATTTGTCGACTCTTATTCCTGTCTTTTTAACTAGGTAATATCTATTTATTTTTTATCCTTAAAATATATATGAAATTAACTTGATGCCACATTGTGTTCAATCTTAGCAAATGGAAAAATGTATGGTAATAGTTATGTGTATTTCTTGGTACTATCCCATTTGACCTTTATTATCTAAAACGACAGTACTGATTGTTGCCCGAAATATGATCGTTTTTATTGTGTAAATATATGGTGATCATTTTCCTTTTAATTTTTTTAAGTTGTCTATTTAATGTATTGTGATGCTTTGTGCTTTTATGATTTTGCAACAAAAGTCGAATAAAGCTAATTTTGAACCTTTGAACCAGTTACACCCAGTCATGTGACCAAAGACAGGCTGCAAGTACAAGGGGCAGAAAAATGTTGGCTTTCTAAAATTGGCATTTTCAAAATTATAATCAAAAATCACAAGCACCTTTGAACAAATTCAGCAAAATAGGAGTGTGGAGGCAAAAGGTTTGGGGGAACACCACCCTAAGGCTGACAGATCTAACAGGGTCTTTTACAAAACATAATACAATGGTTATATGAAGCAAAACAGCCTATAATGAGTAACAATACATTACATAAGTAAGGGAGATTCCTAAGACAGAGTCACATGCAAGTGCTGCCTGGCATTGCTCATAACTGTAGAAAAATTACTATCAATATATCCTCCCTATTTTTTTACAATGGTTAAAGGATAGCAGTTCCTAAATTTAGAGGCTCATTGAAAGATTTGAAAAGCAAAACACATAGACAAGTATTATAGCCACTTTCTTGTTTGGACAACAGTCACTGTTCCTATATTCTATATCATGCAATCTATAAAGTCATCCGAGTAACAAGGATTAAGTGTACGTAGTGATGAGGTAACGGCTCTGCATGGAAATGCAAAAACTATTGCTTAATAAGTTACCTGTTAAGGAATATGTCCTATTTATTAGGCAATTTCCTGTTAATTCTGTGAAAGAGAATTACATTTGGTACACAACTTTATGGAAAGAGCCACATTTTTTTGAGTTTACTCTTAAGATGATTAACTGCTGGTTTATTCAGCAGTCGATGTGTTTCAAACCCAAACATGTTTTTGGGTTCTCCTCAGGACCAAGAACTGCCGACCACTATACAATACAAAAAAAAAACTTTTTAAGACCCTTCAAACATGGTTTAGTAGTGGGCTAAGTTTCATTATTCAGTTAGACTCCCCTTCAAAACTTACATGTGCTTTAGTTTCATACTTGAAACTCTCCTTTGCTGTGTGCATTTCTATGCAATGGATTGATTGAAGCTCAATTGAGAAAAAATGCATATGCCCAGTTGGTGGACTCTACAGGTAGAAACAGAGAAAAGATCACGGACTGGATTTCCTAATTGCGCTCAGCTCACTTGTTCTGATGTGCATGCGGCAGTGACTACGGTAATTTTTGCATCTTTCAACTTTTCTTTCATACACAAATTAGGGTCATTAGCGATCCTTTCTGATTCCTGAGGTTGGTATCCTTTATCATTGTGCTTTCCTTGTGAAAGCGGCTGCTGGATCTTATGTTGTACCATGTGTATTGGTGTTTTATTTCCAAAACTGGATGGAATGGGTTTCTTCGAAACCTAAAGCCAGGGCTCGAGTCGGGGTACCACGTGGGTGGACGGCTTCCCCCCACTTATTTTACCTGGTGGATGCTGTTCCCCCTGCCAAACAGCTGGACTTCACTCTTTGCCCTCTCTGTGACAAGATCAGAGCTCACAGGACACAGCACATGTGCTGACTTTGTAGATGCAATCGCATCTAAGGGATGAGCGAGGGGAGCCAATGAGGCCGATGGTGCAAGCCACCTTTTGTGATGTCACTTCCCGTCGTGACGTCACTTCCGGTGACAGCGTCCCCCACTTCTTTTTTTAGAACTTTTGCCCTGCCTAAAGCCTTACCAGAAATAAACTGTGTGCTGACAAATGGGTGGAGGAGGATACATGCTTTGCTTTGGCGGTAGCTGGCTAACTTGTAGCAAATAATTGAGTGGGCCTTTTTGTAACAATGTGTCGGGGCCTGCACAGAACTTGTGCATTTGGGCCGTGGCTGGTTTGGTTGTGTCAATTAATAGAGCGAACTCTTTGTAACAAGATGTCCAGAGAGTGCAGGAGCCTTTGCAGTTGGGCTGCGGCGTGGTTCAGATGAGTTACTCGCTTGGTAACAGTTAATTAAATGCTGAATTCTACTTAGTAAATTTTCTTTTTAGATGATGTTTTATAAGTCTTTGTTACTCTGGTGCACGTGTAACTGGGACCTACATGCAAAAGAGGTGCCACTTACTTTTCAAAGGTCGAACCTATCCAACGACTAGTCCTCAAGCCTCAGAAGTGTGTGTGTGTGTGTGTGTGCATGCATGCATGTGTGCGTGTGTGTGGGCGTGTATGTCCTGCTTCAGTTACTCATGTTGTATTCTGTTAAAGATATCACACACTGCATTGGCAATTGGTGGAGAGTTTAGCCATTCAGATTACTTCTTGAATTGATTGGAGAACTAAGGGGAGATGCCAGTTCGGGACTTGCTTGTGAGACAAAATGCATTATTGGACGTGTAGTCTCCGAATGTTGCTTTTGACCCAAGAGTAGTCAGTTGAGCGTTGTGGGTCATGGAATTGGTCTTTCACTTTAAACATATATATGTGTATATTGTGAGGTCCCGGGAATGGCCTTCAAGTATGGCAAATACACTGAGGTGATGATGTCGGTTTTGATTGCACATCAAGTAAGATGGTCTCCTGGGCTCAAAAATTATGCAGCTCTTTCATTTCATTTGAGCCATCGATTACTGTGTTAAAGCAGAGAATTAGATGGGCTTCCTTTTGAACCAAACCTCTTTCCAAGGCACCTCCTTGGGGTTTTACGTTGGATAACTGTCAATACTGTCCTCCAGAAATCATCTCCTGTATGTTGTCTTTCCATAAGGTCCTGGGTCCTTGGAAATGGTTTTGGCTCCTGAAATCAAGCTTTTGGGCTCTTTGTGAACGGATCTGTTTGCACCAGAAACACTGCGCTCACACAAAGGATCAGCATGAGTGGGCACCAGTTTGTCTCTTTGCACTGCAAACATCGCCTGCCAGCGTGAATTGCCACCGTGAGGCTCCAGCCTGTCCGCCCTCGTTGCCCGACCTGCTCTTCGAGCCCCTCTGACCACCACGAGTGATGCTCTCCTTGCCCCCCGGGCCAGATTGGGACCCACAATCGGCCCTGACAAAGTGCTTGGCCAGCCCTACAGGGGTTTTGGGTTTGTAGGCAAGATGTTTATCAGGGCAGGTTTCTGCCGATTTCATTACAACGGCTGATATTGCAGCTATGCTGCAAAAACGGCCCTGTAACAAAATTGGCCCCCAGGGGCCCAAAACCGGCCCCAAACAAACTTCTTCCCCCTGTACAGGACTCGTGGCACAATTCTTGAGAAGGTAAAATTTCAATGGGACTCACCTGGAATTGTATCCAACCAACGCACCATCGTAGTCGGCCTGAAATGTTTGATTTGATCCGGTTTAGTGAAACCAGATAACCCAGTTGGCGCTTTATACCTGTAAGCACTATATTTCTGTTTATCCCTTAAAAATTCATAACTTCAGTTCTATTTATTGGATTCTTGTAATTTTGGTATTGTTTTATTTATAAACTTAATCTCTATTTTTTTTAACCTGGTGTGGAGTCTTTTGTTGTGTTTTAAATGTGTTACTGTTTGAAGTGTTGCACAAATGCTTTACACATTGCCTCTCAAGTTACGCCTGACTGCTCTGTGCAGCTACCAGAGGGTGAGCACATGTTAACTTACGGTGTGTTGTAACTTACCCTGACTAATAGTGTGGCTCCAGCTTGGACAGGATGCATATCTCTGCCAACCAGAAACCCAGTTTCAAACAATGAGGATTGGGAGCATAGGTAAACTGTGATTTACAATTTGTTCTTTATTGTAAAATGTGATTTTCTTTTTATTTAACTGCAGCCCTCCAGTAGTTTTGTCTCATAAATGTGTTGACTATTTTCCTTCTGTTATTTGTGTATGAAGAATAAAAGAAGATTTGAACTGGGCACTTGTGTACATGACAATACCTTGTGCTATTTGGCTCCCTACAACAAGGATGTTTTGCATTGAATATTATAACATATGGTTTATCACCCCCACTTGATTTGATAACTTCACGCTTAACCAATCACCTCAGTGCTAGTGCTCTGGTGTTACTGAAAGGCAAGACACAATGCCACATAAACCCCTTCTGAAATAAATAAATGAATAAATAAATGTAAGAAATTGGGTTACTGGTTAAGGGGGAGGGACCCACTCAAGCACACCCCACAATCATTGTCAGGGTGAAGTCACAAGCAAACCCCAAATTAACCCCTGCTCAATCCTCTGGCAACCTGAGCACAGAGCAGTCAGGCTTTACTTAGAGGTAAGGTGTAAAGTATTTATACAGCACTTCAAACAGTAATAAAGTCAAAACTCAAATACAAGAAAAATCCCACACAAATTTAGAACAATAGAGTGCCATGGGCACAGGGGCAAGACTGATTTGCATATGGCTGGGTCCAAACTGGGGTGGCATAATGGGCGAAAGAATGATGGATTTAACCTGATCTTTTGACTGTGGGAGAATGTTAGCATTGCCAGCATTCCATCCATCATTTGTTTGCTGTAAAACTTTATAAAAGTGGCATTTTTTAAATTGTATTTAAAAAATTGACTTTACCATAAAATAGGTGTTTGCAATACAGTTCCAAAGACACCAAACCTGAACTGTTTATCAGTTCCCATTTAGAAGTTACAGCCTAATAAATGAAATTAGGTAATCCCAATGTTATCCCGTGGGAGAAGTAGGCCTTGCAAAAGTGGAAAATGTACGTAACATTTTTTCACTATGAGGACATGTAAAACTTAATGTTACCCTGCCTTGTGGGCTGTTTTAAAGTTACCCTTGGTGCACTATATATGTATTAAAAATGAAGCTTTAAATAAATAAATCAAGATCGAAATGACGAAAATCCAATCAGTAGAACTAGGAATATGCTATTTTAAATATTTAAGTGAGAATAGAGCTTAGAAGCACAAAGCGGCACTGTTTGTGAGAAAGTGGGAAAAATGCCAAAATGAGTCCAATTGAAAGAGTTAGCTTCTCAGTCACTGATCGATGGAAGTTGAAGTAGCATGAAGAGTAGTATGGGTGTCGTGGACGGTCCTTCCTGTAGCACAAAGATCCTGTCAGTGTTGCGGCCAGTCATGATTGGAGCTTCTCATCTGCAGTCACAGCGTCTGTCGATGTTAAAATGCAGAGGGTTGGTACACTGGAAGTTTGCTTTGGTGATGGGCAAGAGTAGCAAGGTTTTTATGCCGATGAGCCTGTTCGCAAAGAACCCTTAAAGTTCAGGGGAGCTCAACTCAGACCAGACCAAGGAACCAGGACCTAAACGGCACCAATTGGGGGTCAGCATGGCTCAGCCAGGCCCAGGCAGCAGGTCCAGGAAGCAGAACAGTCAGGCAGTTGCAGGGAGCCTCTGGAGCTTGCTATTTTCCTGTAGCTCCAAACAGGAGGTCAGCTCGCTGAACCTTGGAGTCACTTCAGCCTGGGATGAAGGGTGTAGGTAAAATCTTTCTTCTCAGCAAGCAGGGCATCAGAAAGTAGAGTAGCAGGGCAACAGAGTGGCAGTCCCTATGGTTGAAAAGCAGCACTGCTGTCCTTTTTCTGTAGTGTACACTGGTCCAGGAGTGTACCAAAGAGTTGGTGTCAGAGGTTTAATATGTATACCTGGTGCCTCCTTAAAAATCAGGGAAGCCTTTAAAGGTTTCCCTTTGAAGTGCAACGGTTTTCTACCTTCACTGCCATGGCTCCAGCCTAACTAAAGATGGGTATGCAATCACTTATGTGAAGGCAGAGCACAGCCTATTCAGGTGTAAGTGGGGCTGTGCCTAGCTCTGCTCTCCCATCCTGCCAGTGATGGTCCATCCAGGCACAACTAAGCTCTCTTTTGTGTGTAGCTCTCTAGGAGGACTACGCATAGATCAGCTGTCAAATACAACCAGTCATGTGACCCAGAGACAAGCTGTAAGCAGTAAATGGCAAAGGCAGGAAAATGCCTACTTTATAAAAGTGCAAAAGAAACAATCGATGGACGGAATGCTGAACAATGCAAAATTCACCCCCAGTCACAAGGATCTGGGTTTAATCCATCATTCTATTGCTCACCACACCACCCCAGTTTGGATCCAGCCATATGCAAATCAGTTTTGACCCTGTTCCTTGTGGGAACAGTCCAGCCCGAACTGCCAAGCCAGGTACTCCCTTGACTGGAAACAAGAATCCTGGGACAGGTTTCAGGTCATCACCCTTCATCGGCCAGGCTAGCCTGAATCCAGTGGAGTAGTGAGCATGGAACCCACGTCTGGGCATACCCTTCCCACTTAGGGTGACGTATGCAAAAGAAACAATTGTGGACGGAATGCTAAAAATGCAAACATTCACCCCCAATCACAAGTATCTGGGTTTAATCCATCATTCTTTTGCTCACCACACCACACCAGTGTGGACCCAGCCATATGCAAATCAGTCTTGACCCTGGTCCTTGTGGGAACAGTCCAGCCTGCACTGCCAAGCCAGGTCCTTCCTGGCCCGGAAACAAGCATCCACGGACAGGTTTCAGGGCATCACCCTTCATCGGCCAGGCTAGCTTGAATCCAGTTGTGTAGTGAGCATGGGACCCACATGCGGGCATACCCTTCCCACTTAGGGCGACATATGCAAAAGAAACTATTGATGGATGGAATTCTGGAGAGTGCAAACATTTACCACAAGTCACAAAGATCTGGTTTTCATCCATCATTCTTTTTATCACCACACCACACCAGTTTGGACCCAGCCATATGCAAATCAGTCTTGACCCTGTTCCTTGTGGGAACAGTCCAGCCCAAACTGCCAAACTAGGTACCCCATGAACCGGAAACAAGCATCCTGGGACCGGTCTCAGGGCATCACCCTTCATCGGCCAGGCTAGCTTAAATCCAGGGAGGACCTGGCCTGGCAGTTCGATCTGGACTGGTCCCATGGGGCACAGGGTCAACACTGATTTGCATATGGCTGGGTCCAAACTGGGGTGGCGTAGTGGGCAAAAGAATGATGGATTTAACCCAGTTCTTTTGACTGGGGGAGAATGTTTGCATTGTCAGCATTCCTTCCATCATATGCTTGCTGTAACACTTTTCGCCCTAAGTGGGATGGGTATGCCCAGGCTTGGGTCCCTTGCTCACTGTGCCACTGAATTCAAGCTAGCCTGGCTGAAGAAGGGTGACATACCCTGAAGCCGGTCCCAGGATGCATGTTTCTGGTCCAGGAAGGACCAGGCCTGGCAGTTTGGTCTCGACTGTTCCCATGGGGCACGGGGTCAAGACTGATTTGCATATGGCTGGGTCCAAACTGGGGTGGCGTAGTGGGCAAAAGAACGATGGTTTCAACCCAGATCTTTTGACTGTGGGAAAATGTTTGCATTATAAGCATTCCATCTATCATTTGTTTGCTGTAAAACTTTGTATTAAAAAAATTGACTTCACCATAAAACAGGTTTTTGCAATACAATTCCAAAGACACCAAACATGAACTGTTTATCTGTTCCCATTTGGAGGTTTCGGCCTAATAAATGAAATAAGGTAACCCCAATGTTATCCTGTGGGAAAGATAGGCCTTGCAAAAGTGGAAAATGAACGTAACATTTTTTCACTATGAGGACATGTAAAACTTAAAAGTACATGCCCTCACTTCTAATTACATGTTACCCTGCCCTGTGGGCTGTTTTGAAGTTACCCTATGTGCAACTTATATGTATTAAAAATGAAGCTTTGAACTGGAAAAAGTTTAATTTTGCTAGGTGGAAATGGCAGTTTAAAGCTACACACACACAGGCTGAAATGGCAGGCTGGAGACTGGTTTATAGTCCTACTTAAGAGGGTGCCACAACCAGTGCTGCGGGCCCACTAGTAGCATTTAATTTGCAGGACAGGGTTACACACAGTACAATTTTACCAGGGACTTGTAAGTAAATTAAATATACCAATTGGGGATGCACCAATGTTACCATGTTTTAAGGAGTGAACACATATACTTCAGCACTGGTTGGCAGTGGTAAAGTGCCCAGAGTCCTAAGTCAGGCAAAAACCAGGTCAGCAAAATGAAGATGAACGTCAAAAGGTTTGGGGGAAGAACACCCTACAATAGACAGTTCCAACAATAAATAAATACAAAAAAATCAAAAGTGTTTGCAAATACCCTCTGTCCCTGAAGGTACTTTATAACCTGCTCCTCATGGTTAAGTGTAAATACAACGAGCTCAGTTTGCAAAAATCTAAACCAAAATCAGCTACAAAACAAAAAATGGTTTCCCTATTTCTAGGTCTCTAATATTTCCACCTGGCTACTCCGTTTAAACAAAGCACATCCTCGCTGACAGGTTAGGCTTGACTTCTTAAAACTGTATTCTCAATGCATTTGTATAGATGCAATTATTTCATTTAAATCGTCAATGTAAGCTGACTGTGCACTGTGAGAAATGAATTAGTACAACCTGTTCACTGAATATGAAATAAAAATAAAATGTAGTTCATAGTAAATTGCAGAGCCGATTAAGGAAGGAAAGCAAATGCCAGTATTACTCTGAAAACCTGTTGACGTTCTCGAAACGCTGCTGCATCAGGGACATAAAACACTCTGCCTTTCACTGTAGGATGCATGAATTAGATATGACAGAGTGCATGTGGTTAATGTTAACACCAGTACGTAACACATGGATTTGTTTATATAAATACTCCTGTGTGTCTGTGGCCCATTAGTTGCATTTGATGTTCACATGAATTGCATGAATGTGGATGTTAATAGGCCCTGAGCCCTGCTGCCTTGGGATAATGAATGGGGCTGCTTGACAGCTGTAATGATATGGAGCCTGTGCAGTGCATATGGAAGTGCTTGTTTGTGCTCACCTGCCTTCTAGCAGTCATATCTCCATGGAGAGTCGATGTTCCCCAAAACAATAAAGGATGAAACAGCACATACGTCACTGGCAATGACTACAAGCAGCAACACACAGCAGGGAGCCCATAGGCATCCTAGTTCAAGGTCGAACTGGATAATAGAGAGGAAATAAACAACATTCTATCAGGGAATCACAGATCCCTGGGGACTGGGCTTATAGAAAACTGGAGATGCCTGCCATCCACACTGGTTATCTGAAGGAACTGTTGTTTTCAGTGGGTTACAAATGCCCGGGAGCCCCTGCAGTGCAAGGGGGCCCCAAGCTGCAAGGGGCCTCCTCAGCATAGTACTCTGGCCTTAGAGCTCCTGAATTAATCAAAAGTGGGGGGGCCTCTATGTACATTGCAGGGAGGTCCCCTCAAGTTTTGTTACGCTACTGATTGTTTTATATTAGTAACATGTCTGGCAAGCCCTCTGGTTGTATATAAGCAGAGGAACTTTACGTTTACCCCTTCTCTGTGGCTCTTGAAATTCTTTGTGAATTGTTTTGATTTAGTAAATGTATTAATGCATCATATCATTTAAGGGGACCGTAGAAGGAAACATTTAATGAATTGGGTTATTAGGTGAGAAGTGTAGAATCCCCACCCCACTTTTTTGGTGCGTACAGTTTTATATAGTGCGAACTCGACCCGAAGGTTTTGGAGCACTTTACATGAGTACCAGTCACATTACACAAGAGCACATTTATTTTTGGGAGGCACAGTGAGATTAAGTGATTTGCCCAAAATCACAGGATGTTGAGCCAATGCTGAGACTCAAAGCTAGTTCCCCAGTTCCAAAGTCGGAAGCTCAGGCCGTTTTGCCACATCCTCGTCAGGGTGAACCATAAAAAGTCACAGAATTAACTTGTACTTAACCCACGGATAGCTTATCACAAAAGCAGTTAGGCTCACGTTAGAGGTAATGTGTAAAGTATTTATGCACTACATAGTGATAAAGTGAAAGCTCCACAAAAGAAAAAATCCCTCACTGATCTAGGAACAAGCATTTACAATGCAATGGTCCCGGCATTGTTAAAGTTAGAGCTATTGGCATTCCTCATGACATTATTTTTATTTATGTTTTTGTTTTTAAAACATAAATAAATGGCATTGTCATTTACAATGCCAATAGATTAATTGCTCGCAAATGCGAGACCAATTGCATTTGCACCCACACACACAAAGCCACCCACACACACATACAGAGCCACCCACACACAGTAATTCACATAAAGCCACCCACACAGACACAGAGCCACCTACACACACACACAGACACCCTCACACAGACAGGGCCACCAACACACAGAGCCACCTACAAAAAAAGCATTGGCATAGCCAATAGGTCCAGCCTTTGCGGCCTTATACGTGTTTAGCCATGCAATGGTTGATGTAGTTGCACCAAGGATATTGTGCTGCATAACTAATTGCTTATAAGGTCCCAAAAGTGATACCTATTGGCTATACCAATGCTTGTTACAATTTGTCATGCCATACAGCACGCAATACCATGCATGCATCTTATGCTTAAAATAATAACTAATGTTCTTTCAACCGCGAATGACAAATAGAGCAGTTACCTAATTGTCTACCTTAAACACACTTTGGGCGCCACAAGGGACTCTAAAGTGCTATGTAAATGCATAGACAATGCATTAACACTAAGATCACAAATTGGATCTAGATATATGCAAAGCATTCTTTAAGCTGCTCCAATCTGAACAGTCCAGCCCAAACTGCCAAGCCCGGTCCTCCCTGAAACAGAACTCAAGCAACCTAAGACAGTTTTCGACCTAGTATGGGCTTGTCAGTTGAGGCTGGACAGTTCCCACTGGAGCAGGGTCATGAATGCTTTGCACATGGCTGGGTCCAAACTAAGGTGGCATGATGTGCAAAATAACAATGGAATGAGATGTGACTATGACAAATTAACAATGGCTGACATTGATTCAAGAATTCCATCCATCATTTTTGCATATTTTAAAATTAGCATTGGCAAAGCCAATAGGTTTTGGCTTTGAAACCTATTGGTAAAGCCAATTTGCCTAAGCACAAAAAAAACTGAAGTGCCGGAAAACTACATAGCAATGGGGCGTGGGTGGGCAGGCAGATGAAGAAGCTATGGAGGGTGGGAGGGTAGGAGGTTCATCAAAGGAAAGGTGGGCACAAAGCAGCGACAGAAGGATAGGCGGGAAAAGCAAAATGAGTGAGGGTGGGCCGGCAGGCACTAAACCACAACAGAGGAATAGTGAGGAGGTACGAAGCGTCAAAAGAGGAAGGCTGGGCTGGTACTAAACAGCAACAGATTATGAATAACCCTGGGTGTAGTTCGCGGAGTCGGACTCCGCGGAGCTACGCGAAGACGCAGTTGCACTCCGCGAACTACGCGTAGCTCCGCAGCCATGCGTAGTTGCTTGCTAGGCCCGTTCGTGCGCCGTTTTTCGTCTTCGGGAGCGCGGTGCGCGTGTTCGGGGCGTTGCCTGCATGCTCGGGATGGCTAGCGCGCTAAGTTACCTAAGAGGTTTGTCCCGCCCGCTTGCGTTCCCTTATTTCCTGTTCCGGGTCACAAGTAACGTGGTCGCGTTGTGCAAGACATGTTTGGGAACTCATCTTCTCGTTCGCACTACAAAAGTGCGTGATCGAGCTAAATATCGCGCGAACCTACCCACGCGGTCGCGATGGGCGCAGCCATCTTGGATCACACACTCTGGCTATGGTTTTGGGCCTACTTTTGCATCTTGCTGAAATCTCTTCAATCCTGGTCTTTTTACCCACTTTTTCAAACTTTCTTTAGTTATTACCTATCTCTCTCTGTGCCTAGGTTTATATTTTTCATTTTATTTCTACTTTTACAACTTTTCTATTGTTTTATTTTACTTCCTTCTTTTACCTTGCTTCTTCTTTCCCCTACCTTTTTGTCTTGAACTTTTCTTCTCCCCTCCACCCAGAACCATGGTCAAGGGCGCCAGCAGCAGCGGCGGCTCAAAGGGCAAGGCGCCTGTGCCCCAAAAAACCCGGCTGCCTTGCGGCAGAATGCGCCCCCTAGGGGTGAGGCCCCGCCAACTTTTTGGGGAGGAGGAGGTGGCTGCCCTGGTGTTTTTTATCCAGCGCCACCTCCCCTTGATGTTGGCAGCAGGCGGCAGGCCCGGCTCCGGCTACCACCATATTGAAGAGCGTCTCCGGCGGTGGGTGAAGGTGCGCCGGGCAGTCTTCCGCTGCTCCGGTATCCGGCGTACCCACCATCAGCTGACCCACCGTTGGGCAGACATTTTGGACCGGGAGCAGGACCTGTTGGACCTGCTTGGCGTCGAGGTCGTGGGTCTTGGTGAGTGGCTACCCTAAAAAAAAAAAGTGTGTGTATAATATATATTTCTATAGTAGTATAAGTATTGTTATTGTATCTTTGTAAATCTTGGCTGAATAAGTAACGCGATGACTGGTGCTCCTAGTTACATTTCCGATGTATTCCGTTATTATATCTACTGTAATTGTATGACACTGGTCTGTGCTGCGCTTCTTCATCTTCACTGACTCTTGCGTGTTCAATTTGGCGCTAGCTTTTGCTGTTTATTGATGTGAGATTTTCTTTATTGTAGAGAACTGAAGTTAGTTAATGCTATTAATAGAGTCTTGTCTTTCCTTTGTCCGTCAGTGAAATAGCCGTTGATGGATAATTGTACGTGTTTGCATATTGTATCATTTTTTTTTCACGGCCTTCTCTTCTGCATGAATCCTCCTCTGGCAATGAATGCTAAAGTTACTTTGTTCTTCTTACCTCAGCCAGGACCGGCTTTAGGCATGTGCAAGCTGTGCAACTGCACAGGGCCACCAAACGCCAGGGGCCACCCCACCAATATGTATCCTTAATTTAATAATCCTCAGAGGATGGATACATATTTGCGTGGCGGCCCCTGGCAGGGATTTGGTGCCTCCGGCTCTGTTCCACTTCCAAACACCCTGACTCCCCCCTCTTCACTGGCCTCCGTGCTCCGCCCCGACCTCCTCTTCCGGGCCCCCCTACATACGCTCCCTGGCCAGGAGTCCAGGACCACCATGAGCCTAGAGCCGCCCCTGCCTCAGCCCTCCATAGAACTGATGTAGTTTGTTTAGTGAGTGGGTAGGGCAGCAGTAGCATTCAGTCAGTAGCAGAACAAAATATGATGCAATGAACGTACAATTTCGTGTTAGTATGCACAAAGTTAAGCATGTCTCCTCCTTGTGATCTATGCATTTTGCTGGCAAAAAATTAAAAAGAAATGCCTACTTACAGATAATTGATTACCCCATTCTTGAATCGGTGGTGTTGTTCAGGTGTTACTGCCTCTGTGTTACTTAGTAATCTGCAATCAGAATGTTTATGGAACATTTGATTTGTTTTCTCCAAGTATATATACACTAGTCAGTGAATCATGCAAGGCAGTAGTCATTTGGTAGATCAATGTTTATTTCTTTTAATGTTGTAGCAGTGGTTTTTGAAATGCTGTCTATGTTTCACAGCACTCAATGTTTTTCTCTTTCTTTATTATTTCTTACATGAACCACAGAACCCAGGGGCAAGCAGAAGGCTGGGACCGAGTCGGCGGGTGAACGTGAACCACAGGCACAGAGCTCCTCTACTGAGGATCCTGCTGCTGTCCCCAGTAAGTCCAACAGTGCTTTCTTTTGGAACAATGATATTTCCCTAACTTTCTAATGGAGCTTTTTTTCCAACCGTTTATTGACATTTCACGTAACTAAATTTTGACAAATGCTTGTTTCATTTTGATTATGTTTTCAAAATTTTGGGTATTACTATCTGTCCCTGCCTTTCTGTTCCTTCAAAGAGCCTCTGCTATGACTCTCTGTGCTACTACTAGACTGTCTATAGGTAAGCTTGCCCTGTTGCCCACTCTTTAGTTAAGGTATTAATCTTTTCAAAAAATCTGTGATAGAATAGCGGAAGGCACAGGGTCCACTCCTGTCTTATGCTTTTTCCTCTGTAATGTCTCTTCTTTGCCAATTTACACCAACCAAGTATGCATCCAGATGTTGGTCTAGTATTTTGTAAGCGTTAGTATACCACTACTACTCTTGCGGGTATTGTTCTATGCAGTCACATACATAACTATGTATGCACCACAAAATTGGATGTTGGTGATAGGCAGGTTGGACCTTACTTACTTACAGTCTTACACCTCAGTCACAGAACTCAGAGGAGCCCACAATTCAATGAACGACAACCTATATGGGCTCAGTCATTGGTCAATTATTCAATTACCCCTT
Source organism: Lissotriton vulgaris (assembly GCF_964263255.1). NCBI lineage: Eukaryota > Metazoa > Chordata > Amphibia > Caudata > Salamandridae > Lissotriton > Lissotriton vulgaris. The sequence continues at coordinate 103,525,304 of NC_141694.1, forward strand.
TCCTGAACCCCAATACGAAGATGCCAAATGCTTTTATTACACAATCCATAACCTAAGTAACCCCCTTTTGCTCACTCTCTCGTGTAAGTCTACAAGACAACAGACACAGAAAATATACTTCCGAGTCAATGTGGTACTTCAAAACCTTTATTTTGTTAGAAGTAACTAAGTAAGTAACATCAATGTTTTTAAGTTGTTCCGTGAAATACGTCAAGGGCCACCAGAAAAAATCCAGAGTTAAAAAAGGCTGAATAAAGTAATCTACATTTGTACAGCTACCAGTGCACGATAGGGAAATGTGGGAAATGTCGGAGACCCCTCACCATTGAACGTATACTGGTTACATATGCCTCTTTTTGGCAAGCTCTGGAAATCTTTGCTTCGTAGAAGGAAATCTTCTCATCTGCCGAAAAATAATGACAAAAGTGGTGCACGTTAGACAGTATGAAAAAATTAAATACATTTATGCAAGTTTTTAGCTGTCATTCTAAAAAAAAGGTGTAACCTGAGGCTGTAAGCAAACTCGATTCCACAATCCACATTCAAAAAGTATGAGATGAGCTTGGGTACCATACCATAACAAATGAATGCTAATATGTGTAGTGACTGAGTTAGTTACTCTGCTGTACTAGGCAGTTAACTGTTTTGCAGAACTCCATTCTTGGTGAACAAGTACAATGGGGGCTGTGCATCCATCTAAAAAGGTGTACTTATTTTTATTTGTGCAGAACCGGTACCATCCACCAGTGCCGACGGGGACAGCGGCGCTGCGACGGCGTCAGCAGAGGCGATCCCGGAGGGGAATGGAGGACCAGAGGCACCTACAGCAGCAACAGCAGCAGTGGGGGAGGAGCCAACAACAGTGGGCGATGGTAAGTTACATTCAATAGTGATCCGCATTACTTGGTGGGTGGGGAAAACTTCCTCACTGTACTCTGATATTTATAATGAACTTGAAGTTCTACTGGACAATATATGACGCCACCTTTGTCATTACCAAGCTTAGCAATAGCATTACCACCGGCGAGAATTGATAAAATAACAGGCCTCTTCTATGTGACTACAACTCAGCTGTGAAAGGTTGGTGGCAGACTAAAAAAGTCTTATCCACAACATTACATGACCGCGATGGATTAACACTAAGGAGATTGATTTTAAGTATGATGAAAGGAGCAAGGAAAAAGCACCAATCATCTAATATAGAAGGATACTTTGGAATCAGCAATGCAGGTGGCTGATAGCAGTCGGATGCATGAGTTGTTGTGGAAGCATAGAAAGGGGAAAACACAGCTGCCTGCGTGGGTGGGAGACACATCCAATATCGGTGGGTAGTGGATACTAGTGTCAGCAGCGGTGTTTTGGTTAAACCCAAAGGCAAGGGAAGGAGGGGACGACTGGATGCATTCCGGGTCGTTGCTGGCGAAACACAAACCACCTAAGGTTTGTTGCGTGATATAAAGAATGATAGTCTCTACTAGACATTTACTAGTACTAGCTGGCCCCTGTTAATTAATGTTAGTTTGAGACTGTCACTGTTCCCGGAAGCACAGAGTATATGATATAAAAAAACGAGATATGAAAAAGACAGGTGTTCGTATGTGTGTGACCGTTGAAGTACACCCATGCTATGCTACTAGGGCAGGCATAATGCTGTGCCAAAAAGTCAAACATATTAAGTATATAAGCCGTAGAATGTTCAAGATAGATAAAACACCATTTTTTGTACTCAGCTTGCTTGCTAGTGCTACTGTACTGTGCCACTATGTGTTGAATACATTTTGTGTTCTTGATTTGCTGGGATTTTGGATTACAACGATTCTGTCTCTTTCTTTATAGTTACTCCTTCAAAACCAACGAGGAAGGAGTTGGCAGTCCGGGCCTGGCAGCGGAAACTGCAGGCCATCGTTGAGGCCTACCGCCGGCTGGTGGCTGAGGCCGAGGAGGTGGAGGAGGAGGCGGCGGCAGCAGCTGCTGCCTCTTCCAATGCCCCGGCCCCCAAGCCTGCAGGAGTACGTCGGCGTGGTCAGGCAGCCGCCCGCCGCCAGATTTTTCCAGCATCGGCCACCCCCCCACAACAACATGCATGCCAATGTAGGTGCCGCCAGTTCCAAAGAAAAATTCTCCTCCGGGTAGCCAGGCTGGAGGCTCAGAGTCAGACAAATACTCAAATAGAGGAGCGTGTGTAGATCATGGTTGATAAACACTTAAAAGCCCGCCGGCTTTGAGATGGACCCTGTTTGTTGTTTGCCCCTTTTTCAATCCTTTTGTTGGTGGGTGGGAATTGGGTGTTGGGGTTTTTTACATTACATTGAACGTGGGAATTTGGTTGGGGTTAGGGGAGGCGGGTAGGGACAGCTGTGGGGTAAGATTTATATATATTTTATTTTTGTATCATCTTTATTTATATTATGTTAAAAATAAACGAGACACAAAGCTATGTTCAAAAGAAAACATTTGAAGTTCATTTGCGTTTCTTGGGGGGTTGGAGGGGGGACTGTTTCACCAAATAATGTACGTTGTGCATCATCGCAAGGTTTAATTGGCCATGCAGGTCGGCGGACAGTGCTTTCTAATAAAAAAATATATTGCCCACATCTTTAACATGCAGACAGATAGATGCGGTAAACCCTCACCGAGTTATATTTGTAGTATTAGAAGAACTACCAGTCTGTCTTGCGTTATACCTCACTGCAAACTTATCTTACCTGTGATTGCTGATGATGATTTATGATGAAGTGTGGCACTGCAAGGGCTGCATTTGTTTCCCAAGACAATGGAGAAGAATCTGTGGTTCTGAACTTCTGTGATAGTAGTAGTAGACAGACCCTGCCAGTAGCATTTTGAGACAAAAAGAAAGAGGCAGTCATTTGCGTGACAGACAATGTGGGGGTAGTATAAGTAAGTACAGTACATTACACGGCTGACCCAATATTGCAACTGCTAAACTGAAACAAAACAATGGTTTTGGGGACTGGAAACTAAGTGCAAGAGAAGATAAGAAGTTCAACTGTAGTTGTAGTACTCACGGCAACGTCAAACTTTTCTAAATCATAATGCTTTAAACTTAAACCCAAACAATTACGCCAATTCATTAGATGTATTCGTTGTTTGATGTTAATGGTAAATTATTTGGCATTATACACAGAGCTTGAGTTGGGAAGGCGAAGAAGATCCTGGCCATGCCTTGTTGACATTTCACTATTGTTGCTTTCACCACATCTGCCCCAGCAAGCGCGTGATCAAATTGTTGGTGTATATTTAATGTAAGAAACATCACACCTCAATGAAACCACGCAGCCCGGGGGAAGAGGGTTAGGGTTTGTTGAATGGATGGGTACGGGGGTTTTGGGAAAGGTTTGACAAAGAAAAACAGTACGCATGGAGATTGGAGACAAAAGCAAAACAATGAAGACGATGATTTATGATGTTGATCCGCTAGCCAATGAATGTAAGGAATAAACGTAAGAAAAGGATACGCTGAATATCATTCTTGGTTTCCCGCCATCCAATTGCTTGATGATGAGGATTAGTGGTAAGGGTGAGTTGATGCTTATAGTATAATACCAGTGGGTGAAAAACGTCCAGCCTGAAAAAGAAAAGGCAAATACAAAAGAATGTGAATGACCTAAACAAATTGTAATACAGTGAAGATAAAAAAAATAATACAAGAGGAGTAGTCGTATGAGAGGACTTTCAGACTGAGGCGGCTTGGATACAATATGTATAAGTCTACTAGTTGCACATCATTATTAATCTAGAAGTACAAAAAAAGACAGGAGCCAGCACAGAACAGGCCCACGACGACACAGGGTCGCCCGTAATACAAACTGCATTTCCCTAAAAATTTCACAGAGCCACAGAAAGGTGAATGAATAAGCAACCTAGCATTTACAAAATTAATCAACAAAATCAATGCGTCATTCTCAGTCATCAATCATACCACTATTGTACTCTACCACTGCACAGTGCACACACATGTAGTAGCCTGGGTCTACTGTGCTGTGCCTCTTATTTGTATTTATTACCTTGTATTCCACTCCAAGAAACATTGTACATCAATCAGCTCAGATCCAACTGCCTGACAGCAAAGATATGGTGGTCACCATCATTATCAGCAACAGCAACTCAGTCTGTAGTGAGTGACTACGATAAATTAAGTCCTGACTGCATCTGTAGTAGTAGGAACACAAGTGCGTAAATAATTTATATTATTAAATAACATGGAAAAATTGGCTATCACGTGAGTCTGAAGTTACTAGTATACTTCAACTCCATGCACATTTGCTCAGAGTCAGCAAAACAATACATCCAATGCAATGCATGGCATCATTCATTTAATATACCTGTTTTGCTCTTCTCTTTCAGTGTCAGATGATTGATCACAGATGCTGTCGAGCCTTTGTAATGCGAGTCACAACAAGTTGACTTCAGTTGTGGATGCCTGCTCAGTTTCTTTTGACACTGAAGAGTCGTCTATGAATGCCTGCAGACAGAGGTGGTAGCCTTAAGACTCAGTAAGGCAGTGATGAGTTGCAGATTTCAAATGAAATAGAGGATGGCTGTAGTCATGTACGGTTCACTTGTTATGGAGGGACAGTTAGAGGCTACATTATTGTTATTGTACTATACTCCATCTACAACATCCAATGTATGGCTGGCAAGATGGAATTGTATTGACTTGAGTGGGACTCAAGAAGATGGAGCAAGACTCTGAGGAGTGCAGTCAACATGGAACATAAATGCACAGGCGTGCAACTCCAGGAGGTAAATAAAAAAATACAGTGAAAATAAATGCACAGGCGTGCAACTCCAGTAGGTACATAAAAAAGAATGAGTGGTGGGGATGGATTTGGTTGTGGTTTTTAATATTAGCAGTTTTGCACCAGAAAGCCATTTTTAATAAGAAAATAAATAACACAAATAAAAGAAGGGAGAAAGTAACAATTTAAAAGCCTATTGGTCAGGGAAGAGTAGCTCGTCCTCAAACTCTGGGGGTTCGGACAGAAGTAGGTCATGTAACACAGTAGTGATGATATCTTCGGGCTCGCTTTCTTCATCCGGCTCTGATTCACGTACAGTATAGTCTGGTGGTATGAAGTGTTGATTCATTTTTATCATTGTCAGCCTCTCCACGCTTTTGGGGGAGAGACTGGTCCTTTTCGATGTCACAATGGCACCAGCAGCACTGAAAACCCGCTCAGAGGCGACACTGGCTACAGGACAAGCCAGATACTTTATCGCCAGCCTGCTCAGCACTGGCCACTGTCTCCTTCTTTCATACCAATAGACCAATGGGCTTTGCTCCATGAACACCTCTGTTGTGTCATCCAGATAGGCCTGAACCATCCGCTCAGTGTTCATTGGTGCTCGGCTTTGCTGGTCCTCTTTCCCCTTTGCAACAGCAACGGACTTACCCATCCCCTTTTGTAGAAAAAAAGCAGTTATGCTTTTGGTTGTGTCTGCTGAATCAGATCGTGTAGGTGCTGCTTTTGGTACTGTTGGTGCCTGCTGGGAAGCGGACGCACTGCTCTCATGCTCTGATGAACTTGCCTCAGGAGGATGGCCTGGAGTACTTTGACTGTCCTGGGCCGGCACTGGCAGGCCTTTAAGTAACAGCCGTTCAGTTTCTAAATCATTAGCTTCCACAGCTATGGAAGTTTTGTAATTGGCAACATCCCCATCTGAAAAAGGAATTACTGCGCTATTGCTGACAAACAATTTGTACCGTGGATCCAACATTGTTGCAGTTATGTAATTTTGATCTGACACAATCATTTGAAGCCTTGCATTTCCAGATAAGCGGTTGGCTAAGGCCTTGGCCAAGGTATATGCATCAACTTTTTCTTCGTCACCTTCGTATGTTTCACAGACCTCCTTCAGCTGTTGCTCGAGCATGTACAACAATGGGATGGCTTGGCCCATAGTACAGTCCTCCCTGCTAACTGCACGTGTGAAGACCTCAAAAGGTTGTAGCATCTCTGTCAAGCATTTAATGATGTCCCACTGCCACATCTCAACGGTCAGGGTTTTAAGATTAACAGTAGGATCCACTAATCTTCTTGACATTACATAAGCATTCAGTGGTATGTACTGCTCAAAGAGACGCTCAAGCATGAAATAAGTAGAGTTCCAACGTGTTGGGACCTCCTGGATCAGTGCTTTGACTGGCAATTTATGCTCCCGCTGAATGACGCGTAGCAGCTTCCGTGCTTTAAAAGAATGGTTAAAATGCGTGCATATTCTTCTGCAGATGGTCAGTATGTTGCTGACTTTGGCTTCAGTTTTCAGAAAGTCTTGCACAACTAAGTTAATGCAGTGTGCCAAACAGGGTACCCTGAAAGACTGTCCATCTCTCATTGCCTTCACTACATTACTGCCATTGTCGGTGGCAACAAAACCAATCTCAAGGCCTCTTGGTTTGAGCCATTCAAAGACCTTGCTGTTAAACTCAGACAAAATGTTTTCAGCAGTATGATTTTTTTCCATACCAAACATGGCTACAGTTGCATGTCTGCGAGTATCATTAAAAATCCCAGCAACGTCAAGAAGGCCTGAAGTTAACTTGTCTTTAACACCTGCAAAAGAGATCCAGTGTGCGGTGATGCACATGTAATCTGCTGTGGCTTCGCGACTGCTCCACATGTCTGTTGTCAGGTGGATACAATGGACAACACTCTGTTGTAAGGCTTTCCCAATCAATTCCAGCACGTCGTGGTGTAGTGCTGGAATAGCAACTCTTGCAAAATAGTAGCGACTGGGAACGTCCCATTTTGGGGAAAGTGTTGCCACTAATTCCCGAAATTCCACTGCCTCAACAAATGAAAATGGGAGAAGGTCGAGTGCCAACATTTTTGCAAGTTTCGCATTGTACAAACGTGCTATTGGGTGGTTCCGCTCGTACTTTCCCTCCTGCCTAAACATGCCAGTAATGGTAAGCTGCTTGGTAATTCTTTCTGTTCTGCTAGACGGACCACCTTTCAACGCAGACTTTGCACTCCTTGGTGTCTCCGGCTGACTCTGGTGCCACTGAGAAGTTGCTGATGCGGAGGATTTGGACTGCACCACTCCAGTGCTGGCGACAGGGCTCATTTGTATACCACTCCCAGATAGAAGGTCATCGTCTCCCTCTTCTTCCATGAGTGGACCTTGTAGTACTGTATCCCCACCAACACCAGTGCTTACATTTTTTAAGCTTGCAAGGTGGTTCTCCCACTGAATTAAGTGTGTTTTTTTCAAATGGGTCGTTTGGCCTCCAGTACCATAGTTTGTACCAATCTTACCACGACTAACATTGGTATGACAAATGGTGCATATAGCAATGTTCTCCTGATGTGGGTGAACCGTAAAAAAATCCCACACTGGGGAGCTAAACTTTTGTCTCCTGCCATAGGAAGAGGACCCACTTCCAATGCCGGATGAACTGGAGGATTTTTGTTGAATTTCCCTATGTGACAGCTCAGTACTAGTACTGCCACTACCTCCTTCTGTTGAGGTGGCGCTTGTGCTGGATGTCGCACGCTGCCGGGCCTTCGCTGATGAAAAAATGGGAGCTGTTGTTACTTTGGGTGCTGAGTGTGTAGGAGTTATACGTGCTACCTGCTCATCACTAATCACAGCTCTTCTGGATAGGGTGAAAATGTTGGTCTCTACATCCTCTGCACCAGGAATAACGCTCGTGATGATGACATTGTCAGACCCGTGTTTATCACCAGCAGTATCCTGCTCACCTACATCGACCTCCATAAGTTCAAGCCTTGAAGGATCCTTCCTTTTTCCTAGCCTGGTCTTCTTGGGATGTCTCTCCTTTGAATGCTCAGATACTCGTGGTGGATGCCATTCCTTATCAAGGTCATCTGAAGGGATGCTTGGCGAAGAACTCGATGCACTGCCACTAACCCTCCTTTCCCTTGGTAAATTGAAAGACAATAGATCACCTCCAGAAGTTGCTTCCTCTTCTTCTTGCTCGGAATGAGGCGCTACTTCCTGAACTGCCCCGACATCGGGAGGAACAACTACTACTATTGCGCGCGGAGATGGTGGTTGTTGTTCTTGAGGAAGTACTATAGCGGGCTGTGGTTCTTCAACAACTACTATTGTGGGATTTGGTTGTTGTTGTTGAACAACTATTGCGGGCGGTGGTTGTGGTTGTTCAACAACTATTGCGGGAAGTGGTTGTGGTTGTAGAACATCTACTGCTGGCGGTGGTTGTTCAGCACTTTCATCTTGCATGGATTGTGTACTACTTTGAGACAGCGATAAGTTTAGTTCAGGCTCAGTATCACTGCTTTGTAACACTAGGCTGGCTACCTCTTCGACCCTCATGTGCTTGGCCCTGGGTTGGTGGCTTGCCCCCGCTAATGCGGATGTGCTGGCCCCAGCTTGCACCCCGGACACCGCTGCTGCAGGCGTACCTTTTGGGGGCCCAAAAAAGGTTTTGGGGTCCATACCAGACTTAAGTGACACTTCCTTCTTCTGTACCTTCTTCTCAGCAACTTTCTTGGTGGTGGAGGACCTGGTACCTGCTTTCTTAGGGCCCATCTTCTTCTGATGTCAGCACACAGCAGCACTCAGTAGCACAAATTGCAGAGATGTGTGGTCAGATGAGTCACACACCACACGTGGCGTACAACTAAAGGACGTCCATCTGGCAGTAGAACGGGCGATGGATGAAAACAACCAGCACCTCCTCAGTCTTTTTTTGTGCACCTACAAGCAAAGAAGACAGAACAACATCAGTCAAACAAGCAGTAAGCCAACATGAACAATTGAAAGACACACAGGCCAATGTTTAAAACACAAAACAGAAGACTAATACTACCAGCACCACAGCTCCCAGCCACATGAAGTCCAGAAAGAACCAATAATAAAGTCAAGCAGGACTATATACCAATATGGACAGAAAAAGGAGGATGCCTGCTACACATGACAGGTTAATGCAAGGAAAATACCCCATGGCTAAGAGGTTGGAAACCTACACCGCAAAAACACATACAAGGCATAAAATTATTACACACACACAAAAAAGTTACCTACACCCCTGCCCAGACAACAAATTTGGGAATGCAATGGCATACACACATGCCCCAATGATGGTAATTGAATAGACCGAATAGAAACAGCTACATAAAGCAGCAAAGCTAACTACTAACTACCTCTGGGACTCTGGCCTACTGTCAGATCAGACCAAAAGCAGGGAGGCTAATGATAAATGCACAAAGGAAGTACCTACAAAATGGCCACCACCACACGGTCTGTCCACCAACAACAACATGGCAGAATCATCACAAAGGAAGTACACACAAAATGGCCCACACCACATGGCCTGGCCACCCACAACAACATGAAAAGAAAGAAAAGGCAGACAATAAATGCCTATGGCAAAGGGACAATGCTTAGCTTCACAAAATGGACACACCACACCACCGCCCAAATTCAAATTGGTCACCCCAACCATAAACAAGAAATCATTACATAGAGGACAGAAAGAAACTGGAAGTGATCCATGCTCCAATAAGACAAAACTACAACCAAATGACACATAAATGAGGACTTTTTGTAGCACAAGAAACACATTAAACATTTTTGAGGAACTTTTATGCAACTCAGGACATATTGTTCGCGAGATTGCAAAATCGGCGTGTTCGGCAGCGCGAATCGAATGAAACGTCGTTATCGCGTTCCCGAGCCAGTACATTGAGCGCGCGAACAAGACAAAAAATGTAAGGTCGCGTTCTCACACTGTGCGACGTTACCAAAAGTACGCAAGCAGTATTCCTAAGGTTACCTACTGGCAGGGAGTGCCATATTAGTTATACACAAGCAACCAAAAGCTGAAAGTACCAACATAAAAACAATGTGAAGCAATCCAAAGCCATACACGATGTAATTAAAGATACACCACAAAAAGAGTTGATTAACTTGAATGCACCTATGGCTGTGAGTAGTAGTACCTCTGCCCTACTGCCAGAATAGTCTAAAACCTCGGATGCCTATGGAAAAAGCACAAAGGAAGGACACACAAAATGGCCGCCACCATAGGGCCTGGCCACCAACAACAACATGGAAAAAGGATGTACCCAAAATGGCCTCCACCCCATGGCATGGCCACCAACAACATGGCAAAATCAGTCACAAAGGAAGCATACATAAAATGGCCGCCACCACATGGTCTGTCCACCAACAACAACATGGCAGAATCATCACAAAGGAAGTACACACAAAATGGCCCCCACCACATGGCCTGGCCACCCACAACAACATGAAAAGAAAGAGAAGGCAGACAATAAATGCCTATGGCAAAGGGACAATGCTTAGCTTCACAAAATGGACACACCACACCACCGCCCAAATTGGTCACCCCAACCATAAACAAGAAATCATTACATAGAGGACAGAAAGAAACTGGAAGTGGTCCCTGCTCCAATAAGACAAAACTACAACCAAATGACACATAAATGAGGACTTTTTGTAGCACAAGAAACACATTAAACATTTTTGAGGAACTTTTATGCAACTCGGGACATATTGTTCGCGAGATTGCAAAATCGGCGTGTTCTGCAGCGCAAATCGAATGAAACGTCGTTATCGCGTTCCCGAGCCAGTACATTGAGCGCGCGAACAAGACAAAAAATGTAAGGTCGCGTTCTCACACTGTGCGACGTTACCAAAAGTACGCGAGCAGTATTCCTAAGGTTACCTACTGGCAGGGAGTGCCATATTAGTTAAACACACCCAAAACCTGACATACCCCACACATAAAAATAAGATTTTCTAAATCAAACCAAGCCATCCATGATTTTCTAATTAAGGGTACACCACAAAAACAGTTGATTAACTTTCATGACCCTATGACTAGTACCTCTGGCCTACTGGCAGAGTAGGCCACAAGTTTGGAGGCCTATGGCAAGAGCAAAGTGGCTGGGAAACATAAAATGGCCGCCAACACATGGCCGGGCCAACCACAGAAAGTTAATACAATGAACTCAAGCATGCCTACACACTAACTACATGGAGTACTAGGGTCAGCTATTGGCTTAAAAAAAATAAAAAACATTTAAATTACACAAACAGAAATTCCACAACAGACATTGCTATTGCATAATGATGACCATAATCCAATGCCAGCCATGATGTTTGTTTACAAACTTGAATAAAAATTTAAACACAGACCACAGAATTATGATTTTACCCATGGGTACCTCTCTATGTAGCCTGGATGAAATTTAAAAAGAAATACAAGTTGGGACCTCATAAAAGTACAGGCACCCATCAATAATTTAAATCCAGGAATGAACACTGTAGTTAAAAAATCTAAAATCAAACAAACACAAGGCAACAATATCATACTCACTCATACATTACTGAAACTTACTTGAAAAAGAGAATTCAAAATCCAAAAGTCCTCAATAAAATCCAAAAAAAGCAGTAATGCAGCCAACACACACAGAAAGTGATCCTGCCAGCTCAAAATCCAAATGAAAGTGAGCACCTCATGGACAAAGCACTAGGAGGAGCCTGGTGGACAGGAACAGGAAGTTGTAAACTCAAGAGCCCTTCCTCCTTAATCTTCAAAAATAGAGTAGAAACAGAAAGAGGACTCCTCCCCCCCCCAAAAAATACAGCCAAAGGTACAACTTTAAGGGGTTTCTCACTTTTTTGCTAACCAAAATGGTAATTTATTATTATGGTTTAACTTTTAACATGCTCGCGAGTTATTCTGTGCAAGATTGCAGGTTCTGCGTGTTCGGCAACTCGATCTTACCAACAAGCATCCTCGCGCGTCCTTATGGCGCTATCGCGCATCCAAATGACGTTATCGCGTTTGCACAGTCGCACGGGAGGGTTTACAAACATGGTGGCACACGCGACCGGGAAAAAGCGAACCCAGAACCAAGGTAAGCCATTGCCGCGCATGCGATAATGTTATTCAGCGCGCGACAACTACGCTACGCACTGGATCGCAGAGTAATCGACAGCTACGCGTACTCCGCGGAACGCGGAGTTGACGAAACTCCGCAAACTCCGCGAACGGAGCGTAGTTCTTCGCCCAGGGTTAATTATGAAGCACCAACTGAGGGAGGGTGGAAGCCTACTACTGCCTCCCACCGGAGGAGGGTGGGCAGGCACTAAGCACCAGTGGCAACAGAGGAAAGGTAGGAAGGGAAAAAGCAATAATGGCAGTGCAGGGAAAGAGAGAAGGTCTGAAGACACTATGCAATAGTCGCAGCTGAGGGAAGGTGAGTAGGCAAAATTGCACCAGCAGCAACGGAGGGAGTGTGAGTAGACACTATGCAACAGCTGCAAGGAAGGGAGGGTGTGTGGGGGAAAGTGGTAAGGGGGCAGTTAGAAGCTTCAGGGAAGGAAGGGGACAGTACAGCAGTAAAATACATGAATGTGGAACGTAGAATTAAAACATATGGGTGGGGAGCATGCAGAACACAGGAGAGGAAATAACTTGAAGCACTGTGGGTGGGAAGAGAAGCACACTACGGAAACAGCTTGAAAAACACATGCACTCTCATGGAGTGTTTCAAGACAAGGAAAAAGTACGTTCCTGAAAAGTGGACACTAATAAAGGCATCAAAGGAACAATTAGAGAGATGGTACACTACTATGACGTGACAGACATTCAGGCAGAGGACCCAGGCCCACTCTTATCTGATAAGTAGACAGGAGACAACCGTCATGTGACAGTGAATGTGAAAGTAACGGAAACAGAAGACGCCACCAGGTGACACCAGGTGTGAGATCGAGATACAGGTAGCAACTCCCACCAGGAGATAGAAGTTGTGATATATGTATATATATATATAAATATATTCCAGCCAAACACTCTCCTTTGTAAGAAAGAAATCCGGGCCACTTCAAGTTTGCAAAGCGTGTTTAATTCAAAAACGGCTTTTCCTCGACGCGTTTCGCAGGTGAAACCTGTTTTTTCACGAGAACGAGCAAACTGAATAACGTGCACTATATACAAGGTCACATGGTATTAGCGTCATACCGAAGGTAATAAACAACAGACTTGCCGGTTTACACGTGGGCTGTGTTCAGGCATTGTTAGACATTGTCAAATAAACATTACGTTTAAAACATGACTGGTTGAGTTACAATTCATTACTAATAGCGTAAAGATCACCGTGTTAAATGATTATACATTCGAAGGCAAACAACGGTAAAATAGTCCCAATTACCAATGTATATAGGAAAACAATGAAGTGTTCGTCTATGAGAAAACAATAAAGTTTAGCAAAGTGGGCTAAAAAATGTAAATGGCGAGCCGCCAATCTCATACGACAATAAATAATTCATCTTGCTGTAAGAGGATCAGCTACCCCCAAGTGGGGAATAACCGTAACCACTTCTCCCTATCAAGCCTATGCTGCTCCAAGTGCTAAGCAGGCATACTTGAATAAACACGGTGTCGCCCAAGTGGGCCTGAAGCGCCATGATCTCATTAATGGCCAAGTAGAGTTAAATAGAGCCCCAGTGGGCACAAAATTCACATTCGCAGGCCACCAATGGTGGTTGACGCCGGGCTCCATTGTCAACCAAACTAATCTTAGAAAATTAATGTATCTTCCAGTCATACAGTTCTTTCAAACGTGCAGTTGCTCATATAGTGCTGAACAGATTTCCATACTGTGTCACCACCACGTTCTGTAAACGTAAAGAAAAAATAAAAATCAGTTTGTGACTATGGTGCAAAACATAACATTTCAGTTTGTTAAAAACAGAGTTAAAAAATGACATGAATGCAGCAACAATCAACAATTCAAGTTCAAAGGCTAACCTAAATGCACGGTTAATTTTTCGTGTAAATTATGGCCACCTGGTTGTGTGGTCCTGTATTTTATTATAAGTCTGGATTCAAGTCTCCTCATTTCCTTAATTCTTTCTCCTCCTCTTTCCCTACTGGGAACAGTTTTCAAAATACAGAATGAGAGTAAATTGGCATTACCCTTATGGTGTGCAGCAAAATGCCTAGCAAAGGGTATTGTTTGTCCCCATGGGTGATGGCCCGCATGTGCTTAAGGACTCTCTTTTTGGCTGCGTGTTTGGTACTAATGAAAATAAGTTAGTAAGGGCACTCCTTTTTAATTGGTTAACTTTCCCTGAACTATTTACAAAATGTATTATTCAGCGTGCTACTGAGGTTTGCACAAAGCCCAATTACGCTTAGTACATAAACTCAAACAACCAAGCGAAACCGCTTGCCCTCTGTGCACAGTTGCTAGTCCCTGATGGGAATATTAAATCATATTTCACCAAAAGTTCAACATTTGATTTAAATCAGTACTTTTTTACTGTAAGTGTATAGTCAATCAGAACATTATTACATGTCATAATATTCAATTTACATGTACAATACATTCATTTATCAATCCATTATTTCTTTCAAGAAATGCCCAGTTGCCCGATGCATTTCGGGCCCCACGGCCCTTCGTCAGGGGGTGTATCTGAAAAACATTAAACAATACATTCACAACACTAGTATCACCTCCAATGGCATGGGTTACATTTTCGAACTTACAAATTTCATGTACAACATAATATCATGCAAAGGTTATATGTGAAAAATTTGTGTTCGTGACTCGTATGTGAAGGGAAAAAAGAGGAAAACAATGACGTGACGTTGCTGTTTGGACATGATTGACAAAACTCGCTGGTATTTGGAAACCCGTGATACTCATGGGGGACAGGACTAACTTATCAAAGTTGTTCCTTGAGAAGCTTACGGCTGAAAGTAGAAAAAAGCTTCACTGAAACACGATAAAAACGTACTGGGATTACACTCAAAAACTAACCTTGATAAGGGCGACAATCTCTTTTCAAACAGGTATGCACTTCGGTGTCCGCTTAGCGGGTTGCCTGCAAAGCACATGATATTCATAACCTCATCCAGTTCATTCAGGGTTAACACTATAAATGAATATGAAAGACATGCATGGCGGTTTCACGAACCTGGGTTTCAAATGCCTTCGCGGCGGGGTGACTTTCTACGTTTTCTAAGAATAGTGTCCATTTAACACGAACGCGACATTGAGTGCTGTTCTCTCTAAAAAACAAAGACGAGGGTTCGTGGCCCGTTGGAGCCTCAATACATTCAGAACGAACCGTCCCAAAAATATGCTATGGCCTGCCATACCTTGGTTGGTGCCAGTAAAAGATTCCCAATGTAAGCGTCCGATGCCGCTTGAAATTTAGAAGACGCCCGGTTGATGCGAGGAACACTCTTACACGCTTTTGGTACTGCCAATGTAGTAGAGCTGACATGGACATTTGAGTACATATATCACATGGTCAGTCAGACATGTGACATGTTTCGTGATCCTATATTTGTCAGTTTCTTTGGACAACTGGACTTGTTTAAGGTTTTTACTGTTGCGGCAGGCTTTACATCTGCCACAGATGTAAAATCCTTGCACTGGGTTCCTCTGACTAGTGTTCTCTGGTATGAGTGTTGAACAGAGGAGGTCCTTAAGGGACTTCGGTCTCCTAAAAGTCAACTGGGGTTATTCAGAAAGTTCAGGTGCTAAATCCTTGTCCAGTTTAAGCACATTCCAAAACGTACTCAGTGCTTTTCTCACTTCCCTAGATTGGGAATGAAAATCCGTGATAAATCTACTGGTCGTACTGGATTCAGACTCACACTCTTTCTCCTTGGGTTTCAGTAAACTGGACCGTTCGCTATTCTTCACTTTATCCAAAGCTTTGGATATACACTTGTGGTTATAGCCTCTCTGTCTGAAACGTTCTGCCATAATGAGTGTCTGGTGTAGTCGACCTCATTGGAGCAATTGCGTTTGGCTCTCAGAAATTTTCCCATGGGAATGGAATTAATGAGATTGGCAGGATGACAACTATGGGCATGTAGCAGGCTGTTGCCAGCCGTATCCTTTCTAAATAAAGTAGTTGTCAGAACGTTATTCTTATTTTCAACTTTAACATCTAAAAAGTCGATAGTTGTTGGGCTGATGCGGCTAGTGAAGGAAAGGTTAAAGTCATTATTGTTGAGGGTTTAAACAAAGTCTATTGCCTCTTCTTGGCTCCCGCTCCATATGATAAAAATATCGTCGATGTAGCGGAGCCATCTGACAACTTTGTTCAAGTACATTGGGGACTGGTGGACCACCTGCTCCTCCCACCAGCTCAGGTAAAGGCCAGCGAAGCTGGGGGCAAAACAAGTACCCATCGCAGTCCCCAATATATATATATATATATATATATATATATATATATATATATATATATATATATATATATATATATATATATTCACTTAAAAAAGCATAGGTTTCAGGCCTTATATAGTTAGGAATTAGCATTTAAAAAACCATTGAAATTGCTCCTATATAGTTAGTTGTACTAACTATATTTCACGCACCGGCATTCCACTGCTGATGATGTCACATATTACATCATTCATGACATGGTCAGTGATATCACTCCTGACATCACTGCTGACATCTCAAATGACATCACTAATGACATCACTGCTGACATCTTATTTGACATCACTGATGACATCACTGATGACATCATCCAGTGACTGTGTGTTTCTGTAAAGTTAAAATATGTCTTACATATTGAAGAATGAGTGGATGTATAAGTGTCTGGATGAAGGATTTAGTAGGTGCGTGACTGACTGTATGAGTGAGTGATTAAATGTGTCTTACTAAATGCATGGGTTAGTGACTAAACTGTCTGAATGTGTGCATCAGCATGTCTGTTGTTGTGTAAGCTGCTGCATGTGTTGATCTGTAGCTATATGAGTGGCTATATGGGTTATTGATTGGTTGCCCAAGTATTTGAATGGGAGACTGAGTGTGTGTGTGGGTGGCCGGGAGGTGTGTGACTCTGTGCATAGATGTGTGAGCAGTTGATTCACTAGGTGTATGAGTTCAAGAGTGCATGTTGAAACAGCTATATGGGCGTTTGACTGTGTGCATGGGTGTGTTGGTGAGTGAATGGATATCTCAGTGCTACATGTCCAAGTAAGTACATATGTAAAACACAGTGCATATGAGAGTTCACATATATAAATGACTATACATGAGAGCCAGTGAATGTGCGAGTGGCTGTATGGATCATTGTGTACTTGTATCAGTGATTGTATAAGAGAGTAGGTATGTGTTAGTATATGATTGAATAAGTAAGGTGTTGTGTGTATAACTGTATAGTTGAGGAAATGGAAGTGTGATTGATTCTTTTCATGACTGACTAGGTGTGTGAGTAACTCCATGGATGAGTGGCAGTGTGTGAGTGTCTGTATAGGTGTATGAGTGCATATGATAGTGTTGTATTGATGAGTGACTGTATGTATGAGTGATTCTATGGGTGAATGAGTGAATGTGTGTGTAGACCTAGGAATCAGTGAGTGCGTATGTAGTAACTGGTATTGGTGTGTCAATGGTTTCAAGAATGCTAGTCGGTATTTAACAGTGGGTGTATCAAAGGTTATATTAGAGTGTGAGGAGGTGCATTGTATTATCACATAAATTATATCATCAGTGATGTCATCAGTGATGTCATTTGAGATGTCATCAGTAATGTCATCAGTGATGTCACTGACCATGTGATGAATGATGTAATATGTGACATCATCAGCAGTGGATTGCGGGTGCGCAAAATATAGTTAGTACAACTAACTATATAGGAGCAATTTCAATGGTTTTTTAAATGCTAATTCCTAACAATATAAGGCCTGAAACCTATGGTTTTTTAAGTGAATTTGCAAGGTTTTTAAAATGCTAATTCCTAACTATATAACGCCTGAAACCTATGTTTTTTAAAGTGAATTTGCAAGGTTTTTTAAATGCTAATTCCTAACTATATAAGGCCAGAAACCTATGGTTTTTTAAGTGAATTTGCAAGGTTTTTTAAATGCTAATTCCTAACTATATAAGGCTTGAAACCTATGTTTTTTTCAGTGAATTTGCAAGGTTTTTTAAATGCTAATTCCCAACTATATCAGGCATGAAACCTATATTTTTTTTCAATAAATTTCAAAGGTTTTGTAAATGCTAATTCTATTAGCGGATAACGTTTATATATGTTATTATCCTTCTGGGACCATCTGAGTAGCCATCTTGTTTCTCAAGAGAAGTGAGGCACAAGAGAGCACAAAACAAGAGTGGAAAACGCAAAAAGGGGGCAGGGTTGAGACCCCCTGACCCCGTAGCGGGGTACGTGCACGGTACGCGTACGGTGCGCGTACCCCGCAATTTTTTCGAATTTTCTTTTTTTTTGCCCTTGGGGGTCCTTTTGGGACCCCCTGAAAAGGACTAGAGGGTTGGGGGTCTCTACCCTGCCCCCTTTTCATGTTTTCCACTCTTGTTTTAGGATCTCTTGTGTCTCAGTTCTCCTGAAAAACAAATGGTGGCCAACACTTCCTGGTTTGGACAGTTTGGAATGTTGACAGTCGACTGCCAGCCAATCAGAAATTCGCTCGCGCACGTAAGGGTACGCGCACATACGCGTACGGTATGCATACCGTACGCGTACGGTGCGCGTACGGTTAGCGCATATAGATATATAATTTGCTCAAATTCAATTTTCTCAACAACTACTGTAGGGATTTTCACCAAATATAGAGAAGGCACTACTGCATACCTGTCCCTACAATTTTGCCAAGTTTGGTGTAATTCCGTTCAGCCATCCGCGCTGTAGCCGTGTCTAAAGGTCCCATAGAAAATGCCATTTGACAAATTTCAAATTCAATTTTCTCAAGATCTACTGGAGGGATTGTCACCAAATGTAGCAAAGGCACATCTGCATACCAGGTCCTACCATTTTGCCAAGTTTGGTGTAATTCCATTCAGCCGTTCGGGCTGTAGCCGTGTCTAATGGTCCCTATGGAGATTAACATGTGGAAAACGCGTTTTGGGACCCCCCTTTCGGCCCCCGCTTGACGAATCCCCCGAAATCTTTCAGGGAAGGAGCGGAGCGGAGCTGGCCAAAATTCTGGAAAATTACACATAGACTCTCAATCGGCACCAAAGTTATTCCCAATAGAATGAGCGCATATAGATATATAATTTGCTCAAATTCAATTTCTCAACAACTACTGGAGAGATTTTCACCAAATATTGAAAAGGCACTACTGCATACCTGTCCCTACCATTTTGCCAAGTTTGGTGTAATTCCGTTCAGCCGTTCGGGCTGTAGCCGTGTCTAAAGGCCCCATAGAAAATGCCATTTGAAAAATTTCAAATTCAATTTTATCAAGAACTACTGGAGGGATTTACACCAAACATGCAAAAGGCACTGCTGCATACCAGTCCCTACTATTTTGCCAAATCTGATTCTGTTCAGCCGTTCGAGCTGTAGCCTTGTCAGAATGTCCCTATGGAAATTAACATGGGGAAAACACGTTATGGGACCCCCATTTTTTCTCGGCCCCCGCTTGACGAATCAGGGAAGGAGCGGAGCGCAGCGAGGCAAATTTAAGGAAAATTACAGGCAGATCCCTCAATCGGTGCCAAAGTTATTCCCAATAGAATCTTCGGAATTTCCTATGGTAACTAGGTCTTAACTATATATACCTACTGGCGACAGCCAGTAGGTAATATATATATATATATATATATATATATATATATATATATATATATATATATATATATATATATATATATATATATATATATATATATTAAACAGATTAAAAGATGAAGGCAGACTCATTGACAAAGATAGACAATTAAATACAGAAGTAGGGTTGTCAGAGGCAGGGCAGACATTGCAGCGTGTCTTGATGAAGCTGCCAGAAGAGATCGCACTGTTGTCACACACTGAAAGCGAAAGAGGCCGAGATAAGCTGGTCCGAGGACAGGGATTTAACCCACAGCTGTAGAAGGACCGATGGAGAGGGCAGAGGGTGCCCTTCAACAGGCACAGAATGCCATGGTGCCAGCAGAGGCACCAGCTGCTACACATATACTTCTCTGATCTGGGCACTGCGTATCCTGGCACAGCCACGTGTGAGTTCCGTGCCATGACAGCTCCATGCACATGTGCTTGATGCACAGAGAACGCCCTCCCCTGTACCCACTCAAAGATACCTTTCTGAAATCACAAGCATACTTCAAATGCAAAAGAGAGCCGCCGCGTGCACACAGAGCTAGGCCCTGCACAGAAGCTGGCCGTGTACAGACATTCGGACGGGGAAAGGTGCAGAAAGGCTGTCACTGAAGAAATGGGGAGGCAGGTACAGCGAAGACACAGGGATGCATCTGGTGTGTGCAGAGGCAGGAGGGGTGCAAAGGGATAGTGCAGAGAGGAGGCAGAGCACATCAAGTCATGCACCCAGTGTGCAAATGGAGGCAGACAAAATACATGACACAGGCAGGATACATAAAAGCATGCCGACCCATGGTAGAGTGACGGGGTATCCCCGAGAATAATGGAAGCAGCTGGACAGGGCAGTAGGAAAGCAGGCAGACATGAAAGAAAGTAGGTAGGTAGGTTGTCAACTAATGTCTGTCTGATGGTTGTATCAAGCGGTAGGCAGAAGGCGAGCTTTGCACATTGGTGTCTGTCAGTGACTGGGAGTCATGTCCGCAGAGGGGCATACGTCCAGGATAGGCTGAAGGGTTCCCATGGGCCTGCATTTGGTGGTCCGTAGACAGGGAAAGAGACAGTTGTTTGAAGATGGACCCTGTGGTATGAGGTTAGTATGGCCGGGGGAGTGGCTGGCCAAGCCAGAGAGGAGGCGCCTGCAGACAGGATGATTAGACATTGCACAGTTGCATCAGTACCCCAGCAAGAGTGTCACTTCTAGGGGCCTGGGGGGTGGGGGGTTGGGGGGGGGCACTTATTACCTGGACACAGACTGCCTTAGATTGCAGTACAGAAAACAGACAGGCCTTCTGTAAGCATACGGGGAGGTTCGGAGGGAGGGAGCTCCAAGAGACACTTCCTAAAAACACTTCAAAAAGAGAGAGAATCACTCAAAATTCTATACAACCCTTTAACGCTTTATCAAAATAAACTACATTAAAATGTCCACACATTGATTACACTGATAGCACACACACACAATGACACACATATACAGGGACAGACACTGCTACAGGGGCAGACACTGCTGCAGGAGCACGCACTCATCACCCACACAGGGACAGACACCACTGCAGGCCACAAACACCCATCATGCACACATATCGGGGACAGACACCACTGCAGGCTGCACGCACTAATCACACACACACAGGCCCGGCATGCCAGTGGCCCACATCTTACCTCAGACGTGCTCCGCAATGTCTGCCCAGCTCCCGTAGGCCGCTGGGGAACCACGGCAGTGAAGCAGCCGATTCAGATGCAGCTCTAGTCTGCCCCGCCCCCGCAGTGTCCAGGAGTAGAACAGGCCAGCCCCAGCCACCGTGGCAGACAGTCGATCAGCAGGTGCTCGGGCGGGGGGCAGCAGAGATTCACAACCTCGTACTCCTCCACATGGGCAACTCCACTTCCAGCAGAGGGAGACAGGCTCAATCTTCTTCTTTCGCCATCTCGAGTCTCCGCAGCTCTCCGGTGTTCACCTCGATAGCCGGCGACATAGGTGGACCCGGTACCAGATCAGGGCAGGAGGGCACAAGTGGCCTCTGGTCCCACAGCCCCGCCAAGATGCCCACTGCCACACCAAGAGCAGAGATCTGGGCATTAGGAGGGGGAAGGCACCGAGGTTAGGGAGTCTGAGGAGAGACCAAGGGAGCGGGGTCCAGGGAGCAGCGGGCAGCGAGACGTTGGGGCACCGAGGATGGAGCAGCTGACCGAGCCCGGGCACCATGAGCTCGCCCTTCCCTCTGCCCCGGCCGCGCGGCGCTCCCTCAGCATGGCCCCCGCTCGCACCGTGCGCCTGGTGGCGCTGGGGCAGAGCGCCGTGGGAAAGACAGGTAACCCGCTGCCTGCCAGCTGCGTGCGTTCATTGTGTGTGTAGAGCCGAAGCAGCATGGCCGCTGGTGAGGGAGGAAGGGGTGGGGGCCCAGGGGAGTGATGGAGGAGAGCTGCGGCAGAGGGAGGGGGGAGGCGAGAGCGCAACGGAGGAGGGCGGAGGGAAGGGGGGGAGGCGAGCGGAGCCGAGCAGCTCCTGAAAGCAGAAGGGAACGAAGGCGAGCAGCTCCGGAAACACCACCACGTTTCTCTGAGGCGAGGCGGAAATGCCTCGGAGAAACACACGGCCATTTTCGGATTCGGGGGCGTGTTTTTGCAGTTGAGTGGCGGATGACGTCACTGATTAAAAACTGCAAAAAAAACACGCCCCCGAATCTGCTAAAGACGGGGCTTGAACCGAGTGACGCCCCTCTCCTCCAATGGCTGGCCAGCATTTACGAAGCCAGCCAATGGAAAAGAGGGGCGGGTTCAAGCCCCCATACTGGACAACATAAAATCTTCGGCTCCGCCCACTGCTTACAGCCGTGCGGACGAGGCCTCAACCTAAAAAAGAACAAACTATAGTAAATAAAATGAAACAAAATAAATTAATTCCAATCATTAGCACCGGAGTTATGAATTTGTACGTTTTTACAAAAAATAGGACCTAAAAGATCAAAGCACCAACTGCGGATATCTGGTCGTGCAAGACCGGCAAAAAGTCAAAAGTTATTGCTGACAGATATGGAGCACGGGTGGGCTACAAGAGGTAGATTAGGCTCAGTCTTGGCTTACCTTCTGACTTAAAAGACATTTTTAGAAAAAGTCTTGAAGAAAGTGGAATCTCAGTAGAGCAAGGCAGCAGGCTGTGCCTGAGGGCGCATCACCAAGGACAGGGAGCTGCTTAGTAAGGTCTCTGCAAAACCATTGTTGAAGGTGGGAAGAGGCTCAGAGGTGGAGGTGGTTGTCATCGATGGGGTGCTGGTGGCAGTTGAGCCCGGTGAAGATTTCTACCTTCGAACATAGAAGTTTTTCTTGAGCCCTGATCCACCCATCAGGACAAAGCTGCAGACTGTAGCCGAAGTGGGCTCCACAAAATCGGATACTGCTGCCAGGAGGATTAACGAAAGAGGATTTGCTGCTGCAAAGAAGAACATAGCGGGTGCTTCCATGAAGTCAGGCTGATCTCGGATGCATCTTGGGCAGATTGGCTGACAGGTAGGTCCTGGTCTTCTGTTGGTTCCCCAGGAAAATGTTGGTAAAAAATGTTCTAAGTCCTAGATTTTGGATTCTGACTGAAGCAGGTTTTCAACACCACCTCCAAAGGTTCAGGATGTGGGGGCACCACTTGGGGGGGTTAGAACTCACTCCAGCAGTGGCCAGCAGGAGAATTCAAAGTCTCAGGAGCTTGTTATTTCCCTGGAGCTCACACAGGATGCCAACCAACTAGACTTTTAAGACTTGGTGGTTCTGGTTTCAAAGAGCAGGTCCAGCCCTTCTTCTTCAGACAGCATGGCATCTAAGCAATACTTTCAACAGCACAGCAGCAGGGCAGCAGTGTTGTGCTTCTTGCAGCCCTTCTGAATCTTCCATGGGTGCAGAAGTGTACTGAGGAGTGGTTCTGGGGGTCCAATATTTATACCTGGTGCCAGCCTTTGTGGATGGGGAACATTCATTGTTACACCCACCTCTAGTTGTGTCTGGGGCGACAAAAGGCTGGTGTCATGTTTGTTCCTTTGAGTGTGCTAGAAGCAAGCCCTATGAATTTTAAGTGGGGCAGGCACAGTCCTGCCCCCAGCCATCCTCAGAATGGCCCATCCTGCACACACCTAGTCCCTTTTGTTTCACTATCTTGGAGGAATACACAAAATCCAACAGCAGAGCTATTCACATTTGTGCGACCCAGGATACTGCACAAATGGTTAGAACAGAAAATTGCAAATTTCTAAAAGTAGTAGATACAACAGTGATGTTGTTTGGAGGGGCCACCCTGCTATGGTCCCCCGACTGGTGGCCACTTGAGCTGGGACCTGTCCCCATACCAAAACAGATTGTCAAAAACCTGGGAGTGCGCCTAGACCAAGCATTGATAATAAAAGATCATGTCAATCAAGTTACTGGAACTTGTTTCCGAGTAATTGGGCTATTACGACGCATTTTCCCCTTCCTGCCTGACATCCACAGGAAGACGTTGGTACAAGCATTGGTCATCGGTCGGATAGACTACTGCAATGGACTCCTCATTTCTGCCAATCAAGAACAACTGGGCAGACTGCAGGTAGTACAAAACACCGCAGCTAGACTCATCTTGAAAGCTTTTCCCCGAACTCCTTCACGCCCACTCCTCTCTCACCTTCACTGGCTCCCGGTGAGACAACGTGTCAACTTTAAAGTATGCTGTATAATGCATAAGTGTATTTATGGGTCTGGCCCTAAATACCTAAGAGACATATTCGTCCCTTACTCACCGGGACGTGTCCTGCGTTCCAGCAGCACTATGTTGCTGCAGGTGCCCAGAGTGACGAGAGCAAGACAGGGAGGACGGGCCCTCTCACTTAAAGGCCCCATGTTATGGAACTCTCTGCCTCCACAGCTGAGACACACCCCTAATCTCCTCTCCTTTAGAAAGAAATTAAAAACATACCTCTTCACACAAGATCAATAATTTCTCCTGTTATTTGCGCAGTCTCATGTCCCAGGCTGTTTCCTAATACCTTACCAGAAGCTACGCGCGGAGATACCCCTTCGGGGCTGATTCAGGCGCGATACAAATACATAAATAAATAAATGGATGGAATGCTTGAATTTATTTCAGCCACTGGTAATCACTCAGGCTACATCCCAATTCATTGGTATTTTGAACACCATACCACCTCAGTTTGGTCTCAGCTACATTCATGTTAGTCTTGACTCTGCGTAAATGAGAAAAGTCCAGCCTAAACTACCAAGCCAGGTACTCCCTGAACCAAAACCGGAACACAAGCAACCCAGGACTGGTTTTGACCTAATTATGGGCTCATCAACTGGGTACAGCTTGGTTCCAGTAACACAGTGTGCACAGGGCCCACGTTTGGGCATACCTCTTAGGGCGATATAAGAAGTATGTAAAACAGTAAAAGATGGAATGCTTGAATTATCTCAGCCATTAGTAATCATTTGGGGCCATATTACAATCCATCAATATTTTGCACACCATTCCACCTTTGACCCAACTATATGCAAATCTGTCTGGACCCTACTCCAGGCGTTTTAGCACTGGATAGTGTTGGTCAAGTACAGAGGGTCCTAAAGCCAACAAAAACAAATTCAGCAAAAATAAAAGGGATGAATGGAAAAGTTTAGGAGATTAATACCCAAGGGTGGGTATACACTCAAAATATTGAGTTTTTAATATCAATTTGCATTAATATCGATTAAAAAATATAGAATGGACACAATATCGACTCAACAGAATATAGACTACAAAAATATCGAAAAGGATAGCATTAATATCAAATCAAAAATATAGAATGGACATAATATCGAATGGACAAAATATAGACAACAAAAATATAGAATGGACAGAATACAGACTACAAAAATTATTGAATGGACAGAATATAGACTACAAAAATATCGAATTTGTGGTAAGTTAATATCAATTTTTAAAGTGTTTTTAATGTTAGTATATGTTTGAAAAGTGTATATTTATTTTATTATTTATATTAATTAATTCTTTTTATGGTATTTGATTTTTGCGTAATATAATTCTGTAGAGGGTTGTGGGTTTATAGGGGAATAGGGTGGGAAGTAATTTAATTATAATTAATTAAATATGTTAATTTATTTATTGGTATTTATTTTGAATTAATTGTTAATTAATTATTAATTGTTAATTAATTAAAATATAATTGGTAAATAGTTTTAATTAATTGATTAATTGATAAATATGTTAATTTTAGTAAAAACATTTCTGTAGCGGGTTGTGGGTTTATAGGGGGTGGGAAGTAATTTAATTATAATTAATTAAATATGTTAATTTATTTATTGGTATTTATTTTGAATGAATTGTTAATTAATTATTAATTGGTAATTAATTAAAATATAATTGGTAATTAATTTTCATTAATTGATTAATTGATAAATATGTTAATTTTAGTAATTTATTTTCTGTAGCCGGTTTTGGTTTTTAGGGGAATAGGGTGGGAAGTAATTTAATTGTAAGTAATTCAATTTTTTTTTTTTTTTTTTATCTAATGTTTAATTATTTTTTAATTGTTAATTAATTTATTGTTGATTGGTAAATAATTTGTATTAGTAGATACTTATTTTTAATGATTAATTTTTATTTGTATTTTTAATTGATTAATTAATATATTATATAAAAGTGTTAATTATTTTAATTAATTTGTAATTGGTATTAATATTTATTTTATTTTTATTTATATATGAAGTATTTACTTTCCCTACTGTTGCACTCACTTGAGTGGGAATAGTAGTTTTTACCCTCCTGCTATCCAATGCTTTCCCTAATGTTGCACTCACTGGAGTGAGAATAGTAATTTTTACCCCTACGCTATCCAACACTTTCCCTACTGTTGCACTCTTTGGAGTGGGAATAGTAATTTTTACCCCAACGCTATCCTACGCTTTCCCTACTGTTGCACTCTCTGGAGTGGGAATAGTAATTTGTATCTCTACTCTGTCCAATGCTTTCCCTACTGTTGCACTCTCTGGAGTGGGAATAGTAATTTTTACCTTCCCGGTATCCAATGCTTTCCCTACTGTTGCACTCACTGGAGTGGGAATAGTAAATGTTATGCCTACTCTATCCAATGCTTTCCCTACTGTTGAACTCTCTGGTTTGGGAATAGTAATTTTTACCCCTATGCTATCCAACGCTTTCCCTACTGTTGCACTCTCTGGAGTTGGAATAGTAATTTTATCCCTCCTGCTATCCAACGCTTTCCCTACTGTGGCACTCATTGGAGTGGGAATAGTAATTTTTACTCCTACGCTATCCAACGCTTTCCCTACTGTTGCACTCACTGGAGTGGGAATTTAAATTTTTACCCCTACACTATACAACGCTTTCCCTACTGTTGCACTTTCTGGAATTGGAATAGTAATGTTTACCCTCCCGCTATCCAACGCTTTCCCCACTGTTGTACTCACTGGAGTGGGAATAGTAATTTTCACCCCTACGCTATCCAGCGCTTTCCCTACTGTTGCACTCACTGGAGTGGTAATAGTAATTTTTACCCCTACACTATCCAACGCTTTCCCTACTGTTGCACTCTCTGGAGTGGGAATAGTAATTTTTACCTGTACGCTATCCAACGCTTTCCCTACTGTTGCACTCTTTGGAGTGGGAATAGTAATTTGTACCTTCCAGGTTTCCAATGCTTTCCCTACTGTTGCACTCACTGGAGTGGGAATAGTAAATTTTATGCCTACGCCATCCAACATTTTCCGTACTGTTGCACTCACTGGAGTTGGAATAGTAATTTTTACCACTACGCTGTCCAACGCTTTCCATACTGTTGCACTGTCTGGAGTGGGAATAGTAATTTTTACCCTCCTGCTAGCCAACGCTTTCCCTACTGTTGCACTCACTGGAGTGGGAATAGTCATTTTTACCCCTACGCTATCCAACGCTTTCCCTACTGTTGCACTCACTGGAGTGGGAATAGTAATTTTTACCCCTACGCTATCCAACGCTTTCCCTACTGTTGCACTTCCTGTAGTGGGAATAGTAATGTTTACCCCTACGCTATTCAATGCTTTCCTTACTGTTGCACTCACAGGAGTGGGAATAGTATTTTTTACCCCTATGCTATCCAACGCTTTCCCTACTGTTGCAGTCTCTGAAGTGGGAATAGTAATTTTTACTGCTACGCTATCCAATGTTTTTTCTACTGTTGCAGTCACTGGAGTGGTAATAGTAAATTTAACCCTCTCGCTACCCTATGGGGAATATATTGTATATTTTTTATTAATACTATGTTTATATATATAGCAGTAGTCTAGAAACCTCTAAAACTTGGATGGATCACATTACGGGTTTTAAGAAGTGCCTGTCGCCATGGGATAAATAAGACACATGTTTCGAGTCCCTTCCTGGAAAAGCCACTTGCCATTAACAAAAGACTCACATGTAAGACTGAATATGTGGTCTATGTTTTGCAATGTCCCTGTGGGCTCCAATATGTGGGCAGTACACGCTTGCCCGCCCACAAGCGGACTTTACAACATCTTAGGGCAATATCCGGAAAGGATCAGACTTACCCAGTGGCCAGGCACTTCGAATCTGTACATAATAGTGACCCCAGCAGCCTACAATATTTTCTCGTTGACTCAATTTTGCCTCTTAAAAGAGGTGGAAATAGGGACGCAAAGTTGCGTTTATTGGGGACGAGATATATTTTAGAGCTTAACAGTAAGAATCCTGGAGGTTTGAATGCCAGCGAGGATATGTACACCTGCCTCTAATATCTGTTAACCAGTTCCTGTAGTATTCCAGTCAAAAAACAGTTATATTAGTATGAGCTCCTCTGAAGGGATTTGTTTCGAGACCAGAATCTGTAACCTGGTTTGTAGTATGTTTTTAATGTCAGCACTTGCACTTTCACTTGATAAATTTGAAATATCTGTAGTACCCCAAAGAGGGCATTTCGTAGGGGCCCCAATGAATTGGGTTTTTAGTCTGTGTTTGATATGATTCTTTTTTTTGCACCCACATGGGTTAAATGTTTATAACAGTGACAATTTTGATTGGGTCTTCACATGATCAAGAATACTATCATTAGGTTCGTCTATCTTATGTTGTTTAAACTATTTTGTACATAGTGTAGATTGTGATTGGGTTTGGATTTTTAACTAAAATGTAAATATATGAATTTAATCATATGCATTTTATAACTAGCAATAACTCAGGAACTTTTTGATTTATATTTATTAGTTGAACCTTATGGGCACCATGCCCCTGACTGTTGTTGGAACTACAGAGTATTTCCTCACTGTTTATGCTTGTTACTAACACAGCTGAACCCACTTAATCATTTGGACTATATATGCCCTTGTTTGTGTCCATGACACGCTATGTGATCAAGCCTCGTAGGTGGAGGCGAAACGCGTCATGGTGGATTGCAGGCTACAACTTTGGCACAAACAAAGGACTGAAAACTGCACTTACGTGGTGGTTCCGCTCTTTTTCGTTGTTCTGCGCGAAGCAGCTGTGAACGGCGACTTTCTGGAGATATATATATATATATATATATATATATTAGCATAACAGTTCCGGCAGAAACGCCAGTTTCAAGTTGCGGCTTGCTCACGTTTCAGCCGAGAAAACAAAAGTGTGTCCTTTTAATTCATTATTTCCAATGGAAATAGGACTAATCACCCATTGTGTATACAAACAGTGAACCATCATAGCGGCCATTTATACATAGGTTGAAAATATATCGTAATGCATATATTTCTCATTTTTAAACGTTTTTTAAACATATATCTGTACAATTGGCTCATTTTCTTAATTGTTGTTCGAGATCTTAACACAAACACATTCGATTTCATAATATGGCCGTACTTTACAAACATACGGTTGTGGCAATTTAAATATCGACATTGTACGGTATTATAGGCATGAATGGTTTCAGTTTAGACAGGATTGCAGTATTTTGATACAACCAGTTAAAAAGGGGCTTGTGGCCGGCAGTGTCTTTATCGTTGAGCTCAATAAAGTTCACATATTAAAATTTACAGAGCGCTCCTTTTCAGAAAACAAAATATGCCAATACAAAATATAATATGTAACCTGTAAACATATTGATAAGTCCTCGCCCTGTTTGGAGGTAGGAGGTTGATATTTTGGCATTCTATATTTTTTATTCGATATTTTTGTAGTTCTTTATTTTTGCCATCAATATTGTTTCAGTGATCCCCAAGGGTGTTAGGTCTAACAAAGAGGAAGTTTCCACCATTTTTATCATTCAAATATTGTCTGACTAACTTCAGACATTTTCACATTTTATATAAACAAACACATTTTGATTGCTAATGATTTATATAGACTACAAATCATGAACCTCTCTACTGATGTCTTGCAGGACGTCTTCCTTTATTCAGCAGAAAGTGCTCCTGGACTGCATTATAGGAGCACTGTCCCTGTTTTTATCGCATCACACCATTAAATGGATGCACCAAGCACAGACCAGGACTGTACGCCCAATTCAAGTTAATGCACTGCCCCCTGGGGGAATGCATTAGGGAAGGATGATCAGCTACCTGAAACAGCTTATCCACCTTTCACTGTGGTGGCAGCAACACAGCCTACAATTTAAAATGGGAGGCGATCCCCCAGCAGGCGGGTGGAGTAAGTGACTACAGCTGCCTGTAGAGAGGTGTCTCCCCCCAGACACCTCTCTACAGGCAGCTGTAGTCACTTACACTTACTTACTTACCTTCTTTTCAAAGGTCTCTTTTGTGGGATACACTGATGTGTCCCATCTCTTTGTGGAACAGTCAGTAGCCCCCAATAGGTTATTTGCATTTGTGCCCCGTCTGCAAGATAGTAACAAAGAACAAAGTCTCACCAGGTAACAATACAACAAATAAATTAAAGTGACTTAATTATAAAGAAAAAGAGATATAATGCACCAGGAGATGTCAAATGTGAATATATTCTCAGAGTATTAAACAAAACTTTGAAAGAAGCATCAACGCTACTTGGGAACTGTGTATTATGTGCATAGTGAGCACATAGTGAGCACATAGTGCTCATGAAATAAATATAAACAGTGCAAGTGAAACATATGGGAGTGGAATGAGAAAGCAGTGAACAGAAATTATTAATTAAATCTTATACATGAGTATTCATAGAGTCAATGTTATTTTCAGCAACATCATTTCATAAATCACAATCGACAATTCCGCTGACGTTTGTTGATGGCGTTTCGACCTTCATAAATTAAAGTCATCGTCGGGACAATAAATATTCAAAAATTGATTGCTCCCTTAGAATAAAAGAGAGACAAGAAATTTGGAAGTGGGTCTAGAGTGAAGCTGGGGCAATATTTATAACTGTAAGGGACATATTGTAGGTACCTGACAGGTATCCATGGAACCTGTATGGAAAGTGGAAAAGAAGAGGCTCCAATTAACCAAGACATGAGCAAAAATGGGAAAGGAGGCAAATTAGCCCTTGATAACTCAATCAAGGGATGAGTGACATTGATACACTCATGGTAAGAGTGGGTCCAGACTGTATGCCAACTCATCATATTAGCGTATGTTCAATGGGAACCATGGATAAGGAATTATGGGCCAGTTGTAGGAAGGCTATTACCAGTCGGTAACGGCCGAAATCGGCCGTTACCAACCAGTAATATATTTTTCCTATGTAGAGGGCATATTTACAGATTTGGTAAATAACAAATCTGTATTTACTGATTCGGTATTTACCAGCACTTCAAACAGCGCTTCTGGGCTTAAAAGATTCGTTATTTACCACTAACTATTAATTGGTGGTAAATAACGAATTCCTATGTAAATGCAAATATGTGCATTTACACCTGTGCCATGTGACAGACATACATGCCCATAGGGCCTGTATGTGTGCCACATGTGCACACAAGCACTAATCAGGGGTGCAACAGGGTGTCAAAGTGACACCCTGCCACCCTTGACTTTTTCCCAAATTTACCGAATTGGTATTTACTGATTCGGTAATTGACATTCATTCCCATGGGCCTTCAGGCCCATAGGAATGAATGGCAAACACGGAATCGGTAATTACCGATTCGGTAAATACCAAATCCTAACGATTCGTTATTTTTTACCAATTAATTACCCACATAGCATTTACAGATTCGAAAATACCGAATCCGTAAAATTCGGCATTTTCAAATCTGTAAATTTAAATTACCTACATTTAGTCCTATATTTCCATGGAAGGCAAAGCGATTCGTAATGTGACCAGTAATGCTCACATGAACGATTACTGGAAGCCAAAGAACCTCTGAAAGGCAAGAAACAAAAATGGATGCTGTGATAAGTGCATCTTTGTACCTGCAGAATGAATCAAGAAGGCAAAATGCACTCACCAACAGTGAGCACCAAGAAATAATGAAGAGGAGTAAGCAAGTTGCTTTCTTTGGGAAGCCTCAGGGAGGGGAATGCCTGACCGCTCTTTCCGTAGGGTCTGGGAGGCAAGACTTGAAAACCGAGTTCAGTAAGAATCCACCTCCAAGAGTTAGAGGGCAGACAGGATGATACAACCCAAAGTACACTGTCCTGCGGAGTGTACGAGTTGTCCTCCCAGCAGTATCCTGAGTGAAGCAGGAGTTTTACATCACTGGCAAGGAAGCTGCCTCGTGAGGATGAAAGAAACAAGCATTTGAAATGCAATAGGTCTCACATTTCTGGGAGTTTAAGCAATTGGCATTGTAAATGACAATGCATTTTATTTATCTGTTTTGATAATTAACACATAAATGAAAGGCATTGTCATTTACAATGCCAATACCTCAAACTCTTGTAAATGCGAGACCTATTTCCTTCCAAATAGGAGTCTGCCATTAACCCTGTGCCCTGAGCTGCCTCCATAAATATTTAGCATCTGAATGAACCTAAGGGTCCACAGCTGTGGCTGTAGCAGGTATAGGAGAGCATCATGTGCATATAGAGCTGTATGGTCGTCAAAGTCCCCTTTCTATGAAATGCTCCATGCCTGTGCATCTTGCCAAATCCAAGTTGCCAGTGGTTCCATAAGCAGGACAAAAATTGAATGGGAAAAGGAGGAAATCCTATCTCTCTCGCCTCAAAATAAGGAATGGCCAGGATAGAACTCTGTCGATCTGCACCCTCACCAAGGAAGAGGAGAGGGACACAAGCTGTAAATCTGGGGGGAACAAATATATTTTTTCCAATATTTAGTATAAGAATGACCAGGAGATGAAATTAAAAGGCCTTCTCAAACTCAGCTGCAAGCAAGGCACTGGGTTGGGAAATACTATGTATATTTGATAGGATAACATGCAGGCATTGCAGGCTGCGTGTAATCCGTCTGGCAGGCATGAAGCCATTTTGGCCCATCTTCAACAGAAATTATGATCTTAGACAGTTTAGTGGCCAGCACCTTATCAATAATCTTAGCTTCAGTGTTAATCAGAAAATTGGCCCAATATCGGGTGTATTAAGTTACTGGTTTTCTGGATTTAGAATCATCACAAAGGTGGTTCCTCTAAGGTCTCGAGGTCACTCTTTAGTACACATTTGCTTCCCGAAACATGGCCTCCAATGGGTAAACGAGCCTGCAGGTCCAAGGCCTCCCTTTCAGCTCTCCCCGATGCTGCCAAATGCAGGTTTCTCGATATTAGATTGTTCCTTTCTGCTCCTGGGGTAGAAACCTGCTGCTACAGTTTATTTTAGTATTTTTAAGCATGGGGGGATTAAGTGGTTGCCCAGAATCAGACAGGATGGCTTGTCTGACGGCCTTTAAGAAGACTGTCAAAGGTCTTTTATTTCAAAAGGCTAGTTAAGACGTAGGGACCGATTCACAGAACTAATTTACAACAAAATCCTAAACCTACTACTTTTGCTATTCACAGAAGGCATTTAGTAGTCCTAAATTAGGATTTTGTCTTAAGTTAAAATGTTGTCTTAAATTAGGATTTTGACTTAAATTAGGATTGTGTCCTAAATTAGGATTTTGCCTTAAATTAGGATTTTGTCCTAAATTAGGATTTTGTCTTAAATTAAGATTTTGTCTTAAGCTAGAACTAGAATGCTACCACAATGGGGGCGGAGGCCATTATTGGAGTGGCAAGGACCCCAAGGGACTGGGCTAATTAAAGAGGTCCCAGGGGCATCAGGGTTGGAAACCATAACGGGATATGAATCAAGAGGAATCCTCTGAGCACAAGCGCTCCACAATGAGGAATGATGCCAGTTAGCTATAGCAAGGGATTAATGTCCGGAAAGGAGGGCGTACAATCTGATGAATTAAACAGACATTTAGCAAAAACATTATGGGGCACATGCAACAAAGTTTCAATTTGCAATTACCAAATCGCGATTTTTTAGAAAACGCTATTCGGTAATCGCAAAATGCAATTCAACAAAACAGAGAGCAAATAGTGATTCTCTAATTGTGATTCCTTAAGAATCGCAAGCACAATTAGGTAATCGCTATTTGCAGTTGTGACGCCATTCTTTCCTATGGGCCTCAGGAGAGACTGGTCTTGTATTGCCTAAATTACGATTTCCTAATTGGCAATCACAAATTAGGTAATGCCAAAAAAAGGTGCACATGTAAGGCACACACGTGCCACTACTTTCCTGAATCCCTGTTTAGGGGCTGTTAGTTACCAAAAAGCAGTAACACCACTTCACCTAGGTGTTGGGTCATGTTCTACGGGGCTATATTAACCTGTCTTACACAATCACCTGGTGCATTGAACTAAGGGGCATATTACCAAGCAATAGCGATAATTATCACTATTGCTTGGTTAGAGACAAAAATTTACCGCTGAGCTGCGGTGATTTTTAGCGCAAATAAACCTTGGTATTACCAAGGTTTATCGCAAATGCGATAAAAATCGCTGCAATGCATGGATATCGCTGAAAAGTCAGCGATATTCATGCATTACCGAGCTAATGCTCTTAGCCATGTTATCCACCTCCCATTGGATAACATGGCTAAGAACTGCTCAGGGCAGGTGTTAGCTTTTGGAGATATTCCCGCTTAGCGCGAATATCTCCAAAAGTTGGTAATAGGAGATAGCGATGTTAGCGACTGTTTCCAGTCGCTAACATCTTGGCCCGCCCACTTTGCATGTCATTAGAGATAAATATCACTGACATGCAAAGCGGGGCCCAAGATGGTCGCTATCTCCTACTAGCTGTCGCTAACTGGTGTTAGCGGCAGCTAGGTAATAAGGAGATCATTTTATCTCCGCTTTCTTGGCTTTTAAAGCCAAAAAAGCGGAGATAAACCCCCTTGATAATATGCCCCTAAGTTCACTGGTGTCACCCTTGGGACTGAAAACAAAACTGGTAGAGCTAAGCCAGAGGTTAACTTCACGCACCAATTCAATGTCTGCCCATCATATCAACCAATAATCATTCAAGAGGATAAAATACAACGGCAGATCTCTGGACTTGGAAGAACAGAGCTTGTGGAAAGTCATTGATCCCAACTTAACAGCTGGGACCGTGCAGATAAAGTTGAGAAAACACCGTAAAGGAGAATGTAGAACGCTTAAGACTCACCATCAAGTGAGCTTGTAAGAATTTGGATCGCGTTGTATAATATACCAGCTGGTTAATCACACGCGCCAGTTAAGAGCATACCTTCAGACTCTAACAATCAATCTTCGCATCCTTAGTGCTAGAACGTTGGTGTTGCTGAAAGGAAACAAATAGTGTTACACAAACACCCGTACTAAATTAATAAATACATACATTAAAAAAATTAAATAGTGACAGCAAAGAACGTCTACCCCGGTTACTTTGTAATCTGTCCGTGGTGGTTAAGTGTATATACAGCTGCCTCAGGTTGCTAAGCTCCAAAACACATTCAGCTGGTGTAAAGAAAACGAAAATGTTTTGCCTGCTTCTTGGGCTCTAACAATCCCACCTGGTGGCATCCTTGCTGACAGATCAGTCTTGACTTCTTAAAAACAGTCTTTTCATTTGAATAGACGCCAATTATATTATTTAAACCTACATTTCAATTGACTGGGTGCTCGAAAAGAAAGGAATTAGTTTAACCAGTTCACTGAATACAAAATCAAAAAAGAATGCCGCTCATAGTAAATTGTAAAGCCGATTAAGGAACGCAAATGCCAGTAATACTCTGAAACGTGTTGACATTCTCCACAGGATGCTGCATCGGGGATATAATAAAATGCTGCCTTTCTCTGCCACATGCAGGAATACGGTGTGACAAAGTACAAGTGGTTAATGGTAACAGTGCATAACACGCCTGGATTTCTTTATGTGAGTACTCCCTCGTGTTTGTGGCCCATTTGTTGCATTTGATATTCACATGAATTGCATGAATGTGGATGTTAATAGGCCCTGAGCCCTGCTGCCTTGGGATAATGAATAGGGGCTCTTGGCAGCTGTAATGATATGGAGCCTGTGCAGTGCATATGGAAGTGCTTGTTTGTGCTCACCTGCCTTCTAGCAGTCATATCTCCATGAAGAGTCGATGTTCCGCAAATCAATAAAAGATGAACCAGCACACAGTGACTACACGCAGAAAACCCCAAGCAGGAAGCCCACAGGCATACTAGTTCAAGGTCGAGCTGGATAAACATGGGGAAAGGAACAATAGCTTCCCAGTGAATCTCAGATCTCTGGGGACGGGGTTCATATGAAATAACTCGTGCCTTCCATCCACCCTGCAACTCTGAAAGAACAGGTTGGCACTGCTTTTTATTTCTAACATGTCTGAGAAAGGCCTCTGGCTGTTTGTAAACAGAGGAACTTCGAGTATTCTCCTTCTTTGTGCATCTTTATACTCTTTGCGAATTGTTTTGATTTAACAAATTCATGAATTCATCATATCTCTTAAGGGGACTGAAGCAGGGTTAAGAGGTTAGGGAAGAAGCATTGACATTTTTCACCACTCAAATATTGTCGAATCTAGTTCCAGACATTTTCACATTTAAAATAAACAGACATATTTTGGTCACTTGTACTTTATATAGACTGCATACAATGAAGCTCTTTACAAATCTCCTACAGGTCTTCCTTTCTTCCCAAGAATATGTTCCTGTCCGCAGGTGTGACCTCCTAATTTCTGTCTTGATCACCTGGCCCAATTATCTTATTATTATTGAGACTTCCATTACCGGCTACTCAGACAGCTTAAATTCTCAGATGAGCCCCACTGCTTCTTGCCTTTCCCACTTTCTGTTCAGTTGTGGGCCAGGGCAGCACTTTTAATTTTTTTTCTCCTCCTATATTCTACATGCCTGCACATATGCTCTCTTGCGTAATTTAGAGTCCTGATAATGAGCCTGGAATTTTAACAGGTAGCGAAACGTCTTTAACTAACAAAGCAGCATATCCACTTTTGAGTTTATGATTTTCTTGAGGCAGGCTAAGTTGCTCTTTTTACTTAAATATATTAAATGATCACGTTTATAACATGTATGTATCTGTCACAACCTCCACAATAACTTGTGTACCCAGCACTAAACCCCATCATGTTCCCACAGGTTGGACTACGAGAGTGTGGGCAGAGAGAAACTGTGTATGTAAAGAAACACTATGTTCACCTAGAAGCATAGATGTGTAGTAGGCTTTTAGTGAAGCACATCTGTTGGAGAAGAGCGCTTGGTGCACTACAAGTGACATATGAGGAGCCTCGTGCTCCACATGGAGAAAGCCAAAGATAGCCCAAAGAGAGCCCAAAGAAAGCCAAAGAGAGCCCAAAGAGAGCCCAAAGAAAGCCAAAGAGAGCCCAAAGAGAGCCCAAAGAAAGCCCAATCAGTTATGAAGCGGGTAGTTTGGAGCCAACTTTATAAAGGCCACACCCTGTGGACCACTCCTTGTTTGGAAATAGCCTGCCTTCCTTCAGCAGCTGCCGACAAGAGCTCCTACGCTTACCTGTGAATATTCATGGCATCCAGGCCCAGTTCTTCATCTACGGCTTTCGTCCTCCTCAGTCAGGACTGGACTCTCTATCCAGCGCCTCCATCATAACTTTCGACATCCAGGACGACAAAAGAAGAAAAAGAATTATCAGATCAGTACAAGGTTGTTTGATTAGTGCACAGTT
Organism: Lissotriton vulgaris; assembly: GCF_964263255.1. Lineage (NCBI taxonomy): Eukaryota > Metazoa > Chordata > Amphibia > Caudata > Salamandridae > Lissotriton > Lissotriton vulgaris. Next base: position 103,562,949 of record NC_141694.1, read on the forward strand.
ATTTGTTTGTTGTGCGCAAGAACTTATAAGACATTCTTTTGAGACAATTAATAATAGTAATCAAGAGAGACATTCTTGTTAAACATGTTTTGAGGGCACATGGCAAAAAGAACATTGTGTTTCAGAAGAAAGACAAGGTCGGTGCTTAGGAAGTTAAAGAGAAGTTGACCTGTGCAAAGGTGACTCTCAGTTTCAGATAGCTATTGGGTTGAAGTCTAAGCCTAACGTTGTCCGGAAACAGGCTGCCTGCTTAAAGGTAATGCTTGACATAGTTTAACATGCTAAGCATGAGAGGGAGAACACATGCCTAATGATTGTGTGCTTCTGTGTTTAATGAATAGAGCACACTACTGGAAAGGTGAAGCATAAGGAGACGCTCCCAATAGGTCCAGGTACTGTAGTCTTCCTATGGCACATTAGTACAGCAGTTATCTCCCACTCTCATCCCTTTCTCCCTTTCCCCCGGGACCTTTCTTTGAGCAAATGTATCACTGTTCACCCGCCCTGGGAAGTGCTGAGTGGGATTAGAGGCCTGTCCCTGTCCATCGTTACCACTGAGCCAGGAACCTAAGGTTGTTGGAGTAATTTCCTGTTTAATAAGAGAACTTCACTTAAGAACGCGCACCTAGTACATTGGTTTCACAGGCACTGACTGTGAAGTTTATTTGCTTTGATTATATGTTTCAATAAAAATTGTCATTTAACTCCACAGAATCTTTGTATACTTTTGTAACTAGGGAACATTGTTCCTTGCTCTATTGTTTGCCCCATTGTTTACCTGTGTGTACCGTACTACACTTTTAAAAGAGTGTACCAGGGGCAAACTGGAGCAATGCGCCCTATGCAACTAAATGCACTGCCCCAGAGCTGCTGTGACTTTACATTTCCCCTAAGGAATTTGCATGTCACCTCAGGCTTTCTTGACTTCATTAAGACACTCAGGGCCCAATTCACAGAACTAACTTAAGACAAAATCCTAATCCACCGCTATCTTCCCTCTCGTAATCTTCGCTCCTCCCACCTGGCTCTTCTCACTACTCCTACCTTTACCCGCAAGAAGCACGGTGGTCTCAGATTCTCTTTCCTTGCCCCCTCTTGTTGGAACTCACTTCCATTGGAACTGAGATCAACCACATCCTATCCCCACTTCAGATCCTGCCTGAAAACTCTCTTGGTCCGCCAGGCCTTTGAGTAACACCTTGCCTTCCTATCACTGCTGGTTCCGCTACCCCCCATTCACAGCGCCATGAAACCGCCTGGTGTAAGTGCGCTCTAAAAGTAATTTTAACATAACATAACAATGTTACTACCATTTTGGAATTCACAGAAGGCATTTACTCATCAATGAGTAAGTGCTTCTGTGAATACCAAAATGAATATGTTACTCAAAAGGAGTAAGTTACTCAAAATGAGTAAGTTACTTATTTTGGTATTCACAGAAGGCACTTACTAATCAATGAGTAAGTGCCTTCTGTGAATACCAAAATGAGTGAGTGCCTTCGGTAAATACCAAAATGGTAGCAAGTTTAGGATTTTGTCTTGTTAGTTCTCTGAATCGGGCCCAGAGCTTGTAATCATGTGTCTCTGTATGGTCAGAGAACTACTTGGTGATTTTCAACATCCTAACACTGTGCAGTGCCCCAATTCTGCTATTTTTTAAGTACTGCAAATAGGAGATGTTGTGATTACCCAAACGAATGTCACTCAGTTTACTGACTATGGAAGGATGAAAGTCTGATTTGGCCTTTATGGTATTTGAACTTGTGCTCTTCAGATCAGTGAGGATATAAGCGACAAGCATTAGCCCAATGAAACACATTGCCAGGCATGATGGTAAGGTAATAGCAATGCATCTGTTCATTGCATTCTCTGAAATGCTGTCCGGATGCACTTCAGAAGAGCACAGTGAACATCACATGGTCAGCATAACCTGAATGAAGTAATCTGATAGCAATGTGTTAGCCACAGAGAGGGAATGGATGGGTAGGCTATAATAAGTGCCTTCTTGTCTTTAACAAAATGTATATTTTCTTTGACCCAGCTGAAAACACTTCCATTCTTAGCTGAGGCAATGAGGTATACATTTACAGTGCAAAGCCTTCCAAGCACACAATCCGCTGCCTGCTCAATAGGTCTAAAATAAATGGAAAACTAAGACACTGAATCTGACCATACTGTGGTTTTCAAGATTTCATTTAAACCACAACTTTGAAGATCAGCCTTTGAGTCAGTACAGATGTGAATACAGTGGGCCCTAAATCTAGAGGTATCACTTATTGGGGCTTCATGAATGAATGAAAGCATTTATAGAGCACACAGCCATTCAACGAGAGTGTCCCGGCGCTAAAAATGACTCTATCAAACCTGCTGATCAGTGGCGTCACTAGGGGGGTGCGGGGGTGCGGACCGCACCGGGTGACACCATCCACATGGGGTGACACCGTGACAGTCAGTGAGCATCCTTTCATCTCCAAACGACTGCAGAGAATCAGATTCTCTGTCCACCTTCAAAATGAAAAATATTAGTCTGACGAACCTTACGCAGCCGACGGCCAGACGTTCGAAACGTCACTCACGTGACGTGGCTTCCGGACCCACCGTTTTTCACAACTGCCCAGCGCCACGCCCAGCACTACACAATCACATGCTTAAAATTTAAGAACTGCGCGGGCCGTGCTTCACGCCAGAGCTAAGGAGAACCGACAATATGTGAGTAGTTAGAACTTTAACGAACTGCAGTTGGCGCTCCGGCTCTTGCATTCTGGGAGTGCAGTCTTTGGTTCCTGCACTGCTGTGAGGGCCACGGTTTCTTCCAGGGAGGGGTTTTTCTTTAAGTCCGGCCAATTTAAACCCTACGTGCAAGAGCATTAAATTACATTGTATGCAGCAGCATTTTCACTTGCACTATTTACTGCAAAAAGATCGCTTCCGCTCTGATTGATTGTCTGTTCCACGCTCTCGAGGGTTGTCATTGAAGATGACCGGTCGTCAGAGCGTGGGGGCTTTCCGAAGGCACGTTAACTTTTCACCTTCGCATACTAGTCAGTAGTCACTCACCAGCCTGCTTGAATCTATACTTAAACACTGCAGTACCGCAGAGACTTCATACAGTCCAAATATCTTCCACACACACCCGAACAACCCTCTCCAAAAGTGCCTCCTAACACATTCCGCTGTGTACGTCCCGTTCTGTAGCCTCACTTGTCATATTTTCTGGGTCAAGTTCATTATTTCGTCATAATAGTCACTGCGGTTTGTCCCATAATGACGTAAACGTTTCATTGAATCATGAGCAGTAAATATACTTCCCACCTCCTTACATTGCCAGCGTTTTAGGCGAATTCTTTTTTCATTGCCTCAAACTCTTCGTTGCAACCGAAGCAGTGCAGCCGTTTCCCAGCAGCTCAGATACGCCTTTATTTCATACCACATGCCATAAATATGGAGTGGAACCGCAGCATGGGGTGGTTTCAAAAACGAATTTGTTAACATCTTGTCCCTTTTATGCTTATGGTTCCTGTGAGCTTCCTTGCTAAACATGATGGGTATTTCTGGGGCACAGCTTCCATTAGTGCAGCAGGTGCAGTGGCGCCGACCCGGAGGCCTGAGGGACCTTTTTTTAATTAAAACAGCAACCATGTTGCCTAGTTCATTCCTTGCATCAAGGACCCCTGGCATACTGTCCACGCTACTGAGTTATTTGTAAGACTTGGGTGAGCGTGGTTGTGATACTACATACATTGTTTTCTTCTTTCAAGCTTTTGGAGTCATGGCTCTGGTGTATTTCTCAGATATATTGAGGGTGTTTTCAGGAATCTCCCTTTTGTTAGCTTTGTTGCAGACGCGATGCTGAGTTCAGTGTCTGCTCTTCACAGTAGGGGAAAGTTACTGGGATGGTCGTCTTAAGACGACCCTCCCTTTTCACCTCATGAAACCCTCTAGCCACTTTAACGCCGGCTTGCAGTTAGTGGATGAAAAGGGGGCTTTGGGAATCCCTCCACCTTCCCGTGTGCTCCTTCAGATTCTGCAAGTTGAGGTGCTCTGCTGGCCTCCCTGACATTCAGCCTGTGACACTTGTTAGTGCCTACCGTTCCCTACACACGTCTCTTGTTTACAGCCAGGGAGCGGCTCTTCTCCAGCCAAGGTGTTATGGGTTAAACAGCCCCTTACCTAAATCACGAGCCGATGAATGATCCCTTTGATGGGGACTGTTATTCCCACGGGACACTTTCGTGGAACATTTATGTTGGCGTCGACTACCGCTTGGCTGGGACAGTGCCCCCCAGGCAGCGATATTTATTAAGGAGGGCCAACTCCGGAAGGGCACATTACAGGGCACATTACAGCAGTGGCGTCACTAGGGGGGTGCGGGGTTATCGGTTGTGGACAGATTTTCCATGCTTGCTTCCTCAATTCATATCGCCATCGGCCTCCATGATGAATGCAGCCTTGAGCCCCTCATGTAAAGACCACTCAGTGCAGTGGGAGAGGTGTGGTGCAGCGGCCAGGGCAGCGTTGATCTCATGCTCAACATTAACAGTGGGGGCACCCTTGATGCACAATAATCCATGCTATCATGAAGCACATTGTAATGTGCATCAAACAGGGGGCTCATCTGAGGGTAAGTCCTAGTCCTTTCTATTTCCGCTGTACGTCACCCTATCCCTGTTTACATTACCTTGTGTCCCCTTCCATGCATATCACTATGACTCATGCTGCATATTGTAAAGAAAAGCTTTTAGTCTCTGTTCAGCTGTATATTTGTTGACCTGTACATATGGGTGATTTTATATGTGCTGCATTTAGTGAAATGTATGCCTGCCGGTGTGTGTTCAAGAGTAATGTGTGCATATTTGATGTGTGCAAGTAAGCATGAATGTTGAGTGCCTGCACAATTCGATACTCCACCTTATGTGCTATGACAAGGCTTCGGAATGCCTCTATTTTACATCATCAGCTCTGGCTGGAATTATGACAACAGCGGCAGTGGCGTCACTAGGGTTGGTGTCATGCCAGACTGGAGGGCAGGTGAAGGGAAGCGAGAGAGACGGAAGAGAAGCAGGGAGAGTAGTGATAGCAAGCTGGGGTGGACATGATTCTGGCAACCCTGCAGGGAAGACTGAAAACAAGCAGGGAAATACTCTGAGTATGGCCTCCATGGAGCAAGGGGAGGAGTTATGAAAGGATGAATAACACCTCTGCAGTGCTCTAGACTCCCGTGTAGAGAAGTGGGCTTGGAAAGTCCCCAGAAGAAGAAGGACCCCCTCCGTGGGTGCTGCACAGATGAATACATCTCCTCAAGGAGGTCCATCATGGATTCATGGGGTAAGTCGTGAGGGGGTGACACCATGAGTTGCCCGCACTGGGTGACACCAACCCTAGTGACGCCACTGCTGCTGATGCCCCTGAAAAAGGGAGACCTGGTTTAAAACTGCAACTAGAAAAGAGTCGATCTAGATTAGATGCGGAATAGCCAGGTTTAAAACAGGTTCTTAAAAAGGGCTAGGTTGTTCACAGTTCTGAGAGTCAGTGGAAGAAGGTTCCAGGCTTGGACTCCCTGGAACCTAAAAGAACGACTGCCTGATCGGGCGCAGCGTTTCCTGGGAACGGATGCCATGCTCAAAGTAGAAGACCTCAAGGTTCTTGGCAGCGCAGAATGGGTGACTCTCCTTCTGAGATACTCTGATCCACTCCAGTGAAGGGTCTTGAAAAATAGCACCAGAGCTTTAAAACGAATCCTCTTTTTTACTGGAAACCAGTGTTATCCTTTGAGGTGCGGCTGAGATATATGAGTCTTGGACTTAAGCATGAGAACCGCTCTGACGGCTGCATTTTGGACCACATGTAAGCGGTTGAGCAGATACTCAGGATTGCCCAGGTAGAAGACTTCGACATAGTCCAGTCTGGAAGTAACCAATGCCTGTTCTGCGGTCTTCCTGTGCTTAAGTGGCAGAAGGGGGAGAAATGTCCTCAGCATATGCAGAAGCCAGAAACAGGTGCCTGCTCCCGACTGGATCTCATCGAGAGAGTACCGTCCATCATAATGCCCAGATTTTTAACATGATTTTGCGCTGAATGAGAAGGTGACATATACCCAGGCCACCAGTGTTTCCACTCTTCCGAGGGCAGGGAACCAAAATAGATGATTTCGGATTTCTCTGGATTACATTTTAGTTGGTTCTTCCTCAGCCACTTGAACACTTTTGAGAGGCAGGTTCTGATCTGCTCGTCCTCAAAGTCCATTCCCTTCTTGCAGGTGAAAAGGAGCTGCGTGTTGTCAGCGTAAGAAAACATTTTTGAGCCACAGGCTTCTCTCAGTGGTGCCAAAGTTGACATATATAAGTTGAAGAGAGTGGGGCTCAGTATAGAGGCCTGAGAAACTCCAACTCCAACATTCAGATTGGGGATGGGGCCGCAAAGGGAGGATCCCAGACTTCCTGCTTCTTTCCTCCAGGAAGGAAGAAAACCATTCCAGTGCGGGGTCACCTATTCCAAGATCCTGTAGCCTGTCCAGGAACTTAACATGAAGAAGAGCATCAAAGGCTGCTAACAGGTCGTTTAAAATCAGAATGGCTTTACCCCCTTGATCGATCTTCTCCTTAATATGCTCTGAGACCTCTAGCAGGGCAGTCTCTGTACTATAGTTGGCTCTGAAGCTCGACTGGCTGATGTGCAGGAAATTATTATTTTCAGTGTTTTCTGAGAAAACTGTATTGAGATATTTCTCCAGGACCTTAGAGAAAAACGGCAATAATGAGATGGGTCTGTAGTTTGCTGACTCTGTGGGGTCAGCAGAGGGCTTCTTTAGCAGCAGGAGAATGTTAGCATGTTTCCAAATAGTAGGCACATGGCTGGCAGTTCAAGAGGAATCAAGTACATTATTAGCCACATGATTTAATGTTGTGGCCACCACAGCCAGCAATTTTGCTGGGCAGGGGTTGGCTGGAGACTCATGATATCAAGGGAAACTTCAGGTTGTAACAAAGGAAACTGCAGAAGAGCCCGACTTCCTCTTGGGTGGGTTTTCACTGCCAAGGCTAAACTGTCTGAATGAAGAGGATCAAGAGCTGGTTCAACTGGAGGAAATACAGGAAATTCTTCCTTTCATTTTCCATAAAACAACTTATGTGGCACAGGCTAGGATGGCCTTGAAAGTGAGCATAGCAGACAGAGGCACAACCAGTTTTACTCATCACGGTTGTGTTGAAAAGACCATCATTCAAAGATGTGCAATGCCAGAAACTGCCTTGATGGAGACAAGACAAAGCAGTGACATTAGTGAGTTCTGTCACAGACAGACCTAAAAGGACAGCATAAATATCTGAGGTAATTGAGAAATGGCGGACACTAGCACCACACCCACGTGAGCCTGAAGACTAAGCATGGGCGGAAAATCCGTTTCGCTCGCGGATTTTGCGGATTTTCGGTAAATTCGCAATCCGCGAGATTCGCGAATCTCCCGCAAAATCCGCAAATCCGCGAGCAGCGGATTTTATGGCTTGCTCGCACTGTTCGCGTGAGTTCGCGGCTTCCCAGTACAACTTCGGCGCCCCGCGAATAAGGCTAAATTGCAGAAATACGATCTTAGCAAAACTGAAACTACTTACCAGGTTCAAAAGTTCAGGCTCATCATTAGTAGCCATTTCCTGTAGTGCTTCCTGAGGGGCCCCTCCAGAGTTCAGTTGCCAGTTGCAACTATTATGTGACCCTGCTCTGAACCTCAGAATAGTTACACATATGCCACAAAGGTCCTGAATTACAGCTAAGGGAGACAAGCAGGAGCCAGGCTGGAAGTTCAAATCCATTAATCAGCCCCTAATTCATTATTGTCAGTTGGGGCAGGGCAGGTGTTGTAACTAATTTTGCAACAATGAAAGCACTTAGCAAGTGCAAAAGATCACTAATCAGGAAGCACTAAGGAAGCAGGTGCCAGCTAAAAAAATATTCTGTGACACATTAATCAGCCCCAAATTAATTCAGGTCACTTGAGGCAGGGAAGGTGTGCTTTGCTTTGCCACAATAATGTACACTGACTGGACAACCAGAGGGTGCTGTGATGAAACAGAGGGTGGCATGGGTGGGCCAGAGGGTGGCATGAGTAGTCAGAGAGTGGCAGTAGTGACAGAGAGTGGCAAACACAAAAAAAAGAAAAAAAAATCCGCAAATTCGCGAGAATTCACGGATTTTGCGGATTGCGAGTTTGCAAATCCGCAAAATTTGCGAACGCGAGATTCGCAAAATTCGCCCATGCTTACTGAAGACCATTGTGACTTTGCTAAAGAGTGTGGGATGTAGAAGAGCAGACCTGAGGACACTGCGAAATGGAAGATATAGACCAGTAGGGGAGACAATTGTTTGAAGAGTTCACAAAGAAAATTTGCTGAGATGGTGGGAGAGGTTGTGCAGGATACCAACGCTCCCCCACCAATTTTGAGTTTACAACCGCAAAAGGTTCAATGCACACCCCATCATTTGGAGTCCAATGCTGATCAAACATATTGCAGGAGATGCTCATATATGGAAGAAAATCTGGTATAGAGGAAAGTAGGATCATCACCTATATAACCATGAAAAAATGTGAGACGCAGCAGAAGTGTCTTGTTCAATAGCAAGGTATGCACAAACGATGTCTCAGCATCAGCACACCACCTCACAAGCATATATAATCATCTTTTAAGGTAAGAGCAGTCTCACTCCAAATAACCACAGAGGTTCTGAATCAATAGAAAGAGCTGTCGATTCATCATGTGTAATGGAGTCATTCTGCTTTGATAAATGGATTCCAATGCAGACAGAATGGTCAGGATCACACCATTCTTGGACTTGCAACGCTTTGCTTGATGTACTATCATGCATAGACTTTGTCTATGCAGCTGTGGAACATAATTAGGGGAAGCAATTGGACTCTTAATCGCTAATACCGCCTTCATTAGCTTTAGACAGTTGATGAGAAGGGATGTTCCTGCCTTGTCACTCTGGACGTTGGCTCCCCAGTCAAGCCTGCTTGCACCTGACTAGACTGTGATAATAGGTGTGGGTTGAAAATAAGCATGAGCGGATTTTGCGGATTGGCAATCCGCGAATTTTGCGGATTTGCGGATTCGCAATCCGCAAAATCCGCGAATTCCCGCGAATTTGCGGATTTTTTTTTTTTTTGTGTTCGCCCGTGTTTCTGCCAGTTCGCGAGGGTTTTTACAATTTCGCAATTTGCGAACTTACCTGTCGGGTCGCAAGTTTTGCGAACTTGTTGTTTCTACGTGTCCAGCCTGTTTGGGACACTCTTCTTCATCACTGCCACTCTCTGTCACCACTGCCACTCTCTGACTACTCATGCCACCCTCTGGCCCACCCATGCCACCCTCTGTTTCATCACTACACCCTCTGGTTGTCCAGTGTACATTATTTTCGGCAAAGCAAAGCACACCTTCCCTGCCTCAAGTGACCTGAATTAATTTGGGGCTGATTAATGTGTCACAGAATATTTTTTTAGCTGGCACCTGCTTCCTTAGTGCGCCCTGATTAGTGATCTTTTGCACTTGCTAAGTGCTTTCATTGTTGCAAAATTAGTTACAACACCTGCCCTGCCCCAACTGACAATAATGAATTAGGGGCTGATTAATGGATTTTAACTTCCAGCCTGGCTCCTGCTTGTCTCCCTTAGCTGTAATTCAGGACCTTTGTGGCATATGTGTAACTATTCTGAGGTTCAGAGCAGGGTCACATAATAGTTTCAACTGGCAACTGAACTCTGGAGGGGCCCCTCAGGAAGCCCTACAGGAAATGGCTACTAATGATGTGCCTGAACTTTTGAACCTGGTAAGTAGTTACTTTCAGTTTTGCCAAGATCGTATTTCTGCAATTTCGCACTTATTCGCGGGGCGCGAACTCACGCTAACAGTGCGAGCAGCGCGAGCAAAATCCGCTGCTCGCGGATTTGCGGATTTTGCGGGAAATTCGCAAATCTCGCGGATTGCGGATTTCCCGAAAATCCGCAAAATCCGCGAGCGGAACGGATTTTCCGCCCACACCTAGTTGAAAAACACCCCAGTTTGAAATGGTTACTCAAAGGCAGTATCCAAATTGTCACAGATAGGCTTCAATAGTACTTCCTATGTTGTACCTCACACTGTATATTCAGTCTGTCACCAACCTGGACCAGAGTCCAGTGAGCTCTGATGCTGCCACAATGGCATGTCCAAGGCTAAATGAGCCCTGGTCAAGGCACTTTAATGCAATTTTTAAAGTTAAAGGCATGCTTTTGAGATTCACTTTACACTGCAATTGTTTTTTTAATTGTTGCTGTGAATAATGGCAATAATACAGGGCCATCTTGAAGTTGTAAGTGATGCTTTACATACTGGGAGAAAGTGTAATGCTGTGATTGGTCTCACATACTAAGAACAATCAAGCTTGGTACACAAGGTGTAATATGTATAGTGGCATGGCAAGGATACTTTAAATGTGAGGCATTGTGCAAACTGTCAATAGTGTCCAATATAATGTGGAGCAACGTGAACAGTGACATAGTAATGGTTGTTTTAATAGTGTGTTATTGGACAAATTGTCATTGGTGCTTTACATGCTATCAGTGCGTATACTGGAAAACCACAATAATGTCTATGTTAAAGGGCAATGTTAAAAATGTGAGTGGTTCATTACACACAGCATCAGTGTTGATTGGATCAATGGAGTAGTAGATGTTAGGGGTGATGCGGATGATATCAGCGGCGCTTCACATATGCAAGGCTCGTAAAAATGGCATTTAACACTCAGAGAAACATGGCAACTTGCACATCCAAATGTGTTTTGCTTAGGGGAACTTGTATGCCTAGTATGGCAATGATGATTTATATACTTGAGAGAATGCAGAAGCCTTTAATGGTGCATTGCATAACAGAGATTACTATATTAATTGTCATGGCCATGGTCCATTAAATACAGAGGGCAATGTGACACCTCTTAATGGTACAGTGCACTGAAGAGCACCCTGGGACTACTGTTAATGGTGTCTCACATAATCCAGGGCAATGCAGAAACAATGTGTACAAAGTTCAATGTTAATCATGATTTTAATACTAGGGGAAAGTGGAAACTGCTCAGAATGCAAGCTGTGCATATTTTGACACAATCCAGACACTGGCATGAGGTTTTTCTTACCGTGCATTAAAAAAACTGGCACGGGAATATATGATTTTCACACTAGGACAATTAAAAAACAGAATGCAATGAATGCCATTCATATTGGCGAAATGTGAAAATCGTGAGGGCAGTGTGTGGTCTACAGGCCAGATCAATGCAGATGCTACATTCAGTGGAATTTGTTGCAGAACTCTTCTGTCTGAGATCTGGGCTTGTAAATGCAGCAACCTGAGGATAATAATAATACGTGGTTTCCCCGTCCTAGATGCATCATGTACTTTCATTTTGTTGTTTGGGGAAGTTGGAGGGACATCAGATAGATGGTAAATAAATGGTCAGTGCTAGCTCAGGGCTCATGCTGTACGGAAATTAGCAGCCTGCTGTTATGTGTAATAATTCAGATTTATGTCCAAATCATTTTCCAGAGGTATACGAGCATGCTGTGCCCTATGCAAATAGAACTAACATTAGAATTGCGAATAGGTCAGTCTATATATTTCATGTTCGTCCAATTAAGGGGATTTGTTGTGTGGTTTTCTGTGTGGTTGTGGTTGAAGCTTGGTTTACCTGACTCCTGGAAAGGGGCGACCACTCGGTCCCCCGGAACGTATGGAAGGGGGCCCGGATCCCCCGGGGAAACCATTTTGGGCCGGGGGCGTGTCACGGCTGGTATGCCCGAAGCGGCGTAGCCAGGGCGCGCCTTTTCCCGCCCAGGAGGGGTTGTCCTAGACACCTACACCGTTGGCCAAGCCCAGTAGGCGTACCGGAGGAGGGTACACGCCCTCCCGAAGAGGAATAAAGAGAGCAGGACTCCGAAGAAGCATCCTCTTGTTCCTATGCTTGGAAGCTGCACCCACTCGTTGCACGTGAGCCCTCGACGGAACAAGGAGCAATTTTGACCCACCCACCAGCCCCTTATGGCAACGTTAGTACAGCAATAAAGTGATTTTCTTTGATAACAGCTTTTTTCCCTTTGTTTAGCGGTTAATAACATGGCAATGTTAGTACTGCAATAAAGTGATTTGCTTGATAACATCTTCTACCCTTGGTTTAGTGGATGATAACGGTCTAGTTTAATGATATGATGAATGTCTAGTAGTATTGACAAATATTGCAATGTACAGTATAAATTTCTTCCTTAGTAGTTAAACAAATGTCGTATTTATTTTTTGGTCGGGCGGTAAGGTCATGATCGGTGAGCAGTAATTTCAAGGTCCCTAGAGGGGGGGCGCCACCCACTATGGATGGGAGCGCCCGGGGGGAGGCAGCCATTGGCCCCTCCCACGGGGAGGCGGCACCCACTAAGTATGGGTTGCCTAAGGGAAGACGGCCATAGGCCCCTTCCAGGGGAGGAGGCGGCTAGATTCCCCCTCCTACGAATTTCCCGGGGCCCGGATATCCGCGACGGCGGATGTGATAGACAGTGTGGGGTGGGAGGGGGGTCCACGCTGCCTTCTTACAGACACCTCACACGGGTCCTCGGACGACCTTTAAGATGGCGTCGAGTTAAAATGGGGGCCCCCGCAAGACAAGGGAAATTGGAGTTGGCACAGAGGGTACAGTCCTCTGCGTGGCCGCCCTCGCAACGTGAGGGGGAGAGTTCTGGTAGTAGGGATCTGACACCGGTTGCGACCTTGCCGTTGGCCCGTAATGCTAGGATGTACAATTTTAATTTAGAAAGTATGCATTTGCAGGATGTTAGACTCGGCTAGGAAAACCTTTGTACTAGAGATTTGTTAAGGTTAGCCAAAGAACATGTCTTCATCAAAATGTAATAAATGAAAATTGTACATGATATGAAACTGTTATTTTAATGTTTTAATTTGTTTCATATTTTAATAAATACGGCCGGGAGGGTAACTCCCTCCCGCCTTCCAAAAGTTCAGAACTGCGTCCGTCTTCCCATCCTTGGGGATTGTGTTGGGAGGGGGTGACAGGCATCCCGGCCATATGTTCCATTGCAGGTGGCAGAAAATTATGTCTAGGCACCAGTCAAGTGTGATCACTGACTTCTAATTTGTGCCTTTTGCTTTGCTGATGCTTTTTGCATAAATCTTTTAAAATACATATCCCCGCTTCTCCTTGTGTGAGTATGATCATTCTTGGGTCTTTTTACTTACTAAATTATTATTGAAAATTGGTTCGGGAGTTTGATTTCGTTGTATTCTTAACTTGAATGTTGTTTTGGAGTGGTTGAATTTAGCAGACAATTCTCTAGACATTACCGGCTGCATCTACTATCGCTATCAGTAGCTGAGCAGAGATTTGCCTAGAACTCTGCTGTTACAAGCCAGAGTGAGTTTATTAAATTGGTAGGGCTCCCCTCTCCCAAATTATTAATCCACTTTGTGACAAGAGTGAGTAAAGATACCTTGAGGAGAGACTGGGAAACTGATAGAGGAAAACGCAAGAAGACAGCAAAGTAGACTTCAAAGAAAGGAATAAAACAAAATCAGAGGATAAAGAGAGAACAGGGACAACAGTGCATGTAAATGAACTACACACTGGGAGGGAAAGCCTGGATAAAGAAGAGAGAGTGAACGGGAGGACAAGAAAAGAGGGAAGAAACTAGGGATTGGTGGGAAGATGGAATTGCAAGGAGGTGAAAAGAGTCTATGAGTGCAACACTTTATAAACGAGAAACAAGGAGAACAAGGGAAAATAAGAACTTGGGAAGAATAAGAAAGATTGGGGTGCTTTCATAAAGCGAAAGGCAAAACAGAGAAAAAGGAGGAGATGAAATTAACTTAGTGGGGAAGTAAAATAGGGAGTGGAAAACTTAGAGAGTAAAAAAGTCAGACTAGGAGGAAGAATGATGAACAGAAGAAGCACGGGAGAGCAGACATAGGTAAAAGAAAGAATAGTACAACACTTTTTTTTACTGAGTTTTATATAGCACCGGTTGCATTACATGAGGACACATTCATTTTTGTTAGGCGCAGGGAGATTAAGTGATTTGCCCAGAATCACAAGATGTTCAGCGTCATTGCCGAGACTCGAACCCAGTTCCCCAGATTCGAGGCTGACCACTCTAGCCGCAGGCCAACTCCTCTTCCCAAATTGAAGGAAGAGCTTTGAAACCCCATCCTCACTGCACATTCGAGTGAAAGGGGAATCATTAAAAATTCAGTTGGCACTTGTAATAATGAGATGATAAAATTCAGTCAAATCATCGACATATTGCAGTGCAGCAGGTGCAGTGTCATCAGGATACAGAAGCATCCAGGGCATACCAAATGAGGTTATCTTTAATACCCAGATAGAGGCGAACTAGTTCGTAATAACTCGTGTGGGATAGGGATAATCTTGCAAGGTAAATCACCTAATTTTTGGATGGAGGGTCCATGTATTAAAATGGACAGCAAAAATAGTTGTTGGAACTTTAAATGAAATAAGGTCTTTGATTGGGTCAAAAGAGAATCAGTCGATTGAGGAAACCCAAGAAATAGAGACTGGTGATAACCTGTCTCAAAATGAACAATCTTGTACACCTTCCAGTGCTGGGAATGATGCAGGCTCACATGCCCTGAGCCCCTCAGAAGTGACAGTCCACCAGCTACAGCAAATTGACAAGAGGTCGGAAAGGAAGCTTCATCCCAAACTGGCTGCTATGACCATGGAGGAGAAGACATTAACGCAAAAATTTTTGGGAAAAAAAGGACAGATGGGGGCCTGTGCAGTCCAAAGAAGATGGTGGCAGCAGAGGTGTGATGCCTATGGGAAACATCCTTTACATCGCGTGAGTACACCGCGATGCAGTTGCAACGCAGCTGTTACAACGCAAGTCGTTACATCGACTTGCGCTGGATGACGCTATAACATAAAGAATAGTAAGATTTACTATTCAACACCTTCCCTACTGTACGTAGACTGGTGTTGGAAAAGTAAATCTTACTATTCCTAAGTCAAGCACCCTCCAGCACAAGTCGTTGTAATGACTACCATTGTAAAAATTGCGATTTAACATACCGCAATCATTTTGCTCGCGTTGTTACATCACATATTCGATGCCTATGGGGGTCATACCCCTCATTTGACTAAAGCTGTGATGTCTAAGTTTGTGGTGGGGCATCACATTAAAAAATGGTTCTTGTTATATGAGAGGGCATGGAGCCTGGACACGGTGGATAAACAGTACCAGGAGCATTTGCTGTGACGGTTTGTGCCTACAGAGGGGAGGGACACACTCCTAACTCTAGAGTACAGGGTAGCCAACTCACACGCCCCCATGAGCAACTCACTCGTGCAAATGTTTGGTCTCACTCCAGAAGAGTACCATAAAACTTTCAGAGACACACACGAACAAGCACAAAGTTTTGGGTTGACTTTGTAGACACCTTACAGGAGGGCTGGGTGAAAGGCAGTAAAGTGAACACTCATGGTGGGCTGTACACTTTGATTATGATGAAGCACATCTTGAATAAATATTCTTAAAAAGTGGAACATCATCTACTGAATTCGAAGCTGACTGACCCCAGACAGCATAGTAAGGGAGCTGATGTGTGGGTATGCAGTAGTGTGTATTACATTCCCTAGGGATGATCACAAGAAGGGGGGGGGAGGGTAGTCCCACAGCAGGGACAGGAAGGGAGAAACAAAGTTCCAAAAAAGAACGGGGCACAAAAATGAGGTGTGAAACCTGCCACTGGGGCATTGGCATCGGTGGACAAGCCTTGGACTGGCTTGCATCTTTCCTGGCGGACCCGACTTTCCAAATCTTTTCTCATTCTTCCACTTCCAAAACTTATTCTTTCCCTCACAGTGTGCCCCAAGGTTCGATCCTCAGTCCCCTCCTTTTCAATCTTTACGTCACTCCCTTGGCACTTATTGCACAACATTCTGGACTTAATCTATTTACCTATGCGGACGATTCTCAAATCGTCTTTTCTTTATCCCAAGTTGACCCACCCTCGACCTCCCCCCTGCAGGCGGGTCTCAGTGAATTATCCAACTGGATGTACCACAACCTGCTTAAATTAAATGGTGGGAAGACCGAGGTTCTGGTACTTGGGAACAAACCCGACCTCTGGAGCCCTAGGCACTGGCCAGCTGCCTTGGGTTCTCTACCTTCCCCATCCAAATATGTACGTAATTGATCATCGACAATTGTTTATCCATGAAATGTCAGGCCAACAAAGTGGCAGCCACCTGCTTTACCATCTTCCGGTGGCTGAGAAAAATCTTTTGGATGCTACCGTCCGACACGCAGAGGTCCGTAGTGGATACCTTGGCGACCTCCAGGTTGGAGTATGGCAACGTGCTCTACCTGGGGTCTATCAAGGCAGTCACACGTTGTCTTCAATTGCTCCAAAATGCCGCCGCTCTGCTTCTCTGTGGCTGTCGAAAAACTGATCACATCACAGAATGCCTTCGGGAGCTCCATTGGCTCCGTTTTGAAAGTTGTGTAAAGTTCAAGGCTTTGAGCTACATGCACAAGATCAAGGTGGGGGTAGCTCCCTTGTATATTCAGTCCCTTGTCAAACCCTACACTCCTTCTCGTTCTCTTCGTTCTTCTTCTCAATATTTATTTTATGTACCCAAGTACAGACTTTCCAGAATTGGTGGCAGTTCTTTTGCTAATCTTGGACCTAGACTTTGGAACTCCCTCCCCCTGGACATTTGCAAGGAGAACTGTCATGTTCGCTTCCACAGAGCCGTGAAAACCTGGCTCTTTAACCAATAATCCTTCATTTGCTAGTGATATGCTGCTTCTGTCCTTCAGCGCCGGGAAACCCTTATGGGTAGCTGTCGCGCTATATAAACTCAATAAATAAATAAATAAAAATATAAAATAAATAAACAATAGCTTAGGTCGTTTCACAGGAATAAATCATGGATGTGAGGTATGTGACATCATCATTCTCATCATTGTTTACTTTATTTCGGCCATTAGACCATGAAAGTACAATACATACAACATATACATACAATCATCCCATTTAAACCATATCAGTAAATACAGCTTCTCTAAAAAAAAGGATAACAATGCAAAATACAAGAGACTGCATATAAAATCACGAACATAAAAAGATAGCAGTTAAAAAGGCTTAAAATGTGGACAAAGCCAGACAAATTAAAGTTCATAATGCTTAACATAGACCCCTTCTTAATCGATTCGGCAGAGTAAGCATTCTCTTTTGCCAACCAAAGAGTCCCTACTGTTCAGACATAAAGTATAACTCATTATTCGTACACAGGGCCACCCTGACAGCAGTTCCTTCCAATGTAGAGAGTTGTCCACAGGGCCGGTGGACAACTCTAAATTTGGCAGGCACAGATCCCTCAGTACTCTAAATCAGTCCCATAGTTTTTCTTCCTTTCATCATGACATTTTAATGAAACCTTTCAAATATACTGAATTGGTGACTTCATAGGAGGTACTATGCATTTATTTATTTATTTGATTTATTTACTTATATAGCGCCTGAATTGACCCCGGAAGGGGTATCTGTGCGCTTAGGACGGGCTGTGAGGGTGTATTGCAACTACAGCAAAATCAGGCATGGAAAAGAGTGGTCTTGAGCAGCTCCTAAATTGTAGATGATCAATGCATTGTCTCAAAAACAAGGGGAGCTCATTCTAATATCGAGGGCCGAGATGGGAAAGGGCTCTTCCTCCTAGTCTAACCATTCTTACTCGAGGCACCACAAGAAGAAGTTTGGCACCCGAGTAAAGAGATCTGGAAGGTACATATGGCATGAATTTCTCCAAGAGGTAGGAGGAGCCCAAGTTAAACAGAGACTTATGAATAATGCAGCAGATTTTAAATCTGACCCGTTGGCGGATAGTGAGCCAATGCAGCTTCATAAGAAGAGGGCAAGAAGTGGTCCTAGAAAGAGCATTGAGGCCCAATCGTGCCGATGTATTCTGATCTACCTGCAGTCTGCTGAGCGAGGCATCATTGGCGGAGATCAGCAGGCCCTTACAGTTGTCCAGATGACTTACTACAAGAGCCTGGACTAACGTTTTCTGGGTTGAGTCAGAGAGCAAAGGGAAAACTCGACGGAGCAGGCCAATTGTATGGAAAGAGGAACCGGCTGTCTGAGCAGCATGCTCTTTCAGGGTGAGGGCTTGATCCAGATGGATACCCAAGTTTTTAACTGTGAGTTTAGGAGCAGAATGTTTCTATTAAGATAGATGCCACGCTATTACTGGATACAACATTTCCAGCTCTGGGCTTTGCTTTTGCAGATCATTGTTTTCAGGTGTTTTACCCTATTTGTTTAACTGAAGTAAATCAGAATTAATATATCCAGAATGCACTGAGTTGCTACAGGAAAATAGGTGTTCTGATAACATGCAACCATTTGGTAATTCTATATCTGGCCCTTGTACATTCACATGGCTATGTGAAGAATAGCAAGCACACAGCTGTGGAAGAGTAAACAGATTCAACTTGTCTTGCAGAGGGGATAATGATCTTTTTCCTTAGCCATGTCTGCAGGTAAACCTAAAGGAGTTGGAGCATGTCTGGAGCATGAGGCAGCACCATAAAGCGCCTCTCAAGCAGGCCTGGGAGGATACGTGGAACTCAGCAAAGTGACAAAAAAACTCTGCCAAGCTACGCGGAGTTCCGTTAACTGAAGAGTCCATTACCTAGTGCTTTTCGCACTGATTTGTAGCGCCGGGTGTTTGTTCCGCGATGTAAAATCAGTGCTAACAGCATCACGCACAGTGTAAGAAGATGCTGGTTGTTTCTGCTCCCCGAGTAGAAGTTCTTACCATTGGCAAGTGAGAGCGAAGAAAAAACTCTGCACCGCTATGCGGAGTTGAGTTTTTCGGAACTCTGTGAGCTCTGCAGAGCGCGAAAAACTCTGCAAACTCCGCAAATGGCGCAGAGTTCACCACCCACACCTACTCTCAAGTAGCTGTGGATTTGCCCATGGTGTAAAGGAATAGTTTTCTGTGCCTGTCAAAGTAAGTTGGACCCATTCAAATATTTTGGATCTTTGGACCTACAAGTAGGAGTGGGTTTAACTTGCAGAACCACAGCAAACTTATGTGAAGTTATGCAAGTGGCATACCCTAAAATGTAGTTCAATTTTGTAGTTCTGAACACAAAATGGACCCTCACATCCAAAATGAATCCGAGGAAACATTTTGTGCTAAGCAACAGCGATAAATGGAATGGAACAGGATCAGTAACAGCCAGCAGTTACTCACGCTTGCTAGGTTTGTTGTTCCTGTGCTCCTGTGGTAGGATTTTTGCCCCAAATTAGTCTTAATTATGTGAGCAGGCATAATTGTGTAATTGTTTGCAATTTTGTATTGCAAGAGTAATGCGTAATCATCAAAATCACTTAGATTGCTCTGGTATAATTTAAAGGTCACCCAGGCTGACTTATAAATTAATGCTTGCACCTAAACCAGTTTTAGCAATAAGGGCCACATGTATCAAAATCACAGGGTTTGTGAGCACAACAGTGCCTATCATTATGAACAAAACCCCTTTTATGAGTTGGAAAATGTGTGTGACTTGTCAAAGGACTTTTGTGATTGTTTCAGAATTGCAAATAGGAGGGGTAGTGAAAGGGATTTCCCCGTGCCCCTTAGGATTCAGATAGGAATTGTTGGAAAGTGGATTATTAGTAGTGGCAGATATGCATTTACCTCTGGCAATGAGGTCACTAACCCAATATAAGGCTCAGTACAGATCTTAGAAAATCATTCCCATGCTCAACCCTAGGTAGCTTGACAATGAGCAGGCAGGCTTAACTTCTAAGACAGGTATGTAAAGCATTTAAAAACACTAATTCAGTAAATAATGATGACACAACACACAATAAAAATCCAACACCAATTTATAAAAATAGGAAATATAGTTATCTTTAAAATGACACCAAAATGAAAAAAACACCAATGTAGGGATTCAGAGATATGAATTTTTAAAGATTTAGCACATAGAAACCTATAGCGCCTACTGGGACACCTGGTCGCGCTAGACAGGGAGAAAGTCAAGGTTTCAGGCCAACCCATTGGAGCCCTGCACGGCTACCCCTTGCAGTAGGTCTTGGTCAAAGTTTTTACCTTTAGACTTGGAAACTTTTCTGGAATTTTTCTTCCCGGGGTCTATCGAAGCCAGACCTGCTTCAGTGAGGGTTTACCGTTTTTTCTTGCAACAGGCTCCCGGTCAAACTTATGGAAGTCAGACCTCTAGAGATTTCCAGCGGGACAAGGCAGGGATCCAGGCCGGCTCTCGGCTGAAGGTGGGTGGCTAGGCTCTTGCGGTTGTTCCAGGTCACCCTTTCTACTTTCTGACTTAGAAACTTTTATGAAGCTTGCTGCTCTTCACCAGGCTGGATTTGGTGAGGATTTCCGTCTTGGGTTTCAGCTTACTCCTCGTCAAATTCTGGAAGTTGGACCTCTGGAGCTTTTCAGCGGGATGAACCTGGTCGGCAGGCCAGTTCTCCGCTGAGGGTCGCCGTCTTGGTGGTCAGTTTGAGTCGGTCCACTTTCCAAAGTTGCTCCAAACTCCTGGAACTTCTTCCTGAAGTTCCTCAGAGGGTCCCAAAGTGTTCAAAACTTACTCCAAGGGTATGGAATCTCCAAGACGGTCCTGGAAAGTTTAAGACTTCAATTCCCACAATCAACTTGGATAAAACCCATACAAATCCACTGGTAGTACTCCAGGCTGAGGATTCTTGGTGATGATGTTCCAGGTGAGCTCTGTTAACCTGTAGCTTGCAGGGAGTCCACTCTTTAGTCCTTTTGAAGCAAGTTTGATCCACAGGGCTGTCGTTTCAGATTGTGCAGCAGGCACAGTCAGACAGAGTGCAGGGACTGGTTGGTGCAAATCAAACTTCTCAGCATAGACCCTACTTCTTCCTTAAATATCAAGCAGCCATTGTGAGAGGCTCTACCCCTCTCAGATATGTATTCCTGCTTCTCTGGGTCAAGCAGGAGGGCACTCCTTACCAATGAGGTGCAGGGCAACACCCCAGGGTATGACCACACCCCCCAAAGCGTGGCACTATTTTCTCCCAGAGAGCACCATTTCTTCAAAATTCATCATGGTTGATTTTCTAGCAGGGGGAAAACACCTCCAGGATGGTAAACCTCCATACTTTCTCCCCCTTGCATCTGCTCATTACTGACATCTAGCTGGGTTCAAAGAGTAGAGGTGTAAATGGCTTCTCCTGCCTGTCTCCTACTTCCATTGAAGAATATTGTTCATGACCCCTCCCCTGCTCTGGTTTTTCTATGTGTTTGTTTCTTAAGACAGTGGTCCCTAGACAAGTAGAATTAAGGAGCAACTAGTCAACATGTGCTATATAGGCACTATGTTCTTTGTCCAGCCGGACAGTATTTATTCAACAATAGATATTTTATTGAAGCAATAAATAACATATACAAGTAGGACGCAACCTGGATCCAACTCAAGAACATACATGGGCAACATAAATTAAATTAGTTAGGGGGGAAGAAGGGAGGGAAAATTCTGGCAAAAACATGAAGTCTGTTTTCAATATTACTTTCCAGACTTAAATCACAAGAGAGTACCATTGTAAATTGTCATCCAAAATCTAAAGAAACATATGGTACAAATGGTGTCGACGACGTTTCGATCCCTTTTGAGAAAATCATGGGATCATCCTCAGGACAGTAATAATAGACATGCCTGTGTGCAAACATTAAATTACATGTTTGTCTATTACCGTGGGCCGGTTTGAGAAAATGAAGCCGGGAGCCTGCTGGGGTAGCGGCTTCAGGGAGCAAGGGCGTCGCTAAGGGATACGAGCAGAACTTTTCCAGTAATGGTCATTGTTGTCTGCGAGACAATTCATCACAACGGTGGACTGAGTGAATACTCGAGTGAGGTCCAGGTACTGCGGCGCAGGCAGGGCACACATTGACCGATATATATCAATATACAGATCAATATACCCAAGGCCCCTACCGTATTGCCTTTGAATTCCCTTGTCTCCTTTGAAGAACTGGTATTTCTATGTAGTAGAACCCTGCCATCCCGGAAGAGCTTTCGAACCCAGGGGCTATTTATCACCTCAAAAGAGCCTGGCTAATCCACTCAACTCTGACCAATCAGGACAGACCGCTAGAAGCCTGAATTTTGGCTTACAGACAAGAAAGACTTATAACTTCTTGTCTGTGCAATTTAGGAGAAAGAGCCCAGGATCAGTCAGTGTCAGTTACCACCAGTACCAGTCAGCAAATAAGTTGGGTTTACGACTGCAATTGCTTTCACAAACCGCTGATGAGTTAACGACCCCTGAGTTGGGATGGTAACTAGTTTTCAATGGGGAACGTGTTCCTTTAGGAAACATTTGCCTTTGGGAATAATGTTGGCAACCTCAGGAGGAAGACGTTTTTTAAATGGAAAGCCTTTTTACAAAAGCAGCACTTATTCATTTAAGGAACATGGGCTGCTTTAAAAAAGAGTGATCCATTTTGAAATGCAGCCAGGTAATGAGTGAATTTTCTTTGCTGTTTGCTTGACTGCTGACCTCATAGTACATAATCTCTGCTAACTAGCCAGTAACCAGGTAAATATATTGACATTTCGTTGTTTCCTTGTTATGGGCATGGCTGCTGGCCAAACAGTGCAGAATCTCTATTGAAGTTTCCAGGTGAAGGATTGATAGGGGAGAGTGTACTTTACCGAAGGTCAGTGATTTCTAAATCTGCATCATGCAATAGGTGTACTGTCCTTACGTGTGCCATGGCACAACTTTAAACATGTGCGCTGGCAACAAATAGAGACAGTGCTTCCTATTGCAAGCAATCTGCTGCCCGCAGGGCTGTCGCAAACTCGCACCTGCCCGGGGGGTAGCACATTTGTAAAAAAAGGGCAGCAATGGCTTTAAGCAATCACTCCATCTGTTACTGTCCAGGCGGCACCCACACTTTAAAGGGAGGCAGACAGGAGAGACAAAGGGACAGACAAATGGAGACAGGCGGTGCTGTGAGGGTCCAGTGAGCCACCGTTTTAGTGCACACCTTCTAAAGGCGCACTGTCAGTGGGCCCCCTGAAGGGCTCTCTGCTTCTGAGTCCACATCCCTGATATAGTGCAGGAGCAGATGCAAAGTTTTTCCTTATTTTATTTATTTATTTTATTTTTAGAGTTTTCATATAGCGCTAGCTAGACCCGGAGGTATCAGAGCGCTTTACATAAGGAAACAGCGTGTTACCAGTTACAGAAATTTCACATTAATTACAAGAAAAATTACAAATTCAATACAGTTATTGGCCAGTCGAGTGTCAGGATTAAAAAGAACAGGGGGAGCTGGCAGTGAATTGGAAGGAGGTAGCAGCGGAGAAAAAGGCGAGAAATATGTCCGAAGTCAGGCTGGGTAGGTGACGGCCAAAGCGGTGTGCCAGGGCCAATCGCCCCTATAGCTGTCAGTGCAGCTCCACTGTGAATCGCCATGATTAAGCAAGCTATTGCCCAGAGTCACATGGTGCTGGGCTAATCTGCCGCCGGCCCCGGAGATTGAACCGTGATCCCCAGATTCCGGAGTCAGTCACCCTGGCCGTGGCGCCTCATCTCTCCCTGGTAATACTACAGTACCCCAGTGGAGCAGATAAATGGCTGCACATTCCCTGTGGTGCCCTCTTCTGTAAAACGTGCATGATTTTCACAGGAGGGGAGTTTATTATTAGGAAGCCTGGTGATTCACAAGAGACTAGTCGTCTGCTAGATACTGCTTAAATTTCTGAAGAAATGGAAAGTAGTGTTTGGTACACAGTCCGTTTGGAAGAAATCTTTCCCTCCAAACTGAAGCCTGCATCTCTAAACTTGCATAGCTCACATCATATCTCTATAGCAGGGTTATTTGTGTTTCTTTTCTTACAGCAATCTTATTCAATGTTTATTAACACCAAAATTCTGTCTTATTGTATCAGAACACTAAGAAAGCCTTAACATATCAATGGCTTAACACCGCGTGTAAATAATGCCCCTATTCATGCAGCACTTAGCGTGAAAGAGGCAGGCGATGGGTGTTGCAGTTGGTGTTCCGCCGCAACACCCATTGCTTTTTGACGCTGCCCCTTATTTACTAGACTGTTGCAAATATGGGGCAGCGCCCAAAAAAAACATCATATAAAACTTGGGGCCTTATTTATGAAAAGTGACGCATCGCTGTGTGAAAACAGCGGTGCATCACTTTTCACTGCGCACTCCTTGTGACACCAATGATGCGTCATATTTAATGTATGACGCATCATGTCGCAAGGAGTTACAGATACGTCAGTATTTCTGACGTATCTGTAAGTGCAAAAGTGACGCATTGCTGGAGTGTGTCACAAAAGTGACACAACTCCAGCAATGCGTCCTTTCACATGGGGAAAGCCCCATGTGAAAGGGCCTGCGTCAGTCTTACGCCTGCTGTGAGGCAGGCGCAAGATTTTGACGCAACAGCATCCTAAAAGTGACGCAGTGAAATCGCATAGATTTCACTGCGTCACTATTACGAGGCCTTTTGCGGGGGAACGCGCCCTCTGCATACATTAGACCTGACGCAGGTATAATGTGGCGCAGGGGTTTAAAAAGTGACGCATCTACCCAGATGCGTCACTTTTTAAATATGGCTCAACAAGGCGCATGTTTTATGCCGCCAATGCATCACAAAAAGTGACGCATCAGCAGCGCAAAACTGACGCAAGGCCTCATAAATGAGTCCCCTGGTCTTAAACTGGCTCAACGAGGAGAAATTATAAACTTCTCCTCGTTTTTGCTTTTTCTATGTGTGCTCCATTCTGCAGCACACTTGGAAAGAGCAAATTGCCAGTAGAGATTGTTTATGTGCAGGAAAGTGTTCCTTCTGCACATAAACAAAACATTAAATAGTGACGAGTTGCAACTTCTCTATGTGTTGTAGAGTGCAGCACACATAGAAGTTACAAATTGCCATTAGTGATTGTTTATGGTAGGAAGGGACACCTTCCTGCACAAGAACAATTAATCCCTGCAACGCAGGCACCCTCGTAGTGCAAGGGTGCCTGCGTTGGCACTAGGCATCTAAATTTAGTGCGAGCGCTAGGTGAAACCTAGTGGTGCGCCTTAATATTGTAAATACGGTGCATTCCTGCGTTTTCAGAGTGTCAGAGCGTGGCGTGACCAATTGTGGGGTAACAATGCGCTCTGTAATTTCTGTTGTAAATATGCCCCTTAGGGCCTTATTTCCCCCCTATTAAATTCCGGCAGGTTTAAGCTGTCAAAATTTACAGGAAGGTGCATAATTTATCGTGCCCATAGCTCTTTTCTCAGGTGTGATTGGAAATCTGACCCTTGCTCTAACAGGGAGCTTTACAGGGGCCACACTTCACCAGGCCACCTGTAATCAGGCCCACCTTAGTCACGTGGGCTCGGCTCTCTGCGTTCTTTTGTTCTTCCATCTCAGCTAGGATTGATCTCCCCCCGAAAGGGAAGTAAAAGTTTACACCGCTGTGACTTTGAAAAGAGCATCTGAGGCGCCAACAAGGTACAATATAGAACATTTCTGTCACTGAAGACTGACACATGACTCAGAAGGTACTACATTTTATGGCTTTTTTGAAACTTCTAACGTGGAAGCATTTCAATGACGCCTTCCCCCGACATTTTAAAAGCTTTGATTCAAAATGGCGAGGGTTTAGTCACTGCCACAATCAGGCCTAATCACCAGCGACACTTTGTCATGTGAAATGCAGCTATTTCTGTCCCCAGTCAGTGCTCAGATAGCTTTATTTCCTGACAAACACTGCTGCCTGTGTTAACAGTCGCCAGCTTCCAGCCTCCATTGGCTTGCCATTGTGCACATAAATTGATATATTTGCATTTGAAAACATTTGAGAGCTGCCATTTATCGCATTCAGACTGGTGCTGAATGGAGACAAGATGTGCACAGCAAACTGTTCTCTTGTGTGCGATAACGCGGCCCTTTCAGCTTCCAACCGTTTTTTCTGTAATCTTCTCTTTCCTCCTTTTCTCCCTCTGGTGGGACTTATTTGGTTAGAGCTGATTGAACCAGAGTTCTTTCTTATTTCAGGAGATACTGCATTTATTGTGCAAATCGTCTCGAGAAATCTCCCCAGAACAAACGCTGGTGTTCATCTGATGTTTTTTGTTATGCCCGGCACGATGCATGCCACTCGTCAGATGTGCTTGTATAATGCGAATTGCAAACACAGCGCAAAAATCGCTGCCGTTGCATGTGCAGATAGTGTGGTTGGAATGAATAAAGGTGACTTTGCAATTCTCACAGGGCTTTTGCAAATTGCAGCATTGAAATTGCACGTGCTTGCATGTTTCAAGGGACAAGGGTAGTGAATGAGTGTTAGGCCCTGGACTTTAAGTGGACCGGGTTTTGCCAGTGTCCTCACCTTCAGGCTAAAAAATGTCTTCTCTCTGCAGCAGTAGCACCCTGCAGTGCCTTTGATGTAAGTTTAGAGGGACTAGTTATTTCACAGTTTCATCATTTCCGAATTGAAGCATTTTCAATATTCTATACAACAAAGCCATAGTTGTTGCTTATTTATCTCATGAAATTAGTAACCTCTGGCAAAGACAATAGTCCTGGCTTGTAGTATGTGTAATGTTACTTGTTGTATTACTCATCTGCATGCAGTGGCAGAAGCAGCAAATTACCAGTCAGGCGGCACACTATGCTAAGCACATATTTTTACCTTACGTGTCTTAAGTCACTCCCTAATTACATAGCCCACACCCCCTTGAGAGAGCCCCCAGTTTTTCATCCCACTTAAATCCCTGGCTAGCTGGAATGGCATGGTGAGCAAAAAAACGATGGATTTAGACCCAGATCTCTGTACTTGGGTGAATGCATGACATTGTTCTGCATTCTGTCCATCAACTGTTGTTTTTGCATTTGTCGCCCCGAGTGGGACTGTAGTGTAGTTCCTATATTCCCAATAGGCTCTGCGCATTGTAGTAATATATCCCATAGATTAGATGTAGGACTAAGTTCAACTAGGTCTCTATCGAATATACTAGACTTAATTGTGTGTGCCAGCTAGCTCAGAGGTCACTAGGAACTTTCTCTAATTCACAAGAAGGGATTAGTCTCTGACAACCGCATAAACATGACAACTTTGCTTCCCCAAGATAAAACGTATCTTCAGAGTCGTGGAAACAATAGATAGATATTTCACTCAGTCAATCGTGCATGCTTCGTTTCACTAGAGGTGCAGAGAAAGTAGAAAGACGGGCGTTTGCAATAGAAAGGATTTATTGAACAGTCTTCTTTCTCAAGCATAAGAAATGAACTGCTACAATAGTGAAACTGTTTGTAAAATATAATGCATATAGTATAAATAGTAGAATAAAATACTACTGTAAGAGCATTGTATGGTTCCTAAACCATATACAAATAGATACATAAATAACAGAGGCTAAAAGTCCTCAACTGGTGCTTCGAAAAAACGCTTACCCCGGTGTACCTAACCTAAGCTTAATACGAGGGAGGAAGTAAGTGAGGTGTAGCATAAATGTAGTATTATTTTGCCAAGAATCTGCTCAAGATTTCTCTAAGGGTCTAATCAGCTCCGTACCTTAGTTTAGAATGGAGAAGGTCAGTCTCGGGACTCGATTACCCAACCACCTGTAAGGGTAGCTTGGAAACACTTGAGCTGGATTTCTCGGCAGGAGAAAAGACAGCGTCTCTCTCAGTGCGTCTGCTGGAGGGTGGGCTTACTTCGGCAATTGCTGTAGCAGGGCGCGTGGGGCCAGTAGATAGTCAAACTACTCCAAACCACCGTGTGTTTGCTTGGGCGAGTGTGGGCATATTTATACCTTGAAGGTGCCGAGTTTAACGTAAAGGGGGGAATAATAACGTCATTAAAGACTCTTGGCTCTTTGAAAACTCCATGAGTTCTTGGACAAGTCAGTTCTCGAGCAAGGGAAAGTCCCTAGCTGCTGAAGCCGAGTCTTTCAAGAAATAGTTGTAGATTTTCGGAACTAGAGTAAGTAGCCCTGCCGTATTTGGACTGCATGAGCCTAAATATGGTTATGATTTCTATGCCTATATAAGGATATGGTGATTTAAACCTATATAAGGGCATGAATCGGGAAACTTACAATAGGGTCCTAAAATGATACATAACACCCACTCCATGTTATTATGTTCATCTAAGTTCAAGCACTAAAACATCTAATCTAGAGCATGTGTTTACAACCCCCAAAAAATCATGTAAAATGCATTTGAAATGGTTGCACACGAAAAAAATGAGCATTTTGTATAGTACACATTTAAGGGAAATTACTTCATTGTAAGCATATGATATGATATTAGCAATGCTAACTAAATGAATCACGAAAATTACATTTATGAAATGGCTATTAGTTACAGAAGAAAAAGGTTGAGACCATCCCATAGCAGAATATACAAACTGTTTTGGTTTTTGGTAAGGTAAGGTAATATTTATTTGTATACGATTAATTAAAATCTTTACAAAAGTATAAAACACAGATAAAAACATTTAAACCACTGGGTAGTTAAGATTAAAAAGATCAAAGTTCACAATGGTCAGATCAAGGTTGTCCTCGGGTACTAATAAAAGAGCTTCAAATGGTATCAAGTCTGTTTCTTGTTAAGTCAAAGAACTTCACGACCTGGCAATTTTGGTTTGTGGATTTGGCTAATATTGTTTCTATGAAGTGTTCAAAGGAATTCTTGTTCTCTAAGAATAGTTCTACTTTAAGCAGATTACTTTTTGTGCCAAAGTTCATTTTGTTTTTTGAAAAAAGTCAAATAAATCTGTCGTGAAAATAGAGTCTCAAACTTGGTAGTTTTTGTTTTGAAAAAAGTGAAGGTTGAATTTCAGAGTTCGAAAGAACGCTGTGTACAAACTTTAAAAGTTATTCTTGGTGTCAGGAGAAAACATTAACATATCGATGCATCAAGCATCCATTCTGCAAATCTGAAATAGCAAAATATAACAAATCACTATTAAGAAATCGCAGAATGGGATGCACCATCAAAATTCCAAAATATTTGCGATTAGCATCCGCTCGCAATCGCCAAATGCGACTCCGCAGAAATCCCTCCAAAATCGCAGAGTTGGCTGTTCCCAACCTCTAATTGTGAAATCGCAAATACCGAAATCGCAAATAGCGATCTCGCACATAGCGAGATCGCAAAAACATGAAGTCATATTTGGAGCCCAATGATGACATCACTACCAGGAAGTAGCCTGCTCCATGCTTCATTCAGACCACAGGAGATACAGGAGGAGGCAGAGAACAAGCGCAAAATCAAGTTCAGTGAAAAAGAAACTTGAGTACCTGATTGAAGGAGTGAGCAGGGACCACGATCAACTGTTCGGGAAGCTGTCCCGGAAGGTGCCCGAGGCAACCAAGAGGCGCAACTGGGTGCACATCAAGGCAAAGGTGAACGCGGTGGGAGTCACCCACCGGACCATCGATGACTTAACCCATTCAGTGCTGATGACAAAGCCTTCTCGTCATGGGTGTTACCTGCGCTGTGCTTATGACGAGCGGGCTTTGTCATGAACAATGGTAATTTGCCATATTCAGCACCCAGCGGGAAAACCCCTAGCACCCAAGGTGTTAAAAAAGAGTTGGTACGACATCAGAGGCCGTGCCAAGGAGCGAACAGCTGAGAGACTGGGAGAGACAAGGACTACGGGAGGGGGACACTCCACAGTCCCTGAAAACACCTCCATGGAGGATCTAGTGGAGGACATCATACACCCTGAAGCCTGCGTGGGTGTTACCCAACTGGACACCTCCCGCACCACACACCAAACTCAAGGTAAGAGGCATGCTACTGTGACCCTGTACCCTAACAATGCCCATGCCCCCACTGCAATCCATATTTGTGAGCACAGTATTCCAGTCCCTGCTCCTCCCAAACGCCCAAATGCATTGTGGAACCTATAGTGTGTAAATGTGCCTTGATAGCCACACACAGCCAGAATAGTCAAGATACACAGACCCCTAAAGACCGCCAGGGAATGCAGACATTAACCAATAGCGAGCCTGCATACATGTTGCAACATCCCAGGTGCCTGAATCATACCAGTAATCATGCACTCATCCACATCTCAGGTGCTGCGGATACTGACCCGTCCGACAGTGACAACCTCCACATCGCGGAGACACCTGAAGAGACGGAGGGGGAGAGGCAGCCTGCACCGACACCCAGGGCCACCCCTGCAGCTACAGGCGGACCACAACATCATGTCTTGGCACATATGAAAGTGGAGCAGACCCCACCCCCACCCAGGAGGCGGACATGAATCACAGCAAGTGTGCAGGCCCACGCCAACAGCAGGTCAAGATAGCAGCGCTCCGTGCCCACCACAGCAGCCATGGAGCAACACGCACACAACGTGGGCCTGGGCATTGAGGCTCGGATGCTGCGTGTGCACCACAAATAGGCACAGCACATGGCAGCAATGCAGCTGCAGCTCTACAAAACAGCACACAACATCAGTCTCCTCACAGGGAGTGTGCAGGAACTGATCACGATGGTGAAGGAGAGCAACCAGCTGATGGTAGCAGATTGTGTGAGGGGTATGGATGCACTAGAAATAGTTCTGTGTGATATGCGCGCGGCGCCTGTGACCTTCAGCAGGATTCTCCCAGTGTGCCTGATGCACATGCGCAGGTCGTCCCCTTCCGACTCACTACCAGACACCTCAACAGGTATCCTCCGCTTGGTGGCAATATTGTGCTGCATGGCGCACACGGCCTTGATGCGGCAGCAGATCTCTGGCCGGTATTTGAGGGGCCTGCCAGTCTTGTGGAGGATGCGGAATCTACTCTTTAACATGCCAAATGTTTGCTCAATCACATTTCTTTTGTGTATATGCGCATCATTGTATCTCCTTTCCTGTGGTGTTGCTGGGTTGAGGTATGGGGTGAGGAGGTATTCACAGAGGATGTAGGCGCTGTCACCTGAAGGGAGGAGCAGAGGGTCAGTGCCTGTCATGCGCGGCAACATGGTCTTAACATACTGTATGTGGGCATGTGTACTTACCTAGGAGATGTCCCTCGCCAAATTCACCCCTGACCAAGCGGGTGTGTATGCCGCTGTGCGGAAAGATAAATGAATCATGCGTGGTCCCTGGGTATTGTGCCACAATGTCTGTAATGATGGTCTTCGCATTGCAGACCACCTGAATGTTGAGGGAGTGATATGACTTGCAGTTCTGGTACATGTATTCGGTCTCGGCGGGTGGACAGATGTGTATGTGGGTGCAGTCGATGCAGCCAATAACATGGGGAAAATAGGCGGTGTGATAGAAATCCTGTTTGGTTTGCATTAAGTCCTCTTGGGTTGTTGGGAAGGTGATGTGGTGATGGATCCAGCTCAGCATGGTGTCCAGGAAACTCTGTAGGCAGCGTGAAAGTGTACTCTGGGATACACCCGCTGCAACTGTAACTATCCCCTGGAAGCTGCGGGAGGCCAGGAGGAGCAGGCAGAACAGGACCTGGACATGGGTGGGCATTGCATTGGTCCTCCGTGTTGGGTGCTGCATCAGGGGCTCAAGGTTTCTGATGAGCTCCAGGATCATTGCCCCATTGAGCCTGTATTTGGAGTAGATCTCATCTTCAGTCTGTCCCAGTCGTGTAATCTGCAGCTGGAAGATGCGTTCATGGATCCTGCGTCTGTTCTGGGCTGCAGCCTGGAGCATCAGCTGCCTTGCCACGATGTATAGGGATCACTGAAATAATATCGACGGACACAATATCGACTTGCCAGAATATCGTGGACAAAATATCGACAGTCAAAATATCGAGTTTGTATCTACAAACAGGTAAGTACAAAAATATCGAGTACAAAATATCGTTAA
Organism: Lissotriton vulgaris; assembly: GCF_964263255.1. NCBI lineage: Eukaryota > Metazoa > Chordata > Amphibia > Caudata > Salamandridae > Lissotriton > Lissotriton vulgaris. The sequence continues at coordinate 103,594,864 of NC_141694.1, forward strand.
CAATAATATAGATGTAAAAAATATCGACTTTATTAAAAACAGTGTTAAATTAAATTAATATTAAATTTAAATTACTAAAATATACTTAAAACTACTTAAATTAAATTATAATAATTAAATAATAAATGAAAATAATAAAAACAATTTTTTACAATCTTATTAGTTGACCCTGAACCCTAAAAATACCCCTTTACCCAACAACCCAAAACTGACCCTGAACCCTAAAAATGCCCCTTTACCCAAAAACTGAAAACTGACCCTGAACCCTAAAAATACCCCTTTACCCAAAAACCCAAAACTGACCCTGAACCCTAAAAATGCCCCTTTACCCAAAAACCCCAAACTGACCCTGAACCCTAAAAATACCCCTTTACCCAAAAACCCAAAACTGACCCTGAACCCTAAAAATGCCCCTTTACCCAAAAACTGAAAACTGACCCTGAACCCTAAAAATACCCCTTTACCCAAGAACTGAAAACTGACCCTGAACCCTAAAAATACCCCTTTACCCATGAACTGAAAACTGACCCTGAACCCTAAAAATACCCCTTTACCGATGAACTGAAAACTGACCCTGAACCCTAAAAATACCCCTTTACCCATGAACTGAAAACTGACCCTGAACCCTAAAAATGCCCCTTTACCCAAAAACTGAAAACTGACCCTGAACCCCAAAAATACCCCTTTACCCTAAAACTGAAAACTGACCCTGAACCCTAAAAATGCTCCTTTACCCAAAATGTATCAATATTATTTAATTACCAATTAATTATTAATTAACAATAACAATAAAGTAAATATATTAGAACATTAGCTGTAATTATTTTAATAAATAATATTATTTTTTCCAAATTAATTACTTAAAAATAACACAAAATTAAATATATTAAAAATTTACTCTAATTAATGTAATTAACTAATTACAAATAATTAATTAACAATTAATTACTAATACAAAATATGTTCAAAATTATATTAATTAATTAACTAATTAATATTAATTAATTATCAATTAATTATTAATTAAAAATATTAACAAACATATATTAATTAATTAATTATTATTAAATTACTTCCCACCCTATTCCCCTATAAACCCACAACCCGCTACAGAATTACATTACGCAATTATTATAAAAACAAAATTCATTTAATAAAATATTTTATAACATTAATACACACTATTCACACATATTATTACATAAAAATACACTAAAAAATATTATATATTATTAAAAATTCGATATTTTTGCTATCTATATTTTATACAGTCAATATTACTTCACTTACCTGAAAAACGATATTTTTGTAGTCGATATTATGTCCAGTCGATATTTTGTCCAGTCTATATTTAAAACTCGATATTATGTCCAGTCGATATTTTGGAGTCGATATTTTGTCTGTACACCGATGTATAGACCTGCCATTGTGACTTTCCTCATGCTCCTAATGAGTCTCCTTAAGTGTGTTTGATTTAGCCAACACCTGTTTGTTATTTCCAACATTTTTTATTTTTTTTGCCACTTTGATTTCATGGTTACCACCTGGTTTAGCTTCTCCTTAAATTGCGACTTGTATTTTGCGAATTATGGTGTTTTTTCGCTATTTGCGATTGCTGGTGCATGTGGATAGCGATTTGTTTGCTAATTCGCTATTTGACTGCGAATACTCTATTAAATTCGCAGAATATTGGGAGAATCGCTTTTAAGGAATCGCAGTGGGGGTTTCTGCGGGTTTAGCGATTCTTTGTTTTGCGAATTCGCAAATTGTTGCTTTTCCACTTGATGCATTGCGAAAGTGGAATTTGCGATCGTAATCGCTGTTTCGCAGCCATTGCGATCGCAAATTTGCTTGATGCATCTATGCCTAAGTCATCAAGGCTGGCACAGAAATTGTCTACCACAGTAGATGAAAGTTCGACTACTTCATTAAGAAGGTCAATTGTGCACAGATGCGAAGCATCGCCGTCAGCCGCGTTAGCAATGTTCGTATAAGATGGTACCTGTGTGCCTGTTGGTCCACGTATCTCACCTCCAGTTGGATTTACTGGTGAGATCTCAATGAATGCTGTCATCAGGATTGGTAGCCGTTGGGGGCAACACAATACATGAGCCGTTACCAGACCCAGTAATGCGTCAGCATCTGTTGGCATAACTGATGGTATTGTTAGGCAGACATCTAACACGCATTCCTCTCCACAAAGCAGGCATCGTAGAACAGGTAAGATGCAATCTTGCCAGATTGGTCTGAATGAAAGGAACCATCTGGTATTCAGATCTCTCAAACGAGCCAAGCCAAGGATCTGTGTTATTCTCTCACGATACCTCATCGCCTGGAGCGCTTTTTCCATGCGGACTTGGGTATCGCTGGTGGGCAGATGTGCCATAACGGAGCAGGAGGAATAAAAATAAGATCCCTGCTACGAGTCACAAAATGAGAGGCAGAATGCCGAACACAGAGTGGACGAAGTTAGGAAAAATGTCCAGGACTGCTTCAAAGGGTGCTAACAGTCCCGAAATAATCGTCCTAAATACATGTGCAATACTGCTGGTATCCGACATGTTAAAGATACGACCGAACATTTCTGCGAAACGTATTGGGCAGTTTGTTAATAATAATGCATGTATCTCTGCAGAAGTCCTTTCAACTTGCAGATCATACGTCTCTCTGGACGAGGTCAGTGGCATAGTTTTTTGTAAAAGAATGGCTTTCATTCCGCTTAAAGTTTCAATTCGTATAGAAGAGATGTTCAGTGAAGGCCATAGTTGCAACTCCCCGTCTGTCTTGGTTTTATGAAACAATACTTGCATACAGCAAGTGATCCTGGATGACACAGTAATGAGATAGCTTATTCCTGGCGTCATTCCACAACAGCTATGATCATTTAACATAATATAGCTACCATTGGAAAGCTGCCTGAAAATTAGATCCATCACCCCTGTGGTCCAACCCTGCAGGTGGCAAGAAAGGTTAATGGAAGAACCTTCGCAGGCTTCATGTAAATTAATACCTTTGCACAATAGTTTACCGCTTAGTGAGTTTTCACAATTTTTACCACTAAGAAATACTTCCTTTCCCCCTCTCCAACATTTGTGTGTGTATAGTAAATCCCAGGTCAACTTAATGTATACTCTACCAAACCTTTCATACAGGCCTGCTGGTATGTGTTTTAAGCAATACTGAAACTGGAAAGTCGTCACTGGTATCGTGATGGTGCCATGTATTATCCATTCAACTGATGGTTTCTCAGAAACGGTCAATGGTAATCTCTCCAGCTTTTCAATGCTCAGCACTGTATAGTCTGCTCCCCTCTGTGCCAACGATATTTGTTTATCTGTAAGGTTAAATACAGTAAACAATGACGTAGTGTTGATTAGACGCCAAGGTACATAGCCTAAACAAAGGTTTTGCAACGTTCAGCCTAATAGCATTATAGAACGTAATTGAGACTGGCCATGTTGTAGCATTAGCAAGTTCTGTTCCATTATGTCTATGGCAGATGATACAATGCTGTCCAAAGAACATATTCTGGACGACAGAGTTGTTACCCATTGTCAACTACAGAGAGTGATTTCTCTGAATTAATACGATCAATTTCTCGTATTCTTTCTGCTGTTTCCATTTGCGTGACTTTCAAAGCTTCATTGTAAGCAGCGTATATACCGTCGAATATGAAACATTTATGACGTGGATTACGAGATCCAAGTAAGAATTCTCGTAAATCAACGCCATCTTTAAGCAAAGATAAGTGTTGTTTTATGTCTGGAAGTGTGAATCTCTGTAGCCACTCAAGGCATAGTTTTCCTACACTATAAGTTGTTATTATCCCTGGATGTTGTCTTTGGATATATCTTGGATCTGGCCGAGTTACTGTGAACCCTTGTGTCTTGTTCAGGAATCTATCTTGACAGTTATTCATGTATGTGGGCCAGATAAGCTATTCTTTCCATTCAATATAATTTATGTCTACCTCCTCATCTGAAGTAAAATTACTATCAGGTGTGGGTTTAGGTATGGACGGTTTATTTAAATCTTTTATCTTAGCAATGCCAAGACAAGATGTCTGTTGAACAGTGTCATTTAAAAACATAATTTGTTCTGGGATGATGCAGGCTCTGAACAATGCTTCTAAACCTTGTACCTGCCAGTCTTTTGTGCCCCAAACAGTTTTTGTCTCAATGTTTCAATGTTGTCTTTCCAAAAAACAAAGCCTAAGGTGGACAATTGAGCATAAAAGGCAGCAGAATAAATGTGTTTAGTATTTGTCAACATACTTTTCATGCCTGTCTTATTCACATTTTTAAAGTAAAAACTTTCTGGGTTTATAACATTAAAACCTGTGAAATGCAGAAATTTTCTAAGAAACGTTTTAGAACTACCTTTTGGAGGTGTTGGACAATGTTCCCATTGATTATAAGTTAAAACATTTTTAGGGTTTGCAGATTTATACAAGTAATTATGACCAAAATGATTACAACAATACATTTCTTCATAACTTGATGAACCTTCTAAGTGTTCATGTTTTGTAAATGTTGCTGACGTTTCTAAGTTTGCCATCATGTTATTAACAGTCTCAAAGTCCCAATCATCAGAAAATGTGCTTGGTGAGACGAAATCACTCAAGGAAACCTTAAATTGATGAGGAATCTTCAGCAGCTCAACAGGGCCTTAAATGTCATAATCAGTTGTATCCCAAACTATTCCACCAGGTAGAGGAACCGCTGTGATGTTCACTGATGACAGGTCTCGTTGTTCACGATGAGATGATTTGTGTGACTTCAGGAGCAAGTTGATGTTCTTACTTGCTGTGCCCATTTTAATGTGCTTTCCATCTATCAGCAGGAGATAAAGTACACCTAACACAATCCAAAGTTCAAACCAAGGTGAAACCAGATATGTATTTGTAAGCTCTTGACCAAGTTCCTTTACTTTTTCCTTAAAAGATTTGTTTGCTGGCGTAGTTTCACGTTCACTGGGATCTTCAGAAAAGTTATCGAAGTTGATAAAATAGCCAGAGGCAGTTCAGTCAATTGTTGGTATTGCATCCGGATTTTGGGGAATCGCTGGAGTTGCTTGTTCCCTTGACATGTTTGTATAGTCAGAAGCTACATCATTGTAGACAGGAGTTTCTTGACAAACTGTTTTTTGGGTTTCAAGAGGCACAAGATCCATGGCTTTGTTGCATAGTCCTTCTTCTCTCACTGCAGGTTTATCAAAGGTGATAAGTCTTTCAGTTTGAACCTCTTGGATAATAGCAAGATTTGGTCGTCTGCTACATCTTGGGAGTCTACTGGGCCTACTACTTATTATCGGCGACATGGTGTGGTTTTACCAGGTCAATTGACACAGACAGGTTCTCCTTTTTTCCATCAAGGGGCGGCAGTAGTACTGTTCTTGATCCATGGATTGCTAGTACAGGTACTGGTTTTCTGTAAGAAGGCCCAAATTCCTTCTTGTCCGCTATTTTCTCCCCGACCAAATCCCCAATCTTTGGAATCCAGGCAGGTCTTGCTGGGACAGGTGGTTTTTCTTCAGTGGTTGTTGGCTTTTCACTGGTATTGCTTAGACTTCTTCTTGTTTCATTTAAATCATGTAAAACAGCCAAACGATCTTTGATATCCAAGGGTTTTTGTTCCACCACTGAAGTGTGATGATCGAGGTCTTCAACCAACATTCTACTACCAAAAAGGATTTCATATGGAGTGATTCCACCCAGAGAATTTATTGGCAGGTTATTAAGAACATGTTGGACATTTATTAGATGTTTGACCCACCCATCTTTTGAACCTAATACCCTAGCTGTTATAGATTGCTTTATGTCACAGTTTTTTCTCTCCCCAACTGAATTTCCCTAAGGATGGAATGGACTCGAGAATCGCAATGCAACGCCCAAGCTGGCCATGCCCTCCTTGTATGCCCTAGAGCTAAACACAGGACCCTGGTCAGAATGTAGCATGCCGATTGCGTATGTGCCAATAAAGACTCACAAATCTTTCATAACAGTTCGGGCTTCAGCTGAGCACTGAGGCCACATCCAAATGAATCTCGAGCATGAATCCATGGCGACCATGATATATTTATAGTTGCCATCTCTTTGTAAGGGACCACAGTGGTCCAGGTAAACACACGCTAGTGGTTTATCTGAAATTAGAAGGGCCGTGTGCACCAGGCGTTTCACTGTTCAAACTTTCATTTTCTGGCAGATTTCACATTCCAAAACATAGTTTCTGGTTTGTTTCCTCATGCACGGCCACCAGTATCGCTGTTTTAAAAATGAAACTGTGGCGGAAACACCTGCATGTGCAGAGGCAAGCCCTTCATGTGCTGCTAGGATTAGTCCTAACCTCTGTTCCATGTTTGATATTACTCTATCCACCACTTCAGGGATTCGAGCAAAAGGAACATTATTTGCAACAGTTATATATGAGTACTTGAGTGGAAAGCCTTTTGGTAGTGTTTTACCACTGTCTTTTATTGAAGCAGTGACTGCTTGCATTATTTCGCTGTCTATTTTTGTTTTTGAACGAGTAATTGCAGCTATGGAAGCCGCTTGCACAGTTGCCTTTACAGCTTCATCAGCCAATGAATTCCCTTCAACGTGAACGCCATCACGCTGATGACTCAGTGTATAGATCATGTGAGTCTTCTGTAGTTCTTTCTATAAAAGAACTACTTGTTCCCAAAGCATTTCATGCTTGATTGTGTCACCTTTTGCGTCTTTAAAACCATTTTGAACCCAGGTCTGCAATTTTTCATTGTAAGACTGGACGCAGTAATACCAATCGCACACTATGAGTGTGGGGAATTTACGATCGGTATTTTCAAGCATCATCTTGAATGCCTGTAGTTCAGATCGCTAAGCTGTACAGTCTCCTAGTGACTGAGTTTTTTGTAACCATAGGTCTGTATTTACCATCCTGCCTGCGACCTTTAACTATCACGCACGCAGCACTGTAAGCTTGTTTACCCCCAATCGCGGGTTGTGCTGATCCGTCTGTATATATTATACAGCCGTAATGTTCTATTGGAGTATTTATGGGAAAAAAGGGTCTCTGTAAAAAGCACGACTGAGTTACTCTTGTATCTAGCGTTAAATTAGTCCATTACCAAACGTTGGGCACCATGTAGTGTACTTCCTATATTCCCAATAGGCTCTGTGCATTGGAATAATATATCCTATAGATTAGACGTAGGACTGAGGGTCGACTAGGTCTCTATCGAATATACTAGACTTAATTGTGTGTGCCAGCTATCGCAGAGGTCACTAGAAACTTTCTCGAATTCACAAGAAGGGATTAGTCTCTGACACCCGCATAAACATGACAACTTTGTTTTCCCAAGATAAAACTGATCATCAGAGTCGTGGAAAAAATAGATAGATATTTCACTCAGTCAATCGTGCATGCTTCGTTTCACTAGAGGTGCAGAGAAAGTAGAAAGACGGGCGTTTGCAATAGAAAGGATTTATTGAACAGTCTTCTTTCTCAAGCATAAGAAATGAACTGCTACAATAGTAAAACTGTTTGTAAAATATAATGTCTATAGTATAAATAACAGAATAAAATAATACTGTAAGAGCATTGTATGGTTCCTAAACCATATATAAATACATACATCAATAACAGAGGCTAAAAGTACTGAACTGGTGCTTCTAAAATACGCCTACCCGGGTGTACCTAATCTAAGCTTAGTATGAGGGAGGAAGTAAGTGAGGTGTAGGATAAATGTAGTATTCTTTTGCAAAGAATCTGCTCAAGATTTCTCTAAGGGTCTAACCAGCTCCGTACCTTAGTTTAGAATGGAGAAGGTCAGTCTCTGGACTCGATTTCCCAACAACCCGCAAGGGTAGCTTGGAAACACTGGAGTTGGATTTCTCGGAAGGAGAAAAGACAGCGTCTCTCTCAGTGCATTTGCTGGAGGGTCGGCATCCTTTGGCACTTGTTGTAGCAGGACGCGTCGGGCAAGTAGATAGTCGAACTGCTTCAAACCACTGTGTGTTTGCTTTGGCGAGTGGTGGCATATTTATACCTTGAAGGTGCCAAATTTGACGTAAAGGTGGACATAATAATGTCATTAAAGACGCTCGGTTCTTTGAAAACTCCATGAGTTCTTGGAAAAGTCAGTCCTCGAGCAAGGTAAAGTCCCTAGCTGCTGTAGCAGAGTTTTCCAAGAAATCGTTGCAGATTTTTGGAACTAGTGGAAGTAGCCCTGCTGTATTTGGACTGCATGAGCTCTGCCTAAATATGGTTATGATTTCTATGCCTATATAAGCATATGGTGATTTATACCTTTATAAGGACATGAATCAGGAAACTTACAATAGGGTCCTAAAATGATACATAACAGGACGGGTATGCTCAGACGTGAGTCCTGTGCTCTCCATGGCACTGGAAACAAGCTATCCAGGCTGATGAGGGCTGAACGCCCAAAACTGGTCCTAGGATGCATGTTTCCAGTCCAGGGAGGACCTGGCTTGGCAGTTCGGGCTGGACTGTTCCCATGGGGCACAGGGTGAAGTCTGATTTGAATATGGCTGGGTACAAACTGGAATGGCATGGTGAGCAAAACAACAATGGATTTAGGCCCAGATCTCTGTACTGGGGTGAATGCATGACATTGTTCTGCATTCTGTCCATCAACTGTTGTTTTTGCATTTGTCACCCCGAGTGGGACGGGTATGCTCAGACATGAGTCCTGTGCTCTCCATACCACTGGAATCAAGCTATCCTGGCTGATGAGGGCTGAAAGGCCGAAATTGGTCCTAGGATGTTTGTTTCCAGGTCAGGGAGGACCTGGCTGGGCAGTTCGGGCTGGACTGTTCCCATGGGGCACAGGGTCAAGACTGATTTGCATATGGCTGGGTTCAAACTGTAATGGCATGGTGAGCAAAAAAACTATGGATCTAGGCCCAAATCTCTGTACTGGGGTGAATGCATGACATAGTTCTGCATTCTGTCCATCAACTGTTTTTTTTTGCAGTTTCCGAAGATAGGCGGTATCCATTTCCAAAATGGAAGAAGTCAATGAGCATCACTTCTATTGTACTAGCGACAGCAGGTGGTGTTTGAGCTAAAATTATTGCAGAGGACGACCCCAGCGGGGTATCGAAGACCGGTGCCATAACCGACGCTGAGCCTCGAATAGAACCGGTTTTTGGCACCCAGAAGCGTCCCCACAGTGGGAAAGACACCCGCATCACATCCACTGCGGCCGCCAGGAAGGCGCCGGACCCCCCTGCCAATTGGGGCCCAGGTGTCTTACAAATCCCCCAATGAGGGGAAACCACGATGGGCGGGAAAGTGCAAGGGGGATATAAGCACTGCATCCCCAGGTAAGCTCCCATCTTTTTGGGGCGGGGGAGCAGCATCGGCACAACATTTTTTGTACCTGGTGAAGAAGCGAGCCCCATCCAGAGGAGAGGAACATCCCAGTAGCGGCACCACCTTCGAGCCAACGGCAGAACTGCACCCCAAAACCGGCGACCAGTCGCCCCACGAGGGGGAGCAGAGTCGTGACCTCCGTCAGCAGGAGGAAGGGATCCGGAGTGAAGGAAGGACGACCGGGTGCCTACCCTGGCCGCCAGCGTCACCGGGCCGGCCTGCTTCGAAGGCCGGCAAATACAGAGCGTAAGAAGGACGACCGGTTGCCTACCCTGGCCTCCAGTGCCACTGAACCAGCCTGCACCAAGGGCCGGCGAGTTCAGAATGAGGAAGGACAACCTGGTGCCTACCCCAGCCTCCAGCACCACCGGACCAGCCTGCTTTAAGGGCTGGTGACTCCAGAGCGGAAAAAGGACGACCTGGTGCCTACCATGGCCTCCAGCACCACCGGACCAGTCTGCACCGAGGGCCGGCGAGTCCAGGACAAGGAAGGATGACCGGGTGCCTACCCCAGCATCCAGCACTACTGGACCAAGCTGCAGGTGGTTGGAGGTGAGCACGGGAACTGGAGTCTGCCCAGAGCTGCCTGAGAATCACTGCAGGTGACCGGCAAGACAGAGGAGTGCGGGCAAAAGAGGGATACAGGCTGTTGGCGGCCTCAATTCACGGCGCGCCGCTGGCATCTTAAAAAAAAGAGACAGTTGTTAAGCGCCCTTAAAGGGACAGGTGCCTTAACAATAGATTACAGGCACATACACGTGGACTGCAGTTGAGGCAGTAGTAAGAGTACGCGCGAAGCCTCCTCATGCCTCATGCATGGCATAGCGGGCCACAGCACAACAATTTGGTGCATAAAAAACAGTGGCAGCAGCCCATCCCGGCAAGTGGGATTCCAAAGGACAGCATAACATGCTTTGGTGCAGAAGAGACGGTGGCAGCACCCCACCTCCCCATTTGCAGAACATGATAAGGGTGCATTGGTTGGCAGCAGCACCCCGGGACAGGACATCAACACCACTTGGTGCATATACTGGGTGGCAGCACCCCGTCTTGGACATTTCGGCCACAAAGAATGGCAAAAAGAAGGAATGCACGGTAACAGGAAGAACTCAGCGACCTGCTGAGAATGATCCGGGCGCATCAGAGATCCATAGCAGCGACTGGCTGCAGCCTGACTTGCTGGATGAGTCCGACGAGGGGACTAGCAACAAACAGCGGAATCACAGGCTGGCTCCAGGCAGGCTCCTGCCAAACTCGCGAAAGCAGCAGCTCCCAAGAAGGCTCCCCAGAGGAGGGCACAGCCACCAGTAGCCAACACGGTGGTGGCAGGACCGAGCAGGCGGACCATGGATACAGCAGCAAGTGGTGAGCATATCAGCGCGAGGTGTGGTTAACATCTGTGAACTGATCAGTCAATGGGAGAGATAGTATCAGGACATGTAAATAGCCCTATGAGTTTTTAAGGTCTAATTTAGGGGCGACTTAAAATTATTAAAAAGCAAGGTTCAGGCCTATCAAAAGGTTTACTTTGCCAGGTCGAAATGGCAGTTTAGAATTGCACTACAGACTGCAGTGGAAAGCCTCAGACATGTTTTAAAAGGCTACTTTAGTGGATGTCACAATGAATGCTGCTGCATACTAGTACCATTCAATTTACAGGCCCTGGGTATATGTAATACCATTTACCAGGGTTGTACAAGTAAATTTAATGTGCCAATCAGATGTAGGCCTAATACCATGTTTTAGGGAGCCAGCACAAGCACTTTAGCTGGGAAAAATGCACATATTATGAATGCCAACAAAAACAGGTTCAGCAACTTGAGGCAAAAAGCTGTCAGGTCCAAAAGTCACTTCCTTGAAATAGGCTTTGACTGCTCATCCTTACCTACCTTGAAATCAAGGGTACTGGGAAGGCCAGTTCTCCATCACGGACCAAGTATCCTTTTTGGTGGGAATAATTTGCACTTTCACCTTTGAGAATGCTTGTTTGTTTCTTGGACTGCAAGGACTGGAGAATGATGCCAGACATCAGTTGCTAAAGAACTATGCACAGTTAGCAGCCTTCCCATTATTTCAAGCAGAGTTGAACAAAATATAGATAGAGTTGCATAGCGTCATAAGAGTGATGGTGAGAAACCGAAGATGATAAACAAACTCTAAAAGAGAATCCAATTTATAGGAGGGATAAGTAGGAAGCTGCATAGAAATAAATTTGAATGAAACTATAATATGTTTATCATTTGTATAATGCAAATATGAAAAAGAACTAAAACTATGGGCACACTTGCAGATAGAGAGATGCCCATATGCCTACCAACCAACCAGACACTTAGAGGGTCGATTATGATGCGGTTTGAAAGGCCTCCTAACGGAATTTGCTCTGTCCGAATCAAATCAGGAACATGTCTTTTCCGACCGAATAGGAAAAGTTTCTAACTGATTACAATGTGAATTAGGCATTAGTAATTTCCTAATTTGAACCCGAAGGCATTCGGAATGACCAAGCCGTACGGAGCAGACTCGTATGACTCTACATGCCGCGTTTCAACATGACCGATCCCGATACTGGATTCGGACAGCCTTTCTGAATTGAGCCATCTGACTCAAATCAGTAGTGGGAATACGAATTTGAGGGCCTGCACCCAGAGCTTTTCCAATCAGGCCCGTGGGGGTACCATTGAGCCCCTCCTTACCAGCCATGCACTGTGTGGCAGGCACAAGGGGGGCCCGCCACAGGGTGCCAGATTTTCCCCAGCCACCCCTTTCTTCAATGGGAGCCTATGCAGTTAGCCGGAACATAGGTTCCGATTGAAGTCAAAGGGAGTCCGACCGAATAATATCTGGATGCATCCGGATGCAACGTAATCGGTCAGTCGGACTCTTCCAATCCGAGTCGGTCAGAAACCATTCCCAAACCGATTCATTCAGAAAGAATAGGTAAATAACAACGCGGTTGTTACATCGTCCGCTTTGTTACCACGCATTCATTACATCACCAGTCATTTCAACGACTTGCTCTAGATAGGGTGCTGGACTTAGGAATAGTATAAGTTACTATTCCTACTACAGTTAGCGCAACATCAAGGAAGGTGTTGGATTTAAAATGCAACACATTCCCTGGTGTTGCACACCACCTAGCGCAAGTCGTTGAAACGAATTGCGAAGTAATGCCATGCTTGATAACAACGCCGATGATGTAACGTCCGCGTTGTTATCAACCCGCATGGAATTACCAGTGTTGTAAATGCTGTCTCCCTTCTGAACCCCATAGTAATTGAGCCCATAGGCGCACAGTGAACATGCAAGCATAACTTTGTGCATATTACTAGTTCATCACACCTCGACACACTTTAGGCTCCTTTGAGACACCTGCCCTCTCTGCACCAAAGATTTACCTGTCTGAACATAGCATAGACCCCAAGGTGTTCAGCCTGAAGCCGACTACTTACATATTGTGGCTTCTTGAGCTATAATTCAAGTACATTTGAATTGAAGTAATTAAGCACAAAATGCATCCTTTACATCGAATCAATAAAAAGTAAGGCACGTAAACACTCAGCTGCAAATTAAAGCTGCGCTGAGTAGCTGCAGTTTCTATGCACCACATTGCATGCAGTATTACCCTCTTTTGCATGTTTTTCTCCTGCAGTTACAGTAGGAAGGTGTATTTGATGTCTCTTTCCAATTAACGGTATTGTTGAAACACCAGCAAATGCCATGTACACCACTGTTTGTGTCCAAGTACCTTAATGTTGTTAGAGTTTAGCACAAATAATCCATAGCACACATTTCAAATTCAAAATTATATATTGAAATTTGAAAAGGTTGCTATGTGGCATTACGATTTAAGTTAAGACTGTGTGAAATTCACATAATTTCCTTTGCAGAGATTATGCAAAATGGACAAAATTTTGACAAACTAAGGAGTAACTCTGGTCCGACATTTAGTGCAATTTGTTTGCGTGAAATGCTGATTGGATGCAAGGACAAAAAATAAAATACACACCAAAAAAATCACACGTGGCAGAAACAACAACTGCTGGAGTTGTGTTTGGTTTTGTTGGTCCTGCACACCCGCTGACAGAGTTTTACCAGACCGACATCTCAGTTACGCAACTTTCTGGCATAGTCTAACAAGTTTAATGTGAAATGCTGGAAATTACTCCAGATTACGCCAATGTGAATGAAATCTGGCCAGGCTTGATCCTGATTTCAGGGCACAGAAAGCACGCAAGACAAGGCAAGTTGTATGCAACACTGTGTCTAACTACTTGACAAGCTCACGAGCTCGGGGCCATATTTACAAGCCCCTATCACCACCATAACGTCACTTTCAGTGAAGCTGTGATGGCGATAGGGGCCTCGCCTCTTTATAAGGTAGCGTCAGGCCACTTAACAAGTCTTAACGCTGCCTTGTAAATAAGGCACCCTTTCACAGTGTATTTAGAGTGAAAAGGGAGGGCAATGGGTGTTCCACTGCACCACCCACTGATTTTGACATTGCCTCTTATATACAAGGGCAGTGTAAATTGGAGGCAGCAACAAAATTAAGACCAGGGAAAGGGAAAACCTGGTCTTAAACAGTCGAAACAAGGAAAATGCTTTATCTTGTCTTGTTTTTGCTGTTTTCATGTGTGCTGCCTTGTGCAACACACATAGAAACAGCAAATTGCCTATGATTGTTTATGTGCAGGAAGAAAATGCACTTTTGCAACTTTTATGTGTGTTGTATTAAGCAGCACACATAGAAGTTACAAAACGGCATTTAAAGATTGTTTATGTGCAGGAAGGGGTACCTTCCCGCACATAAACAATTATCCCCTCAACACAGGCACCCTTGCACTATGGTACTAGGGTGCCTGTGTTGGCGCTGGGCAGCTAAAGTTAGCACCAGCGCCGAGGGAAATGCAGGGCTGCACCATATTCTAGAGAATATGGTGCAGCCCCGCATTTCTGAAGGGGCGAAGCGTGTCGTTAGCCTTCTTGGCTTAACAACACGCTTTGCCACTTTATTGTAAATATGCCCCCTGGTGTCTTTCAGCACACTCACCACATGGACTCAACCACACAAAGACATGCATAAAAAAAAAACAAGGGAGCAGACCTGTTTATGCACCAACATCAGATGGACAGCCCCAAATAGATCAGGACAGCTCCAATGAATCCACAATTTTGGAAAACGCCGAAGACACAACTCTTTAGAGAACCCTACACAATGACCCAGTAACAGCCTACTACCATTCTCAGAAGCTGCCTAGGCCTTAAGTCCCTCGTTTTCTGTGCTATACAAAGGTCAAATATATGCATACACACATCCTCCAGGTGAACATAGATTAAAGGTGGTAAATATCGCACGAAAAGCAACATAATTACAAAAATCAGAAAGTAATTAAAAAAAATGTTTACTTCAGTTTATTTGGATCTGCGAGAAAAATAAACGTGAGAACCAGTTTGCTCTTTTGCCAGCTTCAGTTCCTTAAAATTCTCCTAATATTGATTTTTTCAGTTCTACAAGCACTGGCATTTCACAGTACATCAATATATATTTCCGTGTTTATTTAGTTTCCAACACACTCTTCAAGAATTGAACTTCAAGACTGAGCCAGGATAAAAAAAAATGTCACTGCTGATTTCTTTTCAATTTGTGCCTCAGCGGGTCTTAACCTTGCTGCAATCGATCAGTTTGATTCAGCGCAATGACAACAAGCCCTGACAGGACATGATGTAATACATGAAAGAGCTGGACTTGTTATTTGCAATAATTGTTTTTCTGTTTTCTTCAGTCAAAAATAAGCCACTGTGTTTAGTTGCCCTACTTAAAAAAAAACATTTGTGTTAGAACTTTGGAATGCTGTGAGCAGCACTTAAGAGTCAATGCCTCTAAATGCTGATATAAGCCTTCTGCTCCAACATTGCAATGTTTGTATTTTGGGGGGTTTTCTGTTTATTTTAGAACATCCACCCTCAGTGGGTATAGCCCTTTTTCATTAGGCCCCTGTCTGCAGCTCATGCCTGTAACTCAGTTTAGGTGCCTTTAACAGGCATTATAGCCCATTGTAGCAGCCTATGGTGCTTAATGGTAGGACCTGGTGCATATACATATATACCGTCTCCACGTATCTCACTGCTTTCTCTGTCCATACAGTTCTACTGATAAAACTATATAGCGCACAAACAATAATGTGTGGAATTCGCGTTTCAGCAAAAAGTTATCATTTGCACAGCAAGCAAAGGGCCTTTATTTGTTTAAATCCAATTAAATATTTCTTTCCATCACACTTTGAAATTTTAAAAAAATGTGCTTTATTTGTGCTGGTCTATTTTGAAAAAGTTGTATAATTAATTCAGAGATATTTAAAATTGTATCGTGTGTTAGAAAATGACAGACATGCTATAGGCTTTCCTTTCAGTCCCAGTAAGATTGTCAGATAGTTTACTTTACAAAATCCTTTCACTTTATACTCGGAGAAAGAAATGTTAAATCCAATTCCCAAGGTAAAACGATTAGCAGCACTGTGTCAGAAGATGGAGCCTGACATTTGACCTCTGTCTTTGAACACACCACAAATGTGGCAAGATCATAAGACAATTTAAGGGCATCATTCATACTCTGTCACCTTCTGGACCTATCATGGTTATCCTGGGTGTGCTGCTGCACCCCAGCTTCGTTACTTCTATCGCCTATGGGTGCTTGGTCTCCGTTTTCGTCAGGTGTACAGCAATGTATGCTGGTAATTACCCTAAAATGCACCCTTTCAAGTATAGGTACTAACCTGATTGAAAGCAACCTCTCTCATGACAGAAGGGAAAGCAAATTTCCTCTCCTAAAGCCTAATTGATAAGGGTCTCTCTCATTAACTATCTCAGCTACACAAACTTCCACACCACCGGAATTGGTACTTACTTCCTCTAGTCATAAGTCATATCATCTCAGAATAAAGTGTACAATACTTTGGAGGTGAGTTTGCTCTGTACATCCCCATTGATGGGATTATTGAAACACTTGTTTGAGAAATTGGGTTGTTGGTTAAGGGGTGGTGTGAGCCCTTCTCAAGCAACAGTTATAACTCCCGTCAGGGTGAACCACAAACAGTCAGTAAAATAACCTATACTTAACATTTTGGTTACTTGGCATAAAAGCAGTGAGGCTTAAAAGAGGCAATGTGGAAAGTATTTATGCAGCACATTAATAAAGTGAAAACGCAACACAAGAAACATTCCACAGCAATTAAAAAAAATAGAGTACATTTTGATAAATTATCACTTGGACCAAAGTTATGAATAGTTTAAGTTTAAAGTGAAAACTAGCGCCTAAAAGATCAAAGTACCAACCAAGGACATCTAGAATAATGAGACCAGGGCAAAGTCGAAAGTTATTGCCAACCAAAATGGAGTACACAAAGTGGTTTGAGCTTGAACCCCACTTATCTACAAGAAGAAATTTCAAGAACAATTGTCTCAGAAAGTAACATTCAGTGGGGAAGGCAGTGTCAGTGTAGGAGGAGTTTTCTTAGGGGAGCCACTGGCCGAAGTCGCATTGAAGAATCCTTCTTTTGGACTTTGTCTCTTTTTCAGAAGTAAAAAATCTTCAGCAGGATGAAGCTGCAGACTGTAGCCGATGAGAGCTCAACAAGGCCAGATACCCCTTCTGTGAGGAGCATTAGAACAAGCTTTACAGCTGAGAAGAAAGAAGTAGCAGGAGCTGCTGAGAAGTCACTTTGACCGGGGATGCACTTTGGACAGCGAGCAGGTAAGTCTCAGTATCCTCTCGGTGCTCAGAGCAATTTCTGACAGAACATTTTCTGAGTCCTACGTTTTGGCATTATAGTTAGGAATTAGCATTTAAAAAAACCTTAGAAGAGGCAAAAAGTTGAGGGGTGAACCTGACAAAAGGGCCAAGACCAACAAGGACATTAAAGTTGGTGTCAGATTTTACTCATAGAAAACCAGAGAAATTCAGCCATTATAGTTAGCTTTGTTAAAAATAAGTTGCGCCCGGCAATACACTGCTTATGAACTCACATATTACATCACTCATAACATGGTCAGTGATATCACTCATGACATCACTGATGACATCTCAAATGACATCACTAATGACATCAGTGATGATATTATTCACAGCATCTCTGACGCACACACTCACACCTCCATATAACTTTTCATACGACTCCAACTTCCACACTACCAATAGCAAACCCATTTACACACTCATACAAGTACTTACACAGCTACTCACTGATTCATAGATCAACACTCTCATCCACTCACTCACCCATACAGCCACGCATACACCCACTCACTCACTAATACACCCACTGGTGTATCTATTGATACACCCCTACATACACTCACACACTGAGTCAGACAGCCATATAATTACTCAATCATCTACTCACTCACCCATACAGTGAATCCCATAGCCACTCACCCATGCAGTTACACACACACACACACGCACACACACACACACACTCACTTACTCATACAGATATTAGTCCACTAGTGATGTTAAATATACAGGGCATGGGTACTTATATGTATGTTAAATATAACAATTAGGAGCATATCCAATTCGGACATGTTTTAGAGATCAGAGCAAATGCACTGGGGCCTGGTTAGCACATTCCTAGAGCACGTAGTAAAAGAAATACAGTAGTATCAGTCCAAAACAAGCATTTGCAATGCAACCGGTCTCGCATTTTCGAAAGTTAGAGCTATTAGTATTGTAAATACAATGTTTTTACTTTTTTTTTTTGATCTGCTGTACTAGGCAATGTATATCATGTACTGGCAGGGCTGAATATCCACTTCCTAGCCAAATAAGAGAACATTTAAGTAAGTTACTTAAGCATGATAAGGCAAACTAGCCAAAATTTAGCCAGAACAACGCACACACTGTTACATTACATCTCCGATGACTGCCGTGGGGGGGGGGGGGGGGTCATTTACACCATACACACAGCTACTACATGCTGTACTGTAAGAGTGAAGCTACCCATCCCATACTGCACTCCTCACATAGCATCCTCCTCGGAAGACACAGCAAATTTTTAAGGTGAATTTGGAATTGCATGATTAGTAAAAGGTCATCAACCCAACAACATGTGAATTTAGATTTGATTATATAAAAACATTTAATAGCACGGGCATTACTTGGCAGTTTCCATTGTGCTTGCAAAACAATCATCTGTGCCAACTGAGAGCTCCAGCCGCTCTGCGAGACTGAAGGTGGAAGGGGAGAGGCCAAGAAAAATGAGAATCCGGAGCTTGAGAGAGAGCAGAGACAGTTACCGGACGGATGCCTAAAATAAACAACAAGCCTGCGTCAGTGAGGAAAGATTCTACACAGGGCAAATGAAGCAGAGTAAACAAAACAAAGACACTTCTCACTAGAAAGCAGGCCAACAAAATACAAAGCTCCGTGAACGAGTAGCATTTACAAATCATGGAAGACTCGTGTGGCGAAGAACAGAGAAGTGGGAGGGAACCAAGCTGGTGATGGTTAGGGTGACCAGGTGCCCCGGATATGCCGGGACAGTCCTGGTTTTTCACCACCTGTCCCAGCAGATTTCTGGAAATTTAGCCCTTGTCCCGGTTTTTAGAAAGAGTCGACTGAAATGGTGTGAGGTGCCTTTTTTATGTTTTAGAAAGCAGGGATAGTTAGCAGCTGTTCTAAAAAAGCAATGTAGGGGGTGTGGCCACAGGAGCAATGGAGTGAGGCCAGCTTTTGGTGAGCTCCCTTTCCCCGGGGCCCGCTGCACAGCAAATAAAGCACACCGCAGCAGTGTGGGCAACCTGAAGTGCTCTTGGAGACTCCCGGAATATGTAGGGACATACCTGTATGCTGCACTTGCCCCGGCTGGTTGGAGTCCTGGTGACTAGCAGTGGAGAGCGGGAGTATTGAACTCCAACCACCATTTTGTGAACTCAGCCCAGAGTCAGTGATTCAGCCCGGAAGGGTGTCGGCAGCCTTACACGATCACAGAGAATATCGGGAACCAGCTGAAACTCCCCGGTGGCTGAATTGTACTACATACGGGGTGGCTGCCTTGATCTCGGAAAACGCTGGGGATTGGAGCCTGCGGTCCCAGGCCTGGTACCAACAGCGCGCCAGTCCCCTCCCCCATTGTAAAGTCACAAGAGGCTCAAATAAAAGCCTGCTGATGCCCCCAGGAGAACGAGTTGCAGCACCGTCTGGATGCCCCTCCTGAGCCTGAAAATACTACAGAGGTGATTGGTGCCTGCCATTCAAGATTGAATGTGGGCTGCATGCCGGTCCACTCCCCACCTCAAGTGACGTTACTGCATGGTGGCCCTGGGATAGACCTGCGTCTGTCTCCCTGGAGGGAATTGCCGGAGGCGCTGGGACCTGCCCCTGGGAACTACATGGGCACGACGGGCTGACACGGCTGGCTTTGAGCAGTGTCCATGGAGCCCTGGGGGCCGCCATTTTGAGACCGGTAGGCAACACCAATCATCCCTGGCACTGAATCCACTGGGAAGAACTCTGTGATTACCCATGCACAGGCACCAGTGGTGAGCCCATCCCCATCCGTGTTGTGCAGTCACAGTAATGAACTTGGGGAGCACATCATGAGTGTGTTCGCGCTTGCTCCCCTAGGAGTCCCCTGGTGGATGAGGATGCTGAGTGGTGCCACGGCCACCCCTGGAGGTGCTGGGGCAGGTAGTACTGCACTGAAGCCTCTTGTATCGAACTGGAGTGGGCCCTTATATCCCCGGTCGACGTCAGAGCACAGTTTTCACCTCAAATCGTTGTTGCATAGTAGACCCACCCATCGCATGTTCTACTGGACTAGACCTGGGGTGGACTGCAGGCCCCCTCTCCCTTGATACACAAAAGTTGGTCGGACGGGAGGTCTCGGAGGAAGGTTCGCCCTCCCCTGGCGAGCGGAGGTTGGGTCTCTGTGCTAAGCGGCTGCATGGAGAACCGGTCGTTGCACCACGCACTGGGGACACAAAGGCAAGAGTGCTACATAGGGAGCACTGGGATAACAGCCTGTTGACAGCGTGCTGAGTGGACGGAACTCAGCATAGCGGCGACTTCACCTGTGGGACCTCACGCATCAGTGGCTCAAGACTCTTGATATGCCACGTACCAAGACAAACAAAGAAAACCTGGTAACGTCATTGTGGCCATGCAGTCCTCGACTTCAACCCCGGCCCAGACGGGCGGAGAACCATAGACGCCAGTCACCCAAGCATATATGGAACGGTTCCTCAAATACGCACTGATATCTCCTCTCTGAAAGAGTAATTCAAGTCAGGACTTTGTGACATCTGGAGAGAGGTGACTGAGATTGGGGACCGGGTGGACAACCTAGAGCGGTCTGTGGATGCCAGATCAGAAGACCATGAAATGCTATTGTGGCGCATCAGTGCATTGGAGGATCAACACATTGAGCTTCAGACCAAGCATGAAGACCTTAAAAACGGGAGCTGCCGCAACATTATTCTCATTTGGGGCTCCTGGTTGGTGTGGAGGGTGCAGCTATAGTAACATTCACTGCAAAGCTCTTGCAAACGATCCGAGGAGATGAGGATGCCTCCCCGTCAGCCCTGGATACGGCTCACAGAGTCTCAGTGGGCATCGCTAGCAAAGGTAGAAGTTTGGTCATCCTCACTAGGGTGCATTTTATACCACAAAGGAAGCAATCCTGCAGGCGGCCCACAACAAGACAGAGATCAAATACCGGGGACACATGATCCAGCTCTATCAGGACCTCTCCACTGTCACTCTCAGTAAGTGGTGAGACTTCAAACCTGTTACAGACATGCTGTGAGTTCAGGGCATGTGCAACCAGTGGGGTCACCCTTTCATGGTCCTGTTTCAGTGGGAGGGCAGGGGCCACTCGCTCCACTCGCTGGCAGAGGCTAAAGCACTGCTGGGTCTGCCTGAGGAAGCTTCAACACATGACAACGCTTCCCATTTGGGTGCTTCGGGTCGGGACCTTAAACCCAGATGGGCCACTGTTCCTCCACTTCGCTCCAACGGACAACATGTAAGACTATAGTCCCAGGAAGCTAAAAAGGATGTGATTGGCAACCTGCGCAAGCTCAGCAGAGGCCCCTCCCCGACACACTCGACTGCTAACTCTGTCTGACGATGGGACACCATGGAGGTGACTATTTGCAGCATGCTTGGAACCTGTTGTGGCCGACTGAAAGAACTGAATGCAGGTAATGATAATCATGGGCCCTTGCTCCTGGACACATACTTATGGGTGGTGGGCCCTGGGGGGAATATGGGGCATGCCCTGAAAATATCCTGAAGCCCTAGCTATTACCTGGATGGCCCACCCAGCGGACTTTCCCTCTTGGGGGATGACTCCTCTAACGGGATTAGTGCACCTCAGTGCCAATCTCCGCAGACTGAGAGGAACTTGTTGGGCCATGTTGGCTCACTGTTGTTGTTTGGGTTCTTCTGGTTTCTCTTAAAGGCCGCTGTTAGACATTGCATCTTTAGCGTGGTTTCCCCTGTCTTTTTGGCCTCTACCTCCTGTATTTTTGATGGTGTACTGGATTTCTTTTCTGCTGGTTTAGATGCTTTGGACACTCTGCCACTGCTGATCAGTGTCAGAGTGTAAGTGCTTCCTGTGTAAATTGTTATTATGATTGGATATACATGATTGCCATATTTGTATCGCCAAGAAGTCTCTAGTAAAGTGCACTGGCTGTGCCAGGGCTGGTGATGACAAATGCTAGTAGTGGGCCTGCAGCACTGATTGTGCCACCCACAGGAGTACCCCCAAAATGGTGTCTCAGACCTGCCACCGCAGTGCCTGTGGGCAGTCTGTAAACTGCCATGTCCTCCTGGTCAGTGTCCCCACTGACCAGGCCTGACCCTTCCCTTTTTGTGCACATTGGTCACCCCTATGGAAGGCCCAAGGTACCCCCTTGGGCAGGGTGCAGTGTATGTGAAAGGTAGAACATGTACTTGTGCAGGTGACATGCTCTGGTAGTGAATTACAGCCATTTTCGATTTTCACTGCTGCAAGACTATCTTGCTCTATAGGCTATCATGGGGGATGCTGGCTACAGTGGCTACCAGCATATCTTCCCACAGGAACAAGATAGGCATGAAAGTCTAGTATCCCTGAACTCAGAATGTAATATCACACCTTTTAGGAAAGGTTGTTTTTAAATCCTGTGTTTGAGAACAGCACTTTTAGAAAGTTGCTGTTCTCTTGTCTACCCTTTCTGTGTGCCTTGGCCTGTTTGTGTATTAATTGTCTGGTTTGAGAGTGACAGGGGCTGGGGATTCTCCAGGAGGCTGGCTGAGTCAGCCCTAGGCTGAATGACTGCATTTGCGAGTTGAGTGGTGGGAGGAGATATCACCTGGGCCTGAATAGGGCTGTTCCTGCATTTCACAATGCTGGCTCCACCTCCTGCTGGGCGGCTGACGACCCTGCCCCTCACTCTGAAAGGAAAGGAGAAGCCAGGAAAACAAAGTGCTCAAATAACACCCAGAACTGGTTCAGTCCGGGCTCAGAGCCCTTCTGCACAATGGGAACAAAGACTCTAAGAGGTATGAGTATAGGACCCCTGACTACAGAAAATTAGATCATCCTGGAATCAAGAAGGAACCTCTGCCAAGGAGAAAGCTGAAACTGAAGAAGGAAGACTGTCCTGCTGTTGCTCTGCTGGGCTGACCTGCTGTTGCTTTGCTGCCAATGAGAGGGGAAGGACTTTGCTTTGTGCTGTGTCCCCTTGCTTGAAGGAATCTCCAAGGGCCTAAGAAGAGCTGGCTTCCTGTTTTGAAGTCCCAGGAACAAAAGGACTTCACCCCCAGCTTCCCCTGAACTCTACTGAGAGAGTTCTGTTCCTCCTGGAGTGCGTGGCCCATGTGTGGTGCCTCTGGAAGTTGTACCTGCGCTGCGAAGCTGGAAATCACGCTTTAAAGACTTTGCTACAGAAAAGTTATTGCATCGCTCACTGCGGAGCGCATCCCCAACAGTGCGAGGAAATTCCCACCGCTACGAAGGCCGAGATCGTCGCATCCTTCGTTTGCTGGACGCACCAGACCGGTGCGGGAAGACTAACATCGCTGTGAGTGTCGTCGCAGCACCTGTTGTCACTACGGAACCTACGCACCGGAATCCATACAAGTGGCCTTCATCCCCATACAGACCGGATTCGTCGCAACACGCCCGCTGCGGCAGCAGGGTTGTCGCTTCACCTCCCCAAGGTCTCAGGAGCAACGCATCACTTGTTTTCCACCGCACCAGCTTCTGCTTTTGGAACTTTGTCGCAACTAAAGGTACTGTTTGCTAAACGTGTCGCAACTGTGAACTTTTCACGCAACTGTGGATTATTTTATCGCAATCTAAAGGACTCTTTAGCAACCATATTCGTGAACTGTGTATGTTGGATTTTTGTCGTTTTGGTCTTGTGTAGTTTAGATAAAATATTTTATTTTTCTAAACTGTTGTGGAGTCAGTTTGTGGTGTTTTCACTGTGTTACTGTGAGTGTCGGTACAAATACTTTACACATTGCCTTCTGATTAGCCTTGACTGATCGTGCCAAGATACCTAGAGGGTGAGCAGGGGTTATCTCAGAGGGTTTCCTCCTTACCCTGGCTAGAAGCAAGGGTCCCTATTTGGACAGTGGTACCTACCTCTGCCAACTAGAGACCCCCAGTTCTAACATTGGTGGTCAGCGGTGGGAATTGAACTTGTATTTGTACTAGACCCACAGTGATTGGTGTGCATCACTAGTGATTGCAGACCACTATGCCACAGCATACTACTGCTTTTTTTGGTTCTATTTTTGAGTAACTCTTCAAAACATCATGTCTGTGAAAGGAAAAGAACTCAGAGGGGGGGCAGAAGTAGACTTGGAGCTCTGCATTGAGGATTTGTATTCTTACAAAGTTGAGCAGCTTAGGAAATTCTGCCACGAGTTTGAGTGCCATATAAAGAGCCGCTACAGGAAGGATGAGCTTCAGAGAATCTTGAAGGTCCATT
Source organism: Lissotriton vulgaris (assembly GCF_964263255.1). NCBI lineage: Eukaryota > Metazoa > Chordata > Amphibia > Caudata > Salamandridae > Lissotriton > Lissotriton vulgaris. Next base: position 103,619,232 of record NC_141694.1, read on the forward strand.
GGGAGGCACAAGAGGGAAATGATGCAAATACAGGGAATGGCTTTCAAATCACAGATCTGCCTGTAAGCAGAGTGGGCTCAAGGCCTTGCAGCAACCATTCCAGTAGGGGTTTCACTCAAGAAGAGTTAAAGGAGAACCAAAGAGTGAGAGAACATGACTTAGAAGTCCTGAAGTTGAAAATGAAGCATTTGGAAATGGAGAAAGAAAGGGCGGTGGGGGAAAATAAAAATGCCTGTGCCCTGGAGGAAAAGAAATTGCATTTGGTCATGAGTTGAGCATGAGAGAACTGGATCTTAAAGCCAAGGAGGTGGATGCCAGTTCAAATGGTGGCAGCGCACATCCAGTGCATGGAGGTAAAGTATATATTCCCAAGGATCTGGTACAGAATTACAATAGGAGTGAGGATATATATGCCTGGTTTACTTCTTATGAGATTGCATTGATAATGAATGGTGTGCCTGAACAGCATTGGGGGGCGGGCCTGTGGTAACATTTTGAGGCTTCTGGGAGGAGTGCTCTAGAGCCCTTAGAATAAGCAGATGCCATGACCTACCCCAAGATGAAGGAGGCCCTATGTCTCAGGTTTGGACTTACTCCAGAGCAGTACAGACTGTAGTTTAGAAACTCTAAGAAGAAAGAATCTGAGACTTGGATGGAGTGTGTGAATTTTTACTCATGTGCACTGGAAGGTTGGATGAAAGGCAGCAACGTAGCTTATCACAAGGGGTTGTTGCATTTAATTAGTTAGGAGCACTTGAGTAATCTTTGTGTTCCAGAGCTGAGCCAGCATCTTTTAGACAGCAAGCTGACAGACTCAATTGAACTTGCTAAGGAGGCGGACGGCTGGACCAGTACCAGGGTCCACAGAGGAATTGTGGGTACCACAGTCAAAGGTGGGCAGGGTCCCCAGCAGAAGAGTGGGGGGGACAAGGGTAACCAAAAGGAGTTCTCGCAAGCGGCCCCAAAATAGTTCCCAGGAGAAGGAATCCCAACCCCCAGACCTAGATAGCCATGGCCCCCTAGGGGCAGGCGGGACAACAGAGACCCCAGGGACAACAGAGGTCCCCCTACCTGCTTTCACTGCAATTAGATGGGACATGTTATCAACTGGTGCCCCAAGAGACCCCCAGCACCCACTGGTGCTCCAGCACCAGGGTTAGCAAGTGTAGTTTTGGGGGGGATTTGATTTCTAGTGGGGAGGAGGGGCTAGCAGTTATGTCCCTTGTCTCTGTAGGAGACCAAGAGATGGTCCAGGAAACCTTACTGCCCCTAAACACTAAGAAATATGGGCAGAAAGTGACCATCAATGGGGGGGAGATAGAGGCTCTGAGAGACACAGGAGCCAGCGTGCCATCCATGAGGTGTCAGTGGGTGTCTGAAGAGCAGAGTATCCCGAATGTACTCAGCCCCTAGTTGCAGCTGACAGTTCAGTGCACCTCTGCAAAGTGGCACGTGTTCCCTTTCAGTAGGGGGAGTCTCTGGTCTTTTGGAAGTTGTTGTCAGTGATGCCTTGCCTGTAGACTGTCTGCTAGGTAATGAACTGGAGGGTTCTCCATGAAAGGATGTAGAACACAGAACTCATTTGGAGATGTTGGGGTTGCCTGCGTGGATCTGTGGGACCATGCGTGCTATGGCAGCCAGTAGGGGTGATTCAGCAGAACTGGAGCCTGAAACAGTGGCCCGGAGACCTGCCTGGAGAGGAAGGGGCAGAGGGCGTGGGAAACCAGCCCCAGCCGTTCCCATGGTCCAGGAGGAAGCAGACCCTGAGGGGGATGCCCTGGAACCTACAGGGGAACAGGTGGCCAAACTGGGCGACCTACCTGAGCTGACCCATTGGCAGCAAGAAGATGGGCCCTCCAGGGAGGAATTCTGCAAGGAGCAGAAAGAGTGCCCTTCTCTCATTGGTATGCAGCAACAGGCTGCAGATCAGGCAGCAGGTGGAGCGGCCAGAGATCACTTCATCTACTGGGAAGATGACTTGTTATATAGCGAGCCTAAGTTTGCTGAGCCCAGTGCAGCCCGTGTGCTGGTGGTACCCGTGAGCTTCAGGAACTTCCTAATGGGTCTGGCTCATGACGTGCCTCTCGCAGGACATCTGGGGCAACACAAGACCCTAAACTGGCTTGTCACCCACTTCCACTGACCCTGGATGAGGAAGCACGTTGGTTCCTTTTGTAGGTCTTGCCAAACATGTCAAGCCAGTGGCAAGACTGAAGTGAAGTGCAAGGCACCCCTCCAACCCTTTCCTGTGGTGAGCACCCCTTTTGAGCGGGTGGGCATCGACATCATGGGGCCCCTGGACCCCAAGACAGCCTTAGGCAACAGGTTCATCCTGGTCTTGGTGGACCATGCCACCCGGTACCCGGAAGCAGTCCCTCTCAGGACAATCACAGCACCCGTAGTGGGCCGTGCATTGATGGGGATCTTTTCCCGTGTGGGGTTCCCCAGAGAGGTGGTCTCCGACCGGGGTACCAACTTCATCTCTAGGTACATGAAGTCTCTGTGGGAGGAGCTTGGGGTAACTTATAAGTTCACCACTCCTTACCACCCTCAAGGAAATGGGTTGGTTGAAAGGTTCAACCGCACCCTGAAAGGTATGATTATGGGCCTAGCAGAGCCCATGAGACAGAAGTGGGATGTCTTGTTACCATGTCTGTTGTTTGCCTACAGGGAGGTGCCTCAGAGGTCCTTAGGGTTCAGTCCCTTTGAACTCCTGTGTGGCCACCCTGTTAGAGGACCTCTCACACTGGTGAAGGAGGGGTGGGAGAAATACCATGGGAAAACCCCCCAGGATGTGTTCAGCTATGTGTTGGCCATCCGCAACCAGACACAACCCTTCAGGAAGCTCGCTCAGAAAAACCTGGAAGCTAGCCAGGAAGAAATGAAAAGATGGTACGACCAGAATACCACTCTGGTCGAATTTCAACCTGGACTGAACTTGTGGGTGATGGCACCAGTGGAGCCTTGTGCGCTCAAAGACAAGTGGACTGGGCCATATGAGGTGGTTGAGTGAAAGAGCGAAGTAACCTACCTGGTTAACTTGAAGACCCCCAGGCAACCCCTGAGAGTCTAGCCTGTGAAATGCCTCAAACCCCACTTTGAGAGTTCTGAAGTGACAATGCTCATGGCTACAGATGCTGGAGGGGAGAAGGATAGTGATCCTCTTCCTGACCTCCAGGCAGCTAAGGAGCAAGAAGGGTCAGTGGATGGTGTGGTCTTCTCGCCCACCCTGACCCCAGAACAGCAGAGGGACTGTCGCTAAGGGCTGGGTCAGTTTGCCTCCCTGTTCTCCCTGACCCCAGGTATCACCAATTGGTGCGTCCATGATGTGGACACTGGAGATTGTTTGCTTGTGAAAGTGAAATTTTACAGGGTAGCTGACATGGTCAGGGCCAGCATCAAGGAAGAGGTTTCCAAGATGTTTGCGCTAGGGGTGGTTGAGCCCTCCAGCAGCCCCTAGTCTAGCCCAGTGGTCTTAGTGCCAAAAGCTGCTGCGCCCGGTGCCACTTCCGAACTCAGGTTTACGTGGACTACCATGGGCTCAATGCGGTCACAAAGACTGACGCACACCCCATCCCCAGAGCTGATGAGCTTGTGGATCGGTTGAGAGCTGCCCAGTACCTCAGTGCATTTGATTTAACATCTGGGTACCGGCAGATTGCCTTAACTGAGGGGGCCAAGGAGAGGTCAGCATTCTCAACACCAGAGGAGCACTTCCAGTTCCGAATCATGCCCTCGGGTTGAAAAATGCCCCTGCCACCTTCCAGAGTACTGACCGGGCTGGAGGAATTCAGCGCCGCATACCTGGATGACATTGCTGTGTGCAGCTCCACATGGGAGGAACACTCGCAACACCTCTGTGAAGTGTTGAAGGCTCTGCAAAGGGCTGGCCTCACTATCAAGGCCAGCAAGTGTCAGATAGGGCAGGGATCTGTGGTGTATTTGGGACACCAGGTGTGGAGCGGCCAGGTGGCGCCCCTACAGGCAAAGTTTGATACCCTTTAGGCTTGGGAGCCCCCAAGACCCAGACAGAGGTGAGAGCCTTTTTAGGTTTCACCGGGTATTACAGACGGTTTGTCAAGGGATATGGCACCATAATTGCCCCCTTGACAGAGCTGACTTCCAAGAAGCAGCCCAGAAAAGTGAACTGGACCGAAGCCTGCCGGACTGCTTTTGATACCCTGAAGAATGCCATGTACACAGCACCGGTGCTCAAGGCACCTGATTTCTCCAATGAGTTCATCGTGCAGACAGATGCTTCAGAGCATGGTGTGGGAGCAGCACTCTCACAGACCACTGAGGAGGGCTAGGAACATTTCATTAGTAGGAGGCTACTCCCCAGGGAACAGAGGTGGAGTGCAATTTAAAGGGAAGCTTTTGCTGTGGTCTGGACCCTGAAAAATCTGAGGCCCTACCTGTTTGGGACTCACTTCCGTGTTCAGACAGACCACAGGCCCCTCAGATGGTTGATGCAGATGAGGGGTGAGAACCCAAAACTGTTGAGGTGGTCCATCTCCCTACAGGGAATGGACTTTACGGTGGAACACCGCCCTGGTACAGAACACGCCAACGCTAATGGTCTTTCCAGATTTTTCCACCTTAGTGAAGAGAACTCCCAAAAGGGTGGGCAGTTCCCCCCACTTTCAGCTGGAGGGGACACGTGTTAGACCTGGCATCTTTGGCGTGTTTTCCCCAGTCTTTTTGGCCTCTACCTCCTGTATTTTTGATGCTGTGCTGGATTTCGTTTTTACTGGTTTAGATGCTTTGGACACTCTGCCACTGCTGATCAGTGTCAGAGTGTAAGTGCTCCTTGTGTAAATTGTTATTATGATTGGATATACATGATTGGCATATTTGTATCACCAAGAAGTCCCTAGTAAAGTGCACTGGCCGTGCCAGGGCTGGTGATGACAAATGCTACTAGTGGGCCTGCAGCACTGATTGTGCCACCCACAGGAGTAGCCCCAAAATGGTGTCTCAGTCCTGCCACCTCAGTGCCTGTGTGCAGTCTGTGAACTGCCATGTCCTCCTGGTCAGTGTCCCCACTGACCAGGCCTAAACCTTCCCTTTTTGTGCACATTGGTCACCCCTATGGAAGGCCCAAGGTACCCCCTTGGGCAGGGTGCAGTGTATGTGAAAGGTAGAACATGTACGTGTGCAGGTGACATGCTCTGGTAGTGAATTACAGCCATTTTCGTTTTTCACTGCTGCAAGGCTATCTTGCACCATAGGCTATCATGAGGGATGCTGGCTACAGTGGCTACCAGCATATATTCCCACAGGAACAAGATAGGACATAAAATTATAGTATCCCTGAACTCAGAATTTAATAACACACCATTTAGGAAAGGTTGTTTTTAAATCCAGTGTCTGAGAACAGCACTTTTAGAAAGATGCACTTCTCTTGTCTGCCCTTTCTGTGTGTCTTGGCCTGTTTGTTATTGATTGTCTGGTTTGAGAGTGACAGGGGCTGAGGATTCCCCAGGAGGCTGGCTGAGTCAGCCCTAGGCTGAATGACTGCATTTGCAACTTGAGTGGTGGAAGGAGATAGCCCCTGGGCCTGAATAGGGCTGTGCCTGCCTTCCACAATGCCGGCTCCCCCTCCTGCTGGGTGGCTGATGACCCTGCCCCTCACTCTGAAAGGAAAGGAGAAGCCATGAAAACTAAGTGCTCAAGGAACACCCAGAACTGGTTCAGACCGGGCTCAGAGCCCTCCTGCACAAAGGGAACAAAGACTTTTAGGGGTATAAGTATAGGACCCCTGACTACCGAAAATTAGATCATCCTGGAATCAAGAAGGAACCTCTGCCAAGTAAAAAGCTGAAACTGAAGAAGGAAGACTGTCCTGCTGTTGCTCTGCTGGACTGACCTGCTGTTGCTTTGCTGCCAAGGAGACGGGAAGGACTTTGCGTTGTGCTGTGTTCCCTCGCTTGAAGGAATCTCTAAGGGCCTGAGAAGAGCTGGCTCCCTGTTTTGAAGTCCTAGGAACAAAAGGACTTCACCCCCAGCTTCCCCTGAGCTCTACTGAGAGAGTTCTGTCCCTCCTGGAGTGCGTGGCCCATGTGTGGTGCCTCTGGAAGTTGTACCTGTGCTGGGAAGCTGGAAATCACGCTTTAAAGACTTTGCTACAGAAAAGTTATTGCATCGCTCGCTGCGGAGCGCATCCCCGACAGTGAAAGGAAATTCCCGTCGCTACGAAGGCCGAGATCATCGCAGCGCCTGTTGCCGTGGCCGCTGCCAGAGCCGTCGCATCCTTCATTTGCGGGAAGACTAACATTGCTGCGAGTGTCGTTGCAGAGCCTGTCGTCGCTGGGTGAGATCACCGCACCGCTTGCTTGCAGATCACATCACGTCGCTGCGAACATCGTCGCAGAGCAATCGCATCGAGGAGCTGTGCGAGAGAGAGATTGCCCCTGGATAGCGCATCGTCGCCCTGGAGATCGTCACATCGTGCCTTTGCGAGAACAAACTTTCTACGGAACCTACGCACCGGAATCCATACAAGTGGCCTTCGTCCCCATACAGGCCGGATTCGTCACAACACGCCCGCTGCCGCAGCGGGTTGTCGCATCGCCTCCCCAAGGTCTCAGGAGCAACGCATTGCTTCTTTTCCACTGCACCAGCTTCTGCTTTTGGAACTTTCTTGCAACTAAAGGTACTGTTGGCTAAACGTGTCGCAACTGTGAGCTTTTCACGCAACTGTGGATTATTTGATAGCAACCTAAAGAACTCTTTTGCAACCATATTCTTGAACTTTGTATGTTGGATTTTTGTCGTTTTGATCTTGTGTAGTTTAGATTAAGTACCTTTATTTTTCTAAACTGTTGTGGAGTCAGTTTGTGGTGTTTTCACTGTGTTACTGTGAGTGTTGGTACAAATACGTCTGATTAGACTTGACTGCTCGTGCCAAGCTACCTAGAGGGTGAGCAGGGGTTATCCCAGAGGGTGTTCTCCTTACCCTGACGAGAAGCAAGGGTCTCTATTTGGACAGTGGTACCTACCTCTGCCAACCCCAGACCCCCAGTCCTAACAGCTGCCCTAGCTGTTATCTATGGGAGTACTGGTGGGTCACTTGCAGATATAGAATAGGGGGACACAGATAGCGGGACACCCTCTGTCCTGTACAAGTGGACTTCCCTGCAGATGGGGGTTGCCTGATCGAGGTTTTCCTGTCATGGATGCAGGGAGGGGGCCATCACAGGGTCTGAATGCAGGGAAGCCTGCTTAAATCTCATAATGGGCTAGATCTAGGAGAAGGGTCCCATACGACATTCGGAGATGCCTTTCTTAACCTCGCTTTTACCATGGGGGACATTAAGTTGCTTTCAATAAAGTTCCAGGGTCTCAACTGTCCGAACAAATGAAAACAAATATGGCGTTACATCCTTCACCATGATCTGGATGTCATAATGCTTCCCGAAACTCACCTAATGAAGGCAGACTTGCACCGCATGTCTCACCTGAAATATCCTCACCGACACTCGGCCTATACAACTTCTAACATTTTGCAGGTGGGTGTGCTGTGCAAGGTGAATTTTTATACTTCTGTCATTCGGGAGACCAGGGATAAGGAGGGACGGTACTTGCGCCTGCAGGTAACACAGGGAAAATCCCAGCTGACTCTGCTTAATGTTTACACCCAAAACACCACACAGGATGCAGACCTCAGACATGTTTTGTGCGAGCAGCTCACTGGAGTACGTGGGGACATCATAGTGTGTGGCAACTTTAACCTTGTTTGGGCCCCTTCCCTGGACAGAAGCAGCGTGACATTCCAAAATGCTGGGGCTATGTCGGCTCATCTTAAGACAGACATTGCGAGCCAGGGGCTGGTAAATGCATAGTGATACAAACATCCCGATGTTAGAGATTACTCCTTCTACTCACATGTCCACACCTCCTATTCCCGTATCAACTATGCCCTGGTCACCCCCTCGCTTCTTTAGTGCTCCTGTACAGCCGAACCTTCAGACATATCTATCTCTGATCATGCCCATCTTGAACTCACATGGGCAGACCGGACCTCTAGCCCGGTTAAAGCTCTCCAATGGCACATGACCTCGCATTTGTTGCATGATCCGGTGGATGTAGAGATATCCAGAAGGGAATCTCTGAATATGTTCAGCTTAACGCTTCCCCCGACATCTCCCCACACACAATATGGGATGGGTTTAAGGCTACGAAACGGGGCAAGATAACGTCCATTGCCATCACCAGGGGCATGGAGGCGAAATTAGTGGAAGAAAACTCATGGTGAAGATCAAACAGCTAGAGCGGGTGGACAAACAAGCCACAACTCGAGTGACCTTACGACAATTAGCTCTTTTGCGTGGCGAGTTGCGCACCCATCGCACAGGTAAAGCGGGGAAAGCTCTCCTGTCCATGCAGCAAAAATACTATGAGGTCAGGAATAAGATAGGCAGGATATTGGCCCTGCAGCTGAGAAAGCACCAGGCTAAGGTCCATATTGCTAAGATACAGATGGGTGAATAAACATGGGTAACAGCTAAACGGGACAAAGCTGAGGCCTTTTGCGAGTATAATCAAAGACTCTACTCTCGGGAAGACCCTTCTCCCACAAGGCTCCGCTCTTATCTTGCTGATTGTGAGTGGGACCATCTGTCCACCCAATATGCAACTCTCTTAGGCTCTCCTATCACGATAGAGGAGCTACGTGCTGATGCTCACTGCCTTCCCCTGGGTAATGCGCCCGGTCCAGATGGGCTCCATGTGCTCTTCTACAGTTTCTTTCTCCCTCAATTGCAAGAACACCTCCTGAGACTGTTAAACTCCTTCTCGGGAGAGAAGGGCCTTTTACCCACCGATGGCCGATATCTCCCTCCTGCCTAAGGCAGGAAAGGACCTGGTACAATGCTCTTCCTACCATCCCATTGCCCTGCTTAACACAACACAAAAAGTTTTACTAAAATAATAGCTATGCATCTCGACCCCTATCTTCAGGGCCTCATTGATCCCGACAAGGTAGGGCTTATCCGCCATAGAAAGGGTGCAATCAATGTCCGGCGTATAGCCCAACTAATCAAAAAGGCACGGCATCTGAATATCCCCACCTGCCTGCTCTCGCTCGATGCAGAGAAGGCATTTGATAAGATGGATTGGTCCTATCTCCGCGCTCTTCTGGATAAAATAGGTCTGGGACCTGAATTTATCTCAAAGGTTATGGCATTGTACGTGGCCCCGACTGCCTGTATTAGGGTGAATGGACGGACTATGCAGCCTATATCGGTTCATCGGGGTACATGACAGGAATGCCCTCTCGCCCCCGCTTTTTGCATTAGCGTTGAAGCATTTGGCCATAAAGGTGGGGAAAATGGAAGGGATAAGGTGCCTGTTATTCGGCGGTCAGACCCACAAAATCAATCTGTTCGTGTATGACCTCCTACACACTATGACGCAACCTGAATTCTCGCTCCCCTGTGTGGTTGAATGCTTGCGGGCCTTTGAAGACGTGTCTGGCTTCAAGATACATTTCTCTAAGTCCTCCATCCTCACATTAAAATCCCAGCCATAGAGGCTGGAATGCTGCAAGGCCTGAGTCCCTTTCAATCGGCTTCAGAGTCTATCAAGTATCTGGGACTTCGTATTACCCCTTCACTTGATGCCTGGTCTAGTACTAACTGGGTCATCCTTCGCCGCTCAGTGCTGGCCGACCTTCAAAGATGGAAGACACTCTCTATCTCTAGGCTGGGATGCATTAATATTATTAAAATTAAAATTTTGCAGCAGACCTTATACCTGTATCAAACCTTGCCAACATAGATCCTACAGGTGGACATTCAGCAGAGGGACTTGCGCGCCTTTGTATGGAATGGGAAACGACCTTGGATAGCGTACTCACTATTGATGCCCCTGAGGGACAGGGGAGGCCTAGCTTGCCCTAATTTGATAGAATATTACTAGGCGGCTCACCTAAGGTACATCTCTGAGTGGGAGGTGTGCGAAAGCGAAAAGCACTGGTTCCATATGGACCGTGCGGTGGCGTGCAGGCCATTGTGGGACCTTGCTTGGCTACCTAAACATGCCTGCTCTCGAAGTGCTTACGTCGCCACTCCCACCAAAACAGTACTGGACATCTGGGATAAAATAGCAGTTAAAAAGGTATTAACTGCGTTTCCGTCCCTGAATAAACCCATCGCACGCAACCCAGAATTTCGACCAGGTCTACCAGTGCACTAGTTCAGCAACTGGAGCGACGAGAACTGCCGGACGATTCATGACCTATTCGTCAGAGACGAAGTGAAGATGTTTGATGCCTGAAGGGCTGAATTCACGCTACCCTCTATGGCGCGACTGCAATACATGCAATTACGACACTAGCTCTCCACCTCTGGGCTCCTGAAGGTGGCAACACATCCCTTTACACTGTTCGAAAAACTGGTACTGGCCTTTGCAGGCACCAGTGGATTGATCTCTAAAACATATCAGGAACTGCAACACTCGACACCGGTTCGCACCCATAACTACCAGGCTGCTTGGCAGCAAGCAATCACAGAGGACATCTCCCCCAAACAGTGGGACACATTATGGCAGGTTATCCCCAAAACATATCATAGCCTTACCAGCTGTGAAACTGCATACAAATAGATTTTCCAATGGTATTACATGCCCTCTCGTCTGGTGGCTATGTACCGCACAACCTCCAATCTCTGCTGGTGCTGTGGAAAGGGTGAAGCCACACTATATCATATATAGTAGTCGTGTCCGGTTATAGCCACCTTGTGGAAAGAGGTTTTGGGCACATTAAGGGCATTGTGGGGTACCCGCTTCACCCCCTACAGAATGTGACTATCCTAGGCATACGACCCCCGAACTTGAAGGCAATAACCGGTGCAGCCATCTTCTTCTCGCAACTCATTGCCTGCACGTGGAAGCAAACTTCCCCCCCTCGGTAGCTCAATTTTTCGCTAAAGTGTGGCGGGCGGGCGAATCCTAATGCTCAAGGCGGGACCGCCGCTCATATAGCGGCCGGTCCGGTTTTGCACGAGGATGGCGGGCGGGCAAAAGTCCGCCCGCCATCCTTATGTGGGCCTTAATGTCTTTCTTTTTCCTCCTCTCTGAGCCACCCTGGCCTCCAGGAACCAATGCACACCCATATGATCGACACACCTGGACGCACATCCTAACACACAGGATGGGGATTATTGGGGAGCCGGCGCCTCATCAAGAGCAGAAGTTGAGAGGCAAGATAGCGCCCCGCCGCGCAAATACCAACATGGAGATGCCAGCCCCTTAAAACTATTACTGCAGTTTCTGACTTGGGCCCTCCTGTTCCACTTTGCTTGCTTTCCCTTTGAACCTTGTTAATGTTGTATGCAATGCTTTTGCTCATGTGGCCGCCCCGAAGTGGTTGTAGGTGACCCATTGTATATACTATGATAGTTAAATGAGTTGACCTCTGACTGTTTCTGAAGTTACACCATCATAGAACATGGTTATCATTCAGGAAAGATTCAGGAATTTCTCTGGAAGAGATGATGAACAGCATGCACATACTACCATTATTTCATTAATGTTTTAATTTTTTACTTTCATCTTTATTACTTTAAAAGTATTTGGACCCTAATGTGCTAAGCTCCGTCAAAAAACAGTCTTGGTAAATTGAACAGTTTTTAATGTGACATTTTTTGATGTGTCTCATCAGCTGCATTGCAACTTGTATTTAGGCAGGAGGACACCAAACGTGATGCCTAATTAACATAAATGGGGCACGAGGCATTTGGTGACACTCTTATTCATGGCAATAACACATGGACAGCGGAACACCATCTTTGCATTTGTACTACCTAAATGTCAATATTTCTTAAAAAAGAAGCTTAGGACACTTAAGGGGACAGGTACATCTTTTGAAAATAACTATTGAAACCAAGAGAAAAAATGAGAGACTATGAAATTGCAAGTAAACTGTCTGCTCCCCCTGTAGCTACTCATCATGAATCTTAAAGGTAAAGATGTCCCAGAGGGACACCTTGGAAAATCAGTTATCATTTCTATTTGGGATGTTGATGAGCGCGAGCGAGGAAAGCAACTCAGCGAAGCAGAGTTTTTGTAATGCGAACTGTGGCAAACTCTGCAAACTCCGCAAGCAGAGGGGAGTCCACCACCCTAGGTTAGTGAAAACACCACAAAAAGACTCCACAGCAGTTTAGAAACAACACAAGGAATATTTGACTGAGGAGAACAGGACTAAAACAACACAAATCCAATCAGTACTTCTTAAGTTATAGTTCCGTAAAGCAGGTATGCAAATTTAGTGCTTATTAAAATACGCACTACTCTTCACTTCACTACTTACAAAGGTCGCCATCAGGGGATCATTTATGTGTCTGCAACAGTGATGGTGCAAGGAAGCAGGTCTCCAAATCCCTGCAGGGCTACGTGGTGTTCATAACAATGAAAGCGGAACTCATTGCCTGCACGTGGAAGCAAACTTCCCCCCCTCGGTAGCTCAATTTTTCGCTAAAGTGTGGCACATTTTGGTGATGGAGCGAATCTCCCACAGCCTAGCGAACACTGAAAAGAAATTCCAGCGCATATGGCATCAGTTGATATACTATCTAATGTGCATTGAGTTCACATGCTTCAGTCCGCCAAAGCTCAGAGCACTTCAGCTTTTCCCAAGCGATTAATTTGAGTGCGCACCTGGCCTACAATACACACCTGGTTCACTGCCTCCACAGGACCCCCCACTGCCTTCCCGTGCACATTATCTCGAATGGGTCTGATGACCCGCACATTATGCCATATCACAGCCTGTTTAATTATGATGTTTTTGCATAGTTGACAAGCTTAGGGCCCATTATGATGTTGGGCGGATTGCCCCCGCCAGGCTGGCGGTAGTCACCGCCGGCTTGGCGGGGGCAATCTGCCCGACATCATCTCCAGAATTCCCCCCGCCATATTAGAATGGTGGGGGGGACCGCGGCGGATGGAAAGACCGTCCGCCGCTTTCCCGCCCCGGTCGCCTTGCGGCCGATGCGGAAAATTTTAATATGGTGGCGGTGTCTATGAGACACCGCCAGCCGTATTAGGATGCCCTTCCTGACATGCTTTTCTGCGGCGGCAATACCGCCACGGAAAGGCATGCGGAGACTCCCTGCGGGGGCCCGTTGCAGGCCCCCTGGGAGTCCGGGGATGCAGGGTGCACATGGGGGGTACCTATGGTACCCCCCGCATTTCAAAGTGCAATATGGCAGGCACCGCACAGTGCCTGTCATGTTGTGCTTTGAAATGCACAACATGCATTTTTACCATTGCGGCGGGCGGCGCTTTCTGCGCCGCCCGCCGCAATGGTAAAAATACAGGATACACCCGCCTGTGTGGCGGGCGAATCCTAATGCTCAAGGCGGGACCGCCGCTCATATAGCGGCCGGTCCGGTTTTGCACGAGGATGGCGGGCGGGCAAAAGTCCGCCCGCCATCCTTATGTGGGCCTTAATGTCTTTCTTTTTCCTCCTCTCTGAGCCACCCTGGCCTCCAGGAACCAATGCACACCCATATGATCGACACACCTGGACGCACATCCTAACACACAGGATGGGGATTATTGGGGAGCCGGCGCCTCATCAAGAGCAGAAGTTGAGAGGCAAGATAGCGCCCCGCCGCGCAAATACCAACATGGAGATGCCAGCCCCTTAAAACTATTACTGCAGTTTCTGACTTGGGCCCTCCTGTTCCACTTTGCTTGCTTTCCCTTTGAACCTTGTTAATGTTGTATGCAATGCTTTTGCTCATGTGGCCGCCCCGAAGTGGTTGTAGGTGACCCATTGTATATACTATGTAAGTTAAATGAGTTGACCTCTGACTGTTTCTGAAGTTACACCATCATAGAACATGGTTATCATTCAGGAAAGATTCAGGAATTTCTCTGGAAGAGATGATGAACAGCATGCACATACTACCATTATTTCATTAATGTTTTAATTTTTTACTTTCATCTTTATTACTTTAAAAGTATTTGGACCCTAATGTGCTAAGCTCCGTCAAAAAACAGTCTTGGTAAATTGAACAGTTTTTAATGTGACATTTTTTGATGTGTCTCATCAGCTGCATTGCAACTTGTATTTAGGCAGGAGGACACCAAACGTGATGCCTAATTAACATAAATGGGGCACGAGGCATTTGGTGACACTCTTATTCATGGCAATAACACATGGACAGCGGAACACCATCTTTGCATTTGTACTACCTAAATGTCAATATTTCTTAAAAAAGAAGCTTAGGACACTTAAGGGGACAGGTACATCTTTTGAAAATAACTATTGAAACCAAGAGAAAAAATGAGAGACTATGAAATTGCAAGTAAACTGTCTGCTCCCCCTGTAGCTACTCATCATGAATCTTAAAGGTAAAGATGTCCCAGAGGGACACCTTGGAAAATCAGTTATCATTTCTATTTGGGATGTCGCTAATTGATCAATGATTTGCCATTATGTTGGACCTAGCCATGCCTGCAGGGCCACCCCAAATGTTCCGCCTTCACTCCCTTTCTTTGCTAAGCCTGTTTTTGTTCGCTAAAAGGACTCTATGCACTTTACCACTGCTAAACAGTGCAAATCTGCTTATGCTCTAGACATAAAAAATGGCAAAAAGTGGACTACGCCCAACTGGCACATTTATTTGCTTGTATGTTTCTAGTAGATGGTGCTACATGTACCCAGGGCCTGTAAAATAAATACTACTAGTGGGCCTGTATTATTCATTGAGCCACTTACTAAAGTAGCCTTTTAAAAACATATCTCAGACCTGCCACTGCTGCCTTGCAAAAAAATGTTTTTGCCCATCCTAATCCTTCCTTTTTAATACTTATAAATTGCCCCTAAGGTAGACCGTACAGGCAGAGTGCGTTGTATTTAAGCAGTAGGACATGTGGGTTTACGTTTTACATGCCCTGACAGTGGAAAACTCCTAAAGTCATTTTGTTAGACCTATCTCTCCCATTAACTAATAATGGGTTACTGTGTGATATTTAATAAGTGATGACTTTAGATTGGGAGCAGATAGAGATTTGGTGTTACACTTAAAATAATTGTAATTTAAAGCCCACTTTATTAGTGAAGTCAGATTTTAAGTTACAATTCTGAAAATGCTACTTTTAGAAATTTGGTATTTTTTTGTTTCAGTGTCCTGGGTCTCATGACTGTGAATGGTGCTGCTGTTGGGATTGGGCCTGTGTTTTGCTTCCAGACAGTTACACTGTTAGAAATAGGGTTTCTAGTTGGGTATGGTATGCACTCTAGTCAGGGTAAGCTAGATATGCAAGAAAGAAAACCTGTAGCACAGGGCAGGCAGGCTTATCTCAAGAGACAATGTGTAAAGTATTTGTGCAGCACAATGATTATAGTTACCAGTGAAAACTAAGTCTGGGAAGAGTTTGGGGAGTTGTGCTATGCGGAACTCAGCAAAGTGCAAAAAAATCTCTGCCGCGCCACGCGGACCTCTGCGAGTGGCGGAGTGCATTAGATAAAATACCGTTCACATCGATTTTCAGTGCCGGGTGTTTGTCTGCACTGTGCAATCATCGCGAATGGCACCGTGCCCAGCGTATGCGGGCGCTGCTTCCTTTCTGCTGCTGGAGTAGATTTTATACTCGAGCTGCAGCTTGAACTGACGGTTTCTCAACACGAGGGGGTGCAAGCATATGCGACCACATTGAAAAATCTCACAGAGAGGTTGATTTTCCACACTTGCGCTCACTAACTTTACGTTGACGATCGCGAACAAGGAAAAATCTTGCCGGGGGTGGATTTTCCTTGCTTGCCAACTTGACGTTGATGAGCGCGAGCGAGGAAAGCAACTCAGCGAAGCAGAGTTTTTGTAATGCGAACTGTGGCAAACTCTGCAAACTCCGCAAGCAGAGGGGAGTCCACCACCCTAGGTTAGTGAAAACACCACAAAAAGACTCCACAGCAGTTTAGAAACAACACAAGGAATATTTGACTGAGGAGAACAGGACTAAAACAACACAAATCCAATCAGTACTTCTTAAGTTATAGTTCCGTAAAGCAGGTATGCAAATTTAGTGCTTATTAAAATACGCACTACTCTTCACTTCACTACTTACAAAGGTCGCCATCAGGGGATCATTTATGTGTCTGCAACAGTGATGGTGCAAGGAAGCAGGTCTCCAAATCCCTGCAGGGCTACGTGGTGTTCATAACAATGAAAGCGGGGTATACGACTGTGTTTAAGCAGAACCCAGGTTGCACATGATATGCTGATATGCCTCACACTTACTCGTACCTGGGTTTCGGCGGGAGTAGCGGGGGTGTCGGACTTCGCAATCGGGGCCAGCCACGCAGGGATCTCCCCACACTAGGAAATGGTCTGGCTGAAGTATTGCAAGGGTGGCAGGTCAGAGTGGACACAGGCACAGTGGCCTGAGTGGACCAATGGGACCCTTGATGTGGTGGTTTCGCTCTAGGCTAGTCCCGCTCTCCTGAGCGCAGTTTTGGCTGGCAGGAAGAGTGAGCGGCTATCACGAATGGGTAAACAGTCATAATATTGATTCCAAAATATAGAATGGACATAATATCGAAGTAATAATATAGAATGGACAAAATATCGAATGGACACAATATAGTGGTTAAAAACATCGAATTGAAGGTAAGTAATATTGATTGTCAAAATATCAAAGTCAAAATATCTAAGTATACAATAGAGGAATTAAATATATCAAATTTTTAATAATATCGAATTTAAGTGTTTTGTATGTTAGTATATGTGTGAAAAGTGTAAATTAATTTTTGTAATGTATGTTTAATTTATTTTAAGTGATTAGTTTTATGTTATTTAATTTTTGGTAATTTAATTCTGTAGCGGGGTATGTGTTTACAGGGGAAGAGAGTGGGAAGTAATTTAATTATATTAAATTAAATATTAATTTTTAGCAATTATAATTTATTTTTAATTAAATGTTGCTTTTTAGTTCTGTAGCGGCTTGTGGGTTTATAGGGTGGGAGTAATTTAATTGTAATTAAGTATATATATTTTTTATTTATTGGTATTGATTTTAAATGTATTGTTCATTAATTTTTAATTGGTAATTAGTTTCTATTAATTGGCAATTAATTTTTATTAATTTGTAATTATTTTGTATTAATTAAATATTTGATAATTATGATAATGTTATTAATGTATTTTCTGTAGCAGGTTGTGGGTTTATAGGGGAATAGGGTGAGAAGTAATGTAATTGTGACTAATTACATATTAAAAATACTTTTTGTGTATTGATAATTAATTTACTGTTAATTATTAATTGGTATTAATTTGTATTATTATTTCGTTTTTGATATTGAAAACGAATTAGTTGTTAAATAATTATGAATAGGTAATTAATTTTTAATAACTAATATGTATTTGTATTTCAAATTAATTATTACATAATATTACATTGGTTATTAATTTCAATTAATGTTTTATTGGTATTGATATTTAATTTATCTATAATAATAAAGTAAATCATTACTTCCCCTACTGTTAAACTCACTGGAGTGGGAATAGTAATGTTTACCCCATGCTATCTAACGCTTTCCCTACTGTTGCACTCTCTGGAGTGGGAATAGTAATTTTTACACCTACGCTATCCAACGCTTTCCCTACTGTTGCACTCTCTGGAGTGGGAATAGTAATTTTTACCCTCCCGCTATCCAATGCTTTCTCTACTGTTGCACTCACTGAAGTGGGAATTGTATTTTTACCCCTACGCTACCCAACGCTTTCCCTACTGTTGCACTCTCTGGAGTGGGAATAGTAATTTTTACCCTCCCGCTATCCAACGCATTCCCTACTGTTGCATTCTCTAGAGTGGGAATAGGTATTTTTACCCTCCCGCTATCCAACGTTTTCCCTACTCTTGCACTCTCTGGAGTGGGAATAGTAATTTTTACCCTTACACTGAGTGAAGACCGCATGCCTTTCCGTGGCGGCATCCTCGCCGTGGAAAGGCACCTACAGACGCCTATCATATATTCCTATATACCGCCACCATAATATTCCTTTTCCGCCCCGCCGCAAGGCGACCGGGGCGGAAAAGCGGCGGACAGGCTTTCCGTCCGCTGAGGCCCCCCCGCCATACTAATATGGCGGGGGGAAAACAAGTGTGGATGTCGGGTGGATTGCCCCCGCCAGGCTGGCAGTGGCTACCGCCAGCCTGGTGGGGGCAATCCGCCCGACATCATAATGGGCCCCTATATTTTTGATTCAATATTTTTGTACTTACCTGTTTGTAGATAGGAATTCGATATTTTTGCATTCTATATTTTGGCGATGATATTTTGGAAAGTCTATATTTTGTCATTCTATATTATTTCAGTGATCCCACGAATGATGTAGCAGAGGAAGTTCCTGGTAGTGAAGGTGACGCTGGGGTCCGCGCTCCCGGGTTTTCCTCAGCGCTGCAGCGTCAGCTCCAGCAAAGAGCGGTGATATTGATTTGCATAGGGTGCAGTTCATTGCAACAAACACTGGGCCTACTTAGAGTGAGTAGTGCCCACTCCAGTTAACACAAGGGAGCATATTATCAAGACAGGCGATAAAATGATTTCATTTTATCGGCAGTAAACTGCCACTAAAATGGCGATAATGGGCTTGATAATATGCTCTATGGAATTCCAATTGAAGCCCATGTTAGATGTCTTTCACGTTTAACATGGGCTTCAATTGGATTTCCATAGAGCATATTATCAAGCCCATATCGCAGTTTTAGCGGCAGTTTTCTGCCGCTAAAACGGCGATAATTATATCGCCTCTCTTGATAATATGCCCCCAAGTCTTTAATGGCCCTGAGACTTTGACAACAGGGGGCAAGTCAGCCAGCCCTTGGTGTTCTTGGGTGAAAGAGGTTGTAGAGGGAAATTTCAATTCTTACTCATTGCAGAGGTAGCAGGCAGCAGGCCAATAGAGCAGAGCAAGTTGCAAGGTGGCAGCCCCTCCTGGCATCATAGCTATCAGCTGGCAGCGGGCAAACACAGCAAAGCAAGTGGCAGTCCCTCCTGGCGGCACAGATCCTCTCAGTTGCAGAGGACCCCAAAGTAAACTGACTTAGGGGTGTCAGGGGTCCAGTACTTATATCAAAATGTGTGTTTGAAGTAGGGGGGGACATCAAAGAGACCTTTGAATCTCACAAGGTCCCTGCCCTTCCTTCCCTGGGAAGCATTCACCTCTTTGTGTGTGGACAGACACAGCCCTATTCAGGTGTAAGTGTATCTTATCTTATCTTAATAGGAATTTATAAAGCGCATGTTCACCCAGAGGTTTCATGGCACTGATCAGGCAGGAGTCACACCAAGGGAAGTCACCCGACAGCTTGTTCGTATAACCAAGTTTTAAGCATTCTTCTAAGTGTAAGCTTCTTGCTCCCAATCTACCTCAAGAAGGCCCATCATCCTGCTGATGGGCCATCAGAATGCAAATGTCACATACTCCAGCTCCCTTTGTGTGAATGTCTAGAGTGAATGCACAAAGCCCAGCTGTCATCCTGACCCAGAGGTGTATTCAGAAACAGGCAGAGGCACAGGATGGTTACAGTAAGAAAATCCCAACTTTCTAAAAGTGTGAAGTAACACAGCTGTATTGCACTCAAATATGATAGTAGTCTACTACACCAAGTGCAGTGGCTCTACCTGGCCACTAATTCTGAAAGAACCTAAAAACTAGGGCAATCTGTCCTAGACAGAAACTGCACTACCATGGATCACTTCATCCGGAATGAAACTATTTTTTCTTAATTTGCTGAATAAATAAAGACCCACATTCATAAAGTTATTACATGATACAATGAATTGAAAACCAATTCAACATACATGTTAAATCAAGAAATTAATTGCAAAAACAAATTTTCCAACGTGGTACATTGCTTCTTTGTATTCGAAGAATGCTGTTTTTGAACTTCTAAATTCCGTGTAGCGTGAGTTACAAGCTTGATGTTAACAAATCCCAATGCATTTTGGGTGCTACATGCACCCTTCTTCAGGGGAAATCTACAAGAACATATAGCAAAAATCATCTATGTGTATTGCATGTCATACAGGGAATTTGTAATGATGCTAAAGCCTAAAATTAACCGGGAGAATTTGCAATACACGACCATGAAAAAACTCAATTGTTTAAAATATCAAGTGGCATCCGTGACTAAGATGTATGGTGGTCGAAAGTGAAACAACGGCTGTGCAGATTGTGAACCGTGACACTTATTCAGTGAGGAGACTGGGATCCAGCTGCAAGGTGCTCTGTGGAAGTGACGCCGGACAACGTGTGACAATGGGCGAGTGCTCTTAGCATGCATACCCGCTCCAAATTGTTAGAACATATTCATGTAAAAAATACCTCAATTGTAGGACCGGTGGTAACCCTTGTACTTGTGTGCCTAGAGAATACTTTGTAACACAAGAGTGAAGGGCTGTAAGAGACCAAGACAAATGTGACATGCCATTCACCAATTTACAAGATAATCGTGACTACTATCACCTCTGAGGAGAGAGTTCCAATGTAAAAACGAGAAACCACAGAATTAACTGGATCTTGCGTAGTGACACGGTGTCCCAGTAAATGCGTTTAATTTCCACTGAAAAATATAAGTGGAAATCCAATGTGTAAAAAGTAAATGTACACAATGCGGTAAACAGTGTCGACAGTCAGAAAACTGCAGCTCACCTCAATTCCAATGAGATGTCGCCTACTCGCTGTGAATGAAGTACTCACACGGCGCTGGACCGTCTGTGTGCAAAGACAGAATGCTAAATCAGTATGGAGCCACTCCATAACAGCGCGATAAAGTTTAAATGTGAAAAAAACGGCCGTGAATTTACTTAATAGAAGGAAAACGCTGTCAAGATGGTTTCATTAGCTATATCCAAGTTGCAGCATATAAGTGACTCTGTGGAAAAGCAATCCAGCGTGTGGCGTGGAGACAAACCTAGTCAAACGCGGACTGTGCAGCCTGGGCCCATGCACGGCCGCCATCTTATAGTGGTGTTCGTTATTAAACTGAGGTTCATTCAAAAAAGAACAAATAACCATAGACGGTAACTAATATGTGCAAATCTGTGTACTGCCCGTGAACGAATATGCAAGTGTTCAAAAAACCAGCAGTTAGTCATCAAAAACCTGAAATGAAACCACAAAGTATCTATGTACCGCTTGCGGAATTTAAAACCGTTAGGTGAAACCATGCAACGAGAGTTAGAAACATGTTAATTCTGCCAATGCCAGCTACTAATAAAGTGTAAACTCCAAAAGAAGCAATGTTGCCTGGAGCTTTGTTAATGGTTCTGTTTAGTCTAAATCACAGTAACGCGCCAAAGTCTCACTGCATGGACGCGTAATGTATGATTATCAAAAAGTAAAGGCACACAAACCGAATGCAATCAACGTGATATTTTCCAATGCTCATGATCAAGAAAAAAACAGTAGATCTGCTACCATGGTGAAACAGGATAATGGGCTATACAAAAGAATCAAATAATAATAACAATCAATCGCATTAACGGTGTAACATGACATTGTGTAATAATCCTGCTGTAGGATCCTGTCTAAACCAAAAATGACAGTTAGTAGACTTCATTGCATAAAGTATATTCATAACATAATCAAATTAGCAATCATCATAAACACCAAAGTAATAACAGTAGACTTAGCACCGGTGGGATCTACTAAACAATTGTCATAAACACCATCATGTCTCGTCATTGTATCAAACATAACATTGTGGAGATGCAAGACTTGTCCTTCTGATGATGACAATCTAGACCATTGTTCTACTGCGAGTGACAACTTTGCGGAACAACATTGATGCAAAATAACAGAATGAAAACAAAATGTGAACATAGTGAACTTTGCGTGAGTACAAAATAATGTGCCCAAATGCAATACAAAAATGTGTATTGTGCCTCCTGGATCCATATATAAGCTCCCCCAAACGTCATGTGTCCACATAGTATCCTGATCTCCCACCCTGGTGTGTGAGGACATGATCTAAGGATGCTTACAGTTTTATCTACATGCCTAATTTTAAAAATGTTCAACCTAAATGTCACGTGTAAGTGCAGCACCGAGCAGCCCTTCATAGGAAACATGATAATTCCAATTTGTCGTTAAGCCCATGCGGAATTCACGTGTTCAGGTGTTTGATCCAAACTGTTTCTCTCTGTGTAATGAATCTTGACATGTCTCTGTCATTTCTCTGGGGTACTACCTCAAGAATGGTAAATCGTATTTGTGTGATTTTCCTCCACCCAATGTGTGGCTAACGGCGAGTGGAATGTGCGTGTTCTGATTCTGCTTTCATGTTCAATTATCCTTGTTCTCAGTGCCCTTTCAGTTTTCCCTACATAATGGAGTGAGCAGGGACAACGAATCATGTAAATGACATGTTGTGTGTTGCAATTGGCAGTGAATTTGAGAGATATCAATTTCCCAGACCAAGGATGTGAGATCTGTGATCCCTATTATGGCATTATAGCACAGAGAGCAATTATATCACTTGTGCATGCCTTTGTGTGAGTCCATGGATAGCAAAGGTTTTTTTTTCAATATTTCATGAAGATTGTTGGATCTCTTGTAAGCGAAAATAGGAGGAACCCAAAAAAGATCTGGTTCAGTCTGCAAAATATCCCATTGCCTTACGATTATCTTCTTAATAGCGGCTGACCTAGTAGAAACTTCTTGTTTCAACTGTGGTTTTCTTTTTTTTCTTCAATAACTGTTCTCTCGAAAAGTTGTCTGTATGTCTCACTGAAGCCTCTATTAGCTCTCTCAGGTATCCCCGATCTGGTAAATTCATATGGGACACCATAGACTATAAGTTTAATGAGGTATATTCATGGGCTGTGGTGTACGTGCAAAAAAGTACATTTCAGAAACCTGGAGCACTTCATCTGAAGAGTCTCTTGTATCCATTAGTGACACTAGGAGGACACGTCCACTGGTCCTTGCAGTGACTGACAACACACAGATAGCAGCACCTTCCACCTCTAAGGTTTCTTTTTTAGAAACAAGCCCAGCAGCCAACAATGCGCCGACGGGTCCATGGGCAGCAAAAGGGGATTTAAAAAAACCTGCAGAAGTAGTGGAAGGCTCAAAGCAAGTAGAAGAAACACTAGTGGTCAACATTTCTAACACCAAAACACAGACAGCAGTTCTTAACAAAGGCATTTCCTTTGTGCCGACTTTCCAGGCCAGGTCCTTGGACACTGAAATAGAGTTTTATAAATTTGTGAGGAAATTACGACTCAGATACTTTTTTTCAAACATTGAATTGACTTCACCTCCACAACTAGACTACAAGGAATTTCACCCCAAGAGTAAGTTTGTGGCTCCCACTTCGCACAAAGTTATAGATTCATTTGAAACTCTTGTAAAAAGAGATTGTATTGTATTGTAATTTCTATTTATATAGTGCATTATCACCGCCGGTCTCTAAGCGCTGAGAGAGGATTCTGCATTAGTCGCTGATGGGAAGAAAGTAGGTTACCATGTGCCCCATGCCTCCTGGAAGAGTATGGTCTTGAGTTTTTCTTCTGAACGGAAGTAAGGATCGTTCTTTTCATATGTTGTCAGGCAGTTTGTTCCAGATTTGCGGGATGATGGTGGAGAAAGCTCTTCCTCCGAGGGAGGACAGACGGGAGCGGGGACAGACCAGGAAGCTGACCTCTGAAGAACGGAGCATTCTGCTTGGGATGTAATTGGCTAGGCTGTTTTTGATGTAGCTGGGGGCCTGGCCAGAGATGGATTTCTGTGTGAGGCAGAGGCTTTTGAACTTCGTCCTCTGCCTGACCGGAAGCCAATGTAACTGGCGTAGGAGAGGTGAGGCGTGCGTGTGTCTGGGCACTCTAAACACCAGTCTGGCCGCATCGTTTAATATTATCTGAAGTCTTGCCAGTTGTTTTCCTGAGAGCCCTAGGTAGAGAGAGCTCCCATAATCTAGTCTTGATATTATTAGTGCTGATACCACTCGTTTAAGGGATCAAAGAAAAGAAGGGGGGCTAATTTCCGCAACTGTCTCAGTAAACCTGAGCAGGTGCCCACTATTGCTGACACCTGTTGAGTCATGGACAGTTTGTCGTCGATCTTGATACCAAGGCTTTTTACCGCAGAGGCTGGCTCTGGGTATTTGCCTAGCTCTTGTGGCCAAAAGAGACTGTTCCATGGATTGGTGTCCGTGGTGACGGCCAACACCTCTATGTTGTCTGGGTTGACTTTGAGAGAGTTGGCCGACATTTAGTTGATAGTGAATTTGAGGATGTTCTGGACTCTGGCGTGGGCTACTGGTGAGTTAACAATTTGAATGATAATTTGGGTATTGTTGGCATAGTTGTAGATCTGACACTCCAGTTGATTCATTGCGGCTATCAAGTGTTGGAGAAAGGGATTAAACAGGAGGGGAGACATTGCTGACCCCTGAGGGACCCCGCATGGAAGTGTGCCCGGCCTGGACACAGCGTCAGCTAGCTGCACTCGCTGGGAGTGGCCCTTCAAAAAGGATGTGAGCCATGTGAGTGCCATGCCCTGGATCCCTAGATCAGCAATCCGCGACAGGAGTAGGTCATGATTTACTGTGTCAAATGCCGTGGATAGATCTAGTAGGATCAGGGCGCAGGGTTTTTTGGAGTCTGCCCTCAATCTCAAAGTACCAATAGCATAACTAGCTCAGTGGTATGGTGTGCTCGAAATTCTGCCTGGTTGGTTTGTAGCAAGTGGTTGGCTTCCAGATGATGCGAAAGTGAGGAGAGCACATGCTGTTCTAGGACTTTTGAGAGAAATGGGAGCTGGGAGATTGGCCGGAATTTCTTCAGGTTTTTGATGTCGTCCCCAGGTTTTTCTTGTCCTGTTTCAAGGGAGGAGTTAAGGAGTGACATGATCTCCACTTCTATCCCTGGGAGGGCCATCTTAAAAATCATTGGTGGGCAGGGGTCCGCCGGTGAGCCTGATTTCACGCACCCTATTAGTAGGGCCAGAGCTTCGGGCATGAGCGGGGGGAAAGAGGTAAGCGGTTGATCGAAGGAGGGGTGCAGGGGTGTCGGTTCGAGAGGGCATGGAAGTGTGGGGGCATGCTGAATTGTGGTCAGGAGATCCTCTACTTTGGAGGAGAAGAAGGTTTGAAATTTGTCACTGTCTTCCCTACCGAAGGAAGGCTTCTGTTCCTTTACCTGTCTTAATTGTTTTAAAATTTTGAAGGTCTCTTTCTGTGTCATTTTAAGAATAGTGGGGGTGCACCATCACAAAGTCCAAAAAAGCAAAGTTTGTATAAAAATGATTCCTTCTTTATTCATTAAGCTTTGTAGAAAAATTCATCATTTCAAACATACAAGAATCAGCCAACGCGTTTCTCTCCCACACTGGGAGCTTCCTCAGGGCAGATAGTTTTGACGGTCTCCAATTTTGGTTCTGAAGTATCTCTGTAAGTAGCGTAGTAGCAAATGCAATTATGGACCACTGTCACCTTAAATAGTCAGCTACTATGTATATCCGATGACCCTCATTATATTTGTAGACAGACTCAGACAAGTGGTTGGGAGTCCGTAAGAGTAATCGTCCCAAGGTAGTGTGTACAGGTAATAAGGCGTAGGACCTTTTTTATTAATAATATCAAATATTATAGTGGCACTTGGACCTTAGACGCCGAAATTTACCGCAACGCCACGTACAAATTGTCCGGATCCAGGGACATCGCTTGATTATAGGCAGAATAACCTATTAAGTTCTCCTTTACCATGACAAGGCTGTGCGGTGTGAACTCCCATTGACGATTTTATTTGATAATAACGTGAGCGCATATCAGAGGCCAGTTCCACCAGGCATTTAATAAACTTAGGCGGCGTTATCGGGTGGGGGTACTCCATCAAAATGACGACATAGGCTGAAGTGGAGCAGAACTTCGCCCCTCCGATGCTCTCTGCGAGGAGCGTCTCAGCCTTCAGGGAGTTTTTGTAGAGGAGAGCAACCCCTTCCCCTCTGATGTTGCCCGCTCTGTTATGACATAGGGCCGCGTAGTTCGGAGGCATGGCTGCGACTAGGTCCGGCGTTGAGGATTCCTCGAGCCAGGTCTCAGTGATGCGTAGGATGTCTATGGTTTCGTCTTGTAGTAGTGAAAAGACCTCTAGGTAGTGTTTTTGCAGTGACCGAGTGTTCAGGGTGGCAAAACTAAGAACCGGGGGGTTAAGGGGTCCAAGAAATCCTGGTGGGGGATTTAGAAGGTTGCCGTAGGCCCTATTTGTAGGGGGCCTTAGCAGCCCTTCTGATTTAAGTATGCCTGCTACCTTCTTATCGAGCCACGCTACGTCACAATTTAGTCGGTTAAGTTCCACCAGGGGGTAGGTAAGGCCCGGGCTAGGGGTTTTGGCCCCTGGTCCCGGCTGGGAGGGACGGGCGCAGACGGGCTTGCCTTTGGCGAGCCTTTGGCGCGCCATCAGCATGCCCGCTGCGCGGGCGCGCTGCACGCTAGCTCCAGCCTGGTAGAAGTACCCTGAGGATCCACCTGCCCGCCAATCAGCCCTGCTGTGCAGCGGCTGGCTGTTCAGTGCACTAGACCGGAAAACAACCGGAAGTGCTTCTAACCGGAAGAGGTGCGCGCTGTGGAGTGATGAGGTGGGTTTTGGCAACAGAGACTGAATGCAAATTTTAAAACTTTTCCCTTTTTTAAGATAGTCAAACACAGTGCAAAAGAGCAATATTTCAAATTTTTTAAAAAGGAGGCAGCTAGCGCAGCAGCATTATGATAGACCCAACACGACCTGGGCAGGGCTCTCTGATCTGCGCGCTAGCTCCAGCGTGGTAGAAGTAGGTTGAGGCTCCACCCACCCACCAATCAGCCCTGCTGTGCAGCGGCTGGCTGTTCTGTGCACTAGACCGGGAACCAACCGGAAGTGCTTCTAACAGGAAGAGGGCGCGCTGTGGAGTGATGAGGTGGGTTTTGGCAACATAGGAGGAATGCTTATTTTAAAACTTTTCCTTTTTTTAAAATAGTCAAACACAGTGCAAAAGAGCAATATTTTGAATTTTTTTAAAAAAAAGCATGCAGTGAGCGCGGCAGCGTTACGATAGACCCACCATGACCTGGGCAGGGCTCTCTGATCTGCGTGCTAGCTCCAGCGTGGTAGAAGTAGCCTGAGGCCCCACTTGCCCACTAATCAGCCCTGCTGTGCAGCGGCTGGCTGTTCTGTGCACTAGACGGGGAACCAACCAGAAGTACTTCTAACAGGAAGAGGGGCGCGCTGTGGAGTGATGGGGTGGGTTTTGGCAACACAGAGTGAATGAATATTTTAAAACTTTTCCTTTTTTTAAAATAATCAAACACAGGGCAAAAGAGCAATATTTTGAAATTTTTAAAAAGCAGCCAGCGAGCGCGGCAGCATTACGATGGACCCACCATGACCTGGGCAGGTCTGTCGCTTTTGTCCAAGTTTAAAACCAGAAGGCAAAATGTAACACCAACTGACAGAAAAGTGTTAGAAACTCTCAGAACAAATGAGTCCATTGTCTTTGTACCAGCTGACAAAGGTGGTGCCCTTGTAATAATGGACCGTAGCTACTATGAACTTAAGGTTGAGACCATTTTGACTGATGAGACAACATATCATCCTCTCAGTCAGGACCCTGCAAGGGAGTTCCAAGAGTCTTTATGTAACCTGTTGACACACGTATTAGACATGAAATGGATTACTGAGAAAACCTGTGATTACCTGTATTCCAAGCATCCGCGCTAACCGTCAATCTACATGCTGCCTAAGATTCATAAGAACTTAAGGGATCCTCCGTTTCGTCCCATAGTATCGGGATGCAATTCGATCCACGAACCACTTGGGAATTATTTAGATACATTCTTGCAACCATTTGTTCAGGCAGGCTCGACCTATGTCCAAAACACCACTCATTTTTTGCAATTGATTGGGGAACTCAAATTACCACCTGACCAAGAGATTTGTCTATGAACGATTGACGTGGTGTCATTGTACACCTCAATACCTCATGTTGAGGGTATAGAGGCCATTGAGTGGGCACTATTACAGCAAGGTTTTCCTTCCAGAAATTCTCCAGTTCAGTTTATTTAATAGCTATTTTAATTGGAAAGATTGGTTCTTTTTGCAAACTAATGGAACCTCAATGGGTTTTTCAGGGGCTCCCAGCTATGCCAACATTTTCATGATGAGATTCAAACAGGAACACATTCTCAATGACCCAACATGGACAAATCAGCTACTTATGTATCGAAGATATATTGATGATATATTCATTATTTGGCAGGGATCCAAGATAGACCTAGAGAAGAAAATAACAGATGTAAGTGAAAAAAAATTTAGAATACAGTTTACTTACATACTTGATTCACACAAGATCTCATATCTGGACGTTGCTCTAGAAATTAAGAGCACAGAAATAGCAACCAAAATTTACCACAAGTCCACCGATTGCAATAATACCCTTTTGTACAGCAGTTTTCATCCAGAATCACTTAAAAAACATCCTCTTTTTTTTCAATTCTTGAGGATGAAGCGCATCTCATCTGATGAAGCTGCATACAGATAAGCACTACTCGAATCTAAAAACTATTTCCTAGATCGAGATACCCGAGAGAGGTAATAGAGGCTTCAGTGAGATGCACAGACAACTTTTCGAGAGAACAGTTATTGAAGAAAAAAGAGAAACCACAGTTGAAACGAGAAGTTTATTTGTCCATATTTTCTACTAGGTCACCAGCTATTAAGAAGATAATCTTAAAGCGATGGGATATTTTGCAGACTGAACCAGACTTCCGGGATCTTTTTCAGGATCCTCCTATTTTCGCTTACTAGAGATCCAAAATCTTCGTGAAATATTGAACAAAAAACCTTTGCTATCCATGGACTCACACAAAGGCCATAATTAGATCACAGATCTCACATCCTTGGTCTGGGAAATTGATATCTCTCAAATTCACGGCCAATTGAAACACACAAAATGTCATTTACATGATTTGTTGTCCCTGCTCACTCCATTATGTAGGGAAAACTGAAAGGGCACTGAGAACAAGGATAACTGAACATAAAAGCAGAATCAAAAACGCACATTCCACTCGCCATTAGCCACATATTGGGTGGAGGTAAATCACACGGTAGCACAAATACGATTTACCATTCTTGTGGTAGTACCCCAGAGAAATGACAGAGACATGTCAAGATTCATGACACAGAGAGAAACATTTTGGATCAAACACCTGAACACCTTGATCCCGCATGGGGTTAACGGCAAATTGGAATTATCATGTTTCCTATGAAGGGCTGCTCGGTACTGCACTTACATGTTACATTAAGGTCGAACATTTTTAAATTAGGCATGTAGATAGAACTGTAAGCATCCTTAGATCACGTCCATACACACCAGGGTGGAGGAGCAGGATACTATGTGGACACATGACGTTTGAGGGAGCTTATATTAGGTGCCAAGAGGCGCAATACACAAATTTTAATTGCATTTGGGCACATTATTTTGTACTCAGGCACAGTTCACCATGTTCACATCTTGTTTTCATTCTGATATTTTTCAGCAATGTTGTTCCTCAAAGTTGTCACTCGCAGTAGAACCATGGTCTAGATTGTCATCATCAGAAGGACAAGTCTTGCATCTCCACATTGTTATTCTTGATACAATGACGAGGCATGATGGTGTTTATGACAAATATTTAGTAGATCCCACATTGGTGCTAAGTCTACTGTTATTACTTTGTTGTTTGTGATGATAACTAATTTGATTATGTTATGAATATACTTTATGCAATGAAGTCTACTAACTGTCATTGTTGGTTTAGACAGGATCCTTCAGCAGGATTATTATACAATGTCATATTGCACTGTTAATATGATTGTTCAAAGTTCAAAAAGGTTTATTGCATAATTAATTAAAATGATTACAATTTTCACATGATAAATTATAATACAAAATGTAAATATGTTTACTAAAATTAAGTCTCCTCCTTGTTAAAAATGTTGTGAAACAGTGTTTTAAAAGTTTCTTCCGGAGATACTCCCGCTGTCTTGGAATATCAAAGTGTTTTTGCATGTTTGTGCAAATTTTTCCAGTCATTAGAATCAAGTCAGCCTTGGTGTCCCACTTCTTAACCTTCTCCTTGTTCTACTTGACTCAAGCATTTTTTTACTTCTGCCAAGAATTTTATTCCCCGGCAGGCCATAATGATAGAACTCCCACCCAGCCAGCAAGCTACTGCTTGTCTGCAGGTGCGGATATTTAGCTTGTTGCAAATACGTTTTAATAGTCGTTGCCGTTGTGCCATAAGAGCCGGACAGACACACAAAAAATGAGCTAGTGATTCTGTTTTATAACCGCATAGTCTGCATCGCTCGGTCTGGTAGTTACCTTTCCAGGATGGTAATAGATCCTTCGAGATATGCATGCCCATCCTATAGTCTGTAAAAGCTATTTTTAAATGCTAGTTAAAGTGGGAGGTTAAGTAAGCGTGTGGTAATCCTGCTTTAAAGGAATTGATAATGGTCCAGCCGTGTCGCCGTTTTAATAGTGTCCCTTTGTCTTCTTGAAAAGATTTCTTCCTTGCTGCCGTGTTGGGCAATTTACTTATGCTTGTTTTATCCGTCACGGATTGCCATGCGGCTTCAAAATCCAGCTCTTTTATGCATATTTTCAGGTAGTTTCCCCAGGAGCACGGGGTTCCGGTCTCCCCTTGATTTTTTTTATATCTTTCCAGTTTAGCCAGTCCATGGATTCCGGGTCGGCAGATCTAAGTTTGTAACACAGTTTTACGAAGCCGCTCATGCTCCTGTATTTCTGGTTTTGTAGGCCAAATTCCAGCCTAACTTGCGAGGCTGAGGCACATCTTGGAAGATTAAAAACTGCTTTGTAGATTTTGGTTTGGAGATCATTTAGTAAATCGGTTTCCTTGCCACACCAGGTGACAAGACCGTAAAATTTGTGCCGACATGACTTTCAAGAGGTGTTTATAATTTGGACAGTCCATTTTTGTTTTTAATAGGCGGTAAGCGAAAATTAGGGTTTGGGCTTTTGCACGTATTGCAGCTTTATGCTCTATTTGTTTTACGCTCTGAGATATTGTAATTCCGAGGTACTTGTAGGACCCTTGTTCTTTCACCTTTGTCCCATTCACCTTCCATGTGTATCTTAGTTTTTTTGGGTCTACTAGACCGACCACTTTTGTTTTTTCTTTGTTTAGGTCCAGACCCTCTTGTTTTAAGTATGCGGCAAGTATGTTTAGAGCTCTTTGTAGACCTATTGGGGTTTTACTCAGCAATACTATATCGTCTGCATATTGCAGGCAGGGAATTCGACGATTTGCCATTGATGGTGGGTGAACTTCATCCGTCTCCAGCACTGTTGCGAGATCGGAAAGGAAAAGATTAAAAAGGCTGGGTGCTAAAAAACAACCTTGTTTTAGGCCCTGGTAGGTTGGTATATTCCTTGTGGTATAAGCTCCATTTCCCAATTTCACCTTTGCCCATGTGTCTTGGTATAGAACTTGTATTGCCTTTAACAGTTTGGTCGGCGTCCCCCAACACTGTAGTTTGCCCCATAAACGCTCTCGGTTAACTCTGTCGAAGGCCGATTTGATATCGACGAAACAGGGATACAACCGTGCACCCTTTGCTGCCATTCTGTCCGTTAATAATGACAGGCAAGTTAAATTGGTGATTGTTCCCATTTTCCGCCTAAAGCCTGTCTGGAACCATAGCCTTTCCATATAGGAAGATTTTGCGATGCTTAGTGACTTTCTGTAGGCGCTTCTAGCTTCAATCAGGTCTCCCTTGTTTATTTGTAACCCCAGTCTTTTTTGTCTAACCCCAGTCTTTTTTGTCGTGCTAGATCTCGGACCTCTTTAGCTACCCTCCTTTTTTTTGTTCTTAATTCCATGTTAAAACAGGGCTCCTTTTTGTGGGTAGACTTGCTCTGTTTCCCTGATGTTGCTGGAAATTTATGGAGAAGGTCCAGGACCAGTTGACCCTAATTTTTTATGAGGTCTTCCTTTTTTTGCAACCCTAACTCGAGTTTTCGAGCTGTGACGGCGGACTGAATTTTTTCAAGCCATTTTAATTTCTTTAGGTTGAATTTGGATGCTTGATGAAGTAGACAAGACATGTTCGGTGCCAGAGTAGGTGCAGAGGTTAAGGAAGTTATTTGGGGGAAATGGTCACTTTCTGGCCATTGAGCAATTTGGAAAGTCTCAATGCCTGGAAGTAGATTGTCGCTTACTATTGTATAGTCTATTGTTGAGTGGGCCCTTCAACACAGGTACGTAATACCTGCCGGCCTGTCCCCCCTCATGTTGCCGTTCAGAATTGTCAGACCTCATTCTCTTAGGTCGGAAGCTAACCTCGGACCTCAGTTGGGCGGTGGCATGTTTCCTTTTGCCCTATTTTTGCCGATTAGGTCGCAGTTGAAGTCTCCAGAGATTAATAATGAACATCCTGAATAGGTTTTTTGCATCAGTTTTATCTGTGATGTTAGGCTTGTTTGTTTTTCTTGGTGTGACTTCAGTTCCGGGTGGATATACACGTTGAGAAATATAATTTGCCACAGTTCGGGCCCAACTGTTGGAGTTTCTGTGATTCTGGTCACTTGCACCCAATTAAGACCTACGTCCAGTGCTTCCGATGTCCAATTGTATTTTTGGGTTATGTGAGTTGATAGGCCTCCCCGGGGGTGCCCAAAGTTTGAGAGTCTTTCTGCCAAGATGTGGTGAGCCTTGAATCCTGGTATTACTGTGGGAGACAGTTTCCATGACTCCTGAATCAGGATTACATCTTGTTGGGAAAAGAAGGCTTGTGTGTCGTGGTCCAGCTCCATTTCTTGGAAGCCATGTACGTTCCATGAACAAACTGAGAGAATTGTTGTTTTTTTAACGCTCTACGTTTCCTCCCTCCTACATGAAGTAATTGAAAACATGTTCTCCGTGTTAGGGACCCTTATTACTCAAGACCGTGGGAACCCAGGACCAATCCATTTTGTCCCGGCCGTGCTGACTGGTTGGTTGCTTAGTTACTTTCAAGGTTACCCCATCCATTGAACTTGCTGCAGTTGGTGACGTTTGAAAAGAACAAGGGTCCTAAACTTTTTCAATACAAAAAGAAGTAATAAACATAGACTCGAGTAAGGACTATGTTGCTTTTTTATCCACTGTCCAGCCGGACAGAGGAGTATTTATTGCCAGGGTTAATTGAAGATTAACAAGTAACGTGGGACACAACAAAAATCAAACAGCTGGGCACAAGCCTGTATCAAGTAACAAAAAGACAGTACAAGGGAAAAAATCATTAGCAGGCAAACAGAGTGGAGAAAAAGGTGGCTTACAATACAATGCAATCTTGTGTAAGCTCAAACCAACAACTACTGCAATACCTATTACACAATTCACAAGTGCAGTATTGTTTAAACAGTCGACGTGACGTTTCGATCCCTATCTCCGATTAATGATTGGGATCATCTTCAGGACTAACATTAATACTTTTGCCTGAATGATTTGAGAGGCCTGTGGAAATAAACAGGAAAAAGAAAAGGGGAGAAGAGAAACCATTTTATCTCAAATCATATTTACACTTAAAATAGGGATATCAGACATACCGCATTAAACTGTGACAATCCTTCACTGTGTGCTAAAGTGGGAAGTCGTATCCACGTTCGGCGCGGTGAACTTGTGGGCAGGGTGTGTTGCGTGTGAATCAATTGCCACGCAGAGGTGGTGATTAATCGAAAGGGCACAGTAGTTATCGTGCTCATATTTCGACCGGCGGTGAAGTGATTCAAATGCAATGCAACTGTGGTGATGATCGTGGGGCACAAGGGATGTTGTACTTACATCTCGAGCGTCGGTGAGATAGTGGTGGGATTCGGCAGCAACCAAAGATATATTGCGACCTGCCCTGCGTGGTTGAAGGGCGAAAAGGCCCGTGAAGTGATTACATATCAGACAAGGACTTTGCAACTCTAAAACCGGTGACAGTGCTGTATTGCGTGGGTGCCCGAATGTCAGTGAGTCGTAGCCATGGTTGTAGTGGCGATAGGGGCTGGTGGACGGCTTCGACAAAGGCACAATTAAAATGAAATAAATTACCTTCGGCGATTGAGGCCTTTTGGAGGCTCAGTGGTAGGCGTGATCGAACGTCTGCTAAACGTTCTTAGAAGGGGTACCTTGCCCTGGAGGGAGAGAGAACACTACGTAATAAGCCGGAATGGTGACTGGGAGTGCCGGTCACGGCTGGCGGGGGAGGGGGAGCATTACCTGTGCACGTTAACATGGAGCCAAGTCTGGTATAGAACGGTGGGGAAATTGCGATATGCGGCTCCAATTTAGTTGTAGTCCGGTGCTTTAGGCTCCTGTAATGGAAAAAATGGGGGAAGTCTACTAGCTTGCGTCTGTCTATGGACAGGCAGAGCAGACTCGGGAGACGGTCTGGACAGGCTTACCTTTGTGATGTCTCAAAAACGGGCGTTGTGGGTCCCATCTATGGCAGCATGGTATCTGGTTCTGTTGAGACAGGGCTATTGGGAGCCATATAATGGCGTAGCTGGTGAGTTGAGTGAAAACTAACGACGGACTAGCGGTGAGCGATTTGTATGGGCGCCATTTTTGGAGAGTAACCACAATCGGCAGACATCTTTGAGTGGGTGATGAAGTGGTAGAAGTGGGTTCAAAAACCATTGAACAATTAGAATTACAAAGGAATCAAACCATATTATTGTAATGCAATTAAAATAGTTAACTCGAACCTTAATGAAAGCAATAGCATTGACTGGTTGGGTCGAATATGGAACCATTACAGTCACATCAGCAATTTTTCAGCTTGTTGCAAAGTGCATTAAAACAATGGATAAAAGAAGTCAGGGGGTGTCAAGAGTCAGAAGAAGGGGGGCATCCACCTGTTGATCACGGTGGTGGTGGGATGGGAATTAAACCAAACTGGTCCAATCCTCGGATCTTTTCAGGCCATCCTGTGCCGAATAAAACTGGATGATTGATTTAAGTTCTTCCTTATTGAGCAGTTGTCCCATATTGCCGCCTCTTGGCGGTAATTTCAAAACCTTGAGGACTGTCCGCTTTATATCAGCTTCAGTATGTTTGGCAGCAACGTAATGGTCCACCAGTGGTGCATTCTGGGTTCCGCACCGAATGCGACTCCTGTGTTGTCCAATTCGGATCTTAACTTTTTGGGATGTTTGCCCTACGTATACTTTCAGACAAGGGCATTGGATCAGATAAATTACATTTGGTGTGTTACAATTGGAGAAAGAATGACTGTAGACAGTGATGTTATTGAATGTAAAACATTCTCCTTCAATTGTCAAATCACAGTTGGTGCATCCACCACATTTCCAATGGCCAACAATGGGGGACAGACTCCATAAGGTATCAAGAGTAGAGGAAGATGGTGCAGATGGCAAAGCTGCCCTAACCAGTTGGTCTTCAAGATTCGTACTCTTTTTAAAAGCAAACATGGGTTTGTCAATGTTTAAGATGCCTGAGTTGATAATGGGCCATTGTTTGAGTATCGTTTTTCTCAACTGATGTGAAATGGGTGAGAAAGTGGTGACACATGCAATGCGGTTCAAGTCTTTTTTAGGTATGGGAGTTAGCAGGACTTCTCTGGGGCAATACCAAGCGCGCTTGGAGGCATTTTAAACAATTTTCTTGGGGTAGCCTCGATCTTTTAGTTTAGACGCTAAGCCCAACGCTTCTTGGAAGTAGTCGCTCTTGCATGAGCAATTCCGCCGTATTCTCAAAAATTGAGAATAGGCTAGGGAGTCCCTTAAGGCCCTGAGATGATTGCTACTGTACACCAAAAGGGTATTTCTCTCAGTAGGTTTGCGGAAGAGACGCGTTAGGAGGCGTCCCTCACTGTGAAAAATAATGAGGTCTAGGAACGCTATTGAGTCATTGTTGATTGTGATCCTAAATGATAGTCCTGAGCAATTGTTATTCATCCAGTGAAGGAATTGGCGCAGGCAATCGACATCCTGTTTCCAAATAATGAAAATATCGTCGATATACTTGCGCCAAAACCCTATGCCCGTGAAGAATGGATTAGAAGCTGTGAGGATTACATTAGTCTCAAGTTGGTCCATGAAGAGTACGGCCAAATTTTGGGGAAAAAAGTGCGCCCATGGACGTGCCTTTGATATGTTCGTAGAAGTTATTATTAAACATGAAAAAGTTCTTTGTCAGACATATTTCGAGGAGTTGAAGGATGAAGGTGGTGGGAACAGGATGAGAACGAGGGCGTTTGTCTAGGATTCTTTGAATGACCAGCAGTGCAGATGTCTGGGGTATGTTTGTGTAGAGAGACTCCACGTCCATGATGCATACAGTCTCTAAAGCTGGATCAAAGGGGTGATGTTCGATCATATTGATGGAATCTCAGACAAAACATTGGGTTTCTGGAACAAACTCTTTTATGAAGAAATCAACGTATGAGCCTAGTGGTTCAAGAATTGAACCACAGGCTGAGACTATTGGTCTCCTGGTGGGATGTGGAGTTTTTATGCACTTTGGGGAGTGTATAAATAACAGGGATGCGCAGGGTCTTGACATTAAGGAAATTGAATTCCTTTTTTGAGAGGAAACCAGAACTCAATCCCTCTTTGGTAATCCTAAGGATCAGTGCCTGTATCTCTTTGGTGGGATTGTGAGCTAACCTTTTGTAATGCTCTTTGTTGTCAAGCTGACGTTGGATCTCTGTGATATAGGCTGTCTTTTCTTGGAGCACTATACCACCCCCTTTGTCAGCGCTTATCAAGTTGTCATTGGTCTTAAGTTGGTCAATTGCGCGCTTTTCTTTCAGAGAGATATTGTAGGGGATGAATTTTTTCTTGTTTTGAAGGTTAGAGAGTTCCTTCAGAATTACTTTCTCAAATGTCACAACTTCAGTGGGGATCATTCCAGCTGAGAGCAAAAAGATAGAGGGTGGGCAAAAGGGGGTATTCGCGTTGGTCTCTGTTGTAGGGTGCAAATGGAAAAAAGCCTGGAGGCGTATGCGCCTGAAAAACCTCATGAGTTCTGTTTGTAATTCCATGAAATTGGGTGGGACAGTAGGGACGAAAGATAAGCCCTTTTTGAGCAGAGAGAGCTCATCTTCTGCTAGGGTGTAGGTTGAGAGATTGAAAATGGGGATGGTGTTGGTATTTTGTGGCGAGCCTGCAATCACCATTGGTAGTAATTGTTGCGTGTCTTCCGCTCGCCTGGCGGATTGTACCATCTCTGGGTTTTCTTTACTCTGCCCCGTTGTGATGGGTCCTGCGCTCCTCTCGCTAAAAAAGTATTCTGATGTGCACCACCCCTTCTAGCGGAACTGCTGCCTTCCCCTGGATCTTAGCTGTCAGATGAGTCTGCAGATGTGTCCGAAAAACCTACAAGATTTTGTCGCTTGTTATATCGGCTGTTTTGGTATCGTGGGTAAGCTTTGTTTGTGTAGAAATCTTTGTGCAGATATGGGTATGTGGTCTCTATGTTGTATGATTTCAGCTCTTTCTCGATTTTATAAGATTTTTTGTTTTGTTCGATACGATGGAAGTCTGCGACAGTTTTGTTAATCTTTTCCAACAGCTTTTTGGCGTCAGGTGTGGGATTAGAATCTTGCAGCTGGTGAGGTGGCGCGTGCACCTTGTAGACAGGAGAAGGGAAAACCTTTTTTTTCGTTCCCCTTTGTTTCATTGCGAGTACTTTTTTGTAACGGGAATGGATATCTTTGGCATGTGTTTCGTACAATCGATATTCCCCATGTTTCAAAACGGTCTTTTGTGGAGAATATCTTATCTGCGATGGCCTTTGAGGCCCAAGTTGTGACGGTGTCTTTGGGGTCTGTGTTATGACGGTTTCTTTTGAATTCGACAGCCAGAAGGTCCTGTGATGTTATCTCATTTAGAGCTGGTGTTTCGTGAAACACTTTTAGCAAATTACCTCAGTTAAGGGTATCCTGTAGCCCCTTTGATGGATATTCTGGAATAAAAGTTAGCTTATAGAGTGGAGATTCAGGGTGATGAGGGAGTTCGTTGGAGACTTGCAGGAAGCCTGTTTTGGTCAGTTGAGGCTTTGTGAATTCATTAAAATTTCTTCTTTTGGAGGGGGATTCTCGTTCCTGATCCATTTTCACTGACTTCGTCGAATTTATTGTGCTTTGATTTTGTCCAGGATTGTGATGCTCGTTTGGCGAAGAATTGTGCCGCGTTTGGAGTAGGGCGCAGGTGCGCTCATTTTCCGAAACAGTGACGCACATGCGGGCAAGTACGGTGTTCGACTTTGGTCCTAAAGTTCCTCCAGTATTTTCGTTTAGAGATGTTACCAATTTCAAGGATCTGAACTGTGTTCTCGTGAAAGTAGGTCCGTGATAGTTGGCCAATTTAGACGGACGTTGAGTGCCGGTGTTTTCTCCCATGGCTTGTCTGGGGTTTATTTGCTCAGGGCCTCCATTATCTGTAGTATAGGTAAAGTCGGTGGTTCCTTGCCTTCGGTTGTGGTCTTTCATTAAGACTGAACTTATTTCTCTTCGGTCACTATGGGCTGTAGCTGATACAGAATTCGTTGTGCAGGATTGAATAATGGGTATTGTTGTCGCTCTCTGCCTTGATTCTCCATCCCTCAATAGGATTTGGGTGTCTAGTTTGTCAGGCAGCTGATTTGGTCCCTCCTTGCCGCCTTGCGGCATGGTCAGTAAAGAGGAGTTGGATTCCTGGTGGGTATTTGCTTTAAAGATTGGAAACAAGTTGCTTAGTTCTGTGTTATGTTGCTGCCTATTCTTTAGTCTGGCTTTCCTGGCCTTTTTCTTTTATCTCTTGGTTGCTATTTTTTCCTCTTTAAAGGATTTTTGAGTGAGCTGTGTTATTTCCAGGTCTTGTGCCGATCTTTCTGGCTCCACTTCCCTCGGGTTGTGTTCTGAATCCTTTTGCTGGTTGCTGCTTGAGTACTCATTTGTGCTTGACCTGTGGAGAGAGTGTGATTTTTCCGAAGTAAGATTGGTTGATTTTTCAGCCGGATTACGGGAGTGTCTTACCTCCCCTAAGATGTCCGTCAGAATAGCCAGCAAGCTTGATAATTTTTCAGTTATAAGACCACAACCACAGCAACACTGTTGTTTGTTGGGGCCGGTGTAGGCATCTGTTTTCCCCTGGTTTATTAATAGTGAAGAGAGTGCGTCCAATTTTGTGTTTATGCCCGCAATATGGCACGCCACTAGGGTGATGAGGTCAATCTGCACCTCCATTTTATTTGATTGGTAGTT
The DNA here is from genome assembly GCF_964263255.1 of Lissotriton vulgaris. NCBI lineage: Eukaryota > Metazoa > Chordata > Amphibia > Caudata > Salamandridae > Lissotriton > Lissotriton vulgaris. The sequence continues at coordinate 103,658,473 of NC_141694.1, forward strand.
CAGTACTTTTATCGCTTGATCTAAGGAACTTAATAAGGTCTTGAGTGAAGGTCATTTGTTGACATGATGTTACTGTCATTTATAGTGAGGTTATGATGATTTATTTTTTCCACTGGGCAGCGTGGGGTAGACATCGCCAAACCTAGACTCGGGTACTGATTTTTCGGACTCGGCTCAGTTCGTAGTGCTCTGCCTTGAGTGTCTAGGTACGTAAATATTCTTTCCGTTAGTTCTTCTAGTTCGGGGTCATTCGATAGAAACAGCGGTTTTTGCCATGGATCTCCATCACGTGGGGATACTGAATGTGTATTGCTGTGGCTTGCCGGTCCCTCATTGGGACTTGTTGGACCTTTGAGATCCATTACTTCAACCTAGTCGATGAGTGTTGTGCTGTTATTTATATTCCGACTGCAATCCTTTGTGATGGAATCAACCACGATGTTCTTTGGGGTTTCGGCGTGGCCTTTTTCCCCTAAATGGGGGTTCGAATGATGCACCTGTGCAGTAACGATCGCTGAGTTTCCCTTGGGTGTAGGGCCCTTGTATTGTGGTTGGGGATTTGGCCCTTGTTGATCATCGATCATGCTAGGCGGGCTGTTATCCAGTGTAGAAAGTACGTTAATTGGGGAAATAGGGTTTGGCAAGTTGCTGGCCTCAGCTGTTGCCGTGTACATTGCAGCAATAAGGTCCTTTAGATAAAAGAATTTTAGGAGCCCCGATTTTCTTGTAAGGTTTGATGTCCTTTCAGGGGTTGGTGCTGAGACCAACCTCTCCCTTGGCCTAGATTTGGCCCCTGAAGGTTTGTCTTCTGCGTTTAACTTCTTTGGTTTTTTTGGGGGCTTTTTGTTTTCCACCGGGTGTCGCGTTCTCCCTGATCTCATTTTTCCCCGGTTGGGACTCGGGGCGCGCTACTTTCCGCTCCTTGCTCCCTGCCCCCCTGATCCTTGATGAGAGGGTACTAGGGTCTTGGCGTCTTGGCGTGGTCCGATATGGGTCAATACGGGTCAGCACGGCAGCACGGCAGTGTGTGAGGGATTGACGCTTTGCTCCTGCTCTGCGTATGTTCCCCCCCCAGCCCCCAGCTGGTGCTTGCTGTCTGGCTGCCTTGATATTGACTCACCAGCGCACAAGTCCTCTTGTCCTCCGGCTCCGGCTCCTGCTCCAGCACCAGCACCAGTTCCCTCTCTCGCTCTCCCCGGGGCCCTTCTCAGCTTCTCGGCTTTAAGTTTTTGGCTCGGCTTGTTGGTGACCGAGCTGCTCGGGGCCAAACATAGCAGACTCCCCCTCCGCTGTGGTGGTGTTGTTGTGACAGTGCTTGGGACACAGCGCTCACACCTGCCTGGGGTACTTCAGCGACGGGGACGGTCTCTGCTTTTGGCAGAGTTATTATCTCAGCACTTGGGGTGGCGATCACGCCCGCCTGCAGCCCCTTGCGGCACCTTGCTCCTTGTGCCTTGCTGGGGACACGCGATGGAGGTGGCGGTGGCGGTTGCAGTGGCAGAGGCAGTGTTGTTATCTCAGCGCTTGGAGCAGCGCTCACACCTGCCTGCAACCTGCTTGTAGCCCGTCGCCCGCAGTGCCCTGTCCTGTCCCTGCTCCTGCTCGCGGATTACTATGTGGTAGCAGGCAGTAGCCTGTCGGACCTCGTGGTCGGGCTGGCAGGCTCCGCTGTTCCTCGTTCTTTCCCCAAATTCTTTCCCCGAGTCTTTTCCTTGAGTCCCGGATCCCGTATATCCCACAACAGGTGCGGTGGGTGGGGAAGGCAATCACCTACGTCTGTCCCGTGCGGTGAAGATGGCGTTCTGGTGTTCTGCGACACTCGGGTTCCCTCCAGTGGTCAGATTCGCAATACGATTGATTGTTATCATTATTTGATTATGTTGTATAGCCCGTTATCCTGTTTCACCAGGGTAGCAGATCTACTGTTTTTTTCTTGATCATGAGCATTGTTAAATATCACATTATTTCATATGTTGATTGCATTCGGTTTGTGTGCCTTTAATTTTTGATAATCTGCATTACACGTCCATGCAGTGGGACTTTGACGCGTTATTTTGATTTAGGCTAAACAGAACCATTAACAAAGCTCCAGGCAACATTGCTTCTTTTGGAGTTTACACTTTATTAGTAGCTGGCATTGGCTGAATTAACATGTTCCTAACTCTTGTTGCAATGGTTTTTAAATTCAGCAAGTGGTTCATAGATACTTTGCGGTTTCATTTCCGGTTTTGGTGACTAACTGCTGTTTTTTTGCACACTTCCATATTCGTGCATGGGGTCGGTACACAGATTTACACATATTAGTTACCGTCGCTGGTTATTTGATCTTTTTTCCATGAACCTCAGTTTATTCCCGAACACCACTATAAGATGGCCGCCGCGCATGGGCCCAGGCTGCACAGTTCGCTATTGACTAGGTTTGTCTCAACGCCACACGCCGGATGGCTTTTCCACAGAGTCACTTACACGCTGCAACTTGGACATAGCTAATGAAGCCGTCTTGACAGCGTTTTCCTTCTATTAGTTAAGTTCACTGCCGTTTTTCACAGTTAAACTTTATCGCATTGTTATGGAGTGCACTCCATACTGATTTAGCAATCTCTCTTTGCACACAGACGGTGCAACTACTTCATTCACAGCGAGTAGGCGACATCTCATTGGAATTGAGGTAAGCTGCTGTTTTCTGAGTTTCCACACTGTTTAACGGCATTGTGTGCATTGACTTTTTACACATTGGATTTCCACCTATATTTTTCAGTGGAAATTAGATGCATTTACCAGCACACGTGTCACTACGCAAGATCCAGTTAATTCTGTGGTTTCTTATCGTTTTTACATTAGAACACTCTCCTCAGATGTGAGAGTAGTCATGATTGGTGAATGGCATGTCACATTTGTCTTGGTCTCTTACAGCCCTTCACTCTTGTGTTACAGAGTATTCTCTAGGCACACAAGTGCCAAAGTTACCACCGGTCCAACAATTGAGGTATTTTTTACATGGATATGTTTTCACAATTTGGAGCGGGTATGCATGCAAAGAGCACTCGCCGATTGTCACACGTTGTCTGGCGTCACTTCCAGAGAGCACCTTGCAGCTCGATCCCAGTCTCCTCCCTCAAAAGGTGTCACGTTTCACAATCTGCGCAGCCGTTGTTTCAGTTTCGCCTACCATACATCTTAGTCACGTGTACCACTTGATATTTTAAACAATTGAGTTTTTTGCATGGTCGTGTAATGCAAATTCTCCCGGTTAATTTTAGGCCTTATGTTTATGTTTATGTTTACGTAATTTGTATTGCGCTACAAATACCCTAAGGTGTCTCAGCGCATTTAAAGATTTCATGGGGCAAGAGCCAACTGGTGGAATCATTGATCAAATAACCAGGTCTTCAAGGATTTGCGGAAGGAAATGAGTGTGGGACAGGATTTGATAGCTATGGGTAGAGAGAACCAGAGTCTGGGAGTTGCCACCAAGAAACGTCTGTCTCCCCAGGTGGTGGTTCTGCTACGAGGGACAGGTAGTAGGAAGGTGGAGGCTGATCGCAGTGATCTTCTAGGCACATAGATTCGAAAGGCTTTCCTTTGGAAACCAGGTCCAGTCTCGTGTATGGCCTTGTAGGCGATACAGAGTGCCTTGAACTTAATCCTGCTCCTGACTCGTAGCCAGTGGAGGTGGCGTATGGCCAAGGAGGTTGAGTGGTGTTTAGGGATACCGAGCAGGACCCCGGCCGCTGCATTCTGAATGGACTGCAGCTTATTTAAGATTTGTTCTTGTGAGTTGAGGAAGAGGGCGTAACTGTAATCAATTTTGGAAAAGACCAGGGTGGTGATCAGTGTTTTACCTGCTGAGGCTGGAAGGTATGGAAGCAACTTTTTAATTTTTCTCAGCATGTAAAAAGAGGACAAGACCACCGTGTTCACGTGATGTTTAAAAGACAATTTGTTGTCGAACATGACTCCAAGGTTTCTGACCTTGGTCACCAGGACCGGAGGGGGTCCCATTTGCTTTGGCCACCAAATGGGAGACCAGTCCGGAGAGAGGTTGCCAAAGGTCATCACCTCGGTCTTATCAGAGATTAGTTTCAAGCAGTTCCTCGACATCCAGGAGCAGATGGCTAGCTTCCCCTCCTGGACTCTCGAGGCAACTGCTGGACCATCCCTGTGTACAGCCAGCACCAACTGAGTGTCATCCGCATAGGTGGTTAGAGACAACCAGTGTGCATTTATGACCCTCGCTAAGTCCGCCACATATATATTAAATAATGTAGGGCTCAACGAGGATCCCTGGGGCACCCCGCAGGGTAAGGTGAAGAAGGGTGAGTAAAATTCCCCTAGCCTAACTGCCTGCGTACGGTTGGCCAGGAAGGATGTGAGGAGGTTTTTGGCCAGATGGTTAACCCCCAGGGATGCGACACTGTCGATCAATATGGAGTGATCGACCGTGTCGAAGGCGGCAGACAGATCTAAAAGTATAAGGACTGCCGCCCCACCTTTGTCTAAAATGGCCCTGATTTCATCAGAGGCCTTTATGTAATGTAATGTGTCTTGTAAAGCTCACTGCTGCCCTGAGGCGTCGTGGCGCTGTAGACCGCTGGGGAACCCGTCCTGGCTATCCCTGTGAGATGGTCCCTACTGGGTATCTCCAAGGTGAAACCAGGCATCCCTGGCAAATGTGGGGGGCTGTTGTAGAGATGAGGCAAGCTAATCCCAGAGTTGCCGAGTGTGATCCCTGGTTAGAGTTGGCACAGAGGCGAGAATTATCGAGTCCACTGACCCTGGTCCATGACCCTGCCGCGTCGGGAATTGAACCCTGGTCCCGGTCCGTTCTCTGCTTCCGGGTCTGCCGCCTCTAACCAGTGAGCCACACCACTCCACTAGGGCGATTTCTGTGCCGTGGCCCTTCCTGAAACCAAACTGAGTGTCATCCAGTAGTTGATGCGTGTCAATGAACTCAGAAAGCTGCTGGTTCATAACAGATTCAAAGATTTTGGCAGGGAAGGGAAGACAGACGATGGGTCTGTAGTTAGCTGAATCTCAGGGGTCAAGAGAGGGTTTTTTTAGCAGTGGTTTGATAACTGCTTTTTTCCATATTTCTGGGTAAATCCCTGTTTGGAAAATGGAATTACAGATGTCCATCAGCGGAGGCGTGATGACCTCCGTGATGGAGTTGGATATGGAGGGTGGGCATGGATCTAAGGGGAAGCCTGACTTGATTGCAGTGGTGAGTTTACTGATTTGTTCTACTGAGACTGCGTGAAAGGAGGAAAAGGTAGGTCTCTGTGAAAGAGACGGAGGATGGGAATGGGAAGTTTCAGGACCTGTGGGGGTGGAAAAGCTGGAGTATATTTTGGTAACTTTGGTTCCAAAGAAAGTGGCTACGGAATTACAGAGATCTTGAGTTGCCTCAATGGAGGGTCCTGTGGGGGGATCAGCAAGGAGATTAACAATAGCTTCTTGGCTGAGTTCTGAGCAGACTCAATTTGCAATGAGAAATAGGCGCTCTTGTGTGTAACGATGGCTCTTTTATATATCGCCAAGGCACTTTTGTATGTGAGTTTATCTACGGGGCTATAGTGCTTTCGCCAGTGTCTCTTGAGGTTCCTACAGTGCTGTCTGTGAAGTCTGAGATCCTCGGTGAACCATGGCGCAGATGGCGCTGCGCGATTAGGCGAAATACGTTTGGGCGGGACCAACTGATTAGCCGCCTCCAGGATCCATTTGTGGTACCTTTTGGACCCTAGACTAGGGTCGGAAGAGGCCTCATAGGGGAATTGATAAGGGTAGTGGAGAGCAGAGGGATATCAAGGTTCTTCCAAACTCTGGTGTTCTTGGGAACGTGGGTTTTGGGCTGAGGGAGGTTGGGATTATGAGCTGGCATGGTAAAGATAACTGCAAAGTGATCTGACCACGCTAGACGGAGGATAGTAAGCAGCGAGATGTCCTTATTGTTGGTGAATAAGCCATCGAGTGTGTGTCCTGCTTGGTGGGTAGGGCCGGTAACTAATTGTTGAAGTCCTACTGATTGAAGATCAGTGATTAAGTGGGTAGTGTCTTTGTCATCTGAGGCTTCTAAGTGAAAATTAAAGTCTCCCAGAATCGTATAGTCAGGGGGTTCTAGAGTTAACTCTGTGAATTGGTCTAGAGAGGCAAGAAAGTGTGTGCGTGGACCGGGGGGACGATATAGCAGAATGCCTTTAAAGGCTTGGTTGTGGTTAAGGGATATGGCGTAAGCCAAAGCGTCACATTCAGAGCGATGGACAAGTTCTATTTTAACCGAATATGTGGCCTTATAAATGATAGCTAGGCCGCCTCCCTTACCCACAGCTCTGTCAAGTCTTGCCACACCGAAACCATCAGGGGTGGCCGCGCAAAAATCTGGGCCAGAAGCCGCAACCCCCCATGATTCTGTAATGAAAAGAATGTCTAGTTCCTGGTCAGTGATGCACTCCCTAATTTCCAGATGATGTTTGGGAAGGGATCGAGCATTGATCAGTGCCATGCGGTAAGGTGGTGTGGGATTCTGGATTTTAGGCGGGGGACTAGAGACTGAGAGGGGAGAGGGGATTGTGAAAGCACAACCAGGGAAGATTTCAGGAACTGAGGTGCAAGAAGTAGGGAGTGGCAGTGTCTTACACCGTTGATTGATCTTACCAATGTTAAGATCCCTTAGATGTCTCGCAGAGTAGCGCAGAGGGGTGCCAGTGGGGTGGGCGATCATAGGACCAGGGGGTGTGGCCCTGAGCCCGGTACAGGCACGGACGGGCGCAGACGGGCTTGCATTAGGTGCACCTTCGGCGCGCCTGTGGCACGCCCGCTGCGCGTCCTGGGAGGCATCCGGTTTTTATGCCGGTGGTGGTAAGCAGCTAGACTGCTAACCTCGGCACAAACCGGAAATGTAGATTACACACTTCCTGTTTAGGCGATCTATCCCTCCACACTATCTGAATGATCAGTGGTGGACCGGGGAACACGCCTGACAGAGCACAAAGTAAGTTCTTAAATCAAAATACATTTGTGACATTTAGGCAAGAATATAAGTGACTTTCAATTTTAATAACCACTAGGGCGCTTGTAAATGCGTTTCCGTCGGCGATTTAAAAAACAGGTTAAAACACGAGTGAGGAATGCTTGTAGGTAGCGCTCGTTAGCTGGGCATTGATAATCAATGCTCCGTTCAGCGTGGAGGTGTCCCAGAAATAATCCACAACCTGAATGATTCAGTGGTTTTTATGCCGGTGGTGGTGAGCAGCTAGACTGCTAACCTCGGCGCAAACCGGAAATGTAGATTACACACTTCCTGTTTAGGCGATCTATCCCTCCACACTATCTGAATGATCTTAGCATTATAAAAAATTTCCTGTAAGACATGCAATACACATAAATGTTTTTTGTTATATGTTCTTGTAGATTTCTCCTGAAGATGGGTGCATGTAGCACCCAAAATGCATTGGGATTTTTTAACATCAAGCTTGTAACTCACGCTACACAGAATTTAGAAGTGCAAGCAACAGCATTCTTCGAATAAAAAGAAGCAATGTACCACTTTGGATAATTTGTTTTTGCAATTAATTTCTTGATTTAACATTTATGTTGAATTGGCTTTCAATTCATTGTATCATGTGTTAACTTGATGAATGGTGGTATTTATTGATTCAGCAAGGTAAGAAAAAAAAGTTTTATTGCGGATGGAATGGTCCATGGTAGTGCAGGTTCTGTCTAGGACAGATTGTCCTAGTTTTTAGGAACTTTCTAAAAGTGGCATTTTCAGACCTGCAATTTACAAACCAACTTTACTAAAATATATGTTTTTAAAGTGTCCATAGACACTAAACTTACATTTTCAATCTGCTCCCAATGAGAAAGTATTAGCAAAAGGTGTTTTAAGGCAATCCTCATGTTAACCTATGGGAGAGATAGGTCTTGCAGTAGTGAAAAATGAATGTAGCGGTTTTTCACTACCAGGACATGTAAAACTCATCAGTACAGGTCCTACCTTTTAAATACACTGCACCCTGCCCTTGGGGCTGCCTTGGGCCTACCTTAGGGGTGACTCAAGTGTAGTAAAAGGGAAGGTTTGGGCATGGCAAGTAGATGAACTTGCCAGGTCAAAATAACAGTTTAAAAATGCACATACAGGCTCTGCAATGGCAGGCATGATCCATTTTAAAGTGCTACTGATTGTGTGGCACAGTCAGTGCTGCAGGCCCAGCAGTAGTATTTAATTTACAGACCATGGGCACATATAGTGCCTTGTACTTGGGACTTAGAAGTCAATGAAATATGGCAATTGTGGATAGGCTAAGGCTACCAAGTTTGGAGCACAGAGCATGTGCCCAGCATCCCGAAGCCAGCAAAATTGACATCAGCAAAACAGGAGGTCAAGAGGCAAAAGTCAAAAGTCAGGGGATACCACGCCAAGGATTCCAGATCCAAAAAACACAAAGGGGGTTTAGGTGTGGACAGGCTGGGCCATTCTGACAGGATGATTGAGGAGAGGCTGCACTCACTTCAAAGGGCTTTTCTGCCTACACACTCAAATGTACCTGATGCCAGACCTGCCCTGCCTTTTTTCACATCGAGATCATTTTGAGCCTTGAAAGGGGAAGGTCTTTCTAAAACCAGACGTGGGGGTAGGATAGGGAGCTCCTACCCACACAAAGTCTGGCACAGGTATAAATATTGGACCTCCAGAGCCACTCGTCAGAACATGCTTGGACCTGAGAATATTACAGAAGAAAGACTGCTCTGGCTGCTTGAGGGCTGCCTTAGGGTTTGAGAAGCAAGACAGAACCTGCTTACCTTCATCCCATGCTCACATGATTCACTCCAAGGGTCGATTGCCTGACCTTCTGTGTGAGTTACAAGGACACATCAAGCCCCAGAGGCCTCCCATTGCAACTGTCTAGCTGACCTGCTTCAATTGGCCCTGCCTGAACCTGAAACTGGACCTGGCTCAGCCTTGATGGCCTCTGCTGCACTGAGACCCTGACTTTCAAGAGATGTCCCCCAGATGCTGGATACTTTTGTGGTATATATTTAAGCTCCTCCAAAAATAAAATGGGAAATCTGGAAATGTGGGCTCTTCACAAAGGCAAATGAGCCTGTTTGTGCCGAGACTCTGTTCCCTGCAAAGGGCAGCATCAGAAAGCTCTGGTGAGACATGCTCTTTGTGCTACAACGACCACTAGTGATGACCAGCAAGGCAAGAAATGAAGTTGCTGATACAGCAACAACAGCCCTCGTTGACCACCAATTGAAAGAAGCTAGCTCTGTATATACTATACAAAAGTAAAGTATATTGTGCACAGAGTCCAGTGGAACCCCAAAGGTAGGCAGAGGTAAAAGTAGATAATGCCTTACTCTCTATTTGTGGTAGTGTGGGCAAGCAGTAAGGTTTTATCAGAGGATAGTGTTAAGCATTTATTGTACACACTCAGGCAAGAAATTATGTCAAACACTCAAAAACTGAACTCAGACCAATTTATTTGTATAAAAATATTATTGAGCTATTTTATTTCTAGAACCAAGCCTGGTCTGGTGCAGGTAAGTGAAATAATACTTTGCAGGTATATTGCAGTTGAATTACATGTGAAATGCAGTTGGATGCAATTGGTTTGTTTTCAGGTAAGTCAACAGTCAAAATTACTTTACAGTTACTTTAGCGATTACTTTGTATGTTACTTGTCAGATTACTTTTTAAGTTACTTTTTCTACTCATCATCATCATCATTAAATTACACGACGTCGCTGCGGGTGTTGGTCAGGACGAGGGCTGTGGATGGGCGCCGGCCGTTTTTGACTTTAACGGCCTGCTGGGATACAGTGCCCACACCCTCCTCCATAGGACTTACAGGACCTCCAGTCCAACATCATCTACACATCTAACTCAGCATATGGACTGAGACAGCATTTACAGAAAGGTGGCACATTCTATCAAACCTTGGAAGAACTCTTAAGAAATCTGCATTGCTGTCGCCCGCTAGCATTTATATAATATAATAATAGCGTCGGAAAGAACCTAAATAATAGGATATATTGTAGCTGGTAAGGTGATCCCGGAACCACGCTTCTATTTCTTCTCCCAGGCACGCGACGTCTGACTAACTTAAAGCCCTGAAGAAGTCCCAGCTTGGGACGAAACGCGTCGGCTGTTTATGTTTGACTAAATGTTTTGAAAATAAAGGATTTGAAGAAGAACTCCAACATCTTCAAGATTGATCATTACTATTACAACTGTTACAATTTCTGTGGTGCACCTTTGCTGTTGTTTGAATCATCATTAAATTACTTTATTCGGTATACAACATAACCATAAAAGTACAAAAATGAATTTAAAAAACAACTGTGTTTGTGACCTGGTTCAAATACATGTACACACATTTAAGGATTATATTACAAATATCTATAAAATTCGTCTTGGAGGTTATGAAAGTGAACCTCAGTAACAATGGGACATTAAAAATGTGTAAACAGTGCATTTAAGATCTATCAAGAGTAAGGGCGCTAATGCAATGCCAACATAATAAAAAGGGGGACTCGTCTCCCACGTAATTCATTATTTAATCAGCATGAGTGCTAGTGCAAGAGGAATCGCATCAAGTTCCGTCATCCATCTCCCTTGGTGCTTCTAAGTCTTGCAGCCATCCGTAAAAAGTTAACAGTGCAAAATAGTGTTAAAACCTCTGCGGACAATTTTAGGAACAGTAGAGCCACCTTTGCCTGTTTGAACCTGGCGTTTTTTAAAATGCGCTTTAAAAATTACTTTCTGGGGTGTGCATAATAGGGGCACAGCAAAACGAAGTGAAGCGTATCCTGCGGAGACTGTTGGTCACAGCCGCACGGACCCCTCAGCTCTATTGAAGTTAAGTACCCCGCAGGCACCCCCAGTTTGTGATGCAGTAGGTTCAACCTGAACTGGGTCATTAAAAATCTGTCCTGTGCCTTATGGGAATAGGACAGATAAGGTTCCATGCCCATACACGATTTGGTCAGAAGGTGGGATCTCACTGATGGTTTGATCAGATCACTGTCTTCCCTAATGGATGCCAATTTCTTTAAAAATTCCAACTTGATAAGGGCCTTGTCCCGGGCTAACAGTTTAGTGGGGTGGTTAAAGTAATCAATGTGTCCCAATCCTGAGAGGGTCTCCCTCGCATATTTTAGCCAATGGATGTTCCCCCCTCGCTCCCGGGAAATGCAGTCCATTATGAGCTGTTGAATTAATACAGCATTAGGATTTGTCCACATTTTGATCCAACAATTGAGTGGTATTAATTGGAACCTATCTCTGACATAGGTAAGAACCCCTTCCTCGTGAATGCTATAGTAGGGTGTGCTCTGTGGGACTCTAAGCAGCCAACACAGGTATTTATTTTCTTCAATTTGAATCCTCTGAGGGTCAATGAAGCCCCAAACCTCACTGCCATATAAGGTGTTGGCAATGCATATGGAACTAAATAGTTTCAATATGTGTTCCGGAGACCAGCGACCCAGCCTATGTGCAAAACTCATAATTGCCCCAACAGAACTAGGTATTGTTTTATATTTATTGTCCATCAGGGTTTTAAAACATAGGCGACTATCAAAAAGGATACCCAAATCGGAAAAAGCCTGCACTTTTTTCAATCGATGGGAACCAATCCTGTAAGAAAAATTCCTGGTTCGTCTTTTTCCCATTTCCATTATGTACAATTTGGAGATGTTGGCAGACAAATCCAGGCTCTCCATGAAATTAACAAAGCCGTCTAGAAGTTGCTGTAGGCCCCATGCCGTTCGTGCTAAGAGCCCAGCGCCGCCTGCATAGAGCAAGACAGGGATCCCTCTTCTTCCTATCCTTGGGCAGTCCACCCCTAAAACACTAAGTGCCCGGTCTAAGCCATTAATGTATAAGGTAAATAAAAAGGGCGCCAAGATACATCACTATCTCACCCCCCTAGAGCAGGGGAAGGAGTCAGTGGTGTTGCCCTCCTCATTGTACCTAACCTGTGCTGAAGTATGCTGGTTCAGGGCCCTTAAAGTATTAACCAAACCTACATCAACGCCCGGGGCCCCATTAACTCCCAGAGCCTATTCCGATTGACCCGATCAAAGGCTGCCGTAAGGTCCATGAATGCCAAATACACCGTCCCGTCACCAGCGGCGGTGTACTTGGCATCCAAAAGATACAGGTTGAGGCATTGGTCTGAGGTTGAGCGGCCCGGCCTGAACCCATACTGGGTGTCCGAGATTATATTGTGTTCTTCCGCCCAGTCCATTAGCCGATTCAGAATGGCCCTCCCCAGAACTTTCACGGTTACATCAATAAGGGAAATAGGCCTGTAACATTGGGGATTATCCCTGTCACCTTTTTTGAAGATCAGGACTATTGTTGCTGTGGACCACAACCAGGCATCCCTGACTCCACTGCAGCGTTTATGACTCTTGTTAAAATGGGTGCCCAGAGATCTACCTGGTTTTTTAAGAGGTCAGGGGGGATCCCATCGGGGCCCGGGGCCTTATTCCATGATAGACCCTCAATGCCCACTTTTATCTCATCCAGGGATAAAAGTGTCGGGAGTGAGGTCATATTTCCCTCCTCTGCTGATGGGACTGAGTCACTAATGCTACCTTGGTTATATAGGCCTTAAAAGTGCTCCATCCATGACTCCGGTAGGATGTGGCATGCAAGTTTAGATTTATTTGTGTCCTGGAAACATGGGTCATTTATGACTTTCCAGACGGCGGAGGAGTCCTTTGTCTCGACCGCTTCTCTTAAGCTCTCCCAAGCCTGGTACATGTAGAGAGAGTTTGCGGTATTTGACTGCCTGTTTGTACCGTACCCTACAAATGGACACCAACGTTTTAACTTTAGGGACTGCCTTTAGGGCTGACTTTAATTCCCTTAAAGCAATAGAGCATTGCTGGTCAAACCACCTTGGAGTGTCCTGTTCCCTTCTCAGTGTTTTGCACCTAAGCAGACCATCGATGCATTGTGCAACGCCTTCAAATACTTTTATTAGATCTGCCTCCACCACTGTTAGGTCTAGACTGGTCCTTGGCTGGGGAAGGGTCCAACATGGACAACACTAGGGGGCTGTGGTCACTAAAAACACTGAGTTCTATGGTGAAGCTTGTGATCCGAGAATTAAGTGTGTTGGAACCGAAAATGAAGTCAATAAAAGTACCCCTTCCTCTCCCTTTAAAGGTTGGGTGGATTAGCTTCCCTATGCCCACACTAGTTAGGTCCATGGTGTGCGCAAAAGCGTACATTCCTAGGACCTTACTTAACTCATTTCCCTCTCTAGTGTGATCCATGTGCAAACCATCTTCCAATGGGCAGGAGGTCCATTCCCCCTTACTGGTGATCAGGTGCGGACACAAGTGGCAGTTAAAGTCTCCCACTAATATCTTCTGGGTGCTCATTGCCTCCAACGCTTCTAATCCCGCCAACCTTTGTTCCATCTCGACCAAATTGTTTAAGGTCTGACCCACTGTGATGGCATTGTAAAAGTTGATAAGGATTAGTTTTAGACCCTTATTCTGATACTGAATCCCCTGCATGGAGTCTGAATTCCAGCCTAGGTCCACCCATCTTCCTTGAAGCTTCAGATCTACATAGATGATCAGGCCCCTTGGCTCGCCCTGATGTGGACTTGCGTGCTGGGGCAAAGAACATTTTGTAGCCTTCCAAAGCTATTGGACTGCTGCTTACCTCCCACGTTTCCTGGAGGCATATAATGTGAAATCTCTTAATATAGCCAAGCCAGTCAGGATTTTCAAATTTATTGGACAGGCCATCTATGTTCCAAGAGATTATGTCAATGTTTCCATGCCTCACGGCAACTGGTGGTTCGGGCCTCTGACGGGTATGCGTGCTTGGGGGTACAAGTGGTACAACAATGTTCTCCTCTAGCCTTGACCCACTACCTTCTTTCTGTCCACTAGATGGAATACGAGCATGGGTGTTCCCCCGTTGAATCCACCAGGGGGCTCGCCCTCCCTTTCAGCCCCCTTACTGGTGACTAAACCCCCAGTCAGTCAGTCCAAGTCATTTAAGGCAGAGGTACTGAGGAGTGGGGTGTACCTGTTCATTAACGGGACTGGCTGCCCCCCACTCTGGTCTGACTAGATGTCGTCTGGGGTCGTCACGGTTCAGTGAGTGCATCATATCCCTGTAGAAAAAACTGAGAGGGAGCATTCTGATGCTTGTACCGTCCCCTCCCTGATGCAGCCCCTTCCGTTGAATATCAATATCTCTTGCCAGCTCTGGGTACCGAAAGTTTAAAATAACACAGTCTCCCGGGAAGCCCTTCCTGGTATTTCCGATCCAGGAAACCCTTCTTGCCATTAAGATGTGCATATGATGTTTATTATTAAAACCCGCATGGTTCACCAAACAGTGGGCCGCCTTATTTATCAGGGTGTGCGGGGTTTCTTCCCTCTCTTCTCTGCATGAAGGGATCCTGTCATGACCACCGTGTATGGACTTGTTGCAGGTGGTAGGTCAAGTGTCGGGAGACCCCTGGTGTTCTGTACGTGGTCTGGACTAGGTGGCGCTATATATTTGGGTGGGACCGGTCCAAGTTCAGTGGTTCTGGGCACGCTATTAATGTTGAGTCTATGTTCCGCCCAAACCTCCCCTATCTGTGCAGGGTTTCCCTTATTCCCTGGTGGTCCTGGGTCAGTGCCTTTGTAACTCTCCTCCATTAATCCGTTGGTTACGGCCTCCTTTCTTCTATTGGTCGGGTTATGCCCATGGTTAGTTGCCCCTAGGTTTTCTATCGTATTGGCTGGCTTGTGGGCCGCACTCGTTTTAGAATTACCTGCCCCGTGGGGCGCTAATTCCTTAGTGGTGGCAGATGCAAGGCTGCCCTGTGCGAGAAGGAAAGAGAGCTTCCCCTCTATCACCTCCAATCTCTCATACAGGGGCCTCAGCTGGGTGGCTAACATTATTTCCAACTCAGACCTCTGTGCTTTGTACACCCCCTTATTAGGCTCTGCATCCTTGCAATTTTGACACTGGGGGGAAACTATGGGGCCCCCTGTTTCTGGTGTGGCTTTAGCTTTCAGGGCATTTTTTGAGTGAGTGACCACCTCGCCCCTATCCTCTAGGGTTATTCCTGTTTCAGACCCATGTATGATGATCTCATTCTCACCAACCCCTCTCCCTGTTAGGTCAGGTGTCATAGAGATATGCTCTGATTGGCACTCGTTTTCATCTATATAAATCTCTGTCTGGCTCTGGTTAACAATAATTGATTCTGAATGTTGTGAGGCCTGCCCTGGGCTTCTCCCGCACGCGTCCCTTGCTGCGTGGGAGAAGGCGGTGCTTTATTGCGCGATTCCAGCGCCTCCCCCTGCATCAGCTGTTTCCACTCTCGACAGGGCGGTGGAGTGGTGCACCCTGGGATCTGAAGTCCCACCAGGGTGTTGGTGCGCGATTTGCGTCGTCCTTCTGGAGCAGGTAGGGCGAATTCAGAGGATTTGGCAGCAGTGTCAGGCAGTAAAAAAACAAGCAAAGGGCCCCGCACTGCGTGGGGGAAGGTGGCGCTTTATAGCGCAATGCCAGTGCCTCCCCCTGCAGCAGCTGTCTCCACTCTTGACGGGGCGGTGGTGTGGTGCACCCTGGGATCAGAAGTCCCACCAGGGTGTTGGTGCGCGATTTGCGTCGTCCTTCTGGTGCAGGTAGGATGAATTCAGAGGATTTGGCAGCAGTGTCAGGCAGGAAAAAATGAGCGAAGGGCCCCTTACTTTTTCTACTCACTGTGATATGCCTAGATATCACACTGGGACAATTCCTAGAGAAAAGGTAAGTAATTCAGTTTTTGTATATTTGCAGTTTTTCAAGGTTTCATACAAACCAACTACACACACAGAAGATTTTCCACAGACAAAAATCAGTCAATGCAGTCCTATAGGAGAAAACAGTGTTATCAGCCAGTTGAGGAGCCCCCAACTCAGGCTTGACAGTCTTTTTGTGGGCTATTGATAAATTCATCAGTGCCTATTTTGGAGTTCTCTCTTAACAGGATACAATCTCCCTGGCCTACTGGAACTGTGGCTAACAGTTGTCCACCTTTCCTACACTGTCTCTTTTTCTTTTGGGGCCTATCTACACTAACTGCAGGTTCAGCCCTCCCAGGATCTTTGGGTGGGGATTGGGCTTGGATTAGTATCCCACTTTGGCTCAGACCAACTTCTGGGTGGTCATTCCCAAGGAGACAATCAAGGGGAACCGCATTTCTCCAACTAAGGGACCCAGCTATTTCTAGGGGCACTACAGCCACAGGCCTAACAGTGACCTCCCCTGGAGCAGACCTTACTCTTTTTGTTTCCACTGGGATATACTGGATAGAGAGTAACAACCTTTCATGCACCACAGTGTGCCTGGCACAGGTATCTCTCAGGGCAGTGGCTAGGATCCCATTTACCAGTAGGTGAAGGAAGTGTCTACTCCCTTCTGGAATCTCCAACTCACCTTTTGGGACCATTTTCCAGTTGAAGGCCCTGAGGACTTCCTTGTCTGAGGAACCACCCGTCAAAGCTACACTGGCAACCCCTGGAGCTGCACCTGGGGCTGTATTTTAGGGCAGCTAGTGTCCTTGGTGTGGTGTCCTGTCTTTTGACAGTTGTGACACCATACCATGTTGGGATCCCAACTCTTACCTTGGTACCCACTTTTAGTTTGTGAGGTGTCTTTGGGCCCACCCTCCTGGACAGGTGGGGGGCTACCTGGGACTCCTTACTTTTCTCTTTAAGAGGCGTACTATCTTTTCTCCTGGAAGGTGTCATAGGACTTTGCTTCTGACCCACTAAGGGTCAGCAGTCTGTCTCTGCACTTACCAGAGAACAGTTCCCAAAGGAGTGCTCCCCATTGAGTTTTCTTCACTTTTCTGACTTCAAAAGCAAAGGCTGGGAAGCACTTGATGATATCATCACCATCCTAAAATTTAGGGACAATCCTTTTGGGGATGTTGGGATCATAGGATTGCTCTCTAACCCTATTTATTAAGTTGCTGTCACCGTTGACGGGCGCTAGGCCAATCTCTGCTCTTTCTTTTTATAGAGTCTGGTCTTGGGGTCTAATCTTTTAGCCAACCTTACTAAAAGGTTGGGCTCCTCATTGAGGCTGTCCTCAATGAACTCAGAAACACCTGACCCACCTGTGAGGGATCTAGGTGCTGTGAGTTGTATTCTTAAAGTCGATGCACTGGGACCCTGTTCTCGAAAGAAAGTAAGGGGGCGTTGGAAGTTATCCTCATCCTCTCCATCCTCTTCTCCTTCTAAGAGGTCTTCACCTTGCTTAGAAGGGTGGTCTTTAGTATACCCTGCCAATAGCTCCTGGAGATTTTGTTTGGAAGGATGGGATCCCCATGGTAATGTTTTTATGTTTACATAGAGACCTTACCTCTCTAAATTCTAAATGGCGATAAGGGGTGAGGTTGAGCTCCTCATCCATATTTTCTATGTCATTAGTTATATTTTCACTAATATCTGGGTTCTTGTTAAGAGACATCCTAACAAAAATTCTAACCCTCTTGCCCCTTACTAAAGTGAGTTTTTATTTTTCTAAAAATGCAAAAGGAACTTAACCAAGGCCCTAACAAGACTTTTAGTAATTTGGAAACATTTGTCAATTCAAAAATCTGAATTTCTAAAGATAATTTAGGAGTTCTGTTGTGTGATCAGGTGTTGACCAAGTCAGTTCAACAAATGCAGAGTTGAGTCAGTGTAATGGGTTTGGATTAGGTGCAGGAAGAATTTGCCCTCTAGCGTGTACGTTCATAAGTCAAAGAACACAGTTTGTAAAACCACGGTGCAGACAGGCCAGGGGGAAAAACACCGAGGAGAAAACAACCCCTGCCAGTGTGTGGGTCAAAACCCATACAACAAATAATGCTCAAAGTCCTGTGCACACGTATATAGTGTAATGAGGGTTAACTGTCAAACCAAACATATTAACCATAGTTCATATTAGAAATAACGGAGGTCGACATCCATTGTTTCATGTGAAATGCAATATATTTCAACTTGATCAGTACAACAGAAAATTAAATCAGCCGACACGTTTCGTCACACCATGTCAAGATGTGACTCTTCAGGGCTGTTTATACGGAGAATGGAAACGGGTAGTTCGCCAGACCGGCGATAATTCCATCCCGGTCTTGGTCTGAAGTGGATAAAATAGGTAGTTCGACTAATATGGCCAAAAGGACGGGTAGGTCCAAATGCTAAGGAGATCTGGGCTCCAATAGCGGTGTGTGTGTTTCTCGTATCTTGTGTTCCGGGTAATGGCAATGCAGAGTTATAGACGCCACCACTGATCAACCAATGTAGGAAGCTGTCTCTTTATATAATATATCAAAGTAAGGTATAGTGTACACAGAGTCCAGTGGAACCCCAAAGGTAGGCACATGTAAAAGTAGATAATACCTTACTCTCTATTTGTGGTAGTGTGGGTGAGCAGTAAGGCTTTATCAGAGGGTAGTGTTAAGAATTTATTGCAAGCACTCAGGCAAGAAATGACACACACTCAAAGACTGAACTCAGACCAATTTGTTTATATAGGAATATTACTAAGTTATTTTATTTCTAGAACCAAGCCAGGCCTGGTGCAGGTAAGTGAAATAATACTTTGCAAGTACATTGCAGTTGATGTACAATTGAAATGCAGTTGGATGCAATTGGTTTGTTTACAGGTAAGTCAATCGTCAAAGTTACTTTACAGGTACTTTTATATTACTGTGGACGTTACTTTTCAGATTAATTTTTAAGTTACTTTTTCTAGTCAGTGTGAAATGCCTAAATATCACATCAGGATATTTCCTAGAGAAAAGGTAAGTAATTCAGTTTTTGTACATTTGAAGTTTTTCAAGGTTTCATACAAACCAACATCACACACAGAAGATTTTTCACAGAAAAACAGTCAATGCAGTCTTATGGGAGAAAGCAGTGCTATTGGTTTAAAGGTAAGTACTCAGGTTTTGTAGTTGGTATTCTGTGGTTAGAATCATGGTTCCCCCAGGGTCGAGGAGGCATTCTCAAAGCACCCTCGGTGGTACTAGAGCGGCCTGGTGCAGAGTGCTGAGGCCCAATGTTATCCAATGGGAAATAGGAGGCATCCCGTTGGTGGCTGCTCACGAGCAAGCCAGTAGGTTGTTTGTGGGAGCAAAACTCCAGTTGTTAGGCTCAGGGCAAAGGGGAATCCGAGGTAGCACACAAAGTGCACCCACAGCAGAACAAGGGCGGCACAGGGGCGGCCGAGGGCAGGATGCTGTTTTGGCGCAAGGCGCCCTGTTGTTTTTAATGGGAGTTGCCGGTTTAGGATTTTGGCGGCAGGCTTGGTACAGGGAATCTTCCAGGAGGAACCAACAGCTAGGCAGGTAAGTTGGAGGGCTCGGGGACGTGGGTGCACCTCAGGTCCTCTTCTCCAGGGCGCAGGGCGGTAGGATGCTTAGGTGTTTTTTGAGATCTGATTTCACCTTACCGGGCAAAGTTGCTGCTGGATTTCCAACAGAAGCTGAAGACCCGGCTCTTCGATTAGTACACTAGTCTCACTATCGTCCTCAGCCAGACTCCGATAACACCTTCCTAATTCCTGGTTACCCTCACAGGTGATAAGTCACAATCTACAAACTCAATAACATAACATTTGAATATCTTTAGTTCTAAGGTTAGGATTTTTGTCGTTCTGGTATCATTTTATTTACTAAAATTTACTCTATTTTCCTAAATTGATTTGGTATATTTTCTTGTGTTGTGTCCTCGCATTAAGACTGTTTGTGGGCTGCATTAATACTGAAGGAGGCGGGCCCGTATGTTCTAGATCTGCTCTAGAACCTCAAGTTGATGGCACTTTTTCTCAGCATGAGAGTGTGAAGGGGAGAGAAATCATTAACAATGTCAACCAATTAATATTTCAGTTCTCTTGACCCATAATAATCTCAGACTACTAATCAAAGTTAGTTAATTTATTACAAATCCAAAAACAACTGGACATACAGACACCTCAAAATGAGGGTGTAGAAGTACATCAGAACCAAGATAAAGCCAAATCTACGAATAATGTTGAGACGGTGCAGCATGTACAAGACAATAAATTCAAGAATCAGGATACAAAAGATCAAGAAACATGAGTCCAAGATCCCCTGCATCGAGGGTTGATGGGAATAAAGCATTAATCTGTCCCTACCCTAACGCTAATGTGACATTCCTATTTAAGCCTTCTTCAAGGCAGGATAGGTTAAGGTGTCAGCATGTGGAGTCTTCCTGAGAAGTCTCTCCACATCAGTTGGGTCAAGTTGCATGAAGCTACAGAGACAGAGCTCGTTCTAAGATGCTCTCTCTCCAAAGGCAGAGAAGAGTGGGGCTCTTTCCCTACTTACAAAGCCCCAATTTAACTGGTGTCTTCCCATGATTCCTTTCCCATCATGCCATCCATTGAGGCCACATTCTCATAAGTAAATGTCTACAGGACGGAGATTACTCCCAAACAGTAACGCAATGATCTTGATTCCCAGGCTTTCTCCAGAGAGAAAATACAACAGTTCTCCCTATTCCATTAGCTCCCAATATATCCCCTTCTCTCCTTGTCTAATTCCTAAAACAAAGACATTATTCCAACTAACAAGGGAACTTATTCCACTTGCAACACAAAGGTGAGAAAGAGCAGAATCTAACATGCACATGAAATTCAACTATTAATTCTAATATGAGATCTTCCAGGGAAAATGCATTTCAGGCCTACAAAATTCAGTTAACATAAAAGAAATGGAACATGAGCTTTACAAAGGTATATAGGAATTGAAACATATACATGTAAAATGGCATGATTAATAAGAACATTCAATAATAAAATGATTGTCAGTAGCACAATACGAGCATTTCACTCAATGTTTTCAGCAGGTTACGTTTGATTCTCCACGTTACTTCTTCATGTTTTCTACATTTTTGCCTAAACACCTTACATTCATGTTATTACTTTACAGGAACCTAACACTTAGGTTAACATCGGAAAAGATGATATGTGGATGCAGTTTACACGTGTGATTATGTTGCACCCCTACAATGAAAAATGGATTTAGCACTACATCATGACTTTGCACATTGCGTCTAAGTTAAGCCCCACTGCTATCCTGCCAAACTACCAGAGAGATAAGCACAGGTTAATTTAGTGACTTTTGTAGTTCGCCCTGACAAGGATGGATGCCTGAGTGCGGGTTCCACCCCCTCAATCAGTAAGCCAATTTCTTACACACTGCAATAGAAGAAGGTCAAACCTCATTAATACTTTGCTTTCTGAAGCGCAAATAGGAAAGGAAAGCTCTTTTCCCGCCTCATCATTATTGTAATTTGGAAAAATACCTTTTTCGATTCTGAAAGACTTTTCTGACTCCCAAATTGCTTCTGTACATTGAGCAAAGATGTTTTCTGGTTGACACCCTGGCACTTTGAAAATCGCATGCTTTGTCACAGCAAATACCTTCGTACAACAGGAACATATTGCTGGAGTAAAAAGTGTAATTCCAGAAAAGAAAGCTAACAAAATAAGTGCCAAGTAAAGAGGGTTGCGGTGACATAAAGAATTGAAAAATAAGTTACATTCAATAAAGGGACAAGGGAAAGGTGCATGTCAAGCCAACACTGGTAAGCGAATGCACTCACTTGAAGATACCAATCCCTGACATGGCAGAGGAGTTTGCTAATGGCAATGCCTTTACAGAACACCCTAGTTGAAAGGAAATCTGTTTGCAGAACCAACCGGCTCAACAACACCACTAAGGACCTCATTACGAGGTCCCTTCAGTTATGATGGTAACTTCGTCCCCTCAAAGGTACCGATAACAGGGACATAAGGAACTCAAGGGGTGGGCAGTCTTAAGGGTTTTATATGTGGGACTCTGAGGGTCCTCTTAGAAATTGGTCAATGGAAGAGCAATCATTGGTTTTGGTATCGAATCCCCTGACTATTACTCATTTCACACCAGTATGACACTTGCTTAGCAAGTGGAGTCTCCAGGCGAAACACACCTGGTCCGCCACATTTCATGTAATTCTGGTTCATCTGGTAACTCGTGTCAGCTACCAGCCAAAGTGGCATTAGGAGAGACTTTAGCCATAACACAGAAACCTATTTATTAATACTGATTTTCAGGACTGGAAAGCTGAGCATGTGCATCTTTCTGGCCTAGAATCAGCTTCACAGAATATTGTTGTGCACATAAATTTCATTTAAGTTACACTACATGTTGGACTTCCATTTGTAAAATATAGCGGTTTGAGGACCAGAAAGAAGATTTGCAAATGTTAATGAACAGAAGAAACCCACTTAATTCCGTTTAGAGTTCTGCCTACGTGGACAGGGAAGGGAGAAGAAAAAAGGGTGTCAGAGGGGCTGGCCACAAAAACGATTGCTCAGATCCATAAAGCGCGTAAATTGTACGTATTCCTAATAGATTTCCTGCCAGTTACTGCCTCGTTAACCAACGAAAAAAGGCTATCATTAAAGGTGGAACATTCACGTATTCTGTGGAAGTGAAGGGGGAATAACAAAATTCCGACGGCGAAATTTTTTTTTATCAGCAAATGAACATTTGCACTGAACGTCCGCTTGTATGTGGCCTATAATCCGCATTAGCAAGTGTGATACCTTAGTGGTACTCATTTTTGTGCACACATCACATATTTTGTGAACACTACAAACATGCAAATGACTACTTTTAAAATAGGTTTTCGTGGATCAGTACCCAAACTAATGTAAGAATGGTAGACATCCCATGACAGGGCCTGTTTCCTTACCCTGAAGAACCAAGGGCCATATGTAGGTAATCTCTATTTACTGATTCTTAAATACCGAATTTTACTGATTCGGTATTTAAGAATCGGTAAATAGTATGTAGGTAAAAATGTTACCGATTCAGTAATATTCGGTATTACCGAATCGGTATTTACTGAATCGGTAAATCTCATTCATTCCTATAGGCTTGGGGGCACATAGGAATGAATGGGAAGCCATTCACTATTACCGATTCGGTAAATACCGAATCGGTAATAGGGGGAAAATATTCAAGGGTGGCAAGGTGTCACATTAACACCCTGTTGCTCCCCTGAATCGTGTATGTGTGCACATGTGGCACACATATGTCTGCCACATGGCACTTTAAAAAAAGCACAATATAGCGTTTTTTAAAGGTTTTCGGTTTTTACCACCAACTTGTAGTTGGTGGTAAATACTGAATCCTTAATTAAAAAATGCACTCACTTGAGTGCTCCCTACATAGGATTTAGGGAGTCTGTAATTTACTGATTCGGTATTTTAAGGATTCGGTAATTTACCGATTCCTTAAATTGGTAAATCGGTAAATTACTGAATCCTTGAATCCAGCCACCTACATTAGGAAAAGCTAAATACCGGTCGGTAACAACAAATTTACCAATTTTCGGCTGTTCCCGACCGGTATTAAGCTACCTACACATGGCCCCTAGTGAATAAAACCTGGGCTGGTCACCCCAAAGAAATGAAGGACAATTGAACACAGAGGTAACTGCAGAAGCAAACTTTATAATAATATAATCAAAATCATTCTAACATCCAATGCTGGAAATCGAAAAGTTTACCCTGGCGTTGTTTACATTGGGTGTAGTGAACATTGCATATCGCAGTCTATCGCTGGAAAAGAACCCCGTGTTAACGTAGTATTCTCAACACGGTTGCACCATGCAATAGTCCCTCGATAAGAGTCAAATGACCGCATTAAAATCAACGTGACGCCGCAAAAATTCGAAACACAAATGCCAAAAAAGTTGGGATGACGCCAATCGCGATAGAAAAATCAGCAAAATCCAGCCACAGGCTTGCAATTCCCACACGTCAAGTGGGAACATGAACTATGATGGTAGAAAAAAACATACAAACAAAAGCCAAACAACAGCGAAGCACAATGGAGGGAGCAGGAGCAAGAACAGAGGTCAACCAAAACCCCACAAGCCCCTTGGAGGACCAGCCTGGGACCTCGGGGTCATGGAAGGGCAAGGGCAAGGAGAGTAGGAAGAAACAGTTCTGTCCGCAGGAAAACAGGATCCTGATAACGGAGGTGATAGAACACCATCAACTACTGTTCGTCACCTCCACTGTGTCACTGGCAACTAAAGAATATGGCAGACCATCGTGGACAAGGTGAATGCAGTCGGAGTGCTGAAGAGTACTATGGAAGAGGTCAAGAGGCGCTAGAATGATGTGAAGTGCAAAACCAAGCAGAAACTCACAAACAACTGTAAAGCAGCAACGCAGACTGGAGGTGGAAGCCCAGCACCACAGGAGGAGCTGGACGAGATGGAGGAAATGGTGTTCACAGTCATCAGTGTGGAGATGGTGGCAGGAGTTGGGGGACCGAACACTGCTCAACATGACATGACACACCACCAGCACCAGGGTGAGTAACGACCAGGGACTGGGGGGACAGGGGAAGATGGGCACAATGGCACACATGCACAATTAAGTATAGCACATTTGCTGACAAACCAAGCCCCAGATCTCCAACTCCAACCAAGAGACCAATGTACCGAAGTTTGCAACATCTCAGCACTGTATAAGCACAGACGTCAGAGGCACACCGCATGTAGGGGATAAGGGGCAGCTAAATCAGAGCTGCAGGGGTGACTCCCCCAAAATGCGGCACCCACACATTACATGCAGAGCACATCAACATTAACAATGATGTGGTACAAACCGCAACACATCCACAACAGAACACAGGAGGACACAACTGGTGCCGCTTGTCTGTAAAAACTGGCCAATCACATTTCGCATTGCAGGGTAATGTGAGTTGACAATGTACAAGTACAAACACACATCCGTGATGTTGTCAGAATGTCCAATGTCCCACATCAAATAGGCAGCCCCCCCAATCAGTCATAATGTACACTGTCATGCAGTCTGAATGTAAACATGTACAATGCATCAATATATATGTGAACACAATGTTAAACTGCATCTCCCCTTCACATTGCAGGTGGAACTCCAACACCTCCTGCAGAGCAGTCCGAACCTCTCTTCTTTGATGATAAAGAGGACCACCACACCTTCGACTCCGATGCCCTCCAGCAGCTCGTGGAGAGCCTGCGCAGCCCACTTCCAGGAGCAGGGCAGCCCAGCTGCTACGAGTAGAACCCTCCCCCTGCATAGAACACAAAGCAGGCAGCACCCACCACTATGGCTGCCTCCCAGGACCACCACAAACAACACCTGGCCTTCAAACGCCATGTGTTGGGTTGCCAGGAGAAGCTGCTGGTGGGGTACGACCGCTTGGCAGCCAAACTAGATATCATATGTGGGTATCTAAGTCCCATAAGGGACCACTCTCAGTCCCTAACGAACACCCACAGTCCGCTCCATGCTCTCCAATGAGCCATGGCTGACATTGCTAGAGTCCTGACCCAGAGGCTAGAACAACTGTCTAGTCAGAGTGCCTCCAGCGATCTCGCACGGGAGTTGAGACACATTAGAAGGATCACAGAGAACATGGAGCTAACGCAGGTGGAAAGAGCGGCTGTCACGGCTGCAAACCAGCGCGAGGTAGCTGTGTTCCTCAGTGCCCTAAAGACCCTCCTCATGGCATTGCTGCCACAAGGCCTGGTGCTGATGCATGCGGCTGCTACCACTCCATCCACATCTCTGGCCCCTGATGTGTCAGTGCCACACAGTGCAGCAGACATTCCACCTACGGCCCTTGAAGTGTCACTGCCACACAGTGCTGGAGACAGAACACCACCAGCCACACGGAGACACATGCAACAGATGAGGACGAAGATGTGAATGAATCTGCCTCCGTGGTCAGAAGACACAGTATCATTCATCGCTGCCATATGGCCTGTTTCTGCTTGGTTCTGCCCTCTGCATCATCACCTTCCACTGTCCCCCAATGCACTCTGCAACACTCTTCTTGGATCTTGACATGGACTGCCATATTCTGTTTTGTCACCAATGACAGCTATCAGACTGTGGACTGAATTCCTCTTCATCTGATGTACATGTTATTCCCTGAAGGACTCTGGCTGGCCCTCCACAGGTCAACAACGTAAAGTGGGGTTTGCAAGGCCCTGTACTGCTCCAGCTACAACACTCCACTGAATGTGCATTAAACATCCATATTCACACAGATGTGTCATGTCTATGATCTTTCAAGTGTGGAAGTATGGATGAATGGAGAGTCAGTGAGTCCCCCTTACGTCCATGTTGCTCATGTTGTGGGACATGGGTCACAGGGTGACACATTGCCGAGTGCTGTCTGGGTGGTGCCGACACTACAACGGAGACACACGCATTAGTTACTTCCTTGTCCATACCAGGACGGAACCACACCCAGAGCCCCAGGGTCGTTGTTCACACTCTTACGCTGGACTGGCATATGCCAGGCCAGCCCACTCTGCTTTCGCTCACAGGGGGACGATGACAATGCCACTTCCCAGGTCTTCCCTGTAGGGATCTGCTGCTCACAGGTCTACTTGTCAGCATGCCACAGCCAATCCCTCATGGTTGGTTTACGCCCACACCTCACCCATCCAGCACAACCATCACAGGACATGTGACCCTGCCAATAAAAAGGGACTAGTGCACGTGCTGGAGACCATTTTCACTCTGCAACTGGGTGTCTCCTTGTGGTTATCATTTAGGGCCCTGCCACCTCATATTGCCCAGTGGCTGGGGTGACATGATGGCATCCGCTCCACGAGACTCAATCATAAAGTGTCCATGGCTTGCGGCGCACCGACTTGGAGGCACTGGATACTCTGTGGCAGGTACAGGCACATAGCCACAGGACAGCATCCTGTGGCAGGTACAGGCACATAGCCACAAGATGGTGTCTTTCGGTTCACTGAGGTAGGGGCACCTAAAGTGCTGAGCCGTTGTGAAGCCTGCGATGATGTGCCATCCTGGCGGTCCGGACTGGTAGGATTAGTGTGAGCTCTGCTGGACTGCAGTGTAGGCCTGAGCCAGCGGGCAGTGCGGGCCTACCACCACCTGGCGTCGCCTCACGGTTCACAGAGTTAGTGGCACCTCAAGAGCTGAGCGGGTGTGCAGCCTGCGATAATGCCGTGTGCACTTTTATGCAAAATCAAGACCTACAATCGAGTGTGTGACCTAGTGGCCCGGGTGCAGGGCTGCATGATGTGTAGGGTCCCATGGTCTTGGGCCCCGGACTTGGAGCTCTTGGAGACATGCCAGTGGCGGAAGCTGAGCGGCGAGGCCAGGTTGCGCAGGGGTTGCAAATCTCTGCTGGGCAGCAGGGGGGGGCTGGGGTGCAGCAGCCTGTGTACGCAGGGGCGGGCAAGCAATTATGGCGTGTGCAACTGTATGGCCTCTGCCATTCATGTTCCTGGAAACTGTTTCAGATAAGGGACCTGGGGTACTGCAGTGTATGCCGGCATGTGGTTGGAAACACACCAGTGGCAGCAGGTGAGCAGAGAGGCCTGGGTGCGCAGTGCCAGCACTCTCTCTCCCTTTCTTTTTCTCTCCCTTCCACTCTTTTTCTCTCCCTCTCACTCTTACTCTTTCCCTCTCTCTCTCTATTTCTCTCTCTCTATTTCTCTCTCTCTCTTTGCCTCTCTTTCTCTCTTGCTCTCTCTCTCTCCCTCTCTCTTTCTCTCACCCTCTCTCTCTCTCTCCCTCTCTATGGGACAGATGTATCAACATTTCATTTTGCAAGCCCATAATTGCGATTTTTAGCGAATTGCAATTTCGGAATCGCAAAATGGGATGTATGAACATATTTGCTATAAATGTGCGATTTCTTAAAAATCGCAGAATAATTTGCGATTTTTATGCGATTCCTTAATTATCGAATTTCGCAAATTAAGATATCGCTAAAATGGGATCATGCAATGCAGGAACAGCCTGATGACATCACAACCAGGAAGTTACAGTGATTGCTTGCACCTGCTTCCCAGAGCCACACCGAGTGGCAGTTGGAAGAGTGTTGTGAGGCAGAGCAGACCTGTTTGGAGAGCAATGGAGTCACAGAAGGCACAGGAGGAAATGTCAGCTGAAAAGAGAAAAAGGAAGCAAAAGTTTTCAGAAAAGGAGCAAGAAATCCTTATAGAAGAAGTGGTTCGTAACCATGAGGATCTTTTTGGGAAGAAAGCACTAAAAGTTCCTGACTCAAGAAAATGGAAAACCTGGTTGGAGATCCAGGAAAAAGTGAATTCAGTAGGAGTTACCACTCGCTCCATTGATGAAATCAAAAAGAGATGGTACAACATGCGACTAAGATAAAAAGAGAGACTTGCAGACAGAATTAAAGAGGCAAATAAAACAGGTGGTGGTGGTACTTCTTCTGTGGACCAACCGACACCCCATGAGGAATTGATAGAATCAACCCTGCTACCAGAGAGTGTGAGTGGAGTGGCTAGCATTGATAGCTCAGACCCTACAGCAACTACACAAGGTAAGATGCATGCAAATTGGTTCAATGAATGTGTGTAATGAATGTGTGTGTGTCCTGTGCTTATAATCATTTTCAGATAAATAGTAGTCCAGTTATACTGTAAAACCAGAAGTGAGCAATGCATCATGGGAGTTGTAGTGCAATAATGATTGTCACACTTATCATCATAGTAACACATGACTTTTTTGCAAGTAGTAATTTGGGATACTAAAACAGTGTAGTGCAAGTTATTGTCTGCAATGAAATCAATTTATTTTGGAAGAAACACAAATTCATTTTTCACACTCTACGTCCACAGAACATACAAGAGACTCCAGGGCAGAAATTGATTTGGAGAATTCTCCTCCACATGTCACGTCTGACACAGAAGAAATAGTCACTGATGCCCCTGTCCAAAATAGAAACATGCACAGGAAGCGCAGACATGTTGCACCTCTGCCAGCAATGGAAGATGACGAAAATTTAGATGGAGGTTCAGGACCCAAAAGACTGTCACAGTGTCCCCTCAGGACTCACAAGACCAACCACAAACACCAAGGAGGGCACGGTCTTTCTGTCTGGAGACATGTAGGAGCAACAGAGGACCAAGTGAAGGAGGCACTGTTTTTACTGGCCTTGAGCAGGATATGCTTAATGTACAGCGCCTGCAACACAAGGCACTCAGGTCAATAAATAGGCAGCTTTTGAATTTTAATAAAAATCAAGAAGGCATGTCTGCATCAATTGAAAAACTCTGCCTGACCCTTGCACAAACTGAAAATGCTCGTAACAGGGCTGCACAGACAGCACATGTCAGGATGCATACTTACACTAAGTCAATCAACAGGCTTTGTTCTGTCACTAGCAATTTCACCAGGCGCAGCATTAACATGCAGTGCGAATTGAGTGACTGCACACGTGAAATGGCGAAAAGTGTGGACAAAATGACCTCAGTCTTGGAAACTATGCAAACCTCCAACTCTGGTGCAAGCGCTCTCCTAGGCTCTGCTGAAAGTGAGGACAACTCCAGTAGGAGCAGTAGAAACCCTACCCCAACAAACCAATTGAGCCAACGCAGAAGTGGAAGGTGTGCATTTGGAATAGTAACCTATTCAGCATAACTGCATTGTGAAAGCAGTCTTTGTGTTACACGTATGGATATTTTCATTTACACCATTAGAAATTAATGCTTTACACACAATGCACTATAGTTTGTCTGTTGTGAATTAAAACAACAATTACAAACCTGAGTCTGTAGTTTCTTTTTTCTCACCTAAAAATAATTTCGTGTAATCTCTGTCCTTCTTTGACGGCCAGCCATTGCTCCAACTCCTGCTACTGCCTTTCTTGGTGGAGGGATGTCATCATCATCAGATGAGTCAGACTCACTCACTTCAATGTCTGTGCCTTTGCGCATGGCCATGTTATGCAGCATTGCACATGTTGTAACAATTTTACAACATGTTTCAGGATTGTATTGCAAAGCTCCTCCACTTTTGTGTCTGCATCTGAAACAGCTTTTTAATATTCCAAAAGCACGTTCAATTACCCCACGTGTGGACCGGTGTGCCTTGTTGTACCGTCTTTCACTTGCATTTGCAGGATTTAAGTATGGTATTAGGATGAAATCACGCACTGCATAGGCACTATCATCTGCATGTAAGAGAGAAAATAGTAACTTGTATGTTCCATTGGAAATAAATGGATGGATGAATGGATGTTTGCATGAGTGTTACTCACCTAGCAGGTATCCGTCTCCAAAATGACCAGCACTAAGACGTCTATGAATTACGCTATGTCTGAAGATAAAGGAGTCATGTGTACTCCGTGGAAACTTTGCTACAATATCATTGATGATGTTTTTGGCATTGAATATGATCTGGATGTTGAGCGAGTGGTAGCTTTTTCTATTCCGAAATACATATTCTATGGCTGCAGTTGGAGTGATAGCAATATGGGTTCCGTCAATGCATCCAATCACATGTGGAAATCGTGCTATTTGATAGAAATCCAACTTTGTTTCTTGTATGGCTTGTTGTGTATTAGAAAAATATATATGATGTTGGAGTCTCCTTAGCATTGCATCCAGGAACACATGAAAAAAGCGTGATAGGGCACTCTGTTACACTCCACCAACCTCTGCAATTACACTTTGAAAAGAGCCTGAAGCCAAAAGGTGCAGTGAGCACAATACCTGCACATGTGTTGGGATTGATTGTGTCCTGCCAGTAGGATGTTCCAAAAAAGGTTCCAATTCATTAATCAGGTCCAAAATGGTGTGTGGATGAAGTCTGTATTTGTCATAAATCTCCTCCTGAGTCTGCTGGAACAGGGTAATGTGTATTCTGAAGATTCTCTCCTGTCTTTGTCTTCTCTGGGCAAGAGCTTGAATGCGCAGCCTCCTGGCAATCAGGTACAGTCCCGCCATTTTGGAATTTTAAACATTGCATTCTGGGAGCCTTTTTATATATTTTTTCAGTTACCACCTGCTTCTATTTGGTGTTTATAGCGATTTCTTATTTAGCGAATTTTGAGAAATCGCTATTTGCGATTTTTCCATACATATTGATGCGATTTCTTAACTTGCAATTTGTTATTTGCGAAAATCGCTAAATTAAGAACATGCAAAATAAGGAATCGCAAGAATCTCGCACACTAAGAATTCGCTAAAATTGCGAATTCTAAAAATGCGATGCGATTTGTTTCATACATGTCAGTTGCACTTTTTTTGTTCGCAAACGCTGCAAAATTGCGATTTGCAGCGTTTGCGACATGCAAACGACTTGATACATCTGCCCCTATCTCTCTCCCTCTCCCTCTCTCTATTCCTCTCTTTCTCCCTTTATCTTTATCTCTATCTCTCTTTCGCTCTCTCTCTGTACTTTGCTGGGCGCATGACACACCTTCTTATCTAGGTTTTTGTCTTGCAGGTTGTGACTTACAGACTGTCCTGAGAAAACCCGCCATGACTTTTCAGAATTGTTGTTTTGGGTTTATTCTGTAATAAATGGATTATTTGGATATTCTAATATAAATGTATGATTCTTATTTTTTCTGACCTCACATGTATGTTAGGTGTTGTGATTGTGCGACTTCAGGCGAATTGTTTGGTTCATGATTTTGTAGAGTTGATGTACCTGGAACCCGATCAGCACCGAAGACACCATCCGCTTGATGAACTCCATTCACTCTGGATCCCCAACCGACACATGCCCCCATCACATCTTCAACAAGGCCGACTCCATCATCATACCCCAACACCGGGATATCATCAACTGCTCCCTCCACACCGCTACCTTCCCGGAAAGCTGGAAACATGCCAAACTCAGTGCCCTCCTGAAGAAACCTACAGCAGACCCCACTGAACTTAAGAACTACCGCCCCATCTCGCTCCTCCCATTCCCTGCCAAAGTCATAGAGAAGGCCGTCAACAGTCAGCTCGCCGCCTTGCTCGAGTCCAATGACTCCCTCGACCCCTCACAGTCCGGCTTCCGAGCCAAACACAGCACCGAGGCCGCCCTCATCGCAGCCACAGATGACATCCGAACACTACTCGACAACGGGGAAACAGCTGCCCTTATCCTCCTGGACCTCTCCGCAGCATTCGACACAGTCTGTCATAGCACCCGTGTACAACGCCTCAGCAACGTCGGAATACAAGGAAAAGCATTGGATTGGATCATGTCATTCCTCACCGGAAGAACCCAGAGAGTCCGCCTCCCCCCCTTCAGATCAGAGGCCACCGAAGTTATCTGCTGCGTACCACAAGGATCATCGCTCAGCCCCACCCTCTTCAACATCTACATGAGCCCCCTTGCATCCATCGCACGCCAACACAACCTCAACATCATCTCCTACGCTGACGACACACAGCTGATCCTCTCCCTCACCAAAGACCCAAACACCGCCAAAACCAACTTACATGAAGGGATGAAAGACGTAGCCGAATGGATGAAAAATAGTCATTTAAAACTGATCTCAGACAAGACGGAAGTCCTCATCCTAGGATCATCCCCCTCTGCATGGGACGACTCATGGTGGCCACCAGCCCTAGGCAACGTGCCCAAACCAACGGACCATGCTCGCAACCTAGGATTCATCCTAGACTCCTCCCTCTCGATGACCAGACAAGTCAACGCCATCTCATCATCATGCTTTAACATCTTGCGTATGCTCAAAAAGATCTTCCGATGGATCCCCACATAAACAAGAAAGACGGTCACACAAGCACTTGTCACTAGCTGACTGGACTACGGAAACACCCTCTACGCCGGAACCACAGCCAAATTACAGAAAAAACTCCAACGCATTCAGAATGCCTCAGCCAGACTCATCCTAGACATACCCCGCCACAATCACATTTCCGGTCACCTGAGAGACCTCATTGGCTCCCCGTCAACAAGAGAATAACGTTCCGTCTCCTCACCCACGCGCACAAAGCCCTCTACGACCAAATTCCTCAACACGCGCCTAACCTTTTACACCCCCACCCGCCAACTACGATCGTCCAATCAAGCCCTCGCCGCTATTTCACGCATCCGAAAAACCACCATGGGAGGAAGATCTTTCTCCTACTTAGTGGCCAAAACCTGGAACTCTCTCCCCACCAACCTCCACCTTACACAGAACCACCTCTCCTTCAGAAAACAACAAAAAACTTGGCTATTAGATAAATACGAACTCCCCCCCACCCTCAAGCGCCTTGAGACCCTCCGGGTGAGTAGTGCGCTATACAAATTCTTTACTTATTTACTTACTTACTTTGCCCTATCGGGGCTCCGGGCTGCATGTTCAGTTGGTCCAGGGCATCTGTTGTTCTTCATGTGTGGCTCTGGCCTTATGCTCCCTAGTCTGGTGCCGGTTGTCGTCCTACTTTACACCAGGCAAGAGCAGGTGTTCATTTCCTGCTGCTAGCATGCCTTATCACCTGTTTTGGGATCTTATCGCCAGTCTGGCCGGTCGGTGAGAATGTTGCTTTGTGGTGTTTTTGCGGCTTTTTGCACTGGCACGGCTACTTTGTACCTCATTAGCGATAGTTGGCGGGGTCATCTGTGGCGGTGTTTTTTGCGGCTGCTATCACGGGTAAACTGGTGATATGGGCTATTAGTACCAGCTTGTGAAAGGGGCGATAAATGTATCCCGACTTTGGCTGCGATAAAGTGCCAATAACTCAGCGATAAGTCCTTGAGAATATGCCCCAGAGATATTTGTTGGTTAACTAAAGGTACTGTTTGGCATATTTTCATTTTCACTTTTGTGAGATGACTATCTGCATTTTAGCATGTAAAGATAGTTATGTGTTGTTTTACTAAAGGTATGCGAGATTTATATTTTGTTAATTGGGATGAGATGAGGGGGGTTTCATGAGCACGGAATTCATGCAAAAACTCTGGAGTAAGCCACTGCACCCACAACCCAATGATAAAATAATTTTACCTTTACATGCTAAAAAGCACGGAACCAATTCACAAAAGTGAGCTTTGAAAAATATTAGGCAATGACAGAGGTGATGAGTTTGGAGTCCCCCTAACCTAGTGGGATGACCAACCAATGCCATGTCTCTGTCTCTGCCATGCTTTGGCAGACAGAGACACGTGACACTCTGTTAGGCGTAGAAAAGCAGATTTATTAGCTGCAGCTAAGCACAGTGGTCCTGTAAGTACACCAATGGGTATGTTATCAGTAGACTGCCACTTCATTCCGTGGCGCACAGACTAATATAGTACACAAGTTCACAATGCCAACTCCCAAAACATACAAAACTGACAAATAGGAATAGTTTGAAAACAAGCTATTGAATCTCTAAAACACACCTTCCTTTCAGACCCTGTGTGCTCTCCTCCCTTCAGGTTAATCAACACTAGTGACCGTAATTCAATTTTGCAGGTGGTAGAACATGTTGAATGCTTCAAAGGCCAGTCTATGTAACAGGAGAACACACAAAGAGAATAGCGAAGGTCAGTTAAACAAGATAAAGTCGAGAAGAATGGTGGGACCCAAACAGTGGAGTAAGACATGGATTAATAAGTCTAGACATAGATTTACAAAACTCAGGAGACCCTGACATTAGTTTCATAAACATAGGCAGAAGTTACTCTTTAACGGGAAGGACACGTAGCAGCTGAAAAAGCAAAAACATTGCGTTCTGAGTGAGGCAACACAAAATGGCGGTTAAATACAAAATGGTGGCTAGATACGAAGCGAAGTCGAAAACCACGTAACCTCAGGATTGTGGCTGTGGCTTGAACAGGGGTCATCCCATTCAACCGAAAACCTAATTTCTCACATGAACATAATAAGCTCCCTGCCTGTATAGCATTTCATAGCAGCTAAAAGACAGTCACATGCATGGTATCTAGACATGGCCAGTGCCAATACACTGACCAAAGTGGGGTAGTAACACAGACATTAAGTTCATGGGTATCAACTCTGTAGGTGAAACCAATTTCAGCATGCATGTCTGGACATCTGCATGTTTGCCAATATCACACCCCCTTAACAGTGGATGGTGCAAATCCACTGACAACATCATCAGCGACTACCTTCAGGGACCTCATTTATTACAATGTTTTTTGTATGCTTAACAGAGGGCTCGATTCACAGAACTAACTTAAGACAAAATCCTAAACTTACTACCATTTTGGTATTCACAGAAGGCACTTACTCATTTTGGTATTCACAGAAGTTAGGAGTCCTAACTTTAGGACTCCTAAATGCCTTCTGTGAATACTGAAAGCATTTAAGTTAGGATTTTTCTCAGTTTAGGAGTAGTAAAGTTAGGACTCCTAACTTTAGGACTCCTAAACTGAGAAAAGTCCTAACTTTAAGACTTTCATTATTCACAGTAGGCATTTAGGAGTCCTAAAGTCAAGAGCTCTAACTTTAGGACTCCTAAACTGAGAAAAATCCTAACTTTAAGACTTTCGGTATTTACAGAAGGCATTTAGGAGTCCTAAAGTTAGGACTCCTAACTTCTGTGAATACTGAAATGAGTAAGTGCCTACTGTGAATTCCAAAATGTTAGTATGTTTAAGGATTTTGTCTTAAGTTAGTTCTGTGAATCGGGCCCAGGGATACTTAGATCTCCTAATAGTGCTACAATGAAGATCGAATATGGACGTACACAGGACTTCTTCAGGCACAGTGGAGCTAGAAGAATCCATATTGGAAGACGCCAATAATCAATTTGTTATGATGAGTAAAGAAATGACATGAAATTGATAATGAGCAATTGGAGATCCAAAGTGTTGAGACATCCGCACAAGGAAGGCTATGTTAGATGCAGAATTATTCTGAAACCGCTCAAGGTAGTTCAACAAGTTAACATCTGTGATAGTTACACTTGTTATTTACCATTCTTAGACATGATAAAAACTGTAATATCAAGTTCTAGATTATTATTATTATGATTATTATACAGGTTTCTACAAGGGTGAAATGACGCAGTCCTAAAATGAAATCTGCTCAGTACCCTCAAACCGGTTTCTGTGAGGAGTATTTGGGTCACTCTTTGTAACTAGTGGCAAGCAGCTGGGTCTTTATCAGACCAAATTGATCTATACCAGTGATACCTAAAGTACAGCCCGAGGTCACATGTGGCCCTCCTGGCCTCTACATGCGGCTCTCTGGTCAATATTACAACAATTGGTTCCTTCGGGTGTAACACATTTCTTTTAGTCACTCGTAATTATATGTAGTGTACAATCAGAATCCAACACCAATTATGTATTTATGCACTACTTTATGAATTATAGTCATTCATAAATACTCTTTTGTAATTATCAACAAGGCTGTACAATAAGTGAAAAAAGTGCAATTATGTGACATTTAGTGCTCAGTGCTGGCGGCGCAAAAGTGAACAGAAATTATGCAATACTTATATACAAGGAAATATACAATAGTTTAACTTTGGTCTGTGCAATTTCGCATATACCACTGTATACGACATAAATCAGTTTTCAGCACAGGGTATTGGGACAACAGATCCAACTAATTGTCGACATTTCGACCCTTTAAAATGCGCACATGTGGCGTCAAACACTTCTGGTGTTTATCTAGAACGGCTAGCGCCCGGCGTTTCAAGGACGCTGTTTCATTTAATGCTGTTTGGATCACGCTAAGAAGGAAGAAAATCTCCTTCGGCAATGTTAATCGAGTAAGAGTGTCAAGCCATATGACTGGGTACACGAGTAATTCCAATACCCAGGACTAAAGTGAGTACAGCGCTAAAATAAGATTAACCATCGTGGGAGTATTCCACGCACTAAAGACAGACACTTGCAGTTCAAACCATTCAAGCTACACCACCTAATCAGTCGACCTGAAGGCTGTATCGTTCCCTCCCAGTCCTGAAGAAGACCCGTGTTTGACGCCACATGTGCGCATTTTAAAGGGTCGAAACGTCGACGAATAGTTGGATCTGTTGTCCCAATACCCTGTGCTGAAAACTGATTTATGTCGTATACAGTGGTATATGCGAAATTGCACAGACCAAAGTTAAACTATTGTATATTTCCTTGTATATAAGTATTGCATAATTTCTGATCACTTTTGCGCCGGCAGCACTGAGCACTAAATGTCACATAATTGCACTTTTTTCACTTATTGTACAGCCTTGTTGATCATTACAAAAGAGTATTTATGAATGACTATAATTCATAAAGTAGTGCATAAATACATAATTGGTGTTGGATTCTGATTGTACACTACATATAATTATGAGTGACTAAAAGAAATGTGTTACACCCGAAGGAACCAATTGTTGTAATATTGACTAACTGCCCAGGTTCTTAGGGATACTGGGTTAACCCCATTGGAGATTTCACAAACTCTGGTCAACAGCAGCACAGGGCTGCTGTTTACTCAACATGGCACTTACATTGAAAAGAAGTCAATGTATAGGCAAACGCGTATTTTACGTTTACTTAAAGTTAAAGAAAGGATGTAACTAGGGTGTCCTGCATGGCTTAGCTTTAGAAACACCTTCATGTGTAAGCACATCTTGCAGCATAAATAAAAAAGTTTGTCAAAGTCTCTTCAAAATTCTAAAAGTGTATTACATTAACATACATCAGATTATATCAGTGCATTGCAGAGTATCTTTTTAAAAGGGATAGTTTTTAAACATGAATTAAGAAACATTCATTCTTCCACTCCCCTCACCCTGACAACAAAGCAATAGTGAATTAAGAGGTAAGTCAGTAATTATGTGCACTCTTTGGGTGGCCTATGTGCCTATTACAAATGAACAACATCATAGTTTATTAAATCAAACCCTGAAGAAAGTTGTGTTCAGCGCTATCCAAAAGTCATGTATTTCAAGGTTCTCTAAAATGTGATTATGAAGAAAAAGGAGGGGCAGTGAAATAAAACAATTGCATGGGATCATTGGTTTAGTGGAGGACCTTGGATTCATCCCAGGTTTTCTGGGTTGATATGTGTAGTTCAAACACCTGATGTATATGCTTGGCTTCATCCTACACACACTTTACCACCAACACCCCCCTCCCCCACACCTCCAACTGCCAACCTTCTGGCATCAGTGAGGCCCTAGGCCACATCAGTGATGAAACATTTTGGCCCCTGAGAAAATGTTTGTGAGTATCCATGATCAATACTATGTGCAAGAACACCAAAATAACACTAGAGTCAAGAAATAAATTAAATAAAATGTCCAAACAAATTGTGTTAAAAAGATAACTAATTAACAATTAAACTGATACCACAAAAATTAGGGAGGGGTTTTTATTAAACACAAGAAAATATACTCTACCATCAATGGGAAATCAAATATCAGGGTAAGTCGATCATATGTTCTAGACTGGAACCTAGGCATCCTCCAAGGGAATTTAGTGATGGAATGAAATTGGTGGTTTACCACATTAAATGTTATGGAGTTATGTAACCTACCTATGTCAGAGAAAGAGCTATGCCAAATCAGAATTGGTAGTTTCCCCATGTGAAAATGTTATCTTTTAACTAAAAACATGTTGTAATGGTGAAAATTCTCCTTTGGGCTTGGCTGGAAACTGAGGCTAAACAGGTATCCACAATGATGGTTATAACAATCGTATTAGACCCTTAACATTTAATGTCAAAAGCTCAATGTGGGGTATGGAACAAAATAGAGATAGGGTGGTGCTGTTTTTCATGTAGAATTAGGTCCTTTCTCCTGTTCTCCATAAATAAACAGATGAAAGAATTCTATAAACGTATTGAAAGGTTCTGTAACTTCTGTCTTGGTGCTTCAAAATTCTCCAACTTTCAAGAAAGTCTTTCTGCACAGATGAAAATGGGGTTAAGTTGTAGAAAGGAGGTGGGGTGGCCAAGCATCCATGGTGCAAGGTGCTGAAGAGGAGAGCTCCTGCCAGGGTTCCCCATCCTATCCCATCCTGCGGACAATCAGTGCCTTGGGGCCACTTCTGTGACTCAGTCTCAGAAACAGGAGAGCGGCCCCTCTAGTCCAAGAAACAGGGTTCCTAATACAAGAAAAAAGAATCTCTTGGAGGAGTCAACAATCATATAACTCACACTCCACTATCCTCACTAATATATATTCATCAGTACAGGTCTTAAAAGGACCCAAGAGGCAATTATATAAAGTCTGTTTAATAAAACATATAATAAAAACAATTGTACAATTATATCAAATTCACGTAATCCAAAATTATTAATGAGACAAATCGCACATACATTATTACAACATTATATCAAGAGACATATAACAAACAAGACTTACATATTTGTCATTCAGAGTGCTTGTTAATTTGAAGGAATCAACCAATAAAGACGGCATTGACGCGTTTTGGTGGATATACAGTATTGAACCACCTTCTTAAGGACAAAATCATCTGTATCTCTCTAACCAAGTATGCAGTGTTCACCAACTTTTTGTTATTTTTAAGGTG
The DNA here is from genome assembly GCF_964263255.1 of Lissotriton vulgaris. Lineage (NCBI taxonomy): Eukaryota > Metazoa > Chordata > Amphibia > Caudata > Salamandridae > Lissotriton > Lissotriton vulgaris. The sequence goes on from NC_141694.1 coordinate 103,697,780, forward strand.
GGGCACAATGTTGACTCTCACACAATCTGGTCTTCCCTGACATAAAACTCTATTTTATATTGATGCTCACATAGATGCTGGAGGCCAGACCTTCTAATGTCAGTATAGGTAGGTCACATGTGATTGTTGCAAGAGTATTACGTGGGCATACTGTCCTACTCTCCTGAGCTCTAGAGCGTAATACCAATTGAAAGCCAAAACACAGAAGCCAAACGTATTTTCAGAAACTTAGCCGGCTGCATACCTGGAAGGGCCCCCCTAACACTAAGCACTGGGCTGCAACCCACGAACTGAGGCTGCCCAGGCGGTCGAAGTTTGCTGCACCATGTGTGAACCTCAAGATGGTAGATGAGGGCCGCGCCGGAGGGATGAGTGGGACCCATTGACACTGAGAGCCGGTCAGCGAACGAGGCCGGGACCTTGGGGCTTGAAGTGGGGGCTGCAGTGGAGTATCGAGGAGGCTTCATTGGCTGGGTGGTGCCAACGGATGGACTATCATGGTGCTGTGGAAGTGATGGCCCGAAGAGGGGCCTCTTTGGGACACACTCCTCATCTCACTTGATTGTCAGCAGCAGTCCAGGGAGGGGGGTTGCAGGAGGGTCCCACACACAAAGAGGAGGTTAGTGTGCTCACCTGGGGTTTCAACCGGCCTGTAGAAATTCCCTGAAAATTCCTCAGATGGACCGTGGTGGAATTGAATAGAGAGCAGGAGTCCTCCCTCCCAACTGACATATGTTCGAGAAGCAGCACTACGAAAGCATCAGGCTGATGCGGCGGGGACTCCAGCAAGAAGTGGGGGCTGATGGTGGTATTTTTAATAAAAAGGTGAAAGGAGGGTCCAAGGGGATGTTTATTGACCTACACAGCTACAACCCCCAGTCGTAACAATCTATCAAAACATAAGGTAGCTGTGGGTCTCGAACCAGAAGTAGACTGATGACTAACTCGATACCTGACATGCAATAGAACGTTCAAATGTGAACACACATTTACACAAATTATATATAGGAGAGTGATAATATGACACTGAAGGTCACATAGGTACTTTCCGAGTGTGGGAAAATACCCATCAGTTGTCCACCAGATGCGCCCTTGTCATTATATGGGATCCTTCACACCAGGAAGGAGATGTTACCAATCATTGTCAAAGACAATTTTTTTATTTCAACAATGTGTGTGTCCCAATGAATGCGACAGAGTGAGGACACGTGGCGACAACCGTTAAGCAGTGCGTGAATTAAAGTGTGAAACAAAAAAGAATAAATTTGATTTAAAATTGGAGAGAAAGAAATGAAAAAGTATTTAATCGGTACCTTCCTTCTTCCAAATCAATAAAACCAGTGCAACATAGTAGTTTGAATAAATGTCTACTATGTTATCTCTAGGTCAACATGTTTCTGCAGACTTAATGGACCCAAGCAGGTGTCCGCTGCTTTCTTCAGGACCAATGTCACTACTGCTTACTAAATGTGAAAATCATAAAAAATGAATATTTCACCTGGTAATCCTAGGTATGGTCATTCTCCTAGCTGTTAGATCCCAGATCAGGATAAGTCATAAAATGCAGGACAGGTACATAGAAAGTCAAACAGAATACAAACAAACATATATTAGCATTTGGAAAGGAATGTCTCACTTTTTTACCAAATGGGGTATATAGACCAATCAATTATTCCCCAGTGTCACATTAATGTATACTATTATCACTCAATGATCACTATCTCATGCTTACCTAAGTGGTAGGAGAGAAAAGCCCCACCTCACCCGGCTACGGCGCAGGTAAGTAGAGCACCGCTCTAATCAGAGAATACAAAAAAGAAGAGAGTAACACAAACAGTTAAAATCAGTCCTCATCAGGATACTCAGTGCGATTGAATAGATGTTAAATTGTATATTTAAAAAAAAACTTTATTTTTGCTTTAGAACAAAGTTTTTTGCCCATTTTTAATCTTATGTTTCATATAAGGGTGTACGTTTTTTGTCTTAATCATCTCGTAGATAATTATCACTTGCCACAGATATCTATTTTCTTAGTTTACCATGCCACTGATATCTGTTTCAGCCCACGAGTGTTACCCTGGGTTTGACATTGGGTTTCAAGGTCGGAATTTTTTTTTGGAGTGCATCATGTGAGTCAGTTCTACAACGTCAAATTCTCTGCTATATTTAAGAGAACCATGCCGCTAGTTGTACTATAAAAATGTTTTAACGAGGTAACGAGAAACGGAATCCCTCTTACTCTTCCGCTGATATCTCAACGATAACAAGTCTCGAATACCCCGTTAATCACCATCTGTAGCCTCGTGACAAATCACAGGTTAACAATCACCCCCGAGTGGGCATTTCATAACTCTCACTCCGTGTTGTAATAATCCCTACCTGACCTTCGGTACTCCAAGCGTCCCTCTGGGCCGTATTTGAAAGGTACCAGGTCTGTCTCTAAATGCCTATTTGATGTTCCAGGCGGACGCGGGGAAAACACGTCATGCGTCTCGCGTCTCGGCGGCGTGTATTTCTCGGGGCTGTAGGGAAATGTAGTTCGACGTGTCCGCCGAACAAAGGATGAATATTATTATGATGCCATGATCTCCTATCCATGTCTGGTGGTTGTCCCCATTCTTTAAAGAACCCAGAACCCATAAGTATTAGTATCTCATACAGAGAACAGTCATGTCTCAATAAAGTTATCTTGTAAAACAGGTATCATATCACGGTAAATTGCCTGATGTCGCTGAATACTTTATTCGACAATCTTTCTTAAAATTTTGCTATTTCGTTTCAAAGGAGCACTATTCTATTCAGGTCTATATGTGTCAGAGGGATATATCTATTTTACCTGACAATTTTTCACTTCCAGCACAACTCATTATATGCCTGTGCTATCAATAAGCCCCCAAGTAGCATTATTTAAAAGTACTTCCGCTCCTAGTGTGAGTTCCTCCCTTCGTTACACGGCAATACTACCGCACGATAGTGTGACAGTATTTGACTTTATTGTTCTATTTCCATAGTCATTGATTGCTTGGAGAAGTCCAAGGAATAAACCTAGCCATGCCATGATCGGGGTATCCAGAACAATTTTGACTGGGCTTAAGTCCTGATTCACATTCACAGTGACATCCACGAGATGTCTTCATTCAAGCCCCCTTTATCTGGATTCATTTTATACACCCACTTTTGTTCCTTTTTAAAAAGGAACTTGCTCACATCAGTAATTTGTCTGGGAATCAAGGGTTGCTCAATTACGGTCCAAACAAAGTCAGTGGGTGCATGGCCGACATCCAGAAAGTTATTAGTTAGCCTGGTGGCTGGATTACGGCATCTTATTGTACTTTTGTGCTCAGAGATCCGGATTTTAATCTTTCTGGTGGTCATGCCCACATACTTGAGTTGACAGGGACAAATTATTAGATAAATTAGGTTCTGGTTATTACAATTGGTAAACCGCTTTTGTTGCCAAGGCCAATCGCTACCTATGTCAATGCTAGTGGATCGAGTTGTCTGTGGGCAGGCCGCACAGTTACCACAAGGATGGTGTCCCTCTACTGCGGGCATATCCCAAAGTGTCCCCACAGCCCGAGGTAAAGTAGTTTTCGGTCTCGTTTGTACCAATTGGACCTTTAGATTCTGGCCTCGCTTGAGGGCAAACAGAGGCAACGGTAACAAATCTGATCCGGTGTTGAGGATAGCCCAAAGTTTACTGACAATTTTCTGAATGTTGTTAGAAAGAGTACAGAAGGTGTTTACACAAGTAATGCGATCCTGCTTCTCATTAGCGATCGGAGGTTCCAAAAGCCCTTCACGATGATTGTTTGAGACTCTCTTCATTGATTGTTTTATCAAACGTTTCGGATATTTTCTGTCAACCAATTGTTTCTCCAGATTTCTTGCATGAGTAGGAAAGGTCTCCCTCGTTGAACAGTTTCGCTGTATTCTTAAAAATTGGCCGTAAAGGCAAATTGTCTCTCAGTGCCTTGGGGTGACAACTCTCATAGCTTAATAAAGAGTTACGGGCCATCGGTTCCCGATACAGCTTTGACTGCAAGCCCGCAGGGGTGGCTGTAATCCATAAGTCCAAAAAGGCTAGATGTTGTTTATAATGCTCCACAGTGAATCTTAGGAAGTCGTTTCTGCCATTCAGCCATTCATGAAAGGCCACTAGCTCCTCTACAGTTCCTCGCCACACCACCAACACATCATCAATATAACATTTCCATAGACTCAAAGAGCTGTAATAAGGGTTGGTGGGCATAAGGACATGATCTTCCTCGAATTTGTGAACATATACATTTTCAAGGCTCGGCGCAAACACGCTGCCAATGCTGGTCCCAGACGTTTGTAAAAATATGGACTCTTCAAATTGAAAGTAGTTTTCTTTCATAGCCAGACCAGCATGATTCATAATAAAGGAGACTGGGGTGATACAATTAAGATCTCGTGCCCGTAGGAGACTTTCAACAACCTCCAAAGTCTCATCTTGCGGGATCGATGTGTAGAGGGATTCCACATCGAAGGACACTAGCCAGTCTGTCTCCATGTTGAATTCAATGTCTGGCAAAATCCTTAACACATCTTTGGTATCCTGGAGATAAGTAGGCATCTCTCTTACCATCGGTCTTAAGAAAAAAGTCACAAAAGTGAAGAGTGGTTCCAGGAAAGAGCTTATCCCCGATATTATGGGGCGTCCAGGTGGTGGGCGCGTGCTTTGTGTACTTTTGGGAGCACATAAAAATACGGTGTAATAGGATGTGTAGTACACAGATACTGAGCTTCATTCGCCGTGATCCATCCTTCTGACAGTGCTTCTTCCACGACATTACTTATAGTTGTTGTTAATCTCTCTGTGGGGTCCACCTCCTTTCTTTCTCTCCAATTTTAAATCACATTTATTCTTTTTTGTTTCACACTTTAATTCACGCACTGCTTGCCACGTGTCCTCACACTTTCGCATTCATTGGGACACACACATTGTTGAAATAAAGAAAATGTCTTTGACAATGATTGGTAACATATCCTTCCTGGTGTGAAGGATCCCATATGATGACAAGGGCGCCTCTGGTCGACAACTGATGGGTATTTTTTCACACTCTGAAAGTACCTATGTGACCTTCAGTGTCATATTATCACTCTCCTATATATAATTTCTGTATATGTGTGTTCACATTTGAACTTTCTCTTGCATGTCAGGTATCGAGTTAGTCATCAGTCTACTTCTGGTTCGAGACCCACAGCTGCCTTATGTTTTGATAGGCTGATGGTGGTACCCAACGGCCAGGATGGGCCTCGCTTTCTGCGCGACATCCCGTCTGGGTCTCAGAGACAGCTGCAATGTGGGCCCAAATGGAAATGGAAACTTTTCGTTTGAGATAATTCCATTGGCGCTTCACAGTGGAGGAGCATGAGGCAGTGCCAGAGATCCTGCAACAGAGTGGTCTGTAGCGTCTGGCAGTCGTTATATGAAGTAAAGGAAGCCCGGCTTGAGTTGGGGACCTATACTGCATCCACCGTGAACCAGAATACGGCACTGCATTTGACAAGCCCACAGATGGTGAGCTACTGGCAACGCGTTACAAGGAAGACTATCTCATTACCCCAGGACTGCTCCCTCGCTGGTGACCAGTAAGGGCTCAAGTGGCGGAATACTCTACCCAGTTGTGAGGACAGACAACGTGAGGCCCAGCAAGCAAGGGGCAGCCCTTTCAGTATCTACTCTTGGTGGCAGGAGTAGCTGGGCTAGGTGCCTTGACAGAGAGAAGCTCTCTGAGAAGATCTAGTGAAATGGCATAGTGTCTCCTTTGCCGATAGGTACGTAGCCTGACAGCGGTGTAAACTTGTTGGCCTGGGCCCATACACAGATCAACTAGGTGAAGATACAGAGTATCTCCAGCAAGACATAGTGGGCAAACAACAGGTGTCGCTGCTGCTGCTGGCGGGGACTCTGCTTTGAGGGGCCAGACTGCCGGGTTCCTTACCAAACTGACTCTGCCTTTCCCTTAAGAGTATAACCTTTTCCGCCCAGAAGCACAGTGCAGTCACTATGGGGAAGGTATAACGCAGGAAGGACCCTGACACAGGGAGTGCACTGACAAGTGAGCTCAGGGATCACGTACTGGGAGGGGGCACAGCAAACTCCCAGCTGGGGTTCAGGCATGGCCCTACCCTCCAGGACATATGGCAAGTCCTAAACACCTCTAGGGAGGTCCTTGAGATTGAAATAGATATGAACAATAGATTATGAAGGATGATCACTGTCACCTGGTGTAGCACATAACTGCAGCAGAACAAGAATTGGTGGAGATCCCTCCCAAACTGAGCTGAACAATAGTAAGTCTGGCTGAACTGGAAAGAAAACTGCAGATGCTGGAACTTCAAGCAGAGGATGCCGAGAACAGATGCAAGCGTAGTAATATCCGAGTTACTGGTCTTCCAGAGCGGATCGAAAGGGCGAACAGTGTGGACTATCTCACAAGATGGTTGAATGAGGAGGTGGTGTCAGAAGGGTATCACATTTCGCTCTGGAGAGGGAGCATAGGGTCCCGACGAGACCAACGCAGCCCAGGCCTCCACCCAACCAGTGGTTGCAAGGCTATTAATCTACAAGGACCGAGACCATATACTAGTCCAAGCCCAACAAATGGGAGAGCTGAAGATGGAAAACAGAAGAGTGATGTTATTCACGGAAGCGAAAACTCAACTGGGGCAAATGGGTCTGTCATAAGCAATGATGTTTCCGGCCAGGCTTAGGGTGGTGCACCTTGAAGTGCTTCCGGACAACACAGAAGGTGTGGGACTGGATAGTCAAGCAACCCCCATCTGTAGGAGGGGTGCAGGCCCTCTGGAAGAAAACACCCAAGAGAACACAGATTAGACGTGGCACCAACAGCGGGCCCAGAGTAACCTAGACTAGAGAGGCGGTACACCAAGAGTAGCAGAGATCGATGGTCGCAACATTGAGCAGCAGTGGAGCTAGCAGCATATCCTCGAAGGGGGGATGAAGCCAGAGATTTGGACCCTGATTCTAGATCTAGCTCGTCTGGACTGTCAGGTGATGAACTCCAGAAAATCAGGCCTGGGACCTCGGACAAAATAATTTGAATATATCAAGGAACATTTGTCCCTTGAGATGAGATAGAAACAATGGATGGAGAGGGGAAGCTGTCTCTGAGAGAAAAGAGAGGGTGGTCCCTGTGGCCTGGTGACATAAGTGTATTTTGGGGTAGGGTGGGGAATGCCTGGAGAGGAGTGCTGATTTCACACACCACCTCAGATTAGTGTTTACATGGGTACTCTTGTGGGTGTTTCTGTTACCCTGAGAGTTTGGATGGGGGTTGGTGTCTAATTGTCCTGGGGAAGGGGAGTTGGGGGGAATGTTTTTGTTTGTTTGTTGGGGAAATATATGGAGACGAAGAGACGAAGCCTATGCCCTGAGCGACACATACCCCTGAAGAGCCCCATCGACCACACTACCCAATCAAGGAGATGGCTTCCACATGGCATATCGCCTACTTTCCTGGAACATTAGGGGGATGCACATAATGAGCAAACAATACAAGGGGTTGTCCCACCTGAACAGAAGTGGAATTCAGATTGCATTCCTCCAAAACACCAACCTCAGGGCCACAGAAGTGGTGACACTAAGGAGATAAAGGAGGGTATAGGCATACAACACCACCTTCCCAGCTTATGCCCGAGGGGCATTAATTTTTATATGAGTAGTGATGCCCTTTCAGTAAAAAAGGGGATGTTGTTGACATGGCGGTGATACGTCGTCTAGAAAGCAATGATATCGCCCTTGTCAATGAATATGCACCAAATGCCGATCATGAAGATTCCTTTGCGGCACTCTCGAGGACTTTAGGCCCAGATGTATCAAACAGTTTTACCCATTCTGTGTCTAGGGGAAAATGTGTTCACACATCTGGCCCTTAGCCTCTTACCTAGTGCACACAGTTATCATGAAGGGATTACCCAGATCACTAGGATCCCCAGGGTAATTTTGAATTGGCAGGATCAATAAGGGCTGATCGATAGATGGCAGCATACGCACTCACTTGAGTGATGCTACCCCTTTTTTTTTTAGTCTCCATGAACTCTATGTGTGACTTGACATGTTTCTCTGCACCACAGATGTACATGGGCTGGTGCATGATGTTGAGTACCTTGCCAGGAACATATCGGACCATAACCCAGTCCTTTTGCACCTGAAATGTGAATGATTTTGACCTTGCATACCGACGTGTCTATTGAAGCCTGAGTCCCTAGAGGACCTGCTCTCTCGGGACGTCATTGATACGCACCTTAGGCAATACCTTGAGGCTAACACTAATGATTCCTCTTCTCCCATGATCGATTGGGATGCATTTAAAACTGTGTTAAGGGGGAGGTGCTTATCTGAGTTGATTGGGGTGCACCACACCTTACTATCGGAGGTCAACAGGATGGAAGAAGATCCAGGAGCCTTGGAGCAGTGCCACCCACAGGTAAAGCAAACCCTATTTGAAGCGGAGGAGGAAGTGATTAAACAGATAAAAAAATTGTGCTTTTCGACTACAAGTCATACATAACTAGGGCGAATGAGGAGCGGGACCGAACCAGAACAGGTTCATTACTAGCATGGATGGCCAATCCAGCGATGCTTAGTTCTGTAATAATAGTGATAACCACTGAACAAGATTACCGACTGTATAGACATGCTGAAATAAATCAACGATTCTGTGACTACTACTCCACCCTATATCCAAGCACTTTTACACACTTCGTAAAAATACAGTCAAGGAATCCCTGGCACCTTTGCCTTTTCCACTATGAACTCACAAGGAGGCAGAGGAACTAGGAGGGGACATCACAGAGCAGGAGCTACGGGTGGAGGTCAAGGCCCTCACAAGGGGCAATACACCAGGAACCAATGGTTTCCAGGCAGAACTATACTCCACATATATCAAAGAATTGGCCCTAAGATTGGTAGCTTTGTAGAAGGCGATCAGAGAATCTGACTCCTTGCCTGCCTTTACTAGGGAGACGCTAGCAGTGCCGCTCCTGAAATCTGGGTCACTGGCATGCGACATTCGAACATATCAACCTTTATTGATGCTCAAAACTGATTACAAAATTCTGAGTCATATACTAGCCACCAGACTCCTCCCCCACATGGCACATATGATACACCCAGATCAAACGAGATTCATCCTGTGGTGCAGTACTGCGCTCAATTTCCGGAGACTTCTGATGATCTTAAAGTTTGATACTTATGATTGAGAGACTGCAGCAATGTTTGCAGTGGACATAGAGAAGGGCTTTGGTAGTCTTGAATGGGGCTTCCTGTATCCAATAATGGAGCGTTTTCAATTAGGACGTGGATTTGTAGCATGTACCCGACTATAATATATATATCCCAAAATTAAAGTTCATACACCATTCCTCTATGCTGTGATTGCATCTGTGACCTATTGCAATAATGCTAAGCTTTGGTATTCGCTGAAGTCCTTACACCATATACCACCCCTATGCGTCTATGAGAGTTTAACCAGTCATATCCCTTCTTCCTATGTGTATTTAGTTGACTCTTATCACTAGTGTTTGCAGTGGACCTTTATACTCTCTACCACTCCAATGTGACCCTTAGAGTATTTCCAGTCATATCCCTCCTGTGTAGATTGAAGTTAACTCTAATGACTAGGATCCTATGTGATTTTTAGATTGTATCCAAGTGTATCCCCTCCCTGTGTATAGAGATATAGCTTTAACGACTAGTCGCTTGTGTGACTGTCGGAGTATAGCCAGGTGTATACCTTCCCTCGTGTGAAGAGATACCCTATTCACTAGAACAAAAAGAAATGTGGTCTTTATGTATTTGTAACTGATTCTATGTAAAGTGCATTGATAACATGTAACGGAACTGGTGCTATGTAAAGCGCTCTGATAACCTAATCGGTTCAAGTTCGCGCTTTATCCAAGTGTATCCCCTCCCTGTGTTTAGAGATATAACTTTAACGACTAGTCGCCTGTGTGACTGTCGGAGTATAGCCAGGTGTATACCTTCCCTCGTGTGAAGAGATACCCTATTCACTAGAACAAAAAGAAATGTGGTCTTTATGTATTTGTAACTGATTCTATGTAAAGTGCATTGATAACATGTAACGGAACTGGTGCTATGTAAAGCGCTCTGATAACCTAATCGGTTCAAGTTTGCGCTATATAAAACTCTAAAAATAAAAATAAATAAAATACAGGCTGCTATATTTTGGAGGATTACAACATGGGCTGCGGAAACCGGCAGGGCTGTCCCCTCTTCCCATCTTCTTGGCCAGGCAGGGGGACTGCTATCGGGAGATAGAGGTTGTGGGCGTCCTCCTATATTCTTACAGGAAGAGATGGCAGACTTGGAGGGAGCCAAGGGCTCACAGGAGAGTTTTGGGGCCTTCTCTGGACTTTAGGTTAACTGGAGAAAATCCCACTTATTTCCGGTGACCACCAGAACACTGGAAACCTAGATGCCTTGCATACTTGGGAGTACAATTATACCACTCACCGGGTGATTTAATAGATGGGAATGTTGGAAAGGCGATCAGAGCCTTTAGAATGAGTACAGAGTTCTGGAAGACACTCCATCTCTCAATGGCAGGCAGGGTAGCCCTGATTAAGAGGGTGGCACTCCTCGGGTTGCTCTTCTTCTTTGTGACACTACCAGTGTGGGTCCCAAGAGTGCTATTTACAGATATTGCTTTAATTTTAATTGCCTTTTTGTGGGGAACAGGTCACAGGAGAGTGGCCCTCACCACTCTACAGAGGCCAGTTGTGGAGGGGGTCATATTATCTTGCTGCATAACTACAGTGGTTGATGCAGGGGATAGCATGCAACCAAAGGGTATAACTAGAACTGCCAGGTACTATACCTGAATGTCAAGTCCTGGTAGGAGTGTGCTCCACCTGCGACAGCCAGAGGGGCGAGACACTTCGGCATTTCAGGTACTGCAGCGCGCTGGGTTAGGTGTTTGCAACATACAAAAGTGCAAAAAGTATACTCGCCTCATATGCCCCTTACTATGTTGGAGATGTTCCCTAATTCAATCAGATGATCTCGGAGGCTTCGGAATGGAACGGGGGGAGGCAGAAGCTCTGAGTTCTGCCGGAGAGGAAGGAGGTGGTCCATTCCAGAGCCTTGTCTCGGATCCCTGCGGCGTGGAGGCGTGCGCGTAGTGTGCGGTGGCAGACGGTGTCGAAGAAAGCGGAGAGGTCTAGGAGGATGAGTTCTGCAGTCTCCCCGTTGTCTAGCAGGGTACTGATGTCATCGGTGGCAGCAATGAGGGCGGTCTCGGAGCTGTGGTTGCTGTGGAACCCTGACTGGGAAGGGTCCAGGATTCTGTTCCCTTTGAGGTATCGGGTTAGTTGTCTGTTAATGATTTTCTCGATGACCTTGGGCGGGAAGGGGAGCAGAGAGATGGGTCTGAAGTTCTTGAGGTCTCTTGGGTCTGCCTTGGGTTTTTTGAGTAGGTCGTGGTCTCAAGGGAGAGATTGATGATGTTGCGTAGGTTGGGTACAATGGAGCTGTTTACTTTGTTGAAGACGTGGTGCGGTAATGGGTCTGAAGGAGAGCCGGAGTGGATTGTGCTCATGGTCGTGAAGGTGTCAACGACGCTCACGGTGTCGATGGTGTGCGTAGAGTCTGTTGTGATGCTGTCTGTTGGGGCTGTCATGGATGTCTGCTATCTTGCGGTGGAAGAAGGTGGCGAGGGAGTTGCACAGGGCTTGTGACGGCGGGATGTCATTGGTGTTGGAGCTGGGGTTGGAGAGTTCCTTCACGATGTTGAAGAGCTCCTTTCTGTTGTGTGCATTGTTGTTGCGGCGATCTTTGAAAGTGGTCTTCTCGGATGCCCTGATGAGGTGGTGGTGGTTGCGGACGGCGTCCTTGTGTGCTGCGTGGCTGTCCGGAGTTTGTTCACTGTGCCATTTCTTCTCTAGTTTTTGGCAGGGTTGCTTGGAATTTAGGAGTTCTGGGGTGAACCAGCTGGCCCTCTTGCTGGTGTCTCTGTGGGGGGTTTCTTCAGAGGGGCGAGGGTGTTGGCGCAGTCCTCGATCCAGCGTCTGAGGTTGTGGGCCACGACATCGGTGTTGGAGGGTTCGGTGGGTTGGCCGAGAGCGAGGTTTGCATGTAGTTAGTCTTTGGTGATTTTGCTCCAGCAGCAGTGGGGGATTTGTTGGGTGCGGTGGTGTGTGGTGGGTTTCTGGAAGGAGAAGTGGATGCAGCGGTGGTCAGTCCAGAGGAGTTTGGTGGTGTGGCTGACGGAGACGTGCGGGCTTGAGTAGAAGACGGTGTCGAGCATGTGGCCGGCAGAGTGGTTGGGCGTTGTGATGAGTTGCCTCAGTCCGAGGTTGGCGAGGTTGTCGATCAGGGTGGTGGAGTTGCTGTCGTTGTTGTTCTCAAGAGGAAAGTTCAGGTCTTTGAGGAGGATGTAGTCAGTGGAGGTCAGGGCGTGCATGCTGGGGGCGGGGTCCGGGGAGTCGGTAGACCAGGGTGCCTCTCTGGGTGGAGTTAGGGTCAGTTTGGATCTGGACATGCATGTTTTTGGCGGTGCTGAGCACGTCGTCGGTGCTAGTCGAGACCCTGATGCTGTTCTTGTGGACAATGGCGATTCCTCCTCCAACTCCGTTGGTGCGGTCTCTGCGAGTTATCTTGTAGCCGTCTGGGATGGTTATGGCGATGTCGGGTGCGGAGGAGTTGTTCGACCAGGTCTCTGTTAGGAAGGCGACGTCCGGGGAGGTTGTGTTGAGCTGGTCCCAGAGCTCGACGACATGTTTGCGTGTGGATCGGGTGTTCAGTAGTATGCATCGCAGGTGGTTGAGGTCTTTCTTGGCGGGTGGTTCGTCGGCTCTGTGGCTGGTGTAGCTGCAGTCCTGGCAGGTGAAAGTACTTCTGGGTCCGTCCGGGGTTGGGAGCGTGCAGAGTGCTGACGTCGTAGTGGCAGCGGTCATCGTGGTGGGTGCGGGGGCCAGGGTTTCTGGCGCTGGGCATGGTCCACGGGCGGAATGGCGCAGACAGGCTTGCCGTGCACCAGCGGCGTGACCTCGCAGCAGCCGGCATGTATGGGTAGGTGGGAGTGAGATCCAGCTGGGAGACGGGCCACGGGGACAGTGAGTGGGCAGTCAGGGAGCGGAGTCGCAGGGGACGCAGTGGCGTGGGTGGTGAGGGGCAAAGAAGGAAACCGTAGGCAAAAGGGCACAACAATTGAGGGGGAAACAAGTGGCACAGAGGGCAGAAAAGTCACAAAAGGGCTAAAAGGTCACAAGAATACAGGGGGAAACAAGTGGCACAGAAGGCAAAAAGGTCATAAGAAAGGCAAAAAGGTCACAAAAAACGGGGGGAAACGAGTGACACAGAAGGCAGAAAGGTCCCAAGAAAGGGCAGAAAGGTCCCAAAAAATGGGGGGAAACGAGTGGCACAGAGGCAGAAAGGTCCCAGGAAAGGGCAGAAAGGTCACAAAAAAACGGGGGGAAACAAGTGGCACAGAGGGCACAAAGGAAACAAGAAAAGGCAGAAAGGTCACAGAAATGCAGGGGCAGCTAAGCATCAGAAGGCAAAAACGGGCAGAGAGACACGGGGGCCGAGAGGGGAGGAGAAGGCCAAACCGGGCAAAGAGACATGGGGAAGCGAGGGGAGCAGAAGGGAAACCGGACAATGAGACACGGGGCAGCGAGAGGAACAGAGGGAGAGAACTGGCACAGACCACATACTGGCAGTGGGGAGACAGACAACAGCAGTCACAGACACAACAATGAAAATGCAGTCACTACAACGGGAGCAATGAAAGAAAATACAGGCAATACAATGGGGGATGAGCAAACCTACGGCCTACCACTGGACACCAGGGATGAGGCGCAGGTGGTAGACTGCGGGTGGAGGAGGGCCTCGAACTTCCTCAGCAGCAGCAGCTGGGGCAGGGACACACAGGCGGTGCTGTGCAGAAGGGTTCAGTCCCTCATTGGGGGACTGGAGAGGTCTTACAGCTTGGGCAGAGGCAGGAGCCACCAAGGACACTCCTTCAATTCAAAGAATTTAGAGAGCTCTTCAATTTACCACAGGGACGCTTCTTACTTCATTGCTCGGCGACTGCATCAGTTTTACCCAACTGGGGAATGGGCCTTGAAGAACCCCAGACCCATGGGGGATGTCAGTTCATTGTCACAGCCTCTGGGACATGCAAATTAGTCACATGCTTATACAGAGCAATATGGGAGACATGTATATATACCGCTCGCTGTCCTTCAGACCAGGTGGGAGGAGAATTTAGGACTTCCACTACCGGAGTAAAGATTGGGCGGGAATTGAATAGGATCCCTAACGTGTCCCTCAGCACTTGATTTAAGTTAATCTACCTCTATATACTGCACAGGGCATACCTCATACCTGGGAAACTCATGAGACACTTCAATAGAACGGGGTCCTCATTCCTGATGTGTAGAGAGGAATTGGTGTAATTCCTAAACATGATGTGGAACTGCCTGGTGCTCACTGAGTACTTGGGAAGAGTAACAGGAGACATGACAGATATTCCAGCCAAAGAAATCCCCTGCACACCTAGGCACTGCCTACTAAGCTGGTTCTCACATACAGCCAAGAATAAAGCGACCAGAAGATTCCAAGATTTAGTGTACATCCTAGAAAAACTGGAAATCACGAGAAATTGGAAACACCAGGGAGCCCTCGGGTGCACACATTTCGCAGGGAGCTGGAACGATGGGCTGACTATAACATAATATAACAAGAAAACGTGTATTTGTAAAGTGCACTTATCACCCATGGGTCTCATGGAGCTGAATAAGACATGGTTACTGTTACACAACTCAATGGTACTATGAGGGTGCAGTGCTCCTTAGAGACGCGAGAAAAGGGTGGGGCTCGCGGGAACTAGACAGAGCCTGGTAGACACTGGTGGATTGCATGTAAATGTAAATGTAAATGTATTGGCATTTATATAGCGCACTACTTACCCGTAGGGTCCCAAGGCGCTTCGACCGCTGCGAAACCCTTCCTGGCTTCCCTGAGAGATGGTCCCTTAATGGGTATCTCCAGGGTGAGACCAGGCATCCCCAGCGGTCTGGTGGGGCCGTTAGTGAAGATGAGGCAAGCTAATGCCCAGAGTTGCCGAGTGTGATCGCTGATCAGAGTGGGCACCGAGGCGAGAGAATTATCGAGTCCGCTGACCCTGGTCCAGAAACCTGCCGCGCCGGGAATCGAACCCTGGTCCCGGGCCGTCCTCTGCTCTCGGGTCTGCCGCCTCTAACCAGTGAGCCACACTACTTCACTACTGCATGCATGACCTAAACACCTTGTCTGTGGAAGCATCCCCATCTGACTTGCTGGTGAGACATCAGTATTCCAATGCCTATGATGAAGCAGCATGAGAATTTATGAGAGCATTATTACTACTGGGGAGGGAGAAGGACCATGTGAGTATTTATGAATCATCATATACCAATATTGAGGCCTTTCTAATGGAGTTGAGGAGCCAAAGTGTCCGGAAAAAGAATGATATGGACATGAAGGGAAGAGGGAGATGATGGCGAGAGTTATAACTAGTTTCATTGGGGAATCTCACAACAAGGATTACGGGTGATCTAACAGGATGACTAGACGCGAATATACTTATGAAGTGAAAAACGTGTTATTGTAGCCCCACAGATTTCCCCCCAAGTCATATCTGAGGTGGTGTGTCAATGCTTTTCAGTTACTGAAAGGGAGGGGTGGTAATCCAAATGATCATTCATTAACTCTGAAGATCCCTAGAAACAGAATATGTAATCCAACTTATTATAATAGTTATTTTAAAATGCTGAGAGCTAGTGCACATAATATTGGCAACACCACATAAGAAAATGAAAATCAGCTAAACTTTTCAAAAACAGTGAAAATGGGGACAAAACATAACATCACAATTTATAGCCCTTACATGCTCACCGTGCTAGTTCTTGCAGATGAATAAATAATAAGCCTGAGTTTCAGAGGTGGTATATATATTCGGACTGCACAGTTTGTTGTCTATTTGAAATAGCTTGTCAGCTATTTCCATCACAAGGCCAAGAGTTAGGAGATTGGCACCAGTTTGTGAAAGAAGAATGAAATGCTCCACAGAGCCACGGGGAATCTTGCTGAAGGCTTCTTCTATTGAGATTGAATTTGGTGCTGCGCTCCACTGGAACTGCGATCTGCGTCTGTGACCGAGGTGATGTTTATCTCGACTTAAGGGGAAGAGCAATGGTCTTAAATACTAACAGCCTTATTCATGAAGCCGTAATCGGCTCGCAAAGGTCCAGATTCTGAGAATCTGACCCTTTGCGAGTGCGATTTTTGCATTTGGGATTCATCATCCCAAATGCAAAAATAGCTAATTGCGAGCTCGCAATTTTGCGAGGAATTACATTTAAGGAATCTCTATTTGAGATTCCTTAAATGCAATTCATCATCCAATTTTGTTTTGCGAATTCGCAATTTCTGTCCGCAATTTACCGCGAGGTCAGACCTCGTGGTAAATTGCGAAAACTCAGAAAAATGCTTTTAAATGCATTTTTCTGAGTTGCATGTTACACACACACATGTCCTTTGGACATGTGTGTGTGCAACACCTGTGTAAAATTTCATTTGAGGGGTGCTACAGGGTGTCCTTTGGACACCCCTGGCACCCTTCAAATCGCTATTTTATTTGCGATTAGCTAATTGCTAATCGCACATAAGGAATACTCTCCATTCATTCCTATGGGCCTTTTGGCCCATAGGAATGAATGGCGAGTTATTCCTTATTTGCGATTAGCAATTTGCTAATCGCAAATAAGGAATGTGTAGGAATCGCATTTCTTTATGCAATTCCTACATGAATCCCGTTTTGCGAGTCCTTAATAGCGATTCGCTATGAATCGTTATTAGGGGCTCGCAAAACGGGAGAATGATGAATCAGGCTGCAAGAGTCTGATGTAGACATGACAGTGATTAGAAATAAAACGGGAAAAGTGTTTTCCGAGATGGATTTGAGTCAGAATTTATGGACTTTACTTCACCAGCTGTAACTGCTTTTTTTGCAGAAGATTCAATATCATCAGCCTACAGGTGCTTCTCCACTCCTCAGACACAGAGGAGAAGTTTCATATGGGGTAGCTGACGAGCGTTTCAGTTGCCGGTCAGCTTTAATTGTACACATCTTCCTTTTGCACCCTCTAGTTCCAGGAGAGAGGTTAATCAGGTAATGCTGGACAGGCCCAGACCACTTTGCCTTTAGATATCAGCAATTGGCTCATCTACTTTGCCATTGTTGTAGTGTTCCAATCCCAGAGATTCACAATACATTAGGAAACATTAAGCTGTCCTCATTCCTCCATCAGTCTTGTGGGAATTCTTCCAACAGGCAGCAAGTGGCAGGCACGTCTCTTATTCATCATTTATTTCTGATTGCTCTCTTTTGGATAGCATAATGACAGGGTTTCTATGAGTCAAACTCAGTCTTTTAAAATATGTTATATATATATATATATATATATATATATTCACTTAAAAATGCATAGGTTTCAGGCCTTATATAGTTAGGAATTAGCATTTAAAAAACCATTGAAATTGCTCCTATATAGTTAGTTGTACTAACTATATTTCAAGCACCCGCAATCCACTCCTGATGTGGTCACATATTACATCATTCATGACATGGTCAGTGACATCACTGATGACATCACTGGTGACATCTCAAATGACATCACTGATGACATCTCATTTGACATCACGGATGGCATCACTGATGACATCATCCAGTGACTGTGTGTTTCTGTAAAGTTTAAATATGTTTTACATATTGAAGAATGAGTGGATGTATAATTGTCTGAATGAAGGATTTAGTAGGTGCGTGACTGACTGTATGAGTGAGTGATTTAATGTGTCTTACTAAATTCATGGGTTAGTGACTAAACTGTCCGAATGTGTGCATCAGTATGTCTGTTGTTGTCTAAACTGCTGCATGTGTTGATCAGTAGCTATATGAGTGGCTATATGGGTTATTGATTGGTTGCCCAAGTATTTGAATGTGGGTGGCTGGGAGGTTTGTGACTCTGTGCACAGATGTGTGAGCAGTTGATTCACTAGGTGTATGAGTTCAAGAGTGCAGAAACAGCTATATGGGCGGTTGACTGTGTGCATGGGTGTGTTGGTGAGTGAATGGATATCTCAGTGCTACATGTCCAAGTAAGTACATATGTAAAACACAGTGCATGTGAGAGTTGGCATATATAAATGACTATACATGAGAGCCAGTGAATGTGCGAGTGGCTGTATGGTCCATTGTGTACTTGTGTCAGTGATTGTATAAGAGAGTAAGTATGTTTTAGTATATGTTTGAATAAGTAAGGTGTTGTGTGTATAACTGTATAGTTGAGGAAATGGAAGTGTGATTGATTCTTTGCATGACTGACTAGGTGTGTGAGTAACTCCATGGATGAGTGGCAGTGTGTGAGTGTCTGTATAGGTGTATGAGTGCATATGATAGTGTTGTATTGATGAGTGACGGTATGTATTAGTGATTCTATGGGTGAATGAGTGAATGTGTGTGTAGACCTAGGAATCAGTGAGTGCGTATGTAGTAACTGGTATTGGTGTGTCAATGGTTTCAAGTCTGTATTTAACACTGGGTGTATCAAAGGTTATATTAGAGTGTGAGGAGGAGCATCGTATTATTACAGGAATTATATCATCAGTGATGTGATCAGTGATGTCAAATGAGATGTCATCAGTGATGTCATCAGTGGTGTAATTTGAGATGTCATCAGTGATGTCATCAGTGATGTCACTGACCATGTCATGAATGATGTAATATGTGACATCATCAGCAGTGGATTGCGGGTGCGAGAAATATAGTTAGTACAACTAACTACATAGGAGCGATTTCAATGGTTTTTTAAATGCTAATTCCTAACTATATATGGCCTGAAACCTATGGTTTTTTAAGTGAATTTGCAAGGTTTTTAAAATGCTAATTCCTAACTATATAAGGCCTGAAACCTATGTTTTTTTAAGTGAACTTGCAAGGTTTTTTAAATGCTAATTCCTAACTATATAAGGCATGAAACCTATGGTTTTTTGAGTGAATTTGCAAGGTTTTTTAAATGCTAATTCCTAACTATATAAGGTTTGAAACCTATGTTTTTTTCAGTGAATTTGCAAGGTTTTTTAAATGCTAATTCCTAACTATATCAGGCGTGAAAACCTATATTTTTTTTCAATAAATTTCAAAGGTTTTGTAAATGCTAATTCTATTAGCGGATAACGTTTATATATGTAATTATCCTTCTGGGACCACCTGAGCAGCCATCTTGTTTCTCAGGAGAAGTGAGACACTAGAGAGCACAAAACAAGAGTTGACCCCCTAGCCCTTCTCAGGGGGTCCCAGAAGGACCACCAAGTGCAAAAAATTGTTTTGCTTTTTACATTTCTTTTTCTTTTTTGCCCCCTGCCCCCTTTTTGTGTTTTCCACTCTTGTTTTGGGCTCTCTTGTGCCTCAGTTCTCCTGAAAAATAAGATGGTGGCCAACACTTTCTGGTTTGGACAGTTTGGTATGTTGACAGTCGACTGCCAGCCAATCAGAAACTCGCTCGCTCGCGCACGTAAGGGTACGCGCATGTACGCATATGGTACGCGTACCATACGCGTACTATGCGCATACGGTGAGCGCATATAGATATATAATTTGCTCAAATTCAATTTTCTCAACAACTACTGGAGGGATTTTCACCAAATATAGAAAAGGCTCTACTACATACCTGTCCCTACCATTTTTCCAAGTTTAGTATAATTCCGTTCAGCCGTTCGGGCTGCAGCCGTGACTAAAGTTCCCATAGAAAATGCCATTTGAAAAATTTCAAATTCAATTTTCTCAAGAACTACTGGAGGGATTTTCACCAAACATAGCAAAGGCACATCTGCATACCAGACCCTACCATTTTGCCAAGTTTGGTGTAATTCCATTCAGCCGTTCGGGCTGTAGCCGTGTCAGAATGTCCCTATGGAAATTAACATGGGGAAAACACATTTTGGGACCCCCCTTTCGGCCCCCTCTTGATAAATCCCCCTGAAACTTTCAGGGAAGGAACAGAGCAGAGCTGGCCAAAATTCTGGAGAATTACACACAGATTCCTCAATCAGCGCCAAAGTTATTCCCAATAGAATGTTGAGCGCATATAGATATATAAGTTGCTCAAATCAATTTTCTCAACAACTACTGGAGGGATTTTCAACAAATATAGAAAAGGCACTACTGCATACCTGTCCCTACCATTTTGCCAAGTTTGGTGTAATTCCGTTCAGCCGTTCGGGCTGTAGCCGTGTCTAAAGGTCCCATAGAAAATGCCATTTGAAAAATTTAAAATTCAATTTTCTCAAGAACTACTAGAGGGATTTACACCAAACATACAAAAGGCACTGCTGCATACCAGTCCCTACCATTTTGCCAAATCTGGTGTAATTCCGTTCAGCCGTTCGTGCTGTAGCCTTGTCAGAATGTCCCTATAGAAATTAACATGGGGAAACCACGTTTTGGGACCCCCTTTTTTCTCGGCCCCATCTTGATAAATCCCCCCGAAACTTTCAGGGAAGGAGTGTAGCGCAGCGAGGCAAATTTAAGGAAAATTACAGGCAGATCCCTCAATCAGCGCCAATTTATTCCTAATAGAATGTTCAGAATTTCCTATGGTAACTAGGTCCTAACTATATATACCTACTGGCGACCGGTAGGTAATATATATATATATATTCACTGAAAAAACCATAGGTTTTAGCCCATATATAGTTAGGGATTAGCAATCACAAAACCTTAATTTACTCGCACAAAACCATAGAAATTCGCATATATAGTTAGATGCAATAACTATATATCGTGCACCCGCAATCCACTGCTGATCATGTCACATATTACATCATTCATGACATGGTCAGTGACATCACTGATGACATCACTGATGACATCTCAAATGACATCACTGATGACATCACTGATGACCATCCAGTGACTGTATGTTTCTGTAAAGTTAAAATATGTCTTACATATTGAAGAATGAGTGGATGTATAAGTGTCTGGATGAAGGATTTAGTAGGTGCATGACTGACTGTATGAGTGAGTGATTAAATGTGTCTCACTGAGTGCATGGGTTAGTGACTAAACTGTCTTAATTTGTGCACCATTATGTCTGTTGTTCTGTAAACTGCTGCATGTGTTGATCAGTAGCTATATGAGTAACTATATGGGTTATTGATTGGTTGCCCAAGTATTTGTATGGGAGACTGAGTGTGTGTGTGGGTGGCTGGGAGGTGTATGACTCTGTGCATAGATGTGTGAGCAGTTGATTCACTAGATGTATGGGTTCAAAAGTGCATGTGGAAACAGCTGTATGGGCGGTTGACTGTGTGCATGAGTGTATTGGTGAGTGAATGGATATCTCAGTGCTACATGTCAAAGTAAGTACATATGTAAGACACAGTACATGTGATAGTTGACATAAATAAATCACTGTGCATAAGAGCCAGTGAATGTGTGAGTGGCTGTATGGATCATGGTGAATTTGTATCAGGGATTGTATAAGAGAGTAAATATGTGTTAGTATATGTTTGAATAAGTAAGGTGTGTATAACTGTATAGTTGAGGAAATGGAGGTGTGATTGATTCTTTGCATGACTGACTAGGTGTGTGAGTAACTCCATGGATGAGTGACAGTCTTTGAGTGTCTGTTTACATTGAGTGTATCTAAGGTTATATTAGAGTCTGAAGAGGTTCATCGTATTATCACATGAATGATGTCATCAGTGATGTGATCAGTAATGTTAAATGAGATGTCATCAGTGATGTCATCAGTGATGTCATTTGAGATGTCATCAGTGATGTCATCAGTGATGTCACTGACCATGTCATGAATGATGTAATATGTGACATGATCAGCAGTGGATTGCGGGTGCGCGATATATAGTTATTGCATCTAACTATATATGCGAATTTCTATGGTTTTGTGCGAGTAAATTAAGGTTTTGTAAATGCTAATCCCTAACTATATATGGGCTAAAACCTATGGTTTTTTCAGTGAATTTCAATGGTTTTTTAATAGCAAATATCAAAAGCTGTCAAATGTCAAGTACGTGATAGGTAAAAACATTTTCGTGTTTATGCACGCTGATGTGCTTTGAAAGCTGCCCCCCCCTCTTTTCTCTTAGAAGTACTCTCTCTTTGCAGATAGTGAAGGGTAGTTAACGCAGGCCTTTGTCCCCGTTGTAATCCGTCGTGCCTGCTTGTCTCTCCATTTGATTTATTGCTATCCAAGCATTTACTATTTTAGAATTGATTCTCTTTGGTTCATTCTCTATTTACTAACAAGCACAAAGTCGCAATACTCTGTTTAGTCTTTGCAGATAGTGAAAAATCGTGTAAAAAAAAAAACAATAATCAAGCAAAATCAGTAGGCCATTAATGGGATCTCTTTTTGACCTCGCTAAAATAGAAACATTAGGAACAACCCTTCATGAGAAATACGAAACTAGTGAGATGAACTGAGCTCCATACCAGGATGGCTGCAAGACAGCTCGGCTCCGCCACCCACCCCGCCCAAAAATAACGATAAACTCTATGCAAATATTATAAATATATACAACACACCAGCAAAGTAACAGGGTAAAACATTTTATTAAAAAACTATTTATATAACTATTTTATACTTTTTGTTGCCTGATCCGGCTAGCTCAATCGATCGAGCATGAAACTCATGCACTCTGATAGCAAGTGTTGCTGCTGATGCTATGCAAACAAAAACTGGTTTTCAGTTTGTACATTCTTCAAGATTTTTCATCCAAGGCTGGTTGAGAGTTTGTAGAACGATGGCTTCAGATTTTCAACATACGGTGTGGTGGCGCGGACTGGGAGGGTGCGCTTGACTCCTGCCCCCTCCCCAAGTCGTGTTGCCCTAGCGTGGCCTAAGATCGCCCCCGACATTGGCGGCCGGCTCCCGGAGTCCGGCGGAACTTTTTGCCTTTTGATGACTCTTCCATTCTGGACCTTATCCCACAATCCGTTTGACCTGAAGACACGCTGTAGTGGGGCGCCCCTTTACCGTTTCAGTTGCCATTCCGCCCGCTTTTGCTACACTGTGCCTCTTCCGCCATTCAGCTGTGTACCGCCCGCTCTTGCGACTACAGCATCTCGCTCACCATGTAGTTGAGTTGCTCCCGCTCTTGCGATGCAGCTATAGGCGGCTGCCACAGGACTCTCAAAATGGCGGCCGGCTCTTCAGATTTGGGCGTGGTCCACTAAAATGGCCATGGAACACCTTGGAACTCGGACGCTTGTCTGCTAGGGCTTGGGCCCCATTCTAGAAAGCGTCCACTGAGCCTTGAAGATTCTACAAAAGTCTTGGGGGCCCCCGACTCCCGCAGGCTTCTGGTGGGGAGCGGCTGCAATGATTGCTCGTGGAATGGCCACGACTGAGATACGAGATGGTGGTGCTCTCATGCTAACGCCAGCTTCAGTCTGAAACATCCAGAAACACTGTAGACTACCAATTCGATCAGTTCCGGTAGCGCCCCAACGTGACCCGGTAGGGAAGAACTTGCCCTCCCCTCTTTGACTGATGGTTCTTGTTGCCTGTCCCTTCTGTTGTCATTTTACAGAACTTTTTGGACTGATGAAAGGGTTTGTGTTCCGACCGCTGGTTGGTGGAGACATTTTGACTATATTCTGGACCTACGTTGTCGCGTAATGCGTTATATGACACGCCGCGTTAGCGCACCCGGAAGTGCTCCGGTGCGCGAAGCGCAGCTTCCCTGAAGCGATCCGGGGCGCGGCGCGCAGCGCGTAACGTAAGCATAACAGGTCATGTGACTTGTTAATAAAACTTTTCATTGGTTCATTTTTGTTTTGTTATTCTAATGATGAAAGGCTTGGTCATATGACCTAAAAATTACGCTTTTTATTGCTTTCGAACATTATTTTTTCTTAAACATATATGTTATAATGTTCCAGGCTAATGTACTTTCCCGGAAAATTTACAACTGTCCTGCAAGTAAAATATATTCCTTTTTCTAGAAAAAGGGCGTTTCTTCGTCCCATGACGGAGCCGTTGAGCAAAAGATGCTCGGCCTGCTGTCTTAGTCGCCGATACGCCTGAATATCAGATTCTTATCGATCACTTTATGTTGCAGGAGTAAAAAACACAACAGCCCTTGACCATTTATCTTTACTGCGTTCCTGCGTATTATACCTTTTATCCGTCATGTAATTGGACTGCTTTATTTCACTTGTCTTTTACTGATTCGAAAACAGTGACTAAAATTAAAAACTTTACCAATGTAAATACTACTACCATGTTTTGTTTTAAAAACGTTTATTGTGAAAATGTCAGTATACAAATACGGGCCTATAACCACGTGGGCCGGCAACGGAGCAAACTGGAATCATATATGATGAGGAGACATTTACACTGTAGAGGAACGCAACGAGCGGGCCATTAGGTTGCAAGAACTAAGGTGTCTAACAGTTGCGGAATCGGTGGACGTACATTTTGTAATTAAAATACGACAGGGCCACTTACAATAAAATTATCTAGATATACATTTGCGGGCAAGTACCATGGGTGACGTTAATTCGAACTTTCAATAGTACAGTAATCAATAACACATCAGAACTTAATATCAATAGGGATGTCGAAATATTCAATCAATTCTCGCCCCCGCCCGCCATGTGCTTCAAAACTGCATACGTATCTCGTGATATCAAGGTTCTGCAACCAATACACAACAAGGAGTTACGAGTCACATTTATACCGGCGCCATTTTGGGTGAGGCCGGTCCAGGATATAGTCAAAATGTCTCCACCAACCAGCGGTCGGACCAGAACCCCTTTCGGCAGTCAAAAAAGGTTCAGTTAAATGACAACATAAGAGATAGGCAACAAGAACCAACAGTCAAAAGAGGGGAGGGCAAGATCTGAAGCCATTGTTCTACAAACTCTCAACCAGCCTTGGATGGAAAAATCCTGAAGAATGTACAAACTGAAAACCAGTTTTTGTCTGTATAGCATCAGCAGCAACACTTGAGTCAGCTTTGTGTGAAGCCGCCATTTTGATTCAATCAATAGCGTCCCCCTGCACACATTCAGGGACCTGGTCGTGGTTTCAGGTCAAACGGATTGTAGGACAAGATGCAGAAAGGAAAAGGAAAAAAGTTCCGCAATAGTGAAGCTGCAGCAGGTACAAATAAGCTTCAGACAGTGTTACAAGCGCTGCTCGGAACTCTCAACTATGACACCACCTCCGTGCCATCCGAATCTTGGTGCCTTGTGCTGGTTCCGACCTATTCACACATTGGTCCGCTACTGACACCACCTCATAGGCCAACGGGACACCCCACGCCGACTTTCAGCGCAGCATTTTGGATGGCCTCACCAGTGCGGCAACTTGCTAGACACCACCTCGGTGCCATCCAGATCTCGGCGCGTTGTGCTTCCTTCGGCCTTCTGTAGCCGCAAGTGCGGACGCAACTCAGCTGGATAGCGAGTGAAACACCAAGGGGCGCCCCACTGCAGCCGAGGAGCCTCCATCTTGGGGGCGATGCACAGCATCACATTGCTTTCCAATGCAGTCAGATCCTCAAACAGCCCCCACTGACTGACGCGACCTCACCGGCCAAAGGGGCGCCCCACGCCGACTTTCGGCGCAGCATTGTAGGATGGCCACACCAGTGCGGCAACTTGCTGGACACCACCTCGGTGCCATCCGGATCTTGGCGCGTTGTGCTGCCTTCGGCCTATTCGCACATCGGTCCGCTACTGCCGCCGCCTCACGTGCCAACGGATTTTCTACGCTTTTTATAGCAGCACGTAACGTAAGCATAACAGGTCATGTGACTTCTTTATAACACTTTTCATTGGTTCATTTTACTTTTGGTTTCCTAATGATGGAAGGCTTGATCATATGACCTAAAAATAACACTTTTCATTGGATTAAAATTTTTTTTTTCCCAAACGATGAAAGCCCCACCTTGTTTCTAGATGTTTCAGACTGAAGCTGGCGTCAGCCTGAGAGCACCACCATCTCGTGGCTCCGTCGTGGTCATTCCACGAGCAATCATGGCAGCCGCTCCCCACCGGAAGCCTGCAGGAGTCGGGGGCCCCCAAGACTTTTGTAAAATCTTCAAGGCTCAGGGGACGTCCGAGTTCCAAGGTGTCCCAGGGCCATTTTAGTGGACCAGGCCCAAATCCGAAGAGCCGTCCGCCATTTTAAGAGTCCTGTGGCAGCCGCCTAATGCTGCACCGCAAGAGTGGGCGCAACTCAACTACATGGTGAGCGAGACGCTGTAGCCGTAAGAGCGGGCGATAAACAGCTGAATGGAGGATGAGGCACAGTGTAGCAAAAGCGGGCGGAATGGCAGTTGAAACGGTAAAGGGATGCCCCAGTACAGCAGACGAGCCTCCACCTGGGGAGGCGCGTTCACGCCGCCTCCCTCCCCCCCCCCCAGGGCGCCCCACGCCATTTTTCGGAGCAGCATTGTAGGGTGCCAAAACCAGTGCGACAACTTACTGGACATCACCTGGGTGCCATCCACATCTCAGCGCGTTCTGCTGCCTTCGGACTATTCGCACAACAGACCGCTACTGACGAGGCCTCCCCGCGCACCCCCCGGGACGACCCACGCCGTTTTTCGGAGCTGCATTGTAGGATACCAAAAACCAGTGCGGCACCCAGGTAACATCACCTGGGTGCCGTCCAGAACTCAGCACGTTGTGCTGCCTTGGGACTATTCGCACAAAACACAGCTACTGACCATTGTTGCTTCTTTTTAAAAAAAAAATGTTTAAATGCATTTACTGTTTTTGTTGCGTTCTATATATTTATAAGTTATTAAAGTGTTAAAATCCTACTACTTTGTTGGAGTGCTATTTTTTTTTAATGTGACACATAATTGTAAAAACTTTGATGTACAAAGAGGCATCCCTGGAATCTTCCGCTTCAGGCTCAGTCCCACACACCCTCACAGTGAGAATCCCCTCCCCAAGCACAATACAGGATGGTTATCAGATAGTAGGAACGCGTTTGGTGTGACGGATCTCATCGGGTGGGGGCCTTGATCTACTGTAACTCCCCTTGAAGAGGGGTGATTCTCTACAGCTGGGGCCATAAACTACATCTGCAGGGCTAGGTGATAGCCTGGGACCGGCCTGGACAATCGGACACAGAGGAAGAGGAGTGTCAGAGGGTGCGGTAGTGAATAGGGTGAAAGGGTGGTGTCGGGCGGGCACAGGGTGTGATTCTCAGGGAAGAGCAGCGCACATGGGAGGAGGTTTCTGGCCCATGCATGAGAGAGAGAGCGGGGGTGACCAGTGCGTGGGGGAGATGCTTGCGAGGGTGAGGAGCCATGCTGAGGATCGGCGGCGTGCAGAGAGTGGATCTGGTCAAGGCATCTAAAATGGCTGCCGTGCTCAACAAAAGTTTGGCATTGCAAAAAAGACAAGATGGCGCAGACAATGTTTATCAATAAGGATTAATTTATAACAATTATTTTTTACAAAATATTTACTCGCAGTGACAAAATGGCGGTCAACAGTTCCTGATTTCCATCGAATCAAACGTTAACAGACGTCACGCAGCAAAAAAAAAAAACGTTCACGCACAGCCACTGGAAGACATGTATCAACATATATGAGCCTCCTCAGCCACCCTCAGAAAACATAAGGGGTCAGAATACGTCTCCCGTACCCCCTTATACCTAGAGGAGTGTCAGAGGGTGCGGTAGTGAAGAGGGTGAAAGGGAGGTGTCGGGCAGGCACAGGGTGTGATTCTCAGAGAAGAACAGCGCACATGAGAGGAGGTTTCTGGCCCATGCATGATTGAGAGAGCGGGGGTGACCAGTGCGTGGGGGAGATGCTTGCAAGGGTGGGGAGCCATGCTGAGGATCGGCGGCGTGCAGAGAGTGGGTCTGGTCAAGGCATCTAAAATGGCTGCCGTGCTCAACAAAAGTGTGGCATTGCAAAAAAGGCAAGATGGCGCAGACAATATTTATCAATAAGGATTAATTTATAACAATTATTTTTAATAAAATATTCACTCGCAGTGACAAAATAGCGGTCAACAGTTCCTGATTTCCATCGAATTGAACGTTAACAGACGTCACGCAGCAAAAAAAAAAAAAACGCTCACGCACAGCCGCTGGAAGACATGTATCAACATATGAGCCACCCTCAGAAAACATAAGGGGTCAGGATACGTCTCCCGTACCCCCTTATACCTAGTAATTTAATTAAATCGAAACACAAAATGGCGAATTCACGTTTCGCTACCAGTTTGCGACCCGGTTCGCGAACCGAGAAGCGCTTCTACCGCGAAAAAACACATTTTTTTTATTTGCCCCACGGGACCCTTTATTAACCCCAACATCATTCCTAGGGGGTCAAGAGGGGTCTACCTAGCCCCCTTTCATTAAATTCCCCCTTCGTTTTTCTCCTCCTCTTGTCTCTTGATCCTACCGAGAGACAAGATGGCGGCCGCACCGGACTGTTTAGAATGTTGACAGACACCGGAGAGCCAATCAGATTCGCTTTGCAAAGCTCCGTTACGCGAAAAGTACGCGATCTGGAGCGCTATCTAGGACGCTGTCACAGATATATCTGTTTTTTAAAACGTTAATTTCTCAAAATCCACTGGAGCACATATATTGAGACCCAGCAAAGGCACATCGGGCTAACAGTCCCTACAATTTTGCCAAGTTTCGTGCAAATCCATTCAGCCGTTCGAGCTAAAAGTGAGGCCAAAGGCCCTATGGAAAAATGAATGGGGAAAACGCGTTTTGGGACCCCCCTTTTTTCTCGGCCCCCCCTTGACGGAACCCCCCCTAAATTTTCAGGGGCTGCTCAGAAACAAAATGTGCCATTTTCCTTAAAATTTCAGCCGATTCCATCCACAAACACCAAAGTTATTAGACATAGAATTTTCAAAAGTTCCATAGAGAAAAAATCCTAACTATATATACCTACTGGCTATCGCCAGTAGGTAATATATATATATATATATATATATATATATATATATATATATATATACACATATATATCAGGAACACTCCAATCTTGACAATATAAGAAAGGCACTGACTCTGTGAAAAAAAAAAAAAATATATATATATATATACATATATATATATATATATTACCTACTGGCGATAGCCAGTAGGTATATATAGTTAGGATTTTTTCTCTATGGAACTTTTGAAAATTCTATGCCTAATAACTTTGGCGTTTGTGGACGGAATTGGCTGAAATTTTCAGGAAAATGGCACATTTTGTTTCTGAGCAGCTCCTGGAAATTTGGGGGGGGTTCGTCAAGGGGGGGCCGAGAAAAAAGGGGGGTCCCAAACGCGTTTTTCCCATGTTAATTTCCATAGGGCGGTTGGCCTCACTTTTAGCCCGAACGGCTGAATGGATTTCCACGAAACTTGGCAAAATTGTAGGGACTGTTAGCCCGATGTGCCTTTGCTAGGTCTCAATATATGTGCTTCAGTGGATTTTGAGAAATTAACGTTTAAAACAAGATATATATCTGTAACAGCGCTCCGGGTAGCGCTCCGGTTCGCGAACTTTTCGCGTATCGGAACTTTGCGAAGCGAAGCTGATTGGCTCTCCGGTGTCTGTCAACATTCTAAACAGTCCGGAGCGGCCGCCATCTTGTCTCTCGGTAGGATCGAGAGACAAAAGGAGGCCAAAACAAAGGGGGAAATGAAGGAAAGGGGGCAAGGTAGACCCCTTCTGACCCCCTAGGATTGATGAGGGGGATATTATAGAGCCACGCGGGGCCCCAAAAAAAAAAAAAAATCCGATTTTTTCGCCGTAGAGACGCGTCTTGGTACGCAAACCGGGCAGCTAACCGGGCAGCTAACCGGGAAGCTAACCGGCAGTGTAACGGGAGTCTGAGGAGTAGCTGATTGGCTGTCAACATTGTAAACAGTCCGGAGCGGCCGCCATCTTGTCTCTCGGTAGGATCGAGAGACAAGAGGAGACCAAAACAAAGAGGGAAATGAAGGAAAGAGGGCAAGGTAGACCCCTTCTGACCCCATATGATTGATGAGGGGGATATTATAAAGCCACGCGGGGCCAAAAAAAAAAAAAAAAAACGACTTTTTTCGCCGTAGAGACGCGTCTTGGTACGCGAACCGGGCAGCTAACCGGGAAGCTAACCGGGAAGCTAACCGGCAGTGTAACAGGAGTCTGAGGAGAAGCTGATTGGCTGTTATCATTGTAAACAGTCTGGAGCGGCCACCATCTTGTCTCTCTGTGGGATCGAGAGACAAGAGGTGGAAAAAAAAAAGGTGTAAATGAATGAAAGGGGTAAGGCAGACCCCTCCTGAACCCCTAGGATTGATGAGGGGGCTATTAAAGTTCCCTGCGGGGCAAAAGAAAAAAATAATTGCGATTTTTCGCGGTAAAGGTGCTTCCTGGTACGTTAACCGGGCAGCTAACCGGCAGCGTAACGGGAGTCCGACATATTGTGTTTTTTGAACGTTTGTGATATGTGCACGTGTGGATTTTGTCTAATTAAGGTTAAAAAAATATATATATATCTTTAAGCGTGTTCTGGCGCGCTTACGTTTTGGGTTTGGTTTGCGCTGCAGAGACGATACGTCACGGTTATGCGATGCATCATGAGGCGTCTCACGGGCTACGTGATACGTCACTTAATAAAGAATATATTTTACAGCTATAGATATTAGCTTTTAAAAAACCAATGAAATTCACAGAAAAAACCATAGGTTATAGACCATATATAGTTAGGAATTTGCATTTACAAAACCTTGAAAATTCACTGAAAAAACCATAGGTTATAGACCATATATAGTTAGGGATTAGCATTTAAAAAACCTTATTTTATTTGCACAAAACCATTGAAATTCCATATATAGTTAGTTGCACTAACTATATATCGCGGACCCGCAATCCACTGCTAATGATGTCACATATTACATCATTCATGACATGGTCAGTGACATCACTGATGACATCACTGATGACATCTCAAATGACATCACTGATGACATCACTGATGACATCTCAAATGACATCACTGATGACATCACTGACATCTCATTTGACATTACTGATTACATCACTGATGATATCATTTATGTGATAATACATCTTCAGACTCTAAGATAACCTTAGATACACTCAGTGTAAACAGGCACTCAGAGACTGTCACACATCCATGGAGTTACTCACACACCTAGTCAGTCATGGAAAGAATCAATCACATCTCCATTTCCTCAACTATACAGTTATACACACCTTACTTATTCAAACATATAGTAACACATATTTACTCTCTTATACAATCCTTGATACAAGTTCACAATGATTCATACAGCCACTCACACATTCACTGGCTCTTATGTTCAGTTATTTATATATGTCAACTCTCACATGGAGTGTGTTTTACATATGTACTTACTTTGAAATGTAGCACTGAGATATCCATTCACTCACCAATATACTCATGCACACAGTCAACTGTCCATACAGCTGTTTCTACATGCACTTTTGAACCCATACACCTAGGGAATCTACTGCTCACACATCTATGCACAGAGTTATACACCTCCCAGCCACCCACACACATACTCAGTCTCCCATACAAATACTTGGGCAACCATTCAATAACCCATATAGTTACTGATATAGCTACTGATTTAAACATGCAGCAGTTTACAGAACAACATAAATAATGATTGCCAAATTAAGACACTTTAATCACTAACCCGTACACTCAGTGAGACACATTTAATCATTCTCTCATACAGTCAGTCATGCACCTACTAAATCCTTCATCCAGACACTTATACATCCACTCATTCTTCAATATGTAAGACATATTTTAACTTTACAGAAACATACAGTCACTGGGTGTTGTCATCAGTGATGTCATCAGTGATGTCATCAGTGATGTCATTTGAGATGTCATCAGTGATGTCATCAGTGATGTCACTGACCATGTCATGAATGATGTAATATGTGACATCATTAGCAGTGGATTGCGGGTCCGCGATATATAGTTAGTGCAACTAACTATATATGGAATTTCAATGGTTTTGTGCAAATAAAATAAGGTTTTTTAAATGCTAATCCCTAACTATATATGGTCTATAACCTATGGTTTTTTCAGTGAATATATATATATATATATATATATATATATATATATATATATATATATATATATATATATATATATATATATATATATATATATATTCACAGAAAAAACCATAGGTTATAGTCGATATATAGTTAGGAATTTGCATTTACAAAACCTTGAAAATTCAATGAAAAAACCATTGGTTTTAGGCCATATATAGTTAGGGATTTGCATTTACAAAACCTTATTTTACTCGCATAAAACCATTGAAATTCCATATATAGTTAGATGCGCTAACTATATATCGCGCACCCGCAATCCACTGCTGATGATGTCACATATTACATCATTCATGACATGGTTAGTGACATCACTGATGACATCACTGATGACATCTCAAATGACATCACTGATGACATCACTGATGACAACATCCAGTGACTGTATGTTTCTGTAAAGTTAAAATGTGTCTTACATATTGAAGAATGAGTGGATGTATAAGTGTCTGGAAAAAGGATTTAGTAGGTGCATGACTGACTGTATGAGAGAATGATTAAATGTGTCTTAATGAGTGCATGGGTTAGTGACTAAACTATCTTAATTTGTGCATCATTACATCTGTTGTTCTACAAACTGCTGCATGTGTTGATCAGTAGCTATATGAATAACTGTATGGGTTATTGATTGGTTGTCCAAGTAGTTGTATGGGACACTGAGTGTGTGTGTATGGGTAGCTGGGAGGTGTGTGACTCTGTACATAGATGTGTGAGCAGTTGATTCACTAGATGTATGGGTTCAAAAGTGCATGTGGAAACAGCTGTATGGGCGGTTGACTGTGTGCATGAGTGTATTGGTGAGTGAATGGATATCTCAGTGCTACATGTCAAAGTAAGTACATATGTAAAACACAGTACATGTGAGAGTTGTCAAATATAAATAACTGTGCATAAGAGTCAGTGAATGTGTGAGTGGCTGTATGGATCATTGTAAACTTGTATCAGGGATTGTATAAGAGAGTAAATATGTGTTAGTATATGTTTAAATAAGTAAGGTGTGTATAAATGTATAGATGAGGAAATGGAGGTGTGATTGATTCTTTGCATGACTGACTAGGCGTGTGAGTAACTCCATGGATGAGTGACAGTCTGTGAGTGTCTGTTTACACTGAGTGTATCTAAGGTTATATTAGAGTCTGAAGAGGTTCATCGTATTATCACATGAATGATGTCATCAGTGATGTCATCAGTGATGTCATTTGAGATGTCATCAGTGATGTCATCAGTGATGTCACTAACCATGTCATGAATGATGTAATATGTGACATCATCAGCAGTGGATTGCGGGTGCGCGATATATAGTTAGCGCATCTAACTATATATGGAATTTCAATGGTTTTATGCGAGTAAAATAAGGTTTTGTAAATGCAAATCCCTAACTATATATGGCCTAAAACCAATGGTTTTTTCATTGAATTTTCAAGGTTTTGTAAATGCAAATTCCTAACTATATATCGACTATAACCTATGGTTTTTTCTGTGAATTTCAATGGTTTTTTAATAGCAAATATCAAAAGCTGTCAAATGTCAAGTACGTGATAGGTAAAAACGTTTTCGTGTTTATGCACGCTGATGTGCTTTGAACGCTGCCCCCCCCCCCCACTCCCCTCTTTTCTGTTAGTAGTACTCTCTCTTTGCAGATAGTGAAGGGTAGTTAACGCAGACCTTTACCCCCGTTGTAATCCGTCGTACCTGCTTGTCTCTCCATTTGATTGATTGTTATCCAAGCATTTACTGTTTTAGAATTGGTTCTCTTTGGATCATTCTCTATTTACAAACAAGCACAAAGTCGCAATACTCTGTTTAGTCTTTGCAGATAGTGAAAAATTGTGTAAAAAAATAAAAGTAATCGAGCAAAATCAGTAGACCACTAATTCGATCTCTTTTTGACCTCGGTAAAATACAAACATTAGGAACAACCCTTCATGAGAAATACGAAAATAGTGAAATGAACTGAGCTCCACACCATGAGGGCTGCAAGACAGCTCGACTCCGCCACCCACCCCGCCCAAAATAACGACAAACCCTATGCAAATATTATAAATATAGACAACACATCAGCAAAGAAACAGGGTAAAACATTTTATTACATAACTATTTACATAACTATTTTATACTTTTTATTGCCCGATCCAGCTAGCTCAATCGATCGAGCATGAAACTCGTGCACTGATAGCAAGCGTTGAGAGTTTGTAGAACGATGGCTTCAGATTTTCCACATACGGTGTAGTGGCGCGAACTGGGAGGGGGCGTTTGGATTCTACCCCTTCCCCAAATAAGATTTTCATACGTGAATGTTCGTTCATGCTTTCTGTCCCTGAGTTGCTTCGATGTCACTGCCTTACACAAATGGCATAAGTCCTGGATGTTGAGTGCCATACTTCAGAGTTCTAATCAGCGCTTGTAACACTGTTTAAACCTTATTTGCACCTGCTGCAGCTTCACTATTCAAAGTAAGTGGGGTCCGTTTGTGGACCTGACTGCATTGGAAAACAATGTGATACGGTGCCTCCCTAAACCTATTGACGGAGGCCCCCGAGGGGCAGTGAGATGGCGCAGACTGAGAGGGGGCGCTTGGCTCCTGCCCCCTCCCCAAGTCGTGTTGCCCTGGTGTGGCCTGAGATCGCCCCCGGCATAGGCGGCCGGCTCCCGGGGTCCGGCGGAATTTTTTCCCTTTTGATGACTCTTCCATTCTGGACCTTGTCCCACAATCCGTTTGACCTGAAGACACGCTGTCGTTGGGCGCCCCTTTACCGTTTTAGTTGCCATTCCGCCCGCTTTTGGTACTCTGTGCCTCTTCCGCCATTCAACTGTTTACCGCCCGCTCTTGCGACTACAGCGTCTCGCTCACCATGTAGTTGAGTTGCTCCCGCTCTTAAGATTTAACCGAACTTTTTGGACTGCTGAAAGCGGTTGTATTCCAACCGCTGGTTGGTGGAGACATTTTGACTATATTCTGGACCTGCATTGTCGCGTAATGCGTCATATGACGCGACGCGTTAGCGCACCCGGAAGTGCTCCGGTGCGCAAGGCGCAGCTTCCCTGAAACGATCCAGAGCGCGCCGCGCAGCGCGTAACGTAAGCATAACAGGTCATGTGACTTGTTAATAAAACTTTTCATTGGTTCATTTTACTTTTGTTTTCCTAATGATGTAAGACTAGGTCATGTGACCTAAAAATAACACTTTTCATTGGATTAAAACATTTTTTTTCCCAAACGATGAAAGCCCCACCTTGTTTCTGGATGTTTCAGAGTGAAGCTGGCGTCACCATGAGAGCACCACCATCTCGTAGCTCCGTCGTGGCCATTCCGCAAGCAATCATGGCAGCCGCTCCCCACCGAAAGCCTGCGGGAGTCGACGGCCCCCAAGACTTTTGTACAATCTTCAAGGCTGAGGGGACGCTTTCGAGAATGGAACCCAAGCCCTGGCAGACAAGCGTCCGAGTTCCAAGGTGTCCCAGGGCCATTTTACTGGACCAGGCCCAAATCCGAAGAGCCGCCATTTTAAGAGTCCTGTGGCAGCCGCCTATCGCTGCACCGCAAGAGTGGGAGCAACTCAACTACATGGTGAGCGAGACGCTGTAGCCGTAAGAGCGGGCGGTAAACAGCTGAATGGCGGAAAATGCACAGTGTAGCAAAAGCGGGCGGAATGGCGACTGA
This sequence comes from Lissotriton vulgaris, assembly GCF_964263255.1. Lineage (NCBI taxonomy): Eukaryota > Metazoa > Chordata > Amphibia > Caudata > Salamandridae > Lissotriton > Lissotriton vulgaris. The sequence goes on from NC_141694.1 coordinate 103,733,669, forward strand.
AACGATAAAGGGGCGCCCCACTACAGCAGACGAGCCTCCGCCATGTGCTTCAAAACTGCATATGTATCTCGTGATATCAAGGTTGGGCGACCAGTACACAACAAGCAGTTACGAGTCCCATTTACACCGGCGCCATTTTGTGCGCGGCCGGGCAGGTCCAGGATCTAGTCAAACATAACAAATGAGGCTGACGTCTCTGAAGCAGTTGACGAACAGCAGGACATAGCAAATAAACATGAAGTCTCTAAAGCTGTTAACTCACTGCAGGACAAAACAAGTAAACCTGAAACCTCTGGAATAATTGTCGCTCAAAAGAACAACACACAAAACTCTGTAGAGCCTGAAGAAAGAAAAACAGAAGGGCACTGTAGTTTCAGACACACTTAACACTAATGACTAAACAAAGATATCGTCTGTTTATGAAGCAGTTATCATGTTCACAGAATTGACAAAGAAGTGTGCAGACACCAATGCTATTAAGAAACACAAGGAAATCCCTAACGCATCAGCATTCTCGGAAGAGGTTGACACAGATAACATCTTAAGGAACAAAGAAAGACAAAATAAGGATGAGGAAGTTATCACTTTAGTTTTTTCATCAGCTAGCGACAGCAAGAAACATATTGTAATGGAGATTAGAGAGGCTACGGATGAATTATCAAAAATATCAAAAGAAATGGCTACTCCCCCCTTTAGCAGATTAGCTAAATGTTTGCGTAATTTAGGCATAAAAGTTATATTATTGTTGTTGTTGTTGTTATCGTTATAGTTCTGGTTAATTTCAAAAAATGTTTAAATATATTTACAGTTTTTGTTGCGTTCGTTATATTTAAAAGTTAATAAAGTTTTAAAATCTAACTTTGTTGGAGTGCTATATATTTTTAAAAAATCGGGTGAATGGGGCCTTGAATCGGGTTATTGTCATGTGTGGGCTTTGCAAGTGTACTGCTACAGGATCGGACATTTCAAACTCAAATGCACGTTCTTTTTCTTACCTTTCCGAAGCATGGAGCGCAATAGCAGGCAGAGAAAGGGTGATGCACGTGTTGAACACTGCCTGGCCTGGCAAGTTGCTGGCAGTGCCCCCCCGCCCGCTCCTGAAAGAGGGCACACACACACCGCCGCCCCGAGTTCTTCACAAATCTTTAAAAGACCATGCGCTTGTTCATGAGGCTTAAATGGTTTATCACCCCTTCTAGAACCCCTGCATCGACCCTCTGACGTTTCCTGGAAGAATTAGCACATAACACAATACCAAGCCCTGTCAGCTGAAACCCCCGAGAAATCATGGTGCATATTATCAAGGGGGTTTATTTCCGCTTTTTTGGCTTTAAAAGCCAAAAAAAAAGAGATAAAATTATCTCCCTATTACCAAGCTGTCGCTAACACCAGTTAGTGACAGCTAAAAGGAGATAGCGACCACCTTGGGCCCCGCTTTGCATGTCAGTGATATTTATCACTAATGACATGCAAAGTGGGCGTGCCAAGATTTTAGCGACTGGAAACCGTCCCTAACGATCGCTATCTCCTATTACCAACTTTTGGAGATATTCGCGCTAAGCCTGAATCGGGAGGGTTGGCATGTCTGGATACTCTACAGCTGGGGCCATAAACTACATCCGCAGGGCTAGGTGATAGCCTGGGTCCGGCCTGGACAATCGGACACAGAGGAAGAGGAGTGTCAGAGGGTGCGGTAGTGAATAGGGTGAAAGGGAGGTGTCGGGCGGGCACAGGGTGTGATTCTCAGAGAAGAGCAGCGCAGATGGGGGGAAGTATATGGCCCATGCATGAGAGAGAGAGCGGGGATGACCAGTGCGTGGGGGAGATGCTTGCGAGGGTGGGGAGCCATGCTGAGGATCGGCGGCGTGCAGAGAGTGGGCCTGGTCAAGGCATCTAAAATGGCTGCCGTGCACGACAAAATTGTGGCATTGGACAAAAAGGCAAGATGGCGCAGACAATGTTTATCAATAAGGATTCATTTATAACAAAATATTTACTCGCAGTGACAAAATGGTGGTCAACACTTCCTGATTTCCATCGAATCGAACGTTAACAGACGTCACGCAGCAAAAAAAAAAAAAAGCTCACGCACAGCCGCTGGAAGAGATGTATCAACATATATGAGCCTCCTCAGCCACCCTCAGAAAACATAAGGGGATTAGGATACGTCTCCCGCACCCCCTTATACCTAGTAATTTAATTAAAACGAAGCACAAAATGGCGAATTCCCGTTTCGCTACCAGTTTGCGGCCCAGTTCGCGGCCCGTGAAGCGCTTCTACCGTGAAAAATCATTTTTTTTTTATTTTCCCCACGGGACCCTTTAATAACCCCAACAACATTCCTAGGGGGTCAAGAGGGGTATACCTTGCCCCCTTTCATTAAATTCCCCCTTCGTTTTTCACCTCTTCTTCTCTCTCGATCCTACCGAGAGATAAGATGGCGGCCGCTCCGGACTGTTTAGAATGTTGACAGACACCGGAGAGCCAATCAGCTTTCTGCGCGCAAAGTTCCGTTTCGCGAAAAGTAAGCGGACCGGAGCGCAGCCCGGAGCGCTGTTACAGATATATATCTTGTTTTGAACGTTAATTTCTCAAAAACTACTGGAGCACATATATTGAGACCTAGCAAAGGCACATCGGGCTAACAGTCCCTACAATTTTGCCAAGTTTCGTGCAAATCCATTCAGCCGTTCGAGCTAAAAGTGAGTCCAACCGCCCTATGGAAATTAACATGGGAAAAACGCGTTTTGGGACCCCCCTTTTTTCTCAGCCCCCCCTTGACGAAACCCCATCAAATTTTTAGGGGCTGCTCAGAATCAAAATGTGCCATTTTCCTAAAAATTTCAGCCGATTCCGTTCACAAACGCCAAAGTTATTAGACATAGAATTTTCAAAAATCCCATAGGGAATTAATCCTAACTATATATACCTACTGGCGATAGCCAGTAGGTAATATATATATATATATATATATATATAAATATATAATATATATATATATATATATATATATATATATATATATATATATATATATATATATTACCTACTGGCGGTCGCCAGTAGGTAGTTATAGTTAGGACCTACTTTCCATAGGAAATCTGCAACATTCTATTGGGAATAACGTTGGCGCCGGTGGACGAATCTTCGCAAATTTCTCATAGTAGGTAGCCCGCTCCGCTCCGCTCCTTCCCTGAAAATGTGGGGGGGATTCGTCAAGCGGGGGCCGAGATAAAAGGGGGGTCCCAAAACGTGTTTTCTCCATGTTAATTTCCATAGGGCGGTCAAACTCACTTTTAGCCCGAACGGCTGAATGGATTTCCACCAAACTTGGCAAAATTGTAGGGACTGGTACCCCGATGTGCCTTTGCTATGTCTCAAGATATATGCTCCAGTGGTTTTTATGAAAATTAACTTTGAAAAAATATATATTGGGCTACATTGGGCTATATATATGTTAGAGCACAAATGTAGCCCAATGTAGCCCAATGTAGCCCAAAGATGGCCACCAGAGACAAAAAAACACAAATGTAGCCCAAATATCAGCCAGATGTAGCCCAACTATAGCCCAATGACAGAATGTCCCAGAGTGTTCTAAAGAACAACTAGAGCGCTAACAGTGTTACTTATGACAAAAGTATGTCACACCTGAAGTCATCTTGATTGGAATAAAGTGTTAACACTTAAAACATTTAATTTGCAAAAGAACAAAATGAGGGGGTTCATTTTGCCATAGAAATTATGATTAGTGCTGAAGAAAGAAAAATTAGGGCACATTTTGAGTGACTTCTCAAATCCTCTTATATTTCATTAAAACAATTCTAATATGTAGTCTCCCAAGATGGCCACCAGAGACAAAAGAGCCCAAATGTAGCCCAAACATCAGCCAGATGTAGCCCAACTATAGCCCAATGACAGAATGTCCCAGAGTGTTCTAAAGAACAACTAGAACGCTAACAGTCTTACTTATGACAAAAGTATGGCACACCTGAAGTCATCTTGATTGGAATAAAGTGGTAACACTTAATACATTTAATTTGAAAAGGAACAAAATGAGGGGTTTCATTTTGCCATAGAAATTTATATATATATATATATATATATATATATATATATATATATATATATATATATATATATATATATATATATATATATATATATATATATATATATATTCACTGAAAAAACCATAGGTTATAGACCATATATAGTTAGGAATTTGCATTTACAAAACCATGAAAATTCACTGAAAAAACCATTGGTTATAGACCATATATAGTTAGGGATTAGCATTTACAAAACCTTAATTTACTCGCACAAAACCATAGAAATTCGCATATATAGTTAGTTGCAATAACTATATATCGCGCACCCGCAATCCACTGCTGATGATGTCACATATTACATCATTCATGACATGGTCAGTGACATCACTGATGACATCTCAAATGACATCACTGATGACATCTCAAATGACATCACTGATGACTATATATAACTGATAACTATATATGGTCTATAACCAATGGTTTTTTCAGTGAATTTTCATGGTTTTGTAAATGCAAATTCCTAACTATATATGGTCTATAACCTATGGTTCTTTCAGTGAATTTCATTGTTTTTTTAAAAGCTAATATCTATAGCTGTAAAATATATTCTTTATTACATGACGTATCACGTAGCCACGTGAGACGCCTCATGACGCGTCGCATAAACGTGACGTATCGTCTCTGCAGCGCAAACAAAACCCGTAACGTAAGCGCGCCAGAGCACGCTTACAGATATATATATATATTTTTTTACCTTAATTAGACAAAATCCACACGTGCACATATCTTGAGGCCTTGCAAAGGCACAACAAACAAACAGTCCCTACAATTTTGCCAAGTTTGGTGGAAATCTATTCCTTTAAATTTTATTTTACTGTTTCTCTTGGTTTTCCCCTTGTTACGCTTACCGGAACGCTACCCGGTACGCAAACCGGACGCTCCAAAAACACAAGATGTCGGACTCCCGTTACGCTGCCGGTTAGCTGCCCGGTTGGCGTACCGGGAAGCGCCTCTACCGCGAAAAATGGCAATTTTCTTTTTTTTTCTTTTGCCCCGCGGGGCACTTTAATAACCCCATCATAAATCCTAGGGGGTTAGGAGGGGTCTACCTTGCCCCCTTTCCTTCATTTCCCCCTTCGTTTTTCACCGCCTCTTGTCTCTCGATCCTACCGAGAGACAAGATGGCGGCCGCTCCGGACTGTTTACAATGTTTACAATGTTGACAGCCAATCAGCTTCTCCTCAGACTCCCGTTACGCTGCCGGTTAGCTGCCCAGTTAGCTGCCCGGTTCGCGTACCGGGTGAGGCGCCTCTACGGCGAAAAATCGCAATTTTTTTTGTTTTTTTTTTTGCGCTGCGGGCCACTTTCATATCCCCCTCATCAATCCTAGGGGGTCAGGAGGGGTCTACCTTGCCCCCTTTCCTTCATTTCCCCCTTCGTTTTGGCCTCCTCTTGTCTCTCGATCCTACCGAGAGACAAGATGGCAGCCGCTACGGACTGTTTAGAATGTTGACAGACACCGGACAGCCAATCAGCTTCGCTCCGCAAAGCTCCGTTACGCGAATAGTACGCAAACTAGTGCGCTATCCAGGACGCTGTCACAGATATATCTGTTTTTTTAAACGTTAATTTCTCAAAATCCACTGGAGCACATATATTGAGACCCAGCAAAGGCACATCGGGCTAACAGTCCCTACAATTTTGCCAAGTTTCGTGCAAATCCATTCAGCCGTTCGAGCTAAAAGTGAGGCCAAACGCCCTATGGAAAAATGAATGGGAAAAACGCGTTTTGGGACCCCCCTTTTTTCTCGGCCCCCCCCTTGACGGAACCCCCCCAAATTTTCAGGGGCTGCTCAGAAACAAAATGTGCCATTTTCCTGGAAATTTCAGCCGATTCCGTCCACAAACGCCAAAGTTATTAGACATAGAATTTTCAAAAGTTCCATAGAGAAAAAATCCTAACTATATATGCCTACTGGCTATCGCCAGTAATATATATATATATATATATATATATATATATATATATATATATATATATATATATATATTCACTGAAAAAAACATAGGTTTCACACCAGTTATAGTTACCTGGAAATTTTACTGGCATAAAACCATTGAAATTCCCAAGTTATAGTTAGTTGGACTCACTATAACTTGCCCGTGAAATGCACTGCTGATGACGTCACATATTACATCACTCATGACATGGTCAGTGACATCACTCATGACATCACTGATGACACCATCCAGTAAATGTGTGCATTTCTGAAAAATAAACATGTTTTATATATGTATATGTAAAGGTCAATTGAAGAATAAATGTTTAAATAAGTGTCTTAATGGATGTTTAAAAAAAAATGATTGGTTAACTGGCTTATTAAGTGTATCATAGTGAATACATATATTAGCGAGTATTGTTTCAATATTTAAATGTTTGTATCAGTGTTTCACTTTGTGTATAAGTGGGTGCATGGGTTGGTGAGTAGCTAGATGTGTGTTTCTATGGCTTATTACATGTTTTTTTTAGTATCAGTATAAATGTCTGTATGATTTGGTGGGGGTGTTACTTAGCACACAGATGCATCAATGACTGACTCACTGTTTGTATGTGTTTAGAAGACAGCATATGTGCAGGACTGTATGGGTGAGTGAGTGTGTATATGTATGTGTTAGTAAGTGAATGACTGTCTTTCTAGTGTCTTTATCAGTAACTACATATGTTTTAATTTAGTATATGTGAGTATTGGTGTATATAAGTAAGTATTTGTGAGAGTCAGACATTGAAAGAGTTCTTGTTTAAATAAGTATGTGTTTCTATAGGTGATTGTTTAAGAGAGTAAGTATGTGTAAGTTTCCTTAGAAGTAAGGTGGTAGTGTGCGTATAGCTGTATATGCAAAAAAATGGATGTTCAATATTTTATTTGCATGTGTGAATATGTGTGCGAGCAACTTATGGAAGACTGTCGGTGTGTTAACGGATGTATAGGTGTCTCCCTACATATGATGAGTGAGTATATGTATGACTGACTATATAGAACTGTTGGTGAATGAGTGGATGTGTATGTAAATGGTGGAATTACTGAATTGGTTGTTGTAACTGATATAGGTATCTCCACTTTTTTGAAAATGTTAGTTTCTATTTTTTAATATTTGTTTCAAGGGTTACTTTACAGTGAAAGGAGGTCAGTCTCTCTGTCACAAGGATGGTGTCATCAGTGATGTCATGAGTGATGTCACTGACCATGTCATGAGTGATGTAATATGTGATGTCATCAGCAGTGCATTTCACGCGCAAGATATAGTGAGTCCAACTAACTATAACGTGGGAATTTCAATGGTTTTATGCCAGTAAAATTTCCAGGTAACTATAACTGGTGTGAAACCTATGGTTTTTTCAGTGAATTTAATAGGTTTTTTAAATGCTAATTCCTAACTATAACTGGTGTGAAACCTATGGTTTTTTCAGTGAATTTCAAAGGTTTTTTTAATGCTAATTCCTAACTAAAAGTCTCACTTTATAAGTAAGACTGTTACCGCTCTAGTTGTTCTTTAGATCACTCTGGTACATACTATCATTGGGCTATAGTTGCACTACACCAGGCTGATATTTGGGCTACATTTGTATTTTGTTGTCTCTGGTGGCCATCTTTGGGCTACATTGGGCTACATTGGGCTACTTTTGGGCTACATTTGGGCTCTAACATATATAAAGCCCAAATATAGGCCAATATATATTTTTTAAAAGTTAATTTTCTTAAAAACAACTGGCGCATATATCTTGAGACATAGCTATCAGTCCTTACAATTTTTCCTTTTTTTAAAACAATTATTTTTTTTGTTTGTTTTTTTTTGTCTTGGAGCGCTTCGGTGCGCGCCCCGGTGAGCGCCCCAGAAAGCTTACTATTTTGAAGCGCCCCGGTGCGCGAACCGGGAAGCGTCCCGTTAGCGCCAATGTCGCGATCGAGAACAACATCGTGACGCGTCGCGTAAGCGTGACGTATCGCGTAGCCGTGTGATGCGTCTTATGACGCGCTGCGTAAACACACCCGGAAGCGCTCCGCGGCGCGGCCCGGAGCGCGTAACGTAAGCGCCCCGGAGCGTGTAACGTAAGCGCATCGGGTCATGTGACCTGAAAATAACACTTTTCATTGGTTTAGAAATTTTTTTTTTCCCAAATGATGAAAGCCCTCACCTTTTTCCTCACTCTGACTTTCATCTTTGTGAGAGGAAGACCTGTTTCTGCTTGTTCAGTCATGGCATCTGTAGTAGCTGCAGCTGGTGGACCCCCACCACCACAACCACCTAGGAAGGAAGGACCACCTGCACAGTTCCTTTCAAACCCAGAGGAAGAGGAAGAAGAAGAGGAAGAGGAGGTAGAGCCGAGGCAGTTCTTGCGTGAAGAGCCCCGGCAATCCCACCGCTTAGACCATTTTATATGGCAATTTTTTTCTTACCCTCGAGGGCAAAAAAAGGTCAATGCCCGGCTGGTGACATGCCTCATTTGCGATGCAGTTCTGTCCCGAGGCACAGACAAAAAGTATAGTTTTCGAAACTATACTATGCACCGCCACATGCAGAGGTGGCATCCAATCAATTATAGCGTTGCTGAGGTGCGTCACCTCCAGGATAACCCACCAACTCCTGTGGCCAGTACATCATCACAGGAAACTCTATCGGGACCAGAAGCGAGGGAGACGGTCCCAAGTATTCAAAACAATTTTTCACACTTGAAGCTAGTGTGCATTTATTGTGGTGCACTAATGTGTTATGGGGAGATGAGTATCATTTTAATTAATAGAGCATTTGAAAACCACAAGTGCTCGAAATGCCCCAAGAAGTAATTTTTTTTTTTGCTCCTGTTGAGCCCTTTCTAAAGCCTGTTTTTCGTTGTTCCCCCCCGAAAAAACAAAAAAATATAAAATACAAAAAAATAAAAAAAAATCAGAAAAATAATAAAACACAATATAAAACGACAAAAACAATAAAAAAAGTTCTTTTCAGAACTACCTCCCATTTATAAAAAATTGCTAAAATGTTTAGCACTCTGGCAATCTCTTTTTTTTTGATTCGCTTCCCGGTTCGCGCGCCGGTGCGCGAACCGGAAGCGAACCAAAAAAAAAATGTAAAAAAATAAAGAGTTAGTATAAGGGAAGGAGACAGAGAGAATAATGTTAAAAGAAAGACAGCTAGAGGGAGTACACAGAGATACTGTATAATAGATAATTATACGAAGAAAAGATGTACGAGGGTATAATTGAGAAAAAGAAAATAGATAAGGAAGTGAAAGAAAAAAAGAGAGTAGAAGAATAATAAACAAGAGTTACTTGGAGAATGTGAGTGAATGTTTAAATTAAAAAGAAAGAGAGTAAAGGATGTGGAATGAGAGGTAGGGATAGAACCGGACTAAAACAACAACCCTGAGGGAAGGTGTTAAAAAACAGTGTGCGAAAGTAAATAGGAATGAAACAAGGTGTATGAGAGTGAATAAGGTTAAAACATGTGGAATGACAGAGAGAAAAAACAGAAAGAAGAAGTGACAGAAAAGGAATAATTGAAGCAGCAAAGAAATGTAAAGCGCATCGGGTCATGTGACTTGAAAATAACACTTTTCATTGGTTCTCTTCAAATAATAAAAGCCCCCTCCTTTTTTCCTCATTCTTACTTTCTTCATTGAGAGAGCAAGAGCTATTTTGGAGGAGACAATGGCTTCACTTGTTGCTGCAGCTGGTCCACCCCTACCACCCCCACCGCCACCCCCACCACCCAGAAAAGAAGGTCCACCACCACAGTTTCTTGGAGGACAAGAAGAAGAGGAGGAAGAAGAGGAGGAGGATCAACATCAAAGGGTCTTCCTCTCAGAAAGAACCAAGACAAAGGCACGTCAAAGTGCACTTCATTTGGCAATTTTTTTCTTTTCCAGATGACCAAAAAAAGGTGAACGCCCCCAAAGTCACCTGTCTCATTTGTGACAAAGTTCTCTCCAGGGGCAATCCCTCCAAGAAATATTCTTTTGGTAACTATACAAGGATCCGCCACATGGAGAGGTCGCATCCCAATAATTTGGCCCATGCTGAAGTCCGGGAACTTCGGCACAACCCACCCCCTGTGGCCAGTACTTCCTCTTTAGTACCCTCACATTCTGGACCAGAAGAACGGCAAATGGTGCCAAATATTCAACCAAAATTTGGCAAGGTCAAATTTCTTTGCATTTTGTGTGGCAAAACTTTATGCTATGGTGAACTTAGCGTCACCTTAATAAATACTGATATAGACAACCACAAATGCAGCAAGGAAAGAAAACAGTAATTCTTTTCTTTTTTTTTGCTCCTGTTGAGCCATTTCCAATTCCCTGTTTCTTGTTTGTTCCCTCAAAAAAAAAAAAAATATATAAAATTGTTCAAAAACACCAAAAAATTAAAAAAATGTTCAGAAAAATAATAAAAAAAATATAAAACAACAAAAAGAATAAAAAAAGTTCTTTTCAGAACTACCTCCCTTTATAAAATATTGCCAAAATTTTTTAAACTGGCATTATTTTTTCTCTGTTGTGCTCCCCGGTGCGCGTACCGGGCGCTCCCCACGCGATTTTTTTTTTTTGCCCCGGGGGGCCCTTTTAAAGCCCCCACATCAAACCTAGGGGGTCAGGGAGGGTCTACTCTGCCCCCTTATGGTCAATTCCCCCTTTGTTTTGGCCACCTCTTGTGTCTCCATTCTACCGAGACACAAGATGGCGGCCGCTCCGGACTGTATCGAATGTTTACAGACAACCAAGAACCAATCAGCTTTCTGCGCGCAAGTCGCGTGGCGCGCCCGGTGCGCTCCAAGGTGCGCGTACCGGGGCTCTATCATAGATATATATATTTTTTTGAACCTAAATTACTCAAAATCCACTGGAGGACATATCTTGAGACATAGCAAAGGCACATCGGGCTACCAGTTCCTACAATTTTGCCAAATTTGGTGTAAATCCATTCAGCCGTTCGGGCTAAAAGTGAGGTCGACCGCCCTACGGAAATTAACATGGGGAAACCGCGTTTTGGGACCCCCCTTTTATCTCGGCCCCCGCTTGACGCATCCCCCCAAACTTTCAGGGAAGGACCGGAGCTCAACGAGGCCATTTTGAGGAAATTTTCAGGCAGATTCGTCAACCGGCGCCAAAGTTATTCCAAATAGAATTTTGAGATTTAACATTGGAAAAAATCCTAACTATAACTAGGTATATATATATATATATATATATATATATATATATATATATATATATATATATATATATATATATATATATATATATATATATATGTATATATATATATATATATATATGTATATATATATATATATATGTATATATATATATATATATATATATATATATATATATATATACATATATATATATATATATATATATATATATATATAACACCAAACCAAACTTCACCATCAAAGAAGGCGCTGACTCCGTGTATCTTAGTTCAAGGGTTTTTATTTCTTACATCAGCTTCTGCTCAGACGCGTTTCGGCGGCTACTCCCGCCTTGCTCACTAACATCTGACCCCTGAATGATGCGCTTTATATACATGTTACACTGTCACATGAGTCATAATTAACATCACTAATTGGCATTGACTTGTTACCATTGTGATTTAGGTTACACCCTCGTGTTGACGTGACCAATCTCATAACTCTTACATCTTTTGGCGGGTTAGCTAATTGCTGTATGTCACGTATATTCACACATTATCTAAACATTATCATCATGTTTTAGAATCACTCGGGTTTTGAATACATCATAATACTGTATGTACCACACTTAATTAATTTGTATCACATTAAATGCTGAACCCTGTATTGTATTAATTACATTTCCCACTCGTCAAAGTGCTACCGATTACACCCTTCGTGTTATTCCTACGTCATGAAGGCTCGGGCGTATCTGTGAGAGGGGTGTGTCACTCTCGTGGATCGGATTGGTTTGCGGACAGAGTTATACAAAGGGGCTCGGTTTTACCGACAATCGGTTTGCTGGCCTAGTGGCAGAGTCAGAACATGTTGCTGTGCTAACAGTCCCTCCTCGTGCTGCCGGTAAGCTGTAAACTGTGTTTGTCTACGTGCGCTTCACTAATCGCTGAGTCACCCGCCCGCTTTTATTCAATATGTGGAGCTGAAGTACCGCGCTAGTGCGCAATTACACTCTTCGTGTGTAATATTGTGACCTCGGTGTAGTGTGGGTTAAAGTCATTCTTACAATACAAAGGGGTATGTGTATTTCGGTATGGTGATTGGTGTGGTTATTGGGTATAGTAGACTGTATGTGACTGGTCGTGTAAATATTTACAGTGATGGCGCAATCTGGGTAGTTGTTATTAGGGTACTCGGGTAAAGGGAGAAGAACTGCACTAGATGTGGACACTTAGGGCTTCATCTGCATTAAGCCCTGAGGGGATCTTAGAATTCAGTAAAATGATATATCTGGATTCTAGGCGGCGTAACGCAAGTTTGCGGTTGCCGCCCCTTACATTCCTCGGGATACTGTCTATGACAAAATATGTCAGACCTTTAGAGTCTCCTCCATGAACCTCATGGATATGCCTTGCTACCGGGTAGGCTGGGTCCTTATTCGTGATTGCCCTTAGATGTTGCAGGATTCTTACATGCACTGGGTGGATTGTGGACCCTACATATTGTTTCCCACATACACATGTAAGCACGTATACGGCATACTCCGTTTTGCATGTGTAATGTTCTCTGATGGAGTAGGGTTGCTTTCGGAAGGGTACAGTGATGCTTGTTGTGTTACTCCCATGACTACAGGCCTTACATTTTGTGCATTTTTTAAAACCTTTTTGTGACTGAAGCCAGTTTTTTTGTTTTGGTATCGCCGGGGCATTGCGAACCAATTGCTGACGCATGGATCTGGCTTTTCTGAAGGACACTAATGGTTTGTCACCCATTCTATTCCCTGTGGTTGTGTCATTTCGCACCAGCGGCCAGTGCCTTCTTAGTAATTTTCGAAGGTTGGCGTGGTAGCGATTGAAGCCTGTGATTAACCTAGGGGGTTGCCTTTCTTGTGCTCGGGCTCCAGACTCTGTCACCTCTGGGAACAGTAAGTCATGTCGGTTTTTTGTGCTGCATTTCAATTCAGCAGTCTTGCAGGTTTTGTCAGTGTACCCTCTGTGTTTCAATCTCGTGAATAGATTATTTTTCGCTTCAGATAGCCCTTCACTGGTGCTGCAGTTGCGTGTCATCCTGAGGCATTCTGCATACGGGATAGACTGTTTTAGTGGTGTTGGGTGGAAGCTATTGGCGTGGAGGATTGCATTGACCGCAGTGGGCTTGCGATAGGTGCGTGTTTGTATTTTATCATTTTGTACAAATAGCTCTACGTCCAGGAATTGTATACTCTTCCTGCTTGCATTACAGGTAAATTTGAGATTCAACGAATTTTCATTTAGCTGTTCTGTAAAACTTTTTGCACTTTCCACACTTCCCTCCCACAAAATGAAAATGTCGTCAATGAAACGTTTATAAACAACAACATTTTGGTTCATGGTTTCCCCGTGTAGTGTCATAAGTACCTGCTCCTCCCACCAGCCCATATGCAGAGTCGCATAGCTGGGGGAGAAGCAAGTACCCATAGCTGAACCTTGGATTTGTTTATAAAACAGTCTATCAAACATAAAGGTATTGTTTGTAAGGCACCACTCAGTCATCTCTAGTAGCATTTTGGTATGTTCATACTGATTGATAGGTCTCTTTCCCAAGAAATGTTTTATGGCATTTAGACCGTCTTTGTGCCTAATGCTGGTGTATAGGGCCTGGACATCTAATGTCAAGAATACATAGTTCTCTTTCCACTTGACATCATAGATCTTTTTAAGGAAGTCTCCTGTATCCTTTATATATGCTGGCAATTTTCTGACTTCAGGTTGGAGGAAGTGATCAATGAACACACTCGTATTTTCGAATAGGCTCCCTATTGCCGAAATTATTGGTCTTCCCGGTGGCACTTTGTCATTTTTATGTATCTTTGGGATTAGATACATTTGGGCTGTAACAGGATAGTCCGTTTTTAGAAACTCAAATTCATTTTTGCTGAGTAGGCCTTTTCCTCTCCATTTATACAGCTCATTATGGTATCTTTCTTGAATGCCTACCAGATAAGTGGGACTTATTCTCGTATAACATTCCCTGTCCTGTAGTTGACTGAGTGCCTCAGTGTTATACATTTCGAGTGGCCAGAGTATATATATATATTCACTGAAAAAACCATAGGTTTCACACCAGTTATAGTTAGGAATTAGCATTTAAAAAACATATTAAATTCACTGAAAAAACCATAGGTTTCACACCAGTTATAGTTAGGTGGAAATATTTTACTCGCATAAAACCATTGAAATTCCCACGTTATAGTTAGTTGGACTCACTATAACTTGCGCGTGCAATGCACTGCTGATGACGTCACATATTACATCACTGATTCAGAAAAGGGGGTGGTGATGAACAGAGTGTCTGAATTAAGCAGACCACTCTTACCAAGTCCAAAGATCAGGGCTTGATCCATCACAGTTTTTTAGCTCACTGCACCATCCCAGCTCAGAACTTGGCTATATGCAAATTAGTCTGACCCTGGCCCAGTGCATCATGGGAACAGGGCAGACCAAACTACCAAGCCAATTCTTATACTGGGAAGGAAACAAGCTACCGGGGACCGGTTTCTGGCCACTATAGGTGTGGCAGGGTATACACAGACATGAGTCCCTTTCTTACTGCACCATCAGGATTCAAGCAAGCCGGGCCGAAGACGGCTGAAATGCCAGAAACCGGTCCCCGGTAGCTTGTCTCCTTTCTGGTGAAGAATTGGCTTGGTAGTTTAGTCTGCCCTGTTCCCATGATGCACTGGGCCAGGGACAGACTGATTTGCATATAGCCAGGTTCTAAGCTGGGATGGTGCAGTGAGATAAATAACGGTGATGGATCAAGCCCTGATCTTTGGACTGGGTAAGAGTGGTATGCTTAATTCAGACACTCTGTTCATCACCACCCCCTTTTCTGAATCGATTTTGGCCACTATAGGTGTGGCAGGGTATACTCAGACATGAGTCCCTTTCTTACTGCACCATCAGGATTCAAGCAAGCCGGGCCGAAGACGGCTGAAATGCCAGAAACCGGTCCCCGGTAGCTTGTCTCCTTTCTGGTGAAGAATTGGCTTGGTAGTTTAGTCTGCCCTGTTCCCATGATGCACTGGGCCAGGGACAGACTGATTTGCATATAGCCAGGTTCTGAGCTGGGATGGTGCAGTGAGATAAATAACGGTGATGGATCAAGCCCTGATCTTTGGACTGGGTAAGAGTGGTCTGCTTAATTCAGACACTCTGTTCATCACCACCCCCTTTTCTGAATCGATTTTGGCCACTATAGTTGTGGCAGGGTATACTCAGACATGAGTCCCTTTCTTACTGCACCATCAGGATCCAAGCAAGCCGGGCCGAAGACGGCTGAAATGCCAGAAACCGGTCCCCGGAAGCTTGTCTCCTTTCTGGTGAAGAATTGGCTTGGTAGTTTAGTCTGCCCTGTTCCCATGATGCACTGGGCCAGGGACAGACTGATTTGCATATAGCCAGGTTCTGAGCTGGGATGGTGCAGTGAGATAAATAACGGTGATGGATCAAGCCCTGATCTTTGGACTGGGTAGGAGTGGTCTGCTTAATTCAGACACTCTGTTCATCACCACCCCCTTTTCTGAATCGATTTTGGCCACTATAGGTGTGGCAGGGTATACTCAGACATGAGTCCCTTTCTTACTGCACCATCAGGATTCAAGCAAGCCGGGCCGAAGACGGCTGAAATGCCAGAAACCGGTCCCCGGTAGCTTGTCTCCTTTCTGGTGAAGAATTGGCTTGGTAGTTTAGTCTGCCCTGTTCCCATGATGCACTGGGCCAGGGACAGACTGATTTGCATATAGCCAGGTTCTGAGCTGGGATGGTGCAGTGAGATAAATAACGGTGATGGATCAAGCCCTGATCTTTGGACTGGGTAAGAGTGGTCTGCTTAATTCAGACACTCTGTTCATCACCACCCCCTTTTCTGAATCGATTTTGGCCACTATAGGTGTGGCAGGGTATACTCAGACATGAGTCCCTTTCTTACTGCACCATCAGGATTCAAGCAAGCCGGGCCGAAGACGGCTGAAATGCCAGAAACCGGTCCCCGGTAGCTTGTCTCCTTTCTGGTGAAGAATTGGCTTGGTAGTTTAGTCTGCCCTGTTCCCATGATGCACTGGGCCAGGGACAGGCTGATTTGCATATAGCCAGGTTCTGAGCTGGGATGGTGCAGTGAGATAAATAACGGTGATGGATCAAGCCCTGATCTTTGGACTGGGTAAGAGTGGTCTGCTTAATTCAGACACTCAGTTCATCACCACCCCATTTTCTGAATCGATTTTGGCCACTATAGGTGTGGCAGGGTATACTCAGACATGAGTCCCTTTCTTACTGCACCATCAGGATTCAAGCAAGCCGGGCCGAAGACGGCTGAAATGCCAGAAACCGGTCCCCGGTAGCTTGTCTCCTTTCTGGTGAAGAATTGGCTTGGTAGTTTAGTCTGCCCTGTTCCCATGATGCACTGGGCCAGGGACAGACTGATTTGCATATAGCCAGGTTCTGAGCTGGGATGGTGCAGTGAGATAAATAACGGTGATGGATCAAGCCCTGATCTTTGGACTGGGTAAGAGTGGTCTGCTTAATTCAGACACTCTGTTCATCACCACCCCCTTTTCTGAATCGATTTTGGCCACTATAGGTGTGGCAGGGTATACTCAGACATGAGTCCCTTTCTTACTGCACCATCAGGATTCAAGCAAGCCGGGCCGAAGACGGCTGAAATGCCAGAAACCGGTCCCCGGTAGCTTGTCTCCTTTCTGGTGAAGAATTGGCTTGGTAGTTTAGTCTGCCCTGTTCCCATGATGCACTGGGCCAGGGACAGACTGATTTGCATATAGCCAGGTTCTGAGCTGGGATGGTGCAGTGAGATAAATAACGGAGATGGATCAAGCCCTGATCTTTGGACTGGGTAAGAGTGGTCTGCTTAATTCAGACACTCTGTTCATCACCACCCCCTTTTCTGAACATATTACATCACAACAATTTTTTAAGAGGCCGCCTCAGCAACAAAGTTACTGCTTCATCATCTCCTAGAAGGATAAGTGTATTTAATTTGATCTCCTGACCAAAAATGTTAGTTCTATACTGTGGGTACGATTATATAAAACTAGTAGGATTGGTACCCACAGCATTCAAAGAAGCTACAATAATATCCTTTGTCAAAAAAGATAAAAATCCTGAGGACACTAATTCCTACCGACCGATTAGTCTGCTAAATTCTGACTATAAAATCTTTATAAAAATCTGGGCTGTCCGTTTTGTGTGCGCGGCACAAGAAGTTATTCACAACGACCAGTCAGGTTTTATAGAAGGCCGCTCAATGGCTTCTAATAAGGAATTTTTGATTCAGGCTTTGGATTTTTTTAACACAAATTCAACCCCAGCATGTATTCTAATGATTGACGTGGAAAAAGCGTTTGACCTCGTCAACTGGGCCACGCTGTTCCACTCCTTGGTTATGTTCGGGTTCCCGGAACAAGTAATTGCAATGTTGCAGAATATCTATCAAAATGCCTCAGCACAGGTAATAATAAACTCAAGTAAGGCAGACTCAATCAAAATTAACCGTGGGACGAGGCAGGGCTGCCCGCTGTCTCCGTTACTGTTTACTTTCTTTATTGAACCCCTTGTGATCAAGATAAGAAACAACCCTGTTATCATCCCCCCCATTCCAGGGATGGCGAAACTCAAACTTTTCGCAGATAATATCATCCTATATTTCAAACCAGATAAAGGAAACATATAAAATATTCTAAGGGAATTTAAAGCCTATGAACAAATAGGAGGGTATAAAATAAACGCCAAGAAAACAGAGGTTCTTGCTTTGAATACCAGCCTTAGTTCTTTTCCATCTTGGCTACGTGTACAGGCCTCAAAGCAAGATCCTGTAAGGTATTTAGGCATATATGTAACTAGTGATTACCACCAGCTTTTCATGCTAAACTACGAGAGGATGAAAAATAAAATTAAGAATCTCCTTACCCAATGGGTTCTTCTTCCCCTCACAGTGATTGGCAGAGTCTCACTGATAAAAATGTCAATTTTACCCTTATTACTATTTTTTTTCAGTAACGTTCCAATTAAACTGAATTCCTGTTTTTTTTTAAAGAAATTGAATCATTGATTAGGAGTTTCATATGGGGTGGGAAAGCTTCAAGGTTCAAATTATCTGTAATTCAACTATCAGCCGAACAGGGGGTCTTGCTCTTCCGCATATAAAAACATACTATGAAGCGGCCTTTCTTGATATAGTGACAGGCCTGATAGGAGCAAAGAAAAATCATGATAGCTTCTTTGTTGAAAAAATGGTACAGGAGGCTGACTCTCAAGTGCAGGTATTTTTAAAGGTGGCAAAGCTACCGAAAAGGACAAGATACAAGACTATTAAAGATTATGTATTTAGACTACAGTCTTTTTTAGTTTTAAATGGTTTTTTTATTGGGCCAAGGTAAAGCATAGTAAAGCATCGTAATACAGAGTGCATGCGACCCGCAAACCGGTTGCAGTTCGTAACTAACGTCCATTTAGTGCTAAGACAGACTTGGCATAAGAAACAGGCATTCAGCAGTAGCAGGGTGATGCAAATGAGGCTCATGACATGCTTTCGTGGCCAACAATTTAGAATTAACCAACCCCGCAAAACCCCCCCTTTCCCCCAACCAAACTCCCGCCCCACCACCCCAACCAGTGTGCCATATGTTCGAGGCCCAAGGACTATGAATCGGAGAGAGACCCGTACCGCAAACCCTTGAGGTGATTTGGTGTCTGACTGGGGTGAGGTGCCAATAGGTTGCCAGTTTCACGGCCGTCTCTCTGCCCGCCGTGTTGCGTGTAGTGTGGGATGCTCTGTAGTATACCTGGCCCCATTCCTTAAATGACAACTGACTGCCTAGCTCGGATTCCCATCTTTTCTGTCCCGCTGTCTTGTGCGAATCTATTGGAGGCGTAAGCATTTTGTATATATCAGAGATGAGGCGGCGATCTGTGTCTCTAGTCAGGAGCCATTTCTCGAAAGGAGTCATGGGGCGTCCCACCAAAGTGACAGTCGCCGGGTCAGTGAGCCAGTGCCGCAATTGAAAGTATTGGAAAAGATGGGGGTCGGTGACATCATAGTTTAGTTTAATGGTGGATAAGGGGAGGAAGCCCTGTAGATCAAAAAGATCTCCTGCGCATCTGCATGTCGTGCCTCACCATTGCGTGAAAGCTCGGGGGTCGTTACCCGGAGGGAAGTCCGGGTTGTCCAGTAGTGGGGTGAATGGAGAGGGAAAGGTAGTGAGGCCGCGTCTAGTGGCCACCGCGTCCCACACCTTGGTGACTGTGCGAGTTATGGGAGAGTTGGTGAGGTAAGTCGGTCTGTGCTTTGTAGGCAAAAAGGGAATCGCCCACAGGGAGCGCTGGGCCATGGCTCTGTCCTGAAATAGCCATCTCTTCTCCGACTCCGGCCTGTACCACTCCACTAGATAGCGGAGCTGTGTGGCGTGAAAATACTGTACTAACTCCTGTGAGCTAGCTGCTTGTTAAGTCGCGCCCATTTTCCCTCCCAGATAAAGTGGTGCAGTGCTGCTTGAAGGTCAGGGATGGTGCCTTTCGGGGGGATTATTGGGAGAGTCTGGAAGACATATAGGATTTTGGGCAAGGCTGACATTTTCACTGCCGCCACTCTGCCCAGGAGAGACAGAGGCTGCTTAGACCAGCGCGTGAGGTCTGCCTTGATCTGGGCGGCAAGAGAATTATAGTTCAGAGCCGCAGTCAATGCGGTCGAGTGGGTAAAGGTGACCCCCAGGTAAGGGAGCTCCACAGTGACCCGGAGGTCACAACCAAAGTCAGAGGTTGGAGAGGTCGTGTGGGCGTTGCCTCCTAGCGGCAAGATGAGGGACTATTGATCTTGAAACCTGCGACTGCGCCGAATGCGTCCAGCTATCCTAGGAAGGCTGGTATCGAGTGGGTGGGCTGGGCAAGAGCAACTATGATATCATCAGCATACAAGCTAATGGTGTGTGGTTCACCCCCGAACGTGATTCCGGTAATGTCCGGATTATCTCGGACTTTCTGCGCCAATGGTTCGATGTAAAGGGCGAATAAAAGAGGAGAAAGTGGGCAGCCCTGTCTTGTCCCGCGCTGGATCTCGAAGGGGTCCGAGCGAGTACCACCCAGTCGGACCCGGGCCTGCGGTCGGTGATAGCAGCTGGCTATCCAGGATCGAAAGCGATCTCCAAGTCCGAAGCGAAGTAACACCTGCTGTAAGTAGGCCCAGTCGACGCGGTCAAAGGCCTTCTCCGCGTCGATGGCCACAAGTGCCGCGTCGGAATCCTGGAAGTGTGTTTTATCTATTAGATGCAGCATTCGCTTGGTGTTGTCGCTACATTGGCGGTTGGGCACGAAGCCCGATTGGTCCGGTTCCAGTATACCGGGTAGTAGTGGGCCAGTCTTTTTTAAAAAAAAATCTTATCTCCTCAGCTTCTCATTTTCTAAGCATTGGAGAATGTGGCGGCTTGGGCCTTCAAATCAGCAGTAGCCACTTAATGAACTGGGAAAGAATGGGATTTCGGGAGATAAGGCACTTCTTTGTCCAGGATAGAATAATTACATGGCAAGAAGTTCTGGGCAGAGCAAGTACTCCCGGGTATTCGCTGCTTCTCGAATATCTACAAATTGCACATTTTCTACGGAATAATATAGGTGACCATTTAGATGTAATAAATGGGATGATTAAATTGTTGTATGAAGCCAAAAGTTGTGGAATAGGAAACTGGTACAAGAAGTTTTCAAGTGAAGGACATCTCCCAATTATAGATAGCCATCTAGTGAAAATTAATGATCTAACACCATGCAACCTAACACGTAAAGATTGGGAAACGATTAGTCAGTTGGGTAATAGGTCATTGTGTGCCGCTAATTTTAAGAGAATGTCCTTTCTGTCTCGTTGGCTAGCATATTGGACTCCGGAGACGTTGGGAAAGAGGTTTCTGGAGTTAGGGAATAAGTGTTTCAGATGTCTAGCTGAAGGCCAGGGTGGTTGGCTCCATATTTTTTACACCTATCCCCACTTGAATCGTTTCTGGGAGATGGTCTTTTTAGACATTGAGGCAACGTTGGGGAAAGCACTTTTGCCCTCAGCCGAAATGGCCCTTTTTAGGATTTGTCATAATAGAGGGTGGCTTAAGGAGGATGAAGAAACCTTTATTTTTATTTCTTGCACAGTTGCACGATCATTAATCCTACAAAATTGGAAATCCCATCACACCTGAAATGGCTCAATAAAATGAGAAGGGCACGCAATTTTGAGGAAGCATATTCAAGCAGAGTAGGGGCTATTAGGAGATTTGAAAGGAACTGGCACTATTTGGAGAATTTGGAGGAAGCAAGGGGGTGTCAATTGAGAACTTAAACCAGGAGTATTAAATAGCCTTGAGGCCGGGGCAAGCTGAATATAATGGATGGGCATGCACTAGCACTTTGGGGTATTAAGCACTTTAGGGGTCTTTAGCATTTGCACTTTAGGACTGCTAAATTAGTATATGTATTGTATTATATTTGCAGTTTTAAATAGTAGAGGTTTAGTTTAATTTGACGGTCTGTACTGATTTGTATTGCATTAGCACTTTAGAAAGTTAAAATGAATGAAAGGTCTTTGCACATGCACTTTAGAATCGAAAAGTAAAATATGGATCTGCATATATGTTTGGTATGTAAATTAACAGTTATATTGATAGCCCTTGGTTTTAAATGGAGTCTGTTTTTTACTCATCCTGCAACTTGCTTCTATTGGATCGACTGTACTGTACTGTATTATACTTGCACTTTAGATAGGGAAAAATGAATTAACGGTCTGAATACTTGCACTTTAGATTGCTAAAGCAAAATATGGACTTGATTGATCGCTTGAATGCTTGTGGTTGTTAGAAGAAGCTGTATTTTTCTTGTAATTTCTTCTCAATTTTGGTAAAGATTTGTTTTTATCCGTCCTGCACCTGGTTTCTGTTCCGCTCAATAAAAAATTTACCAAAAAAAGTGCTAGTTCTATACTGTCCCAAAATTTTTTGAGGCATGGACAATTGACAAAAATATGGACATCAAGAACTCCAATGCAGCTGCACTTCACACACTTGGGGGAGGTTGAGGGGCAAACTTGGATATTTTATGCAGAGTCCAATATAGGCGATTAATAGTAAAAAAATGGTTCTGCTTTAAGTTAGCAGGTTTAACAGTTGAAAAGAGAGTCTTTGATAAGCCATCTCAGACTGACTTGATGGCCTCCTCTGTGGGAGTTCCTCTCCATGTTGCATGGGGGGAGGCAACATTCTCTCCTTTGTCACTAAGAATCCCTCATATCACCTAGCTACTTCTTTCTTTTTAGGCTAATATCTTTGCAAGACAGCTCCAGTTCATAATCCCCGCAAAATCTCCTTTTTTGATGCCGGGAACCGGGAGGCTAATTGAATAAACTTAAACATTGACAGCTCATTACTGGTTTTTGTATTTATTACATCCCAGGGGTAGACTCCTTCCGATGATAAAGGTCTGACCAGGTTGTAACCCCCGCCCTTCCGAGTGGAAAACTAAGAGCAACCTTTAAGCATTCTGGTGTTCACGGTGAATCCCAAACTGGGGCAAAATCCGAATAATGTCCGATGCCCCACCTCCTCCTGACTCTGTACCAAACATCCAAGGCAGCTCTAAATACCTTTAGCCGAACCTTCTTAAAAAACCCAGGAGTGCCAAATTATATAAAAAGCCCTCCAGAATTCAATGCCTTACCATTTCCCCCAAAAGTTCCCCCCAAGTGGAGCCATCCATTTTTTGCAAGAACCATTCAAATATTTTTAAATTGAAAGGCAACACAATACCAATTAAAATCAGATAAAGCTAGTCCCCCTTTATTCAGTTTGCATCTGAATTTTTTCCAAGACAGCCTAGCTCCTTTATGGGCCCAAATAAAACTCGACACCATCCCCTGAATTTTATCAATACCTTGTCTGGGGAACCCAAGAGGGATAGCATTAAAAAGATAGGTTAGTTTAGGGAGAACAACCATTTTTATCAAATGAACCCGTCCATAGATTGTCAACTGAAGGTTTTTCCACCTACTTAATAGGCATTCAATCTCTTTAGAAACCCATGACAAATTAAGATGTGAAATTGACCATATACCATTTACTATTGTGATACCTAAGTATCTGAACTTCGAACTCAATTCCCCTCTTCAATCTGTAATGTTCCAACACATGGCTTCAATCTAGGCAGTATTGACTAAATAGCCAGAAAGACAGCCAAATTCCACCAGTAGTTGTTCTATTCGAGGAATAGAGGTCAAAGGGTCTGTCGTATAGATTAATAAATCATCGACATAAAGTGCAACATTACAGCTATAAAGCGAGAAGCTGAATGGGGTAGCTAGGATATCCAGTCTCAGCTGTTGGGCAAGAGGCTCTATAGAGATATAAAAAGCAGAGGAGATAAAGGGCAACCCTGCTGTGTCCCTCTTAGAATATTAAAACTAAGGGACAATATCCAGATAAAAAAAGATACTGGCCGAAGATCCTGCATAGATTGCCTTAAGTGTGTTAATACATTTAGTGCCAAATCCCATTGAACTCAAGACCTCCCAAAGGAAGACCCAGCATACTCAGTCAAATACCTTAGCGGCATCTAACGCTATTACAGCCAAAGGAGCAGATCAGTCTATGGCAAGATCTATTGTGTCGATTAACTGCTGGGTCTGTTCCTGTATATATCTCTTAGGAATGAAGTCCTTCTGATCTAGGTGGATAAGCTGCGGGCTTGCTTAGCCAATCTCCCCGCTAAAATGCTCATAAAGATCTTATAATCCGAGTTGAGCAGAGAGATTGGCCGATAGTAGTCCACCCTAGTAGGATCCTTAGAAGGTTTTCAGATAAGGACTATGGAGGTCTCTTTCCAGGAATTAGGGACCTTGCCACCATACCTTTAGATAGAATTAAACAGGGTTTTCAAGAGTGGTATCAACTCATCCATTAAAAAATGATACACTTCATTTGGTAAGGAATCGGTGCCCGCGGCTTTTCCCTTCCTACCCTTAATTATACTCATGGGAATCTCCACCTTAGTGATTGGATCATCTAAAGCTCTACAACTCGCAGCTGTTAAATTATGGAGTTACAACTTCCTCTGCCAGCACTTGATACACTCTGGGTCCGCAGAAATTGTGTCCTCATACAGACAAGAAAAGAGCGACATTAGACAGACCTACATATCCTCCTGCTTCCCTGAGGTATCCCCCCAATAGTTGACAACCAACTTTTCAATAAAACTCCTAGACCTGGCTGTCTGAGCTTTCCCGGCCAGTAGTGCCCCAGCTTTTCCCCAAATTCATAAATCTGCATGAACTTTGCATGCCATTGAGCTCTATGTCTCTGATCCAAATAGACCCTATATTCCATCCTTGCATCCTTAAGTTGCTCCCGCAACCTTCCCTGAACCCGAGGGGGGTGCTTTTTTGCTTGGAGCAGGCAGCCCTCTAATAGGCCTACTTTATCCTCCAAGGCTTTAAGACTTGCACGTTCAACCCTTTTCTGAGCAGAGGACTGACTTTGCAGCTCCCCTCTGAGAAACGCCTTCAATGTATCCCAAACAACATCTAAGGGGGCAGAGCCAAGGTTGTCCTGAAAGAACAACCCACATGCTTGTTTTAGTACCCCACCTACCTCAGGATAAAATAAAATGGCTCTCCTTAGGATCCATCTGGGTCTCAAAGGACTTCAGTATTTTATCAAGAAAAAAACCATGGCGCGTGGTCGAGATATTAACTGGTAATATATTTATAGATGTTATTTTTTCCCCGATAGACCTGTCGACAAAAAGGTAATCCAATCTAGAGAAATGGCCATGCTTTTTACTATAGAAAGTAAAACCCTGACTTGAACCCATATTATATCTCCAGACATCCAACAGGCCTAATTCTAGTAGGGTATTTTTTAGCGTCCGACGGGCCCGAGGAGTGTTTTTTTTTTTAGTTCTCATTTACCACCATGGTTTCAAGTATAGGCACCGATGGAAACACTCATTCAAACTATAATGACCTGGTCCTACTTAGGCAATATTCTTTACTATATACGGATGTACTACTTGTTGCAGAACTTTACAACCCTCTTCCCTATCTCTCCAGTTCATGGGGTAGAAAGTACACCGTTGTTATGCCTGATATTATAAAAACAAAACCTTAATCCCTTCCTCCACAGTCGTGTTGAATGGACAACATACCACAATATATAGTGTGAAATAAATGTGAGAAAGTGAGGTGACCCATCACGGGCGAACCACCAACGGAGAACCTGGTAGGTACTCACCAGTGTTGCCCTGTTCTCATCATCGGCAGTCACCAAGTTTAAAAGAGAAGTGTCCAAGAAAACATACAAGTGTATGTGCAAGAAAAAGTGCAGTGAAGAGAATAATGAAAATTACATACAAAAAACAAACAACAATGTGCTGTAAAAGGATAGGAAATGCACGATTATACGACCTTTATTCCATTCTTTCGTGCAACCTATCTACTTAAAAAGCTGGGCAGGGCTATAATTCATATAGCCACATACCACGCGCCAACATGTTTCTTTGCCTGGTTTACTAACGGCAATTTCTTCAGGGCATCAACTGTTTAGCCACTGCATCAACAACTGGGCACACCAATCTTCACGACTGTCAAGAAAAATAATAATAGCATCCTTACATGCTGCCCAAAGGACATATATTCGCATCAGCCAAAATGTACAGAAAACCCCTAAGGGTTTGTAATATTTACCCTCATACAGCCAAAGTGACTCCTACCAGCCGCGAGGTACAAGCTAAAAACGTAAGGACAACCCCTCCTGTGAGTTGTCTCTAGTCTCATGTCATTTTCTTAACTGCAATTCAAATGTCCCCACTCGATTTTGTCTAAACACCCTCTCCTTACCGGTATTCAGAGACCTACACCGGCGTTTACTCGGCCTGCCAATCAGCGTCTTAGCTCATCCGACTCTAATGCCCCGTGTAGTCTCGTCAGGTTTCTACGCCTCTCGCGTGTGGACGCATCCACCATCTTAGATTGGGATGTTCCTATTGAGATCAATGTACAATCTCTGCCCAGTTCGTTCTCGCGAGAGGACGCAACTGAGTTCCGAGATATTCTCTTTAAACCAACTTTATTAAATCTCACTTTTAGTGCAATCGTGTTTATTTTCCTTGATTTACGAACACAATGCTTCCCTCCATAATCACGTTAGTTGACCCGTCATGCACAATATTAAAACCCCTGAGATGTTTATACAATATGTCGGTGATAGGTTCAAGACCACCACAACTCATCTTCCTGCACATTTTTATTTCCACATTTGTATCACAGATAGAGCAGCATAAATTCATAGCATCTCTATATTTTTTTTTAAAAATTGCTATTCCTTACCAACCCTGGCTGCCCATATTGAGCCTGCTTCTCATATTACACAATCTTTTCTTTGTGTTGGTTTCACAATTAGAAGTTCAAATTAGATGCAATTTCTTGATGTTATGGAGTGAAATTGTGCCTGTACACCCCCGCATGACAGAGAAAACACGACACGCTGTTGCAGTATAAAAACTGGCAGGGATGATCTAATGTGGAGTACAAACTTCCCTCAGCAGTGACGCGTTCCTCCAGAAGCTATTACCAGAGAAACATAAAGACAAAAAAAAATATATAAAGCAGGGTGACCATTACTGCCATTAATCACCGGAATTCCAACGGGAAAAAGGCATTGCTAGAAGATTAAACCACAGCTGCTTAATCATCGGACCCGGGGAAAAAAAAATAAAAAAAATAAAAAACCTGGCCTACTCAGTGAACCCAATTCAACAAGTACCAGAAGGCTCTTTTATCTTGACTTCCAGCCCTGGCCAGATCGAGTCTAGAAACCTGCAAGACTGAGACATACCAATCATTAAGGGAAGGTGGTAGGGGGTCGTTCCATTTTTTGCATATTTCCCTTCTGGCGAGTAGGATGGAATAGAACAGAGGAGTGTTGTCACATCTGCCACTGTTGGATCTATCCTGTACGGGATCCAGCAGGACATTGAAATCTCCACCCATTATAATAGATGCTGTAACCTCCATTAGATTCCACTCCAATTTGAATAAATGGGTAGGATCTGCGATGTTTGGGCTGTAGAAGACAACGCAGATTAACTCTGCCCCTCTCAGTTGAGGAAATAGAAATTTTTAGGTAGCTAATGTGTCCCCCACTCGCACCCTGTCCAAACACACGTGTCCCCTGTATGTCATGTAATTCCTTTTCCGTGCCTGCTAGAAAGACGCATATGCATTTGCGTCCAACGTTAACATGTCAGTCATACAGTTCTCCAAGAATATCACGTTAATTAGGCTTCTAGGCCTATGGTGCCAACGTCTTTACATGGTACACTTTTGAGTAAAGCACACGTTTTCTCCATGTTTTCTGGCCCAGTCGAGCCAGACTCTTAATCGAGACTCCGAGTTCTTTTCTGCCTCTGAAAGCTGCAGTTTAGGTATGCATCCCTGACCTCTGCCTTATTTTCTGCTCAGACGAGCGGTGCCCGGCTCGGCCTGGTCCGCTTGCCAAGATGATGTTTTACCTACAAGTTATCTGCTCAGCCTCCTCGAAAACACATTCCAGTCTAGTGAAATAGGTAAACATATTCCCGGCTGCAGAGCAAAGGGCCCTGCCTTCCTGTCTCCATGCAAGTAATTTACTGCTCCCGTTACCATGGTAGGCCCATGGCCCCCGCACTTTGCATGAAGATCCATATGCACGCACTAGCATTCAGTGATGAACGGCCTCTGCCCCAGAGACCTTTTACTTCAGACACTACATCCTCCAAACATAAGATATCAGATATGTTTTAAGTGCAGGTCGTTCTGACATCCCAGACATTAGTCTCCTCTACTAGTGCTAAAGTCAAAGCCCCCAGCTCTCCCCGGTTACACGTCATGCTCAGTTGCGCGTGCATGTATGCCACAAGTTTCTGCTGATTCTGCAAACTTTCTCTAAAGCATCCACCCACATGTGACGTTTCTTGTGACGTTTCTCTGACATGTCGGGTACACGCCCATGTGTACGCCTTCTTGCACGCCTCCTGTTACGCACATGTGTTCTTATCTCTCTCTTTTCACCTGTTACGCCTACTGTATTCATTTCAATGATACTGTTTTACTATATATAATGTGTGATGTTAATAAAATGTTGAATGTCCCTTCCTGAACCTTAGTGGTGATGGAACCCGATGTCCCATGCCTCGAGGCATTTCATTAAAGCCCGTATGACTCAGATACCACGGACTCTGCCTCTCATTTGATTGAGCTATCCTTATTGTAATTTAATGTAATCAAAAATTGTACGGTAAAATTATTTACCACATAATTCTGGCGCCCGAATAGGTACCCCCCCTTCCCCACTCGCCGGCGATGTAACGCAGGCCCCTGACCCCTTCTACAGCTGCGACGGATCCAGTGCACACCTGCGGGTTTTCCTGCTATCTCCCTCGGGCCCACGGAGGAGACGGAGACTGCGGTCCGGCATCCAGACGAGGCGGTGAGGAATGCGGAGGATCCCGACCAGAGCCCCAAGTCGAGAGAGCAAGGTCCGAGGTATCCGGAGGCCCACCTGTTCCGAAGCGCATGCGTAGTAGCAGCCAGACGTCGTAGTCCAGTCCAGTCCAGTTTCTGAGGCCTTCAGTTTTTGCTTCCCGGTGAGTACCGTTGTTGGGAACGCATCTAGACGGGTCCATTAATTTGTGCCCGGTCAAGACAGGTCTGGGTACAAAGACCTGGTCCAGACGTGTTCACTTAGGTGAATACGGTATGACGTGTCTCTTAATGGGACCGGTACTGTCTGTACTGTTTTAGCAGTGCATCTAGAAATTCAGTGATTCAGTATTCTAGTATTGTATCTCAAGATTTCAGTATTCATGTTTTTCTATGTACCAGGTAATATCAGCCTTAAATGTTTTAATGTATTTAATGTCGTGGTATGAATGATTGTTTGCTATTCATTACTGTGTTTATTGTGTTCACGTTTAAATCAATCCGAAAATGCCACTGTTCTCGAAACTACGTCAGATAGGAACTAGGAAAGGGATACTCGAAGAAGCAGTTCCCGTCCTGCCTAGGGACACTCCAGGACATTTTAAGTACCATAAGCATGGCTTAGATGCCATACTGTACCTAGATTTGTGGGTGGATTATACTAAAGATCTGGAAGAGAAGTATAGATGGCCTGTCTCAGGGACATGGGATGCTGATTGCATCATGAGAGTAGAAGAAGCATTATGGAAAAAGAAAGCCAGACAATCACAGAAAGATGCCATAGAATTATGGCGTAAAGAAGCGCATAGAAGAACAGAGAAAGAAATCAGGAAAGCAGAGAGAAGTAGAGAAGAATCTGAAAAAGATAGAGAAAAAGAGTTACTAGAAGAAGGAGAACGAGTCAGAATAGAACAACAAGACAGACAAAGAAATGCCCTTATCACAGGCATGTATTCTGTTCTCGCCGAGGGCCTGCCCAAGGCGACCCCGGAAGTACCCCGTAACTTGCCACCACCATTGGTTCCGACTAAATTACGTCAAACAGACCGCAGCGGACATTTTCCTTTCTTCCTATTTAGATGATGTAGCTCCAGGGTATACCAATGTACGTGTACCTGTACCACCTGCTAATAATGTACAACACCTTCTATTCAGTCTGCTCAAGACAGTACCCCTCCACGTCTCCAAGACTCGACTACCGCACCTATTGTCACTTCCCCTACTGCTACTGCTACTGTTCCTTCTGCTATTGGTCCTACCAATCCTTTTGCGACAGATGCAACCCAGAGTCCGCCTCCATTACACAAACCTCCTTTACCCGCTATGACACCAGTAGTTACAACACAGCCAGTTCATGTTTTCGCTTCCGCTTCAGGAGGCGCAACAGGAGGTCTCCTCCATCACACCCCGCCTCAAGTAAAACGAGTGACACTTAGAGAACTAGCATTACAACGTACACCCAGAGCAGCGGCATTTGCCGCCCTTAAAGAGTACATTACAGATTGCAGATATGATCCAGTACCAGGTGAAGATGAGATGATACTATACTCACTACGTTTACGGCGATTCACAAACTATTTGGTTCTTCTACCACATATGGAAGAACATCTAGATAACATATATAATTTCATTAGAACAGGGGAGAGACCAGAATGCATTCACGAAGCCATGGCACACAATAAGGTCGAGACACAAAAAATGATCTTACAGTTTTTGATAAATTGTTTGATAAGGGAACGCGATCGACCAGGTACAAGCCAGGAAGAGATGGGTATCCTGATTAAGTGGAGTAACAATATAGCTGACGGTAAACATAATACACAAGGTTGTATAGAAGCCATGTACAGAAAAATCCGTAAAGAAATTGTACTAATACACGAAAGGGAAAAAGCAGCTAGGGAAGCCGAGAAAGAGGACGATGATTTCACAGAGGATGAAGATGTAGATGATACAGAAGCAGACACAGGTAGGATAGCGTACGTAGGTAGAGCAAGACCTTTTGACAGACCCATACGCCCAGAAAGCAAGAAACGTTTTCTTTCTCCCATACCAGAACAATGTTCTCTTGAACATTTATTTCAAGACACCGATAAAGTACTAAAACAACAAATAGGTTACAGTGAACTTAGCACTATGCGTGAACAAGAATTAGCCCGATCAGCAGTACAATGGGCTGGAAATAACGGTGTATATAAAGATGATTCAGTAGCGCAAACATTTTTGACTCTTTCCCCAGACGAACAGCGACTAGTTGGTATGTACATGATCCAGCATCTCATTACACTATATGAGAGTCAGCATTCTGATCCAGGTCCCCTATATAATATATTGGAAGAATTACTGCTAAAAAGATGGAGAGGCCTAGGTATCGATTTAATTAACATCATTCTAGAACAACGCCATAAATACAGAACTTTCCTGACTCCACATTTCGTTCCTGTTCCACCCCCAGTAAGACAACCATTTTACATAGACAGACAGAATCCCTTACGAGAAGTTCATCCCGTCCAGACCCCAGGGGGTGAGCTTCAACGAGTATTCGTATACACACCCTTGACTAAAATGGAACTATTGGAAATGAAGAAATTAGTGCCCTGTCATGATAAAGATCCAGCAGGGTTCCACCGTGAGTTAAAAGACATGCTACTCATGGGAGATTACACGTATTCCGATATTATTAAAATGTTAAAGGTATTGTTGCCTGCCGGCATTTACGAAAAACTTAAAGAAAAAGAATGGGAGGTGGGAGATACAAAGATTAATTGGACTGAATTAGAAGACGAAGAAAATAGATGAGTCCCAGGTACGGGTCTTGGGGAAAAAGCTAAAGCATTACCAGGATTATTAGTTCAGGTCTTGCCAAGGTTATTGGCAATTAAAAAGGAAGACTGGGATGCAATCTCAGCCTGCAAACAGAAACAAGATGAAGACACTAGTGATTTTTATTCCAGATTTGAGAAATGTTTCATTATTAATAGCGGCCTGAAAACAAGTAGTCAATCATATCCACATCTTTTTGTAACCAAATTAGTTGAGAATTCCTTACCACAAGTTAAAAATAGAGTACTGAAAGTCGAGAGTACATGGCAAGCAAATACCCCTTCTCAAATGTTACAAATGCTACAGTACCACCAGAACCGAATTAGAGAGGAACATGATCATGAACAGAGACGTATGAAAGACACGAAAATGAAAGTACTAGTTGCTCAGTCTGTTCCAGCTGACGGTCAGAAAAAGGGTACAGCACCGCTAGGTCATTCTGCAGCTCCTGTTAAAGGGAATTGCAATTATTGTAAACAGCCAGGTCACTATATCAACGAATGTACCGTTCTGAAATATAATATTGCTACAGGCAGGACGAAAGAAAGACCGCGTCCTCCCAGACAAGAACATGTTCCACAGAATATTTCACAGAATACGCAACCTCCACAGAATACACAACAGACAGTAGCAGTATCCCAACCCCAACCTATTGCTGCCACGCAACATGTCACACAGCAAATGTACCAGTATGCACAGTCAGATTACCCCGATTATCAGCAGTACTCATGAAACAGCCTAGAGAGGGAGGTTGGCTTGCCTCTTATCGAGGTTCCTGTAGATCAAGAGGGTCCCTATGTACATAGTCAGGCATTAGGGAAAGACAGAAAATTTTTGATTGACACAGGGGCGAGCAGAACTACCATCAGTCATGACGAGGTTCCAGGGGCACCCCTCTCAGGCTCACAGAATGTTTCCCTGGGTTTTTCAGGAAAGCCTATTGTTAACGAAGTTTCAAAGCCAGTTTCCCTAGAAGTTGGTCCATTGTCCCGTACTACAGACTTGTTACTTACAAAAGCATGTCCTGAAAATCTGCTTGGTATTAAAACATTGAAAGCTCTAGGAGCAGTAACATGTTGTTCTCCGGAAGGAGTGAGATTGTTTTTACGAGATTTCAAAGGTCATTATGTGTTGAGAGATTTTGATCCAAGATTGCAAAATGTACCACAGCATTTATGGGCACAAGGTCCGACTGATGTAGGTTGTATGCACATTACACCTTATCGTGCTACACTCAAGCAAGGAGTTGTACTACCCAGAATCCGACAATATAAATTGCCACCCGAGGCTGTAGCAGCCTTACTGAAAATTATTGACGAACTGATTGCCCAAGGAGTAGTTATAGAAACTGACTCCAATGTATGTAATTCTCCAATCATTCCGATTCTTAAACGAACTGACCCAAATGCACCACCAGTCTACCGATTGGTGATTGACCTTTGCAAATTAAATAAATGCATCATTCCTCAGTACCCAGTAGTGCCAGACATTTCTTCCTTATTGACTGCCATTGATTCCGAAGCTGCGTTCTTTACTGTAATCGACCTCAAGAACGCCTTCTTTAGTGTCCCCATTCATCCAGAAAGCCAGTATCTTTTCGGATTCTCTTTAAATGGCCGAAGTTTCAAAATTGCACGTGCACCTCAAGGGTTCACGGAAAGTCCTAGTATTTACAGTCAAGCCCTGAAACGACAACTAGATGGTATTCACATGCCTACTGATACTGCTCTGCTGCAATACGTTGATGACTTGTTAGTAACAGCACGGACCGAACGTGACTGCGAGCGCGCGTCACTGACTGTCTTGTATTTCTTGGCCGAAAAGGGGCATAAAGTGTCCCCTTCGAAGCTACAATTCTGTGCCCAGCAAGTGGTATACCTTGGGCACTTGCTGTCCAAGTGGGGGAGACAGTTGACGCCAGAACGCATCCAGTTAATTGCACATTTGCCACAACCCAAGACACAAAAGGAGGTACGGGCCTTCATTGGCCTCACTTCTTACTGTAGACAATGGATCCCTCAGTACGCATATCTTGCTAAACCACTCATACAGTTGACAACACAGGAGGCAGCGACTTCGACTGTCCTCCCTTGGACTCAGGAACACACACAAGCTTTTGAAGAATTGAAGAAAGCCTTATGTCAAGCACCTGTTTTAGCAACACCATGTTATAGCAAATCTTTTACACTTTTTGTCACAGAACGCGATGGCACAGTATTATCTGTGCTCACACAAGATCAAGCAGGAAAACACAAGCCTTGTGCTTATTTTTCTAGTACATTGGATCCAGTGGCCCAGGCGCTGCCTGCGTGCCTCAAATCAGTTGCAGCAACAGCTCTAGCAATCAGACAAAGCGACTCAATAGTGTTAGGACATCCCCTGACGGTACAAGTTCCACACTCCGTGGAAGTTCTTCTGAACCGAACCCAGACACAACACTTGACCATAGCAAGACTGACAGGATATGAATTGACATTGTTTCAGCCACACATAGAGATCAGACGTTGCAATACATTAAACCCTGCCACATTGTTACCCTCGAGCATTATTGACCCGACACCACATGACTGCGTAGAAGTCATCAATACTGTAACGAAACCTAGACAAGACTTGACAGACATTGCATTATCGGACCCGGACCTGACACTTTACGTGGATGGTTCATGTATGAGAACAAGCACAGGGGAGTTAGTGGCCGCCTATGCAGTGACCACTGAGACTGAAGTCATAGAAACATATCGTATTGACACATTGTCTGCTCAAGCAGCAGAACTCATTGCTCTGACCCAAGCCTGTATCCGAGCCAAGAACCTGAAAGTAAACATATATACAGATTCACAGTACGCATTCGGAGTCGTTCACGACTTCGGCGTCCTCTGGCAAGAGAGAGGTTTTTTAACCTCTCATGGCGCCAAGATACAGCATGGTCCCCTCATTCAAGCTCTATTAGAAGCAATACACTTACCTGCATCCATTGCTATCATGAAGTGCAAGGCACATACGAAAGTCACTGACACCATTTCCCAGGGTAACAACCTGGCAGATCGAACAGCTAAACTCACAGCTCAGACTCAAACAGACATTCCAACGGACACGACAAAGACTGAAGTATCATCACAGACACATTGTATGACAGTGAAGGATCCCACTCTAGATGTACTCGACATACAGACTAATGCCACTCCAGACGAAATCAAGAAATGGACTGAACAAGGAGGGATCCAGACAGATCAGGGATGGATGACGAAGGGTAGAGCCACATGGTTCCTCCCCGACTCTATGGTTCAAGTTATCATTAATACAGCACATAGTCCAGCACATTTAGGAGAAAAAGCCATGTTAGACAGCATTCAGAACCTTTGGTTCAACAAGCATTTGCGTGCAGCAGCAAAACAGAAAGTGCGTACCTGTATGATCTGTTGTCAGTTCAATCCAGGCAAAGGCATTCCCGTGGATCAAGGTGGATTCCATCCTCCTGACCATCCTTTTGAAGTCCTCCAGATGGATTATATCCAGATGGACCGATGTAGAGGATTTAAATATGTCCTCGTAGTTGTATGTGCCCTATCCAGATGGACAGAAGCATATCCAGTCCCAGATTACACTGCCGCGACCACTGCCAAGCAGTTGGTTCGTGAATTCTTCCCGCGATACGGTTTGCCCCGTGTTGTGTACTCAGATAATGAACAGCCATTCTCGTCCGAGCTTATGAAACAGGTATCACTCCTGTTAGGTTACCAGTGGAAATTTCACTGTGTCCGACACCCCAAAGCAGCGGGTCTAGTCGAGCGTCACAACCAAACACGATTAGCAAAGGTCTGTGCAGAAAAAGGTGTAGATTGGATAGTAGCCTTGCCAGTTGCCCTCTTCTATATGCGCATGGTAGCTCATTCTAGAACCGGACTATCTCCTTATGAGGTAGTTTTTGGCCGACCTCCCAATATGTGGGGAACGCCTATGCCTCGTAGAATAACCGATGTCGACAGTACTATGCTGACAGATTACCTAGCTTCCTTGATGTCTGCACTACTATCTTGTCGTTCACAGGTCGCGGCTGCCTTCCCGGACAACACCCAAGTAAAACCGCATGAAATCGTTCCTGGGAATTTTGTTTACGTCCGCAACTTCGACCGCACAAGCCCTCTGGAGCCGAGGTGGAAGCAGCCAAAGCTGGTGTTGATGACGACGAGGACCGCAGTAAAGCTGGAAGGTCGCAACGGGGTGGCTCCACTCTAGCCACGTGAAGCGGTTTTATGGATTGTGTCCAGAGACTGATATCAAAGACTGCCCCGTTTCAGACACTGACTCTAAACTCCCCCTGTTAGAAAAAACTCCCCAACAGGAGTACCGAGCAAAGTTGAGGTCTAGTAAGTCAGACAGCGTTTAATTGTTTAAGTCACCCTCGGGTGAAGCGGTTAGACAGGTTTCTGACATGAATAAGATAGACCCAAGTAGTCAGAGAGATAGGCGAATCGAAAAGAGAGAACAATATTGTAAACACTTGCATAGTAGATGTATCATAACGTTAATTTTCATGTTTATTCTGAGCATTTCGATTATATGTATAAGCTTCATGTTACATGAATTCTTTCCTTCTTTTGGTTCACATGCACATAATTCCTCTAATGACTCTGTAGAGCACACTTTCAGTGACCTGCCCCCTCATGAATTATCCTATTGATTAGCAATGCGCAACAATACATCCATTCGTATGTTACACCATACTCACCAGACCAGCAATGCCACCAATTGCTGGGTATGTGGCCGACTCCCACCTTATCAGAAATACGAGGGAGCTCTGCCTCTCTTTCCCTACCCGTTTACACATAATGGTTCATGTGGAGCATGGTTTGCTCTAATGTCTTCTTTAGACAGTAAGTCCAAAGTTTCCCAAGGCAATTGGATATGGGGGAACCTGAATACAGTCATGAATAAAGCATGTTTCCCAGACGCAGAAGGTCTTCCCCAAAGGAGAGGGACCGACCTAGAAAATGAAGTGTATGAATTAGGTAACTTTTCCCTCAATCTCATGATCCTGAACGTCCAGTCCGAGACTTATTCGAACTTGCCGTTTATAACAGTTTTGCCAGTGAAAGGCGAACTATGCGTTAGAAAGAATGGTTCAGTACATCTAGGACACAGTGATTGTAATACTGTGGTTGAATTCAGTGATAAAGGAAGGTCTACTTTCAAAGCCTCTCGCCATTCCTATTTCATTTGTGGTCACATCGCTTATGTACAT
Source organism: Lissotriton vulgaris (assembly GCF_964263255.1). NCBI lineage: Eukaryota > Metazoa > Chordata > Amphibia > Caudata > Salamandridae > Lissotriton > Lissotriton vulgaris. The sequence goes on from NC_141694.1 coordinate 103,770,503, forward strand.
CTGCCCCCTGATTGGGATGGGACGTGCTATATTGCGTTCCTATTACCACCTGTTTTCCTAGCCCCACCTGATTATCATCGAAATTCACGCCTTGTGCATGTAAGACATAGAAGGGAGATCAAGTCCCCAATAGTCGATCAGACTGAGACAACGTGGGAACAATATACAGATTTCAATAAAGGATTCTTTTTCTTTGTAGGTCCTGTTCAAAACAGTAAACTGATACGCAAATTAACTAGAACACTGGAAGCGGTAGTGAATGAAACTACTTCTGCTTTAGGTAACTTGACCGAAGAGCAATCTGCTATGAGACTTGTTGTTCTTCAAAATCGTCTTGTCCTTGACGTCATCCTGGCCGATAGGGGCGGGGCTTGTAGAGTGATCGGATCCAGTTGTTGCGTGTTTATTCCTAATAACGCGCCATCCGTGTATAAGGCCATAACACGGCTCCATGAAATTGCTCACCTGATACACCAGAATCCAGGCACCTGGACTTGGTCCGGTTGGCTCTGGAGTGTAATGTCCGCCTGGGGATGGAAATTGCTATCATTCCTAGGAATAATACTACTCATCCTATTTAGTTGTTGTCTCTGTCTGCAATGTGGGCCAGCGATTTGCGGCTTGTGCGCCACAGCTTGTATTCCCAGTCCAAGTTCCCGTTCCCGAATGATAAAAGATGAACAAATGATGTTGTATGAACAGATAGATGGTCTCATGAAAATAGATATATCCTAATGGGTGTAGTAGGGGCCAAGGAGGGAATGAGGAAATAGAAATTTTTAGGTAGCTAATGTGTCCCCCTCTCGCACCCTGTCCAAACACACGTGTCCCCTGTATGTCATGTAATTCCTTTTCCGTGCCTGCTAGAAAGACGCATATGCATTTGCGTCCAACGTTAACATGTCAGTCATACAGTTCTCCAAGAATATCACGTTAATTAGGCTTCTAGGCCTATGGTGCCAACGTCTTTACATGGTACACTTTTGAGTAAAGCACACGTTTTCTCCATGTTTTCTGGCCCAGTCGAGCCAGACCCTTAATCGAGACTCCGAGTTCTTTTCTGCCTCTGAAAGCTGCAGTTTAGGTATGCATCCCTGACCTCTGCCTTATTTTCTGCTCAGACGAGCGGTGCCCGGCTCGGCCTGGTCTGCTTGACAAGACGATGTTTTACCTACAAGTTATCTGCTCAGCCTCCTCGAAAACACATTCCAGTCTAGTGAAATAGGTAAACATATTCCCGGCTGCAGAGCAAAGGGCCCTGCCTTCCTGTCTCCATGCAAGTAATTTACTGCTCCCGTTACCATGGTAGGCCCATGGCCCCCGCATTTTGCATGAAGATCCATATGCACGCCCTAGCATTCAGTGATGAACGGCCTCTGCCCGAGAGACCTTTTACTTCAGACACTACATCCTCCAAACATAAGATATCAGATATGTTTTAAGTGCAGGTCGTTCTGACATCCCAGACATTAGTCTCCTCTACTAGTGCTAAAGTCAAAGCCCCCAGCTCTCCCCGGTTACACGTCATGCTCAGTTGCGCGCGCATGTATGCCACAAGTTTCTGCTGATTCTGCAAACTTTCTCTAAAGCATCCACCCACATGTGACGTTTCTTGTGATGTTTCTCTGACATGTCGGGTACACGCCCATGTGTACGCCTTCTTGCACGCCTCCTGTTACGCACATGTGTTCTTATCTCTCTCTTTTCACCTGTTACGCCTACTGTATTCATTTCAATGATACTGTTTTACTATATATAATGTGTGATGTTAATAAAATGTTGAATGTCCCTTCCTGAACCTTAGTGGTGATGGAACCCGATGTCCCATGCCTCGAGGCATTTCATTAAAGCCCGTATGACTCAGATACCACGGACTCTGCCTCTCATTTGATTGAGCTATCCTTATTGTAATTTAATGTAATCAAAAATTGTACGGTAAAATTATTTACCACACAGTCCAAGGTAGGTATCAGCAACTTCCCTGATTTATTAGACTTAAATGCCCTAATAGGACATCCTGCTCCTCTCCTAATTAAGATCGCTACCCCCTACAGTGTGCAAACTGTTCTGAGACTAGAAAGTGATGTATCCAACAATACTTTGAAAATATTGTATTTCTCTCTAGTGTGCCTAAACGGGTCTCCTGAATCAGACGGATATGGGCACTACTTTCTTCCAGATACTTCATTGCCAATCTCTGCATGCATTTACACCTAAGCCCGTTGACATTCCAGGTTAGGATTTTTAACTCATTAGCCCCCCACATCTAACCTATCAAAAACAACTGTAACCGCGTACTGGCAAAATAAGATATTTAAGAAACTAAGATGACAGCAGGAAAACAATTTGTTTTCTAATTTTTCCCACTGCTCCCCACCACACGCCCCCCTTTGACAAACCACCCGTTGACCTCCAGTGCCCATCCCTCCGACTCCTGGGGAACCCTCCCAACTGATATAGGCATAAAGCCTAGCGGTCTCCATGGTCGGCAAAGGAAAGAAAAAAAAACTCAATACATCAAAGCTTTATTCCCTACCCGTATCCCCCAGCCTCAGACCCACACCCCTCTACTTACTACCACCCCTCTTAATTTCATCAATCAGCATGTCAGCTTCCTCCACGGATCGATGTGTGTACATATGGTTGTTCCACATTGTGGGGAGGGATGCAGGAAACTTTAGCTGAGCTTTTGCGCCAAGCTTATTCAAATCCTCCTTTTCCCTAGCTCCCACTGCCTTAATGAGGTGGTTCAGATTGAGAAAGAATAGGAGCCTACTGAGAAAGATCCTTCTTTTAAGGCAGAGAGAACAGCCTCCTTAGCAGTGTAAGTGAAGAAGTTAATTAAAATTCTTATTGGGCTTTGCAGTCTCGGATTCCTTCTGAATGGGTCTCAATGTACCCACTGGATTTCAGCAGAGAGGTCGATATCTGTCTGATATTTTAGGGCTGTATCTTGCGGCAATTACATCACGAAAGCCTTTATATCCGCACCTTCTGTATTCTCAGGGATATTAATAAGTCTGAGATTATTCCTCCGGTATGGTTTTCGAGACGTTCCAGATCTTGTTTCATTTCCCTATTTTGGCGAGTTCACTGGTTCACCTCCATAGATGTAATTCACAAAGGAGCCAAGAGGGAAATAAGGGTACCTCCGGGATAGCCCTCCACTCAACAGACGTCAATATCAAAAAATCCCTGTACCCTGGACATTAGCATTCATCTAATAGGCATCCAATTACTATTTTCTGGAAAAAACTATACTATTTAGATCCAGTCTTGCACCCTCTCTATATGTAGTTGGGTATATTCTATCTCTGCCTAGCTGACCAAATCAAACCATTGTTTGTAGCTAAAAAGGGAGATTCTGAAAGGAATTCAACTCGACACATCCCCAGATGTCTGCTCAACTGAGACAGTACATCCACCCACACTTGAAAATAAATAGAGTGAAAAATGTGTGGTGAAAAAGAATGACAACTCACGGGAGAACAACCCTCGGGGCACTTGGCAGATGTTACCAGTTTACAGCCCCTTTCTCATCATCGGTTGCCATTCCTTTTCAAAGTAAGATGAAGGAAAAAAGTGTCCTAAACAAAACCATACTTGTTATGAAGAAGGACAGGTGCAAAACAATGGGCTCAAGGAATAGCTCCCTGATGTGACATCACAAGTGATCAAAATCAGCAGACACAACAATAGTATACCTTTATTATTGGATCTGGTATGCACTGATGAAATAAAAAGGCTGGTAGCTTAACATCGCATACCAATACCTGTAGCCAACATGTTTCACTGCCTTATGCACCTTATGGCAGATTCAGCAGGGCTCACCACTCGGTCACTGCACCAGTGTTGGACATCATCATTATGGGAACTGTCGAGTTGAAAACACATATATATATATCAATAAGCACTAGCTAGTTAAATAGGATTTAGGAGACTCAGGTAGGTACGTCAATAAATAAGGAAAAACACTGTTTTCCTTATAAAGCCCTCACCCACCGACCTAGTCGGTGGCATGCTTCATCATCGGGCCCACCACAGTGGCACCGAATGTGCCCCGGGTGTGCTTCAACGCCAGGAGACTGCGGAGCTGGTATGTTGCTGAGTGTGCAGTGAAAAAGGGTGAGAAAGGTGAAGTTTTAAAAGCTATACAGTAGGTCCCAGCACCCGAGGGTTACTTATCTTTAATGAACTGGGCCTCTGTTAGCGGATAAAAGGCAAGAAGATGTAGTTTGGAGTACTAGTTATGACCACCAACGTCTAGTGTGGTCTACATGTTTCAGCCAGTGCCTTGTAGATTTTAAGTTTTTTCCAGAAAACAGTAATTGGATGCCTATTAGATGAATGCTAATGTCTAGGGTACATGGATTTTTTTATATTGACGTCACCTCCATAGATGTCTTATCAATAGTTCGTTTAAGCATAGGTACCGCCTGCTCTAAAGCTTATGTCCTCATAGAAACCTCTTCTAGTTTCTGCGACAGGGCGGTGCAGGATGGCTGTATAGTAATCTGGTTCTGCTCAGAAATTACAAATCTGCTTTTCATTTCCTCCTTGAAAGCTAACAGAATATCCATCAATGTTTCTAAGCTCACCTGAGAGGGTTGGCTGCCCGTAGATAATGGTAGTGTAGTCTGTGAGAGCTCCTGACCAATGTGGGGGACCTCCTCACCAGGCTCTGCCACCTCCGCAGCCTCCAATACCAGAAATCGATTACATGTCGAAATAGAGGCTGAGATTGAGTTTATGTCCAAGGGCACCTCCAACAGAAAAGGGCAATCAAGGATCTCCACATTAAGGCCCTGAGGTGAACAGTCTAGCAGCTCCATTTTAGAGGAATCAATAGCTACAGCCGCTCCCTTCAGAATAGCAGTGGAAGGGGATGCAAGGGCCTTATAAATGGATTTCAGGGAAGGAGTAACCTCAACCTTGGATGTAACAATCTTCTTCCCACTATCTCTGCTCCTTGGACTCTTACCAGCAGTAGCAGTGGTAAATGAAGTCGTTTTCTCTACCTTCCTTCCTGAGTTCTCCTTGGTAGGCTCCAGGGATTTACTCCTCCCTTTCGTAGAGATGTTTACACCGGAGCCAGGGTGGAGGGGGTCAGAGCTTCCAGTCCAGGGAGAGCTGTTGCAAGACAACTCTAGTGCAGAGTGTGTACCTACTCATTTTCTCAGTTGAGGCAGAGGGCCTATTATTGGCCCTTCCTATATGCTGTGGAACCAAGCTCCCACTGTCCCCTATTAAGCTTACTGAAGTCAGATTAACAAATCCCCTATTTAGAGGGGTGGAGTACTGTCCAAAGAGGGTTACATCAAACCAGCTTGTTCAAATTGCTCTGAAGGGTTGCCAAATGAGACCCTTAATGTGTAGATCTCACTGCCATTTTCAGGAATACAAGTCCACACAGCACGTCTTTGGCTGAAGATCAGCTTCTCATAGAACTCCAGCCCATGGAAGGCATCCAGCAGGTGCTGACTCCACTACCGGTGACCCGGAAGCTGGAGGACAAGACCCGGCATCAGTGCAGTTTTCAGTTCCCGGCTGTTCCCTACCAGCAGGGAACTCTGCGCCACAGCGGGAGAACGCCAACACCACCCATGCCGAAAACCATAATTGGGAGACGCGGTCCCCCGCACACCCCCCCACGCCAAAGAAAAAAAGAGGGACGGACTGGAGGACACCAGAATACCTGGATGTGGAGTTGGAGGGGGGAGGCAAAGAGCCCAGATCACTGCACAACCATGCTGACCGGAGACCAGCCCACGTCTCCTTATCATTGAGGTTTTTGTTTCAGAAACCATTGGAAGACCTTGTAACATACTTTCTTGGGATACTTCTCTATCCTCATAGGATCTACAATTTTTTATGAATTCAGTATTCTTAACATTAAAAAATCATCCATACCTAGGGAATTAAGATGGTTAGAGAATCTATGTGTGTTTTGTTTGCAAGGTTTGCATAGTAGTATTCGCTCAGATTTGGAAGAGCAAGCCCTCCCTCCTCATTTAGGTTACTTAAAGTGGCTAGTGCTAATCTTGGTGCCTTGTTGACCCATATGAAAGATGAGAATACAACATCTATTTCTTTAAGAAATGGCATTTGTAGTGCACAGAGGATTGCAGCAAATAGAAAATTAAATAATGGTAAAATGGACATTCGTAAAAGTGCCACCTGTCCAATTATTGAAATTGGGAGTTGATTCCATTTCGCGAATAACTGCGTTATTTTTTGCATAGGGGGACATCGTTTAATGCGTATATTTCATCCTCATTTTCCGACACATATATCTCTACATACTCTTCGGCTCCAAATTGTGTAATAGCTGAAAATGTGTTAGTAGTGTCTGCCTGAACAATTGCAAAGTAAAACTTCCGTCTTAGCATTATTAATTTTGACGCTCGCGCTTGAAATTCTGAAAGAATCATTAAAATTTCCTTTTGAATGCTCTCCCCAGGTTTAAGAAATAGAAGAATGTCGTCAGCATAACGTTTTATATTAGAAATGCTTTGCAGAGGTGCAGTTTGTAGTGCTTTTTGTCTAATGGCTATTGCCAGGGGTTCTATAAATAAGGCAAAAAGGATTTGAGATAGGGGACACCCCTGCAGTGTACCCCTACATATTCTACAGCTGCCTACATTTCTAGAATTTTTTTATTATTTGTGCCATAGAAGCCTTATTCATATATTTCACTATACGTATACATCTTTCTGGAAAACCAAATCAAGCGACAATTACAAAAAGACACTCCCAGGAGACCAGATCAAAAGCTTTCTCAGCGTCTAAAATCCACACCTATGCTTCTATTTTGTTCTGAGTAAAATAGTCGAGAGCTTCTATCAGAAACTTTGCATTCAAAGAGAGCTGTCTACCTGCTACAAAAACGCGTTGATCGCTGCCTGTGTATTATTGATCCCATGATCTTATTGAGCCTATTAGCGAGAAGCTTTGTAAAAATGTTATAGTCTGCATTAAGAAGGCTTATTGGCCTATAGGAATTGATGTTTTCCCTTTTTTTGTGTTTCTTTAAAATAATAATAACCACTGTCATGTGGCGAGAGGCCGGAGATTCTCCACCTTTTAGTATGTGATTAGCAAGATTTAGCACTTGTACTTTTAAAATTCTACTGGTAGTCCATCCTCCCCAGCTGCTTTACTATTAGCCCTTCAGCTCAAAACTGTGTCTATTTCTTCAAGAGAAAACCCAGCCGTCACCATTTCGCTTTGCTCTTTACTTATGGATGGAATCAGTCATTTATCTAGAAACCGTGTAATGTAGTCAGACGTTGTTTGTTGACCGTCTGATAAACTCTCCAATAGTGTCTTAAAAAATGCCTCTCCAATCTCTGGGGACTGGTTATCTGTACTTTAGAGTCCTCATCTATCAATGATAGGATAGTATTTTGAACCTGTCTTTCCTTTGCCTGCCACACAAGTAATCTCCCTGAGTCTTTGCTCTCCTCGTATATCTTCTGGAGGTAGGCTGTGTTAGCAGTGTCACCTTGCATATAGTAATATTCCTGCATTTCTAACTTTGCCTGCATTAGCTTCTGTTTTGTGGCTAAGTCCCTGTCTTTGGAGTGTTTTGTATTTGCTTGCTCAAGACTAGACTCAAGCTCAGACCTTTTTTCTCTTTTTGCCCTCTGTTGAGGTATTTCTTTGTATGTAATAATCCCCGTAACGTAGCCTTGAAGGTGCCCCACACAGTGCGAACCATGGCAGTATCCGTGTTGATCAGGAACAAACTGTTCATTTCATTTGCTACCTCTGTGCACCATTCCTCTCTCTCTAAGTTAATTCTATTAAAATACCATTTCCTGTGTGCTCTTTCAAGCCCTACCAGCTACTACCATTTTAATTAGTGCGTGGTCTGAAAAGGCATTTTAAATATATTCTTGAGTGACCATCCTCAGACCACGTGAAATCAGAAAATAGTTTATTCTAGAAGCAGTGTTGTATTTTGCAGAGTACGCCATGGATCTACTAAGTCTAGCTCCTTATTGCAACTAGCTACAGCAATGGCCACTTGCGGGTTATTTTGTTTTCGAGTTTTAATAGAAGAATCAACTAATGGGTCCAGAAGAAAATTGAAATCGTCTCTCAAAATGATAGAGCCGGGGATGTTTGTTGAGGCCTGTTTGAGCTGAAGCAAAGGAAGCGGATTGTCTACAACTGGTGCATAGATCTTTGCTATAATAAGGTTTGATTGATTAAATCTCCAATTTACAAAGGCCCATCTTCCACCTGGGCCTGTTTACATGGCTTTCGCTTGCAATGGTAGATGTTCACCCATATAGATTCCCACACCATTCTGTGTGCAGCTAGCATTGGACAAGCAGTAAAAAACGGCCCACTGTTGCAGAATCCTACTCACATTATTGATATTCTTAAAATGGATTTCCTGCAGGAGTATGGCATCCAGGTTATGGCTCCTGAGCCAGCTTTCTATTGCATGGGCTTTACGTTTATTGTTCAATCCATTGGTATTAAAAGAGATTACTGTAAGAACCTTCTTACTTTTTACTTACAAGTAACTGAACTAAAGTGACTTGTGCTATTGTAAACAAATGACATAAACAAATAGTCCCCCAACCTCTGAGAAAGTGCTGCGTGCATAGCTCCATATTTTGGATATATTTCATCTGATCGAATGCAATGGCAGCTAAGGTGTGACCCATATAGGTCTAAAGTGCATCAAGTATGCATAAAGTGACACAAGTATTTAACAATATCAAAGTGTACCAAGTGCTCTGTTTAGAAAAAAATGACATATGCCTTCTTTTCGCCCCCTCTCTGAATTTTCTATTCTCTGTTCCGTGTGCCAACTCAGAATTCGGTCTATGTGTCCTAATTTGTTTAATCCTATTTTGCCTCACCCCAACTACCTCACACTTTGCACCCCCCTCCTGGATGATGGATTTGCCCATTATTCCCTCTTTCCCCCAATTGTCACTGGATGCCATTGTTTTGCACCCTTTGCGTCCTCCTGCTCCCCCCTTGATGGCCTGGTGCCATAAGCACCCTTCCTCCCTCACTAAAGATACCCGAACCTTTCAGTGTGATCCTAACTGAGTGGGTTACATCCCCTACAGACTAAGCCTGACTCGTCCCCTCCAGCCAATTTTGATTACATGAATTGGGCTTCCTGAGTATCTGCAAATATATGGAACGGCCTTTTAGCTAACACCTTAAGCTTTGATTGTTGTACTCTCGGAGCCTGAGCCCACCCTCCTTAAACAGATCGATCATCTTGACAAAATCTTTTCATCGCTGCACTGATGCTGCTACCTGTCTGAAAATATCTTGACCTTTGGAATTTCTGCAGTAGAGAAGGATCACTTAACAATAGCAGTACCTAATATTCTTTCCTTAACCCTAAAATCTGCAAAGTTAAGTAATATAATTTGTGCAAACTTTGAATATGATTGTCCCTGCGCAGGGACTCTATGGGCTCTGGTTATCATGAGGTCGAGCTCCTACATTACTTTCATCAGCAGTAAACCGGCCCGTTTAGCCACCTGCGCAGCCTCACTTCCTTCCGAAATTCCCCCTAAGCGGAGAGTGGAACGCCTATTGTAATTCTTTAAGTCCTGGTGCTTCAGTTCCATCTGGCACTTGGTTTTGCCCGGTTCTAAAACATCTTGTTGTACCCAGTTAACTTATCCTCCAAATCAGAGATGCAGCTCTCTGCCATGCTCACTCTTTTTGGTGTGTAAGACATATTTTCTTCCAGTTTCGAAGCAATATTTAACGCCTGAAATGCTTTCATGTCTCTGATTTTTCCCAGTATGGTGAGCAGCATATTTTGAATTGATTCTTCTCTGCCCTAATATAAAGGTTTTATATAGCTCTGGCTAGACCCAGAGGTTTCAAAGCGCTTTACATGAGCATCAGATCGTAGTTACAGGTTACATTGTTACAAAGGTTACACAGTTATTAGAGCATAGCTACATAGTTACTTGTAAGGTCAAGATAAACAATAAGCACAAATACGAAAGGGGAAAAGCAAGCAAGGGGAAAGATTCAGGGGAGGGGGAAGGAGCTGAGGAAGTAGATAGGTAATGAAGGCGGGAAAGAGGAGGGGAGGGTGAAGGACATCGCAAGGAAAGAGGAGGGGAAGGGCGACGGGGACACAAACCGGAAGATGAGTCAAAGCTGCGTCCAAAGTCCAGTAAGCTGTGATCCCAGTAAGCTGTGATCTCTGTTGCAAGCTACTTTTATGCAGTGGACTCTCTCAGGGGAGTCTCTGAGACTCCAGGCCTACATACTGGATCCTTCTACAAAAAAGGGGAGAGGGAGTGCTTTGGCAAGGAGTGCCAAACCATACCTCATCTGTGAGTGCCTCCCTTGGCGCAATGGACTCTCTCAGCGGGTACGCTGAGACTCCAGAGTATAAATATTAGATCTTTCCCCAACAAGGGGAGAAGGAGTGCTTAGTCAAAGGGCACAAAGGACAGGGGGCTCGCGGACTAGCAGGTAAGGTGAGAGATTAAGGGGAGAGAGGATAGGAACTAGGAGCTAGGGAGGTAGACAAAGGGAGAAAGTGTACTAAATGGGAACAAATTTAATTATTGAGTTATTATATAGCACTGGCTAGACCCGATGGAATCAGAGCGCTTTACATGAGGGACAATAATGTTGCAAATTACATCAGTTAAAAGTTACATACGTATCAGCAAAAGCATTTAAAGAACATAGGGGAACAAGGTGAATGGAGCAGGAAGAGTAAGGGGATAGGGTAAAGGGGTAGGAGGAAGACAGGACGTAGAGACGAGGGGAAAATAGTTACAAAAGATACCAGAAAAATTTTTTTAGGAGCATAGAAGAAAAGGAAAATGGGGTGAGGAATGGAAAGGGGGTGAGGGCAAAAGGGGTAGTGTATAGATACAGTTTGTCCAAGGTCCGGCTGGGTAGGTTAAGGCCGAGGGGGAATCCTCGGTCCATCTCCTCTTCAGCTATCAGGTAGGTCCACCGGGCATCAGTCAAATGGCTAGGTCTCAACCAGTGGCGGCTGGTGGATTTTAAAAGTGGTGGGGCGAAATGTAGTCCCCTAATGTAAGAAGCGAGCGAGCGAAGCGAGCGAGCCCGAACTCCATAAGGAGGGTGCGGGGGGAATTCCCACCGCAAGAAAATTTTGAAAAAAATGGATTTAAATGTTGGGTTTTACACCACATATTTACTGCAAATTTCAGAAAAAATAGGGATCCAAATGTAGCATCGTGAAGCTACAGAAGATGGTAAACAGGGAAATCCTTGTTTTAAGAGCACTGTTTTCAAGTGTTTCCTAGACCGAATAAAATTACCTACGTGGGACAAGTCATCTGGGAGAGAGTTCCATAGGACAGGAACTTGTACCGAAAAGCTACTGGCTACCCTTACTTGTCTTTACCAAAAAGATTAGGGATATATTTCTCGACTCTCCTGTCCACAAAGCAAGGAGCCATGCCATTAAGGACCTTAATGCGGATACAGCAGGTCTTAAACTGGATCCTGTGTCTGGCTGGTGGCGAATGCAGGGACATCAATAAGGCAGTGACATATGTGATTAGTGAGTTTAGATATCAGACATACACTTATAGACAACAGAGTCACAAAGTCCTGATGTACATGCAAAAGCTCAGCTTTACAGCATCTTAAGCTCCACACTAGGTATAGTCTTCTGCGAGAAATTTCGAAGTTGCAAGATGAAATGTTTGGCAATTCTCAAATCTATTAAAAATAAAACCTAGACACCATGTAGCACAACAAACCAGAACATAGCACCCAGCAAAGCATATGAACACATCACAGCTCAATACAATATAACAACTCAAGGCATACCGCTGCATCGCATCATAGCTCACTGCAACCCATCACGACATCAGAACTCAAGGCAACTTGTAACATCATAAGACACATCACACCACCAGAGAGCAGCTCGTCACAGTATCAGGATGTACTGTTTCAGGCTCCATCCTTTTTTTATAAGAATCACAATCATAGTGAGTACTGTACAACAAAACTCACTAGTAAATCAGCATGTTCAGGTAATGCAAAGCAAAACTCAGAATCAATAGTAACATCAAAATATTATTATTTAGTGCACAAAAGTATTTATTTGGAACGCTTCCACACTACTAAAAATGTAGCAAAACAGCTCATCAAACTTGAAAGCCATTCTCACAAAGGTTGACTGGTAACCCCTCAGCTGATTATTGCTCTACTTGTGTGCAATCTGGTACTAATGTGGTCAAACCTCTGCCCAGTATTAACATGTGCAAGAAAAGACAACAGTATGAAGTAATACTATCAGACAATGTGCCACATTAAGCCACATAATTTGCCTTTTCTTGGCATATAGTTTAGTCAACCCAGCCGCATTATTTAGCCCTCCCTTGTCGCATAATTCCGGGGCCCTTAAATATAGCCGATTAAGGTGGGAATACCATGCTCTATGTCCCAAAAAAACATTGCTAATTGTGTGCAGTTCTCAATTGTTACCTCCTAGTCCTTTCTTAGGCACACTGTTGAAGGAAATTGTACACATGTTAATACAATTCATGTTCAATTTTCCTTCATAGTTTTATCCTGGATCGGTTCGCAGAGAAAGCAGATTACAGGCTGTTCAAACAGAAATCACCAGCTGAGACAGCAGCATTTGACATCAAACCCCCTAGCTCCATGGGCAATAACCTAACAAGGGATCAATCAGAAAAGAAGCATCAGAAATCTTTCTCATAATCTCATTGACATAACCTCGAAGTATGGTTTGATATTGCATTGGATTCTTGTTCTGCAGAGACAGCCTTGCAGGTGGCAGGTTTTCTTCTGATTTATTTCATGTCTTGATGGATGGCCACATGCCTTTGTGGTCTAAGAGGTTATTGCGTTCATGAGGCTGTCACGTTTGATTGATCTATTCAAATGTGGGCCAAACCAGGGGTTAAAAGTGGGTGGCGGCCTCCTTAGAACCATTTTGGGCACCGAAACCTATGTGTGTTCCACATTAATCACTGGTCTTTGCTCTTCTAGGTCTCAGTAAGAAAACAAAAGTGAGATTACGGAAATCTCACACACAAAGGAGATCAGTGCCAGCACGTGCAGTGACTGCCGGAAGCAAACAACATGCGTCATTACTTTATTCACCTTCACACCACATGTCAGGGAAACAAACTTTCAGAGTCTCGTTGTGGTCACGTAATGAACAACATAGGGGTTCAGTCGAGCAGATAATGCAATGTGATGCAGTGGTTGCTTAACCTACAGATCTAATATTCCCTATTTCTTTTAATACTACATTACTACATTCAGCATTTAAAATAGACTTAGGGTCAAACTTCACATCTCTGGTTGCAAACTGCAGGCCCAATATCTGGATTATCTGAGAGGAAAACTTTGCCTTTCATCTGTCAAAAGTCGATAAAGCATTATAGACCCATCTGAAATAAGTAGCAATCTCTGAAGTTCTAAGAGACAATTTTTTAAATGACATGAAGAGTCCCAATGAAGGATGGTAGGAGCACTGTATGCTCTGTAAGCCAACACATTACACATATAAAACCTAAAATAAGAGAACAGCCCATATTGAAAACAGTAAAAGCATAATAACCATATTATTTATCCTAGACAGATGAACGCTGAAAGCCACCCATCCTCATCACCACTCCCAGAATTGGTTTGCAGAATGTTGTAAATCTGAACCCTACTGTACCTTTAAAAAATCTGATTGCTTTGTCTTCACCTGTGCCTCATTTCTATTAAAGTAACTATTTTCTGTGTAAAGCACTCTATCACTGAGCAATGGGTTTCAATGGAGCTATATAAAAACCACTACAATGATTGCCAAACAACTGAGTTGGAAAAATAAATAAGTAAACATGCTTTTTTTTTTAAATCATGCATGCGATTCAATGAGCTTTACCTCAAAGAACTTGTGTTTTAATGTGCTGTGACTTATTCTTGGTTTTCTATTTCTAAGAAACACTAAAGAAAAAAGTGCTTTGTTTAGCTGTGTCGAAGGGCTGCTGCACAACATTGCAAACCAGCGTCTATGGGGCCTAAAAACGCGAAACCACAGTAAATTGCACAGATCAAAGGGGACTTTAACCCAGGCTGGAAATGTGTACAGTACAGGGCAAGTAAGCATGGAATGCGAGGATAAAAAGGCATAAGACCCATTATTTAGGCTTTGGCCTATTGTAGCTCGTATTAAGTCTCCACCAATAACCCTGTGTGTTCTTTGTGTGCTTATGCAATAAAAATGTCACAACATCACAAAGATTCTCTGGCCAGTAAAGGCAAGCAACTATTACTTGTTGCTTTACAGGTTTTTTAGTTTTTTTGCAGTTTTATATGGCCTGATATCAACCTGAAAGTATTGTCGCTTTAAATGAACACCAGCTATTACAGAACACCACATTCATTTTTGTAGCCACAGGGAGATTAAGTAATGTGCCCAGACTCACAAGATCTTGATATTGCGCCTAAAATAAACATGTGAAAAGCAGGTCTACTGTATGGGATTACAACTCCAAATGTATGAAAATGACCCCCGTTCAAGCCGAATCAGATATGACCTGCAGATAAAACTCCTCCTTTCTGAAAATCAAACAGGCATGGGCCCAGGGCACACACTCATCTTTTTCCTCACTCATCCTAAAGCTACAAGCAAAGAGGTGTATTTATGACAATGTCACTAATGTATTTATGACATTCATAGACAGGGTACGTATCTTCCTATTTCATTGACATTTCTGAAACCAGCTCAGAACGCATCGCTCACCTCCCCCGCAGCCCCCCTCCCCTTCCCCTACCCAATGAACGTCAACAACAACTCTCTTACAGCCCTGGTGCCCATTCCTGTATCTATAAGCCATTGCACAGAGGCATTCGCCAATAATCTAATACTAGACTGTCTCATGGACAAATAAACTGACAGCCACCACAAAACGAAGTCTTACTGTATAGGAGACAGCCCCTCACTCTCACAGTAAAACCCACCAACGACAGTAATAACATAACGTCACATGCGTGATGTCACGTAAGACGCAGTGTACTGTATCAGTGATGTTCTGACAGCACACAATGCCATCTCTTGCACCACGGACACTAGCTCCCTGGGCATCTCTTGACCTGCGTCTCGAGCACTAACCCTACCTGGATGCTCGCGCCTCAGACTGTCTGTCACTTTGTCTTTCTGCATCTGTTTCCTCCTCCCCCTTTTACTCCACCTGTTTCACTCCAGCCATCTGTGCCTCTCTTGTCCCATCCCTGTCTGTTCTTCTGTTGTCCAACCCTCTCCCCTGCCCCCTTTATCTACTTGCATTTATTTCTGTGCCATTACAGCTACGTTTCCTCAGCTAATGGGCATGCCTGTGCGCAAGTCTGCTCCTGAAGCTGCATTATGACGTCTTGAGCCAGACCGTGAAAATTTGCTCTGGTGCAAGACATGTGCAAAAGCTTTAAGCACTTTTTTTTCTTGTTGCATCTTTAGGAGCAGACCAGACTGGGGGCCGGGTTGCAAGAATTGCCCCATGACCGAACAATTTTGCACCAGTGGCGGGCAATCTTGCCCCAGGGTTTGGACTGACCGAGTCAAAAAATGTAACTTCACTTGGTGCAGCTTTCGCACAGATCGGTCCCTGCAAACACAATTTTGAACTGGTCAGTAAACATCTGTGTAAATTGCAGCCTCAGCAGTACAAACGATTGATTTGAAGCAGGTCTCTTACCTTACCGTACGGTACAGAACTCAACAACGACTCAACTGGGCCCCGACCGACTCCTGCCTGTAGCCCTGCCCTGCCCACGCGTCCCGATCCGAGTAGTGAGTGACTGACTGACTGCTCACGTATGCGTCACACTGAGGGGGGCTGGCAATAAAATCATGTCCAGGGCCATCATTGGTAGCGCTTTCGCGCGCTACCAGATTGACGGCCCTGGGACCCACTGTCACCCGCATCGGCAAGGCCGGCGTCACGTCACGTCACGTCACGTCACCACCACTAAGGCAGCACCACCAAGCTAGGTGGTGGGGTGCGTGCGCACAGACAATGTTTAGTGCTCCTTCCCTGCCTTAGTTACTGCCTGCGGCCTGGCCCCTGCGCGAGCGCGACAAGAGTGCTGTGCGCACTGCGCAGCGCTTTTCCCATGATTATTTTATTCACGCAACTGCGGGGCGGGGGCCCCCCTGAGCGCGAGGCCCTGGGCAGCTGCCCATACCGCCCATGGCTAGGACCGGCCCTGCATGGGCCATTAGAACAGGTCCTGAGCCCTTGCCAACCCTACAACAACTCTGGCAATGTGTGAACCTCAACCTGATCCCACACACCAGAGTTAATAAAAATCGATTCCTTGAGCATTGTTGTGAAGGGCAGCCTTCTGCCAGTAAAACTGAAGCTTGAAGACAGTAAAACTGAAGCTTAGTAAACCACAGGCGGCAATGCAGTAGCCCTACTTCTCACCCTTCCTGGGGCATGTGGTTCGATCGCAAGGCTCAGAAATGCGGTATGTTAATTAGCAGCAGGCCCTGAAGTAAGTGGAAGAGAGCAAGAAGGGTGTGTTGATGACAGGAAACACATCGAGGCACAAAGGAGGAGAGTATAAAAAGAAAGTTTATGCTGATGTCCCGTTCCAAGAGAGGTGTAGGAGGAGGGACCCAATTACATATGCTTATAGTTAGGGCAGGTTTGTGCAGGCATAAGTTAACCCCAGTAGTCTGCCTACCTATTGTTTCTGCAGCCCAAATGTAACGGGTGACTGTGGCTCGGAGGAAGGCATGAGGAGGCTGGAATGCCCGAGCTGAATGGAGGTTTTGAACATGAACCCCAGCTCTGACAGGAATATGCATCCAGACATCACGTGCGTCCTGGGCATTGTAACTGGTTCTAATCTATTGTACAGCGCTCTGACACCTTAGGGTAATGTAATGCTTTATAAAAATGCACTTAATAAAAAACAATTGTGGGGAACGAGGCTTTGATGTTTTACTCCATGCCAAAGGCACGCAGCTGATTTGAGCCGTACAAGCTGCTAATGACCAACCTACTTCAAAGTCTTGCTTTTCACTCATAATAACCTGCCCTCGACCAGCAACATTCTCTCAACCCTCATTATTTGCGTGCGCTAGTTTTGTAAACTGGGAGAGGTTTGTCTTGTGAGCATGGAAGCCATACTCACAACAGCGAGGTGCTGCTCCCAGGCCTGAAAGCCCCCAGCGCCATGGCAGTAAGCCTGTCATGGGCTGCTGCATTCTTTTTTAGTGCACCCCTCATTAACTTCAATCTCTTCACTGCAAACGGTTAAAAGCCACTCACCACGAAGAAGCTCTCGCTGCATCTAATGCCGGAAATGGGCTCCAGTTTCGGAAATACTTCCCCTCACCGTCCCACAAGTACATGGGAAGAAGAGACACAGCAGATCTCTCTCTGGCGCCGTTTTTTGTCCTCCTCAGCAGCGGCAGTAGCCACAGTAATTCTACCAACGAACCACGGATGCAAAATCTGCACAGCGCCACTTTGAGGTACAGGCACCATCTAAGCACAACTTTCACAGTCCACAGCCAGCAGCAATAACTTGAAATGAGCCCTGGCCCGCGCTCCCACAGGCAGTAGGAGGGAACTGACAGACACCGTCATTTGATTGGTCACTGTCAGGGCAGGGTGGGGTTAACAGTACAGTGAGGCTTGCTCAGTTATGATTGATGGGTAGCCCTGGTTCTGCGGAGCTGAAGCCGACAGCGCCCAGGGCTAGCTTTATTGGCGGGGGAGGAGTTTAGCAAAGACTTCAATGGCTTTGCCGAGCTGTTGACGTCACAACCCTCGGGGCTGTGAGCTCCTCAGCCGGCAAATCTGTGTCCCTGGCGCATGCTCAGAGTGCATGATTTGTGCCTTCCGTAAACCTGACTTACGAACGCTGCCTGAATTCAGACAGCCCGAGTCAGTTTACTAGCACTTTCTTTGGCATAAAATTGTTTTCAACCGTAAATGTAGTATAGTAACATTTGTGCAATAAAATAAAAGCACAAATAGGGGGCAGAAAAAGGACGAGGGCGTAGCCCCTCCGCCCATATAAAGGAACCGCCACTGGTCTCAACAGAAAAACAATTAAAGGGGAAGAGGGCGAGAAGAAGCGAGCGAAGAGGGGGAAGGGGGTGGGGTGAAAGGGTAGGAGGGGGAAACGACCGAGAGACGAAGGAAAGTCAGCCCAAAATCCGGCTGGGTAGGTGACGGCCGAGGGGTAATCCACAAGCCATCTCCTCTTCAGCTAACAGGTAGCTCCACCGGACATTGGACAAATAACAGGGTCTCTATGGTCGAGGAAAGGTTCAGAGTACATGTCTAGGAGGGAGAGCAGGATAAAGGTCACAGGTGAGGGATGTGGTTAAGCTCATGAGGCTGACCAGTTCTATTGTCCCGGAGCATTAGAGCCTCGTGGAGATACCGACTGAGGCTGCCAACTTGAGGTCAGGCAGGGGGGTTGAGACCTTGGTGTTAAGTTCAGTCGGTCCCCAAAATTCCTAAAGCATAGGGGGTGTAATCTATGATGTGAAGCGGCAGGAGGACAGGGCCAGTGTCCGCATGTCTTCAGAGGGGGTGAGTGGCAGGTCTGGCGTGGCGTCTCCAGAGTCATTCTGCAATAATCAGGGAGCCCTTCTGTTCTGCAGCCCCATCGAGCATACAAGCTCCTCGCATACATAATGACATCAAAGAACAGGCACAGTAGGACATAAGGCGAGAACTCTATTCTGCACCAACCTCATAAGCCTATATCTAGTAGACTACAATTCCTAAACATTACTTGCATTAGGAAATAAACTTAGTAACATAACCTGCAGTAGGGAATAAATCAAACCCAGACCACAGTAGAAAACATAAGCCAGTAGGTAAAACCTAGTAAGCATAAAAAAGCACATCTATAAGCATCAATCAAGGTGCATAAATCACACTACAAACAATACATTTCCTAGCGCCTATTAAAAGTACACTAGGGCCTTGCGCTGTACAAACCTAATAGTCCCCTGGGCCAACTGGCCATCTATACCTCTTCTCCTTCCACAGTACTTCCTGGCAGTTCCTTCAGGGTAATCACTTCCCCTCTCTCTTCATTTTCCCAAGCTGCTGCCCATGTGATCCTGGCTGGCGGCTGAGTGCCCTGAGGAGGTGGTGGAGGTCCATTGAGGCTGCTTGAAGACAATGCATTATTGCCTTGCGATTGTACTGAAGGCAGAGACTGATCCTGTTCTTCTTTGAGCGCAGCTTTGTCTAATGGGGCTGGGGCTGTATTTTGTTGCTTCTGATACTTTTGGAAGAGAGGATATTGCTTGAGGGAATAGGACTGACATTCATCCATGCGCCTCTGTTCTCTTGCCCTCATGCTCCACATTGTACATTGTGTCCAACTGTGAATCAAGCGAATGATCAGAAGCCTCTCCATTGTTTTCTACCTCAGGCGCTCCTTCCACGTCTAAGGGATCAACCAGCTCCATTTGCTATTCTATCTCGGCTATCGCATTAGCCTCTATCTCTGTTGCGCTTTTCCCTGGCCCCTTCATTCACTCTGGGAGCTGGTGTGGGGGTACATTGGTCCGGCATTTTGTTCTTATCCTTCTTCAATGTTCGTTTTGTGCTCATTCCACAGTCTCACCTCCTTGACAGAAGAAAAATGAAAGGCCCACGCCAGAGCAAGCAGGACTGCTGAGGATCATTGATTTTTCCAGGGTTTCATAAAATCGGAGTCTTAAGGCATCGCCTAGTCATACCTTGATTCTTAGTTTCTTAAATGTTCCCCTTCCAGCCTTTTCCAAGAAGCCCCCCTTGGAGTGTCTCCCCCCTTGCTTTTCTGCCAGCAATCTAGCAGTCTTATCAGTGACTGTTCCGTAATATTTATCTCCACGTTATATCAGCGCTGCCCTCACTGCAATGTGGTAAATATTCACGAGCAACACTCATGTCAGGTGCTGCATGGGTCAGGGGTGCCCTTGTAGTCTCTGTGTCTTTGCCTAGTTTAGTTCCCTGAGTTTAGCTTCACTTGTCTCTCTTAGATACGTTGCAAAGGCCTCGGAAGGTTATCTCTTTTGATCCGATGCGGTTGCATGTCAAGACTCTTGCGCAGTCAGTGGAGTTGCCATTTTCCGTTTAGTTGTCTCTCGACCAAACCCAGCCCCAGCCCCGGACCGCAGATCATGACCGGTTACTCACCGGTAATATTCATTACTCCGAGTCGGAGCCCTCCCCGTCCCAGTCCTAACTACATGAGCATAGCTCCTCCCACCAGAAACTCCCAAGCAACTTGAAACCCATCCCTTCCCTCCAGGCCACACCCATACCCTGAGGCATATAACCCTGTGACCTGCCAATCAACAACCTGTACCCAACAAGCACAAGAAGCCGAAACAGGGAGGGAGGGATGGGAACCTGGACTGGGACGGGGAGGGCTACGACTCGGAGTAATGAATATTACCGGTGAGTAACCGGTCATTACCTCCTCGTCAGCCCTCCCCGTCCCAATCCTAACTACATGAGCAGATACCAAAGCAATAATCGGCTTCACTCAGTAGCAAAAAACAGACTTTATTAAAGCACAGAAAGTCACACCACCGGAGTAGAACGCAACACAGCGTCCCCAAACCCAGCAGAATCAGTCCCCCCAACCACCAAACGATAATGGGACATAAAGGTGTGCGGAGAACTCCAGGTAGCAGCCCTGCAGATTTCAGCCATGGAAGCCCCCTGAAAACAAGCCCAGGAAGCCGCCACCCCCCGAGTCGACCTTCCCTGAACAGACCCTGGAGCCAACACACCACAGGCCTCATACGCAGCACCCACAGCCCATCGTAGCCAACGACTGAGGGTAGCCCCAGAAGGCTTAAGACCCTGACCAGCCAGGCCAAAGGTCACAAAAAGGGATTCCACCTTACGAAACGGCCCAGTACGCAACAAATAGATCTCAAGAGCCCTCCGAACATCCAAACAGTGCAGCCGCACCTCAACCTCTGAAAGAGGATCAGGACATAAAACAGGCAAAACCAGATCCGCAGAGCAGTGAAAAGAGGAAGGGACCTTGGGAACAAAGGAAGGATCAGGCCGCAGCACCACCCGATCAGGAAAGAAACGTAAAAAAGGGGCCGAACGAAGCAAGGAGCCCAACTCCCCAATCCGCCTAGCCGACGTAATAGCCACCAGGAACAGCACCTTGATCGTCAGAAACCTCAAAGACACCTCCAGTAGAGGCTCAAAGGGAGCCCCCTGTAAAGCCCCCAAAACCAGAGGCAGATCCCAACTAGGAGCAAAGGACCGAATGACAGGCTTCTGAAGGAAGCAACTCCGCAACAAACGGGACACCAGGGGAACCACCGGGTCACAGACCGAACCCCGAAAGGCCCGAACAGCAGCCCACAGAGCCCTCAGGGAGGACACAGCCAGACCCAAGTCAAAGCCGTCCTTCAAAAAGTCCAAGACCAGCACCGGATCCACCTCCAATGCAGACCACCCACGCGCCGTACACCAAGACTGAAAAGAAACCCAATGCCGGGCATAGGATTTGAGAGTCGAAGGGCGCCTGGACCTCTGAATAAATTCCGCCACAGAAGGAGAACACCCCAACGCCACAAGGTTCATCCTCTCAACAGCCAACCCGCCAGTCTCAGGCGGACCAGACACTCCAGAGACAGAGGGGGAAATGACAAGGGACAAGGGACCACCGGCAACCTCCAGCAAGGCCCCACTGCCAACTTCAACAACAGAGGGAACCAAGGCCGCCTGGACCAATCCGGAGCCACCAGGATCACCGAAGCCCGATCCAATTTGACCTTCAGCAGAACACGTGGCAGCAGGGCAATAGGGGGAAAGGCATACATCAGGCCCCCCTCCCACCGGAAGGACAGGGCATCCACCCTCCAAACCTCGGCAGAGCGAACCAGAGAACAAAACGTCTCCCTCAAGGCGTTCCCCGGGGCCGCAAACAGGTCCACCACCGGGACCCCGAACCGGGCCATCAGGCAACGAAAGACTTCCTGAGACAGGCACATGTCCGACAGGGAGGGAAACACCCTGCTCAGGCGATCCGCCTCCGAGTTCAAAATCCCAGGCAGATGTAAAGCCCTCAGAGACAACAAGTGAGACTCCGCCCACAGGCCTATACTCTGAGCCAACAAATTGAGGGAAGCCACCCTCGCGCTCCCCTGGCGGTTGATATAACACACCACCACCGTGTTGTCCGACCGCACCATCACATCCCTCTGGAGGACCCAAGGCAGAAAATGAGACAACGCCAACTGAACCGCCTTCAATTCCCGCCAATTTGAGGACATCTCCGCCTCCGGCACAGACCAAAGACCCTGCACAGACTCCTGACCCAAGACCGCACCCCAACCCAGTTCGCTGGCGTCGGTCGTCAGGACCAACCTCACTTGGGACACAAAGGGCGAGCCCTGTAAGAGGTTCCGATCCACCAGCCACCAGGACAACTCCCGGGCGATGGACACACTCCCCGGAACCAACAGCTCGTAATTCAGAGAGGCCGGATCCCAATGCTCCAGAAGATGATTCACAAGGGGGTATAAGTGTAAGCGGGCGCAAGGAACAATCATCACAGTTGCTGACATCAGCCCCTGAACACGCAACCACTGGCGAGCCGTGGAAGACCGAGCCCCCAACACCTTCTTCAGTTCGAGCACAAGAGTCAGTCTGCGGGGCTCCGACAGGAAGACCTTCCCCAACTTGGTGTTGAACACCCCCCCTATGAACAACAGTTCCTGAGTGGGGTGAAGATGGGATTTTTCCAAGTTCAGAATCCACCCGAACCGTTGAAGGAGACTGCAAACCTCCCGGGAATGTGACTGAGCCCGAAGGAAAGAAGAGGAAGAAATCAACCAATCGTCCAAGTAAGGGAAAACCTGTATACCCTTAGCATGCAACAAACCCACCAAGGGCGCCAACACTTTAGTAAACACCCTCGGAGAGGCAGACAGGCCAAAGGGCAATACCTGGAACTGGTAGTGATCCACCCCTACACAGAAACGCAGGAACCTCTGGGAATCCGCGTGCACTGGCACATGAAAATAGGCGTCCCGTAGATCGAGAGAAGCCAGGAAATCTCCCACCGACAGGAAGGGAAGAATCAACTGCAGAGTCACCATTTTGAAGGACCGATGAGGGATACACAAGTTCACCGCCTTCAGATCCAGGACCGGACGGAAGTCCCCATTTGGCTTTTGGATCAAAAACAGGATTGAGTAAACCCCCCGACCCTGTTGACTCACAGGCACCCTCACCACAGCACCCTTTGACACCAAGTCCCAAACTCCGTCCAATAGAGCACAACATCTTGCCAGAGACCTGGGAACAGGGGTAGCTTTGAACACATCCACCGGAGGAGTCCCAAATTCTATTCTGTAGCCCAGCCGTACCACCTGTAGAACCCACAGATCCCGAACGAACTCCTCCCAGACAGGTAAAAAAGAGGTGAGGCGACCCCCAACCGGCACCTCCAAGGAATCCATCACATAGTCACGACTTGGAGGGACCTGCAGAAGAGGAAGCACCTTGTTGACCCCGGGACTTGTGGAAGGAAGGGACACCCCGGCCACGTCCCCTACCACGAAAGGGCTGAGCAGCCATCTTAGATTGAAACGCCTGCCCAAAAGCCCGCTTATAACCCGCAAACTTCCCTTTCTGAGAAGAACGGACCGGAGCCAACAATTTTTTGTCCTCAGCTGTCTTTTTAATCAAAGCTTCCAACGGCTACCCAAACAGCTTAGAGCCCGTGAAGGGAATCTTCATCACGGCCGCCTTCTGAGCAGCTTCCGCCTTCCAAGACTTAAGCCACAACTGCCTCCTAGCAGCAACCGAGGCACCAGCAGCCGCCGCCGCAGCACTAAGGGAGTCGAAGGACAAGTCAGCCATGAAACGCAACTGCTGTTCCAACATGGACAAAGACTCAGAGGGATCCTCTTCCTGCATGAGCTGCGCAGAAATACCCTGACAGTCCTTAAGAAGCGACTGAACAAGATAGCTGGTGTAAGCAGCAGACCGAACAGCCAGATTGGAGGCTGCAAAGGACCGCTTCAAGGCCCCCTCGACACGCTTGTCCCCAGGATCAGAAGGCACCGCATCTTCAGACACCACCAGGCTCTGAGACGCCATACCAGCCAGCAGAGAATCCACTTTCACCACAGCCGGAAACTCCTCCGCGAAGCCCTGCAAGGTATACCTCTTAGCCAGAAACCGGGGAAAGGCATGCCTGTCAACATCCTTCCACTCCCCCTCCAGCACCTTCCTCACAGATGTATGAATGGGGAGGCTTTCCGGATCTTTCTTCAGGTAATTGGCGAAGAAGTCTTCAGACTCTCCACCCTCCACAGGATCAGGGAATCCCAGATTGTCTCGAACATGCTGCATAACACAGCGAAGGTCAGCCCCTTGGACAAAACGACCCTTCACTTCCTCATCAGAGTCAACGTCCGGATCTACCTCAGCCGAGGCATCCAATTTCTGTCCCTTAGGCCCCTTGGGATCATGAGCCACAAAGGCCGCCGCCACAGCAGCCTCAATCATTTTTTGAATATTCGCCATGGAAGGAGCATTGGAAGAACCAGCGACCACCTCCCCATCCTCACAGCCGAGCTCACGCACGTCTGCACCTCTACCCTCCATGTTGTAAACAGGAGAACAGAAATCCAGACCCCAAGACATACCCAGACCAATCAAAGCAAAAATCCCCAAGGGCCAACCAGGGAAAGCCACCTAGACCTGGAGCCAATCCCTACACAGGACCGAAGGCCGGCCTTCAAACCGCCCTATCAGAGAAGACTACCAAACTACAAAAGGAAAAGACTGAACAGGACCCAACTGTAAGGACACGAAGAAACCCAGAAGACCCCGTCCCAGGAACCAGTGAACCCAGAGGTAAGAACTCCCCAACGCCCCAGCAGAACTGCAGGAGAGCAGAGCCACCAAACCCCACATGACCCTCACAGACAACAGAAACAGGCCAAGGACAGGGAAAAACACCCTAGGGCCCCTCCACAGCAGAGCAGCAAGAGGCCAAGATATGAAAACAAGCCCCATGCAAATCCCTCCAGCAAAAAACGGCAATAAAGCAAATTGGACCGCCAGTAGAGGGAGCTCCAACAACAGAAACGCGGGGAAGAGAACACTAACCCAGGAAACAATCATCAAAGTCGGACTGAACCTAAATATCGGGCCCCCACGGACCAAACAAAGGCAGTCCCCCCCCCCTCTCCGCAACCCCAGACTCCACCAAGGATTGCAGGAAGCATAAATAAAAAGGGGGAAAACACGGGCTCGAAGAAACGAGCACCGAGAGTATGGAAAGACAGAGAAGCCAATCCGGCACGCCCTCGGCGCGCTGAAAAAGCCGGCCACACACCCCCCCTCCCTCCCCGGGTGTACCGGCTAGAGCAGGGAACGAACCCGGAAGAGGGGAGGCTGCAGCAGGGAGTCACCACCCCACAGCAGGCAGTCCGGACCCCCAACCCCACGGTCCCGCTACAGCAGGGACTCAAAGTAAATGCCATCAAGGTAAAAGAAAAACAGGCACAATAGGGGTTAAAAACGGGCGCCTAGCATCCCGTTCCACACTTACCAGATAGGAGGCCAATTCCAGTGCCCCCCTCGACGAAGACTGCTCGGAAGTGATTCCGCAGAAAAAACAAACAGGTTGTTGATTGGCAGGTCACAGGGTTATATGCCTCAGGGTATGGGTGTGGCCTGGAGGGAAGGGATGGGTTTCAAGTTGCTTGGGAGTTTCTGGTGGGAGGAGCTATGCTCATGTAGTTAGGACTGGGACGGGGAGGGCTGACGAGGAGGTAATGGATGGCTTCACACTTCTGCTTCCCTTACATAATTGCTGTGGTCGTTGGAGGAGTTTTTGCAACTGTTTGCTACCGGTTACGGCCGTATGGCCGACCGCTGCTCATTCCTCGCCTCCCTGCATCTCAGCGTCGCGCGGAAGAAGAAGTGGGCTGGAAAAGGGGGAGAGCTGGGACTCTAGCGGCTACGTGTGTGGGCCACCCCTGCCACCCATCTCCTTGTCAAGAGTCAAACTATGTCTTTGATTTTGAACAACTGCTGAGCAATCAAAATACATTTTCGTAAAATCTATGATTAGTATGAACAAAAATGTCACTCAGTTCTTGTTTCAAAAAGTACTTCGCTGTAACAGCTATCCCAGAACCCTTACCCTACAGCTCCAGCTGCAGTTCAACCAAAGCACACTCCATCATGCAGGGGGTGTGGGAGCAGCAAGGAAACAATCGAGCACATGGTATGTCTTTGCCCTGCACTCCTTAATGATAGAAACATTTTTCTAAAGGGTTGAATGGAACAAACTTGGCATCCGCACTTGTCGACAAGTTATCCTTGCATCTATGAATCTGGACAATCCACTGCTTAATATACGGTTCACCAAGTTTGTCACAAGAGCAGTAAAAAGACTTATAATTTGTGAGAGCCAGCAAGCTAACAACTGTTAATCCATAACTGGGAAAACTAAGTTTGATGCTGTTTTGTCGATCTACTCACCTCACCATACTACTTAACAGCAGTGGAATATGGCATTTTGCACATTGTTTACTTACTGTTCCCTGTCTTGTGCAACCTTGGAACTTTTAAATTATTGCATATAGGGGTTTTACTTTAAAAATATAATTCACTATTAGCGGATTAGCTATCAGCTTTTAATAATGACTAATGTCTTGTCCTGTGGCCTTAGTTGATGCCAAATTAGAACGGACCACCACGGCTCTCAACTGTTTCTTAACTGTTTCTTAAAATTGTGTAGATGAAGTTCACATTTTAACATCATGAATAAATATAGATTGTTAAGTTTTTTAATTATTTATTGTTGAACTTCACAATTTTCTATTAGCTTGCGGCGGTATTAATGCATTAAATGGACACATTTAGGCGGATTCTAAAAAAGCAAGAGGAAATAATGTTCACAAAAAACACAGGATTTAGTTAACACGTGTTTAAGACTTGATGTGTAGATATTTTAGCAATTGTTCGACATATTTCTTTTTTTATCATTGATGCACGCCCACTATTGTAATGATTTTTATCAATCAAACAATAAAGTATTCTTCAACACTCCATCATGCTTCCCATGGGGCACAGAACATCCCTATTGTCTCCTGTTCCCAACTGCCCCTCTCAGTGATTTATAAGGCTTGTCTGTGCCAGGAAGTACAAGTGTTGTGATGTCTATTCACAGTGATGTGTTACCTGGGGGTGGGGAAGGCGTGCCCTGTTTCTTTTTGCAGCTCATTTTACTGCAAGCTTTTCAAAGCAGGTACTGTAGCTCAATAGGACATTAAGTGGTAGAAGTTGGAAGCCGCCCAGGGTGCAGAGGGGATTATGTCATGGCTTTAATTTTGGCAAGCTGCAGGATAAATTGGAAAACTAACTAAAAAGCTCAAAGTAAGAACACTGGAACATTGAAAGCTTCAGTGAAGACACTTTAGTGGACCAGAGGCAATAATGACTGGTATCAGACTATTCCAGCATTCCAATGTTTTTCTTTCTGTTTCTCCCTTCTTAATTTAGAAAGTTCCACCCTCAGTGCACGGATTGTTTAAGGAGCCTTGAAGGTCTGCTGCCCCAGGCTAAACAGTTGTTACATACCCTTTCCTTGGGCGTAGACCCTAACCACAGCTCAGGTCTACAGCTCGAGTTCAGGGCATTTAAGGACTGGTATAGCTGTTGAAAATGGGTTATGAAGCTGTCGTCAAGGAGAATAGATAATGAATTTCATTTTTCATTTATTGTGTCATGATACACACTGCAAATATGAAGTCTGTAGCCCTTTCTACAGAATAAAATCTGGTTATTCTCAGGTACTGCCTTTTACAATACAAGTTTCTTTTAAAGCACTTTACTTTTTTCTGATCTAAGAGGGAAAACTATCTTCCACAGGATTGTGTGCCAAATTTGAACTTTTCATTACTGTGCAAGCCTTTCCCTCACATAGAAAAGAGCCAAAGTATGTCAAAGTATGTCAAAGTATGTCATTTTAAACAAAAGAACATGTTTCATCAGCAGGGCAAAACATATGTAGGTGGCGACTCACGGTCAAAACATGTGAAAAACATGGCTATTCTAATATTATTATTGTAAATATTATTATTGGTATAAAGTATGTACACTGATATTGCAAAACATCTCTTGAGAACGCAATGCATTACCCATAAAGTGCTGCTCTAACACCTGGTAACAGAAGTTGGAGTGGAAGCGTCCATCTTTGCCACGTTTATAATTTTCCTGGTTTAAAATGTGGTTTACAGACTTCATCAGGTCTACTGGGCCAATTCTTTTGTTAACCACACCATGAACTGAGACGTCCCTCTGGAGGCGCCCCTCTCAATACTCCCTTTTAACATATACATGGTTCCACTAATAGAAATCATAGAAACCTGCGACATCATGTCATAACTTATACATTCCTGAAACGCAGCCTCACCTTAAGTTGGATGTTGTATCTTGAGACCTCACATCCTTGGTGTGGTGTTTTGGTCTTAGTACTCTGTGCACTTTACCACTGCAAAGCAGGGCTAAAGTGCTTGATCTCTCTCTCTACAACATTGTGAAATTGGCCTACACCTCATTGGTACATTTAATTAACTTGAAAATCCCTTGTTAATTAGTACCACATGTAGACAGGACATGTACATTAAATGCAACTAGTGGGCCTGCAAAAGTAACACACCTGATGGACGGAATGCAGAAAAAATCAAAACATTTAACCCCTAGTTAAGAGATCCGGGTTAAATCCATCATTCTTTTGCTCACCATGCCACCCTGTTTTAGACCTGGCCATATGCAAATCAGTCTTGACCCTGTGCCTCATGGGAATAGTCCACCAAAAAAACTGCCAAGCCAGGTCCTCCCTGTAGGAGAGTAGGGTCTGCTATCCTATGGTCACCCCAAATTTTTGCTTTTTGCTTCACTGGTTTCTGACTTAATGTGGCTGTGGGCCTGCTAATCAGACCCACAGCCTGCTGTTCTCTCTCTAAATTACTGCCAATGCACTTTAGGTGCATTACGAATTGGAACTGGTTCACCTTATGAGCCCCTGTATTAGTGCACCCTAGGTGCCCAGGGCATAGGTGTATCCAAGGCCTACCAGGGGCTGCAGCATGTATTGTGCCACCCCTGGCCTGGCCTCCATATTTGACACAACTGGCTGATCACTCAGCTGGGGTAAGTCGGTGTAACCACCTCTTACTTAGGTACAGTATGTCTGTGCCTAACCCTAAACTGGACACATATGTTCCTATCAGCCACTCCTATGGAAGGCCTCATCAATCCTGGAGGCAGAGTGCTTGGAAATATGTGAGATGGTGCTCTGGCATGAGCTGAGCCTGTCTGCAGCTGTCGGGAACAACTCCCTAAGCTGTTCCGGGATATTGCCATACCATATACTCTTAAGTGCATTATAATCCTCGCGGTTATTTGCTATCTTTGGTTTGGCTTTATCGAAACATGTCGAGTAAGGTGTCATACGAATTGGAATACTATCTCCTCGCCAATTCTGGCGACGGGGATAGCATTCCACCCTTCTAGAGGGACACGACATGTGTGTAGCCTTAACCCCGGTTAAAGTTAAACAGAGCCTCAGCATCACAAAATGGACGCTGCCACCACAGACACAAGTCTGGCCTCCTGCTGCTGACCGAAACTCGGCAGATGGTGGCCTGGACAAAGGGTTTCCTGCCTTGGGAGGTGCGAGCACCACCCCAGACAGGATTTTGTGTATTGGGTAGGACAGGGCTGAATAGAATCAGACATGCCCGGGGCACACAAGGTGTCCCCGTGCATAGGCCAGTCCAAACCGGTTCTGGGGCCTTCCAGCCCCAGTCCTGGCGAGGAGCTGGACAAAGGAAAGGGGGTGTAACCGCCCCCCTTCCTGGTTCCTCCCAGAGGAGGGACCTAGTAGGTGATCCTCCCCTCAGATTGGGAATAAGAGTGGGAGCCATGCCAGTGCACATCAGATCATCCTGAATCAACTTAAAACTAAGAAGACGACTGGACTTCGACATTCTGCTGCACAGAAGACTGAAGAAGAATCTCCCTTGTGGCCTAGGAGTGGCCACCCTGTGAACACAGGTACCAACCAGCGACCCGACGTCTGCTTTGCCGCCGCCTCCCGCCGGAGACCGAGCCCAGAGCCCGACAAGAACCAGACTCCCAGACCTCTCAGAGCCCGATCCACAGTCCCTGCAAAGAAGGGACCCGTGGAGGCACCGAGTGACGTGGGACCGGACCTCTTGGAAGACACTCAAAAAGCTGACGGCGCAGCTTCTGAGGCATCCTCGACGTTGTGCTTTGGGGATTGAGAACCCCCACCACCGAGCAGCCCTTGCACCGAAGATCAGCCCTCCAGCATCTCCACGATCTGCGTGGGGCCCTTTTGCATTGTGCCACTCGACGCGCCATCCCGGCCACTAGCCACGTGGTCAGCGGCCATCTTGGCGACGAACCCGAAGATTTAAACAGCAGGTCTGGTTGCTCCAGACCTACCCAAGCTCCTGTGAAAAGGAGCACCCGCTCTGACCTTGCTGGTCCGAGTGTTAAGCATCTTTCACCTTCTGCCTGGCTTGCCTTTGCCAAGGCCTGTTTGCTCCGATCGAGGTGCCAACACCGCCAACAGCGAGAAGACTGCGTGGGACAGCTCGTGACCGACTCCTGGACATCCTCGACCCCGGGTATCCACGTGGCTCCAGAAAGAAGCTACCTGACAACGCCTGTTTGCACCCGACATCGCCTGGTTCCAATCTGGTTCCACGGTAGTCACTGGCTAGTGACTTTTAACATTGTCCCCTCTGCTTTCAGGTCTTTACATCTTCAGATCCACCCTTGGATCCACCGGAACTCTTCTCATCGAGCCGCCTGCAGCATCTTCAGCTCCAAGCACCATCGACCAGCGTGACGAAACCCGACACTACTTCGACCCTGTGCACCCGCTTCCTGTGGGTGAGGTAACTCAGCTCCGCCGGTGCTCCTGCACTGGTACACATCCCAAGGGCCTGTGTTTTAAGTTTCAGCTCCATAGGTCACTCGGAAGGTTCCTAACTTTCTAACTTTGTGCTTTTTACGCACCATAGACTTTGTATTGAAAAGTGCGTGCACTTTGAACACTGCACCCGAGTCCCGTGGGCCTTTCCCGACTTAGTTATTTCCAGTCTCGAATAGCTCCAGCGATTCCCAAGGCCCTAGGCCTCTTCACTTTCCTCCTGGTATCTCTTATACCACTTTCTTAGTATATGGTTTAGGTGGCCCCTAGGGCTCATCCATATTGTGCAACTTTTGTGTATTTTAAACTGTCTTGTGATTTAACGCTTGTGCTTCTGTGCTCATAAAGAGTCCAGGGGATTTTATAGTTAATAAATCAATATATATTTTCAATATATATCTGTGTGGTGTCCCTTTCATTTGGTATTCAAGGGGGTTGTGTATGGTATAACAGCTGGCTTCACATGCCTTTCAGAGTTTAGCCTAAGACTGCTTTGTCCACGTTACCACTAGGATAACTGGTCTACAAGGTTGAATTACAACCATCATCATAAGGGTTGCTTGGCATGGTACAAAGTGATCACTAAGAATTAGTGAGCATTATATACCAGGCCAACTTCTCACATTGGTGAGCAGCGGATTGGGATCTGAGCTTGCTGTTGTTTTACCATTACAATCTTTGAGATTATCATTTGAAAGATCATACAGGTACCTGCTAGGTACATATAAAACAAGACTAGTATACTTAAGTTCTACTGAACTTAGTTGTTGTAGAGCAAAGGGAGTAGCACACCCTAGCTACAACTACTAGATAGGTTTAGTAGGTAAACACCAGTGTAGGTAGATTGCAACACATCCACCCACACTAGAGCAATGTCTGGAGCAGAGGGGTCCAGTGGACTTACTCCTGTTTAGAGTGACCCTCCAAGGGCACCATCCAAATTTGCTATTTTTTCCTTTAAGGAATTAAGACAGCTTTGTGTCTTAAGGGGTCTGAAGACAGGGCCTTCCCCTACTACAGACCACCTAAGAGAGCTCTTAGACCAGTCTGAGACTCTAAAGCCCTCTAAGGCAAACCCCACAGGGAATGCTGAAGGAGGCCATCCTTCAGAGGATGACACTGTAGACACCCCTGCACCTATCATCCTGGTAGATGAGGAAGCCTCCACCACTGGAGCTCCTCAGGTAGATGTAGAGGAAGAAGAAGAGGAGGAGGAGGTGGAAAGCAGTGAGTCAGATGATGACAGAGATAGTCAGGTGCTGGTCAGTAGACTGAACCAGGCTAACTTAAGCTTACTTGGGAATGAATCAGGTAACAACCCATTCAGACCCCCAGGTGGACTTAACCAGGGACATAGGAGGAGGAGGAGTCACTCAGGTGAATCCAATACCTCCCATGTCTCTAGAGGCTCTCATGGTCACTCCAGGAAGGAGATGACTAGCCCTCAGAGAAGGGAACATGAGGCCAAGATGAGAGAGGCTGAGCTTAGGATCCAGAGGCAAGAGTTAGAGGTTGCCCTGGCCAAGGAGAAACTTGCTAGAGCAAGACAGCCTAGAGAGAGTGGGGTAATAGAACCCACTGGTGGCAGCAATATCCACAAGGATAAAGACAGGTCTTTTGATAATAGAAACCTGAGTAAGATTGTGCCCCCCTACAAAGCTGGGGATGACATCCATAAATGGATTACTGCAATGGAGAGAGCCTGCAGAGTACAGCAGATCCCTCAGGAGCAGTGGGCAGCAATCTTGTGGCTCTCCTTTGAAGGTAGAGGCCGAGACAGACTCCTCACAGTTAGTGATGGGGATTCTAGAAACTACCTGGTCCTGAAGAGTGCTCTGATTGATGGGTTAGGCTTAACCACTGAACAGTACAGGTTAATGTTCAGAGATACCCAGAAGACACAGACTCAGGACTGGTCTGAATTTGTTGAGTGTGCCACTAAGGCTCTGGAGGGATGGTTGCTGGGAAGC
Organism: Lissotriton vulgaris; assembly: GCF_964263255.1. Lineage (NCBI taxonomy): Eukaryota > Metazoa > Chordata > Amphibia > Caudata > Salamandridae > Lissotriton > Lissotriton vulgaris. The sequence goes on from NC_141694.1 coordinate 103,803,487, forward strand.
AAGGTTACAGACTATGAAGGATTGTATAATTTGCTGATGAAATGAAATGAAATGAAATGAAAACGGGATTTCTAGAGCGCATGGCTGCCCGGGGGCGTCCCAGCGCTGGGATTGTACTCGCCATTGAGGGGGGAAGCAAAAAACGGGAAGGGAATAGGCAAATTATTGTGGGAACAGGTGGGTTTTGAGAAGCTTGCGAAATTTGTTGTGATTCGTTTCTGCTCGAAGATGGATGGGTAGGGCGTTCCACAGTATTGCTGCTGCAACTGAGAAACGACGTCCTCCAGTACGGGCTTTCCTAATTTTATGTACTGTGGCCAAGTTGCCATGGGAGGAACGCAGAGATCTGTTGGGTTTATATGGGAAGAGCCTAGTTTTATGCAACGGGGGACCCTGATCTTGTAGAGCTTTGTGCGTTATACATAATGCCTTGAATTTGACCCTTTCACGGATTGGGAGCCAGTGAAGGGTCTTCAATGCAGGTTTAGCTGATGTTCTGCGGGAGGTGCCTGTCAGGAGCCTAGCAGCGGCATTTTGAGTTCTCTGCAAGATGTTCAGGGTTGCTTCAGGGGCTGCCAGGAAAAGGGCATTGCCATAGTCTAGCCTCGATGATATCAGCCCTTGTATTAGGAGCTTTTGAGAGGGGGCAGGGAGCAGGGGGAGAATTTTCCTGGCTGAGCGAAGTAGGCCTACGCAGGTACCTGCGGTTTTTTTTGCCTGGGTTTTAAGAGAAAGGTCCTGTTCTAACCAGAAACCCAGACTTTTGAGCTCCGGCTTGGGTTGGGGAAGGGTCCCTAGGCAAGAGGGCCACATTGCGCTGGGGAGGAGTGATGTTTGTGGTCCCAGTAGCATGAGCTCGGTTTTAGAGCCGTTCAGTTTCAGTCTTGAATCACACATCCACTGATAGATCCCTTCAAGGCAGTCATGAAGGTTTTTGACTTGGGCACTCTCTAGTGAAAAAGAGACCACCATTTGGGTGTCATCAGCGTATGTGATGGTTTTTATCCCAAATGGGGAGACCACTTCATCCAGGGGGGCCATGTAGGTGTTAAATAGTGTAGGGCTCAATGAAGAGCCCTGGGGGACCCCACACTGGAGGGGGAAAAAATCGGATCGCTCAGTACCTTCACAGACCTGAAAGGTTCTGTTTTTAAGGAAGGAAGTGAGCCAGCGAAGTGCGGTGTTTCTTATTCCTAAGTTGGACAGTCGCTGTATCAGGATCTCGTGGTCCACCGTATCAAATGCAGCGCTTAGATCCAGGAGGATCAGTAGCACCGTTCCCCCTGAATCCAAGATGCATCTGGCTTCCTCCATCACTTGAAGAAGGGCGGTCTCGGTCCCCTGCCCAGGACGGAACCCAGTTTGAGAAGGGCGAAGAAGGTTGTTGGCTTCTAAGAAAGCCGATAGTTGTTGATTAACAACCTTCTCCGTGATCTTACTTATCCCTGGTAGTAGGGAGATAGGGCGAAGATTGGAGAGATCAAGTGGGTCGAGACCTGTTTTTTTCTGTATGGCTTTTACTACTGCATGTTTCCAGCTATGGGGGACCACTCCTTGGCTGAGGGAGGCGTTGATGAGATCGGTGGCCTGGTGTGAGATAGTGGGTCCCACTTGTTTGAGGATATGAATGGGGGCAGGATCGTTTGGAGAGCCACTTTTCATCCCTGAGAGAGTTTTAAGGAATTCTTCCTTGGTCATCTGATGGAAGCTGTCGAGGATAGGACCATTTAATGAACGAGTCAAGGTTTCAGCAGGGATTTTGTCAGATTTGGGGGGGAGGGTTTGTAGAATGGTAGTTATTTTGTTCTGAAAATAAGATGCTATTTGATTGCATCTAGCAACAGAGGGTAACTGGGTTGGGGAGGGATTTGGAATTTTTAATAAGTTTTTGAAAATTTTATAGGTCTCGCGGGACGAATTAGAGGCAGATTTAATTTTTTCCTCATAGAAGGAGGCCTGAGCTGACTTTCGGGCTAGTTTATAGATGTTCATTGATTTTTTATATTCTTCTTTAATAAGTGGGTCCCAGTTTTTCCTCCATTTGCGTTCTTGAACTTTACAATTTTTCCGAAGAATCTTGAGTTCTTGGGAGTACCAGGGGGATTTAAAAGAGGTGCATTTTTTCTTTAGATTTTTCTTCGGAGCGACTTGGTCTAAGGTAGAGGTAAGCCAGTTGTTAAATTTTTTATCTGCTTTGTCTGGGTCTGATGAGAGAACAAATTTTAAATAATTGTCAGAACCAGCAGTTGCATCAACATTTGGTTGACTCAGATTTGACCTCTCCCCAAGAATTGGGAAAGAGGGCAGATAAATGGGTAAGAACCAGAGTTAAGCAAAAGAACCAGAACCAGAACCAGGGTGGTGACCAGAAGAAAACAGACCAGAAGGGTGGGGAGCAGAAAGCTAAAGACCAGAAGTCTTCAACAGGGCCCCAAACTGAGACAGAGGGTGGGTCCCAAACTTCCAAGAAGAAGAAGAAAGAAGGTCAGAAGAAACCCTGGTGTAAAACTTGTAAGAACACCTCTCACTGGACAAGTGAGTGTAAAAAGGGTGGAGCCCCCAGCACTGCAGCCCCTAAGGCACCTGCACCCACTAGTACAGTTAGCAGTGCTGGTCCTCAAGCCAAGGGTTTAGTGGGTATCACTTTGGGAACTGAAGGTGATTCTGACCTAGTCAGAACCCTTACACAGGCTGTTCTGGTTTGTGAAGGGGACATAGATTTGACCCCTGACATAAGTCCCAGTAACCTGGGCAAATACAGACAGACACCTTTGATCAACAACAAAGTGGCTCAAGCTTACAGGGACACATGTGCCAGTGTCACTATGGTGACACCTAACTTTGTGGACCCTGGACAATACATGCCAGGCGATGATTACCTGGTGACCAATGCCAGCAATGTCACTACTACACATAGTGTGGCACTTGTTAACTTTTCCTGGGGAGGGGTAACTGGCCTAAAGAAAGTTGTGGTTAGTGCTGATCTCCCAGTAGAATGTTTGTTGGGCAATGACCTGGAGAACTCTCTATGGTCAGAAGTTGAGTACAGGACTCATGCAGAGATGTTAGGGATATCATCACATGTCCTTGCTGTGACCAGGTCACAGGCCAAAAAGTGCCTCTCTGAACCTGAGGTCTTGGATCCTGGAACAATGGACCAAGTACCTCCCAAGAAGAAGAACAGGAGGGTTAAGGCTGCGCCTTCCCAACTGCCTACAAGTGAGGATCAGGCTTCACAGGAAACTGATCTTGAGACCCCTGAAGGAACTGTCTCTGAAGAACTTGAACCTGATCAGGTTGAGTTTCTGGGGACAGGGGGACCTTCTAGGGCAGACTTGGGGCAGGCTCAGTTAACCTGTCCTTCTCTTGAACCCCTCAGACAGCAGGCTGCTGCTGAGGCTGCTGGGAATGCTCAAGGTGCCCATAAAGTATATTGGGACGATGGACTCCTTTATTCAGAGGCTAGAGACCCCAAGCCTGGTGCTACCAGGAGGTTGGTTATACCTCTGCAATTTAGGGGCTTCCTACTCACCTTGGCCCATGATATTCCTTTAGCAGGACACCTAGGCCAGAACAAGACTTGGGACAGGCTTGTCCCTCACTTTCACTGGCCTCACATGTCTGAAGACACCAAGGAGTTTTGTCGCTCCTGTGAAACCTGCCAAGCCAGTGGTAAAGCAGGTGGAACAACAAAGGCCCCCCTGATACCACTACCTGTGGTGGGGGTTCCCTTTGAAAGAGTGGGGATTGATATTGTTGGCCCAATGGATCCCCCTACAGCATCTGGGCACAGATTCATACTGGTGGTAGTGGATCATGCCACCAGGTACCCAGAGGCAATTCCACTTAGGACCACAACAGCTCCTGTTGTGGCCAGGGCCTTACTTGGAGTTTTCTCCAGAGTGGGGTTTCCTAAGGAGGTAATATCAGATAGAGATACCAACTTCATGTCTGGATATTTGACAGCTATGTGGAAGGAATGTGGTGTCAACTACAAGTTCACCAATCCTTATCACCCACAATGCAATGGGCTTGTTGAGAGATTTAACAAGACCCTAAAGGGCATGATTAAAGGATTACCTGAAAAGCTCAGGCGAAGATGGGACATCCTTCTGCCCTGCCTTTTGTTCGCTTACAGAGAGGTCCCTCAAAAGGGGGTTGGCTTCAGCCCCTTTGAATTGTTGTTTGGGCACCCTGTAAGAGGACCCCTGTGTCTAGTGAAGGAAGGATGGGAGTTACCTCTCAAAAAGCCTAAACAGGACATAGTGGACTATGTACTTGGTCTCCGCTCCAGGATGGCAGAGTACATGGAAAAGGCATCTAAAAACCTTGAGGCTAGCCAAGAATTACAAAAAGCTTGGCATGACCAAAAGGCTGTCCTTGTTGAATTTCAGCCTGGACAGAAGGTATGGGTGTTGGAGCCAGTGGCCCCAGCAGCACTCCAAGACAAATGGTCTGGACCCCATACAATTCTGGAGAAGAAGGGAGAGGTTACCTACCTGGTGGACCTAGGAACTCCCAGGAGCCCCCACAGGGTGCTCTATGTAAACAGATTGAAGGCATATGTCAGCAGGGCAGACATGGGCTTGCTCATGGCTACAGATGAGGGACAGGAGGAAGAGAGTGACCCTCTCCCAGACCTGCTCACTCAGAACCCTGAGGATGGTTCAGTTGATGGTGTGGCCTTAGGTGGCAGCCTCACTGAACATCAGCAACATGACTGCAGACAAGTTCTACAGGCATACAGGCATATGTTCTCCTTGACACCCAGTCAGACTAACTGGTGTACACATGTGGTGGACACTGGTGACAGTCTTCCTGTAAAGAGCAAGATTTACAGGCAACCTGACCACGTCAGGGACTGTATAAAGACTGAGGTGCAAAAGATGCTGGAATTAGGTGTCATTGAGCCTTCAGAGAGCCCCTGGGCTAGCCCAGTGGTTCTGGTCCCCAAACCTCACACCAAAGATGGCAAGAGAGAGATGAGGTTCTGTGTGGATTACAGAGGACTCAATGCTGTCACCAGGACAGATGCACACCCTATTCCAAGGGCAGATGAGCTCATTGACAAGTTGGCTTCTGCCAAATATTTGAGCACATTTGACTTGACAGCTGGCTACTGGCAAATCAGGTTAGCTGAGGAGTCTAAAGCCAAGACAGCATTTTCTACCCCTAGTGGGCATTATCAGTTTGTGGTGATGCCCTTTGGTTTGAAAAATGCACCTGCCACCTTCCAAAGGTTGGTGAATCAAGTCCTCACTGGGTTGGATGACTTTTGTGCAGCTTATCTGGACGATATTGCTGTCTTTAGCTCCACCTGGGAGGATCACCTGGTCCACCTGAAGGAAGTGCTTGAGGCTCTGCAGAAGGCAGGCCTCACTATCAAGGCAACAAAGTGCCAGATAGGGCAGAGCAAGGTTGTATACCTGGGCCACCTTGTAGGTGGAGGCCAAGTTCAACCACTGGAGAGTAAGATCCAGACCATCAAGGACTGGTCCCCTCCAACTACCCAGACTCAGGTCAGAGCTTTCTTGGGCCTGACTGGGTACTACAGGAAGTTTGTTAAGAACTATGGGTCCATTGTGACTCCTCTTAATGATCTGACATCCAAGAAGATGCCCAAAAAGGTTCAGTGGACAGAAATCTGTCAAAAGGCATTTGATGACCTGAAGAAGGCCATGTGCTCTGCACCTATCCTGACTACTCAAGAGAGTTCATTGTCCAAACAGATGCTTCTGAGTTGGGAGTGGGAGCAGTGCTTTCACAGCTTAATGTAGATGGCCAGGACCAGCCCATTGCTTTCATTAGCAGAAGGCTGACCCCCAGAGAGAAACGTTGGTCAGCTATAGAGAGGGAGGCCTTTGCTGTGGTGTGGGCCCTGAAGAAGTTGAGGCCATACTTATTTGGTACTCACTTCAAGATTCAGACCGACCATAAGCCCCTCCTATGGCTTAATCAGATGAAGGGTGAAAACCCCAAACTACTCAGGTGGTCCATTTCCCTACAGGGGATGGACTTTACAGTGGAGCACCGCCCAGGGACTGACCATGGCAACGCAGATGGTCTCTCCAGGTACTTCCACTTAGAACATGAAGACACAACTGGTCAAGGTTAGTCTAATGTCCCTGCGTTTGGGGGGGGGGGGGTTATGTAGGAGAGTAGGGTCTGCTATCCTATGGTCACCCCAAATTTTTGCTTTTTGCTTCACTGGTTTCTGACTTAATGTGGCTGTGGGCCTGCTAATCAGACCCACAGCCTGCTGTTCTCTCTCTAAATTACTGCCAATGCACTTTAGGTGCATTACGAATTGGAACTGGTTCACCTTATGAGCCCCTGTATTAGTGCACCCTAGGTGCCCAGGGCATAGGTGTATCCAAGGCCTACCAGGGGCTGCAGCATGTATTGTGCCACCCCTGGCCTGGCCTCCATATTTGACACAACTGGCTGATCACTCAGCTGGGGTAAGTCGGTGTAACCACCTCTTACTTAGGTACAGTATGTCTGTGCCTAACCCTAAACTGGACACATATGTTCCTATCAGCCACTCCTATGGAAGGCCTCATCAATCCTGGAGGCAGAGTGCTTGGAAATATGTGAGATGGTGCTCTGGCATGAGCTGAGCCTGTCTGCAGCTGTCGGGAACAACTCCCTAAGCTGTTCCGGGATATTGCCATACCATATACTCTTAAGTGCATTATAATCCTCGCGGTTATTTGCTATCTTTGGTTTGGCTTTATCGAAACATGTCGAGTAAGGTGTCATACGAATTGGAATACTATCCCCTCGCCAATTCTGGCGACGGGGATAGCATTCCACCCTTCTAGAGGGACACGACATGTGTGTAGCCTTAACCCCGGTTAAAGTTAAACAGAGCCTCAGCATCACAAAATGGACGCTGCCACCACAGACACAAGTCTGGCCTCCTGCTGCTGACCGAAACTTGGCAGATGGTGGCCTGGACAAAGGGTTTCCTGCCTTGGGAGGTGCGAGCACCACCCCAGACAGGATTTTGTGTATTGGGTAGGACAGGGCTGAATAGAATCAGACATGCCCGGGGCACACAAGGTGTCCCCGTGCATAGGCCAGTCCAAACCGGTTCTGGGGCCTTCCAGCCCCAGTCCTGGCGAGGAGCTGGACAAAGGAAAGGGGGTGTAACCGCCCCCCTTCCTGGTTCCTCCCAGAGGAGGGACCTAGTAGGTGATCCTCCCCTCAGATTGGGAATAAGAGTGGGAGCCGTGCCAGTGCACATCAGATCATCCTGAATCAACTTAAAACTAAGAAGACGACTGGACTTCGACATTCTGCTGCACAGAAGACTGAAGAAGAATCTCCCTTGTGGCCTAGGAGTGGCCACCCTGTGAACACAGGTACCAACCAGCGACCCGACGTCTGCTTTGCCGCCGCCTCCCGCCGGAGACCGAGCCCAGAGCCCGACAAGAACCAGACTCCCAGACCTCTCAGAGCCCGATCCACAGTCCCTGCAAAGAAGGGACCCGTGGAGGCACCGAGTGACGTGGGACCGGACCTCTTGGAAGACACTCAAAAAGCTGACGGCGCAGCTTCTGAGGCATCCTCGACGTTGTGCTTTGGGGATTGAGAACCCCCACCACCGAGCAGCCCTTGCACCGAAGATCAGCCCTCCAGCATCTCCACGATCTGCGTGGGGCCCTTTTGCATTGTTCCACTTGACGCGCCATCCCGGCCACTAGCCACGTGGTCAGCGGCCATCTTGGCGACGAACCAGAAGATTTACACAGCAGGTCTGGTTGCTCCAGACCTACCCAAGCTCCTGTGAAAAGGAGCACCCGCTCTGACCTTGCTGGTCCGAGTGTTAAGCATCTTTCACCTTCTGCCTGGCTTGCCTTTGCCAAGGCCTGTTTGCTCCGATCGAGGTGCCAACACCGCCAACAGTGAGAAGCCTGCGTGGGACAGCTTGTGACCGACTCCTGGACATCCTCGACCCCGGGTATCCACGTGGCTCCAGAAAGAAGCTACCTGACAACGCCTGTTTGCACCCGACATCGCCTGGTTCCAATCTGGTTCCACGGTAGTCACTGGCTAGTGACTTTTAACATTGTCCCCTCTGCTTTCAGGTCTTTACATCTTCAGATCCACCCTTGGATCCACCGGAACTCTTCTCATCGAGCCGCCTGCAGCATCTTCAGCTCCAAGCACCATCGACCAGCGTGACGAAACCCGACACTACTTCGACCCTGTGCACCCGCTTCCTGTGGGTGAGGTAACTCAGCTCCGCCGGTGCTCCTGCACTGGTACACATCCCAAGGGCCTGTGTTTTAAGTTTCAGCTCCGTAGGTCACTCGGAAGGTTCCTAACTTTCTAACTTTGTGCTTTTTACGCACCATAGACTTTGTATTGAAAAGTGCGTGCACTTTGAACACTGCACCCGAGTCCCGTGGGCCTTTCCCGACTTAGTTATTTCCAGTCTCGAATAGCTCCAGCGATTCCCAAGGCCCTAGGCCTCTTCACTTTCCTCCTGGTATCTCTTATACCACTTTCTTAGTATATGGTTTAGGTGGCCCCTAGGGCTCATCCATATTGTGCAACTTTTGTGTATTTTAAACTGTCTTGTGATTTAACGCTTGTGCTTCTGTGCTCATAAAGAGTCCAGGGGATTTTATAGTTAATAAATCAATATATATTTTCAATATATATCTGTGTGATGTCCCTTTCATTTGGTATTCAAGGGGGTTGTGTATGGTATAACAGCTGGCTTCACATGCCTTTCAGAGTTTAGCCTAAGACTGCTTTGTCCACGTTACCACTAGGATAACTGGTCTACAAGGTTGAATTACAACCATCATCATAAGGGTTGCTTGGCATGGTACAAAGTGATCACTAAGAATTAGTGAGCATTATATACCAGGCCAACTTCTCACACTCCCTGAACTGGAAACAATTATCCTACAACCGGTTTCGGGGTTTCACCCCTCATCAGCCAGGATAGCTTGAATCCAGTGTCACAGTGCGCCTGAGACCCATGTCCGGGCATACCGGGCACACTTAGGGCGAGGAAGCAAAAGACACAGAATTGATCGACCGAATGCAGAACAAATCAAAACATTCACCCCCTAGTCAAGAGATCTGGGTTAAATCCATCATTCTTTTGCTCACCATACCACCCCAGTTTAGACCTGGCCATATGCAAATCAGTCTTGACTCTGTGCCACATGGGAACAGGATAACTTGAAGCCAGTGGCACCGTGAGCCCGGGGCCCATGTCTGGGCATACCTGGTGCACTTGGGGCTAGGAAGCAAAAACAAGACAATTGATGGACAAAATGCAGAACAAATCGAAACATTCACACCCAGGCACGAGATCTGGGTTAAATCCATCAGTCTTTTGCTCACCATGCCACCACAGTTTAGACCTGGCCTTATGCAAATCAGTCTTGATCCTGGGCCTCATGGAAACAGTCCAGCCCGAACCGACAAGCCAGTTCCTCCCAGGACTGGAAACAAGCATCCTAGGACCAGTTTCAAGGTTTCACCCCTCATCAGCCAGGATAGGTTGAATCCAGTAGCACAGTGAGCCCCAGACCCAAGTCTGGATATACCCAGCAAAGTTAGGGCAAGGAAGCAAAATACATACAATTGATGGTCAGAATGCCGAACAAATCAAAACATTCACCCCCTAGTCAAGAGATCTGGGTTAAATACATCATTCTTTTGCTCACCATGCCACCCCAGTTTAGACCTGACCATTTGCAAATCAGTCTTGACTCTGTGCCTCATGGGAACAGTCCAGCCCAAACTGTCAAGCCAGTTTCTCCCTGGACCAGAAACAAGCATCCTAGGACCGGTTTTGGGGTTTCACCCCTAATCAGCCAGGATAGCTTGAATCCAGTGGCACAATGAGCCCGGGACCAAGGTCTGGGCATACCTGGTGCACTTGGGGTGAAGAAGCAAAAGACACACAATTGATGGACGGAATGCAGAACAAATAAAAACCTTCATGGGGGGCGTGGCTTGGACGCCGATCGGGATGGCGGCGTGAGCTCGCAGCTCCGCGCGGAATCCCGCTAATTCTCCTGTTTTTCGGGACCCTAGGCGACCCGGAGACAACGTTCCTGCCCTCTGAAGGGTGAGGGGACAGCTGGACGTAATCGGTGAATCGCTGGGGGACTGCTGGCCCCGAGGAGATCGAGGAAGAGGCGGCCGAGGTGTAGACCGGGGTGTGAAGAAAATGGCGGCGAGGAGGTCGGACGGTCCCGAACTTCAGCTCTGAGTCCGGCTGTCGCCAAGCAGAGAGGGACCCTGCACCCGGCTGCCCGACGCACTGGGATTGGCGGCGCGAAGCCCTGAGACCGGAGGACGCGGCCCGATTCACCCAGGAGATCGGGGGTTCTCGTCGGCCACCGTCCAGCGACTCATCCTCCCCCCACAGGCCCAGTGGGGGTGACGGAACGGAGCTCATCCGCCTGGTAATTGCTCCTGAGACCATTGGCGGTGGCATTGCATCGCCCGGTGCCCGGTAATCGACACGGACCCACGGGAGCACCCGCAGTACAGGTGGCCGGGCTTGTGACGCAGCACCCTGACATGGCGGCGATCGGAGGGCCGATGCCCGGGAGCCGCGAGGGGGACTCGGCGACATCGACCCGGCTGAGTGAGAGTCCCTCCCCGGAGCTTGACCAGGAACAGCGGCTGAACCGGCGCTTGGATGCCATCCTTGAGGCGATCACTTCCACCAAGGAGGCGTTGCACAACGACATTGCCCAAGTGGCCACGGGCCTGGGGCTGCTGCGCGCGGACCACGCGAAGCTGGCGGATCGGGTCAAGGATCATGACCAACTGTTGCTGGACCTGAAGCCCTCGGTGGTGACCGCGGAGCACAGGATTACAGACATTTTGGCCCGACTGGACACTCTAGAGCGGAGGGCAGAGGATGCCGAAGGCCGCAATAGGCGGAACAACGTGCGGGTCGTAGGCCTGCCGGAACGGATTGAGGGGGAGGATGCGGTGGCCTACATGGAGAACTGGTTCCGCACTGTGGTGGCACCGGAGGGGCTTACTCCATTTTTCACTCTGGAGCGGGCTCACCGGGTGCCCGCTCGCCCGCCGGGGCTTGGCCGCCCCCCCCGACCGATGGTGGTGCGGCTCCTCCACTACAAAGACCGAGACCTCCTCATCCAGCGGGCCAGGATGTCGGGCCCTTATGGGGTGGAGAGCAGCAAGGTAACGATCTTTCCGGACTATACGCAGGCGGTCCAGAAGGACAGGGCATCGTTCCTTGCTGTGAAGAAGGAGCTCAGGGAGGAAGGCATTCAGTACTCCTTGCTCTACCCGGCCAAGCTGCGGATTATCATGGATGGCACCACACACTTTTTCCAAACTCCGGACGAAGTTTGGCACTGGCTTGAGTCGTACAGAGCGGGGACGGACAGGGCACACCAAAGTAGGCGAGACCAGCCCAAGCAGCCCCGGGTGCGGCAGTCACAACGCATCAGGTCCCGCAACAGGCGCCAGCGGGAGAAGCGGGAGGCTCAAATGGCGGCGGAGAAGAGGGATGCACTCGCGGCGACAGCGGCCATTACGGGGTCGCAACAGAACAGTGAACGGGCCGAAACGGACTCGGGAGGAGAAGGCAGCAGAACAGGAGAGGAACTTTCGGAAGCAGAGAGCCAGAAGGGGCCGACAGTGACCCCACAGACTTCGGATGATATTGTCTGCGGCTAAGACAGACTTTGGCCTAGATCGGGACTTCATGGTAGGGTGATATCCTGCTGCTGGAGGGCGGGTTGCCGGGTGGGGGAGCTGAGTGTATCAGAGGGGATGAAGGGCGGGACGCGGGCTCCGCTAGCTGGGGTCGGCGGCGACTCACCCCCCCCTAGGCCCTTAAGGTCGACTGTGGTGGAGACCACAGGGTAAGTGTGCGAGAAGTTGGATCAAGGTTTGGATGGGGGCGGCCACTGGGTTCGTGTGCTCTGTCCTGGGGAGTGGGGTTTGGGGAATGTTTCAGTTTTGGAGTTGTTTGGGGGGGGGCAACTGCATTGGGGGGGTCATGGATCGTTGGAGTTTAATTCGGACTGTACGGACTTGGTATGGGGACATTACCTAATTTGAAATGCCTAACGTGGAATGTCCGGGGGCTGCGGACTATGGTGAAACGTCACAAAGTACATGCATACCTGGTGCGCAGGGGGGTTCAGATAGCTATGCTCCAGGAGACTCACCTCGCCAAAAAAGAGTGCGCTGCCTTGCAGAAAAGATGGCGGGGCCAGGTTTTTGGCACCACTTATTCAGCGTATGCCAGGGGGGTCTTGATCTGGGTGAGGGCGGGGATACCCTTTCAGGTGCTGAATCAGGTAATAGATCCGGATGGCAGGTTTGTAGCGGTGGAGGGGAGATTGTATGGACGGGATGTGGTTTTATGTTGTGTTTATGCACCGAACACTGACCAAGGCCGATACTTTGATAGCCTCTCGGGGTCCTTGGCCTCTTTCCTGGCGGGTCCGATAGTGCTAGGGGGGGACTTCAATTCGATTACGGATGTGGCTCTGGATAGGTCCCATCCCCCCCTAGTAGACTCTCCTGTGCGCAGGCTGGCCGCGCACAGGAAGGACTGGCAAGAAAGATGGGGGCTGCTGGATGTTTGGAGGGAGAGGCACAGGGGAACCAGGGATTACTCCTTTTATTCCGCTCTACATGATTTACATGTCAGGATTGATTCGGTGCTTTGCGGGAGCTCCCTAGCCCCATTGATTACCCATGCTGAGTACCTTGCTAGGACGATATCTGATCATAACCCCCTGTTGGTGCATATTCAATGGCAGAGGGAGCGCTCAGTGATACCGACATGGCGGCTTCGGCCGGAGACGCTAGAGGATTCTGTGTTCGACGATGCGGTCCGGCAGGGCATTGATAGTTATTTCGGTGTGAACGAAGGAACGGCGGCGAGCAGGTCTGTTGAATGGGATGCAATGAAAGTGGTGGTGAGAGGGGTGTGCTTGGGCAGGTTCTCGAACGCTCGAACGACTGTGCGGAATGACTTAATGAAAGCGGAGGAGTCTTTGAGGGACCTGGAGCGCCGCAGGCCCGCTAGGCCAGGTCTACAGGCCCAGTTATTGGAAGCGAAGGAAGCGGTAGCCGCGGAGACGGAACGTTTGCGATGCTATGATTATAGGCAGTACCTTATCAGGGCACACGCAGAAAGGGACAAGGTGGGTACCCTCTTAGCCAGATTAGCTAGCCCGGAACTTAGGGGTTGCCCGATCCTCAGCATTATTGACGCGCAGGGAGAGATGGTGTACTCCCAGGCAGCTGTATTGGACCGCTTTAGGGGTTACTATGAGGAATTGTACCGGAGTCAGCTGGGAGTGGGGGATCAGGACATCGTGGAGTACCTGGGGGAGAGGCCGCTTCCGGTCTTGGACGAGGACGACGCGAAGGACCTGGGTAGCCCGATCACACTAACGGAAATTCGAGTGGCTATCAAACATATGGCCCGTAACAAGACGCCCGGGGTGGACGGACTCCCAATCGAGTTCTATCAGCACTATGTAGACGCTCTGGCGCCCAGGCTGCTGGTGGTGTATACGGAGGCCTTCGAGAAGGGGGCATTGCCTGCCTCCATGCGGGAGGCCTTGATAGTGCCACTCCTCAAGCCTGGCCGGGATGCCGCGGACGTGAGGTCTTATCGCCCGCTGTCCATGCTGACGGTGGACTATAAGGTCCTGAGTCGCATCCTAGCCACTAGACTGGCCCCGCACATGACGGGCCTGGTGCACAGGGATCAGGCCGGGTTTATACCCACGAGAAGCACGGCGATGAATATCCGCCGCCTGGTGGGAATAATGGACGCCATCTTGGATAGGGAGGGATCGCAGGCGGTTCTGTCCGTGGATATCGAGAAGGCCTTCGATAGTTTGGAATGGCCTTTCTTGGATGGAGTGCTGGAGCGGTTTGGCATGGGCGATGGGTTTCGGAGGTGGACGAGGGTCTTGTATAACTTGGCGACGGCGAGAGTTCGATTGGGCGGCTTGGTATCTGCCGCGTATCCGGTGGGCAGGGGAACACGACAGGGATGCTCTCTCTCCCCTCTGTTGTTTGCCCTGGCGATGGAACCCTTGGCGGTCCACGCGAGGTCAGGCGACCGATACGCGGGAATAGTGAATGATGGGCAATGGCATTATATATCGCTCTATGCGGATGACCTGCTCCTGTACCTAGCTGACACTTCGGGGGCACTGGTTGGAGCGATGGATCTGCTGTCCGAGTTCGGCCGACTGTCAGGCCTTAAGGTCAATTGGGCAAAGACCTGCGTGTTTCCGCTGAGAGCGGGATCGCCAGCCCCTAGCAGCGACCTGGGGGTGGCGTGGGAACCCTCTTGCATCACCTACTTGGGTGTCCGCATTTACCACTCGGCTGCTGACCTTCTGGAGGGTAACATTGGCCGTTGTGTCCGGTCACTGCGGGGTAGCTTGTCTTTCTGGTCGACCCTCCCGCTGACAGTCCTGGGCAGGATAGCATTGTTGAAAATGGTGGCGCTCCCCCGCTTCCTTTATTATTTCCGAACGCTACCTGTCTGGATTCCCCAAGGGGTGTTTAGGGAACTGCGGTCGATGATTATTGGCTTTCTGTGGGGGCATGGCCGTCGCAGGATAGCCTTGAGCACGCTACTTCGCCCCAAGCTGGAGGGGGGCATGGCCGTGCCCGACCTTGAGCTGTATTATTTAGCGGCGCAGTTGCAGGTCCTTACGCAGAACGTAGCCAGGGTGTTCCGGGGGCCGGAGGTAGACCGGGATCGGGGGATGCAGCGCCACGTGCTGTCGTACATCATTATGCAGCAACGGCTCGAATCACGGGCCCTCACCATGGAGGAGCGGACGCTCCGGCTGTGCTGGCAGAGGAGCCTTCGGAGAGCGAGGGCATCGCGGCCTTATGCCCCGGAGATCCCGATCGGGATGTTGACGGCTTTGCCGCACGGAGGGGATTGGTCCCCGTTGATGGATTGGGAGGACGCGGGGTTGCAGGTGGTGGGTGACTTGTATATAGATGGGGCGTTGGCACCGTTCGACGTGCTCCGGGACCAGTTCGGACTGCCTGAGGGGGGCTTCCTACTACACGCGGCTGTAGTGGCGGCCATGCAAAAGCACTGGAAAGAGGGGCTCCTGGAACCCGCGACGACTATGGCATGCCAATATGTGGTGATGGCAGCTGGTACATTCAAAGCTGTGACGTGCCTCCATAATAGGATGCTGAACGACGGGCTGGAACCACTCCATGGGCTCAAAGCTAAATGGGAGGGGAGCGTTGGCCGGCCCATACCGGATTCGGCATGGGGCCATATCCTGCGACACACGTGGAAGGGCACCAGGAACGCGCGCTTTCAGCAGGTCCATTTTTATGTGCTCCATAGGGCCTATCTAACTCCAGAGAAACTACAGCGGCACTTTCGGGTGCCGGATGCCTGTTGCCCCCGGTGCTCGTCCCTTGGGGCGGACATGGACCACTTGTTTTGGGGGTGTCCACAACTGGGAACTTATTGGGCGGAGGTAGGGGAACTCCTGAATGAAGTGACTGACAGGGAGGTAGAATTCGACATGGCGACGTGTCTATTGCTCTGGTTCCCGCATACTAAGCACACCAAGGTGACCAGTAAATTCATAGATCTGGGTCTGATATTGGCTCAAAGGGAAATATCGTGGCACTGGAAGGCCAGAGGGGGTCCCTCACTGCGTAGATGGAAGAATGAGTTGCTGCGATGGTCTGACTGCGAGAGCGTGCTCCGGATGAAGCAAGCAGTGAAGTTGGGGAATGAGAAGGCTCTGGATGCGGCGCGTGCATGGGAGTTAGTGGTACAGGCTCTGCGTGATGCTTTGGTTGAGGATGAGGACGGCGAGGACTAAGCCGCTGGACACCGCGGGGCGAACACAGAAGTATGCCATTACGCACTGTAATGGAACCATCCAGTTCGGTAGAGCGAAGCACACACCTTAGCAGTTGCCAGGGGGGGGGGGCGTTGGGGGGGTTAGTTGTAAGGGGGCTTGGGGAGGGCCGGAAGCCATTGGAGGGTTGCTGGTGGAGGCCTGGAACTACTGGGACAGGGAGTATTGAGTGGCGGGCGGACTGATTGGGTGGGACGGCCTGGCACGAAGGCCCGAATAGCCTAGAGCAGGCCCGACGGGGGCAATTACGTTGATACCACAGGGATGGCTGACGGGAATGTTGTTGCGGGTGGGGGGGTAAAAGCAGATACGTAAAACGACCTTCCGCCAGGGTCCCAATGGGACGTACACCGTGCTGTGCTCCTCTAGAGCGAACTGGTATGCCGCCCGGCCTCCGGGATGCGGGCTGAATGGCTGTGTACAACTGTGAACTGTTATTGGACGGGGGGGCCCACAAGTGCACTGGCTGTTTACCTTTTTCCTGCTGTTTATAACTCTGCAATAAAAATATAATTTAAAAAAAAATAAAAACCTTCATCCCCAGTCAAGAGATATGGGTTAAATCCATTATTCTTTTGCTCACCATTCCACCCCAGTTTAGACCTGGCCATATGCAAATTAGCCTTGACCCTGTGCCTAATGGGAACAATCCAACCCGAACTGCCAAGCCAGGTCCTCCCTGGACCAGAAACCATAATCTTAGGACCGGTTTCGGGGGTTTACCCTTCATCAGCCAGGATAGCTTTAATCCAGTTTTTCTTTTAGGACGTTGCAATTTTCTTGTCCTACCAATTTAGTGCCTGCTGCCAGTGTTCTGGGTCACATGACTCTGACTGGCTCTGCTATTGTAGTTTGTATATTTTTGGCAGACAGTGAGACATATGGGGCTGAGAGTAGCTAGGATGGCTGGGGTGGAGCTTTAAAGGGCTTGCCTCCAGGACACAAGCACAAACAAAGGAATACGACACCCGCCTCTTATGACCACAGCCTTCTTTGAGCCTTGGCAGGGGAAGGGAAGAACTCTCCAGAACTAGATGGGGGGGTAGGACAGGATGTTCTCCCACTTCAAAAGCTGGCACCAGGTAAACATTGGACCCTTAGAACATCTCTTCAGGACATTCCTGCGGAACACTTCAAATGGACTGTCTGAACCCCAGAGGGCTTCCCTCCTGCTTGAAGCCCTATCTTGCTGCGTGAAGGAGAACTGGACCATCCCTTGGAGCCCAGGATAACCAGAAGGGACTCCAAAGGCTAGTTGGCTGGCTTCATGTATGACCAACATGGGCATAATAAGCTCCTCAGGCCTTGAACCTGGCCTTTGCTGGAGTTACTACATATTGTAAGTTCCTAAGGCAACTTCAAATTAAAAGGCTTCAATACAATAATGATTATCTAACATAAGGACAGACGAACATATAACCGGATTTTTGCAAAAATACAAAAGTATATTTTATTGAGAGCTTAGAAACAAATTAAAAACATTCCACATACACACCCCGTCCAGGTCATCATCCATGCTCATCACACATGGTTTATACATTGAAGAAACAGAACACAAATATTTATACATTGTTCATGTTCCTATTTGAACAAGACATCTCAAAATTGACGATTACAATTCAAATATTCAATAATGATGAGCCATAGATTCAAGCTATTCAATTTTTTGTAAAATGGGTGTCTATGCCACAACGTGGCTGAAACCATGGGTAGGTCCTACATGCGTTTCGGCACAGCTGTGCTTTCTTCAGGAAAAGCCACAATGGATAAAATACAATATCTGTAATGATATGTACAAAAGCTAAAACAGTGACATTTTAAAACCCGCTTCGTATCCAAAAGAATGTTTTAAGTGACAAGCCCATAACTTCTCAAAGTTAGGAACAGAATCAATAATAGGGATAGACTCACTTCTTCACCAGTGAAGAATCAACAAAGAATTGAAGATAGCAAAGAGTCTAAGCATACCAACCGTGTAAAGAGTGAAAAATTCACGAAAGATAAAAAGCATGTTAGAGGTGTCATATAGTCATTCTAACATTTGACTTTTTTAAAAGCCTCTACTATCGTGGGCATTGGTCATATTTAGTGTAAGATGGTACCCACCTGAACAGAGAGGGTGTGATGTTTAAAAGAAAGTTACCCTTCAAATGGGCAATGTCCACTTGAGTCCTGAAGGAAATGATGAACGATTTAAAAGGGTATCATCTATTTGCTCTATTTCTGCAGAAAAAAATCAATTAGATGTTTTATCAGTATTCCCATTGTCTAAAATTGTTAATGACAGAAAATCGTTATTACCATCAGGGTACACAGGTATTTCCCTAATGAGCAGTTGATTGATATAAATATTGATAGCAAATGGAGGTCAATTTGGGGATTCCTGAATGGAACAGAGAATCAGAATTAGAGCTAATGCACAACTTTTAAAGATCAGATAGTGACTGAAACATGATAAGAAATAGTGGCCCAAACATATGTATTGGCAGTTCCGGCTGGACTGTTCCCATGAGGCACAGGGTCAGACTGATTTGCACATGGCCATGTCTGAACTGGGGTGGTGTGGAGTGCAAAAAAACGATGGATTTAGCCCCAGATCTCTTGACTGGGGTGAATGTATGACATTGTTCTGCATTCTGTCCATCAACTGTGGTTTTTGCTTTTGTCACCCCGAGTAGGATGGGTATGCTCAGACATGAGTCCCATGCTCTCCACGCCACTGGATTCAAGCAAGCCGGGCTGAAGACAGCTGGAATCCCAGAAACCGGTCCTCGGAAGCATGTTTTCGGTCCAGGGAAGGCAAGGCTTGGCAGTTCGGGCTGGACTGTTCCCATGAGGCACAGGGTCAGACTAATTTGCATATGGCCATGTCTGAACTGGGGTGGTGTGGAGTGCAAAAAAACGATGGATTTAGGCCCAGATCTCTGTACTGGGGTGAATGTATGGCATTGTTCTGCATTCTGTCCATCAACTGTGGTTTTTGCAGTTGTCACCCCGAGTGGGATGGGTATGCTCAGACGTGAGTACCATGCTCTCCACACCACTGGATTCAAGCAAGCCGGCTGAAGATGGCTGGAATGCCAGAAACCGGTCCTCGGAAGCTTGTTTCCGGTCCAGGGAAGGCATGGCTCGGAAGCTTGTTTCCGGTCCAGGGAAGGCATGGCTCGGCAGTTTGGGCTGGACTATTTCCATGAGGCACAGGGTCAGACTGATTTGCATATGGCCATGTCTGAACTGGGGTGGTGTGGAGTGCAAAAAAACGATGGATTCAGGCCCAGATCTCTGTACTGGGGTGAATGTATGACATTGTTCTGCATTCTATCTATCAACTGTGGTTTTTGCATTTGTCACCCCGAGTGGGATGGGTATGCTCAGACGTGAGTCCCATGCTCTCCACGCCACTGGATTCAAGCAAGCCGGGCTGAAGACGGCTGGAATCCCAGAAACCGGTCCTCGGAAGCTTGTTTCCGGTCCAGGGAAGGCAGTTCGGGCTGGACTGTTCCCATGAGGCACAGGATCAGACTGATTTGCATATGGCCATGTCTGAACTGGGGTGGTGTGGAGTGCAAATAAACGGTGGATTTAGGCCCAGATCTCTGTACTGGGGTGAATGTATGACATTGTACTGCATTCTGTCCATCAACTGTGGTTTTTCCAAACATATGTCTGGCACATATCTTAATTTAATAAATATATTAGTCGCTTGACAAAAAGTGATACAAAGTATATTAAAACCCCTATCTCAGTATGAGAAAGGCAAGGACAATAAAAACAGGCTTCCAGGTCACTAACCATATGGAATACTTGACCAGCACTCAAAATTACATAGTGTATTAGAACCTAAGGGGCATATTACCAACAACTAGCGATATTTATCGTTAAATAGGCTTAGCGTCAATTTTTCTACTGCCAAGCATCGCCAGATTTTATCGCTGAGGTAACGTGCTATTAGCAACGTTTATCTCAAAAGCGATAAAATTCCCGGCGTTAGCGGCAAAATCTGTGAATATCGCTGAGAATACAGCGATATTCATGCATTATCGCTAACAGGGTCTTAGCCATTATATCCACCTACCATTGGATATAATGGCTAAGAAATGGTCTGAGCAGGCGTTCGTTTTTGGAGATATTCGCGCTTAGAGCGAATATTTCCATCGCTACGCCTGCCTTGCTAATAGGCAATAGCAATGTTAGCGACTTTTTTCAGTCGCTAACAGGTTGGGTACGCCCTCTTTGCAAGTCAATAGCGATAAATATCGCTGACATGCAAAGCGGGCCCCAAACCGCTCACTATCGCCTCAAAGCTGTCGCTAACATCAGTTAGCGACAGCTTCCTAATAGGGCGATGTAATTATCGCCGTTTAGCGTCCGAAAATGGCAGCTAAAACGGCGATAATGTCATTTCGCCAGGCTTGGTAATATGCCCCCAACTATGGAAAATAATCTTACTGACTGTCGCCAGATTGTACTTACGTGATGCCACAGAAATTAAAGATACTCCATGTGGGTCCTGGCATCTTGACATGGATATGCCTCGGACCGCACCCTTGGAAAATGCTGTGCGTGTCGCATGAGCGTCGTCCGGCAGTTTAAAATGAGCTTGAACTCGAAAAAGTTTTAAAACTGGCAGGACGCGGTCATGTGACTAGTCACATGGTAATACTGATACGTCTTCGATCAGAGTCTTAAGTTGTCATATAAATCGCAGCAGCCATGTTTAACTAAACCAAGCCTGTGAGACAATGATGTTAACTACTGCTGAGTATAGCAATCAAGATAACAAAAATTATATGAGTGGTGAAAATAAGTTGTAATTATGGTGCCTGATCATGAATATATAACCAAAGCATAGTTGGCTCACATGAATAGTATTATCTAATGGATGGCCACAATGAAAAGGTCATGGATAGTCATACTTAATCTAGTTGCCTCATTCACATTGTGTAGTACAATTAATTATAGAAGACAGTGGTGATGACAGTAAAGTCAAGGATAGCTATGCTCATAAATACTTGTGGCAATAGACATCTATGTTTGAAAATAAAATGAACTGGTTTCAAGATATGCCAATTAGTAAGGAGCCCAAGGCATTAACATACATTGGGTAAGTACATAGGTGCTCAAGTGTGAATCAAAGTTTAGCTCACATGAATACCCCCTACTGCATTTTGTCCATTGATCGTTTTCTGTATAAAATGTGTTCTGGTGGTCATCCGAGAATGTACAACATGATCTTTAAGATTTTTGTTACACCTATGCGCAAACGGACGTGGTAATGATGTACTTTGGTCACTGTTTGCATTCAAAATATATGATTTGGTGTATCTTTTCGTTGATAGCTGAATGTCTGGTTATACATACCAGTAGGGCAAGTGGTTTGTAGAAGATGGTCTCTATCGTAGAAGCGAGCTCCTTCATAAGCTTCACGAATCAGTCTTCTAGGGTAGCCTTGAAATATTATGGTTTTCATGACTACTGCCCTCAGGTCATTATCTTTCACATTGGTACAGTTGCATCTTAAACGCAGGAACTGACGCAATGGAATATTTTCTTTTTGATTTCTAGGATGATAGCTATTAAAATGTAGAAGTGTATTTCTTGCTCTGGGCTTAACATACAAATCCACTTTGGAGTCACAATCTCTGATTTCAATGTCGATAAATTCTATTTTGTGATTTCTCATGTTAGCAGTAAATCTGAGATTGACATCGCAGAGATTGATCCACTCAACAAATTCTTTAAGAACATCTGGTTCATCAGACTAGACAAAAAAAGTCATCAATATATCGTGACCAATAGTTGACAGACTCGAAGGAAGGGACTACCTCATTATAGATGAAACATTTTTCAAAATGAGCCATATACATATTAGCCACCATGGGGGCACATGATGCCCCATACTGACTCCCTTGACTTGTTTGAAGAAGTCTCCTTTAAATTCCAATGTGTTTTCTTCTAAAACTATCCGAAGGATATCAAGAATGATTTAATATTACAGTCTATACAGTAATATGTAATAAACCATTCATCTGCTATCAGTGCCCCATTTGTGGTATATTACTATAAAGGGACTCTATTTCAAGTGTGACAAGCGTATCCCTTGTAGCAATGTATGGAAAACCTTTTACTTTCTTGATCATCTCTTTGGTATCCTTGATGTGTGAGGTAGTTTAAGGTATATGTCAGCGTAGTGTTTAATCAATATACTTTGAGATGGGTTCTGTAACCGAGCCTGTAGTTGTTACTATGGGGTGGTAGGGTGGGTTTTTGCTGTCTTTATGTATCTTTGGAACCCCATTGATACTGGCCATACGTGGATGAGTGATGTTTAAAAAATCGTATTCATTTTGACGAATGATCCCTTTTTCTAAGGCTTTGTTGATAATGCCTTGGACTTTTCTTTGCACCCTAGTGGTTGGATCTAATTTTACTGGTACAAATGTACTATATTACTCAAAAGTTTATACATATTTGTTACATACTCGTCAGTATCTAGAACCACAATCCCGCCGCCCTTGTCACAGTTCTTATTAGTTATATCTGAAGCATTACGTAGCTCACAAAGAGCTTTAAGCTTGCATTTTTGCAAATTGAGAGGGGTCCGTTGATGATATTTGGTGGAGTTAATCCTAACCCCAAAGTGGTGGCCCCCAGGTCCTGGATCCTTGGTAGGTGTGTTGGTGGTATTGCTCCAAAAACCTTGGACGTAAAAAAAATCCCAAAAATTGTCCTGAGAACCTACAGAAGACCGGATCTACCTGCCAGCCGATACGCCCAAGTTGCACTGCCGGCAGCCTGACTTTGCAGTAGCGCCCACTAGGTTCTTCTGAGCAGCAGCAAATCTTATTCAGCTGGATCTCTTGGCAAAGGGTTTCGGCCTCATTAAGGCTTTGTCAGCTAAAACATAGAGCTTCATCCCACTGGACATTTTCGACTTCCAAAAAAGCGACTAAGCCTGAAGGTAAAAATCTTCACCACAACTTTGTCTAGCTGCTCCCTGATGACAAAGCCTCCTCCTCAGAGACTGCCGGCTGCCTTGACTCACTGAACTCCTATCTTTTCAGGACTTTTTCTTTAAAATGTCTTCTAATTGGGAAGGTAAGCCAATACCAGGCCCAATCCACCCTTAGGATCGGACCCACGCTTCATCGAAGTTGGCCTTAACATGTGACCAGATACCCACAGTTGCCACGTTGATCTTTTAGCCATTATTTTAAACTAAAAGCTTTACAAACTCCTAACTCTGGTTCTACCGTTTCGATTTAATATGTTTTTGTGCAATTTTATTTTTTTATTTTTATTTTTCCACATGGGTTTGGGATTTCTTTTGTGTTTTCACTTCATTACTGTTTGTTTGTGCTGCATAAATACTTTACACATTGCCTCGACGTTAAACCTGACTACTTCTGTTCTATCAGAGGGTTAAGCACAGGTCAAGATAATCGTTTTTGTGGTTCACCCTGGCATAGATTGTCTCTGCTGCTGAGTATGATTTTCATTCCCCTCAACCAATAACCACATTTTTTTCGATCATTAAATATCAAGTGTGAATGTAATGTCATCAGCAGCCAAAGGACAGAGATATTACTTGTGAGATCTGTTGATGTATCATTCTTCAAATTCTCATGTGTGATTCCTTGGAAATCACCCATCAAAGGGAGCGCACTGTTCAACAATATCACTATTCATAATTCACTGGGTCGCTGTATTTATAGCAGTATTTAACTTTTAGCTGACTAAACGATGTCTATGACTGTAGAGCCAACCAATTCTCCTGTCTTGGGGGTTATTTACATTAAATGTCAGACAAGAGGCAAACCTCTTAACATTTTGGAGAGGCTTGATGGCACACCTATTCTCCTCCCCCTTTGTTTTGGGGTCATTTCAATGATTTGGTGCAGTCCCTCCCCAGCCACTCAATATCCTCAAAATCACCTTGCACCATCAAATAAATGTTGTTCGCAATAATACCAGTAATAATCATAATATAAAATATATAAGAATAGTAATAATTAAACATGAGTATTAACAATAATAATAACCATAATATAAACATATCTTTCCTTTGGTTTCTTTGCAAAGGAATGACAAGTGTGGGCATGCCTGGTTGGCAAGCTTTGGATTCCTCTTGTTTATGGGAGGGGATGATTCCATGAAGGCAGATAGGATCTTTGTGATCTCCAGCAATGAGAGGCTGGCCTTGTTCAGTGTCCTTTATGATGTGCTCAGTTCAGCATTGGATGGATCATCAGCTCTGATGGGAAGGTCATCGAGGATGAAAGCCCTGTTCAATTCCTTAAGAAGTTGCAAGCCGAGATAGAAGATGTTTAGATGTGGTCAATGAAAGATGACGTCAAGATTGAGATGTTTCATTAACAAGTGTGCAAAGGAATGAAAATATGTGACTTGCATGAGATATGAGCCTAATATTTCATGGCTATCCCTCTCTCTCTCTCTCCATCTGCATATTGCTCTGTTCTCATGGAGCATGTGGTGTTTGGGAGAGATGGGATCCACCTTCCTGTACGTGGAGGCGGCTGTGGTCTAGGTTCCAGTGAGGTAAAGAAGGCTGAGGTTGTGATCCTCATGCAAATCGTACTTATGAGGACATGTTTGACGGTGGGCTGGTGGTTGAAGAGGGTGCCCCTGAGGGAGTTGTCCAAAAGAAAGATAAAAAGTGAAGTCATCCTTTAAAGCTACATTACTTTGCCATCCCATATTATGCACCTTTTCCTGAAATACTTTGCAAGTGAACAACTTGCCATGCAAGGATGGCTGTAGGATCAGCAGCTAAAAGCCAAGAGGGACATTGTGTTCAGAAATGGAATCTCTCATAAGAAATAAAACTGCACAGACTTTCATAGCACTCATTCCTTTTCTGGTTTATACTGCATCCTTATCATTATCACATTTAAAGAGATGTCCTCTCTGAAGGCGGCTTTACTGAACTTTCAATTTAAAGGAAGCTGTAGAATTCCTTATTTTGATAACTCAATGACCTGTCATGCTTACATATTTTGTTATCACAGGCTATAAAAGAACAGGCTTGATTTTCTTTATACAATTACATCACTTTGTTTGCACCATCTGTGCCTGATGCTGAATGGCATCATCATCAAACTGGTAAAACTGGATGTCAATTGCTGTCTTATGTAAAGGGGTTGAGGCAACCGATATTGCTTCAATAGGGAAATTGGGGTCAGACACTGCTACTGTGTTCCTATTGAGGGCTGTGTGACAATGCAGTACAGCTGGCAACATTGCAGGCACAAAGCACTGAATTACAGCTTAACCACCTCCAGCACACAGTGAAGTTACAATACAATATATACAGATGGCGCAATGGTATCAGAAAACCATGTGCTGAGCACTAAGTCCCTCTTTGCAACTGGCTCGATGTTAGGTGGGATATTAGTTGCACCTGTTAAACAGTGGTGCTTTGGGGTATAACATTTATTGGGTGCAATAAATAACACCTCTCCCAAGCTTTTTATTTTGGGAATGACATGCACAATTTGGTGCTCACCACACCAACATGTATATGTCACTCTAAAAACAGTAGGGGCCTCATTTATGAGAGATGACGCATCGCTGCGTGAAAGCAGCGATGCGTCACTTCTCGGTGCGCACTCCTTGCGACATACCTGATGCGTCATATTTAATGTATGACGCATCATGTCGCAAGGAGTTACAGATATGTCAGTATTTCTGACGTATCTGGAAGCGCAAAAGTGACGCATTGCTGGAGAGTGTCCCAAAAGTGACGCAACTCCAGCAATGCGTCCTTTCACATGGTGCAAGCCCCATGTGAAAGGGCTTCCGTCAGTCCCACGCCTGCTGTGAGGCAGGCGCAAGATTTTGACGCAACAGCGTCCTCGAAGTGACGCAGTGAAATCTCATAGATTTCACTGCGTCACTTCTAAGAGGCTTTATGCGGGGGAACGCCCCCTCTGCATACATTATACCTGACGCAGGTATAATGTGGCGCAGGGGTTTAAAAAGTGACGCATCTACCTAGATGCGTCACTTGGTAAATATGGCGCAACAAGGCGCATTTTATACGCCGCTGGTGCGTCACAAAAAGTGACGCACCGGGGGCCTCATTTATGAGAAATGACGCATCGCTGCGTGAAAGCAGCGATGCGTCACTTCTCAGTGCGCACTCCTTGCGACATTCCTGATGCGTCA
Source organism: Lissotriton vulgaris (assembly GCF_964263255.1). Lineage (NCBI taxonomy): Eukaryota > Metazoa > Chordata > Amphibia > Caudata > Salamandridae > Lissotriton > Lissotriton vulgaris. The sequence goes on from NC_141694.1 coordinate 103,829,583, forward strand.
TATTTAATGTATGACGCATCATGTCGCAAGGAGTTACAGATACGTCAGTATTTCTGACGTATCTGTAAGCGCAAAAGCGACGCATTGCTGGAGTGTGTCACAAAAGTGAAGCAACTCCAGCAATGCGTCCTTTCACATGGGGAAAGCCCCACGTGAAAGGGCTTGCATCAGTCTTACGCCTGCTGTGAGGCAGGCGCAAGGTTTTGACGCAACAGCGTCCTCGAAGTGACGCAGTGAAATCTCATAGATTTCACTGCGTCACTTCTAAGATGCTTTTTGCGGGGGAACGCCCCCCTGCATACATTACACCCGACGCAGGTATAATGTGGCGCAGGGGTTTAAAAAGTGACGCATCTGCTTAGATGCGTCACTTTGAAAATAGTGTGCAACAGGAGGCATGTTTTACGCCGCCGATGCGTCACAAAAAGTGACGCATCGGAAGCACAAAACTGACGCAAGGCCTCATAAATGAAGCCCAGTACTGTTTTCCCTAATTTATACTGGGAGGTGTAAAGGTAGCGGAAAACAATGCTTGTTGAAGAATCATGTTGAATAAAAGTGTGATTGATAATCCATCTCATGGTTTTCTATGATACAGCCAATTACCTCCTCATCCTTATTCCTCATCCCAGTGCTTATTATTTGCAAAGGGCCCTCGCCTCTGTTTCAGCACTTTGCGCCGTGCAAGTTTCTGCTGCAAACTCAAGTACTGCCTGACATCAAGGAGATGAACCTTTAGTTTCAACCAAGGCTGACATAGCAATCAATGCATTTCAATAACATAAAGCACACTTGGTGTGTTCACAAGGATGGCAGAGAGTATTAGATTTACAAACCATGAAGATGTATTAAAGAATTAGTAGGGTTACAAGTTCAGATCATCAAACAAGTTATAAAGCAATAGCCAATATATGAATGCATTAGCCTATATCATCCAAAACAATTTTAAATCGGAAATGCAAAGACAAACTGTAATAAAGTTGTGTCAAAAAAAACAAAGCAGGCTCATTTTCCCATTTAGGGAAACCCTACTCTGCTAAACGAGGGATAAAATAGGACGATTGGGGAGAAGTCAGACAGAGCACAGAGAGCCTCTGAAAAGCAGTATCTATGAATCAAGTAAAGATTCATCTAGCAAGTGAGGAAGACATCTGGTCAAGAGTCAAGTCAAACTTATTTGGGCAAAGGGAAAGGGCATCTGCACGTCTAAATAGAGCAAGAGAGTCTGAATGGAAATCTGTATTAAAACTGGCTACATTCTAACATTATCAGTAACACTTAATTTTTTAAACAGTCAATCAATGAAGTAGACAGAAAAGATACAGTTTCAGTCCCATTAAAATATATAAAACGTTCTCACAAGCAAGCAACGGGAGTAGAGGAAGAACACACCAGTTCCTTTGAAGAGTTTACCCAACTCAGAGGAAGTCCTGCTGGACAAAACACGTTGGCTGGGCTGATGTACGCTTGTCATTTAAAACTACAAATAAAGTAAAATTGGAAACAGACACACCAAGAATCCCTGTTCGATAGTTCTGGATCTTATGGACTTGTGATACTGATTGTATTTTACAACTGGATTGAATATAATTGTATGCTCCTTTTCATTTTGTGGTTTTGATTTTTTTTTATTGCTGTGACTCCTAAGCAGTGGAGTCACCAAAAGTTTGAGCATAATAGATCAAGGTCTTACTTGAGAATTCGTATACCTGTGCAGCCACTTATGGCCTACGCTGCTGACACTATGGCCTTATCTACTCATTGAATACCATGGAATTTGAAACTGCGACTATTTGGATGACTCTCCTTTATATGTTGGACTAAGGATGATCGTTCATCATCATTGCAAACTGATCTACAATGTTCATGGATTCTCAGTTTCAACTGTCTCTATGTACTTCCTACATAAATCTTCTAACAGTAAGAGTTCTGCTCTGTTCTCCACCTCCGAAGATTGTATCTACAGATGCAACAAGTTGAGTTGGTACACAGGCTTGGTAAAAGTTCAGCTCAAGGTGTTGGTTAATCCAGGAAATTAAAGGGATCTGATAGCAGCATGTAGAGCTTTACTAGTCTTCAAAATGGAGGGTTGGGGTCTGCTGTAGTAGTGAGACAAATTAGCAATAATGTCTTAGCTGACTCATCAGTTCGAAAAATGTACTTTTACAGAGTTGCAAAGCAAATTCTATAATGCTGAGAGTAATGTCTTATCTCTTGTGGCAGCTCATGTTTGAGGGAAAGGCATTGATTTGGAAGACAATTTAAGTAGAATTTACCCATCTTCTCAGGAACTCATGTGGTGAATTCCGGTTTTCAGGGAATTTGTCAAATGTTTTGTAGACTGATCATAGACTGATTTCTGCCAACGAGCACAATGCACTTCTTTTCCAGTTTTTTTCTAGGGCCAGGGCCAGTAACTGCTTGGTACTGGGGAGAGATGTGTAGTTGAGTCAAAGTCAGATGGTTCTGCAAGTTCATATTTATTATATGTGGGTGAGAGCTGTTAAACTGTATCTTATAGATCAGCTAAGTTCAGAAACTGTAATTGTGTTGTTTGTCAACCTTGGCCCGGCTAGACGCGGTTGCAAATCATTAATGTCAAAGTTAAGTTGCTGGATCAAGGAAGTGATTGCTTTGCTCGATTCTAAGTCAGGGTGGGCGCTTCTAGGTTCCATTCAAGTTCAATCCGCTCATGGGATGGCAGCTTAATGGCCTGAATGGAGCAGGGTCTCCATTTCAGATATTTTTTAGAGCAGACACCTATGCTAAACCTTCTGCATTTGTTAATCACTACAGACTCAGTCTTCCTCAAGGGTCAGAGCTGAAATTCGGTGCAAAGGTCGTTGTGCTGTACAAGTATGTGCCTTGCTGTTTGAATATTGTCTTGTACCTCAGGAGTCACAGCACATTCAAAGGTCTGGTCTTTGTATTGCTGCATGATTCCCATGTCTTAGCATGTCTTTGGTTTGAAATAATCGATAAAGTAGACATGTTGCTTTGGTATACCTGTGAATGGTAATGAATGAGGATGAGGTTGCGATATCTAGACTATATGACATACACCTTCATCAATCCATTGTTCTATTCCTTGTCCTTCCACTTAGATTACATTTCCCTTCCCTCATGTTCTTCAGGGAGATCATGTAGTTAATTACAACATTTATTTTGAAGGAGCTAACTCGTTTTACGTCACGTGCAGAGGGGTGCAGTCCTTGTGATTGTGGAAAGGAAGGAAATATGCTTACTGACAAAATGCAGGTTTAACGAGGCTGGCCCCTCTGCAAATAGTACGTATTGGAATGAGGAATAGAGAATAAGAGTAATGAAGTTTACCAGCAAGTAATCAATCAATCACATATCAAATATACATTTACAGTTTAGCTCCTCCTACAAACTCATTTAAAAACGAATTGCCACTAAGGTACCCCGCATGCGAAACTCCCACTCTAAATATATATTAAACATTTATACAATTTGAAATAATTAAATTGTATGGAATACGGAAAATCAAAATGACTTTTTAAAAAATATGTATCTTGATAGTGTGATTTATTCCCCATTTTTGTTATTTTGGACCTCAAGAATTGTGATCACTGTTATAGGATGACACATCTGTGCGCCCTTAGCTAATGTTAAATTGACTATATTGCTTCCCAGTTCCTCAAGCTCATATTGTACAATTACATGTAGTAATAATTTTCCAATGAACAGTAAAATGCAAACTGTTTGTTGCCTCTAAGTCAGTTATAAAATAGTGGATTATGTTCTTTTTTATTCACAATTTAATGTCAAGATTAAAGGCCAGATGTATGACGTAAAATTACATGTACAAACGAGTTCGCGACCCATTTGGGCATGCAATTTCAGTCTGGGCCATGTACTTACACAACTTTGCGACTCGTAAATAATTTGCGACTCACAAAATAGTGTCTTGCGTCTTGCTAATAGGAAGGGGCATTCCTAATAGCGACCACAGAGCCATGTATGAATGTTTTGTGACCGCCAAACACTCACAAATTACCACCCTCTTCAAGAGGGTGGTAATGAAGTCGCAAATAGGAAAACATCTATTTTAAGGGCAGGCAGTGGTCCCAGGGACCACTGCCTGCCCTGAAAAACGTTTCATTTATTATTTTTTTTGCATCACGTTTTCCTTTAAGGAAAGTAGATGGCATTAAAAAAAATGCTGCTTTATTTAAAAGCAATCCCAGACATGGTGGTCTGCTGAGCCCAGCAGGCCACCATCCCTGCGAGGACCTATCATTCCCAATGGGCTCGCAAATTACGAGAGGCTCATTAATATTCAGGAGCCTCTCAATAATTTTCGACCCCATTGGGAATCGCAAACAGTGTTAAACACACTGTTGTACGTGCAAAATAGCATCGTACATCTGGCATTAAAAGCCTTCACTAACTCCTGAAATTTATGCTGGAGGCCTGATGTCTCATGGGAACAAATAATAATGATTTCTTAAAATGAACTGCAGGAAAGTGGCAGCTATTAATGTCCAAATCAAATCAGATATTTAATGTCGCGTGGAAAGATTACACCTGTAATCAGAAGCGTATTGGGATAATGTGTGTCTGAGTAAACTGAAATAAATAGAGAGATTTATACTTGTGACTGGATAACGTCCATATGCAGGCCTAGAGATGTAAGAGGAAGAGAAAAGGGAAGGTCGTGAAGGGTTTATTGAGGATCCCTATGTAGACATTTGTTTAATGAAAATCCCTGCTGGCACGCAGCTTCTCACAAGAAGTGGACTACATTTCAATCAGGAGTTTTGTAAAGCATGGCTACTTGCCCGTGAGGGTCTCAAGGTGTTGGGTATGGGGTGGCTGCTGATCCGTCTGGTTGTGGAGGTTCAGTCGAAGAGCCAAGTCTTGAGTTCCTTCCTGAACTGTGTCAAAAAAGTGGATTGCTTGAGGTGGAGGGGCAGGGTGTTTCATGTCTTGGCAGTGAGGTAGGATAAGAATCTTCCTCAGTTTCTGGTCTTGTGGATCCGTGGGACAGAGGTCCTGGCGAGTTGGGCAGAGTGGAGTTGTCTAACTGGTGTGTGGAAGGCGAGAGGTGATTCAGATATTCTGGTCCTCATCGTGGAGAGCTTTGAAGGAATGTGTGAGGAGCTTGAAGGTGATTCTCTGGTTGACAGGGAGCCAGTGGTGTTGTCGGAGGTATTATGTCATGTGGCTGTGGTGGGGGATGTCAAGGACCAGTCTGGTTGTGGCATTTTGGATGATCAGTAGTTTTCTGAGCTGTTTCTGGGTGATGCCAGCATTGAGTGCGTTGCCTTAGTCCAGTCTGCTGGTGATGAGTGATGAATTTGTGGGTGACTGTCTTTCTGGATTCTGTGGGGAGCCATCTGAGAGTCTTTTGAAGTAGTCGGAGTGTGTGGAAACAGGATGAGGATACTGGGTTGATTTGGTCGTTCAATGTGGTTACGGGCAGGGATCCGGCGGGGCTCCTGTGTGGATGCTCTTCATAGTCTTGAGTGTGTTGCATTTGGTAAGCGGAGTCCAGTTGAGCACTATCATTTGTCACTCTGCCTCTACTACTTTCTGCAACATGCTCAAAGTGTGCCATCTCAAGGTAGGGCATTGACCTTGAAGAGGACTACGCTGAACTAGTTAGTGATAGAAAATGGTAGAAGAAAAGAGACATTTTAGGAACAGGTTTGTCCTCAACCATATTGGATTTTAGTTTGCTAATACTGCAGGAAAGATTTTGGTGTCACACTACAATGTCAGAGCTCATGAACTGTAACATACTTCAACAAACGTTGGAGCCTAGAATATGGTAACATTTTAGGCACTGGATTAGCATACCAATAGCATGCAAGTTCTCTTAAACATCACGACTGGACAACCGATGATTCAGAACCTGCCTGGAATATAAAGGAGTAAATCATGCTTGTCTCTTGTGCTAAGAAGAATCCAGAAGCCAGAGGCCTAAGGAAAAGTGGGTTACGAGTATGTTTTAATTTGTGCTGTCCCGAACTGAATAATTTGTTTCTTGACACAGTCTACAAGACTCTTTTACCAAAACTGGTAGTTATAGCTTCTGTCCTGCCAGCAAAATGTGACTCTTGAGAGCCTGAAGGCTAGGTGGTTTGGACATGGCCAGGAGCAGAGGAGGTTTATGACCTCTTCAGAGGATATTCCTTAACTTTTGCACTACTTCCGAAACATAGGAAGGCCTGCCTTGGTTATGTGATGAGCCCTTCAATGGAAGTCAAGAGGACAGTATCTCCTGAAGTCAATGCATCCTTTAAGTAAAACTATTGTGATTGAGGAACATTGTTTTGGTGGGCTGTAGTCTAATTTGCAGGATAAAAGCTAAATTTCTTGGGATAAGTAAAGATTGAGTGGTTCAGCTGTTCTATAGAGACATGTCAAACATTCATATTGCCTCGTCTTATTTAGTTCGGTCTCTGGTATTATTATTAGAGAATCAGTTCCTATGTAACTATTGGTTTGGTAATATACTCTTAATATATTCTGCAATAAACTCTGGTTTTTGCAAAAAGGTAGGTGCTACAATTGAACAAAGTTACTGCATTTATGCCGAAGAATTCATTCTGAGATGTGGCCTGTTAGGGTTTCATAAAGTCTACACTTTTCCAGCGATGTTGGGAAACTTCACCCCTCCGTTAGGAAGGTTATTGAAAAAGGGGTACATAATGAAGTAAAGCTATTTTCCTTGCATCACAAAATCTGGACAAATGGGGAAGGTGGTGAAGTGTGAAACATGAGACAGACTTCTCACTGTAGTCAGGAGCATGAGGGAAACATGCACATAAGAATGGTTGTCGAAGGAAAAGTGCATGTTTGTACCAAGAAAGTGCACAGACACAGAGTATGCAGTAGTACTCACAAATTGAAGGACAGTTGGTCTTATTTAAAGTTGGAGGGTGCAGAACATCCACAAAAAGAGATGGATGTCTCTTTTGCAGTATTAAGAGTGCATTGATGTTGGGGGCCAGGATAGGATGGCGCTCAAGATGGCTGCCTAGTTTCGGAGCTCCACACCAACTGCCGAACTTTGTCATAACGGTTCCCGCTACATTACACTTCATAAACGGACTGCATATTGTAGGTGAACATTACAAGACATGTTTTTTCAGCATTTGATATCTCCTTATGGCAGCTTGTCATCTTGAATTGAGGTCAGCGTTGTCTGCACTGTTGTGCCTACCATTTTGAATTTTACAGTGCTGGATACTTCTCCTCAATGTTTCATCGTTTTTGAGGTATTGCTCACAAATAACTGTCTATAATGCTCCTCTTACTTTTTGAAAGTAATAGCCTCAGCAGATAATAATAATAAATGCGATTTAGACTGTCTGAAAAAGATCAATTTGAAATGGTGAAAAAAGTGCTGAACCTTAAAGTGTCTTTTTCTATGTAAAAAGTATTAGAGAATATAATTAGGCCTAATACTAATGTCTCATATAACTGGCACTTGGAAAGGAATAATAGGAAGTAGGAAATTGAGCAGGCTTTGTGGTTCCATACTGGAATCATTTAAATATATATTAATTGAGGGTGTCTTGTTTGAGGGCAACGGGGAAAAGAATATTATTCCACAACAGAGTATTCTAAGGCTGAAAAATTACAATTATTAGGTATAAGCCACCATGAATAAAAATGGATGCCATGAAGAATAAATGTCTGATTCTATATGTAAACAGGGTTTTAACAAGTATTAATACACAGATTTTTTTAAATGTGTAGACAATCAATATTTGTTGGAATGTGTTTATCAGCCAATAAATTCGATTTAGATATTTGATATCGAACAAACCGAACTCCAGCAAGAAACAAGCACTTTACAAAAAAATGTTACTGTTGCAGGAAAATCTCAGACATGTGGGCACTTGACTAAAACGTTATACATCTGAATCACACCCAGGATCAGTCATTGAAGAAGGGCAATGATAGGTTGCTCATAAAACCTGATGCTTAGATAAATTAGCAAAACGAAATACAACCCATTAACAGGAATAATGCATTTAATAATCTAAGGGGCTGATTCCAAAGTCGGCGGAGCGGAGTTGGGAACTGGAACCAAATAACCTCTTGTCATCGGTTCCAGCCCCGCAAGTAGGATGCAACTGAACCCTGTTCTGTCGCAATCCTATACTTTACAATGGGAGCATGCATTCTGAATGGAATACATGCTCTCATTGCAAAGAGCCGAGGTGCAGTTCATCCCTGTACCCCGTGGCAGGCACCTGAAATAAAAATCATGAGCGAAAAAAGGAAGATAAATCAAAGGACCAGGAATATAATAGCAAAACGTACCCTAAAAGTTAAGTCCATTCCAAAGTATGTCATAATCATATTGGGCTGATTCGTAATGCTTTATAAGACCAGGAGGATCGGTACTACATTGGAATAATGGAAGCAGGCAAACATACAATAGATGTGCAAAACTGACTATTTTTTTACCTTAAAATTCAGAGAATTCCAAGAAAAATTCGAGAAACTATAAAGTTATGCTTTCAGATTGAAATGGTTTGCCAGAATCCACATCATAACCTATCTTTTAGAGTTGCCTTCGCTGTTAAGTTAGAATCTTCTGCCTGTTTGTTATCCAAACGAATGTACTCTGTCTATACCAGTTCTTAATTTGAGCCAGTGGCTTCTAATGCTCGGCACCAGCACTTCATTCTAACACCAGCATTCTGACAATCAGTCACATGTTGGCAGTGTCTGCCAAATTTGGATAAGAGCCCAAAATCAGCTGTTCATTAATTTAATATGCATTAACAATCACTAATGTGTTCCACCCAAGCCATTCTCATAGCTTTGGTGGCCTTGAGTCGAATGAATTAACACACCTGTAGGAGTGCGATGCTTAGTAGTTGTGTTGGTACTGTAATTCTCAATGCTGGCCGGGGCAATGGATGGTGAACCACTTGTCTATCGACATTCAAAAATAGAAGCAAGGGTTCCCAGTTTTCCACATTTTACAGTAACCCTGACAGGGTAGAGCCCGGTCCAGACAGAGCTGACTTTGAGACAGAAGCAACAAAGAAATCCTTCCGCATATGAATCTAAGGACTTCAAATTAGGTAATTTCCTGTTTTCCTTACCCCATACCTGGCTGACTAACTTTCTTTTGCATTGCTATGTATTCCCTTTGGGGCCCACTTTAGTTCTTCCCTATGTTAGCCTAACGGCACGTGTTGAAGGCCATTTTGCTTTGCACATATTACACACAACACATTGGTTTTGTGTCATGATATTATTCTAGAAATAGGCAGCACATGTATTTGTTCTTCAGCACTTCTTGGTGAGACTCAGTCTGGACATTTCGTACAAGGTTGAACCCCACTGTGACCTGTTTTTCTCTATGGTCGGTCACTAACACATTCTATCATATTTATATAATAATAGACCACTGGCGGATGGCGCCATTTGAAAATGGTGAGGCGTAAAGTTGTGGATGAGAGGTTGTAAGCGAGCTGCTATAGAGGTCAGTAAAAAATGTATAAAGGGGTTTGCAAGTGCTCTGCCACTGCCAGACATGTTAACTTGAGACTGCAAATCGATTTCATTTGCATCGCAGCGCTAAACATGAACACCAGTTACAATTACACAGGATACGTAATTGTTTTTAGGCATGGGGAGGGTAAGCGATTGGCCCAGAATCACAGGATGTTGAGCCGATGGGAGACTCAGTGTTTAGCACTACGTAACTTTAACATTAACTCTAGCACACTGAGCACAGATAATATTCACTTAAAAAACATAACAGGCGTCCCCTCAGGCATGGCTACTCCTTATACAAACTCTTTTGGAGGTAGCAGGACAGGATAGAGAGCGGGTGAGGGTGGCCTCAGTGCAGGTGGTGGTACTTGCTCACCGTGGGTCTTTCTATATATAGGGGTACCGAGATTCCTGCAACCTTTATTATTTAGTAGTGAACCCCAATCGCTACTTGTCCTCCCATCCGCACAGACCCTCGACAAACGGCTTTTGGGATTAGGGGGCAACTGTCCGGTCTGGGGCTTGAGTCTGGCTGATGTCCCCTCATGCTGCCTGCCGTGTTTACAGCTAGTTACATGTTCACAGACTTCACTGGGACCATTGGAGGTCTCAGGAGCTTGGCCTCAGGGACAGCGTGTGGGCAGAAGTAGCTGCTGGGCTCAACCTCTCACAGAACCTGACAGAGAGTTTAACAGATTTACAGAGGGATGCTGCCTACAGCTTGGTGGCTCCAGGGTCTGGCCTTCCACTTCTTGGGAAGGGTGGATTGGTGCAGAGTTGTTCACCTCTCACCTGGGTGGCTCAGGAGACCGACAAGCAGCACTTACTATGTCACTTCGTGGGTCACTTACCAGGACCGGATGACGTGGGGTGGAGAGCTCTAGGTTACATTCAATCAGGCAGAGCTTAACCCTCATCTTTTCCACTACGTCCCATGACATGATGAGGTGGAAATTGTTGCAACTGAAGGAAAGCCAGCAAGGGATAGAACATGACCAAGCCCTGCATGGCTTCATAATAAAGCCATACTGTGATTGGCAAGTTCTTCAGTGAAGCCAAACCTGCTGCCTCCAAGGCAAGGCCTACTCCTCACCTCTCATGAGCTATTCTAGACACTGCTCCTATGCTGTTTTTATCAGCAAACAGCATAAGACTAGCGCCACGATTGGCTGAAGCAGAAATCTCTTGTTGGAATTGGGAAACCTGAAGTTTGACGCATGTTCAGTACTGGCAACGTACACCATGTGACTTACAGAAACTGTTTGGACAAAAATGACCCCTGTGTTTGGCATGACCTACCCTATAGGTCCCTAGTACATAATAGGGCAGGGGGATTGAAACTACCTAGTAGTCCCCAGTACCCTGGGGCATGGCAGTTTAGAGGCCAGCAGGCTTTTTCTACTAGCATGTCTGCACTGCTGAAGCCTGAGGTCAGTTTAAAAACAGCCTTGGATGAAAGGACTGCTTTTAAATAGTAAATTGTGCCCAAACTTAACTTTGGTGTTTGGGACACTTACAAATGGGGAACCAGCAAGGTTTTGGCATATAGGGACCCCATGGTCTCCCCTAGGTATCCCAGGGGAGGGGTGGAGGGTCAAGTATTAATAATGTACACCCTTATAAAAGGAGTTTTTATATGCCTGGGTAAAGTGCAATTTCGCATTTCACTCCCCACATTGTGGTAAAGTGCTACTCAAATTCGACTTTGATGCTAGGAGCACTGTAGAGGGGGAATCTGCAATATTTCTACAGATTCAGAACCCCTACAGTCTCCCCTAGTTGCACATGGGGTGGGGTTCCTGTAGATATAAGGCAAGTACTTATAAAATATGTTTTTGTAAGTCCTGGTGCTGGAACAATGGCCCAAGTCATTTTTCCCATTGCAAATCCCCTGTTACATAGGTTAACATGGTAGAAAGGTATTGTTTAATAACTATTGATAACAGGGGAGATAGAAATGCCATTCAAGGACTTCCCAGAATGGTATTAAAATATCCAACAATATTATATTTTTGAATTTCTCCTAAAGTGTACACACAAGAAGTTATAAGACGTTCTTGTTTGTAGGTCCAAATTTAGCCTTTCAGTGGTCTGCCCTGATTGGTTAAGCCAGGCTGCCTTGAAGAGGTGATAAAGAGCCCCTGGGGTTAACCAGCTCTGCTGGCAGGGCAGTGTGCTGTTCCATAAGCATGCCAGGCCAGGGGGAGGGATTGTAAACTATGCTCTTCAAAGGGGAGAGCAGAGACCATTGTCATTTACAGCTCTGAACTTCCCACCTAAGGCAGATGGTAGGATTAAGGAAGGTATGAGCAGATTCGGGGGGGGAGTCTGAGTAAATTAGCCATCCTAGGGGTGTGTTTAGCCAGCTGTTACTTCCTTGCTGGAAAATCAGCCATTATGGATGTGGAAGATTTGATGCACAAAATACTGCCACACTCTACAGGATGTGATCATAACTTTGAGAAGTTACCCTGCTACCATTGGTCAGAATTGACCTCCTGCATGACCCAGCGAACTTTGAATAAGAATCTGAGAGGGGCAGCGCTCTCCAGATCTGCTGCTTGAAACTTACTGAAGCAAGAAGTGCCCTGTTGAAAAGTTTTGCAGTGCAAAGACTGCACCACCTGAAACTACATACCTGTGGATTATCTTGCTGAAAAAGAATTAAAGAGTGGACTCCCTGAAAGCTACAGGTTAAAAGAGCTTATTTAGAACATCACCAACTAAATATACACCCTGAAGAACCATCAGTTGATTTGTAAGGGTTTTGTACCAGCGGATTGTGGAAACTGAAGTCCTCAACTTTCAAGGACCATCTTGGAGCTTCCAGACCCTTGGAGTGAGTTTGAGACACATTGGGACTCCTTGAGGAACTTCAGAAAGAAGTTCAAGAAGTTTAGAGAACTTTGGACCAACTTTGAAAAAAGCTCCATAGAGGGACAGACTCAACCTGGCCAGACAGGCCGCCTGTCTTCAACCGTGAGCCAGCCAAACCAACCAGGTTGGTCCCGCTAACAGCTCCATCGGTCTAACTTCCAGAGACTGACCGGGACTAGATAAAATCTGAAGCCGATGAACCCTCACCGGATCTGGCTACTTGAGGAGCATCGAGAGACCCCGCGAGAAAAAACTCCAGAAAAGTTTCCAAGTCCACTCACAGTATATGGGACCGCGAGCAACCGTGACAGCCAAGCCGCCTGCCTTCCATCGCATGCCGGCCTGGATTCTTGGGTTGCTCCTCTGAAGCGATCTTGAATTTTTTTTTTAATTCAGCTCCAGGGAAGTTGAGCGGGACCTCGTCACAAGTCAAGCCGGTGAACCCTCACCGAATCCGGACTAGCTGGGAGCTTCAAGGGGCCTCAAGAAGAAAAGCTCCAAAGAAGTTTCTAAGTGTGAAGGTAGAAACTGAGACCGGGACCTGCGGCGAGCTGTAGTCTCTCAGGGCTCGATCGCGCACAGCCTGAAACTTTGACGTTGGCACGCAATTTGACTAGGAGACATTTTAGTTCTCTGAGTGCTGGTGAAATGTGATCATATTTCCTAATTCCAGTGACCATTCTGGCTAATGCGTTGAGAGTTGTTTTCAGGGTGGCTAGGTGATATTTTGCTGTACCAGTGAGGAATGTATTCCCATAGGGTCTTTGGTTGGGATAAATGGTTTTTGCAGAGTTTTTAATGTGTTTGGAAATGTTGAGTTTTGAGTCTAGGGTCTAGGGTGATTCCTAATGATTTTACTGAGTTTGCCAGAGTGAGATTGCAGTTGAAAGCATCCATAGCTTTTAGCCATTCTGAAATTTACGGGTTCTCTTCTTTGTTGGAGATGAGGAGGATCTCAGTTTTGTTTTGATTGAGTTATAATTGGTTTAGAGACAGCTAATGTTGGATTTCTTTTAGAATGTCATTTAGTCTGTGAATGTAATCTATGGAGGAGGTTTCAAGATAGATCTGGGTGTCAACTGCATATAGGTGGAAAGGGATGTTAGCATGTTTAAGTAGGGTGGTGAGGTGTTCCATGTATATGTTGAACAGTTGTGGTGAGAGCACTGAACCTTGGGGGACGCCCCTGCTGACAGGGTGCAGGCGGAAGTAAAGTTTTAGATGTTTATCCTTTGTGAACGGCTGTTTAAGAAAGAGGAGAACCAGCGTAGGTCCACCTCAACAGCATCTACCCTTTTTTGTGAAGCCTTGATGAGTAGTTGGTGATCAACCGTGTCAAAGGCTGCCAATAGGTCCAGGAGAATGAGTAATCAACATTGATTGGTATCAAAGGATTTGTGGATATCGTCTGTGATGTTATAGCCTTTTCTGAAACCCGATTGGTGGGGATCAAGAAGGTTGATGTTGTCCATGTGCTGAGTCAGTTGTAGGAGGACGCATTGTTCGAGGATTTTGGATAGGAGGGGCAGATTGGAGACTGATCTGAAGTTATTCAGGTCCTTGGAGTCAAGGTCTGGGTTTTTAGCAGTGACGTTACTTGGCCAACTTTGAGGCCGGTTCTCAGGGAGCTGTTTATGATCTTGTACCAGAACGGGGCTACGGAGAGTTTCCATTTTTTGGGCAGTTGGGTGGCTATAGGGTCAAGGACATGGAAGGCAGGTTTGGAGGTGGAATCAGTTTGAGATTCTCGGCTTTCAGGATGGGGTTGAATAACTTCCATGATTGTTTTGTGAGGTGCTTGCACGTGCTGTCTATTGTCACTGGGGGCAAGCTTTTGCAGGCGGTGTTGACGATGATGTCCATTGAAAGCTCAATCTTGGTGATTTTTTCTTCGAAGAAGTTGGCGAAGTTGTTGCACAGGTCCTTGGACGCCTGCATTGAGGATTTAGGGGGCTTGGAAGTTTTTTGCCTGATGATTTTAAACAGTTTTTTGGACCTGTTTTTTGCGCTGTCTAGGACAGAGCAGAAAAAGGTGGATTTTTCGCTGCTGATGTGTTATTTGTACTTCCTTCAAGCTGCTTTGAGTTGTTTGTGTAGGCTTGTGGAGTGGTTGCTCCTCCATAGTTTACTGTGGCTCTAAGTTGTCTCCTTTTGTTGGTAAAGTTCATGTTGAACCATGATCTGGATGGGATGTTCCTGGTTTTTTTTTTAGTTTCAGGGAGGCTACTTGGTCTAGAATGGATGTCATGGTTGTGTTGTAGTGGGCAGTGAGGTCTGTTGTGGATGGATCATCCTTGGAGGCAGTGAGGAGGGAGTTAATCCTTTCATCTAGGTCAGTCATGTTGATCTGAGTGAGGTTTATAGTTCATTTGGGAGGGTCTTAGTTGGGGGGTTGGAATGTGATTGGTTGAGTGACGTGAAATAGGGTTAAGTGGTGGTCGGACCAATCCACGGGCAGGGTGTGGTCTATCATGACTGTGTTGGGTTGGGCGATAATGGAATCTAGGATTTCACCTTTGTTTCCTCTGAGCAGTGTCGGGTAAGGTTGTTGCTGTGTAGCAGCTCATTCAGATTCTGGATTAGCAGTTTGTTTACTTCATTCCAGTATAGGTTGAGGTCATACAGAATTAAGTTGTTTGGATCTCGGAGAGAGCAGTGGGCAATCAGGTCGGACAGATGTTCATTGAATGAGGTGGTGTTGCCTGGGAGGGAGATAAGGTGGCAGATTAGTGTTTTGTTGTTGTTGTCAATGTTGGCGGTTAGGCATTCAAAGGTGTTGTAGTTGAAGGAGTCAATTTCCATCATGGAAATATTATTTTTGTGGATGATTGCTAGGCCTCCACCTCTTTGGTCTTTCCTATCTTTGTTCATGATTGCAAAGCCTGGGGGGACAAGAGTATCCAAGAGTGATAAGGAGGAATCATTAAGCCATGTCTCAGTGATGAATGCTATGTCTATGTCGTGGGTGAGGATGGATTCCGCTAGCTCTGTGACATGCTTGGTGGCTGATCTGCAGTTTATGAGCATGCAGTTCGTGGGGGTCGTCTCTGTTTTGAATTGCTTTGTTCCGGGGGCTGTGGGGATGGTAGTGCAGGTCGCCGGGGGACTAGGGGATTTCGGAAGGGCCTGGTCTCTTCCCAGTCCGGTGATCACTTGAATTTTGGATTGGAGGGTGACAGTAATAGGATTGTCATACAAGGAAGCGAGGTCTGCCGCTTCACTCTCAGACATTGCATCTCTAGTTCTTTTGGGTCTCTGTTCCTGGTTTGAGAGGGGGTAGAGATCCATCTCTGGTGGGGAGCCTTGTAAGGCCTTTGATGTGTACGGGTGGGGAAGGAGGGGATACAGTGAGGCTTATGGGGCGCGGCAAGGTTGGATAGGATTTGGCTAAAGCCCTGGAATATAGTTGCTATCTGGGTTTCATGCAGGGTGAGTTGTAGCCCAGTCTCTCTGGAGGGGGATAGCCTCACGTTGTTGAGTTGCCTTTATGTGGATGTGCTGTCTGTGTGGGTTCTAGGCGGGCCGTGAGTGCAGGGTGACGGGGGTTCTGTTGGGGCATCAGTGTTTTATTGCATGTGGGTCTGGGGAGGTGGTTGGGAGTCACAGATTGTGTGTTAAGTCATTTGAAGTGGGTTGGGGGATAGAGGGAGGGGGATGGGTAAGGGTGATTGCCGGAGGGGGGTAGTAGTGGGGCCTTGTTCTCTCTGGTAGTGTTGAGGGTGATGTCTCATGGCGAAAGGCGGGTGTTGTTACTGGGGTGTATCGGAATGGTGGGTGAATTCTGCTGGCGGATCTGGTTCTTCAGGGAGAGGAGGAGGGGCGGGCAGGGGAGGAGTGCATGCGAGGGGGCAGTCCGGAGAAATGGGAAGAGGGCGTTAATGGACTCTAGATTGCCGTTGTTTGCTTGTGTCAGGACTGTGCCGTTGGAGTAGATGGTCACAGTGGTGTTTCCAATTTGCCTAGTGTGGTTAGGATATAAGACTGTCAGTTTGCAGCTATGGGAAGTGTTAGTCGTTTTGGGAATATTGAGCTGCGATGTGAGGATGGAGTTCCATATTTTGGCTCTTTCAGTGTGGAAAATTAGATCCATTTTTACCTGTCCTTTGGAGGAGCAGTGGTAGATGTCTATGAATAGTTTTTTTCGCTTTGGGTGAGAGGGTAGGAGGGAAACTGATTGAGAAGGAGTTCAGGCCATGCCGTTTTAAGTGGTTCGCAGAAGAGGGGTTGGTGTGGGCTGACATGATGGATGAAATTTTTTCTAGGTAGGACAGAGGGCAAGCTCCCTTTGGAAAAGGTGGAATAGTGTTTTCAGAGCCGTCCTTCGAGGGTAATGTGAGAGTAGTAGAGAGATTCATGCTGTTTCTCTGGGGCTGGAGGCCATTATACAGTCAGGTATGAAGGGTCAGGCAATGGGCAGATACAAACTTGGCCCGGTAGTCATGAAGTGAGGGTGATGGTGACTCCCTTTCTGGGCCCCAATGAACAGGGTGAGATTGAAGCTGTAACCCTACCATAAGAGTGGGGTTGATCAGTGATTCACTGGTGTAGATTACTGGTAGATAGCCCTAGAGTTAGACCTGGGCAGCCATCAAGTGGTCAGGCACATAGGGTGATGGGATAGCAGTCCGGTCCATAGAGTGAGGAGAGGCAGACTCGACGGTGCTGGCGGATCAAGGTGAGGCCGGTAGAGATTGCTGGGAACACCGCTATGTGCAAGTTAGTCATTCGCCTGTGTGGGTAGTTTGATGGTGTAAGATAAATGCCTTGAGTGGACATCTTAGGGTCAGGTACAGTAGGATGGGGGGGCTGGTATCCTCAAAGGTGTGCAGGCTATCGTCATATTGATGATGTGGCTGGAGGGTCGAGGCAAGGCAGATTCAGGAGGTGAGGAAACTACTCTGAGAGTTAGTGACTCCCCGGAGTAAATCTGAGCAAATTAGGGGCCCCGGGAGGCCATCTTAAGGTCAGGTGCATCGAATGGAGGTGCTGGCATTCTCAAGTGTGCGCGGGCTCTCTTCACTATGAAATTTGGGCTGATTCTCAGAGCAAGGCAGAGTCCAGCGTTGAGGTCACAAGTATAGGAAGAGTTGGTGACTCACCTGTGAAACTTTCATTGTCAAGGTGGGTACGGAGAAGTTAGTCTAGAAGTGCAGGGGGGTCGCGTTACACCTGATTCTCAAGACAAGGCAGAACCCAGCACTGAGGTCACAACTACAAGGAGAGTTGGTGACTTAACGGTGAAACTTTTGTTGTCAGGGTGGGTTCGGAACCCCAGGTGGCAATCTTGCGGTCAGGCATTGGTGAGGTGCAGTACCTAGAATGAGGAGACGTCAGTCTCGATGTGCAGGGGCGTTGCGTTACACCTGGGTCATGTTGATTGTCATTAAGAGATTTTTTAAGAAGCTCACCGGTGCAGTTGGTTCAAGTGAGCGTTTTTTTTGTTGCCATTTAGTGGCCTGGGTGGCCAACTTGGGATCAGGCATAGGCCAGCTGCGGGGTTCGTTGCCAGCTTGGAGTCTCCACTCAGCCTATTTCATCCTGAGATCCGGGTTTGAACTGGACTCTCGAAGGTTCCCAGGGGCTGGTGAGTGTCTTGGTGTGACCGATCGCTCTGAAGCAATCAATGAAGAATCTGTGGTGTTGGGGGCACGGATCGTCGTTCCTTCGTTTTTATGTTTCCTGTGGATGTCGACAGCGTGATTTTGGATTGTACCCCTTTGTGCGTGATCCGGTGAGTCCACGTTCTCCGGAAGAGGTGTGCGGGGGGGCAGCAGGGATTTTCTGCCCATGGTGTCCAATATTCTCATCAAAATCCAAAATGGCCAACAAATATAATAAAAATGATTTCAAATCTTCCAATTTGCATCAAATTTGGCTCAAAGGTTCATGTGTTCATGTCAGTGCATATTATGTGCACGCCCACATTGGATATAGACTATGACATCATAAATATAAAACCCAAAAAGTCAACCAAAATCATACAGAAAGCTTTAAAATTCAAATCTGTCATAAATTTGATGTAAGTGTTCGAATTTGTTAACATGTTTCAACATTTACTGGTAAGTGTTATATGTTAATAAGTACCTTTTTTTTTCAGCTTCACATGATAAATCAAAACTTTATTGCAACACCTACAACCAGTGGTCAAACTGTCTAGCATGATGATGTTATTGCAACAAATTTGTCCATCTGTGTTCATTAGCAGGAAAGCACTTCAGAAAGAATTATTAGCCCAGCAAATGCCTCACGCAAACATTATGGGTCTGGATATAGTGTTTTATACCATGGGTACTCACAAATTTTCTCTCGGGGGCCAAAATTACAGTGTGGGTTGTGTCCGAGGGCCACACTGATGGGGCGGGGTCAGTGGTGGAGGGGGCGTGGCTAGAGCAACAAAAAAAACTGTGACCATGAGGTTGAACACAGGTCCCTGCAGCGGACGCCTTCGTCCACTGAGCCACCGACCCGGCAAACACACATCTCTCACTCTTTCTCTTTCTTTCTTTCTCTCTCTCTCTCTCTCTCTCTCTCTCTCTCTCTCTGTTTCTATCTCTCTCTCTCTCTCTCTCTGTCTCCGTTCCTCTCTCTCTCTCCCCCTCTTTCTCCTTCCCTCTGTCTCCTTCCCTCTCGCTCCCTCTGTCTACCTCCCACTGTCTCCTTCTCTCTCGCTCCCTCACTCTGTCCCCCTCCTCCCCCCTCCCTCTGTCTCCTTCCCGCTCGCTCCCTCTTCCTGTCTACCTCTCCCTCTCTCTGTCTCCCTCTCCCTTTCTCTGTCTCCCTCACTCTGTCTCCCTCCTCTGTCCCTCCTCCCTCCCTCCTCTCTACTGTCTGTCTCCCTCATCCCTCTGTCTGTCTCCCTCTTCCCTCTGTCTGTCTCCCTCCTCCATCTCTGTCTTCCTCCTCCCTCTCCGTCTTCCTCCCTCCCTCCCTCCTCCCTGTCTACCTCCTCCCTCTGTCTCCCTCCTCCCTCTGTCTGTCACCCTCTGTCTCCCTCATCCCTCTGTCTCCCTCAGTCTCTCTTTCTATGTCTCCCTTTCTCTGTCTTCCTCCCTTTCCCTTCCTCCCTTTCTCTCCCTCCCTCTTTCTTCCTCCATTTCCCTCCCTCCCTCTGTCTCCCTCCATTTCCCTCCCTCCCTCCCTCCCTCTATCTCCCTCCATTTCCCTCCCTCCCTCTGTCTCCCTCCCTCCCTCTCTGTCTCCCTCCCTTCCTCTCCCTCCCTCCCTTTCTCTCCCTCCCTCTCCCTCCCTCCATTTCCCTCCCTCCCTCTGTCTCCCTCCCTTTCCCTCCCCCCTCTCCCTCTGTCACCCTGCCTCTCCCTCCCTCCATTTCCCTTCCTCCCTCTGTCTCCATCCATGTCCCTCCCTCCCTCTGTCTCCTCCCTTTCCCTCCCTCCCTCTCCCTCTGTCTCCCTCCCTTTCCCTCCCTCCCTCTCCCTCTGTCTCCCTCCCTTTCTCTCCCTCCCTCTACCTCCCTCTGTCCCCCTCTGTCACCTCACCCTGCCTGTGTGTGCCTGGACTGAGACAGCTTCCCTGGGCACACACAGAGCACTTCACAGGTCTTTAAAAGACCATTTGCATGTTAATGAAGCTTTGTTGTATTTCACTTCTTCGCCCCTGGAGCTCCACTTTGACTATTACTGGTCGCCCGGCCCCCACAGAGCAGCAGAGTCTCTCAGAAACACGCTGCTGCAACCGGCAGTGTTTGCAGACACTCTTTTTAAAAAAAAGAATCTTTTTATTGATTAACAAAACAACAAAAAAGAAATCAGGTGACTTCAACTGTTTTCACATGTGTCATATACGCATTGCCATACTTCAAAACGGTACACACAGGATAGCAATAAGGGGATCACAGGGACTCATGTGCCTTGGCTTCTTCTGGGTGTCTCGGGGGTGCACAGATATTTCGGTTGTACTGATTGCAATCCTCCCAGACCTTACCCGACTTTACAGGGCAAACCCTTTCCACGTAGACTGACCTCTCTCGAAACATGCACCAATCCATGTCTTCCGTCCATTTTTCTACCCGGGGCAGCAGTCGGCCTCCCCATAACTTTGCAATATTATGTTTGGCTACCATACACGCTAGCGTTACCCATTGTTTCTTATAAGCACATAAATCCATGGGTTCCCACACATTTAAAACACATCTGTTGGCCTCTGGCTTTAATTCCATCCCCAGGACCTCTTTCAGGCAGTCATGGATTTTTGTCCAATAGTCCTGTACTGCTGTACAGTGCCACAAAATATGCAAGAAAGTTCCCATCTCCCTGCACCCTCTGCGGCACTCCCCATTCTCTGCTCTACCCATTAGAACCAGTCGAGGCCCCGTGACATATGATCTATGAAGAATCTTTAGCTGCACTAATCTGAGCCTCATCTGTATAGCCACCACTAGCGGAGAGGAGACCGCTTCCTGCCAATCTTCATCATCTAGCTCTAACCCATCTGCACTCCATTGTGTCCTGCAAAGTGCCAGCGGATCCTCCATATTATTGATAAGCTTTTTGTATATTAGTGAGATGGTCTTCTCTGGGAGGTGACTGTCCAGCCTTCGGTCCTCAAGAGGGGAAGCGTCAGGGAGTGCCGTACCCCTGGGGATGTGCATAAGCAGAGTATGTCTGATTGGAAGATAACGGAAGTGTTCCCTGTCATGGAGGTGGTATTGCTGCTTGAGGGAGTGGAATGTGTGGACTGTATCTTTACCCCAGACATCTTTGATCTGCTTAATCCTGATAAGGTCCCACTTGGATTTCCATAAGCTTCCCAGTTTCTCGGAATTCCATAACAGGGTGGCAAGTGTGAGCCTCCCCTCCCACTTAAGATGTCTGTTAGCAGTGTGCCATGCCTGCGCCGTGTGGGGCGTAGGCCCGCAAGGGGAAATCGGACAGTCTAGCGTAGAGTTCCCTTGTGAAGTCACCCCCTGGGACGTGCTAGCAGTCCATCGCATATCCCGGGTCCTGGGGGGGGGCATAAATGACGTGGTTCACCGCCGCCAGTTGGGAGGCCCAATAGTATTTCCGAAGGTCTGGCAGCCCTATCCCCCATCATACCAGGGAAGAGTGAGCTTGGAGAAAGCAATACGGGGCTTACCCTCCAAAAGTAGCTGTCTCAGGAGGGCCTCGATTTCCTTAAAATAAGATGCCGGTACAGGGTCCATCGCGTTTTGGAGTGCATATAGGAACCGGGGAAGGAGCATCATCTTAAAAAGTACTGCCTTGCCCAGAAGCGAAAGCGGAAGTGCCCACCACCGCGCCACTTCACCCCTAAACCGAGCCATAGGAGGGCACAGGTTTTTAGTATACCGTAGCTTCGGGTCAAGCGTGATATAGATACCGAGGTATCGAAACCATATCGGTTCAATTTGTATTGGGCAGGTGTCGGGCATCACTGGTGGCTCGCCCCTAAGGACAAAGAGCACCAACTTTGACCAGTTTATTGCAAAACCGGAATACCTCCTGAATATAGCAAGCACGTCCAAAAAACATATCAGAGATCCCCTTGGGTTGGTGAGGTAGAGTAGGATATCATCTGCGTACAATGAAATGTTGTCCTCCCAATCCAACGTCCATCGCAGCCCACGTATCGACCAGTCTCATTGAACGCATGCCGCCAAGGGCTCCAACGTTATAGAAAACAAAGGTGCCTAGCTTATTCAACATCAATGCAATACAGTATAGGAACACAATGGAATACTATACGATTAAGGTTTCCTGACCCAGCCGGGAAAGGAATTTATTTTGAAGAAACAATGTCAAATATACAATATAAACGAAATAGCATGACACAAGCCTGTGCCGTACCAAAAAGGAAAAGGAAAAATAGGAGTAGAGTGAAGGGGTGTTTTTCAGGCAAAGGAAGGGAGCAAGAACAGGGCACTGTAGACAAATGAAAGATCACTGACAGTGTCGCCTGGAGTGGAGCATACACAATCTCATTTGACAATATTGTAAGTGTAACCCCACTCATGGGTGTCGACGTTTCGATCCCTATTGCTCAATTAAATACATGGGATCATCATCAGGACTTAGAAATAAACAAAGCATGCCTGAATGTAATAAAGCCTCTATTATTTGAGGTAAGAAGCCTCACGTGGGAGGTTTCCTGCACTTCTAGGTTTTTCAGGCGGAAGTTATAATCGTCACGCCAGGCACGGGGTTGTATATCACGGAGGTCCTTATTGGGATCCAGTCGCAATGTTAGTTTTTAACAATTGAAAAAACTCGTTACCCGTTTTCGTTTTCGTCTGGTAGCCGCACTTTTTCCACTCTACGTGAGAGCGGGGTACGGGATTTTATGTGTAGGCATCAACGGCCATACACACAGTGCACCATCAGTGTGGTGCTCAGGCGTCAGTCTGAATGATGACTCGCCTCTGCTGTGGATACTCGGTCAATGCCGGTTCCCAACGCCAAAGCAAACAGGAGCGGGAACAAGGGGCACCCCTGTCTCGTGCCCCTGCCGAGGAGAAAGTCAGCGGACTTTCGGTTATTTACCACCACTCTGGCGAGGGGATTAGCGTATAATAGGCACACCCAGGCAGTGAACTCCGGGCCAAAGCCCATCTTTTCCAATACAGCAAACAGGTAGGGCCACTCAACCCTATCGAATGCCATACTGGCTTCTAATGACACCATTGCCGCTGGTTCCTGGATCATTAGGGTCCTACCCAGTACACCATGCAGTCTTCGCAGGTTGAGAGAAGTGTTCTGGTGTGGTATGAAGCCGGATTGATCCTTATGTAATAAGGTATTGATAACTTTGACGAGTCTTGTCGCTAACAGTTTAGCCAGGACCTTAGGTTCAGCGTTCAGCAAAGATATAGGTCTATATGAGGAGCAGAGCATCTTGAGTTTACATGTTTTGTGGATGACTACAATATTTGCCACCCGCTGGTCGTATGAGAGCTGGCACCTCTCTCTACTCTTTGCAAATATGGATCAGACAACTGGAGCAAGTTTGTTAGCATTCAGCTTATAAAGTTCAATGGTAATTCCGTTCGGGCCTGTGGCCTCCCGGAGTGCACTCCCCGAATGGCCTGTGCCACCTCATCTCATTTGTGAGTGGGGAATCTAAATAGTCCCGGTTGTCATCTGACAGTGAGGGCATCTAAATATCTTTAATCATTGCTACATTGTCAGCTTCCGAATACGACCCTGCTGAGGTGTATACTCCACGATAGTATTCCAAGAACTCATCCGTAATGTCTTGCGGGTCCGTAAGCATGGTGGAGTTCCCACCCTGTAACTCTAGGACCAGCCGTGACACCCAATCTCCCTTTTCAAGCAACGCAATTAGCTTGACGGCTTTATCGCCATGCTCATAATTCCTACTTTGAGTCTCATCATTCTGCGCCTTGGTCTTATCACTAGCTAGGCTCCTATATTCGCCCTGGCACAGCTTTAATTGGTGCACACGTTCCGGAGTGGGTGCCCTGGATACCTCTAATACCTGTCTTGCTACCTCCGCCTCCTTTCTCTCCATTTCCGCTTGCCGTTTCTTCTTTTTCCCCGCAACTAGGGACAAGACCTCTCCCCGAATAACAGTTTTATATGCCTCCCATAGGGTCTGTGCAAAATCAACCGAGTCCCTATTTTCTTGTAAGTACCTTTCGGCCTTTCGGTAATCTTAACCACCTCCTTCTTGGTGGCGGGGTCCTTCAAGTGCCATGCGTTAATTGGGGCCACCCTGCCTGCATCAGATCGGCCGGCTTCCAACCGGATCCAGAGTGGGGAGTGGTCAGAGATTTCCCTTCCCAGGTGTCGCACCTCCAGAATCAAAGCAGCCTGGGCTGCTGGCAACAACACATAGTCTATTCTAGACAGGCTATGGTGTGCGGCGGATACATGCGTGTAATGCACCCCACTCGGATTATGTATTCTCCATCCATCAATCAGTCGTGTCGTGTCCAAGAAGTCGGGGAGGTACCTTTGTGCGGGTCGCAATGCTCGGGCCGGATGTCTGTCAACCTCCCCATCCACTACTGCGTTAAAACCCCCCCATTTTAAGAAGGCCCAATGGCAGTGTCAGGAAAATTGTGCCTAGGTCTCTAAAAGTGTTAGACTGAAGGCCCGGCGGGACATAGATGGACATAAAATGACTGTCTGCCCCTCCCACTGACCCGATATGCCAATATAGCGGCTTCTCAGATCCGACCATGTGGCCTGAATGCTGAGGGGAAAAGAGTTTTTCACCAAAATACCAACTCCCCTAGACCCTGCGGTAAAACCAGCGCGTGCTACCAATTTATGACCCCCTCAGTGTATGGCCATACAACGATTACCGATAAGATGAGTCTCCTGAAATAGCACAACATCCCGGGAGTGTGCCTGATAAACTGGCTCACCATTCCCCTCTTAATTTTGTCCCCAAGGCCGTTCACATTCTAACTAACCACAGTCATCCCCCGACCCCCCTCTAGTACTTGCTTTAACGGTATGGATGCAACACAATCCTAGCTTCATCTCCTGATGGCAGAAAAGAAAAAAACACGGAACAGCATAATTCAAACAAGTCTGCGCACAATATGTTTTCGAACTCAAAAATCCCCACCCACCCCAGGCCTCGTCCCCCCTCCCTGCACCCCTACATAAGGCTGTCGCCCATCCCCAACTAGCGGTGTGCCTGTATCCCAATATCTAACCTACTAACTAACTAAAGGTAGTAATGTGGAGGGAGTCCACCCCCCGCCCCGCACCCCAACCCTTCCTAAACACATCCCCCAAATCCGGGGCCGTCCACAGTAATAGTACAAGCACTGTATTCAGTCAATGAAGTAGCTGCAGAACTGCCCACCACCTGTCAGTCTGAAACTGCATGCAAGATCTTACGGCCTTCTTCATTCCTGATCTTGCGAATCATCTCCTCCGTTGTGGTCCTGCCCTTCAGGTCCATTTGAGTGTCTGCTGTCCAGCCAGTCTGACGCCACTTCAGGGTTATCGAAGAACCAGGCCCTCCTGTATGACTCCACCCTCAAGCAAGCCGGGAACATCATAGCATACTTTAGTCCCTTGTCCCTGAGTTTCTTCTTCACTGGAAGAAAACATTGTCGCTGCTTCTGCACCATGTGGGTGAAATCCGGGAAAAAAGAGAGCGTTGCATTTTCATATCGCAAAGGTGGCCCTGCACGCGTCGCCTGTAAAATCACATCCCTATCTCGGAAGTTCAGTATTCTCACAATAATCAGTCTAGGGGGGTCCCCAGGCCTGGGCCTCCCCCCTGGCACCCTGTGGGCACGTTCTATCGTGAAAAAATTGCTCAGTCCTCTGGGCTTGAGATGATTAAGGAGGCCCTCCGACTTTTCAGGCACTCCCAGGATGCGTATGTTGTTACGTCTGGCCCTTCTTTCATATTTGTCTAACTTCCGATCCGTCAGGTCCCGTGAAGTCCTGAGATCACTTACCTCCCTCTGCAGCAGTGCAACATCATCGGTCAAGCTGGTGGTTTTAATATCAAGCGACTTCACCTTCTCACTTGTCTTTTTTAGATCTGTCCGTAGCAAGTTTACCTCAATCTTAACAGCATCCAACTTGTTGTCCAAGGCCTCCATCTTTCAGCCCAATGATGCCTGGACCCCATTTATAACCGCCATTACATTGATGAGTGTTGGGTCAACTGGAGACCCCGGGGCATCTCCCCCTGTCGATTGAGCCCTTTTCGGGTTTGCAGGAGAGCCCCTCGGCATCGTATTTCAGTCGAGCTTATTAGACTGGATATTTTTTGAGCCTTTAGAGGACCTAGGCAGGGCACTCTCAATGTCCTGCTTGTTCGCCATCCAATCGTCTTCTAGCCTCCGCCCTGGGTCACTGTCTCTGCCTCTCCTCACCGGGCCCATCATATGTCCTGTCCTCCCGCAGCCCTGTATCACTCCGCAGGTTTATCGCCCTCAAGGCACCCAGTACGGTAGATTTCCAGCCCCAATTTAGTCCACAAAGAAACAGGCAGCCACACCGGTGATCTCAGCTCCAGCCTGGGCCTTCTCAATTCGTCAATGGTCAGTCTGACACCGTGAAGGGCCACCACCCGCCTCAGTCTTGCTCGACGTTCCCTACAGGCTACAATGCGGGGGCTGTATGCCCAAGCCAAACAGGGCCACTGATCCTGGAGACCTCACTGGATGCACCAGGCGGCCGGCACTACCCCCTGTCCTCCACAGCTGGGGCTCGATATTTGGGGGCCCTGCAGCATTATCAGCAGTGCAGCAACGTCGTGTGCTCATTATCCCCCTTCTGCTGCTCCCAGAAGGCCTCGCCCCAGAACCTCACTTCCGACGTCTAAACCAGCAACACCTGTGCAGGGCTTCACAAAGTCTAGCGGCCCCAGGGCACTGCAGGTCTATTCCTAGGAGTCAGGGGCCCCGGCTGCAGGCATAAACCGCCGATGTGGAACTGCCACAAAGGATTTCAGGCCCCCGTGCCTCCTGTCAACACACCTCAGCTATCTGCAGCACTGGCCCCTCTGCATTTATGGGGCGGTGTAGCTCCTCATTTTTAGCCCAAGGGCCACCCCTGCCAATACTCAGCACTCTGCCGCTCCAGCCAGTGGTCCCCGCTCACCCAGAACCACCGCTCCTCAAAAGGAGAAAGGATGCGGACAGACAGAGCCGCTGTGTGTGTGGCAGATCAACGCAAAGTTGTTGTCCTCCAATGGGCTGGCCATCAAGTTCCGCCTTAGCAATTAAAAACAACGCCTGAGACTCAAGTTCAATAGTTTCAAAGCTTTGCTTCTATTAATAAAGGCTTCTCTGGGCTCCCCATACTTGGCAAAAAAGCCCTTTAAACTCCTCTACTGTGACATCAGCGGGAAGGCTACAGACTCCACCAGTCTTCTCAGAAGAGTCAGCCAATCTACAATGCCCCCTTCCTTAGGCTTCTCATCTTCTGCTTTCTCCGGCCGGTCAACCTCGCCATCAGCCCCACCACCTTGCATGCCTACCTGCCACTGTCGCCATTATTCTCGTCGTTCCTGGCGATTCTGTACGTGTCGCCACTTTTGCTGCACAGCGGGCGGGCAGTCCCAGAAACGCCTCTGCCACCAGTCTGGGACCCGCACCCGCACTTATCAGTGCACAGAGCAGCGCTTCCCCCGCGCTCTCCTTGCAAGCCCCGGGCCAACCAGGCACGCCGCATAGGGCAGGAGAACAGAAAGGAGCGATGTGGCCGACCTCCGACACTCCGCGAGGCCCCCCGCAGTCGATGCACTCCGGGTCCCGGGCTCTGGGACCGAGACGGCTACTTCCGGTTTTCAGCCCCGATTTCAGTGCTGTCTGTTGCGGGCACAGCTTCACTCCAGCTCCTGGTCTCGGGCAGGTACAGACCGCACACCGCCGGATCATGTATCTGCGGCCCAAACGTCCCAGATGGGCCTGTGTCGCAGCAGAAAGCACCGCAATCTTTCAGCCGGCTGCTGGTGGGGTCAAAATCCAGGATAATCCTCAGGATATGTCTGCTGGGGGTAGGGGGTTGAAGGAGCTGAGCGCTCACATGGCCATCCTGGTTCCGCGCTTGGCTCCTTCCCCCGTTTGAGACACTCTTAATTATTATCTTTTTTTAATACACGGGTACGATGTTTGAAAGGTCCGCGGGCCGCCGAGGAAGGCTTGCCGGGCCGCTGGAGGCCCACGGGCCATACTATGAGTACCCGTGTTTTAGACCATACCCTGAAGAACTTCAAAGAATTGGAATTCGTGCCTATGATTATCAAACTAGAATGGTTAATGATGGTTCTGGTATTGAGCAGACATTAAGGACTAACAATACACTGTGGTATGAATTGGGTTTTAACACGTGTGACAGTCTAAAACTGCAATAGGCTCAGAAAAGGAAACAGTGGTGTTTATCTTTATGGTAGTCCAGTTAAAACATGTTCGGTAAGTCCATTTCCAACTAATACCTGTAAGAAAGGCATGCTTTTTTGCAATGAATCAGATAAATCTGTAATGTATACAGCAAAAACAGATGATGTGGATACTATTGTACATCAGTGTGCTGAGTTAATTCAAGATATTGCAAAAATGGCCTATGAGTGACATGCACACACAGGATGCGGAATACCATCTTAAATGTTTAGTTGGACTCAATAACAGAGCACGCAGTGTACCACAGAATAAAAAAGAATCACCTGGTGAGATCTCAGAAGAAGCAAAAGCTCTAGCTATGCTTGTATCTTATCTGAAAGACCTGCGAGTGGGAGATGTTAAAACAGTTTTCAAACTCTGTGCCATAGGGCCTGATTTCGATTTCGACAGACGGGTTACTTACTTTGTCACAACAGTGACTGATATCCCATCTGCCAAAATATAAATTATGGGATTTATTTTGGTGGATGGGATATCTATCATCGTCTTGACAAAGTAAACATTCAGCTGAAATCTAAATCAGGCTCTTAGTAAACCTTTACAGAAGTAGAGTAAAGAAGCTCGATTCCACTGCAGGTAAGGTTAACTCGAAAAGACTAAAAGAGAGAATTCTTAGAAATACAAGAGGTTTGGAGACTTTCCATGAAGTGATTTCTGGTTAGCTTTTGAAGGTGGCGTAGGATCCACATTTCGATTGGACTACATAATGTCATAGGCAAGATCCTCTTGGGGACTTGCTCTTATATGATAACTATTGCCAGCATGAATTGCTGTACCAAATGTCACCTTTCTATCATAAGGTAAAAGATTTTACATAGTAAACAGTATTAACAGCCATACTAGAGTGGTTTGAGGAGCTGACACATGATAATTTTAATGTAGGGGGGTTAGTAAATGTTTAATTTTAATAGTCAACTGGGGTAAGTTTAGCATGCTGTGGGATGATTGTCTGGTGCAAGAGATAAGTTTAGCCACTACACTGAGGGCGGCTTTTAAAGGGGCCAGGTCAAATCTCAGAATACTGGTCAGTAGGGAGTTCCTGTACTCTAGCATGAATGATTTGGTTTCCCAATGCAGTCTGATTTGGTATGCATTTGTTTTACAATCATTTTCTGGGGGTTAATTTAAGATGCTGAGTCATCCTTGAATGTAAGTGATCTAGGGTCTTCACTTGCCTGGTTTGGTATTTGGCATGTAGACTTTTGAATATACCATATTGTCTTAACGTGTAGATAGAATGCTTGATTTCTCAGGAAAAAACAAAGGGGCTTAATGTAAAGGTTGACAAGCTTGGTTAGAGGGGAAATAGACACCTGAGGAACTTCTTGTTGAAATGGTGGGTGGCTGGATATAAAGTTAGGCAGGTTCACTTATCAGTAATTGTAATATGTGCTGTAAAGCTTTTACATGATTCTGCTTCTCTTAACTTTGAAAGTTTTACTTTGTGGCTTGTACATATTTATGGGATTGGTAAATAGAGATAAGCCATGTGCATCATGAGAATTACTGTACAGAGTTTATATGTGGATTTACATTCCTTTAGTACATGTTAAAAGCAAAAGGTATTTTATATCATGCTAAGTTTTTACTAGTGATTTAGCAGCCCCAGTGTGCTATAAAACCAGTAATTCCCACTAAATTCCATACAATTTGGGAAGTTTACTATCTAAATTTTCTTTTGTGATGCTATTTGGCACAGATTTTTGGTAAATTCTTTTGAAGTTCTGTAACTAAATCTCCTTTGTATTCAAAGGTTTGCCACTCCTTTTTGAAAACATACACGCTCAGGCCATTTTATCAAGAGAGGTATTGTAAGATTGAGAGAGAGAAAGAGAGTAGTATTTTCAAGTACGCAAAATGTTACCTTGGATATTGGGTCTTTATGTAGCACTTTAAACCACCTTAAGCTTGCCTCGAAGCAGTGAGGGTGGATTAATGGTGGGAAAAGTGTCAGGATGTAGCCCAGAGCGCCTATCTGGTTGTTAGGTAAAAACTACATTTCCCAGGAACCTTTGCGGTTTTGGCCGGATATAGCGCGGCTATGCCAGGGAGACGTTGTACGTGATTCTGATGGTGTTCTTGCGAGAGCGGCTGTCTCTCAAACCGGAGGGTTCCCTTGTTGAGCCATTGTGGAGATCGGCGTCTGAAGTAAAGGCGTGCGGTCAAGGTTCAGGTACCATGTTCATCTGCAGTTAGTTAGAGCGGCTGGCTCTCGAGTGTTGGTGTCCTATTTATTGTGTTGACAATTTTTGCTCGGATTTCCTAACCGCACATCGAGTAAACTCGGTTTGGTTTTCGTTCTGTCGGGAGATCTGTTTGCTCTTCGGTTCAAGTGGCGGAATGATAAAGGGGGATTCACCTCCGCATTGCCGTCATGAAGAAGTGACTACTTGACATTCTTTCTAGTGGATTATAAATATCAAAGCGGGCGGCTGTGGTGAATTAACTATGCTCGCCGTGTTTGATTTTGTTCTAATGTCTGGATTCGAACTTGGTGGCTACTGAGGTGGATGACGAAATCCATTTCAGTTTTGCTATAAAAGAAGACGGTGATTGTTATCACGTTTATTTTTCTTGTTTTCTTTGCACGAGACTATCAACTGAGGGCTACTGGATATTGTCAAGAATAAATTGACATCTATGGAATGTTTGTGCTGAAGTTCTTTTGAGTTATGGGGTATGTAAGATATAGGGGACTTCACATACAGTGCCAACGATATTATTGGATGCTTTTACTCCAATTGTGGTTCTTGTGTTGTTTAGGGGGGAAGGCGCACTGAAAAAATACTGCTTCATTCATACAGAGGAATTGAGACAGCACAGGTGAAATACTGTCCTTAATAGCGAGAATTGAATGAGAGTAAGTTTTCATGTATGTGTAATTAACCTAAAGTGTGTTCTTTTTCACAGCTTCTTTTCCCAGTGGTCCCTTTCCTTCCTTTTTCCGGGTTATTTCCCCTTTGGGTTTTTTCCCTCACCGTATCACTTGAACACCCTGTTTATATTAATCAGGGTGTTTGGGAGGTCCGGAGCTGGAGCATTATTACTACAAGCGGATTCTGCAGAGTGCCAACCTGACAAAAAGATAGAAAAGAGGGACCACGAATGAGGAAATAACTAGGTCTTTCTCAAGACACAGGTATCTATTCAGAGCCATGGTGCTTTCTGCTAGCTGCCTTTAGGTTCCTGACCAATAGAAAGGGAGGGAGGGAAATGAGAAATAATTGAAAGCAAGGCACATCACAAGAAAACAGAAGTGGAAAGAGGCACTGGGAGGCAGTAGTCTAGTCCAATAAGTATATTTATCCAATAGAGAAATTACTGGGGTCTGGGAAGACATTGACCGCTGCAGTAGAGAAGTTACTCTTCTAATCATGCTACAAAGTGTAGAAGGCAAAGAGGCAGAGTAATGGATTGCCTGTTCTTAATGGGAAAATACTAAATATAGGCATTTACTGTCTGCTGTTACCTAGTTTACTCTTGGTAGAGGCAGTACTTTGGCTTTGAAAATGAAATTAGGTTGATATTAGGACTGCCAGTCCTATCTATCTTTCCCTCTCTGTATGGGGCCGATTCACAGAACTAATCTGAGACAAAATCTTAAACTTACTACTTTTGGTATTCACAGAAGGCATTTAGTAGTAGTAAAGTTAGGATTTTGTCTTAAGTTTGACTTAAGACAGCCCCATGTGTCAACACAATAGAGCCTAGTATGAATGCAACAATAGACCCTAGTATTTAAGCTACACATGCATTCCTGTTTTCCAAACAAAAGGCCTTCAAGTTCTGTTTTGGCCTTCTGAAATAAATATTTTTGTTTTGTTATGCTAAGACTGAACATTCCCCACCAAAATGTATTTCACGATCCTTCCACATTGAACAACATTACTATGAAATATGCTGACCACTCATCATGGAAACTCATATTTTGTGCTTGGATTCTTTGCTTTATTTGTGTTTCTCCATCAAAAATCTTTCCAAGTGTGGTTTGTCAGTCATTCAATAACTTTATTTTGGCCGTTGTGGCCATAAAAATGTCCCATTCTTACAATACAGACATAGTAAAACATTCAAGTTTAAAATAGTAATCAGGAATGACATAAACATGTTTCCTTTGAGAGTCCAGACTTCCTAATGTTCTGAGGGATGAGAGAAGTCCACTTAAGTGAGTATACAAAATTGATAACCATCATACAAAAGCAGGTACCTAGGATTGATAAAATCAGCCTTATCCCCAGTTATCGAATCAACGCCTTAAAAGTGCCAGTGCCTAAAGTGCAAAGAGACCGAAATTTGATTACAAATTTCCGAAATCTAGTTCTGCTTGGACCATCTACTACAAATAATAAAATAAAGTTAAAAAACAATAAAAATGGCTGAGATTATATCAAAGAACTGTATCAGCAAAAGTCTATAACGTAAGATTTAACGCCATGACCCATGATGCATGTACAGTTCTAAGATTAGTTCAAACCCAGATACATGTATAAAATCATTTAAGAATATCAAAAAGAGTTACATCAATTGCGTGATCGAAGCGTACCTCCTACTGAGCCACATTTTGCATAAAAATGTAGCAACAGCACAGACAAGTAGTATGCTAGAATCAGATTTCAGGATACGTAATGCATCACTGTGACATCGGGTGCCTAGCTGTCAACAAACAGGAGCTATCCACCTAGATCTCAAATGGTGATACTTAGGATACACAAAACGGATGTGACTGGTGGACTCCGCTGCAAGAGAGCAGCCTGGACAGAGTGGGATATGGAAGAAGGCGGGCACCGGGAGGCAACAAAGGTGTTAACAGGAAGGGAACCAAATCTAAATTGCATGTAGAGTTTCCTCTCCCTGGGATTTGTGATAACCTCCAAATATTGCTTGAAGGAGCCTTACACCTTGAACTCCATAAATTCAAGTGTCAAGCGACCCCCGGATGGATAGGAAATGAGGGATTGTCCTACCCAGTCCCAGTAATATTTCTTGACCTGGGCTTTTGTTGGAAGAGATTCTGGAGTATCGGTATTCCATGAGCCTCCTATCCTAGAATGGACAGCAACAATTTCACCTTGGTTAGCCAGCCAATTTGCTTATAGCGGTCTAACGCATAGACCTTGTCCAAAGCAGCAACATATGGGTTGAGCTCAGGGGTGGTTTTTAAACCCAGCCAAAAGAGCAGAGGGCATAGCTGTGCTTTTTATACATTTGAGAATCTGCCCATGTCTAATCTCAGCCGTTGCAGGAGGGTGCTCTGTGGGAGGGAGCAAAGTGATTGGAGGGCGGGGAGAAGGGAACACATTTAGGGCCACGCAGGAGCAGACGCGCAGCAAGAGAGGGAGAGACTTACCATAACTCACGAGGCGGCTCCCCCAAGGCTTGAGTGTGTGTTTTTATAAAAATTGTGCTTGGAATCTCTGTTTGCTCGTTCCTAAATCGTTTTAATGAGGTTTTATCCTGCTTTTTACAATGCAACGTTTACTCTACTTCTGATCGTTTTTGTTAAAGATATTTTTATTGAGAAGACAGGAAGACAGAAATAACAGAAGAGAGAAGGGATGGAGTCACATGAAATGCAAAAAAGTGCCCTCGCAGGGGCCAACTCAATAAGGGCAAGCAGCAATAGTAGTGATGAAGGGTCATACAGCGTCATCGCTCAGGGCAAGATAAGGCTCAAAAGTCCGCCCGGAACAGCATCAAACCTCCCGGGAAGTCCCGGAGGGGCAAAAGCCCTTACTGGCACCGGGCAAAGCTGTCCAAGTCAGAGGCTTATTCGGCCAAGTCCATTTGCGCCACCAAGCGTCCTGGCCATGAGGAAGACAGTGCGGCAAGGCCAAACATGGAAAAAACAAAGACCCCCATCCCCCTCTAGAAAAGAAAAACGAACCCAACCCCCCCCCCCAGCGGCTCCAACCTCCCAGCTACTTCCCTCCCCCCAGTGGTGGCAGCCTAGCAGCAGGCGTTCGCTCAAGCAGACGTCACACCTGAAACAGATGTAAGGCGCGTATGGTGGGTGGGCAGACCGCCGACGGCAACCCCCGAGAGAGAAAGCGGACCAATGGGCCCCATCTGAAAGTAAAGTTCTTAAAGTCATTTCTGAAAATGTCCGCCATACGCTCCACACTCAGCAACTTCCACAACCTAGCGAACCAAAGGGAAAGAGCAGGGGCCTCCTTCTTCTTCCATGCTGCAGCCAAGGTCAACTTGGCCGCACCTATGCAGAGCCAAAGGATGTGCTTGTCTGCCATGGTCTGGTGCTCCAAAAGCGGGTCCCAAAGGCCCAGGAGCATGAAGCCTATGGAATCTGGAATCGGGTAGCCCAGGATCTCCCTGATATGAGACAGTATCTCCTCCCAATAGGGGCGTATGATGGGGCAGTCCCACCAGATATGGCAAAAGTCCCCAAGGAAACCACAGCCCCGCCAACACCTGTCTGATGCAGAAGGAAAAATCTTTTTCAACCGGGTCGGGTACAGATACCAATCTAGCATAGTCTTCATATGGGCCTCCCAAAGATCAATAGAATGGTTAAATCTGTGTAGATCACGCCAGAGGTGAGACCACTCCTCGTCGGAGATATCCCGCCCCTGGTGTTCCTCCCACAAACCCATGTACCTAGGTCGAGGTGAGATAGCAGTGATCAATAGCAAATCATAGAGGAATGAAATCACCCCCTTCATAGATGATGTGCGAGTGATATAAGATTCGAAATCCATGGGAGGCCTCGTCGCAGCGTCCCGTACCTCAGGTGACATTGCCCAATGAAGCAGCTGGGCGTGTCGGTAGCGCTCAGTGGGTGGTACCCCATAGTCACGCATGCAATTATGGAAGGTGAGCGGCTCATATCCATGGAACAAATGTGTGAGTGCGTGGCAGCCCCCCGTCCTCCATCCATCAAAGGGCCCCTCAACAAGAGCCGGTGGAAACGCTGGGTTAAAGGGAATAGGTGTGAAGGGGGAGGGAAAGGAGGTCCACCTTTCATCACTAGAGACCGAATCCCAGACCTTCAGAGTAGTACTCGTAGGGGTGCTAATGTAGGCGTTGCGTGGCCGATCCCCCTTTGATTTCCAAACCAGGTCCCATATGGAACGTCCCGCCACACTCCTGTCCATATGTAACCAGTGCTTCTCCGACTCCATTTGGGTCCATTCGGCCAGCACCCGGAGTTGCGCCGCTTCCTCAATGGCCGGCGTAGCGTAAGAAAGGAGAGTCTAGCACGGCCTCCCTGCCAGATGTAGAGCAGAATCATAGATTTAAGATGCCGAAAAAAAACCCCTCCAGGGTAATAGGGAGGCCTTGGAACAGGTAAAGGAGCTTGGGGAGCATCGTCATCTTGACGGCATGCACGCGTCCCAGCCAGGAGATAAACATGGGCTTCCAGCGATTAAGCTCGGCCTGCTCTGGACTGGGTGCGCTCTTTCCTGACCCATCGCCATCAAGCTGTCAGGTTGTCCCAGTTTTCCGCCCCTCAAGTCGAACTGACCTGTGGTGTCCTGCAGGGTTCCTCCTTATCCCCTCTCCTTTTTAAATTGTACCTGGCCCCGTTAATCCGTTCCCTCCGTCGATTCAATGTCTCCGCGTTCAACTACGCGGATGACATCCAACTGGTTTTTACCATTGACTCCAGTGACCACTCCATCTCCACTTTTCAAAACACCCTCTGCTTCATCAGTGATTGGATGGGCACAAACCATCTGAAACTCAACCCCGACAAGACTGAGCTGGTCCTTGTCGGGGGGCCCTCCAATCCCTGGCACTCTTCCTTTTGGCCTGCCAGTCTTGGCAACCCCCCTTGCCCCGTCAACTCAGCAAAAAGTCTGGGAGTTGTCATAAGCAACGATCTATCTATGACACCCCAGATCAGCGCTGTAGTCTCCTCTAGCCATTTCCAGCTCAGGAAAATTCGCAAAATCTCCCGCCTACTGACCACTGATGCCCTCATCTTGGCCTTGCTTGCGTTAGTCATGTCTAGGCTTGACTACGCAAATGCACTATACGTAGGCATTCCTGCATACCAACTTAGGAGACTCCAGCTGATCCAAAATCAAGCTGCTCGCTTGATTTACCATCAACCTAGGGATCAGCACGTTCAACCTCTCCTAAAGAGTCTCCATTGGCTTCCGGTCTCTGCCCGCTGTAAATTTAAGCTTGGTTGCATCATCTTTAAATCCCTCACTGGTCATGGTCCCTCTTTCATTTCCTCTTTGCTCCATCCTTATGTCCCTTCTCGCACCCTTCGGTCATCCCAACTGGCTTTACTCTCTGTCCCCAGATTCAAGCGGAAAAAACACGGTGGCCTTAGGTTTTCTTTCCTAGCTCCGTCTTTTTGGAATTCCCTACCTCTCCCTCTTAGGTTATCCTCCCCCTACCCCACGTTCAGATCTTCCCTCAAAACGCACCTGTTTACTATAGCTTACCACTAGTTGTTCTTCCTTAGTCTGGTTTTCCTTCTGTCTCTCCTCCCTGCTCCCTCTGTACAGCGCCAAGAAACCTAATGGTGTTAGCGCGCTCAATAAATTGATTTAACATAACATAACATAACATGTATCTGGGTCAGCAGAGGAGGGAAGTTGGCCGCGTATAGGGTAGCGACAGACAAGGTCAGCCAGACCCCGAGATATTGTATGGAGGAGCTAGACCATGACAGGGGCGTGAGCAGTCGGATGCGAGCTACCTCAGTGGGTGGCAGCGTGAGATTGAGAATGTAGGATTTGCCAGGATTGACCCGAAAACCCGCCACCATTTCGAACTGGGAAAGCACGTCCTGCACACGCGGGAGGGAAGTCCCCGGGTCAGCTAGTGACAATATGACGTCGTCAGCAAAAAGAGATATTTTGTGCTGTTCCCCCAAAAAGGGGAGACCAACAATATCCGGGTCCTCCCGCACCCGAAGGGCAAGAGGCTCGATGCTGAGCGCAAAAAGTAGAGGAGATAGGGGGCAGCCCTGCCTCGTACCCCGTGAATGTTCAAAAAAGGGTGAGACATGGCCATTCACCATAACCCTCGAGCGCGGACCATGGTAATTGGCCCAAAGCATATCTATAAACTTGGGGGAAAAACCGAAGGCCTGCAAGGTACTAAAGAGGAAGTCCCAATCCACCCGATCAAACGCCTTTTAAGCATCGAGGCCTACCAGAACCGCTGGGATCTTAAAGCGATTAGCTTTCTCGATCAGATGGATCAGCCGTCTAGTGTTGTCATGGGACTGGCGACCCTTTATGAAGCCCGATTGATCGGGGTGGATGAGGGCAGGCATGAGGTCCTGGAGCCGGGCAACTAAGATAGAGGAGTACAGTTTAGCGTCTATGTTTAACAGGGCTATGGGCCGGTACGATTCGCATTTAGAGAGGTCTTTCCCCGCTTTGGGAATGATCGAGATCATAGCTTCCGCCATAGTGCCCGTAGTGTGGCCCGCCTCCCTCATACCGTTGAAAAGAGTCACCAGGCGGTCCCCCAACTCAGAAGCAAACGTCTGATAGAAGGAGGCCGTGAAGCCGTCCGGGCCCGGTGCCTTCAGCGGTTTAAGGGACCAAATGGCGGTCAACACCTCCTCCCTAGTAAAGGGGGCCTCCAAAAGTTAATTCCATTCCTTGGAGACCTGTGGAAGCGACAGAGCTTCTAAGTATTCCCGCTGAGCGGCCGGCGCCAGGTGGTCTGCCGAGTACAGGGAGGCATAAAAGTTGCCGAAAAGCTCGGCTTTAACCGCATCCCTATGTTCCACGACGCCGGAAGGCGTCCGAATGCCACCCACATATTCCCTCTTGCGTTTATCACGGAGCTGCCGTGCCAGATGTTTCCCCACTTTGTTGCCCTGAGCATAGGAGAGGCGCCGTAAGCGCAAGAGGGTATATTCAGCCCGATTATTATAGTGCGCCCTGAGCTTCCCCCGCACCGCAGCAAGAGGGCGAAGGGTCTTTCGAGAAGGATTCTGCTTATGCGCAGTTTTCAGTGTCGCCAGTTCCGCCTCCAACACCTCCCTCTCCTGGCGCCTAAGCTTGTTCAGGGCGGAGTTCAACGCAATGCACGTGCCCCGCGTCGTCGCCTTGAAGGCGTCCCATTGGGTGAAGACCGAGGTGTCACCAGCCTTGTTAAGCTCAAAAACCTCACCAATGGCTACCCTAAGCTTTTTGCAGGATTCCTCATCTCGCGTAAGGGATGCAGGGAAATACCATTTGCGGTGAGGGGACAACTCCGGGGCCCAGATCAAGCATGTCACCAAAAGACTATGATCGGAGACCGAGAGTGGAAATATTTTGCTGTCCCGCAAGTCGCCCTGCAAAGATTGATGCAAAAAAATGTGATCAAGGCGGGAATAAGTGTGGTGAACATGGGAGTAGAATGTGTAATCCCTAGTGCGGGGGTGGAGGGAACGCCGGCTATCAATAAGGCCCAGACTGATCAAAGTATCACGCAGTTCAGGGGAGAAGAGACCCGCCTCCGTCCTCTGCTAATGTGAACAATCAAGACATTTGTCCCAAACCAAATTAAAATCCCCCATCACTATCAACGCTCCCTCCCCAAAGTCCCCCACCACCCTCAGAAAGGTCTCAAGGAACCCATTTTGGCCCGCATTCGGTGCATAGACAACCACCCACGTGCAAAGCTTACCCATGAGCATCCCTTTCACCATCAGCCACCGCCCCTCCTTGTCTCCCCGCACCCCCACAGGTTGAAATTGCAGTGTAGAGCGGAACAAAAGCGCCACTCCCCGGTGCTTAGTAGTGGCAGAGGATTTATAAATGAGGGGATATTGCCTGTGCTTAAGTCTAGATTCATCTTTACGGGCCAAATGAGTCTCCTACAGGCCCACCACATCTAACTGATGATCAAGAATATACTTCCACACTTTCTGGCGCTTTTGAGGAGAATTAAGGCCTTTAACATTCCAGGAGCCTATTGTAACAGGTAACATTGAGTCAAACACCTCCCCCCACCGCTCCAATCAGTGCACCCCATAACGCCAGAACCAAACCAAACATACTACAGTCATACCAAATCCCCAGCCACCACCACCGGGCCCCTTCCCAAACAACCCTCCCACAATCCAAAGGAGCCTTAAAAAGAAAACACAAAAAAGAAAGAGTCAGAACTAGAAAGAGAACAATGAAAGTCGGACATGACCTTAAGGGTCGGGGGTAGAAGACCCTGGTAATGCCCCCCTCGAGTTCAGGGTCGGGGTAACCCTCCAGTGGAGTACTCTCCCACAGAGTACCTGAGATGGTAAAGCCCCCCCGGCCCCCACGGGCCGCCGTCGAGGGAGCCTAGGCCGCTGAGGAGCTGTCCACTCGGCTCGACTCAGTCACCAGGGCGAGCGAGGCCAAAACTTCTCCCCTTTCACTCTGGCTCGCCGATAAAGTCGGACCCTCTGCCACACCGTGTCGGCCCACTCTCTGCCATGCTGGGGAGGGGGAACGGCGACGTCTTCTTGGGGAGGCGCTGGCGCCCGCCGACGTGGCTGCTTCCTCCATGCCCAGCAGCTCCCTGGCGGCTGCTAGGGATCTTACTTGCACCAGTCTGTTTTGCCACCTGAAAATGAGCCGAAAGGGGTGACCCCAGGAGTAGGACACCCCGTGCTCCCTCAGAAAGGCCGTGATCGGGCGGAAGTCCCGTCGTTTTTGCAAGGTGGAAGCCGCCAGATCCTGAAAAAGCTGAGGGCTGTGCCCACGAAAAAGCAAGTTATTGGTGTCCCTCGCCTTCCGCAGGATTGTCTCCTTCAGTTGAAAATCGTGGACACAAACCAAAATGTCGGGAGGCGGCGAGCGCGCGCCACGTGGCAGGCCTACCCGATGTACTCTATCCATCCGGACCTCCGTGTGATCGTCCTCTGCTAGAATTTGCAGAAACAGAGCTTCCACGTACTCCCGCAGGTTCCCACTGTCTCCGTCCCAAGGCACCGCTTGGATCCGAATGTTATTACGGCGGGACCGGTTTTCCAAATCCTCGCAATGGGTCTGAAGATCCAAATTTTGCTCGCGAAGCTGGAGCAAGTCCTGCTGTAGCTGATGGATATCCCCACTGAGGCCCAAATCGTGGTCCTCTAGGGTCGCCACCCATGCACCGATGCAGTCCACGTCTCGGCGGACCTCACGGAGATCGGAAGCCAATTGTGATTTCAGTTCCGTGATATCGTCCTTGATGGAGGAAAAAAGCTCTATCAGGAAAGCCTTCGTGACCGGGCCTTCAGTGTCGTCCTTGGCCGGCGACTTGCTAGAGCCGGGGGGCGATCCGGACGGCCCCTTACCAGGACCATCCTTCCCCGGCTTATTCAAGTGATTTCTAGTCGACATGGTGTGACGCCTCAGTGTAGGTCCAGGCTCCTCGCGACCTCCCAGAGCGTCCCGGATAGCAAGCTACGCTCCTCCACACCGTCAGCTATCTCTGCTCCATAGACACCGGGGGACCGATGCGATCAGAAGGCAGCACTCGCCGCGCCGCTCAAAGTCCGTTGGGTCGTCCGTCGGGTCGCCCCCAGGGCATAGAGGGTTAGAGGCAAGATGGCACCACCTCTCCTTCCTTCAGCCTTCTGCGCTGTCCAGCAGCCGCCAGACAAGTCGGCGCCTCTTCGTCACCTCTGCTCCGGCGTCAACAACCAGATAGATCGCCGGGATCACAGGCAGGCTCGCTACAGTCCCAGTGGGGGGGACCCGCAGAGCAAGCGCTTCACTCGTCAACTTGCTAGAGTTCAGGGTCCCCTCGTGCTAAGAGCCGATGCAACCCAGGAGAAGCCCCGTAGGCTGCTCCGATACTCGTGCGTCACCACTCCAGCACCTCGGCTAAGTCCGCCGTCCTAGGTCGTAGCTCGACGGGAGAAGGATCAAACTAATGCAGGACACCTTAGCGACCCCAGGAGAGTCAAAGCCGGGGTTGAAATCTCCCCAGTGCAGCTAAACAAAGCTATGAAAGGCTCGGGTGCCGGAGGAGCTCGCAGGCACGTCTTACTCCGTCGCTATCTTGGCCACGCCCCCTTCTGATCGTTTTTAACTTAGTTTTAAACTCTACGCTTGTACTTGCACTCTAAAAATCTAAAACTGTATGAATTTGAATCTTACTTGACTCAGACGAACATTTCCCCTGCCGATTGCTCCCTCCCTGGCCCTTAGCACTTCCGCTCTGCTAACACAGTCTAGCGCTCAGGGGGTGTGTCAGCTGTTGCTGCGCAGCACTGATTGGAGGACGGGCATAAGGGAACACATTTAGGGCCACGCTGGAGCCCACCCTATTAACACACTGCCTAGACAATCACCAGGTCTAAAGGTTGCTCTGCTGAATACACATTGACTGCCAAAACACTGCCTTGAAATGTTCTCACTCCTCCAGGCTGGAGAAAAAGATGCCCTAGCGGTCACAGAAACCTGGTTAGGAGATAGCTCCGCACCTGATTTGATTGCAGCTCTACCCGGGGAATTTGACGCTTTATGGCACCACAAGGAGGACAATGCCAGAGAGGGTGGAGTGGCTATCTTTTATAAAAAGAAGTCTACTAGTAGACAAGATACTGGCAGAGAACTTCAAGAACGCTGACACTTTAGGTGTTAAAATCTCGAGTAAATCGTCCTGCATCACACTAGTAGTGGCATACCACCACCCAAGTCCAACTACTAGGTTTAACGAACTCTTCTCTGTTTTGGTCAGTGATCTCTGCTCATGCTACCAACGACTCCTAGTGGTGGGTGACTTTAACTATCACTGGGACGAAACTCTCAGAGAGTCGCTTGCGGGCCAATTTGACTTAGCCATGTGCTCCTTGGGGCTTCACCAACGGGTAAATGCTCAAACTCACATTAAGGGCCACATACTCAACCTTATCTGGACCTCCCAGTGACTTACCCGGCTTACAGATATCAGCACGTGCACCTGGTCGGACCACTAACTGATCAGGTGCTAGGTCCCGCTGGATAGCCTCCCATTGTAGCCGTCACTTGGTTGGAAAACTGTGCACAGCTGGAATAGAATTGAGGCAGACAATCTGGTGGGTAGCCTACTCAGGCTCCTTGTGAAAGCACCCAGTTCCGGCAACCTGGACTATGAGTGCGCTGCCCTCACCGACACGCTTAAGAAAGCCATTGATCAGGTAGCATTGGCACAGAGGGATAAAGTTAGAGATAAAGGAAAGGGCATCCCCTGGTTCAATGAAGAACTGAGGGGAAGGAAGCAAACCCTCCACCAAGCTGATCAAAGGTGGCGTAAATCAGACAGTCAAGCCGATCTCGTTGCACACTAACTCTTGCTTATCTCATATAAAAAGTCCATTATGACTAGGAAGGCTGAATACTATGAGGCAAGAATCACAGGTGCAGCAAATAAACAAAGCCTTTTAAAATACTAATAGAACTCAGCCAGAAGTCAACACTAGGATCCACAGCTTCACCAGTAGAATGCAACACCTTCCAGACCTATTTTCTGCACAAGGTCGCGGACACCCTAGCTGAGATTGAGAGTACCCAGACCCATCAGGCCACCCCCAGAACAGCACCCCACGCCTCCTACGCCTGCTAACCAGCTCCCCTCTTTCCCTAATTTAGATTCTGCCTCCCTGTCAGGCCTGATGAGCCATATCAAATCAGGCGCACCAGCAGACCCCTGTCCCCCAAGAGTTTTTCGTATGACCCTCCCTGATCTTGAAAGCCAGATCTTCGCCCTACTAAACCGCTCCTTGGAGACAGTCTACTTTCCCTCCAGCCTGAAGGAAGCAAGGGTCACCCCTCTGCTGAAGAAACCTGGGGCTGATGTTGCCACTCTATAGACCAATCTTCCAGCTCCCCTTCCTGGCTAAACTCATAGACCAACACACCCTAAAAACACTCTCGGTCTTCTTGGAGGAACATCAGCTACTCCAAGGGCAGAAGGCGGGCTTCAGGCCCCACCACAGCAGTGAGCTGCTAATGCTATTGGTACTTGACGAGCTCAGAGTCATGGCCGACAATAAGAAATCGTACGCCCTGGTGCAGTTAGACCTGTCGGCAGCATTTGACACGGTCAATCATGCGCAGCTTCTAGCCTGCATTTCAGAGCTGGGCATCTGGGGGTGACCCACCAATGGCTTGAATCCTTTCTTTCCGGACTGTCGCAGAGGGACCAGCTTGAGGAGCAGGTGTCTGACAAGGGCACCATCAGGTGTGGTGTCAACCAGGGTTCAGCACTGTCCCCACTCCTCTTCAACATTTACCTCCAGCCACTAATAGCTGCCTTGGCGCTCATGGACAGACAAGTCTTCAACTATGCGGATGACACGCAACTCATCCTCCGGATCGACAACTCCAAGCAGGCCTCCTCACGGATTCAAAATATTCTTAGATACACTGTAAACTGGATCACGACCAACTCGCTGAAGGTCAACCCAGACAAAATTGAGGTCCTTGTCACCCCCTCTTTGGTTCCAAGAGCAGGGCGCAACCCCTACGCCGGTCACGACCGTAAAAGGCTGACCTCTCTATTTCCAACCAAGTTGCGGCCATGACTGGCACATGCACTGGCATGCTGAGACAGATGCGGAGACTTGCCCCCCTCCTCTCGACTGCAGTTCTAAAGATGATAGTATCAGCCACCATCCTATCTAGATTAGATTACGGGAACGCCCTAAATATCAGCCTACTGGAAAAACTAACCAACAACTTACAGGTGACCATGAATGACGCTGCTCGGCTGATCTTCAGGCTTCCCAGAGGGGCACATGCGACCCCTAACTTGCACAAGCTTCACTGGCTCCCAATTAGGCAGAGAGCTAAATTCTAGGGCCTGTGTATTGCCCACAAAGCAATCAATGGTCAGGCACTGACCTACATTAAAGAGCGTCTCCAAAACTATGTGCCAGGCCGGAAACTCCAGTCTGCTGAGAGCTGCCTGCTGGCAGTTCCCCGGTTTAATACGACACCCAAGGGAGGCAGAGCACTCTCTGTCCTGCTCCCCCAACTCTGGAATAAACTACAATACGGCCTCCGCAAGGAATGCGCTCTCCTCCCTTTCAGGAAACTCCTCAAAACTCTCCTGTTTAGGGAGGTGTTGGATACTATCTAAATCATCTGTCACACAGGTTCTTGGGGCCTGCAGTGGTTATCGGACCCATCTCAAAGCGCTAAGAGACCTGATGGTGATTATGCTCTAAAAGTAGCAGTTAACATTAACATTAACTTCTCAAGACTTTTTTTCGGACCCTATGAGTAAATCCAGCTTTTCAAACCCCCAGAGTTCTGTCCCATTGAGGGCTGCTCCCACTGCTTTGTAATCATAAATGCATAGTGGGGCGGCTATTGACTTTTTCAATGAAATCTTATGCTCTTTGATCAGAGCCCCTGAGATATGCCTTAGCTGAAGGTTCTGCCTCTTAACATGATGTCTCCAGGAGAGGTTGTCATAGAGAGTGAAACCCAGATAGTCAAAGGTACTCACTCTCTCTAGAGTTTTTCCCTCTAGAAACAGCTTCCCCTTAAAGGATCGGCGAGGGTTAACCTCTTCCAACCAGAGAGCAAGGCTTCCTGGGACTTGAAGTCTCCACCTGCTCCTGTGGTGCTGCCAGAGAGCCGCGCAGCGGCTATCATTGTGCTTTTTAGCGTGTTGGGCAGCCCCTCCTCCAACCAGAGACAAGGCTTCCTGGGGCTTGAAGTCCCCCACTGCTCCTGCAATGGTGTTGGTGTTTCTGCTGGTGACCAAG
Source organism: Lissotriton vulgaris (assembly GCF_964263255.1). Lineage (NCBI taxonomy): Eukaryota > Metazoa > Chordata > Amphibia > Caudata > Salamandridae > Lissotriton > Lissotriton vulgaris. Next base: position 103,874,456 of record NC_141694.1, read on the forward strand.
TGTAGTGTGATTTTCGATCAACGAGTAGGTAGAATAATTTCAGAAGCAAGACTTTTTCATGGGAGTTGGAACTCATGCATAAGGTTTAGTACCATGGAATACAGCTTCAACAACAGTCTATGTCTTACAGAGCCTGGACCTGCTACATTCTGCAGGATTGCATCGTTCTAATGAAATCCTATGCTATAATCCTATACTGCATATGGATCATAAAAGTATTGCGGTCTGACAGATCCACATTTTAAATAAAAATTAGGCTGATCCTTCTTTTATTTGTTCCATGCTGACTCTAAACCAATAAAAGTAGGGTGAGCACAGTTCAGCTGACAGCAAAGGTATTCAATTCGAATATTGTCTGAATAAAAGGCTAGATAAAGAAATATGCTTAAGTTGCTCCATTTTTCAATACTTTCCCACAATATTCTTTGTGAGTGTAGAGAGTGCTCAAGTAGTCTTATAGGGTGGAGACTAACGCAGCTGACTAGTGTGTTTTACAGTCCAATAGAATTCTAATCTTCTAAATACAGTCTGAGTAAAAAAGTAATGAAAATATACATATATTGCACCATTATACAACATGTTTCTAAAACATTCCTGCCAGGAGTGTAGGAGAAGGTACTCAATAAACACTACAACTTGCCTTCTATCTTTCAGAATACACCAGTTGCTGAGAATTGCCTCAAAATCTAGAAGCCATAGTTCTGCACCCAGCCAGATCTTTTGACCCAATATGCATTAAAATCCAACATTTGTGATCTTGCTACAATTTCTCTAGAAAAAAAAGCTAAAACCGTATCAATGTAGCTGTGTTCTGATTTGTTTGAGACCATGTTACTGGCCCAGTTTTCTGTAAAACACAAAATTTGGCATATTGTCCATACAATATACCCTTCATGAGAGCCCTTACAAGTAATTGTATTTCAAACTCTTAAAATGGGCACCTTCCTTTGCATTCCTAGCCTCCCAAAGGTTGAGGCTAGTTGCGCCAGGGGCTGAACTCCACAGCGCATTCTATCCATGCATGCCTCTGATGTGTGCCTGACTTCCACAGTGTATCCGATCCATGCATCTGCCTGCTGTGTGCCTGACCTCCTCAGTGCATCATATCCATATATCCATCTGCTGTGTGACTGACCTCCTCAGCACATCCTATCCATGCATCCGGCTGCTGTGTGCTGTGCCTGACCTCCTCAGCGCATCCTATCCATGTATCCGTCTGCTGTGTGCCTGACCTCCTCAGAGCATCCTATCCATGCATGCGTCTGCTGTGTGCCTGACCTACTCAGCATATCCTATCCATGCATCTATCTGCTGTGTGCTTGACCCCCTCAGCGCATCCTATCCATGCATCGGTCTGATGTGTCCCTGACCTCCACAGTGCATCCTATGCATGCATCCGTCTGCTGTGTGCCTGACCTCCACCGCGCATCCTATCCATGCATAGGTCTGCTGTGAGCCTGACCCCCTCAGAGCATTCTATCCATGCATAGGTCTGCTGCGAGCCTGACCTCTGCAGCGCATTGTATCCATGCATCCGTCTGCTGTGTGCCTGACCTCCTCCACGCATCCTATCCATGCATAGGTCTGCTGTGTGCCTGACGTCCTCAGCGCATCATATCCATGCATAGGTCTGATGTGTGCCTGTCCTCCACAGTGCATCCTATGCATGCATCCATCTGCTGTGTGCCTGACCTCCACAGCGCATCCTATCCATGCATAGGTCTGCTGTGTGCCTGACCTCCTCAGCGCATCCTATCCATGCATAGGTCTGCTGTGTGCCTGCCCTCCTGTCGCGATTACCAGCTCTCAACCTGGTGAAGGATTGAGGGAGAAAGAGCAACACAGAACACCTGTTAAAATGATTCATAGGAAACATGCAAGTAATATGAAATCTAACTGCACTGCATCTCCAAGAAGGCACTGGTGTGGAAAGACCGTTCACCAAACTCCGCTTCGATATAAGCCCCGCCTCTTCCTGAGGAGGGTGCTTGACAATTTGACCTGATGTACGATCACGTAGCGGAAGGTGTTTCCCCGCTGGAGTCCGTCGGGGTGTTTCAAAGCCAAAGCCGCCGAGTTTTGCTATCCTTGTTCCCGTGTGCTCTATCCCCAATCCGTGGAGGAGTTCTAGTTGTTCAGACAAGAGCACAATTCCGGAGTGTCTTACCAGCTCGTGTTTCCTCGAGCCCTCAAGCTGAGGACGTGCACTTGCGCAGGGAAAGACAGCGCTACAAACAGGTACTAGTTGTCTCCCCTTGTTAGTGGAAGACTGCACCTCGAGGCGCTCTCCTCTCGGGGACACGCTGTATTTTCCTAATTATAACACCTTGCAGCTCATTTTCGATTTTATACAAATATTTGACCTTGTGCCAGGAATAAAGTGGTTCGCTTGCCTGTTTACCATAACAGTGCATTTTGGTACCTTGAGTAGGTGAATCCTCTAACTGGTACTTTTGCGCTGGGAATGCTGTAATTCTTTCTGCGTTTTCATTGTGACATTTTAAAGATCTTGGCAGGACTGCCAGGATATTTGGTTCCGAATTTCTTTTCACGTTTATTACAAGGTTATAGGAATGTTCTAGAAGAGAACTGCCAGAACATGCTTTACCACGCTTTCCAGAAGATTATGTTTAAAACTTTATTGAGCATATTATGGAAAGAGGTCTGACTATTACACAAAGCAACTACAGAAGCTGGATTAAGGTCTTGTGGTTTTCGTCTCCTATTACAATAGGTATACACCATGAGGTTTCAAGGGCTTGGGCTTAAAGTATACTAAAATATTGTATGTGGTTGTTTACTGTCATCTTGCCTTTTTCTTTGCATTAGGAAAAAAGCCGGCAAGACTGAAAGACCAGTCTAGACCAGACCAGAAGGAAGTGTACCTTCTTTTATTATTTTGCCCCCTTCCCTTTTCCCGTGGGTACTTCCTTCTACGCACTTGGGAAAAAAAAAGTGTGTGGAAGAAGTGTTCAGGGTAATCGGGAAGATTTTCTTCACAACATCGTTCCTGCTGGCTGTTGCAGATGAGGTTAGTGGCAATTCATATACTGTGCTGCTGACAACCAGGACACCTCCTCCGCACATCCTATCCATGCATAGGTCTGCTGTGTGCCTGACCTCCTCCGCGCATCCTATCCATGCATAGGTCTGCTGTGTGCCTGACGCCATCAGCGCATCCTATCCATGCATAGGTCTAGTGTGAGCCTGACCTCCTCAGCGCATTCTATCCATGCATAGATCTGCTGTGTGCCTGACGTCCTCAGCGCATCCTATCCATGCATAGGTCTGATGTGTGCCTGACCTCCACAGTGCATCCTATGCATGCATCTGTCTGCTGTGTGCCTGACCTCCTCCGCGCATCCTATCCATGCAGAGGTCTACTGTGAGTCTGACCTCCTCAGCGCATTCTATCCATGCATAGATCTGCTGTGTGCCTGACGTCCTCAGCGCATCCTATCCATGCATAGGCCTGATGTGTGCCTCACCTCCACAGTGCATCCTATGCATGCATCCGTCTGCTGTGTGCCTGACCTCCTCCGCGCATCCTATCCATGCAGAGGTCTGCTGTGAGCCTGACCTCCTCAGCGCATTCTATCCATGCATCCGTCTGCTGTGTGCCTGGCGCCCTCAGCGCATCCTTTCCATGCAGAGGTCTGCTGTGAGCCTGACCTCCTCAGCTCATTCTATGCATGCATCCGTCTACTGTGTGCCTGACCTCCTCCGCGCATCCTATCCATGCATAGGTCTGCTGTGTTCCTGACGCCCTCAGCGCATCCTATCCATGCAGAGGTCTGCTGTGAGCCTGACCTCCTCAGCGCATCCTATGCATGCATCCGTCTGCTGTGTGCCTGACCTCCTCCGCGCATTCTATCCATGCATAGATCTGCTGTGTGCCTGACGTCCTCAGCGCATCCTATCCATGCAGAGGTCTGCTGTGATCCTGACCTCCTCAGTGCATTCTAACCATGCATCCATCTGCTGTGTGCCTGACCTCCTCAGCACATCCAATCTCTGCCTCGAAAGAGCTCTGTCGAAGAGAGAGTGCTGATTCTAATGAAGTGTATCTGCAATAAATTACTTCACAGATTAAATAAATCTGCGGCAGTGTGCACGTGTAGGACGGTTCAGTGTCTTTTCAAACCTTTCTCCCAATCCTTCTGCAGTTTCCTCATCCCATAAAGCCCGGGATTAAATGAAGTATGAACGTGACACGTGCGCGTAGAGACACTCATTTCAGCTCTTTGACTATGCTCGTGACCTTTGCAGGGTGTGATAATTGCATTTGTCATGTACAGCAGGCTCTGTTAAGAGATGTATTCTTTCTTACAGAATTAACGCTGTCAGTTCCTGGACGGAACCATAATTCATTGCACAAGCTTATCAAAGAATGCAAACCATGGGGCATATTATCAAGGGGGTTTATCTCCGCTTTTTCAGCTTTAAAAGCCAAGAAAGCGGAGATAAAATTATCTCTCTATTACCTAGCTGTCGCTAACACCAGTTAGCAACAGCTAGTAGGAGATAGCGACCATCTTGGGCCCCACTTTGCATGTCAGTGATATTTATCACTAATGACATTCAAAGTGGGCGTGCCAAGATGTTAGCGACTGAAAACAGTTGCTAACATCGCTATCTCCTATTACCAACTTTTGGAGATATTCGCGCTAAGCGCGAATATCTCCAAAAGCTAACACCTGCCCTGAGCAGTTCTTAGCCATGTTATCCAATGGGAGGTGGATAACATGGCTAAGAGCATTAGCTCGGTAATGCATGAATATCGCGGACTTTTCAGCGATATTCATGCTTTGCGGCGATTTTTATCGCATTTGCGTTAAACCTTGGTAATACCAAGGTTTATTTGCGGTATAAATCGCCGCAGCTCAGCGGTAAATTTTTGTCTCTAACCAAGCAATAGCGATAATTATCGCTATTGCTTGGTAATATGCCCCCATGTTCCTAAAGGCAATGTTGCATACATTAGTACATGAAAAAATGATGTATTGCGTGCTGGTATCTATATATCAGTTCGTATCTCTGAACCTCCATTTTATTCTTATATATCGCCCATCTTGCTCTACTATTGTTCCCCTCTCTCATTCTCTTGCTTCCTCATATCTCTGTCGGCCATTCCACCTGTGTAGTTTTCCCTCTCTCTCTCGCTCTCGCTCTCTCTCGCTGATCCATCCATCCATCCATCCATCCATCCATCCATCCATCCATCCATTTATCCATTTCTCTATCTATCTATCTATCTATCTATCTGTCTGTCTGTCTGTCTGTCTGTCTGTCTGTCCAACTCCATGTTATGTTACTGCCTCTCTCTATCTTCTCCCTTTCTCTTGGTCCTTCTCTCTCCCTTTAAATAATGCAGCACATTTTGCTTCAGAATAATAACACAAAGTTCTAAAACGGTCTCAGTTCGAAAGAAACACCACTTAAAAAAAACTGTTCAAATGACATTTGCACACTAGAACCCACTGTACTATCGCAACACAGAGCCTTACTTAAAATGTTGTACACAAGGAGTTCACATTGTCTGTCTGCATCTACTGTAGCTGTCGCAGGCGTTAAACACCCATTTTAACGAATCTTTCTTTCCCTCATACCATCACTCCACATACTGTTATTACAAATCTACCATGACTCCGCAATGCCATTATAAAGCATGGCATTACATTTTTATGCTTTTACCACGCATACATTTACAACGAAGGGCCATATTATCAAGCAAGGGCGATACATTATCGCTGCTTTTATCGGCAGGAAACTGCAGATAAAGCGGCGATAATGGGCTTGATAATATACCCTTGTGAATTCCCATAGAAGCCCAGGTTAACACCAGAATCTGGGCTTCTATGGGAATTCACAAGGTCATATTATCAAGCCCATTATCGCCGCTTTAGCGGCAGTTTCCTTGCTTCATAATATGGCCCGAAATTCGTTGTAAACGCATGAATGGTAAAAGCATGTTTTTTTAATTTGTTAGGATAAGGTAAGTATGGGTATAAGGGTATATGTTTTGGGGTTCAGAGGTGTATGTTTTGGGGTGATTGGGAATTTGAAGGGTTCAGGGATAGGTTTTGGTTTTGAGGTACAGAGGTATTTTTAGGGTTCAGGGCTAGGTTTGGGTTTTGGGGTACTGGTGTATTTTTAGGGTTCATGGAGAGGTTTGGGTTTTGGGGTACAGGGGTATTTTTAGGGATCAGGGCTAGGTTTGGGTTTTGGGGTACTGGGGTATTTTTAGGGATCAGGGCTAGGTTTGGGTTTTGGCGTACAGGGGTATTTTTAGGGTTTAGGGATAAGTTTGGGTTTTGGGGTACAGGGGTATTTTAAGGGTTCAGGGATATGTTTGGCTTTTGGGGTACCGGGGTATTTTTAGGGTTCAGGGCTGGGTTTGGGTTTTGGGGTACAGGGGTATTTTTAGGGTTCAGGGCTAGGTTTGGGTTTGTGGGTACAGGGGTATTTTTAGTGTTCAGTGATAGGTTGGGTTTTGGGGTACAGGGGCTTTTTTAGGGTTCAGGGATAGGTTTGGGTTTTGGGGTACAGGGGTATTTTTAGGGTTCAGGCCTAGGTTTGGGTTTTGGGGTGATACGGTTTATTGAGGGTTTAGAGGGTATTAAAGTTTTGGGGTACAGAGGCATTTTTAGGGTTCAGGGATAGTTTTGGATTTTGGGGTGCAGGATGTATTTTTAGGCTCAGGACGGGTAAGTGTTTAAGGATGCTGTGGTATTTTGAGTAAGGGTGGGTTATGATTATGGGGTGCAGGGGTATTTAAAGGGACCAGGGGGGGATTATTTTTTAGGGTATTAAGGGTAATAAAAAAATAAAACAATATATATGTGTATTTTTTTTTTTAAATAAAGTACTTTTACAAAGTATATGCCTTCACCACGCATGCCTTTGCGTTGTAATTGCATGCGTGGTAAAGGCATATGCGGACTAAATATTTGCGGGGTCATGGTATGTCGGAGTAAACGCACTTGCGTTATGAAAAATGCAGAGTAATGGAATGAGGGATATTCACCCGCGGGATAACGTCATATATTCATCGCAGGCACGGTTATGAAAACAATACAAAATGCAGATGCAATGCGAGTGCTAGTTCCCTGCGTGCAAGAACCATAACAAAGATGGCGCTACATTTCTGAAGAGCATGCCATGTCGTGAAATAATCACATACCATACAACTATGTAGTGTAAAAAGCCGCTTAGTCAACCTCAAAGCAAGATTACCCTTAACGTTAAACATTTTGAAACATCATCACCAGCTTCACTCCACAATTCGCACTTCTCATCAAGCTTTCACCACGTGCCGATATCTTGTTTCATTTTTTCTGATGTGACTCCCTGACCTTCCATTCCCCAATCTCTCTCTCACTGCCACTACAAAAGCATCCTCTAATGAAGCCTCTTTGCCCTGTAATCCTGCACACTGCTGTCCTTTAGCTGTGCTCCCTTAGGATAGGCCTGCATCTGACTCTCCCCCACCAACTATCAGTGACATCTTTTTAACCTACCGTATGATGGCATTCTCAGTGCCCAATCCACTCCCCATTCTTCTCACAAATATGTAGGGTTGGTGGGTGGAAAAAACTTGTCTTCTTCAATATACTGGTGGTACAGAAGTCAGGAAGAGGCTGTCCCCACTTCTCCTGACTCCTTAAATATACTCCCTAAATCCCTCCCCTTCCGTTATTCCTACCTATCCTGTCTGTCCTGCCTCCATTCCTTGAAGTTACCTGTGGGAAGACTAGGCTGCACCTGTCGCTTTCCTTGTTTCCCTCCATCATGAGATAATTGCACGTCATACAACTATGTAGCGTAAAAGGCCATTTATTAGGATAGGTTTGCAAAACTGTTCCTGCAAACAACATTAACCTTAATGTCAAACATTCAGATATGTCGTCCCCATCTTCAACACACAATTATCACCAAGCTTCCACCACACACTGCATACCATGTTTCATTCTTTCTCATTTTACTCACTTTCTTCCATTCCCCAACCTCTCACCTCTTCTACAAAAGCATCATCCAATAAAGATTCCTAACCCTGTTCCAGTAATCCTGCACACCGCCTTTCTTCACCTGTGCTTCCATCTTCCCCCCTGGCAGGTGGATACACCCGCATCAGGCTCTCCAACCCCCTAACTACAGCCATCCAGGAAACCCATGTAGGGCATTTATTTGTTTCATGTCAAGAGATTCAATGATACATCCCTCTGCTTCAAAGCCTCTTATTCCACAGATTACCAATCACATCCCTTATCTCCTTCATATAATAAGCATTGCGAAAGGTGCACTGCATTATTCCTCAAGACAGAGAGATTGTTCCAATGCCCCCATTGACCTTGATGTCTCGGGCCTGATTCACAAAAGTAATCTGAGACAAAATTCTAACTTTACGACTTTCGGTATTCACAAAAAGCATCTAGAAGTAGTAAAGTTAGGATTCCTAAGCACAGGGTCAGACTGATTTGCATATAGCCATGTCTGAACTGGGGTGGCAGAGTGGGCTAAAGAATGGTGATGGATTAAACCCAGATCTTTTGACTGGGTGTGAGTGTTTGATTGATTCAGATGCTCCGTCCATCACCATCCCCTTTTGTACCGCTTTTGGCCACCATAAGTGTGGCAGGGTATGCTCAGATGTTAGTCCCTTGCTCACTTTGCCACTGGATTCAAGCAAGCTGGGCTGAAGACGGCTGGAATGCCAGAAACCGGTCCTCGGAAGCTTGTTTTCGGTCCAAGGAAGACATGGCTTTGCAGTTCGGGCTGGACTGTTCCCATGAGGCACAGGGTCAGACTGATTTGTATATAGCCATGTCTGAACTGGGGTTGCAGAGTGGGCTAAAGAATGGTGATGGATTAAACCCAGATCTTTTGACTGGGTGTGAGTGTTTGATTGATTCAGATGCTCCGTCCATCACCACCCCCTTTTGTACCGCATAACTGTAGGATAGGCATCTTCTCTGTCAGTGTGCTCACAGTGCAGTACAGCTTCAAAGCTACAGATAGTGCAAATAATCATGGGTGTCAGAGACACTAAATCTCTGATGGGGAGAACAGGGACCTGCATAAGTGTTTGTACTGACTCAGCCCAAAAAGCTGGTGGCATTATGACTGCGGATTCCAAATGATCAGATTCATCTATACAGAAGAAAAATGCATGGGACCACAGTAGTAAATAGTGCTAACTTCCAAGTACACTGTATAGTGGTGTAGGAAAGTTCCTCTTGCTGCATGTTTAGCCCCCACTGATGTTTTTTCGAAATGCAAGTGCACTGGGTCCCTGCTAGCCAGGTTCCCAGTGCCAGATCTATTTCCCTAAATATTGTACCACAATTGGTACAACTTCAGCTACCCCTGTACGTAGGACCCCTGGTACCTAGGGCATGGGTACTGAAGAGGGACCATTGGGGCTGCAGCACTGGCTGTGCCACCCCAGGGCCCTGTCACCAAGGCTCTTTACTCTGACATTGCAGGCTGTGTGTCTTGGTGCAGAACAATCCAAAGAGTCAAAATGGCACACACTCCTGTATGCCATGACAGCCATACACTGCATAAGAACTAGGTAGGTCGCCAACACCACTGCAAGCCCTTAGCCCTAAGGCAGGGTGCACTATATCCTATGTGTGGGCATATCAGCATGAACAGATATGCCCCTACGCTGTCCAGTCCGTTCTGTGATGCTGTAAGTGAACAGGGAAGCCATAAAGAGTACATGGGCTGGATACAATATGAGTTTCCTAGCTCCATGATGGCTTCACTAATTCCTAAGATGTTTCATACCAAACATCTTGCCTTAATAAATCCTCACTGATGCCAGTGGGGGATTTATTAATACGTTTACACAGGGGACCATTTTAGAGGATCCCCTGAAACTTAGCAAAACACTAGAGGCCTCTCTTGAAATTCCTTCATCTTGAGAGGGTGTTAAACCTCCAATCACGTCTAGGGTGGTGCCTACTCCCACAGGAAGTGGTCACTAAAGGGTTTAGAACATCCTAAAGGTAGATAGCCCATTGGTTATTACCTGTCTTCCCTTCTAAAACCCCAAAATTCAGTATTTAGGTGGTTCCCTGAGACCTAAACCTCAAATTAATCAGACCAAAGGAACAAAAGGCCCCAAACCCTGCCAGCTGCAAGAACGAATTGACAATCGGTGCTGCTGTGTCATCCTGATACCTGCAAGGACTCCAAGAATCCTTGTCCAATAAGCCTTATTGGTCCCCTTTGAAAAATTGGCTACAGAGGTAGATGAGTGGTAAAGCCTATGATATAAAGAGGATAGGGTTTGGGTGGCCCTTTTGCAGGGTTATTCTAAAGTTTTTTTTTGCTTCTTCCTCCTATTTTTCCTGACCTGTTTTTGTTGGCTCATCAGGAGGATACAGGAGTTTTCACCATCCATTGCCCCGGCCAGCATTGAGGATTATAGTACCAACACAATTACTAAGCTTCACACTCCTACAAGTGTGCCAATTCATTCTCCTCAAGGCCCCCAAAGCTTTGAGAATGGCTTGGGTGGAACACATTAGTGATTGTTAATGCATATTAAATTAATGAACAGCTGATTGTGTGCTCATATCCAAATTTGGCAGGCAATGCCACCATGTGACTGACTGTCAGAAGCGCTGGTGCTAAGAAGGAAGTGCTGGAGCCGAGCATTAGAAGCCACTGGCTCAAATTAAGCACTGGAATAGACGAGAGTACATTTGGTTGGATAACAAACAGGCAGAAGATTCTAACTTAACAGCGAAGGCAACTCTAAAAGATAGGTTATGATGTGGATTCTGGCAAACCATTTCAATCTGAAAGCATAACTTCATAGTTTCTCAAATTTTTCTAGGAATTCTCTGAATTTTGAGGTAAAAAATTAGGCTATTTTGCACTTCTCTTGCATGTTTGCCTGCTTCCATTATTCCAATGTAGTACCGATCCTCCTGGTCTTATAAAGCATTACGAATCAGCCCAATATGATTATGACATACTTTGGAATGGAGTTAACTTTTAGGGGTACGTTTTGCTATTATATTCCTGGTCCTTTGATTTATCTTCCTTTTTTCGCTCATGATTTTTATTTCAGGTGCCTGCCACGGGGTACAGGGATGAACAGCACCTCTACTCTTTGCAATGAGAGCATGTATTCCATTCAGAATGCATGCTCCCATTGTAAAGTATAGGATTGCGACAGAACAGGGTTCAGTTGCATCCTACTTGCGGGGCTGGAACCGATGACAAGAGGTTGTTCGGTTCCAGTTCCCAACCGATGTCGGACGGACTCCGCTCTGCCGACATCGGAATCAGCCCCTTAGATTATTAAATGCATTATTCCTTTTAATGAGCGGTATTTTGTTTTGCTAATTTATCTAAGCATCACGATTTTTGAGCAACCTACCATTGCCCTTCTTCAATGCCCTTCTTCATCGAGTGATCCTGGGCGTGATTCAGATGTATAACATTTTAGTCAAGTGCCCACATGTCTGAGATTTTCCTGCAACAGTAACATATTTTGTAAAGTGCTTGTTTCTTGCTGGAGTTCGGTTTGTTCGATATCACACATATAAATCTAATTTATTGGCTGATAAACACATTCCAACAAATAAATATTGATTGTCTACACATTTTAAAACATTTGTGTATTAATACTTGTTAAAACCCTGTTCACATATGGAATCAGACATTTATTCTTCATGGCATCCATTTTTATTCATGGTGGTTTACACCTATTAATTGTAATTTTGCAGTCTTAGAATACTCAGTTGTGGAATATTAGTCTTTTCCCCGTTGCCCTCAAAGAAGACACCCTAAATTAATACATATTTAAATGATTCCAGTATAGAACCACTAAGCCTGCTCAATTTCCTACCTCCTATTATTCCTTTCCAAGTGCCAGTTATATGAGACATTAGTATTTGGCCTAATTGTATTCTCTAATACATTTTACATAGAAAAAGTCACTTTAACGTTCAGCACTTTTTTCACCATTTCAAATTGAACTCTTTCAGACAGTCTAAATCGGCATTTATTATTATTCTTGTTTAATTTCTGGCACTTTGTGTTATGATTACAACGCAAAATGCCTGAGATAACGCCATTACCCCACATTGCATATTTGAGAGTTCACTGGAGTAACAATCCTGTAGTGGGCACACAAAAAGATCATGAACAAACTGATTGTGAGTTTTTCTAAGCCAAAAATGGACGCAGGGATAAATGTCATAAAAAAGAGGGCAACATTCTGGTTTCGGCATTTCACATAATAACACGTACATTTATATAATTTTTGGGGGCATTTTGTGTAATTTGGAATTTTTCCAGTTTTCCAGTGTTCGAATCCTCATGGGAAGTGACTGGCTCTATTTGCGGTGTGTTGTTCCTGAGTGAACTTGGAATGTAAGTATGAATAGGGTGAAATTGAGTTTGTGAACGTGTCTAGAATATGAGTTGTGATGATGGATTTCTGTTTCTGTGTTCAATTGTTTAGACATTTGACGATGATCGTGGGGCTAATTGAAGGACTGCTTACTGTTATGATGAAGCATCATTCATATTTGTAATACCATTTGAAGAATAATGTTTTATTGGAATGAATTGAGTTGGTTAGCAGAATCATCATAAATCCAAGATCTTGAGATATTGATTATTTGTTTGTCCGGTGGTGTGTTGAGCTAGGCACCACTTACACATCTATTAGGATTCTGAATTATTAAATATTAATTTTCAGGGTTGTAACTTGAGTTATTGTTCTTACCCTGAGTACACAGGGTGAAGTACATTAATTCAGAGGTAGATTTCTGCTGATCTGGATTTGCCTAGCAAGAACCTTTGCAGGATTGTTGCGACCCTTTCTTTCATTGCTTGTATTGAAAATCTTATTGTTTGAGATCGAGTTATGTTACATGAAGCACAAACTTGTATTTTGTTTTCTAGGGTAAACAAACAAAGGGTTTATTAATTTCTTATATGTGGTAGAAGTGGTTATGTAATTATTTCCCTGTTTACGAAGAAGTTGTGCTGTGCAAAAGTCTTTCAAAGGATGGCTAGAAAGTAAACTAGATTGCACAATGGAATGTGTATAGGCCTTTCCTGCTATAGGTAATGGAAAAGAGTTGGATAAAAAAAATGTTCGAAGAAAAGTGACCTGTTGAATTCTTGACCTCCTCCGTATATGGATGAATAGATGGAAGCAATCCAGGCTGTTATATGGGTTGATAAGGATGCTGGGAGAGATACAGGATCCCACCAGCCCCTACTGAGATTGTACTAAGTGCCCAAGCAGAGGCTCCAGACATTATATCAGTGCCTGGTATAAGTTGAAGCGGGGTACTAGAGTATTAGTGACAGGTCACTACTTGCTGTTTGAGATTGTAGTTTCTGGAGATCTGTCGTTAGAGTGCAAAGTTTTTACTGGATGGTTGGCACAAGAACCAGCTATGCATGGTCCTTATAATGCATTATAAAAATGGAGATAGCAGACAAATGCAATACTTTGACTGAGCATTTGAAAAAGCAAGTTCCTGGAAAGGTTCTACTTTGGGAGAAGAGTTTGAGAAAGACACAGGAAACTAAAGAATCAATGCATTCCTATTATGAGAGTTTTATGCATATTTTCAAAAACCAAAGCTGAGTCGAAAACGCTGAAAATTATGGAGGAAACAGTTTTGCTTTTGCAAATGGATTGAGATCAGAAATTAGTAATCATATTCAACAAAGTTAATAGTCTTTGCAGATGAAGAGAATTGATGAGATCTCAATATTGTCGAGAAATATTAATGACTATTTTGAAACAATACAGAAGAAGTTAAAAGAAAAGATGAGTGCTTAGTCAAAGCAGTTTGAAAAATGACCATGGAATCAATTGGTTTCAAATATGAATTTTGTACGGAATGGAATAAATGGGGTAAAACAAGGAATGCAAAGGAGAGATGATGGAATGAATGCAAATGTTGAAAAGTTGAAAATGAATACAGTGTGCCATTATTGTGGGACAATTGGACATTGGAAAAGAGAATGTAGACAGAATCCTAACGTGATTCAAGTGAATCTGGAGCAATTTCAGCAAAATCAGAGAGGTAAAATTATGTTGAATATGCAAAATATAGCGCCAAATAGCAGAATTAGAAACTATTTCGAATATCTATGCCAACAGTCACTGTTATGCAACAAAACATGAGAAATAAAATGCCTTAGAATCCAGGGTACCAGAAAAATACCATGACTCTGAATGATGAGATGTCAGGGAGTATTTCATAATGATGCTGCCTGAAGATGGAGGAGGAGTGCGTGCTTGTTTCAGTCCTGGAGGTAGATCAGAGTGGCCCACATAATGATGTAGAAGTCCATAGTCACCCCATTTAATTTGTGATAAATACGGGAAATAACCGTTTTGCAGTTCGTTCTGTGGAAGTACTAAACCTACATCTCTTGGGAAGAGAAGTCCAGGTTGTAGGAATTACCCACAAACACATTTTCAATCAGGTTTCAGCAGATGTTCAGTTACAAGAGGACTAATGAAAAATAAAGTTCATATTTTGTTATTCAAGTCCTGTGAATTTCCTTGGAAGAGATATTCTTTGCAACATGAATTTCTTGTACACAAGATGAAGAGTCAGTTTTTTTTAATTATTTCTGAATTCACAAGAGTTGTGTGGTTCTCAGTGAGAGGGTACTGGGCCTTTCTTCACATCTGTCTACACTAGGTACATTTTTGTAGTAGCCTGCGAGGTAAAACAGGGTTAACATCAATTTAATTTTCAGACCACAGTGTAGTCTTTACAACCACAAAATAAAGGCTGAGTCCATAGGAAAGTGTTTAAAGGTTTATTGCAGACTCAAAGCCAAGCTGATATAAATGAGCTGCAGAAACATATTGTAAAAATATAAAATCACTAATGGACATCCAAAGCACTGAACAAAATGTATTCTCAAAAACCAAATGCATTTGAGAAGTTCAGTAGCCGCAACGCAGAAAATAAGAAACAGAATCTGAAGATTAAATTGAAGTTTTCATTCCTCCTGCCTTTACATGAGGATATCTAAAGAAATCTATTAAGTCCTACTCTAAACTAGAAAAAGAGGACAACCCTATTTAAGTCAGGAAAGCGAGAAAGGCATCAGCATAATGTAGACTTCAGTACAAGTTCTCCAAACCAATGGGAAAGTATAGCATAAAGCCACACACCAATAGCAAGAGATATGTACCTCTCCAAGTCTAAGGGGCATCTGTTCCCTAAATAACAATGCAAATGTCTATTAACACATAGAAAATCAACGTCATTATCTCCAGTAAAATTCCATTGTCTTCACAATAGAAATTGGCGATTCCCTCCTTCAAATTGAAACATCAGTGCAACCTTTAGCATCCATTCTAGCCATGGAAGGCAGTCATCTACATCGTTAGCGCATCTCTTTCTTAACAAAGAATTCTTCCTGTACCTCACTATCTCTACACAATACGGAATACGCCTTTCTCTAACTAATGAAGCCTTGAAACTGCACCTGCAGAGGAGAGGACATGCAAAACAACCAAACTTTTCTCATTGAAGGTTAAACACAGAAGCTCAAAGTTTGAGGCCTTTCGCCATGTTAATTTTAGTAAAACAAATGTGCACCTAACTTTTTGATATACATGCACACCCAGTCACAGTACTATAGCGAGTATATGAGGGCAACTTAAGCAGGAACCATGATTACATGTGCAATGCAATTTCAACTTAATGTGGCACAACTTAAAGTATACATTTAACAATATATGAGAACTACAATTTCATGATTAACTCGAACATTAATATACACTCAGTTATAAATCTCTAACATTCTACAAAGAAGCATGTTAGAAATACAATTGAATACTTCACTCCTGTTAACTTAAAGTATACATTTAACAATATATGAGAACTACAATTTCATGATTAACTCGAACATTAATATACACTCAGTTATAAATCTCTAACATTCTACAAAGAAGCCTTTTAGAAATACAATTGAATACTTCACTCTTGTTAATAACATTAGGATACACTAAATATATAAAGCATTAAAGGCATTAAATGTACGCTGCCCCAAATCCCCCTCTGATGTTAAATCAAACCATTACCTCATGATAACAATCTCTTATCAGGTGAAGCCAACTTAAACCATGTAGTTTTCATGCATTTTTGTCTACATTCCTCCAGACTTTTCATTTCTTCATAGTATTTACCCTGACACTCCACCAAAAACACAACTGCTCTCTTCCTTTTCACTCCCTTGCTTACCTTTACCCTCCGATATACCTCAATGAACACAACTATGATATTACACAAAGAGCAATAATCACTAGAGGCTTCAAGACAGAACCCACTATTCCACTTCCTAAATTTCCAAACCTTTTGCCTTCAGCACTGAATCCATTGCAATGGCTTACATTCAACGGTTGCTACCAAACCCTTCAGATCTTTCTGCAAGTCAGTATTAAATTCAATTTGCTTTAATTTCAGTTAAAACCATAAAAAGCATATATAAAACATTCCATACAATAGAATTCAATACAGTTTACAGTGTTGATCCGACGACATTACAACTCATCATAAACTCAGTAAAACTCAATAAAAAAGTATTACGTAAAACAATTGAAAAGATAAAACATATTAGAATAAAATGAATCACAAATAGATTGTTCATTACAACTTCAAACCTTTTTCCTTATGTAACAAATGTATGGCAAAAATATATCAACTAAGACCAAAGACTATAGTCAGCAATGTTTCAGTAGTTAAAATTCTTAGTGCTTCTTGACATATACTAGTCCCCGTATTACGACACATTGTTTTAATCGACTTCCTTCTTGAGGAGGCATAAACTGGGCAAAAAAATAAGACATGCGCGACATTTTCCTCAACATGTATAGTGCATAATGTGCAATACCCCTCCCCATCTACAATTGGTCAAGATGTCCATCTAATCGTATTCAATTTAATCTGTAGGATACCAAAACAAACCTTCATGCATAGTGATTTTGCAAGTTGGGGTTGTACAATATCCTGGTAGGTTTCAAAACAAGGGAATAATTTAACACTCAGAGAATTTGTAGTAAATCTGTCCAAACTGGAATTACACTGAAAACTGTTTAGTACATATTCCCAATAGGTTAGTTTCAAGACCTTCTTAGAATTAGCTATTAATAAATTGGGAGCATCCCAAAACCTGCTCAACTCTAATTTGTAAAATCAGGCCTTGATGTGATGAAACCAAAAGATCCAAAATGTCTTTTTGTCCTTCTTTACAGCAATTGAGTTCCTGCTTGACCCATAAATGAACCCAAAGTAAAAGGGGTCTCAATACAGCTAGATGTTCTTTTCTTTTAATTCCAATTTGCGGGTATCATTGGCATGCTTTTGGGCAAACAAAGCAACATCCTTACAAATTTATTTTTGTGTACGGTAAGTGTACCTACGTTGCCCACCCTAGAGCTCCACCACATAAAGAGCTGCTGTTTGAGCCCTATATTTCTAAATCTCCAGGGCTGGAAGTCTGTAATATTCCCAATATATATTTTCTGAGACTTTACTATTGTCTGGAATATAAATACAACACTGCTGAACTTCCAACATTCAACCAAGTCCGCTCTCCTTTGTGAGAAGGATGTCTAATGCAATTCTGGTCTGCAAAACCATGAACTTAATAGCAACCATTTTAATATCGATAAGCAATGATGCTCTAGAAAGACTAGTAGATAGCCTGACAGCTACAGTGGGCAATTTTCTAATCTTAATGTCATTCAATATATCTCCTACCGTTGATATTATGGCAACAAAAATGTCTCTCACACTTTCACCAGCACTAGCTCCTCATTTGGGGCTATTCCTCTGTTCCCACACAGGATGATCAAAATTCTCCACATGATTTATTTTATGGAAAACTACACCTATATGGCAAGTACCATACTATTTACGTGGTAATTGAAAGTTAGCATACTTTCCACAAATAAAATAAACTCCAGGAATCACAGGATCCTCTCCATCTAGTTATAATTCCCATCTAGCAGTAGCTTCGAAAGTATGATCACATTCACTCATTCCCACAAATACAGTCTCTAACTCATTCTAGTCATTATGCATACACAGTTTCCCTGTATGCTGCCAATCTAAAGTCAATTCTCCCATCATCTTTGCTCTCTGATGTTCCATGTTTTCCTGTGAACATGTATGTATTCTTGTTAGCCTAGTGGCATTGGCTATCAATGCTCCAATTCTATCCTCCACTATGTTTAGAAATTTCTTCTTAATTTCACTCAATAGGCACGTCTAATATCGGTGTGCATAAGCAGTATCTAAAGTTTTGACAGGGACAAAATACTTTCTAATTGTGTCACTTATTTGAGAATATGCATGTTTATTTAGGTAAGGGAACATAGGAATTTCGGAGAGAACCAAATCATAGTTCAATTAGGCGATTTAAAGGAATCAGTGTGGCAGTCAGCAGACCAGTGGTTCTTCTTTGGTAGCTTAGCGCTGGAACACTCCATGTGGAGTAACCATGTACTCTATCCTGCTAACATAATATAACATAACATAACAAATAATAATAATAACAAAGGAAATTGTCCTATCCATAGAAAAGACTCAACAGAAGTCGACAAGAAATACCATATGTCAAATATATATGGTAAGAGGTTATACCTTCCGCCACCAATGCAGATAACTGCATACAGACATAGCGGTGCCTTGCATTCACAGTATCAACATATTCATAAAGCCATATAGTATAGCCATTTAAAGTGTAATCTCCTCTAAAAAAAAATATACGTGTAAGTCTTGATTGTATAGTGAGTAACAATTACCATCAGTAATGTGTAATGATTTAGGTTTGGGTTTTGACTTGCACTACACTACACTAGCAGGCACATGCATCAAAGGATTTTGCAATCGCAAATGGTGCGAATCGAAAAATCGGCCGTTTGCGATCGCAAAATCTGCGTTTGGAATGCATGAAGGGTGAAGGCCCTCGCAATTTGAGAATTCGCAAATATTTGCAAATTCTCAAATTGCGATTGCATTTAAGGAATCGCATTTTGCGATTCCTTAAATACAATGCATGAAACTTTAAAAAAATTGCGATTTCGCAATTGGGGGGAGCAAATTACCATGAGGTTGAACCTCATGGTAATTTGCGAAAACTTTGAAAAATGCCCTTTTGAACATTTTTCAAAGTTTCATGTTGTGCACACACATGCCTTTAGGGCATGTGTGTGCACAACATATGTGCACAGATTGATTTCAGGGGTGCAACAGGGTGTCCTTTGGACACCTCTGCACCCTTGAAATCGCATTTTCAATTTGCGTTTCGCTAATTGCTAATCGCATATTGACATTGTCTTCCTATTCATTCCTATGGGGCTCTAGGCCAATAGGAATGAATGGGGAGGTATTCCTTAATTGCGA
This sequence comes from Lissotriton vulgaris, assembly GCF_964263255.1. NCBI lineage: Eukaryota > Metazoa > Chordata > Amphibia > Caudata > Salamandridae > Lissotriton > Lissotriton vulgaris. Next base: position 103,893,880 of record NC_141694.1, read on the forward strand.
CTCGCAATTTGCGAGTCGCAATTAAGGAACATTAAGAAATCACAATTTTTTTAGCGATTTCTTGATGCATTGCATTTTGCGATTCCCTAATTGCGATTCCTTATTTTTCGCAATTAAGGAATCGCAAAAAGCAATATTGATGCATGTGCCTGTAGATGTAGGTGAAAATAATCCATCAAGGAAGACCGTTAATACCACCAAATTACCTAATACTGCACACCCCATTATGTACCTACATCTACGATTATAAAAGTTAGGTTCCAATACTTTGTAAGTGTCAGGCCCATGGGTGAAGAATAGAATCTTCTCTGTCAAACTCCAGCTGTGCAACCAGCTGAGAGCACACCAAATTGTGAACACCTTCTTCATGCACCCCACTGTAATAGAAAGGTCTAGGTGCCTGAGGAATAAAAGGAGTTAGGATTAACTACGTTTTAATAACAATTACAGTGTAACCAATTTGGTCACATATTAAAGCTGACAGTCAAGTAATGGGATGAAGTATGGATTTATTACAAATTGGAAGCCAAGTTTATATAAACAGCTCTTCAGTCACAGAAACAGTATAAAAATACAAAATAAGTGAAGGGTTCCAAAGCGACGGCTATAATTAATCCTCCATAATAGAAAGCAAATGAGAAATGTAGTAGCTGCAATACAGAGAAAAGAGATTATATTCTGATGCGTAAATTGAAAGTTTCTATCCTCTGACCTATACATGAGGCTATCTATATAGACCTACCAAATCTCTATTCTAGCTGGGGATCAGGGAAACCCTATTAAATCAGGGAAGCAGAGAAATGTATCAGCATAGCAGAACATCTGTAGAAGTTCTTAACAGTGAAAATATTCTATAACACAATGCCACGCAACGTGGTCTTTACTCCTTATAATTTAAAGGGGAATCTGAAGTTATCTGGAGTGAGCTCTCTAAATAACTTACAATAGAACATTCAAGACTCCTGAGTCACATGTCCAATTAATTCTCATCTTCAAACTATCAATTTTGGCAAACTCATTAGAGATTTATTTTCATTTTATCTGCTCATGCAAATGTCATTGGGTTCCTCCCATCTTTCCTGCGTACAGACAGTAGTCCTCCCTGCATTCTTTGAATTTCTCATCTTTGTCAAAAGATGCTCCTTCTGAGTCCCACTATCTCCTTCACACAATGTATCTTTCTTTAACCAAGAGCTCATTTAACTGCACTCGGAGAGGAAAGAATAACATTGTATCCAAAACAACATTCATGTTGAAGGTTAAACATTGTGAAATCCATGATTTAAGGCCTTTGGTCAATTTAGGATAGCAAGCATCCAAATGCACGTTCAAATGCACGATTTCAGAGACAAATACTGTTACAATATAATTGTAAAATGCTAAGAGAATGAACACATTTTCAATTATAAAATAAAGTATTATTCAAATGAGTACATAAATATATATAAGAAAGAACAGTATTATTTAAACTACACAAATGCAGATATATTTGTTAACTACAATTCATTGTTACTGTAAAATAAAACTTAATATGCACTCTCATATAGATGTTTAGATTACATATTACATGCATATCTGTAACTATTCAAGTGCTGTATATTACATTGAATAAATATTACATCACACGATTATATGAGGCCATGCATAAACTTATAAGTGTTACAGTTAGAAGGTAAACCCGGTAGTCAAGGGACCTGGGTAATCATGTGTTATATGAGAGGTGGTCCCAGACCATAGAGTTAGTCATACATTTACACAATTCATTAAACCAATTCTTTTTACAAACACTATTGTTTATTCAGAATAGTGTATGTACGTTTTTACTGTTTTTTTCTTTTAAAGTGCATATATACATATAGTAGATCAAAACGTATTATAGCAGTGCCCACTTTACAAGGGAAGGAAGGGAGTGCAGTGTGGGGAAAGTGTAGGTACAGGAGACAAGACAAATCAATTGTAAATTATTACTAACAATTGAAAGATGGCTTCACAAGGGAGCCTAAGCTGAATTAATCTCTAAGCACAAAATCAACATTATTGCTGCATCACAAAATGACAGGTGTCCATTAATCACACTCGAATCATGTGCTGTAGTGGGTAGTCGGACGACGTTTCGAACCTAATTGTAGGGAGTATTACCCCTTACATGGCGGGTCTTCTTCAGGACAGGGGGAGGGGGTGGGCGGTTCCTAAGGGAAAGGACAATATACTTAGCATTATCAACAAATGGTAGCTATTTACACAAGATTACAAAATTAAAAACACATACATTGATGGATCCCGAGGTAGCCACCAAGGGAGTAGAGATTTAACAGACTCACACTATATCAAATCAGTATCCGTAGATTAAAATCATAGAAAGAAAGTCAATCTATCAGAAAACTGGTATCCGATCCTCACTACTTATTCACGAGTGAACTCTGTGGAGGGAGCAAGGATATTACAAGAATGACCTTCCTGAATTACCTGGGTATAGCGATTGTAAAGTTCTATAGGGAACGGTCCTTAGTTAGATGATACCTGTATTGGTGTAAAATAAACAAAAGTGGTATTTGGATCAGGGCCTTTCATATAGGGCTCGGGGTAGACGTTAGTGGCTATCATGGTGTGCTCATTACCTGATAACCGGTCCTGACATAGGGCAGTTCTGTGGTGTTATTCGATCTCGGTCGGAGGCCCGCAATATCTCATAGGCTGGTAATCTGCACAAACAAGGTGCGTGCTATGAGATTCATCAATACGAACAATCAAATTACTAGGCTAACATCACCTGACTTATGACCACACCGCAAATAATTACCTGCCGTGGGGCTGGTCGAAACACGGTGGTATAGCTCTGTTTACACTGGTTCGCTGTGTAAGGGAGGGGTAGTCATCGCTCCGTATGGTATCTAGGAAACCTCGTGGGCTAGCAATCTGTATCAAAAAAGGGGTTTGTGCTAAGGATCCAATTGATCAACCCAATTGTGGAATTAACATTATGGTGGTTATGGCCAAGCCGTAATAATTTACCTGTAGTCGGGCTTAACCGAAGGGGAAACGGGGGTGGCTCTCCGTTTCTAATGGATCGCTGTGAATAGGGAAAAAGGTCGTCACTATAGCGGTTTAAAACGGAACATGGGTTCGACATATCGACGACCCTAAACTAGTGGAAAGGGAGTTCCTTACCTCAGGGCATGGGTCTGAATCCTACATGCACCGGCTCCATCGAAATTCGTGTAAAGCGTATTCGAGTGACCGGGCACTGGTTAAACCAACATTTCCGCATCACGTGATGGTGATAGCAATCGACAACAGACTACGCTAGTTGTCATGGTAGCTGGGACGCGTAGTGGCATTGTGAGCCTCTAGTGATTCGGACATAGCATTACAGCACAAGGTTTATCAACCTAGAAAAGATTTATTGAAAATTATCTTAAGTTGTTTCTGCAAAAATTAAATAAAAATGACCTCCTAGTTAACGTAAAGTGCCCACGCAGTTGTCATAGGTATTGAAGGTTGCTCCAGCGGCCAATGTTGTATTTATGCAGAAGAGCACAGGAAACGATAGCTAGGAAAATACGTAAATTCAAAAGGCACGGGAGGTCCCGTGGGGGTATCTAAAGAGGACCTCCTCACCTGATATAAAAGGTTGACCCCGTACTGTTGATGTGTCAGGAGGGGATCGTGTAATTACCCCGGGTCAATTGGAGACCGCTATCTATCCACCAAAACAGTCTCAATGATTATTAAATATCAATACCGGGCGGGAGAAAGGTGGCGTTATGGCCATTCCTCAAGTGTTAGGACTGGACATACAATGAGGGCATCTTGCATGAAAACATCTTCCTTTCTATCTCCCACATATTCTGTTATTTACCTGTATTGTTTGAACCACGTAATTACCAACACAGGGTATTAAGGTGGTGACAATTGTGATACATAGTAATCTACAATTCTAGACATGTCATTCCATTGCATTGAAATAGCTACACATGTTTGAACATCATGCATCATGTATCCTTTTAAATGCATTTTTCAAATATACGGGGAATCATTCATGCGTTCTTATTTATTATTACAAACTGTAGGGACTATGTAACTACCACAAGGTGGTAAAGTAGTCCTAGCGTTAACGCAGTCCGGTATTAATGAAGAATCTCAGTTACCCTGGTTCAGAATTAATATCAGATAGTTGCCATCTGTACAAAACTGCTATCCAATTCATTCAGACCTTTGTTAATAGAATTGAAATGGGTAATCCATTTCATTTCTCGTACATTGAGCAAAGTGCTAATGTTACCTCCTCTTGGTCCGAGAGAAACTTTCTCTAGGACTGTCCATTTTAAATCTCCAGGTGCGTGTTTGAGTGTTTTAAAGTGCTCCACCAAGGGGGCACCCACGGTCTCGCACCTAATACGACTACAGTGTTGTAAGATTCTTGTTTTAGCTTTCTGTTGTGTTTCCCTATGTATGGTAGCTGACAGGGACAGACAATGCAGTAGATGACATTAGTAGTGTTACAATTCGAGTAGTGTCTAAGTGTGATTTTCTCATCATTGTATAGGAATTCTTTTATTTGTAAAGTGTAATCACATGCTTTACAACTACCACAACGGTAGTGGCCCAAGATGGGTTGTAAATTCCACATTGATCTAATGGTAGGTGGTGTCGGTGTCTCCAAGAAGAAGCATACTACGTGTTCTCGAATATTTTTAGATTTTTTAAAAGAATGCATCGGAGGATTTTCCATTTCCAAATCATCACTTATCAGGTTCCAGTATTTGTTCACGACCTTCTTTATTTCATTGCTCTTCGTCGAGAAGGTTGTAACACAAATGAGACGGTCAAGTTCTGATGTATCTCTCATATTCTCCTGTAGAAGGGATTCACGTGGACAAAACCACGCTCGCTTTTGTGCTCGTTCTACCATCCTCCTAGGGTATCCACGGCTCATCAGGCGTTGTGTTAATTCTTCCAATTCGCTCATGTAATGTTCTTTTAGAGTGCAGTTGCGCCTTATGCGCAAGAATTGTCCAAAGGGCAGATTGTCCCTCAATGCCCTAGGGTGGTGGCTTCCGTATTGCAAAGGGACTTTCTCTCCACTGGCTTCCTGAAGAGTGTGGTGCAGAGCTTTTCTTCTTGTACAAAAATAGTTAGATCCAGAAAGTTCACAGATGATGGGCTGGATTCTATGGTAAATTGGATGTCAGGAGATCTTGCATTTAGCCACTTGTGGAAGGCGGTAAGTTCAAGTTGATCTCCCTCCCAGATCATGATGATATTGTCTATATACCGCATCCATATTAAAATCCTGGATCTAAAAGGATTCGTCGTGTTCAGCACATAGGTTGCCATAAAGATAATTGCCAAATTTGGGGCAAACGCTGCCCCCATTGCGACTCCCTTTATTTGAATATAGAAATCATTCTGGAAAATAAAGAAATTGCGCATCATTGCGATCTTCAGTAGTAGGATGATGAATTGCGTAGGAACAAACATTGGCGCTGGTCTTTGGTTCAGTACCATGGTCGTGACTTCAATGGCTTCTTCTTGTGGGATATTAGTGTATAGTGAAACAATATCACTGGTTACCAATAATTGTTTATTTTGATCAAAAGGCAAACCATCCATGATGGTAATGGTGTGGGTGGTGTCCCGCAAATATGTCTGTGTTCATAGCAATGGGTTTCAAAAAGAAATCAATATAACGGCAGAGTGGCTCTAAAATAGATCCACAGCCAGAAACTATGGGACGTCCTGGGGGATTGTTCATGTCCTTGTGGATCTTCGGGAGTGTATAGATGGTCGGGGTTCGGAGGTTCTTTTGATTGAGATATTGAAATTAAAGTTCGGAAAGAAATCCTTGGTCCAAGCCGTCCTTGGTCACACGTAATATTTCCAGTGCCATCTCTTTGGTGGGATCGCCTGGGAGTTTTTTATAACTTATGCCATCATTTAATTGTCTCATCACTTCCTCTTTGTACTTATCAAGGTCTTGTACCACAATGGCACCGCCTTTGTCAGCAGGCTTTATGACGACATTTTTGTTATTTCTGAGGTTCTGTAGCGCCAGTTTCTCATTGTGGCTGATATTGAATTTAGTGTATTTCTTTTTAGTGAGAAGGTTTTCAACATTCCTCATGACTACAGATTCATATGTAAGTATTTTTTTAGTCATCATATGGGCTGGAGGAACATAGCTCGAGGGGATCCTCAATCCAGTGTGTGATTTGGAGGTCGAGTATGGGGATGATCGAAATTGGTACCTCAGTCGTATCTTACGAAAAAATTTGGACAGTTCTGTTTTAACATTAAATGTGTTGGGAAAGAACGTGGGAACATATGATAGGCCTCGATTAAGTACTGATATTTCGTTCTTAGTCAAAGTATAACTGGATAAGTTCACCACTGGACTTTCATTCACCATCTGTAGTTTTTCCGGCGCGTCGACCTCTCTCCATGTTCCTCTTGGTTGAATCAGACTTGTTTCTGGCCCCGGCCTCGGTTGGTATCCCAATCTCCTCCGTTGTTCTGTTGGCCCCTGTTGGTGCCTCTCTGGAAAGGGCGGCCACGTCCTCGTGGTGGTCTCCATGAGCCTTGGTCCAAAAAAGGCAGGGGTTGGTGTGATTGGTAATGATAGTCTTGATGTGTGTAATTACCGCTGGGACCTGCTTCTCCTGAATCTCCCTCAGAGCAATACGATCAGAGAAAGTGGTGTAGTTGCGTCAGCCTCTAAAACCACCACGTCCTCTATTCATGAAGCGTCCTTGGTTATCTTGTTTGTAGAAATCCTCCTGTAAGTAAGGATAAGTCTTTTTCTTATCATAGAGTCTGATGTCTCTGGCTAGTTTGTTAAGTTTCTTCGTTTGGGTCGTGATATCAAAGTCTTTAAGTGTGGCATCCAATTTCTTCAGATCCTCTTTTTTTTTAATTTAATTTTTGCAGAAACAACTTAAGATAATTTTCAATAAATCTTTTCTAGGTTAATAAACCTTGTGCTGTAATGCTATGTCCGAATCACTAGATGCTCACAATGCCACTACGCGTCCCAGCTACCATGACAACTAGCGTTGTCTGTTGTCGATTGCTATCACCATAGCGTGATGCGGAAATGTTGGTTTAACCAGTACCCGGTCACTCGAATACGCGTTACACGGATTTCAATGGAGCCGGTGCTTGTAGGATTCAGACCCATGCCCTGAGGTAAGGAACTCCCTTTCCACTAGTTTAGGGTCGTCGATATGTCGAACCCATGTTCCGTTTTAAACCGCTATAGTGATGACCTTTTTCCCTATTCACAGCGATCCATTAGAAACGGAGCGCCACCCCCGTGTCCCCTTCGGTTAAGCCCGACTACAGGTAAATTATTACGGCTTGGCCATAACCACCATAATGTTAATTCCACAATTGGGTTGATCAATTGGATCCTTAGCACAAACCCCTTTTTTGATACAGATTGCCAGCCCATGAGGTTTCCTGGCTACCATACGGAGCGATGACTACCCCTCCCTTACACAGCGAACCAATGTAAACAGAGCTATACCCCCGTGTTTCGACCAGCCCCACGGCAGGTAATTATTTGCGGTGTGGTCATAAGTCAGGTGATGTTAGCCTAGTAATTTGATTGTTCGTATTGATGAATCTCATAGCACGCACCTTGTTTGTGCAGATTACCAGCCTATGAGATATTGCGGGCCTCCGACCGAGATTGAATAACACCACGGAACTGCCCTATGTCAGGACCGGTTATCAGGTAATGAGCACACCATGATAGCCACTAACGTCTACCCCGAGCCCTATCTGAAAGGCCCTGATCCAAATACCACTTTTGTTGTTTTTACACCAATACAGGTATCATCTAACTAAGGACCGTTCCCTATAGAACTTTACAATCGCTATACCCAGGTAATTCAGGAAGGTCATTCTTTTAATATCCTTGCTCCCTCCACAGAGTTCACTCGTGAATAAGTAGTGAGGATTGGATACCAGTTTTCTGATAGATTGACTTTCTTTCTATGATTTTAATCTACTGATACTGACTTGATATAGTGTGATCCTGTTAAATCTATACTCCCTTGGTGGCTACCTCGGGATCCATCAATGTATGTGTTTTTAATTTTGTAATCTTGTGTAAATAGCTACCATTTTTTGATAATGCTAAGTATATTGTCCTTTCACTTAGGAACCGCCCACCCCCTCCCCCTGTCCTGAAGAAGACCCGCCATGTAAGGGGTAATACTCCCTACAATTAGGGTCGAAACGTCGACCGACTAGCCACTATGGCACATGATTCAAGTGTGATTAATGGACACCTGTCATTTTGTGATGCTGCAATAATGTTGATTTTGAGCTTAGAGATTAATTCAGCTTAGGCTCCCTTGTGAAGCGATCTTTCAATTGTTGGTAATCATTTACAATTGATTTGTCTTGTCACCTGTACCTACACTTTCCCCACACTGCACTCCCTTCCTTCCCTTGTAAAGTGGGCACTGCTATAATATGTTTTGATCTACTATATGTATATATGCACTGTAAAAGAAAAATACAGTAAAAACGTACATACACTATTCTGAATAAACAGTAGTGTTTCTAAAAAGAATTGGTTTAATGAATTGTGTAAATGTATGACTAACTCTATGGTCTGGGACCACCTCGAACCTTATATGTGGCCTAATAAATCCTGAAAGTGTGTAGCCTAAATTAAGCTGCTCCACAGCAAAACCAAAGTTTGTGTAGAATGTAGCAACTTGATAATTTCAAATCTTCATGAGATTCTCCAGCCCTACTCGTGTTCTTCTAATGGACAACCTTACGTTTCTTCAGCAACTCGATCCTCAATACTCTTCTGAATTCTCATTCAAAGTCTATTTAAATGTCTCAGATAAGAAATTGTTCAAGTTCATTTACAACCAGTTCCAGAATTAAATGTTTCAATTCATGTACGAGAACATAGAATTCACTTGCGTCCAGGAAAGGAAACTCAGCCACATCCAGGATAAGGTATCTTCAGGCCATTATTCTTGTTATCAAAGAAAGTTCAAAGGTAAGATCACCACTAGGCCCTTCATTGGGGTCAGGCTCTGGCTGATTCACCACCACAGTATAAAAATCTCCTGCTTCAGCGCTCAACTGTTGACTCGTCCAGGCTCTCCGGCTGACCAAGCGCTGTATTTAAATTCTGGCTGGTCCCCTACAACTTGACGAACATGCTCCCTTGGGCTTTCAGCTACCACTGTCTCTTCTGGAAGAGGTGCTGTAACATCATCAAGAGAACACTGAACTGTACGAGTGTTGGCAGCATGTAGCCATTTGTGGAGACCTCCGCACTTCAGCAGTCCTGGTGAAGAGAATCATCTGGTAGGTACCACGCCAGCAAGGCTCCAGACAACTCTTCCTTGCAGGACCCAGTCACCAGGACTAAAATCATGGAACTTCTCCAGATGCAGCGGAACTGTGGCTGCCCCAAACTGATAAGAATGCACTACATCAGCCAGTCCTTTGCAGTAATCAAGAATCATGTCATCAGTAATATCAACAAGCTCATTCGAGGCACAGCTGGCAGTCACATAGCCCTGCCCATGATGATCTCATGGGGAGACAATCTTATCTTCCAATCAGGAACACAGCGAATACTCATCAGTACAAGGGGCTAAGCATCGGGACACTTCAAGGACATAGCAGCACACAGTTTAGCCAATCTGGATTTCAAAGTACCATTGACCTGCTCTACTATTCCAGAAGTGTCAGGTTGGTAACTGAAATGTAGTCTCTGTTCCGCTTGCTATGCTGCACACAACATTCTCAGGACCATATTACTAAAATGAATTCCTCGGTCTAACTCCAGAGAAGTCGGAAATCCGAACCTATGTATGATTTTTCTCTACAACAACTTGCCCGCTGTGAGACTATCATTCCTTCTGATTGGGTAAACTTCAACCCAATAAGAAAAGATGCACACATTCACCAGGACATATCTCAACCTATTACACATGGGCTTTTCAATAAAGTTCAACTGCATTCTGTTAAATAGGCCATCCGATCTCCCTATGTAACTCAAGGTTACTGCAGTCCATTTTCCTACATTCAACTGCTGGCACACAATGCACCTATGAAACAATGCTACAGTAGTCAAGCTGAATCTGGGGTTAAACCACGTCTGGTAGAACAACCGACCCATGGGATTCCTCCCCCATGAGTCGGGCCTTGATAATCGCTAGCCATGCGTGGTAGCAAACTATTTGGCAACACAGGCTTCCCATCTCCTGGAACCAAAATGTAATCATCCCTCTTAACACAATGAGCTAGAATCCAGCTCTGATGCTCTTCCTCTGAAACTTCTTCTTGTATTCTCTTAACCTCCTCCAAAGTTTCAACAATTCAGAGCCCCTGCAGGCTGGACATAAGGAAATTTCTTGAAACTTGCCAAGAGCATACTATGACACGGTCATACTCTGTGTTAAGGGGGGGCAGAAGTTGTTCCCTGAGGCACAAAGAAGGAATAACTCTGCCAGATGCTGGGACACATGCAGCAGGAGCCTCATCACCTCAAGCCTGGGTCTGGCTATCTAGTACAATAAACACACAATGCCATATTCCCTGACACAGTAACAACGCCTCACCAAAGGCCAAAAACATCCTACGTCTCTGCTTCTGGAATATAAATGGTATGGAAAGTAAAATAACAGACCCAGAACTGCTGCTATATTTATAAACCTGCAACATTATTACTTTACAAAAGACTTGGCTTGGCAAACTAATCCATTTACAAGGACTTAAGCTAAACCAGCTACTAGAATTGCCAAATTTGGACATTTTAAGGGAGGACTTGCAACTATACCTCCACAAGTGGCATATACGCAGTCAACAAGCTGCCCATCAAGTTAGCTCTTCCAAATGCAGTACAAGCCCATAGAGTAATGACACAAGGTTCAAACAAACATTTCCATCTGGTTCTAAATATTGTATATGTTCATCCACAAGATAAGGCCAATAGCATCAAACAAATAAGAGAGGAATTAGCCAGAATACTAATGGAAGAGCGAACCGCTAACTTTATAATAACTGGCTATTTTAATCTGCACATGCTGGGTACAATGGTGATGATAACTCACTGGAAGACCACCCTTTTGCATGGGTTATCCCACAACACAAGCGGAATAACTAGGAAAAACAAACAAAGTAAGCTAAGAAACTCCTAGGGATTCTTGAGCATCTCAGTTTCCGGGCATTAAATGGTCGATTTCCAGGAGATCGACCCCCTGCCGCCGTGTTCCATAAAACAGTAACCAGCACAATTGGCTGCACTTTTGTATCGCCACCTCTATTCAGCACATTTGCGAGCTATCGCGTAGGAGCCAAGGGCCACAGCAACCACCTCCCATAAGAAATTACAATGTCTATGCAGGTTGCAAAACCAACGCTGCTAGTAAACATGTCTGGCTCCCTATACACTACCAGCAACATAAGGCTCAAATGTAAAACTGGTGAGCCAGAAAAGCGGTTGGCTCTCCTACAGGAAAAACAAATGGCAGACCTTGATGAAATAGCAGACTGGGAAAGTTTCACAAATGCACTGGGAGAAGCACACACAGTTAGAAAAGAGCCACATATGAGGGGTATAGCGGAACTTCGACAGGGGTGCCCCTCCATTTCAATGATTGTCCCAGTTAGGCATCTCAAAAAAGCAAAAAACCAAGCAATACGGAGACACCAAAGAGATGGCCCAGATGCCAAAAGTGAAAGCAAACTGATGCAATTAAAAGCAATGCGCAAAAGCCTAATCTGGCAACTCAAAAAAGAATCAGAAGAGAGTCTGTGGCCCTGACTACTGTAAAACATCAAGAGCAAATATATTGCAGGATTTTGGCATGATAAATGCCCTATAAAAATCCTACAGCCCTGGGGATCAGTTAACATCTGACAAAAGAGGCCTGGGAAATATTCCACCAGGATCACTTCAACACAGAAATGATCAGCGTCACCAGCCCAAAAGTTATAAAGGACCAACGGAAAACAGTGATAAACTATTAAACACACATTAACCAGGAATCCACCGCAATTAAAATCTCTGCTAACCAAATTTCCAAGAGAATAGCTAAGTGAAGAAGAGAGGGCATGCTAGGCCTTAATGGGATTCCCCCAGTCTTGTTCAAACTAGATCGGGAATTCTGGGTGGAAGCATTGAAACCAGTCTTCGAACAAATTCTTCAAATTGAAACAATCCCATGCTCATGGAGGGTCTAAATCATCTTGCCAATCTACAAAAGGGTAACAGAATTGAGCCAAAAATTATAGATTGGTAGCCCTGATAGACAATGATGCTAAATATTATCCAGCCTCCTCCTACATGAACTGTCAAACTGGACAGCAGAAAATGCTTTTATCCCTCTCAATCTAACTGGCTTTTACAGGCAAATGGAGTCTACTACTAACATTCAAGCTCTCGCTCTATTGACAGATGCCAGAATAGCAGCTATTATAAGTCTGTTTTATCAATCATAGTTTGGTATTCGATCGCATTGATAGAAACATATTGTGGCAGTTACTTTCCAAGTGGAACATTTCACCTATCCTCTTGAAACAACTAATACTCCTGAATTCAAACACGTGGATTCGAGTAAAGCTGGGGCCCTGAGACCATCTGGCAAGAAAGATCCCAACCACAATTGGACTGAAACAGGGCTGCATGCTAGCTCCAACCCTATTCGACCTCTTCATGGCATACATATCAGCTAGGGTAGACAGTTGTAATTCCTGCACCCCAAAGATGGGGGGTCTTGCCCTTTCAAACCTGTTATACATGGATGGTCAGGTACAAATAAGTCAAAACCCAATTGGCCTCCAACTCCGACTAGACACAACACAAAGATGCTCAGACGAAAATGGTCTGAGCATAAATCTGGATGAATTAAAAATTATACAATCGAACCAACGGTGGACTAAGGGAACCTACCACTGGCATTGGCTAAACAACAGTTGGAAATTGTCCAAGAATATAAATATCTGGGAGTTATTATAGGTGCAAAAGGAAGCAATAAAGAGGAAACGCATAGCAATAGCAGTGGTGTTTAAAAACCTAAAGAACAAAATTGCTGGCACAAGCTATTCTCCATTGCTCCAAGTGATACCGGCGAAAAGTTTACCAACACATTACGTGGTACAGCAACAGGAGCTCTTCTGATTATCTTCAATCTACCCAAGTACACCTCACCAGCCCAAATAAGACTAGAATTTGAAATGCAGAGGCAAGGGCTGGCCTGTAAAGGAGCACACATCAAATGTTAGCATAAGATCAGAAGAGGGCTGCCAGGGTCACTAAACACCCATCTATGGTCCGAACTGTCAAGTAAAGAGAAGGGCGCTGCAAGGGCCTACCTGGACAGTTCTCTAGAGCAGCTTTACCTGCCGGCCAATGGGAGATCCTTGGGCCTCACGACAGCTTAAGAAAACTCATCAACAAGACTGTCAAAAGACTCTCCTTGCTGGAGGACAAAGCAACACTAGCAGCAAGAGCACATTGATGGTTCATCTTTCACAGTTAAACAAAGGCAGACCCTCAAACCTATCTTGGCATTGTCTTCACCAGAGCCTCTATGGAGACATTTTGACGGTATTGTCTAGGTATTTTGCCCTCTGTACTCCACCTACCACCAAGGAAGCACTCCAAGTCACCATCTGGTTGTTGGCTGTGTGGGGAGGAGATAGAAGATATCCTCCACTTGCTATACATATGCAAAGAACTTTTTCTTGAACATAGAGCACTGCTGAGACCACTCTTCAACCTCAAAAGATACGGACATTCAGGCAGGTAAAAGCATTCTTCTCAGGTCAGGACATACAACTAAGCTGCCTAGTAAGATTCATGACCATAGCTGAAGAAAAGCTAAATAGTAGAGATACAATTCAAGGACTCAGAGGTCTCCAGGTGGAATCTGTGATGACTACGTAAAAACAAAACATCTCAGAAGCCCCCTGATAAGTATTGGTTCTAAATCTTTAGTGCAAAGCAAATAGTTTTTACCATCGGCATAATCTAATTTACAATTTGTATTGTGGCCCAGTTAGCACATAAACTGCTAAAGTTGTGCAGATATAATGTAACTTTTAAGCCCCAATTAGCATGCACTCTGCCTAAATTGCATAGACATATTTTATTTATAAACCTAACTATTGCCCACTTTGCACATCATTCCACAATTTGCACATTGCCACTGAATTCAATTGACAAGATGTTAAGAGATGAATTTAACTGGTCGGTTCATAACACAGCTTTTTTATTTTACAGCGTTTTATATCATTGGGTGAAATCCCTAATTTTGCACATAGGGGAACCATCTGCAGTTTAACCTTATTATTAGCAAGCACTGCATGTTGGGTAACATGTTATAACAGGCCACTGTTTACTTATTCTTAACCTACTTCACTCACTTTTGATCATGTATGCTGTTGCAACGATTTTAATTTATCATGCAAATAAACGTACTTACTTACAAGTATCAAACAATAGTTAACAAAAGGTTGAAGTAGGTTTCATCTTCTCCTTCGTTGTTTTTATTCTCCATCAAATATACAAGCATTGTATGTACAATACCTTGTGACTTCATCGACATACCTGTTGCCGGCTGTAACATAATTGTTTCTCTTGCAATACGCAGAACATTTCACACAACCACAACTAGGGCAGGCATTCGCAAAGTTTCCAAAGGTTTTCTAACTTGTTCACCATTGTGAATTGAGGACCCCTATGAGGTCATAAATCACTTCTGGGTCCATAACCGTCCAAAGTTGCGCACTACACCAAAATCATACTATCAGTGAAAATTGACACATTTAGCTGGTCTGAAACGCAGCATGCTATAGTAAGAACAATCAATTCTGCCACTTGTGTGGACCCTACACCTTTTATCCAAGCAGCTTCTACTACTCCTGAAATGGTACATGAGCAGCTCTCAAATTTCCTTCATGGTCTCGTAAACACGAGCCAGCCACAAAAAATATAATCAGATTCAGGTAGTGGCTCTTCCAGTATGTCTGGTCTCAACTTGGAGCAAAGTTTTGTGAGATCGAGACAGTCATGCTCCACTTCACAATCATCAACATCATTGTCCGGAAGGGACAACAGTGAAGCAGGGTTCAGAACAGCATAGCCTTTCAATGTTACTTTCTCACGGGCAAGTATGACCTGCTCAGACTTTGTAAGGTAACTGTTTGTAAGGTGCTGTGTACATGTCTTGGTCCACAAAATGTCAACTGAATGGGGAATATATATGGTTATAGTCAGGGGATGTTCAGTTTCAATGGTCTTGCACCTCTCTATGCTGACACCTGTCAATGCTACAGATGTGAGACAACCAGGCAATGCCACAGCCACCGGATCTAATGTGGCTGAAACGTAGGGCACTGGTCTACGGGCACCTCCCTAATTTTTTGTAAGCACTGATGTCGGGCAGCCCTTGCTGCAGAAAAGTGAAAATGCTTTGCTGTAATCAGGCATTACAAGTGCCGGGTCACAGCAGAGACTTTTGTTCGACTCTAGTAAGGTATCCATACAATTGTTATCCCAAGGTACTGGATCAGACACATTCTTGTTTGTCAGCCTCTGTAAAGGTTTGATCACTATGGAAAAATTGGGTATTTACTTGCGACAACAGCCCACCATTCCCAAAAACATTCTGACATCCTTCTGTGTCATTGGCAGATTCATTTGCATGATCGCTAAGGTTCTCTCTTGTGACACCTTTCTTGCACCTTTCTCAAAGTGGTGTCCTAGGTACAGAACTTCTCAAACAATACTGCAACTTATTGTGGGACACTTTTTGTCAATTGTCAACCAAGTGGTTCAATAATACGATGGTGTTGGTCTTATAAGTTTCCCTAATATCTGATGCAACAGATTGTTAAAATACCGGACCAACACTGCATTACAGTACATAATCAGGTACTCAAGATTCTTTTTAAAGATCTGATTAAAGATAGACTGACTCTCTCTATACCCTTGTGGGACTTGGCACCATGCCAAAACATGGCTGCTGAACCAGAAAGCAAAAAAGAAATGACTGTTCTCAGGCAACAGGATGGAAAAGAACACCTGACAAAGATCAATAACAGTAAACCACTTAACCTTACATGGAATCTGAAACAGTATCATACCAAGATTCGGTACCATGGGACAGCAAAGGACCACAATATTGTTTATCTTTTGCAGGTCGCCGACTATGTGGTACTTTCTTCTGGGCTTATGTTTGCCCATATTGGGTAAATTACATGGACTCCCCATAATCTCCTTCAAAATACCTTGTTAAATCGTCACGATCACCTGATCCCAGGAATCGTTTCAGGGGTCAAATTGTATTGCTGGGTCTCAGGTACTCAGCATTTGGCTTAGCTTGCATCTGGACAGGTTCAACTCCTTCGATGAGTCCAATGTCCTTTCCTGAAAAATCCCAAACTTCCGACCTCACTGTGTCTCTGAGATCAAAGGGTAATTCTTCATTCGTCATCACTGGGATAAGATCAATTATTACATTCTGATTAACCAATTTAAAAGTAATGCTATCCTCATGAGTTTGAAAAGTTATAAATTTCGGGGTACAATGAATGTTATAATTCAATTTGCACAACTAGTCACAACCCAACAGATTCATAGGACTCGAGTCACAGACCACCAATTTGTAATTATCCTCAAAATCCCCTATTATTATTGGCATATCCTCAGTTACTGTACTGGACATTTGCTTATTTTCAATGACTATGACTTGGATTCTTTTACCCGAGAGGGGTTGGTTTGGAGCTTCTTCTCTTCTCACGGTAGAACGGGTAGCACCAGTATCAACCAAGAATGATATAGTATGGCCATTTACCTCACCATCTGAAAATGGGCCACCCCGGTCTGCCTCCTAGACTGCACAAAGCACACAATCTTCCTCCCACCCAGGCACCCCTAGGAGGACTGATTGATACCATGATTGTCAATTGTGTCAAACATGGGATACTGTTGGTAAGGGCGGTTATTCTGAAATGCGTTCTGATTCACATTTGGTACCTGAATCCCTCAAGATTATATTGAGAGCCCTTCAATCATTTCCCAAATTCTGAAGAACTATTTAGAGAATCTTAAATAGTCATTTAACCCAGTCCCAGTTCAATAGTTAGATGACCTGTTAATAGTATTTAAAATCAAGGAGACTGTAAACTGGTTACTATTGCCTTGTTGAATCACCTAGATGAAAAGGGCATAAAGTCTCTGGACTAAAATGTAGTATTGTAAAAGGAAAGTTATTTATCTTGGACACAATATTGAGATGGATGTGAGGAAAGAATGCATGTCTGCAGTTCTGAAATTGAGCCCACCTACCACCTAGAGGGAAGTTTGGCAATATCTTGAAATTTGTGGCTACTGTTGTCGGTGGATCTAATATTTTCCCTTTAATTGAGAAGCCTTTAGTAAGGTTGACATGTAAATGATGTACAGCATCCTGTACCATTTGAATAGAGTGTCTTGTTGTATTCAAGAAATTGAAAGAGAGTTTGTGTCATGCACCTGCACTCGAGATGCACTATGATGTTTTCCCTATTTTGTCATTAAAAAAATGGATGCGGCCAGTGGCACAGCTTTTGGGTGTATTAGATCCAGTAGCTGTAAGTATTCCAGGTTATTTGAAATCAGTTTCAGAAGTTTGTTTGGCAATTGAACAAAGTGAAGGAATTATGATGGGCCATACTCTAATTGTTATTGTCCATCATTTAGTTAGGATCACTTTGTCAAGGACGCAGCTCATAACAAACAGTAGATTGACACTTTAGAGTGGCCGAAGGCCTGCTTTGCACGCATGTTATGTTAGCATGGCTTATTAGAAATGTAAACGCCATTTTGCCTTTTGCCGCTTTTGAACACGACACTGCATATAGCTGTTTTTGTAAGTTAGGCTTCGTGAAGGTCTACACATGAAAAAGGGTTTGTTTTCGACATCTCTAGACTTGCATCGTGCCCCTAGTCTGCACAGTGAGTGCTGAAGCTGTAAAGGTTATCATAACATGGTAGCTGTTGTTCAACATGATCGGCTAATGTTTATAGACACACCAATTTGGCAGCTGTGAGCCAACCGAGATTCTGGCGCCCTTATTATTCCACAGTTGCCATGATTCCACACACTTGGAAGATTTCAGTTTCCAGGGATGCAGAGAGTTTTAGCTGATCCTGATGTGATTTACTCTTACTGAGCAGAAAGGTAATGGGGTCCCCCAAAAAAGCATAAGAGACCTTCTTTAGTTTATAATACATAGTTCCTATATAGGAAGGGTGTTAAATCTAAGCGCTATAAGACCTGTTTTCACCATCATTGTAATATGATTTCTCCTTTTGTATTTTATGGAATTGTAACAATGCTGACCATATTATTTCCAATCATATGTCTGCTTATGTTGGCTAGGATAATGCACCTAAGATCACTTTGTTAAAATAAATCTTTTAACCTTAATGTGTCTCTTATTTACTCTTGTTTTGGACTGGTATGAGAGGATAACGAAAGAGTGTTCTCAATTCCCACCATTCCTGAGATGGTCCTAAGTCGCATGTTCTAGGTTGTCTAATCATTAGTTACTTTGCTATAGGACGAAGAGCTAATGTGACACTAATGCTAGCTGGTTGGGGTTTTTCTAGGTACTGAGGTGAGTTTCTGGTACACCTCAATTCACTGATGTCCTGGGTCTCTGTGCTCAGTTCTGTTTATGAGCAGGATCCTTGCAACAACACCTTATGAGCAAACTATTCTTGCAGCAGAGAACATTTCAATTTGGAAATCTAATGTTGCAAACCCAGCAATACTGCTTTCAATTTCAGACAAGGCTTGCGAAGACAGACTGCATAGAGGTGAGTGAATTATGCACAATACCAATACTAGATATAAAGAAAACGTCTTTGGAACTGGCAAATCTTATATTATTTGTTGATTGTTCTTGTCTAAGAGACCAATATGGGGAATTCAGAGCTGATTATTTAGTATGATCTATCATGGAGACGCTTGCAGCGTCTTCCTTACAAAATGTGACATCAAAGCAAGTGGCAGAAATATTTGCTTTAACGAGAGCTTGCTGCTTGTCAGAAAAGTAGAGTTTGGCAATCCATATAGATAGTCAGTATAATTTTGGTGCTTTTCATGACTTTGGACAGGTGTTTATGAAATCTTCAGGAGCTTCAATCAAAAATGATTATTATATTTTGGTTTTGTTGGGTGTGATTCAGAAACTGAGAGAAGTGCCCATGGTTAAGTGCATAGCCCATAAGGCTTGCAAACACATGGTCAACTTGTGAAATAAACATGCAGATCAGCTGACCCGATATTGAAGAGTCAATTGTTCAAGGAAATGAAAATGGTGAATTCACAAATGATACTTTACAGAATTTAAACAGTGTAAATTCTTTCTTTATGGATTTGATGCAAACATCTTGGAATGAACTAAGAGAGTTTCAGGAGGATGCTCCTCAGAATGAGAAGAGAAAATGGGAAAAGCTGCTCTATAAAAAGAATTGTCTCGATTTGTATGTAAATTCAGAACAGAAATATGTCCTGTCAGATTCACTGTTACAGCTCATGAATAAATATTTTGCATAATCAGACTCATGCAGTAAAAGATAGTATAATTAGAAGCATCCAGAAATATTGAGCTAACACAGGATTTTGAGATGTTGCTAAAGATGTGTGTAGTTGTTGCTTAACATGACACTTAAATAATCAGGGCAAGAAAACTGCTATGGTTATGGATCACATTGTCAAATAAGAAGGCCCATTTAAGAGGATGCAGGCACACTTTATTAAGATGCCACACTGTAATGGCTTGGTGTATGTCTTGGTATTAGTCTGCCTGTTCTCCAAATAGAGCAGATAGCTTTACTGTTGCCAAATTGTAGTTGAGGGAGTTAATGCCAAGATTCAGAGTTCCAACTTCAATTGAAACGGATTTTGGCACGCACTTCAGGAATTAAATATTACAGATAATTTGCACAACTTTTTTCCTTGTAGTTATTGACCACAATCCTTCGGTTTAGTGGAATAGAGCAAGGGCACATTGAAAAATAAACTGGTGAAGATCTGGGCTTTAACTGGTTTGTAGTAGCTTAATGCTCCTCCTCCTGTTTTGATGAATATGAGAAGTGCATGAGATATAAAGACAGCTTGACCGCTCATGAGATACTTATGGCAGGGCAATGAAATATACATAGGTATCTTCAGCCGCACTTGTTTCAATACTGTTGACATCTTCTAGATTACGCTTAGGTTAGATGTGGTAGGGAAGGGGTGCTGTCTTCCCGGTTTCCGGTCGCCAGGGGGGTCAGGCAGGGGGGCGTCCTGGCACCAACCCTATTTTGTCTTTATGTGAACGGTGTTGTAGCGCACCTGGATGCGGTTTCCAACAATGACGCACCAAGACTGGCAGGCAGGAGGGTGCCAGTGATAATGTTTGCCGATGACACCCTCCTGCTTTCCAAGTCCCCCATGAGGATCCAGCGAGTGCTGGATGGCTTTATTGACTTCTGTCGTTGCCGGGGACTGGAAATCAATGCTGATAAGAACAAATATATGATTTTCAGTCCCCCGGCACACACACGCCCAACATCGCTCCTTGGTAGAGTCAGATTGGAGAGGGTACAGACTTTTCAATACCTGGGGGTGACGATCAATGAAAATCTTTCTTGGGGTCCCCAACAGGTGAAATCCCAACTCAAACTCTCCCAGTTAGCGGGAGGCATCCTTAAAATGGCAAATACATCTACTCTTAAACCAGTGAGCCCCGCATTGGAGATCTACAAAGTTAAGGCAAGGGCATCGGCACTCTATGGTGGGGAACTCTGGGGGCACTCCTGTAATTCTGATATCGTTAAAGTGGAGAACAAGTTTATGAGGCAGTTACTTGCACTCCCTCTAAGCAATCCCCTCCTTCCATTGAGATTAGGACTGAGTTTTATCCAGGATGAGCTAGCTCTGAAACCTTTACGGTTTTGGCGCAGGCTATGGATAACACCAGAACTGTCCAATTATAGGCATGAATTGAAGGATGTGCTGAGCCATGCTAGCCCTGTTAAAATCCCCTGGCTTGTATTCGTGAAAAACGAACTAGGAAAATGGGACTATTGGACCTCTGGTACGATCCAGAACGGGCATGCAGGGGGGTTTACGGCAAAATGCTTGCGAAATCCTTTAAGGACTATAAACAGAATATATGGTTGCAAGATTCCAAAGCTGGCTCCCTGACAATAACTTTTCTAACACTCAAATATTCTTTTGCTTTCTAGGAGTTTTTGAATGTTATCTACCCAGTAGGAGCAAGGAAGCTATACATTCAATGGAGGCATGGATCATTACTGCTAGGGGTATTTGTAGGCAAGTGGTAGTCTTCCATGAGCAAATCCTGCCCTGGGTGTGGTGCGTCTAAGAAGGATAAAATGCATATGCTCTTCTTCTGCCCTGCCTACTGAAAAGGTAGAAAGCTAGAAAGTACTGGCTTGTACCCCTACACAAGAACATGGGTTTTGATAAATGCTCAGTAAATGCTCAGTTGCAATGAGAGTTTTCAAGACAGATACATCACCACATATAGTTTTTGCACTTTCAAAATTCCTTTTAGCAATGTGGTCCAAAAGATCATCTCTTATTACAGTGGCACCCAGGGGTGATTTTATACAGTGACTGTATACATTTTATGACAAATTCATTTTTATATAATCAATTTTATGCTTTTTATGTATACTGTTATTATTGTAATCTTTTATGACTGAAAAAATGTCGAAATAAATATTTAATGAATGAATGATTACTGCAAAGGTCTAGCTGATATGGTAAAATCCGTCGCTCATCTGGTAAACATGTCAAATAAAGACTACAAGGACACACCCTGTCAAGGTCTGAATGTGGGTAATTGGGTGGTTATCTGAAAAAACTTAAATAAGGGCTTTCTAGATGAAAGGTGGAGAGGCCCTTTCCAGGTCATACTGGCAAGTGTAACATGTGTGCAGGCATGCCACAATGGATCCACGCTGCTCATATGAATAGAGTAGGAGTATCTGAAGCAGTGGTTGAGGCAAATGATCAAAGCACACAGTCTGATCAACAGGTTTGGAGTCAAGTTCAGGTTCAAACGTGAAACTAGTGAGGGTGATATTTCTCTGGAATTGGTGAAGAGAAAGTAAGCAAGATTTTCAAATGAGCGAAAGCTCAAATGAAGAACCTGAAATTTCAAAAGTCCTGTCACAGAGTGATCAGAGTGAAGAGCTACCGCCTTGCAAGAAAGCAAAGTATGAGCTGCAGCAAGAAGTAGTCCCTGACCAAAGCAGTGAGAAGTTGCAGCTGAAAATGAAAGTGAATCCATCCGCTGCTTTCTTCAAAAAAGAAGTGAAAGCAATCTTCTTAGCTAGATTCACCTTAACTTTGTTATAAATACTTGCAAGAAAGCAAAGTATGTGCAGCAGCAAGAAGTAGTCCCTGACCAAAGCAGTGAGAAGTTGCAGCTGAGAATGAAAGTGAATCCATCTACTGCCTCCTTAAAAAAAGAAGTGAAAGTGATCTTCTTAGCTGGATTCACCTGAACTTTGTTATAAACACTAGCTGATATGTGCTAGGTTCTAACTTTTACCACAAATGGATTTGCTAAGTCATCGTACTATGTATTTGTCAAATCACTATTGTGTGCCTTGTAAAGCGCTCTGATACCCGCAAGGGTCTTGTTCACGCTATACAAAAATGTCAAAATAAATAAAATAAAAGTAAAAGACCCCTTTCAAAAGAAAGAGATTCACTTTGGAGAAAGAATACAGATACATATTTGATCAGAGTTCGAATCAGAATTCAGGATTGGGCTCAAGCTAATATAAAGAAGAAAATGAAAATTAGAAACTGCAGTAGAGAAAAGAGAAAGCACAAGACTTTTCAAGAATTTGTAAACGAAAGCACTCTGAGCCAGAAAGAGGCTTAAGTTACTTTGAGAGATGGTTGAATGCAGAAATTAGTGAGAGTGAATCACCAGTTGCTAAAGATCAACTAGAAGGAGAGTTCCACATTGAAAATCCGCCTCACCTGAGTGGGTATATTTTGCTACAGTATCAGAAAGAAGCAAATGAAATTGAGGAGGAAAATTTGCAAATTAGTAAAATTCAATGTAGTTTAGAGAGTGGTTCAGACACAGAGAATGAAACAGAAGAGCCACCTTGAAAAGTGCAAAACTGATGAAGAAGATCTTTAAATGAATGCAATTTCTAGAAACGTTAAAACTGAATTTCTTTATTTTTGAAATATGACCTTTACAAATACCGAGAGGCTGATTATTGTTGTTTTTTCCCTTTTGCTTCATGTTATTATAATTTTAGAGAAATTAGAAAAAAATGAAAATATTATTGTTTTAAAGAACATTTTGTTTTAATTTGAATATTTGCAACAAAAGGATTTTTGGTCTCAAACAAAAAGATGGGAAGCAGCAGGTGTTCTAAAACTGTAGGAAGGACACTGTTAAAAATAGCCTTCTTAGTACTCGTTGGCCTGTTAGTGTGCTTACTGAAAATGTTTCAAATTGTGTAAATAATAATGTTGTAACTAATTATGAGGAGCATAAACAAATGATACCAATACATCAAGAACAAATACCCAGTTGTTTAAAGGTTAATGTGTATACTAAAATAATTAGGGAGTATGAAGATAATGAAGATTAATAAATATTACGTATGTACTAATGTACTTCAGCTGGGAGGGTTTGTTCGTTAAGATTTTTTTAGCTATTTTTAACCATGAGGAATTTCTTTCTCATCATCTCACTCACTTTTTTGTGTCTTTAGAAAAAAATGATTAATTAAAATATTAAAAGAATTAAATAGGGTCAGTATTTGAGGGTGATTGCACAAAACAGACATAATACTAATCTGAACGAAAATTATTTGTGTTTAGTGAAAAATGAGGAGTGTGATTTTACTGAGAATATAATGAGAGAGGCGAGAAAATAATGAGAATTTTGATGTGCAAAAGTTTGCTTGAAGATTAAATAAATAAGGAATTTAGGCTCTCAGGTTTATATCCTTGGTTGAAAGTGGAACAGGACAGAAAAGGTGAGATATGCATGTTAAGACATGATTCTATGGTAAAAAAAGATAGTAGAATTTGTAGGTGAAAGCATGTTTATAAAGCCAATGGTTAGTGGAGTTCTTTTGTCTGAGGCGAACCTCTTATGAGGGAAATGTATTATGTTTGTGGAAGAACCGCTTATTTTCAACTACAAAAACTTGAGTGGGCTCATGATATTTAACTTTCATTTTCCTTATCATTTATCATATGGATGAGTTAGATGAAAAACATGAAAAAAAAGAGTAATACTAAATTTTAGACATGTGATTTTAGATATTATGGGAGCTACGATTCCTCAAATGGGTGTAGCCATGAATGATGTGAACATTAGATGATTGTCTTCAGTAGTAGATAGACTTCCTGTAGAAACAGTAGGATCTTTTATATTTTTGAATGTAGAATGTAGAAATGGTAGCAATTAGAGCAATGGTTGTACTTGCTGTGGCTATACTGTTAGCAAAAGGAGTTTGTAAAGTAATTAAGGTAGGAAGGTGTTGAATTACATACCTGATTATGTTGGAGCAAAGACTTTTTTATTACTAACATAACTAATTTGACAAATGCAACTGGAACATTGGCAAAACCAGAATTATTGGAGAGTGTAGGATCCTTGGCAAGGGAGTTACGTAATAGTTCTGGAAAATGGATATAATGGTTAAGCAATATTATTAGTGGTGAATTGGATTTGATACCTGTGATATTAGTGTTGATTAGGAGTGAGAGGCAAAGATGGCGGTCAACTGAGACCGTAGCTTGCACTGCACTAGGAGCCGGTTAACCATAGACCAAATGCAGTGAACCATTACTGAGCAAAAAAGTGAAAACTATGCTGGTGGAACCTACCTGCACATTACTTGTTCCACAGGAGCGATATTTCTAGCTACTGGGAACCTGCATCGGCATAGCATTGTTCAGATACTGTTGGAGTCTAAGGAAGGCATTCCTGGCGTTCTGATTCAGCGTGTGCAGTATGTGGAAGCAGTAGCGGGAGCAGGCGCGGTTCCCTGCGTGGCGGATACAGTGCTGGATCTGACGGCGGCACCGTTGGAGGAGGTTGCATTACGGGCAACTACCCTGGAGATGGTGGAGCCCGTGGGGATTAACAAGGCTGCAGAAATGGCCCGAAGTCGGCTGCATCACTCGAGAAAGCCAAGGCAAGACTCGCCTTGAAGAATTTTACCGCCACAGTGTGTATGGAGGGGGGGAAGGCGCTGGCTACAATGCCCGTGCGAGCTCACAAGGGAGATGGAGCCGATACTCAAGCTGGGACAGCCTTGGAGAGGAAGAAAGCAGCAATAGCGGTAACACCGGCTGGTCCCACAATAGTGGATTTGATGAGGGGGGGTGGGGGGACAGGTGGGAAGGTGGCTATTCCACCAGGGTCCAGAGGGGTGAAAAATGTGAAAGAACCCCCATCAACCCAGGTATTAGGAAATACTCCTGAGACTGATAATGTGCTCCCAACAGGAGTATGTGGTGGTGGAATTGAAGTAGGGTTGAGCAATGCAAGACCTCCCCCTGCTGAGGATAACATGACTCAAATCACCATCTCTGATAACACTAATATTGGTAATAACAGTGCCGTGGAGACCCAAGTCACTATCATAGTGCCCCAGCCCCAGCCAGCAGTTATGAGAGTAAAGGTGCAGGTGTGGGAAGGAGACCCCAAAAGGATTCTGAAAAGGAACTGGATTTCTTCTCGGTTTCGAATGGGGGCGAATGGTCAAGGTGGGGACGGACAGTAGCAATCCAGACTCAAGCGACAGTGACCTTGAGCTTGACCTCTCAGACACTGGAAAATCTGGGACAGTTCAGAGGCGAAGGAAAGTACGAGAGCTTACTTGGGACTACACCCCCACAGTACAGTTTACAGGTGCTCCGGTGAAGGAACCGGGGTGGGGGGGGAAGGGAGGAGACACTGGTCCACTAACACTTGAGACAATTTTCCAGGCGATATCCAGTCACTGTGAGGAGACGCGGCAGGACGGGCCCAAGGCTCAGGTTGCATTGAGGAAGGTACAGGGAGTGGTCCAAAAACTGACCAAAACTTTTAGCTCATTTGGGGACTGAATGCCGGATTTGGAATCAAGGATCTGCACCACAGATTCAGATTTGGCAAGCACGCAGGAGCAGGCTAAGTCACAGGAGGCACAGTGGAAACTGGAAGAACATGAGAACCGTCAACGACGGAACAACCTCTGAGTTCTAGGTGTACCAGAGGGAGTGGGGTGGGAGGATGTTCGTAGATATGTATCGATTTGTTAAAGGAGTCGCTCCCAGTGCTCACAGACTGGAATTGGACATTAGAGGTGCAGCGGGCACATAGGATCCCCTTAGTGCAAAAGCAGCCAGTAAAACCAGGGTCATTGCCACATGCTATTTTGCTTTATTTTTGCAGCTTCTTGTTGCGTCAAGCTATTTTTGAAAGACAAGACCAGAGGCAAGACGAACCAGAAATGAGGTTTCATATTTTGTTCGCCCAGACTTCTGTCACACCACTGTTGAAAGACTTTGGAGGCTGAGGCAGATGATAAAACCTTTTGAGGATAAGAAGGCTCAGGCTTTTTAAATAATCCTGCTAGGTTAAAAGTTATCTGGAATGGACCGACACTGTTTTTATGTCCGAGATAAAGGCTAAGGAGTATCTGGATAGCTTAGCAGGGTGACTAGGAGGATAAGATATTAGAACCTGGTGCCCGTTTTTAAAGTTTTTTTACTCTCTTTTGCTCAGGGGTATTCTCTTTTAGTCCCCCTTTCTTTTTTCCTTTCTTTTTTTAAGGTAGCACAGTTAATATAGTTAAAACACTGCACGGGGGTATGCTGTAGTAATTACACAGCATTTGTCAAGTAAAACTGTAGATTGCTTAGATCCGCAGCCGTGGCATAAAAATCAAGGGGGGTACCAAGGACGGAAACCAAGGGTTTATAGGGTATTAACCTCACTTCATAAGAGCCATGGTCTAGTGGATATGTGGCTGGCTAAAAACATATCTCCAAATACAGGAAGTACATGTTATTCCTTCCCTCACAAAAAGTTTGTTAGAATTGAATTTTTTTTGGGGTCAACAGTTCTCCCTAATAAAGCCAGTGGTAAGATTTTGCCTAAAATCATTTTGGATCACAATTCATTAATTTTGGAGGTGGAAATTCCGGGTTTCACAAAAGAGAGGGGGAGATGGTCATTTGATAAAAAATTGCTGGTTAATATAGATTATATTGAGCATATTAAAAAATGGACAGTGGACTATTTCGATATAAATAGACACAGCACCTCGATAAAAGTTGCCTGGGATGCGTTCAAGGGGGGCTAGGGGGGAGAAACTATTAGTTATGTTGCCAAAGCACAAGTGTTGCACATGGGGAAAAATCAAGAGTTAATGTGTAAACTCAAAATGGCAGAGGGAGAGCATTCTCTACTTATAAGCAGGGGAAAAAGACAAGGCAAAATGAGGGACAAATATCGGCTCTTAAGGCAGAAATCAATGGGTGCTTGGCACAAAAAACAGCAGAGAAATTTCAGTCCCGGCGGAGTAGGTTATATGAGAGTGGAAAATCAGTTGGGAAGAGACTAGCTCTTCGAACCAGACAAAAGTCAGCACAAAAACATATTTTAGCTATAAATGGGGGGGGGGGGGGAGTGGCACATATGGACCCGGATGATATAGTCCAAACTTTTCAACACTATTATCAAAAACTGTAGGGGCTAGGGAGGAAAGGATGACATTGAACAATATAACCCAAATAGTGACAGAAGCGGATTTGGGAGAGGTTTTAGACGAAGATTCGGAGATCTTTCAGGAGGAGATTTAATTGGTTTTCCAGAGCATGGCGTCAGGAAAGGCCACAGATAACCCAGGGTCTTATAGACCAATATCTTTAATTAACACAGACACAAAAATATATTCGGAGGTCTTAGCTACTCGGTTGGGAAGGGTCATTGGCCGTCTGGTCTCCCCGTGGCAACACAGTTTTATAACAGGAAGAGAAAAAACAGACCACATCCGGAGAGCAATCTCATTATTTGATATTGTATCCGAAACGGGGGAACAGACGGCCATGATCCTTCTTGACACCGAGAGGGCATTCGATCACGTGAAGTGGGAATTTTAATGGGGGATTCTAGAGTTAAAGATGTTTGGGCAGGGATTTATCAGAGCAATAAAGCTATGTATCGAAATCCAGAAGCTTGGATACAAGTGATGGGAAGAGAGTCAGGGGAGGTTCTTATTTCGAGGGGAACCCGGCAGGGATGTCCCTGCTCACCCATTCTATTCACGCTATACATTAACCCATTAGAGCAGAAGCTTTTACAGTTAGGTAAAATTAAACCTATATGCACCAGGGGGTATCAGACTAAAATACTGGTCAATCAATCAATCAATCAATCAAAGCATTTGTATAGCGCACTACTCACCCGGGGGGTCTCAAGGTGCTAGGGGAGGGGGGGTCCGCTACTGCTCCAATAGCCAGGTCTTGAGCTGCTTCCTGAAGGCGAGGTGGTCCTCGGTCAGGCGGAGGTGGGTGGGGATGGAGTTCCATGTCTAGGCGGCAAGGTAGGAGAAGGATCGTCCCCCTGTGGTGGCTCTTTGGATGCGGGGGACGGCGGCGAGGGCGTGGCCGGTCGATCGAAGCTGGCGTTTGGGAGCGTAGAAGTCGAGGCGGCTGTTGAGGTATCCTGGGCCTTGGCTGTGTAGGGCTTTGTGTGCGTGGGTGAGGAGACGGAAGGTGATTCTTTTGTTGACCGGGAGCCAGTGCAGGTCTCTCAGGTGTCCGGAGATGTGGCTGCGGCGGGGGATGTCCAGGATGAGTCGTGCTGAGGCGTTCTGGATCCCCTGGAGTCTCTTCTGGAGTTTGGCGGTGGCTCCGGCGTAGAGGGTGTTGCCGTAGTCCAGACGGCTGGTGACGAGGGCCTGGGTGACCGCCTTCCTGGTCTCGGTGGGGATCCACCGGAAGATCTTACGTAGCATGGGCAGGATGTTGAAGCACGACGAGGAGACAGCGTTGACTTGTCTGGTCATGGAGAGGGAGGAGTCCAGGATGAAGCCCAGGTTGCGTGCGTGGTCTGTTGGTCTGGGTGCGCTGCCTAGGGCGGGGGGCCACCAGGAGTCGTCCCAAGAGGCGGGTGAGGATCCCAGGATGAGGACTTCCGTCTTATCTGAGTTCAGTTTCAGGCGGCTGTTCTTCATCCATTCGGCTACCTCTTTCATCCCTTCGTGAAGGTTGGCTCTGGCGGTGGCTGGGTCGTTTCCCCCTGCATCCTAATATGGCTGGCGGTGTCTTGCAGACACCGCCACCATGTTTGCGTGCATGCACCGCGGATCAGTGGCGACAGACTTGCCGTCCGCCGTTGATCCCACCACCATCCTAATTTGGCGGTGGGTGTTTCCAATGTCCGCGGCGGTGAATCCACATCCTCCGGGCCGGCGATTGGCTTCCCCCGGCCCGGAGGATGCGGATTCACCGCCATCATAAGCGACACCTTTATTACGAATGAAACTTTCAATAGTGTACATGATTTATCATTTGAAGTTTGCCAGTATCCTTTATGTGTTTGGCACTTAGAAGGATTTCTAATAAATAACTAGGGTTTTGTTATGATTTATGATTTTGTTTTTTGTATCTGAGTCTCCATGACAATTATTGCATTTCTCTGTAATGTTTCAGGAGCACTGTGTCCTTTGTGACATGGAGTCATCTGAAAAATGTATCCATATATCATGCTGAATCCATCCCTTCAAAAGAGCCACAAATGTCAGAGATCATGTTCTTAGTTGATTTGTTAGGAAGGGCAGAACCCCTGATCTCCGAGCCCAATTGAATCTACCTCTGCTTGTGGGCCACTACAAATGTGGTCATTGCAAGGCATGTGAATTTTCAATCAAAGTAAAGGAGTTTGCACATTTGGGTCGCATACACCTACTACAACATCACACAACTTGTAATACATCAGAAGTAATCTATGGCATAAAATGCCCATGTGATAAAATCTACATGTGGCAGACAAAACAAAAAGTAAAAACACAAATCCTTCAACACTGCAGCAGGATTAGGTGTAAAACCCAAGGGGCCCCTTTGGTAGAGCACTTCCAAAAGAATAATCATCCAGCTGAAAGTTTAAGATGGTGGATATAGGTAAAAATAGCACGCAACCCTAGAGGGGGTGACATCCCATTAAAACTTAACATAAGGTAATGTAGGCGGATACATACCCTGGATTCAGTAACTGAGGACTGAATGAGCTTGAAGAAATAAATAGGCAGACAAGTCTATTGACATACACATAATCTATAGGATACCCACCTTAAGCTACGTAGATACATATACATCTTTGAATAGCCATATGCAAAATAACTGGTGGGCACCTAGTTCTATAGACAAATATGCTTCAGGCACTCTGTGTGTTAAAAGGTGCATTGTGGTCAACCTCATTTCCCCAGGGTAATTCACAGATAAGTCCCAGTCGGTTGCATATAATTAAGAACAGACCATAAATGTTGTGCACTCTGTGTTTTAAATATTTTCAATCTTCTTTACTACGCATACACTGGAAATGTATATTTAATGAATAGATCTGGCCTCAATTATGTCAATTTTTTCAAGGTCAATTGTCTAATTTTATCATGTCATCTGCAAGGCCAGGATTTATATTGATGACTCTTACAATACCAGTGGATATGATCCTTGAGTGCTTTTAGTGAATTAAATGTACACTCCTCTGATCAAAATACTCTCCCCCCCACCATTTTTGTGATTGTTTACGCTACCATTCTCTTATTTTTATGCAAGTGTACTAGTGTGCGTGTCACCCACACATGGCCTCTGCAGTGGTTCCTGATGTGTGCTGGTGTTTGCCACATAGTTTGGATCATACACCACAAGACTAGTGATTGTTGAGTGCTTAGGTTTAATGCAATGTGCACACTTTTAGATATTTTCTGGAATTCTGGAATTTTCTGAAATTCTGGACCCTGCACCTCTGCCTGGGACAACACCTTGGGAGCCCACCCACCCCTACAGACCATGCTCGGAACCTCGGCATCATCCTTGCCTCCTCCCTCTCCATGAACCGCCAAATCAACGCTGTTGCTTCCACTAGTTTCAACTGCCTTCGCATCCTCCATAAAACCTTCAAATGGAATCCCCCCCAACTGCAGAGGGACCATCACCCACGCACTCATAACCAGCAGACTGGACTACGGCAATGCCCTCTACACCAAAATCAACAGAACTCTTCTACACAAACTCCAAACCATCCAGAACACCACAGCCAGACTCTTCCTTGGGCTACAGTGTGACGAGCACATGACCCAACACCTACAAGGCTTCCACTGGCTCCCCGTCAAGAAAGGGGTCACCTTCAAACTCCTCACCCACGCCTACAAATTGCTCAACAACATCAGACCCAAATATCTCAACGAGAGAGTATCCTTCCACGCACCCAAGAGGAACCCCCACTCTACCGACCTCGCACTGGCAGAGGTCCCCCGCATCCGCAGAAACAGAACTGGCTGGAGAGCTTTCTCATACATTACAGCCAAAACCTGGAACGAGCTCCCTGTGAACATCCGACACTCCCCAACCCTGCACACGTTCAGGAAGGACCTCAAGACCTGGCTCTTCAACTGATCCGGAGCCGCTTCCCCCCAGCGCCTTGAGACCCTCACGGGCGAGTAGCGTGCTATATAAACCCCTGATTGATTGATAGATTGATTGATTGATTGATTGGAAGCAGCGTCCATCATCATGAAAAAACAGTAATCCCCGACCGAGCTGCCAGTCTATGCCGGCTCCGGGTTGCATTCAGTGTAATATTCTGAACGGGTAAGTTAGCTCTCCACTCCACTCCTCCCGTTTTTAATGTTGGTTCCGATCACAACAGTTTGCTTTAATCTATTTCCCCTTAATACAAAGGTTTCTGTGTCTCTGTAACTTTCAAAGATTGAATATTTCGTCTTTGCCCCTGACGGAGATTTAAAGTGATCAGTTCCCCACAGAGATGTACGCGACTTGGTTTTGTGGTTAGACACTAGTTATCACAATGACATATGCATCTACGGTGAGTTGATAATTTTTTGCATTTTTTTTAATGGATGTTAGACTTCCACTCATGAAGTCGGTGGCTCTTAGTATAGTATATATATATATTTATTTTTTATTTTTATTTTTTGGGGGATTATTTTTAGATGACCTGATATATTTCTTTCTGTGGACTAAATCCAGGATTGGAGGAGTCCCAATATTTCTGATTTAACATGACTTGGTGAGTGGCCCTTTGGTCACCTTATTTCCATTTTGTATTATTACTTGTGCAGACAAAACCCACTGATTCAATCACCTTCCCCCTTTTTTATTCAGGCTGTTTCAACGTGGTTCATTTTGTCCTGAAGAAGACTCTACATGATGCCCTTTCAGTAATACAGACACCAGAGTTGAAACGTCGACGTACTATCTACTTATGTCCTTAGTCACTGTAATCATGAATAGTTGATATGGCGGGTTACTTTTGAACTGTATAATTGGACAGAGATTCTTCATTGTTTTATTATTTATGCTTTTATGTAATATTTGTGAGCCTACCATTGTCACATCATTTATCCCTATATGTCACATCAGTCACCGATAAACTGTTTATTTTTGTTCAATTTGTGTATGACAGCCATAATCCCTAAATGAAATATATACATGACTTGGAGGATCGCTGTGGTGTGTCCAGTTCTGTATTTAGCCTACAAAAAAAAGAAATGCTTTTTCACTTAATTGTCAAGGTTTAAAAGGATTTTTCTTTACTCGTCAGAATTTTTTTTGTAGACTAGATCATTCCACGCCTTCAGCAGCTCAGAAAAAAGTTGAAATACATCTTCCTTAAACTACTGAAAATGAGGAGGGCCATCCTCACCCTCCTGAACAAATGTACATGATCTCAAATGATGGCCTATCCTCCCCCAACCCCAATGAAGAGGTCTCTGTTAATCACCAGTCGGAGTTAGGATATATAATATTTTCATGTTTTATGTACAGTGCTTCATACAGCACTTATGCTTATTGTAAACAACTGATGTTGCTACTATACAGTTTATTGTTACATAAGTAACCTACCTTGAAAGAATAGAAGGATAAACTGGCCTTACCGCAAATGAAACTTGTCATATGCATACCAACAGATGTTTCAGTAGCAAGAGTTGAACTCACTGAGCCAGCCTTCCAGACATACCAACCCATACATGCATAGAGATATACAAAAAAAACAAATTAGCTGATCAAATTTACTGTTACAGATTTCTCGAATGGCGTAAGCAAAGAGAATTCTTCTAAAAAAATATTTCCCGACATGAAATCAACAGCGAGACAGGTAATAAAGCAACAAATGCTAGAAGTGGTGTTTTAAATAGGAGGTGATCCACAGGAGGCAGCACATCTGATTCAGCAGACAAATAGCATCCCTGCTGTGATTAATGAAGCAGTCCTTCTGCAAGAGTAATGCAGCTTATCAGCCATAGCCTGCAGCAATTATTGATAGCCAATGATTCACTTGTAGGACAGCGTTGTTTACACTTTAAAGTATTGTACTGCTAATTTTAGCGAAATGAAGGCACAAGCGCATAGTACGCTATGGCTGTGGATTTCTTTAATGTTTTTACTTAGAGTTCTATAGAGCGCTACCTGTGTTACTGGCATTCATCTGGACTCCCAGTTCCTAACAACTCTGAGTTAACGCTTTCATTTCTAGTGGTCATTGTTATGGGAATCAACACATGACAAGTGTGGGCAATATCAATAGGACTGGCTTATAACAGCAACTGCCTGGATGTTTCTATCCATGTAGTCATCCATTCATTAACCCATGCATTCACTCTCGCATTATTGCACTCATGCATCTATTCATTTACCCATGGGATTCTTCTTACAATCACCTACTTATCCATCCACATTATTAGAGCTACAGGTGTCGCTATTAGTTTGTGAGGGGTGCTTGTTTGTGGGGGGTGCTTGTTTGTGAGGGGTGCTAGTGTGTGAGGGGTGATAGGGTGCTTCTGGTAGTTTCTGATACTAGCCGGTGAGGGATGTGAGAGCGCTCTCTGAGGAGTATGACTGCTATTCTGTGAGAGGTATGAGAGTGTTTCAGCAGTGTATGACTGCTAGTCTGTGAGAGGTGTGAGAGTGTTTCAGCAGTGTGTGACTGCTATCCTTTGAGAAAAGTGAGAGGGGTGTCAGTAGTGTCAGAATGGTGCTCTCTAAGGTGGAGGGTGACTGCATTTCTGTGAGAGGTGTGAGTGTTTCAGCAGTATGTGACTGCTAGTCTTTGACCAGAATGGTTTTCGACCAGGCCATAGTACGGAAACCGCACTGCTTGCCACCGCTGAACATCTGCGGGCGGCTTTGGATGCCGGTCCAAGCGAAGCGCTGATCTTGTTGGACCTCAGCGCTGCCCTTGATATGGTATCACACGCCATCCTTCTCTATCGTCTGGAGGCAGCAGGAGTGACTGGGAGAGCGCTGGAGTGGTTTATGTCTTTCTTAACTGATAGATCTTTTCGGGTGTCGGCCCCTCCGTTTCTGTCACAATCCCATTCCATCGGACAGGGGGTCCCACAGGGCTCAGCTTTTAGCCCCTCTCTGTTCAATCTGTATGTACAGCCTTTGGCCTTTGGCTGCTGTTGCTAAAAGATGGGATCTAACGATGGTGTCCTATGCGGACGATACCCAGCTGGTTATCACCTTAGCTGAGGGATCATTGGGAGCAGCCACCAGATTCAGAGAGGGGATGACAGCTGTAGCTCAATGGATGACAGAGAACTGTCTACAGCTCAACGCGAGTAAGACCGAGGTTTTGGTGGTCGGAAAGAATGCCACTCTTTGGCCCCATGCCATCGCCTAAATCGGCGGTAAAAAATCTTGGGGTCTGGATGGATTCCACTCGTAGCTTCCAGACCCATACAAAGAGAGTTGCGGGTGGCCACCTGTGTTGGCCTACTAAGGGGCCTTAAACCGCTTCTGAAATTCTTTGATACGGCAGTGCGGCAACTTATTGTGCAGTCCACAATACTATCTCGCCTGGACTACGCTAGCTCCTTGCTTCTAGGAGCAAACAAAGCAGAGATTCTTCGCCTGCAACGAGTTCAGAACTCTGATGCCAGAACGCCAGTGGGTCTCCCTCACCACTGCTCAGTTGCAGCTACGATTCAAGGACTTCACTGGCTTCGGGTCGACAGGCGAATTCAGTTTAAAACCCTTTGCCTGTCGTTCAAAATCCTGAAGTCCAATAGCCCTAAGCTACTCTGTGGTCTGTTGAGTCCATATGTGCCACATCGAACACTGCGCTCCTGCGGACAGCACTTGGCGATTATGCCGCGCTTTACTCGTGTTAGGGCTGGCGGATCCTCGTTTAGGTACTTAGCTGCTAAATTGTGGAATTCCTAGCCATTACACCTCCGGGTCATGGATGACCTGCTGGCCTTTCGGAAGGCTATTAAAACTTTTCTGTTCTCATCTGTATAGGACTTGACTGTCACACCCGTGCAGCTCTTTCTGGAAAACGTTTGGGATTTAGGTCTGACAGGGCCGGGACGCCCTTTTGCTGGGGCAGCTGTGCGCTCTAGAAATCATTTAACATAACATAACATAACATGTCAATAGTGTCGGACCGGTACTCTCTGAGGAGTGTGCCTGCTAGTTTGTGAGAGATGTGAGAGTGTTTCAGCAGTGTGTGACTGCTAGTCTTTGTGTAGAGTGAGAGTGGTGTCTGTAGTGTCAGACTGTGCTCTCTGAGGAGTGGGACTGCTAGTCTGTGAGAGGTGTTAGTGTGTTTCAGTACGTGTGTGACTGCTACTCAGTGAGAGGTGTGAGAGTGTTTCAGCAGTGTGTGACTGCCAGTCTTTGAGTAGAGTGAGAGTGGGGTCAGTAGTGATGCACTGTACTCTCTGAGGAGTGTGACTGCTAGTCTGTGAGAGGTATGAGAGTGTTTCAGCAGTGTGTGACTACTAGTCTGTGACAGTGTTTCAGCAGTGTGTGACTGCTAGTTTTTGAGTAGAGTGAGAGTGGTCAGTAGTGTCAGGCTGGAACTCTTTGAGGAGTGTGACTGCTAGTGGATGAGAGGTGTGAAAGTGTTTCAGCAGTGTGTGACTGCTAGTCTGCGTAGATTGAGAGTGATATCAGTAGTGTCACATTGGTACTCTCTTGGGAGTGTGACTGCTAGTCTGTGAGAGGTGTGAGAGTGTTTCAGCAGTGTGTTTGATGTTTAATGTTTTTTGGTTTTTATATAGCGCACATACACTCCATGGAGCATCTTGGCGCTGCTGATTTCACTGCAAAGATGGAAAATTTGGGGATGGTAGCTGAGCTTAAGATGTCCTTAGATTAGAGTCTTGCATTTTGCATCAGATAATCCGTAAATCCATGTTTTTAGAAGTTTTTTATAGATTTTTTCTGATGGTGATGCTCTAAGTTTAGCTGGAAGGGCATTCCAGGCCTTGGCGCCTAGGACTGCTAGGGATTTGCCACCTTTGGTGGTCAGTCGAAACTTGGGTATGGTCATTATATTAGCAGTAGCTGATCTAAGTTCCCTATTTGGGAGGTATCTGTGAAATTTGGTTGACAGATATTTGGGTCCGCATTTATGAAAGCCTCTGTATGTGATCAGAAGGACTTTGAATAGTATCCGTTTTTGGATGGGGAGCCAGTGCAACGCATTCAGAGCAGCTGATGTGGATGATCTCCTAGGCCATCTTAAGACAAGCCGGGCCGCCGCATTTTGAATCATTTGCAGTTTGTGCAGGGTAGATTTAGCTGCTCCTGCGTACAAACTGTTACAGTAATCGATTCTCGATGTTATGAGAGCGATTGCAACCGTACGACGGGCGGCCAGTGGGAGGTAATCAAAGAATTTTCTGAGGCCCTTGATTATGTTGAAACAGATACCGGCCACTTCTTTGGATTGCTGTTTAAAGGACAGCATATCGTCAAATTTTATACCTAACTTGCGTGTGGCACTGATGGTATTGGGAGGGGCTTCTGCGTCTGATGGCCAGCATGTGAGAGGGGAAAAGATGTTATTTTTCCCGAAGGGCAGGATCTCTGTTTTCGCAGAGTTGCACTTTAGATGGTTATTGTGCATCCATCCAAAAGTCGCAGTTAGGCAGTCTTTCAGTATCTGTTCAGCCTTTCCTGTATCTTCATCTAAGACCAGGACCAATTGGGTATCGTCTGCATATGCAACCGTGGTTACATTATGCGTGGCAATTAGGTTGATCAGGGGTGCCATGTACAGATTGAACAAGGTTGGGCTCAAGCTAGAGCCCTGGGGCACCCCTGACCTAACCTCCTTCTCCTCTGAGTAGAAGTGTCCCAATTTGGTTATTTGTTTTCTGTGGAGCAGAAAATTTGTGAACCATTTCAACACGATGCCCCCAATGCATGCCTCAGCTAGGCGATGTAGTAATATGGTGTGGGACACCGTGTCGAATGCTGCAGATAAATTCAGGAGAATCAGGACTGCCTTCTTCCCCTGGTCAAGAGCCGCTCTAATGGTTTCTGTCGTTGACAGGAGAGCTGTTTCTGTAGAGTGATTGGCTCTGAAACCTGCCTGGTTTGGGTGTAGTATATTGTTTGTTTCCAGAAATGATGAGAGTTGTTTATTTACCAGGGTTTCGGCACATTTACATAACGCGGGGAGTTGTGAGATGGGTCTCAGATTAGTTAAGACGGATGGATCGTGTAGTGGTTTTTTTTGTAGGGGTTTTACTATCGCCGTCTTCCATGTGCTGGGGATTTCCCCCGACTGGAGTGAGGCGTTTATGATGGAATTAATCATGGGGTTGACCTCATTTTTGATTTCATGGACTAGTGCCGGAGGGCAGGGATCCAGTGGTGATCCTGATTTAATTTTTGACATAGTATGGGATGTCTCATGCAGATCGATTGTAGTAAAAGAATTCCATCTAATTTTATCTGGGCTGGTTTCTACAGCTAGATTGTCGGTGTTTTCAATCACTTCAGGAAAGTGTTTTATGATGTTAACTATCTTTTGTTCAAAATAATCTGCGATTTCATTGCAGAAACTCTGTGATGGAGGTATTTCCTGTGACAAAAACCCTGGATCTCGGAAGCTCTTTACCACATGAAAGATCTCTTTTTGGTTATTCTGAGATGTGTCTATTTTGTTAGTGAAATAGTTTATTTTATTTTGTTTGATTTGAGCATGATATTTTCGTCTGGCTGTTTTATACTTGTCTTGGTCCTCTTTTTTATAATATTTACGCCATGTACGTTCTAGCTTGCGTACTGCGCGTAGTGTCTCTTTGAGGTCTTTAGTATACCAGGGGGCAGAGACTTTCCGTTGTTTAGGTTTTGATTTGGTTGCTCCTCCCGAGGTTATTTTCTCCCCTATTTTTCTCATCCATTTTTCATAGTTGAGATTATCCGAAAACACATTCTCAGTGGTCAAAGGTTTGTTTTCTTTAACCCATATGGGTAGATCCGGATGTTCGATTATTTTTGTCCAACAGGGAGTTGGTTTCTGAGGTCTGGGTCCATTTGGTTGGGTTCTGTTGGGTTCCCTTGTAAGGTGAAATGGTATAAAACTATGGTCAGTCCACGTCTGAGGCAAAGGGGTAGATACCTTGATAGTCTCAAGGTTAGAGCAGACGCAATCTAAGGTATGGCCAGCTATATGTGTGGGATCTTTCGTGAGAATCTTAAGTCCAAGCACCTGCATGATATCTTTAAAGCATTGTGCATTTGGGTCTGTCATATTATCAAGGTGAATGTTTATGTCTCCCAGTAGGGTGAAGTTATCTGCTTTAAGCGTCAAAGCAGTAATTACCTCCCCCATGCTATTCAGTCACTGCTAGTCTTTGAGTAGAGTGAGAGTGGTGTCTGTAGTGTCAGAATGGTGCTCTCTGAGGAGTGTGACTTCTAGTCTGTGAGAGGTATGAGAGTGTTTCAGCAGTGTGTGACTACTAGTCTGTGACAGTGTTTCAGCAGTGTGTGACTGCTAGTTTTTTAGTAGAATGAGAGTGGTCAGTAGTGTCAGGCTGGTACTCTCTTGGGAGTGTGACTGCTAGTCTGTGAGAGGTGTGAGAGTGATGTCAGTAATGTCAGATTAGCACTCTTTGAGGGGTGTGAGTGCTGTCGGTAGAGAATGATTAATAGTCTCAAAGGGACATAAGAATGTACCCAATAATGTGAGACAGCCACTCTAACGGGTGTGGGAGTGCTGTTGGTACTCAGAGACTGCTAGTATGTGAGGGGTGTAAGAATGAGAGTGCTTTTGGCAGTGTGTAACTGAATCCATTTGGAGTCTGAGAGAATCTTCAGTATTACGGTAGTCTTCCTTTTCCCACTCTCATGTTTCATTGACTCACTTCACAAAAAACATATCTGGTGTGTAGGTGTCCAGATCATTTCCTCCAAGGAAGCACAGGTCGACCTTGGAAGGTAGATATAATTTATTTCCATAAATACTAACTA
This sequence comes from Lissotriton vulgaris, assembly GCF_964263255.1. Classification (NCBI taxonomy): domain Eukaryota; kingdom Metazoa; phylum Chordata; class Amphibia; order Caudata; family Salamandridae; genus Lissotriton; species Lissotriton vulgaris. Next base: position 103,933,428 of record NC_141694.1, read on the forward strand.
TACTCTTCTCTCACAAAATCTGCTTTTTTTGCCAGGATTTTGAGGTTGCACTCACTGATATGGGCAATGTACAAGAAAACTGTAGCGGCTCCTGGAGGGAGTGCTGCTGGGCGGGTACGCAGGGCGGGGGCGGGGCAGGGTGGGGTGTTGTAAACTCCAGATTATGGCAGAACGGCGGTAAGTATACAAATAAGTAAATAAAACGAATTTCATTGCAAGCACTGCATCGCATTTGGATGATCAAGAGTACATTATTTAAAAGAGAGGGATGTGTTCCTACACTGCAGTGTGACGGATGGGTGCCCGAGAGATGTGCCATATCAATGTTTACTTTTTAGAAGTTGGCATTTTCCTCGTCTGGCCATTTGGTACCTGGGTCACATGACTGGGTGTAGTTGACTTAGGGCTTTGCGTATTCTTCCTGGACAGCCACACACAATAAGGAGCCTAGGTATGACTTGACTGGCCATTTATGGCAGGATAAGAGGAAAGAGGTGGGCCCAGCCCCACTTACACTTAAAAAGGTATGTTTCCTGCCTCCATACAAAGGGCTGCATACTGATGTAGTTAGTCTGGAGCCAGGGTAGGGAGGCAGCAAGCCTGTGCACTACAAAAACATGCCTCTAGCTCCACCCCACTTCAAAGGCAAAACTGGGTCAAAATACTGGACCTCAGACACTAAGTCAGAGGCAGACCAAGACCATTCAGGTGAAAGGAACTCTCCTCTGCCTACTCTAAATGCAGCCCAGGTCTATCCAGCCCAGCCCTGACCGATCCAGACTCTCTGAAGCCACTGCTCCTCCCCAGCCCCTGTCACTCCAAAGCCAGACGGTCAATACACATCCTAGCAGAGGCACACTAGATTGCTAAGCAAGAAAATACCTACTTTATAAAAGGGGTATTTTCAAACCCAGAACACATTGCAGCCTCATAGCTTCCCAAAACCGATGCATTGCCCCCACTGAGTGACACATTCTCGATGACAAACTTTGCATCGCAAGTCCTCATCAATGGGATCCTTGACAACGATGCAGGACCTCGTATCGCAGCCTCAGTGTATCTCAGAACCGATGTATCTCCTCGTCTGGCACACGTATCTTTTATGCAGAACCTCGCAACACTCCACAAACTGGGATTGAAGCTACTTTGTTCAGTGGGCCTAAATGGGTCCCTGTAGCTAGCCGGCACTCAATCGTGGTCGGCCTGAACTTGTGACTTTGTTCCGGTCCAGCGGCTGACATCCACATATTCCTTTTTTTACAGAATCTTCCAAAATTGCACATTTCCGATTCTACTGACTGGATTTTGTTGTTTTAGTCTTGTATCATTTATTAAAAATCACTCTATTGTTCTAACGTGGTGATTTTCACTTTATAATTAGTTCAAGTGTTGAACAAATGCTTTGCACATTGCCTCTAAGTTAAGCTTGATTGCTTTGTGTCAAGCTACCAGACGGTTACCCACAGGTTAATTTAGGGTTGCCCTGTGCCTCACCCTGACAAGGAATGAAGTTGCTGCTTGACCTAGGCCCCCAACCCAGTCAACCAGTGATCTAATTTCTTACAATAAGCCACATTCAGGATAGTACTGAAGATTTGAGTGTTTATGCTAAAGGCACAGAGCAGGGCAAACTCGAAATATGTAGCCACCAACTTTACTTTTTCCTGTTATTGTCCTGTATGTTGAGAGATAGGGCCTCATTTACAGTTTGGCAAACAGGGTACTCCTCTGTACGACTTGGGACCGTCATTGTAAGCACATCAGACTGGTTTTTAGGTCTTGACTGTTCTATCCTGTAAGGGGAAGAAGACAAGAGTTCAATAGTTCTTTATTCGGTTAAAAAGCAAGTAACCATAAAAGTAACAAACATATAAAAAATACAATGATTACAGCAGTTACAATAATTACTTCTCATAATTAGTAGTACAGTGAGGTAGGTCTATAGGGAGTCTAGGATGTTTCAATTTGAATTTGTTTCCTAAGTTTAAAAACAGTTTTTAAATAATTTAAAATCACAGTAACAGTTAAAATCGTGTCCATTTTCTGTACTTCTAAAAAAGCTGGGCGGCATCTGGTTAAATTCATATTTTTTAAAAAAGGGACTATGGTTTTCCTACGTATAGCAGTATAAAATTTGCAGAAAAAAAGGATATGTATATCAGATTGTTGTGACGTGCCGTCACACAAACAAGCGGGCAAAATGTGGTTCCATGAGTTCATGGATGGAAAAGACACTAATCTAAAATATATACAGAATCTAAAACGGGTTAAAAGAAAACGATCATAATTAGTCATGGACAGGGATAAATATGGCTGTACAGTATTAGTCTCACAGAGGGTAGGAAGGTGAGAGTGTACTGTAGATTTCAAGATTTCGACTCTCTTCCTCTTATCCAACAGGTGGTTCAGGCAGATGGTTTTTAGTGTCTTCCTGGGAATAGTGTCCATTGTGGATGGGTCCGAGAAATATGAATGTAGACCAATCTCGGTCAAAAAGTGCTTAACATATCCCAGCCATTCCATTCTGTCCGCATGGTCCAAACTGAGGGTGTCACGTAGCAGGGCCCGATTCATAACGCATTCGTTAGTAGTCCATACCCTGTGCCACAATAGGATAGGTTGAATTCTGATAATATCCGTTATGTAGGGTTGGCCAAGTTCAGCGTGACAATTAAATGTGGCAGCACACTGTGGAACTGCTAGAACTCCCCTCAGAAATTTGTTCTCTACCAGCTGGATTTGGTCAACATTTGCGTGTCCCCACAGACCTGAGCCATACATAGCCACAGACAAGCATGTAGCTTTATAGATGGTTAACATTTCTTTTATCGGTTTCCTGCCCAATTTTCTAACAAAATTCTGTAGAACCATGATCGTTTTCATAAATAAAAGGGTTCTAGCCTTAATAGCGCTTGTCCAAGAACCTGACTCATGGAATAAAATGCCCAAATAAGAAAAGGTTGGGGTGTTATCCAGCGGCACATTGTTTAAGAAAATACGCTTCATTAGTTTACCTGGTTTTAGGCCACAATTCATTGTGAAGGTCTTGCTACAGTTTACTAGTAGGTCCAGGTTCAACATAAATTTCTCAAAACTAACTACTAGTTCATGCAGGGCATGTGGAGTGCGTGCCATGAGTACTGCGTCATCCGCATACATGAGCGCAGGGATTTCCCTCCTCCCCACCCTGGGCATATCCCTACACTCCTGCAGCAGATGACGCTCGAGCCCATTAATATATAAGAGGAACAGAAAAGGTGCCAATACGCAACCTTGCCGCACTCCTCGGCCTACACTAAATTGTCTGGAGCATTCTCCTCCCCTGCCATAGCGAACAGAGGCTGTGGCTCCACTGTAGAGTTCCCTCAAAAAACAGATGATGTTATTATCCACTCCCAAACCTTTCATTATATCCCACAATTTAGAGTGTGATACACAGTCGAACGCTGAAGAAAGGTCGACAAAAGTAAAATACAAGCGTTCAGATTTAATCCTTATATATTTATGCTGCAAAAGCATTAGGTTTAACCCTTGCTCAATCGTTCCAATCCCTTTTTGAAAACCAAATTGCAAATCACTAATAATATCATTTTCCTCTGCCCAGCTTTGGAGTCTTGCCAGCACAACACGTCCTAAGATTTTTACTGAGGAATCAAGAAGGGAGATTGGTCTGTAACAGGCACAGCTATTCCTATCCCCCTTCTTGTAGATGGGAACAATGACTGAGGTGAACCATGATTCTTTCAGTCCCAGTGAAAGAGCTGCATTAAAAAGTTGTACTAACATTGGCCCCCAGATTTCAGTATTAGCTTTAAATAGGTCTGCCGGAATCCCATCGGGTCCGGCAGCCTTACCGCATTTAGTAGATCCCAAGGCTAAAAGCACTTCATCAATTGTTATAACCAGGTTGTAACTCTGTTGTGCATCCAGGCTAGAGTTAAGACCCCCACCATGGATGTCTTCCTGTGCCTTGTAAAGGTTTGAAAAATGGTCTACCCATTTGTCCTCGTCTATTGCAATCTCGATTCGCGCCGTGTGAGTTTCATAAGGGAAAGGGGTGTTTATTGCTTTCCAAAATGCAGCGGAATCTTTAGATTGCGAGGCTTCACAAAGGGAATCTAATGCCTCCTTATTCAACGCGGTTTTCCTTACTCTCAGGGCCTGAGTATATGTGTTCCTACACTCTCTTATTTCATTTTTATCCCTAGGGGATCTGTGTACTGCATGTTTTAGATTTTTCAAAGCCCTTGTACATGCAGTATTAAACCAGCTCTTGGGCCCCTTGGCTCTGCGTTTTGCCTCCACCCTTAGGCTACTTTTTATGTTTGCAGCTATTGTTCCAAAGTGCTCAATAATTTGATCGTTAGTGGAGCTGTCACTTAGGCAAATCCTAAAATTATTTGAGCACGCCTCCCAGAGTTTCTCAAAAAAGGTTGTGGGGATTACTTTACTCCATTTTAGTGTGTACCCATTTTGTCTCCCAAGGACAACATCAACCGCTGTCTCTACTAGAGACGCGGCCGTCGATGGGTCTGGGAACAAATATGCCACCTTAAGAGATTGTGGAAGGTGGTCACTTATGGGTAATTGGATATTCGTAACCCCCAGAAGTCTATGATTGAGGTTACTGGAGGTAATAATAAAATCAATAGTTGTCAATAAGCCTCTCCCAACAAAAGTCGGAGCAAACGGTGTGGGTTCTGGGACAGATTCATTGGCGAACCCCAAATCAAACATGAATAATAATTCATTAAGTGAATCCCCCATCAGGGTATGTTCAAAGTGTGTTAAGTGCATGTCTCTTTCTGTCACTAGGCCACATAGGCCCTGATTCCTTTTAGTACATAATGAACAATTAAAATCCCCCCCCCCCCATATAATTATCAGCTCCCTTTCATTTCTATCTACCTCTAACTGAATCTCATCTTTAAGCTGCTTCATTACGACCAGAATATCATCTCTCGGGACATTATTATAAAAATTAATAATTAATACCACAGCTCCTTTATAATTCCGTAAAGTTATAATTTGGAAGTAACAGGAATTTAAATGACAGTGAGCTTGTTTAATTTTAAGTTGATTTGAAACAAGCGTTGTCAACCCACCCTTAGCTCTTCCAAAATGACCTCCAACAGCTGGTGTAAAAAAGGTTCTATAGCCATTTACATGGATTGATTCCTGTATCCAAGTTTCTTGCAAGGCCACTATATCCTGACCGTCTATTACTGACTCCCATGCTGGATTTGTGATTTTTTGCCTAAACCCTGCTATATTCCAGAACAACAATGCACATGAATCATTATCTTTCTGGATCAGGCCTTCCCCTACCTGTTCCCCTCCCCTGTTATTGATATCAACTATGGGGGATTGCATCTGTTCCAGGATGTTACTGTTACATGGTGACAAACTGTCAGTGCTAGGGGCCTTTTGTAAGGTTGGCTGATCTTGTGGATGGCCGCACAAAATCTCAGTACTTTCAGGGGGAACCAACTCCTTAATAGAGGAGTGATTAACTGGAGGAAGAACCTTAATCCCAACCAGAATTTCTTGAGATGTCTGAGCTTGTTGTCAATCTACCCCGTCCAGACCACTAAAAATCTGGAAGCGATTTTGGATAGGTAGATTGTACATGGGTGGGTGGAACTCTCTGTTAATCCATGGTCTCCCTTGCAGATGGTTGGGCTCGGGATGTGATGGGTATTGGCTATTTATAGGGGGGTATTGATAATCTGTTACCTGATACCTGGGATAAAACTCCCCCGCCCTTTGTATGTGATTATGGGGGTCCTGAGCATTTGCATAAACAGGATAACCCATCGAAGATGGTGGCCCCATTAAACCGGGCATATCCCATGGTCCCATTTTTCTAAAACCCCGCGGTCGGTATGGTGTTTTCTTAAATAGCTGCCTATTCCGACCCTGTTTGTTATAGTCTTTAGATGGTGCATAGGGATAGAAATAGGATAAAAGATGTGTGGAGATGGCATCGCTGCTACTGGCATCGAACCAATCTCCAATGTGCCTCACGGCCCTATAATCCTTGAAATTGATGACTATTACATCCCCCCCTTCTATCCTTAGGTCTGACTCCCGCCCAATGGGCACGCCTTACACTTAGAATTTCTCCATTAATGGATGCAGGCAGCGGTCTGTTGTCTCGGAGCCAGAATGTAACCTTGTTCCGTAAGGCAACATGATCTTCCCATTTACCTGCAGGTAGTTCTGGGACCCCTGCCATTACGATGACAAAAGGGGCAGAATCTGGGGGTAAGTCTATAGTGTGGCTTGTTTTTTCTACGGGAGTAGCTGGTGGATTCATATTTCTTGGATTAGTTGTTGAGGGGTCTTTCCTACCTCCCTGATTCTGAGATCCCCCAGGTTTTTGAGTTTGTTCTTTAGTTACTGGGGCCGCCAGCTGGATTGCAGGTGGTTGCGGTATGGGAGTTGATGGCAGAATCGTTGGGCTATCCACTCTTCCCTTTTCTTGCACTAATTTCTTTTTAAACACAGGTGCTGGTGTCTTGATTACTGGGGTTATAAGAGCTGGCGTTATAAGGGGCGCTGCAGCTTTAGGTTTTACGGGAGGGTTAGTCTTAACTACGGGATTTGTCTTAGCTTTTCCCGGGCCTTTTATTAGGTCATGTAGAAGGAGGGAATTCTGTTCAACCTTTTTCTCTATGATGTCCAAATGTGTGGACATCAAGTCAGTCTTTTCTAGAATTGGTTGCATCACCCCCCTGATTAATTCAAGGATTTTAGCCAACATGGCCTCTTCACCTACTAAGATTTGACCAGTTTGTGGCTGTGGGGTCTGAACCACCCCTTTCCTTATCTTCTGAGGCTGATTAGACAGTGGCTCACCCCCCCTTTTTTTACTTGTTCTTATAGTGAGGGGTGAAATAGAAGACCTGGTGATCCTGATAACTTTTCATTATCATTCCCTGTAGATGAATCTAGTAGTGATAAACTAGTTGGCGTACTAGACAGAAGATGCTTACTCATTGTAGTGGGATCAAGGGGAAAATTATCAGTATTATCTGCGATCCCTGATTGTGAAAAATCTATAAGCAACACAGAATCTATGGGTCGGCTCTGTGAAATAGCCTCCCCTCCTTCTCCCAGGTTTGAAGATCTCAACTCATACAATAAAGGTGTTGTTTCAGGCACGCTCCCCCCGCCTTGTGTAATTTTATAACCTGCCTTACTTTGCTTCCCCCTCCGTCTCACTCGGGCTTTCTTGAATTTTCTAGGGGATTCTTTATTTGCAGGATCATTTAGACCTGTAGATGAAATGGCCAATACTGTGGGAACTGGAGCACAAGGGATCTCATCATGCTGGCCTGCGTGAACCATGGCTGTTACAGTAGTTACTTTGCCTGCAGGGACCGAGTGTTCCTTAGCCACAGAATGATCAGAAACAGTAACTGAAGGGTCTGGTGCAATAGTAATAGCAGATGAGTATTCCAGGCCCAATGAAGCCCTCCTATTACTATTAATTTGCGCTACCTTCTTGATGAGAAAATTGTCCATAGTCACCACTTTAGTAGTCATATTGGCTAAAAGTCGAATGCTAGCTTAATACGAGAAGTAAACATAAAATAATAACTGAATGTCACTCACAAAATAGAACGCTGCTCACATGGTGGACATATGGGCGAAAAGGGTATGGCCCCGGCCCGGCTCCTCGGTCCCCGGAGGGCTACAGAGGGCCCGCCCTTTGCCCGGGCTTAGCCCGGCGCAGCCCGCGCGCGTCCCGCGATGCGTGGGTGCGGGCGCGCTTTGAGGGCTGGCGCCGGCGCGATGGTGACGTTGCTCCCGTAAGGTTACCTGGGAGTTGTAGGCGGCGGTAGTGCAGCCGCGATGCTGTTCCCCTCACGGGGCTGCGGTCAATTAAGAAGCCGTTCCCCTCACGGCGCTGTGGCTGCTGATGCAGCGAGGGACCCCGAACAAATGGCCCAGTGGCAGCCGTTCTCCTCACGGCGTCTCGGCAGGAAGGTGAGCGCGTCCCACCTAGTAACCACCTAGAGAATGTGTAGTATGTTGTAAGCGGGCTTTTTACGCGCCGAGGACATTGTTAACAAAGGCATCAGCTTAATTTCAGCCACGAGGCATTGCGGGGTCTGCTTCACCACGCTGTGTTCAATACCCAAGGTATCTGAAAAGAGGGCCTCCAGCTCCTTTTGGTATTGCCTTCAGGTATCTTCCTGAACGATAAAGCGGCTGTTCGTTAGTGGAATCCAAGCGCTTCCCTCTGGTAAATCTTGCGGCTCCTTTAAAACATGCAATGCATCGCTACGGTTCCTTTAAGAACCCAGCATAATGACTGCCCTCTTATAGAGGGCAAACTAAGCTCTGAAACCATCCCGGATTGCGTCCAGTTCATGTGGTCACTTGTGCGGAACGTGCGTCCACATCAAAGCCATCAGCCACCCTCCCACAGGCATCTGAAGCTTCCCCAGCGTGCACAAGGGCCTCAGGCATTCACCCCAGCGCGCGCTCGGCCTCACTTCTCCTCCCCCCTAATTACATCCCTGCAGTTTCAGTTTCACGGCCGCAAGGCCGTGCTCTGCTGAGAGCTTCACTTCAAAGGGATCTGGTTCACACTTCAAGGAATGCGCACCCCGCCCCCACAATGCCGAGAGCATTTCCTTGGCCGCTTTTAATTTCATTTTGCGGCCGCTAATTTTTGCTTTTTTTTTAATCGGGGTTCACTCAACTACTTAGAACAAATACCATTGCTTGTAAGTCACATAACCCCAAAAAGTATTGCATCACACACTACATTTTTATACAATACTACATTCAGCACTTCTGCCTCTTCCATCAGGACTTGTAAAGTTTCTAAACAACATAACTGATATTACTTTGTATCCGTTCTATGGTAGTCAATTGACCGACAGCTTAAGGATAAAAAAAGGCTGTCTGTCTTGCTGTGGGATTTGAACTTTGACCCCGAGAACATCGCATTTTGTCAGCTGCGACAATATGATGGCATGAACATACAATTATTGTGTAATCCCTCTAGCATATCACTCATCCATCTGCTGTGTGTCTGTGTCTGCGGCGGACTCCATTCCTTGTAGTTATAATAATATGCAGTCCGAGAGTCTGTTGGGGACGAGGGTAGCTTTTTGATGAGCTGGCTGATCCAGGACACGTTGCTTTTGGGGGAAAAACAAGTTGCACTTTTCGAATTGCTCCACAAGGTGGTGCGATTACATATTCCATGTGGGTTTGAGTGAAGCAGCAAAACTGACGTTTAAGGTTCCTAAAATTAGTTTTGTCCCCAAAGGCCTCAACTGGCCTCTGAAACCGCCTGGTACATGATAAATTTAAGTTGTTACGCCTTGGAAGCTCAGACTTGTAAAAAAAACCCAGAGGCAAAATCTGGATACCAGAATCCCTGTTAGCCAGTCTGGCATTAACCTCCCAGAAGATTCTCTCCACAAGCAATGGATTATTAAAATTTACAATTATACAATCATCCCGCCCAGGTTCCTTGATGTTTCCCAATCAGCCCACACGGCGTACCATAATAATATTTCGTTCCATCGCTGGGCCTACAGAGGTGTTGTTTGACAACCAATGGGTGACCTTGTTCTTAAGTTGGGGGAAGTCCTCCTTTGAACTTTGTGAGAGTGGCGGGACATTCCCCAAGATAACCACCAATGGTGTAGATTGAGGCGGTAAATTGATAACTGATAAATTCTGCGGGGCATTAGTAGAATGTCCCTGCGGCATTCCTGCATTCTTCCCCAAGTCATGGGTGGCTTGTCCATGATGATTTGCTAATGGGACCCCATTCAATGCCAAACCATCAGTTGTGCCATCGGGCATCCCCCCTGTACTTCTAGGGGCCATGTTTGCGGCTGCTCCACAGGTTGGGATAATGCTTGAAGAACGAGAATCCCCAGTTACCCCTGATAAAGGCATAGTGCCTGAGGCAGTTTTGGGCTTTGGTAAATCTGGGCACACTCAGTGCACTATACTAGGGTCTGACAAGTAAACCAAACAAGCCAATCATGGAATCACTAATCCATACATCAATTTACAATAGGGAGCACTTGAACTGTGGCACTAGACAGTAGTGGCACAGTGCCCAATGCATCCAACACCAGCAAAAACACACGAGGCAACAGCAAAAATGGAAGGGAGACCCACGCCAATGGTGCCAGGTCTACCAATATTGTACTCCATTTCATTGTTTCCTCTCTATTTCCATAGGCAACAATGTGCCTTTGAGTGTCAGAGTATAAGCATTATGTTGATTGCTTTCATTGTGTAGCCCCTACATAGAGCACATATGTGATGGATTATGGGGCACTGAACTTTGTGGAGGGAAGGCCACCTTTACGATGTATGATAGGAGTGATTTCTAATTGTGTTACAGGCATATCTCTATGCAGGGATCAAGCTCATAATAGCTACAATTAGTTCTCAAATCACATCAGGGTATATGTCCATTGTTATGTGTAGGCTTTATATAGTGAGCCATGTCTATATACTGGTATTGGCATTTGAGAATGAAGTTAGCCAAGTGTACCATCCTTCTGATCGATCAATCAATATTAAACATTGTAAAACAGTTGTCTGGGAGGTAGCTATACCTCACAGAACTCTTCAGAGTGCCACACAAATGTATGTTCACTTATTAAATGGGCAGAAGGTTAACTTTTCTGTATTGATTTCTTGGAATTTGAGGTTCCTTTGGAATAAGTAGCGTCAGCCTGCAGAGAGCAAGTCCTGACTTTGGCAGTAGACCTTTTGCAGAGAGTAATGTCCCTGTAGACCTGCTGATCCATGGAGGTTTCCAGAAAGAGTTACCTTTCCCACTAGTAGCCCTGATATATGTTACATGGACAACATGAGGCATGGTGACTGAGGTGATCCCCTGACCTTTTACTTCTTTCCATTGCTCTACACTGTCAATGTATGTCTGTCACTATTGAGTGGCCCCTTACACATACACGCCTGTTGATACTTTTCTTATAGTGTTGCTTACACTCTACAGGCCCTTTGCATATCTGATACATGAACAGTGTGGACAGTGTGTTACTTTTGAATAGAAGTAGAAATGTAAATCATCCACTTGACTATAGTATTACCTATCATATGTTGAGAGTCATCCAGGTTACAGTCCCACATATGGCAAAGGGGGTGTCCTGTGAAGGCAGGACAAACACAAACTCTTTATGACTTACTAGGATGCTCATATGAGTAGTCTACATGTCTATACAGGCCCTGGAGAGGCAGCTCTGAGTGTCATACATACCAGCCCTTATCTTGTGCCCTAAGTCTTAGGATGTTGTGTATACTATGGTACTTGTTAGTGGGCTTGGTCAATCAGTGTAGGTCACCTACATGGAATACCTTTACATGGATACCTCTACTGCCAGACCCATTGCAATTATGCATACGGCAATGAGTTTGGCAGTAAAGGTATCTAGACAGTCATGCACAGGTAGTTCATCCTTCAGATGGTAAAGGTATCTAGACAGTCATGCACAGGTAGTTCATCCTTCAGGTGGTCCAATTGAGTCATTGTTAGTATAAATGTGGGAGTAGGTGCATGCTGCTGTGCTGTGCCTATTGTCTTCTTGACCTGGAAGACAGCAGAGTTCTGTTCACATCCAAGTCTCTCCTTTTGAGCAGACACCTTGTTATGTTCCCCAATGTGCCCTAATCTAGGCTTAGGTAGCTACACAAACTTTTTCCTACCATTGTCCTACCATGCTCTGCATAACGGTTCTAGCACTGACCTTTTACCTAGTTATGCTCTGAATAAATGTTGATCAGTTTCTTAGAAAAATCCCTGCACATGACGTATGTAACAGCATGAATATATTCTGTGTATAATGTCATGGTCATCATCATCCTGGGGCAAAATAACTCATTTGCATTATCACAGGTATTGTTCTAGGTTCATTTAGCGGAAATATACTTACAACACATTGATTATGTAAGGAACTCCGAGGCTATCTTTATGATATAAAAGACCAATACCAACACTAGACAGAAAGAGGAGAGCTTCACACTGACTCTAGATGCTGAGATCCCGGCCTGCAGACGCTCCGGCACGCAGTGGTTCAACTTGAGACCAAGATGGGGTCCTTTGTTCTCTCCGATCAGGTAATGAGGCTGGCTCCTCCTTAAGGGAGTATTGGCTTTACACCCACATACATCCTAGGTACACGTAGGTAGAGTTTGCATCTTAGGAGTATGCTTGATTACTGTCATGTATCTATATGCCTGCATATATTCACTGCCACAGCACCATGGTAGAATTCTACCTTTTATTTATTACTTAGGCATTGTAATCTTATACATCTGTTTCTGTCGCAGCACACATGTTTTATACTAGAATAACGCTGGTTCAAAAATGCTTATTGAAAACGTCCACATTGTTTATTCTGTGTATCTCTCTGAGACTAAGTGAGCATGATTGACTGGGCGAAAAGTACTGTACTGTTTTCACGATCCCTGAAGGATCAAGGGTTGTCATGTTCAATAGTTGCCAGAAACGACTTGCTCCTTGATAAGGTTAGGGGGCTTATGGTGGCACTGTGAGCTATCTGGCCTAAAGGCTAGTATATCCTTTTGGGGTGTCTGGAATCAATTTGGACAACAATATATTAGTTTATATTGTCTAAATGTGCAGATCCTATATATTTGTAGGAACTACACGACAACCTGGCTGAGTAAAGTGAGTAACCATCTTGTGTTCTCAGTAAATCTGGGTAACATTTGTGCCACACAGGTAACTGGTCTTGCTTGTGTGAGGAGTCATGTACCCCTACTACTGTCTCTCATGTGATGGCAGCCCTATTGCATGTGACATGACGTTTAGTTCACAGTACATACAGTGACTGTACACCAGTTCCATTGGTATGTGCTGGTTATACATGAAAGCGGAGTGCAGACATCACTGGTGCCTTCGGCATTAATGACTACATGTCGGCCAGTGTGCATTTGTCAGTTGATGGTTCATCTGCAATTGTGATTCAATCTACTCATTCACTGACTGGTGACATGCATGAAGGGTTGAGATGAAGAACTGTAGGGAACATATGTGAGTGTTTACACTGATCCTTACAAGGCAATCTGAGTATGCAATACCACAGAGTGGTGTGATGAGCCTGCCCATTAGGACTCTAGTGATCCCACATATTTATGTCATAGATTGTCATGGATACCCAAAACCTTTAAAGGTGTATTGCCTTGTGGATATACAATCTATGACTGGCGTCAACTCCTGTAGCAGACAGGATTGGGGATGTTCATATGGCTATGTGGAGTGTTGTAATGTGTGAAATTAAAGTAAATATCTCACAAATGTTTGAACCTTAATGCTCACATGGAATTTTATTGGCACAATGTGATACATAGCTAAACTATATGTGTACTACTGTAATTTGACTATTCAGGTAGTAGACATATGATGTAATTTGGAGTGCAAATTGTCATCAGTGTGCAAATAGCAATGGCATTTGATACGATGTTGGCCACAACATTAATTGATGGTGCATTGGTGTTCAATTTGACCTTCATGACATCATGATATGTTTTGAGTAATAGTTAGATGTGTTTGAATCTGGCCCGCCTTGTGTGGGCATTGTTACATCCCATACTTTGATTCATCCTATTTGGTTACATCTCTTTACAATGGTACATCAGAGGTGCCACAGAATGCAAAGTGATCAACTATCCTAGTATGGACATAAGGGTGGAGTATCAAATACATTTGGGTCTGTCTGAGGTTATCACATGAGTGGACCCAACTGATTGCAGGTCATGTAGCATGTGTACATGTGCTCATGCTAAATTAGAAGCCTATGGAGTGAACCATGAAGGTGGTGTGATATTTGGACTTCTTCAATGTTTTCAGTGGATTTGTGATGGTCAGGTGTGGAAACACAATTGCAATAAACCCATGTTACATGTCATTTCAGATACATCTAGGGCAAGTGGAGAAGAAGGGGCCAACATCATTGGGGACACAGCTAGTCATGGCAGTTCTGGACGTGAGTCATTTGACAAGGAGGACCCAGTGACCAGGAGAGTGTGACGAGTGCCCTGGAGGACATCAGCTCAAGTTCGTTATCTTCTAAGTTATCCTCTGATGGACACTCCTGAGTGGTAGCAGACCCAATGGGATTAGATCCGCCTTCATCCTTGTTCCCCACCCCTAGTTTTATAGCCACCCTCCTTGTTGTCCCCCCACAAGTTGGTGGTTCCCACTCCCCTAAGAGGGGAGAGGTCTCCTTTGCTCCAGGTACCTCAGCCCCTGCTGCTATTCGTCCTGCTGCCCTGAGTGAGGAGGCCATTGACCTCCTAAGAATCATCTCTGTGGGTCAGATTGCAGTGCTGAAAGCCATCCAGGAGCAAGGCAAAAACCTGGCCCCGGTGGTTGCCTATGTGAAAGGCATTCACACTGCCATGTCTGCCCTGCAGGGATCTTTTCCAGCTCTGTTCTCTACCCTCATGGCAGCCTTCCACCTATTCCAACCTTCCACTCCCCCTTCTGCCCTTCTCCATCCATATATCCTAATACCATCCCTAGCCCAAGCACACACACCTAAGCATGCACACACTTCATCAGACAGAAGCACCACACAAAAAACAAAATAGTTCTAAAACACTCAAACATGCAAGCACACAGCAGACACTCACCCTCCTCACCATCTCCACCACCCCAGTACAGCAACACACCCAGATATCTCCAATGACACACCCATACCAGCAGACATCCCACCAGGACTCAGATACTTGGGGGGGCAGAGGTTTATGGATTCCGAACACCATGGCCAGACTCGCCTTCAGCATCCCATGACATGAGTACATCACCCAATACCTGCAAGATCTCCACTGGCTCCCCGTCGAGAAGAGAGTAACCTTCCAGCTACTCACCAACGCCTACAAATCCCTCCACAACATCAAACCCAAATACCTCAGTAAAATAATCTCCTTGCATGTACCCTAAAGGAACCTCTCGTTCACTGACCTTGCCCTGGCAGAAACCCTGTGCATCCGCAGAACCAGAGCACAATGAAGAACCTTCTCCTACATCACGACCAACGCTTAGAACGAGCTCCCAGTCACCCACAGATGCTCCCCTACTCTGCACACCTTCAGGAAGAGCCTCAAGCCCCGGCTCTTCAGCTGAACCAGAGCTGCACCCCCCTTCCCACCTCAGCGCCTTGACTGCCTCACGGGTGAGTAGCAAGCTTCAAACCCCATGATTGATTGATTGACAGATCCCTTCACAGACACTGCACCCAATATCACAGAGCCCTCCACAACACCTAGCATACACACAGACACCACAACAACATCTACAGATCCGTCAGAAGGCATTTAGGAGTCCTAAAGTTAGGACTTCTAACTTTAGGACTCCTAAATGCCTTCTGTGAATACCGAAAGTTTTAAAGTTAGGATTTTCCTCAGTTTAGAAGTAGTATAGTTAGGAGTCCTAACTTTAGGACTCCTAAATGCCTTCTGTGAATACCAAAAGTCTTAAAGTTAGGATTTCTCTCAGTTTAGGAGTAGTAAAGTTAGGACTCCTAACTTTAGGACTCCTAAATGACTGCTGTGAATACCAAAATGAGTAAGTGCCTTCTGTGAATACCAAAATGGTAGTAAGTCTAGGATTTTGTCTTAAGTTAGTTCTGTGAATAGGGCCCATGTCAGCCATGTGCACAATGTTTTGTGTCCCAGGGCCTCAGCCTTTCAGGGTTTCCCCTTATGGAGAAGACATAGTTATCCTGGAAAGAGTTTTTTTTTATTGTACCTTTAGGGTGGTTCTCACACTGAAATATTGTAATCCCATTGACTGACAATGCCTTTTCATGTGGGTGATGTGTGAAAATCTGAATACAGAGCTGTAGCAGAGGAGTTTAATGATACAGCGATACAGATGTGTCTTTGACATCAAAAAAGGACATGGGATGTGTGCAATGTGGGTATGTCACATTCATTATAGCTTCTTGGTTGGTGTTGTAGTGAGAGGGCCTCTTGGTAGTTGTAGTCACTTCAATCTCACTTTACCAAGACTTGAGAAATAGTAACCTGCATGACTAGTGTAGATCAGTTGTAACATGCAGACAAGTGAGAAGGGGCAAATGGAGTCTAGTATCTTGGTTAGAGTTCCAGTCACATGGCATCATGGCGGTTGTAGTCACTTCAATCTCACTTTACCAATGTTTGAGAAATTGTAACCTGCATATCTAGTGTAGATCAGTAGTAACATGGCAGACAAGTCAGAAGGGGCAAAATGAGTGTGGCAGCTTGGTTAGAGTTAGAGTGAGCGGGCCTCATGATAGTTGCAGTCACTTGAATCTCACTTAACCAACACTTGAGAAATGGCAACCTGCATGACTAGTGTAGATCAATTGTACCATGACTGACAAGTAAATAGGGGCAAGAGCGGTCTAGCATCTTGATTAGAGTTAGAGTGAGAGTGCCTCATGTTAGGTGAAGTCACTTCAATCTTACCTTACCAACACTTGAGAAATAGTAACCTGCATGACTAGTGTAGATCAGTTATAACATGTAGACAAGTGAAAGGGGGCAATATTAGTCTAGCATATTGGTTATAGTTTCGGTCACAAGGCCTTGTGGTAGTTGTAGTCCCTTCAAACTCACTTTATCAACATTAGAGAAATGGTAACCTGCATGACTAGTATAGCAGACAAGTGAGAAAGAGTAGAAGGAGTGTAGCATCTTAGTTAGAGTTGGAGTGAGAGGGCCTCATGGTAGTTGTAGTCACTTCAATCTCACATGAGAAATGGTAACCCGCATGACTAGTGTAGATCGGTTGTAACATGGCAGACAAGCGAGAATGGGCAAATGAAATGTGTCACAGACATTACTAGTAGTAATATTGATGAGGAGGTGCTGTTGTGGAATACAATTTTAGGCACACATCACTATCACCTACTATAAGTTGCAATCAAATGGGCATTTGTGTACAATGTGCCTGTGCAGTACCATTGCTTGGGCCTAGAAGGGCATCCTCAGATGTGGTGATTGGACCGTCACAATCATGCCAGCTGTAAAGCAACTCGTAACTGGGCCAGTAGTCTCACTGGCGGTCCGAACCTCCCACAGCCTCATAGGCACATTCCATCGCCGCCGTGGTTGGCGGTGTGCTTACAGTCTCAGCGGTTTAGCCGCAGTCTTTGCATAGGCAACACGACCAACTCATAATACGTGTTCGAACTGCAGAGGTCGGACCAGGGGTATGGCTGCCAAACTCGTAACTAGGCCAAAGACAGGCTTGCTGGTGGGGTCTATCACTGAGGTCTTCATTACAAGTGCCTTACATAATTCCATTATATATATATATATATATATATAGTAACTTCCACACGTATTGAAGTTTTATCGCAATCGGCACATGCTGGAGGTGATAAAATCTGCATCTCCAGGATACAACCTGCTCAAATGTAACAGGGGTAATAAGGCCAGAAAAACACACAGAACATGCAGATGTTGGTGCTTCAAAGCACAAAAATCTGCATCTTAAGCCCCATTTTTTTCAATAAAAACTTGGAATATGTGGTGGAATCGGTGCTAATTATCGCCCATGTGAGAAGCCCAGCAGGATGATACCGCATTCTGTCATGTCCAATAAGCTGATGCTCGCTGCATGTTTTATTCCTGGAAATTGCTCATAGAAAATGCTCTGTGAAGTACACCTGGGTTTTCAGGTCACATCTAAGACAGGGTAGGACACATACATTTCTGTCTGGGATCCTGGCCTCATTTCTCACAGTGGTAAATACACTGATGATTGTTTTCCCAAAAATTATGGGAAAGTGCAGCTGCAGGGTTTGGTGAAGATTCCTCTTTCTGACAAATGTGTTCAGTACACAAAAAAAAGTGATATCCTGTGCATCGTCAGAGTCTGTGTTTTTTCCCATAAAATGTCATATTTTGTCAAGAGAAGATTTAGAATTGAGTGTGCGTTGAAGGCAATTACAAACACCTTTTGCAAAAGTGAAAACTCTCAGATGGGTTAAGCGCTGCGAGGTGCGTCTAATTAAAAATTCAAGAGGAGCTTTGGCATCTGATATCGGTCTCGGTCTTTTACTAAACAGATTTAATGAGCGCCAGTTCAGTGTGAAGTGACAGCTTGCCCCCCGTGACTCGTTATAAAGTCTTTTGGAGGCCAAAGTCAATATCTGAGTCCCTCCAGAGATGCTGCCATCGATTACCTGTCTCCGCCAATGAGCATTAAACCCGAAGAGATTCAGGAGTACATCTAGCCATTACGGAGCACGCGGCTAATAAAATTAGCGCTCATTGACTGATGCGTAAATGCAGCGCGCGCTCCTCCAGCTCCGAGGACGAGGAGGCGGATGGCTGTATCAGCCACCTCTTATCAAAGTAAGCAAACATCCCAACAAATATATATATATGTTTATCCTTAGACCCGATCTTACGTCGGTCTTTCGTCATCTGTATAACACGCATTGGAAATACCCCAAAAAAGGAATAATGTGTCTTTTTTATAGTGTTTCACCAAATCTTTTGTTGTCTTTAAGTTCTGTAAATGACAAGTACCATCACTTTCACACGTTCAATGTACCTATTGTATTGGCCTGTGCAGAATAAAAGGTCGCGTTGACCTTCCGGCCTGCACCATGACACGAACCTCACAGCAGCCAGCACTTGCGGTGACGACATGAACTGTGCTGGGCCCACTCACAAGCCGTGTATGCTCTCCCTGTTTTAAAAGTGAGGGACGCAGTGTCATATGAGATAGCAAGCTACCACAGAATAATGGAGTGTTGGGGCCTTCTGTAATAGGGCACCGCAGGGAGTGTATCACACATGGCAACTCTTACAAGACCCTTGGCGTTCTCTTGCCAGCCTGAAAGCTATGCATCCAGGTGGTCTGCAGTGTGTGTAATCTGCAGGTGAAACGCTGTGGTTCAAGTGTCATTTTCTCTGTTGCCCTTCTGGTAGAAGCATTATTCCATTAGAAGCTCTTCCTTCCACTACACTACAGCCTCATTATAGCGCCTTTGCATGAATAGTCTTAGGTAATGAAGAGAGTGTCCGTATGTGCAACAGGGAATATGTGCCCAGTTAGAGCACTACTCTCAAATGGTTCAACACAACATAAACACAGTGCAGAAGAGGGATTGGTTGTATAGATAACATTCAGGAGAACTAGGAGCCAAGTGAGAGACAAGTATCACAGAGTAGCAGAAGGTAGATGGTGAAAGGGTTATCCAAGTTGCTCATGGTTCAGCTAGTGTGCAGATGGCTGGGGGCTCCAGTGTGCACTGGGGGTTAAAGCGTGGAATCTAGCTAGCAAGCGGCAGGGAGCTGAACAGAAGGGTAAGAGGATGATAGAGAAGAGGATATTCCTTGTTTAGGTCCAGGGACAGGAGGAGCTTGAGGATCATTATCTGTATGTCCAATACAGAAGGCGGTGAGGGCCTCACACGCGTGCGCACTGGTGAATATTTCAGGTTCTTCATCAGAAGTACCGTACTTATTCAACGCTCTCCTCCCTGTGCTCCACTACCAGGCCACAATCCTCATACAATCACTGTAGGAAGGGGGAGGCTCTAGTTGGCGCAGTGCAACACTAGCGACAAGCAGGGACTCTCTCTTCCTCGTCAGGGCTGAGGGTTACCTTCCAGACAACCTCTGCTTACCCTCTAGGTAGTGTGGCTTAAGCAGTCGTAGGCTAATCTTTGGGGCACATAGGGTTAAACACTTGCAATAGTACACCTTTACAACCAACCCACCACACAACGAGACCAGACTGTATTCTGTAAAAATATATATCTTTATATAGTTTTTAAGCAGGCTTGTGAATACAGTCGATATACTTTATGAAAACGGTTGCAGATTACTTGATTCAGGTTACCACAGTTCTTATAGCAGTTCTCTTGAGGCCCGTAGGCCGGTGTTAATCAAAGTTCTTTGTGGAGCCGGCGGCTTCCAGGGGATCTGTCCCACGTCGCGTTGCCTTCCCGGGGTCGCTGATCGTCGCGGCTCTTCGGCCGAGCAGGTCACTGGTCGTCCGGGGCAGCGGTGTTCTGTGGCGGCAGGGTCCTCTCCTCGTCGTCCGCTCCGACCCTGGAGACGGCGGCTGTGCGGCGGTGACAAGTGGCAGTACGGTCCCCAAGTACCCGGCCAACTGTCGGTGCAGCTGTGGGCTCACAGCTGGGCTGTCGGGCAGGCTACCGACCTTGTGGATTCTCGTAGGGCAGCTGCCCGTCCTTGCAGGTGAGTGACTGCTCGCTATGCAGTCTCCTCGAGAGCTCGGACCGGACGGGTCCTCCTTCCCTTTGCTCTCGGGCTCCCAGTGCAGTTACGGTCACGGTGTTCGGGCCAGCGGCGGCTGGTCCTCGCTTTGCTCCCGCTGTTGCTGTGGGCCCCGGTCACGGTGGTCGGGATGACGTTGATGCCTTAGAGGAGATTCCTCTTTGTCGATACTGCGGCGATGGTCAGCACCCGCAGTCGCTTTCTTCCAAGGGGGTTAGCGTCCACTGGTCCTGGGACGCTGGTCAGGGGGCAAGTTCAGTGGCAAGCCCTTGGAGATCTCTTCAGCAGAGTTTGGCACAAAGTAAAGCAAAAGTCTTCTCGTAGTCTTTTCTCTTGTCTCTCCTTCAGCAGCAAGGCACCAGACACAGGCAAGAGTCAGCACCCCTCCTTGTCTCTCACGGTCCTTCTCGTCGGGCAGAGTCCTTCTGTGGCCCAAACCGGATCTAACTTTCAAGGAGCAGGGCTCCTTCTTTTATAGGCCAATTATTTTGTTCTCGCAGGCCAGGGGGGCCTTTGCATAGGTACTCTCAGTTCTGGAGTACCCCGGCGGGTGTACTCCGGCTTCTGCTTTCAGTGTGAGGGGCAGGCGCATCAGACGCCCCACAGGAGGTGGAGCCAGCATTGTTCGGACAGGGGTGGCCAGAGTACCTTGTTGATGGGGGCTTCCCCCTTCCTGGGCCAGGTGCCGGCAGAGTCATCCGCCGCTCCCCAGGAGGGTGGAGCCAGTATTGTGGTGGCCGAGCACAGTGACAGTTCGAGTCAAGAGGCACTCCTACCTCCCACTAAGGTGTAATCCGCGCATTCACCACCTGTCATCCCTCCAGCCCTGTCACTCACACATCCCAGACAGTCAGATACACATACCAGCAGAGGCGGCTGAAATGGTTAAGCAAGCAAAGGCTAACTTTCTAAAAGTAGCATTTGCAAACCCAGGATACTAGAATAAACTTGACTACAAGAAATATCTCATTATCCTGAGTTCAGGCATACTAAACATGACTCACTACCATGCTCCTTGAGCCTGCGGGGATTATAGGGTGTAATAATCCTCGCAGCTCAGTCTGGCCTAATGGAGCAGGTAGCCTTCAGTAGTGAAATACAGTCTTCGTTGTAAGTCACTACTAGGACATGCCACGCACATCCGGGCTTGTCCTACCTTACACCTACAACGCACCCTGCCCGCAGGCCTACCATAGGGGTGACTAATATGTAGTCAAGGGAAGGGTCGGTGCTGGCAAGTGGGGACACTTGCCCAGCTAGCGTGACAGTACAAGACCGCACGCGGGTTCTGCGGTCGCAGTTCCCAGACACATCTTTACGGCTGCTTCGGTGGGTGGCGCAACCAGCGCTGCAGGCCCACCAGCAGTATCGGCATCTACAAGCCCCGGCACTCTCTCGTGCACTTTACTAGGGACTGACAGTAGATCCAATGCACCAATCATGGATACCAATCGTAAGTACAATTTACAGTAGGGAGCACTTGCACTGCGGCACGGATCAGCCGTGGCGCAGTGCCCTGAGTATCGGAAAACCAGCAAAATATCGGAGGCACATCAGCAAAAAAATGGAAGGGAGACTCACGCCAAGGTGCCAGGTCTAACAATCACCAACTCATGGAAAGGAGCGTGTGTCGTTCTCAAGTATAATCAATCAATTCTTGCATCCAATATGAATCAAGTCCATAGGCAAGCTTGCTTTGCGAAAATATTCTGTTTATTTATAGACATATATTTTTCCAAAACACTCAATCCAAGAATTTATATAACATAAATTCATCAGCCTACATGTTTCGTCCACACCTGGACGTCATCAGGGCTGAAAAAAGGAAAAAATATGCATATCAATTTTAACACCTGCACTTATTCCATACAATATACTTATTAATTACAAACAACATCATAATGTATTCACATATTTGATCAAACCATAACTGAAAAAAGCCTGCCTATATCCAATCATAAAAACATCCCTTAGCCCAGGATGTTACTCATTACTGTCGTATTATTTAAAAAAGTTATTAATGCCAAGGAATCTTATGTACAAGATCCCACTCTTGCCCTTTTTTTGGCAGTCCCCAATACATGAATTTAGTGAATCACTATGTCATTTCCTGCACCACCTGATTCCATACATTGATTTCCCTTCATTTATTTTGTGATTTTCCTTATTTTACACACCAAATCTGTCCAAAATTGTCCTTATATTTTGACAACATTCCTATAATCCCCAGTGCCCACTTCTCTATTCATCGATAATATTTACACACCTCAATATGTCAATTTTCTCCACACAGTTATTCATCAGTTCTTCTCCTCTTCCCATACATGGGGAATTTTTTCTATGAAAAATATATATATATTTCAATTTTATCCTCTGTAAACTCGTCCCGCTTCATCACATTCCACACCAAGTCATTAAAGGGAGATTGAACGAACAGAGGCCCCTTATATGCGCCTGGATTCCTTCATATCTGTATCCTACTCTAATAAATTATTTTAAACAATTTTTATTTATTACAGAAATTATTTTTACAGAATTTCTTTTTCAGTCCATGCCCCCTGTCTTGCAACTATTTGAATACACTCACTGGAAACCTTGTTTCAAAAGCGAAGAATACACAGAGCCTCAAATTCTTATGAATCACCATCAAATGCCTAATTTCCACAGCAAAGTCCTTAATCAAGGGTGAATTACAAAATGTAACCCACCGAGCCTTGCACTCAACCTCACAAGGATTCACTAAGCCATGGCACCCTATTCTCATCTCTCGAACTGCGCTTTTCCATCCTGCACGTCAGTATCACAACCTATCTGATAAATCGAGCTGTAATCTATCTCCCTTCTTTGGTCTTGATTTAAATACATTAGGGACTAATCGGATTCAAGTACTTGAATACACCTCATTTGCATACTTGAATCTTGGTTCCCACTCTGGTCCTCTCTTTTGTTGCAGCAGCTAATTCTGTGGATACCTGTCCAAGGAAATAGTCTGCGCTATCACGTGTGCTAAGAATCGAGTTTCACTCTTCCTGCTACATCCTGGGAAGTTTGCCTTGTAATCCTGTACGTAGTGCTTGCCTGTAGCTAGGCCAGGCCTACCTGTTTAGCTACACTCCGTTTATCCAATAACGACCAATCCCTCGTAACTTGTCCATACACGCATAAGAACAAGGAAGTTGCCTCTTTCATGCCGTCACTCAATCTCGTGGACTTCAACAAACTCTATTTCCTGATTAGCCTGTAGTTGGGCGTGATCTCTTGTATTTCTTGCAATGCGCATAGATTCGCAACCAATTTAATCCCCGGATAGCACAACCATGTGTATCAGAATAATAATTGCACCATAATAAAAAAAAGCCTCCATTGTCATCTTAGACATGCTTAAGAAGTTCTTTTCTATAGGGGTATTACATGCTTGCCACCGAATCCTGATCGCCCCTCATAATCGCCTGTCCGGTATTCCCGCCTGCGGCTCAAGGCTTCCCAAAAACCCATTAAATAGTTTGGTTCTCCGCTGCAACTAAGCGCGATCATATTATCACAACACATGAGACTGTCACCCTTGCCACCGTTACAGTCGGTAGAGGTTTCCAGTCAATAGTATCCAATCAGAACCAAGTTCTTTTTCAAAAGGCCCCCGATTTAATACATTTCTGTCCAAAGTGGTTAACCACAAAATCTCGTGGTCAAAAGTCAAATATGCTACGCCCCGTGGAGGGTACACTCTCCGGTCTCATAAGATAAATCATTATTTATCCCGACCCAGCCTATTCTCAGAAAGCACTCTCCAAAAATTATTTTACGTTGACAATCTACATGTGAATATTACCACAATTATTAAAGGACAACCAATCCTTAAAACCGCCCAGGATTATTTTTCGGATCACAGTTCAAAACACCCTTGGTTCCCCAAGGCACATCACGTACACAAGTGTCCCAATTAACACCCATGTTACTGGTTCAAAAAATAATGCAGTTCATTATCACTATTCAAACCCTGTGTCACTGATCTACATTTACTGATCCATCTTGCCTCCTGTTGTCTCAATTCCCTCCTCCCACATTAGGAATAATTCTTTGTATTCCATGAAATCTGATTCTCTTTTTATAGGGATGATTATCTCTAATGTGCTGGTAGATGGGTGACCTATATCCTCATTGGTTACCGCTCGACTGTGTTCTTCTATCCTGAGTTTCAGTGTTCTTTTCGAACTACCTATGTACATTTTACAACATTCACCTTGTATGATGTATATCACTCCACAGTTGTTACAATTAATAAACTCAGTGATATGGTACCCCTTACTGGTATTGTACACGATTTATGCCTATCTCCTAAATGTTACATGGACTGCATGTGTAGAACCCCTTGGGTTGGTCTGGGAGCCAATTCCCTCCCTGTGTATGTATAGGTTCCAAGTAATTTCTTGTAAACCAATTTCTGACAGTGGGACATCTCCTATACGTTACCACTGGTTTGTCAGAAATAACCTCAATCAAACCCGGCACTCCTTTAAGTAAATTCCAATTTTTGTTTAAGATCTTAAAAATCTTCTTATGATGTGTACTCTATGTGGAGATGAAAACTATTTGTTCCCTGGCTTGCACCCTCTCTGTATGTATCAATGTAGCCTCCCTTCTATTAGTGTACACTGTTCTTCTTGCTTTCTCTAAACAATCTACGGCCTATCATCTGCAGGACAATCTTTGCTTTAAATCATCCGGCCCAGCCATGATATCCTCATCCAAACTGCAATTCCTTCTGATCCGCACCATCTCACCATAAGGAATACCTTTGATTACAGCAGGGGAATGTGCACTGTCTGCTCTTAAGATGGAATTAGTCGCAGTTTTCTTCCAAAATAGCTTACTATGTATACTCAATCAATCAATCACAGAACTTGTGAAGTGCACTACTTACCCGTGAGGGTCTCAAGGCGCTGTGGGGGGATGGGGTAGGGGGGTTGGCTGCTGCTACTGCTCGAAGAGCCAGGTCTTGAGGAGCTCACTGAAGGTGAGCAGGTCCTGGGTCTGCTGCAGGTGGGTGGGGAGGGTATTCCAGGTCTTGGCAGCGAGGAAGGAGAAGGATCTGCCTCCGGAGGTGGTACGCTAGATTCTTGGGACGTCGGCGAGGGCGAGGCTGGTGTAGCGGAGCTGGTGGGCGAGGGTGTAGAAGTTGCGTCTGTTGTTCAGGTAGGCTGTTCCGGAGTTGTGGAGTGCTTTGTGAGCATGGGTGAGGAGCTTGAAGGTGATCCTCTTGTTGATGGGGAGCCAGTGAAGGTCTCTGAGGTGGGAGGTGATGTGGCTATGACGGGGGAGGTTGAGGATCAGGCGGGCCGAGGCGTTCTGGATGCGTTGTAGTCGCTGTAGGTGTTTGGTCAGGATTCCTGCGTAGAGTGCGTTGCCGTAGTCCAGCCGGCTGCTGACGAGGGCTTGGGTCACCGTTCTTCTGGTTTCGATCAGGATCCACTTGCAGATCCTTCGAAGCATGCGGAGGGTGTTGTAGCAGGAGGAGGAGATGGCGCTGACCTGCTTGGACATGGAGAGGGAGGAGTCGAGGATGACTCCCAAGTTGCGTGCGTGGACCGTGGGCGAGGTGCTGTTCCTACTGTTATCAGCCACCATGAGTCGTCCCAGGCAGACGGGGTGGGGCCGAGGATGAGGACTTCCGTCTTGTCCGAGTTCAGCTTCAGGCGGCTGCTCCTCATCCACTCGGCGACAGCCTTCATACCCTTGTGGAGGTTGGTTTTGGAGGTCTGTGGGTTCTTGGTAAGGGAGAGGATGAGCTGGGTGTCATCGGCGTAGGAGATGATGTTCAGGTCGTGTTGGCGGGCCACTTGAGCGAGGGGGGCCATGTCGATGTTGAACAGCGTCGGACTGAGGGATGAGCCTTGGGGTAAGCCGCAGATGAGGTTGGTAGCTTAGGAACGGTGGGGTGGGAGGTGAACACTCTGGGTTCTGTCGGAGAGGAAGGAGGTGGTCCAGTCCAGGGCTTTTCCCCAAATTCCGGCTTCTTGAAGGCGTGTTCTTAGTGTATGGTGGCAGACCGTGTCAAAGGCAGCTGACAGGTCCAGGAGGATGAGGGCTGAGGTTTTGCCGTTGTCTAGTTGGCGTCGGATGTCATCTGTGGCGGCAATGAGGGCTGTCGCCGTGCTGTGGTTCCGTCTGAATCCAGATTGCGACGGGTCTAGGATGTTGTTGTCCTCGAGGTGGCGGGTCAACTGTATGTTGGCGATTTTCTCAATGACCTTCGCCGGGAAGGGGAGCAGGGAGATGCAGCAGAAGCTCTTGAGGTCCTTGGGGTCCGCCTTGGGCTTCTGAGGAGGGAGTTGATTTTGGCATGCTTTCAGCTTCCCGGGAATGTCGCTGAGTCAAAGGAGATGTTGATGACCTTTCGTAGTTGGGGTGCGATGGTGGCGTCTGCTTTGTTGAACACGTGGTGTGGGCAGGGGTCTGTTGGTGATCCCGAGTGGATGGAGTTCATGATCTTTCGTGTCTCGTCATCGTTGACGTGGGCCCAGGATGTCAGCTGGTTCGTGCAGGTGGTGTTCGGGGTGGCGTCAGTCGTGGTCGGCGCTGGCGGTGTGTTGAAGCTGTCGTGGATGTCTATGATCTTGCGGTGGAAGAAAGCGGTCAGTGAGTCGCACAGTTCTTGCAAGGGCGGGATGTCGTGGGTGTTGGCGCTGGGGTTGGAGAGGTCCTTGACGATGCTGAAGAGCTCTTTGCAATCGTGTGTGTTGTTGTCCAGACGGGCTTTGAAGGAGGATCTCTTGGTTGTTCTGATGAATTGGTGGTGTCTGCGAATGGCCTCCTTGTGGGCAGCGTGGTTGTCTGACGTGCAGTCATGGAGCCATTTTTTCTCTAGCATCCGGCATGTGTGTTTGGAGGTCTGGAGTTCTTCAGTGAACCAGGCGGCTTTCTTGCTGGAGTGGTTGATGGAGGGCTTCTTTAGAGGGGCTAGGGTGTTGGCGCAGTCTTCGACCCACTGTCTGAGGTTTTGGGTGGCGGTGTCAGGGTCGGTAGGGTTGGTTGGAGGGTCCAGGGCGAGGGCGGAGGTCAGTTGGTTCTCGGTGATTTTGCCCCAGCAGCGGCAAGGTAGCTGTTGAGTGTGGTGGTGCGTGGTTGACTTCTTGAATGTAAAGTGGATGCAGTGGTGGTCGGTCCAGTGGAGTTTGGTGGTGTGGTTGAAGGCGGCGTGGGTGCTTGTGGAGAAGATGGGTCGAGCGTGTGGCCGGCGGCATGGGTGGGTTCGGTGACGAGTTGTCGGAGGTCGAGGTTGGCGATCAGGGTGGCGGAGTTGGTGTCATTGTTGTTTTCGAGGTGGTAGTTTAGGTCCCAGAGGAGGATGTAGTCCATGGAGGCGAGTGCGTGGGTGCTGGCGAGGTCGGCGATGGAGTCGCGGAACAGGGCCTGGGGTCCGGGAGGTCTGTAGAAGAGTGTTCCTCTGAGAGTGGTGTTGGGGTCGGTGTGGATCCGGAAGTGGAGGTGTCCGGGGGAGTTGGGAGAGTCGTCTGCGAGGGTGTGGACCTGGAGTGTGGCCTTGTGGATGATGGCTATTCCTCCTCCGATTCCGTTTGTGCGATCCCTGCGGGTGATCTTGTAGCCTTCTGGGATGGCTATGGCGCTGTCCGGTGCCGAGGATTCGTTCCACCAGGTCTCGGTCAGGAATACTACGTCTGGAACCGTTGTGTCGAGTAGGTCGAGTAGGTCCCAAAGCTCGACAGCGGTGGTTCTGTCACAGGAGAAGTTGCAGGTGTGGCAGGAGAAGGAACTGTGGGTGCGTTTCGGGGCGGCCTGGAAGCAGCAACGGTCCCGGCCAGTGTTGAGAGCGAGGAGGGCATTGTATCGGAGTCTGGTGTTGCGGGGGCGCGGGGCCCAGGGGTTTTGCCGCTGGGAGCGGTACAGGCACGGACGGGCGGCGTCCGCGCGGCTTCCTCCATAAAAGGCCAAATGGGAGGGAGGAGCAGCTGGGAGGCGGGAGCGGAGCGGCCAATGAGCATAGGGGGATGGGGACGGGATGGGTCACAGAAGGCAAAGGGGCGGGCCGCAGGGGTGCAGCGGCGGGGAGCGGGGGGTACAGAGGGCAAGGGGCGCTAAGGGCGCCTACACTACAACCGACTAAAATACAAAATGAAAATAAAAATAAATTAAAATAACAGTATAGAAAAATGCTGTTGTCTCCTATGAACAACTCAACTGTTCCCCAACATTCTATTACAGCAAAACACTAAGTATAAGGGCATAACAATATCAACATTCTATACCAAAAAATAAGGCAAGGAGACGACAGAAGGTGAAGACTGCAAACCAGAAGCATTGTCAATTTGTGAGACTTTGGCAAGATGGGAAAGATGGGAAAAACCACCACTGACCATTGTCAAGTAGATTAGCATGTCCCTTAATTTTATCAATATAGTGAGGTCGTCTAAATTTTGACATTCCTTTTTCTAGTAATAAAGGATCTTTAACCCTAACCATATCACCAATGGTAAACTTAATCACTTTCCTTTTACCAGATTGACAACGTTTATCAAATCTAAGATGATTGGAACTGTCAGAAGCAATTTTAGCTTTAGAAGCTTGCGCAGAAACAGAAACAGAAACATGATCATTAAAAACATTGAGTTTCCAGAAGGGACACAAGGAGGAAGAAACGTTTCAATTTGAAAGGAATAGAACTTAAAACAGAATGGGGAGTGGTCCTATGTGCCCAAATAATGTTTCGCACAGATGTTTCATAATCACCATGACTATTTAGAGTACTCTGCACACATTCAACAAAAACCCTATTGAACCTCTTGACTTTGCCATTGGATTGGGGATGATAGAGAGGGGTGCGTAGATGTTTCACTCCCAATTTGGCCAGTAACTCTTGCATGGAAACAGAAGTGAATTCCACTCCATTATCAGTAATATCTCTCTCGAAAAAATATCTTGCAGCAAACGAATGACAGCTTTGGAATTGGAGTCATACATGCTTCTTACTTCCACCCACCTGGAAAGATTGTCAATAAGCACAATGAAATACCTCATGGAGTTGGGCAAAACATGAAACGGACCAAGAAGATCAACAGACATTCTTTGCCAAACCCTAACTGAATACGGGACAGGTGCTGGTAGAGAATGCTTATCACTGTAACAACACTGTACACAATTTGTGACTAAGTTATCAATTTCCCGGTCCATACTGAGCCACCAGAAATCATTTCTGATTCTGCGTTTAGTGGTATTCATCCCCAAATGACCAGAATGAGCTGTTTCCATTATTATTTTTCTGAAGACAGCAGGAGGAATGAGTTTATTCTTTCTAACCAGCAAATCATTTTCAAGAGAGAGCTCATTAGAAATTTTACAGTTTGGTTGTAAATCAACGGAAAGAGCTTTCTCTTTGGGCCATCCCTTAACAACAAAATTCATGACCTGCCTAAAAATGGAATCATTGGATAGAGCATCTTGCCAAAGTGACATGTCAGGACAAATGATAGTATCATCGACATTGGCAATAATACACTCTTCAATGTCATCTGGGATGTCGGTAGTAGTAAGGGGATTGTCCATCGGGAGTCTGGATAGAAAGTCCGTCCTGACATTTTTAACACCAGCAATATGAAGTAGAGCAAAATTAAATTCCAGAAGTTTGGTGGTCAACCTAGCCAGTCTGGCCATACATGTTTTGCTTTTGGAACCAGAACGAATGTCAAATAATGGTTTGTGGTCCATGCTTAGCCAAAACTTCCTTCACCAGACATAAGATTTAAACTTTTCAAGGCCCCATACACAGTCTAGCATCTCTTTCTCTATCATTGAATATCTTAATTCAACTTCTTTAATTTTCCCGGACACAAATCCTACGGTGATTTCCCTTACTCCATCCATCTGAGATAAAACTGCACCCATTCCATAAGTACTGGAATCAACAGTAATACAGGTGTCACAACCTTCCATGTAAGCTTGAAGAGCTGGAGCCAACACAATACACTCTTTAATTAAAACAAAGTGTTCTTGATATGTAGCTGTCCAAATAAACAAATAAATTCTGAACCCTTTTTTAATAAATATCTAAAACACTCAGTAAGTCCGGAAAAATTCCTAATAAACTTTGAATAAAATTCACACAGGCCCAAAAAAGATCGCAACTGGTCTTTGTCCAAAGGATGTGGGGCGTTAACAATACCCTCAACTATAATGGGTTTGGGTTTGAACCATCCATAGTGAGCATGTAACCAAGATATTAAATTTCATTTACTGAAAAAATACAGTTTATCTTCCCTGAGAGTAACAGTATTGCTCTGGAGAATTTGAAAAACAAGATCCAACACTTCGTTATGTTCAAGTAATGTGTTCGTATGTACAAGAATATCATCTTAGAAAATTACAACATTGGGAACATGTTGAAATATCATAGTCATTACCTTCTGAAAAACAAAAGTAGCCGAGGCCAGACCAAATGGCATCCGGCAAAATGGAAATGCACCATCAGCTGTAACAAAAGCTGGAAGATGACGGTAATGTTCATCCAGAACTACTTGATGGTACGCTGATCGCAAATCCAATTTGGAAACCCATTTGGACTGACCTACAGCAGTGATAAGGTCATCTATACGAGGTAAAGGGAAATTCTCTACCCAAATAACTTTGTTGACAGATGTTAAAGAATACATAGATGAAGTACTCCAGACCTTTTTGTGGCTAAACCATTGGGAGATAACCAAAGAGTGGCATCACACGTTCAATTATGCCATCATCAATCATTTTGTTAAGCATTTTAGTAAGATCAGTTCTTATACTATGGGGAACATTCCTCAATTTGCGTTTCACTGGAGGTTCGCCATCTGTAACTTTAATAGAATGTACAAAATCAAAGAAACAGGATTTTTCTGACCAGGTCTTATGATCATACCAAATTCAGCCTGGCGCCACCATCCTAAACCAATTTTGCCTTTGAGAGCAACATACACTTTTCCATGGATAGTTTTGTTTTGAAAGGCAATGCTAGCCCAAAAATAGCCTGCAAGATTAATCCCGCTACCCTCAAATGCAGTAGTAATGACATCAGGGGGTAACAAAATCATTTTGGACCAAGATTGTGTACATTTATTACTAGAGATAATGGTGATTCTGGTACCCGAGTCGATGAATAATGAAATATCATGGGACTGGATGGATACTTGAAAAAAAGGATCCCCAATTTTTGTATCTGAATGTACATTGTTTGTGTTTAAATATTCAACTGAAACAACAGATAAAGAAAACTCTTCCATTCTTTTATCTGACTCATCAGGAATTTCATTGAAAGATAGGTCATGAACACTTCTAACCCAAAATCATTTGCTCCCTCTGTACACCTTTCCAAACGGGCCAGTCTTTTTACATTTGTAACATTCTCGCAAAATGGCAGGACAATTTTTAAAATTGGAAAGATGAGATGGGGAGCCACACCTGTACCAGTGAAAACCGGAGGAAGCACGTACAGAAGATTTGTTCCTGTCAGCATATCTTTGCCTTTTTTAGACTGGACATCAATAAGAGACTGAGACGAGTAATGAGAACTAGTGGAAGCTACAGTCAAACAAGTGTTGGACTCCAACTTTTTACCATCCAACTCTGACCACTCAATACTCTTAGCGATGTCAACAGTTTCATCCAAAGAGGGGTTTTTGCAGGAAAGTAATTACTGTTGAATTCTTTTGGAATAACACCTGCACACAATTTGGTCTCTTATTAATTGAAAAGTGAAATCCTCAAAATCACAATAACTAGCTAAGACATTTAAAGCGGTAACATAAGTGTTTATGGATTCACTTGGAGATTGAACAAGAGTAAAAAATCTGTGTCTATGGACAACCAAATTAACTCTACCTTCAAAATAGGTACTTAGTTGTTTGAGAGCTAATTGATATTCATCCATGTCACAACTATCATGCCATTATAAATAGGTAAATGATCATAAACATTTAGCCCCTCCACACCTAAATAACAGTAAAGAAGACTGCGTTTTCTATCCGGTTTGAACTTCATGCCATCATTAGCTCCTAGATAAGCATTAAAAGATCTGAAACACAATCGCCATTTTAAATGTGGTTCTCCAGGATCTTGCAAAAAATAATAAGGAGGAGTAACAGTTTGCATGGTGTAAGGAATAAAATAGAAAACAAACAAGAAACAGAATGAAAGGAAAATACTGGATAATAAGAAGTAGAAAAGAAAGAAAACAATGATTGGAAGTATGAGGATAAAAGTACAGAATACCTCGTAGTAAATACGATATAAATAAAACAAATGCAGTAGTATAAGCACTCAAAAAGATTCCAAATGATGAACTGTAGTTCTGCAGCATTGCTAGCACTTTCCAGGAAGTGTGTGAATCACTCGATCCACAAGCTGTTGAAGTTGGCAGATCTTATATCTGGTGCACTTCCTTGTTCACAGGAAGTGATGTCACAGTGTCAGCACTCAAATACAGCAGCGAGTAAAAGCAGACTGGAGCTGTATTTATTTATTTTTAACATTTTTAAAGCGCACTGTTACCCGAAGGTGTCCTGGCACTGACAGATCGCTAGGGGGCGTGGGCATAAGAGTTAGTGTTAAAAGAGCCAGGTCTTAAGGGCCCTCATGAATGTGAGCAAGTCGGGAATCTGTCTGAGGCTCAAAGGCAACAAATTCCATGCCTTGGCGGCTCCCAGGGATAGACTTCTGCCTCCCCAGCGGGCTTTTCTTACTCTGGGGACTACTGCCAGGCCCTGCTCAGCTGATCTTAAAGCTTGCACAGGTTTATACCACTGGAAGAGAAGGGTCATGCATTGGGGGCCCAGGCCATGCAGCGCCTTAAAGGTCACGCAGAGTGACTTGAAAGCAATTCTTTTTCGAACAGGCAGCCAGTGTAGCTTTACAAGGTCCTGAGCTACTGAGGCGAACTTGGGGGTGCCAGTGATCAGACGTGCTGCTGCATTCTGCAGGATTTGAAGTTTGTTTAAAAGTCCCTGCTGGGCATTCAGCAGCAGACCGTTACAGTAATCTAACCGGGACATCACCAGTCAGGTCACTACTGTTTTCTTGTGTTCCACCGGAAGAAATGGCCGGACTTTCTGGATAGTTTTAAGGACATAATGGGTAGCCGAGGACAGTGCATTGATTTGTGGCCTGAAGGACAGAGAGTCGTCCATCAGGACACCCAGATTTTTTACTTTCGAAGCCGGAGAAGGGGGAGCCCCCATTTCTTCTGGCCACCAACGAGGGGACCAAAAGTTATCTCTTGACACAAACAGCAGCACTTCTGTTTTTGCAGAGTTGAGCTTTAGGCAGTTTCCTGCCATCCAGTTGCTCACCTACCGCATACAGCATCTGAACCTGTCTGCTGTGCTATCCAATTCTCCCTGACGCAGCAACACCACAATCTGCGTGTCGTCAGCGTAGGATGTGAGATTGAATCCGAAGGATCTAATCACTGGCGCCAAGGTGGAGACGTAAGCATTAAAAAGAGCGGGGCTCAGGGAAGACCCCTGAGGGACTCCACAGGGGAGCACAAATGGCTCAGATTCGAAGTCCCCCAAGGCCACCGACTGAGTCCTGCCGAATAGGAAGGCTTGCAAGATGTCAAGAGCCTTTCCTTGAATCCCACTGGCCCTCAGATGGTCCACCAATATTTTATGGTGGACCATATAAAAGGCCGCGGATAAATCCAGCAGGATCAGGGCGGCTCTGCCCCCCCCCCGCATCCAGCACACTTCGTATGTCTTCGGCTGATTTAATCAGTGCCAATTCTGTGCTATATCCCGCCCTGAATCCATGTTGAGAAGAATCCAGCCTCTCTCCTGATCTCAGGAAGGTGCTAAGCTGTCTATTTATTATGCCCTCCATGATTTTGGCTGGGAGGGGTAGTCTGGTGATGGGACGAAAGTTGTAAGTCGGTCGCGTCTAAGTTGTATTTTTTTAGAAGGGGTAAGATGGAAGCTTGTTTCCAGCGTAGGGGAAATTCTCCCTTGTCCAGCATGATATTGAACAGGGGGGTAAGACCCGAAGCGATGGTAGAGGGAGCTAGTTTGGCAATTGTAGCTGGGCAGGGGTCATGAGGGGAGCCTGATTTTATCCTCATTAGCCTGTTTGTTACCTCTTCCTCACTAATGGGGGAGAAGTTCTCTAATATATCAGATTGCCTATTGATCTCCAGATGCGTTTCTGGGGTGAGTGTGTCTGAGGCATTGGTCATAATTTGATTGTCCAGGGGATGAAAGATCTTCTCTACTTTATTCAGAAAGAATTTGGCTAAATCTTTGCATAGCTGGAGACTAGGTGGTATAGCTAATGATTTGGGGGCTGCCAAGGAGGAAATTGTGTTAAATAATTCCTTAGGAGAGTTTTTTGCTTCCTTAATCCGTTTAGATAAAAATTCACACTTAGCCAGGCGGATCATCTCCTTGTAAACTCTCAGCTCTGCATTGAGCAGTTTTTTATCCTCTTCCTTATAGTTTTTCCGCCATGATCTTTCTAACTTTTTTACAACGAGTTTTATGGTCCCTGATTTGTTCTGAGAACCAAGGGGCGGAGGGGCTTGTGCGAGTGGAATGTTGGATAGTCGGGGGGGGGGGGTGTTGTGCTTGGGTTTTTCTCCTTACCAGTTGCTCAGCCAGAGTGAGTGTTATGTCTGTGTGGAATGTTGGAGTGCGTGATGTCAAACCTACATCTTGGGTAAACTACCTGGCTTCCTCTGGAGTTATATCTTCTTTTACCCACAACAGGGGGCAAGTGGGATACAGGCAGCCTCCAGCCAGCTCGTGGAGTCTGTAGCTGCTTCCTCCACGTTTCTTGTGGGGGGCCGTATAGAGGATTTCAAAAGGCCCTCCAGTGTCTTGCCTTCTATGTTTTTCCATTTCCTAATCTTTTTAGGGGCAATTTTAGCCTTACTCGATCTGGGGGGGTCTAAACTGATATTGAAATGGACTGCAGCATGGTCCGACCAGGAGACCGGCTGAACTGCTGTGACCTCTAGGCTAGGATGATTGGAAAATATGCCATCAAGGGTATGCCCGGTCTTATGAGTTGGGTCACAGACCATTTGCTTTAGCTCTACCCCGTGTAACAATTCTAAGAGATCCTGAGTGTCTGGGTCAGAGCCAATCTCAAGGTGAAAATTAAAATCTCCAAGTAGCGTGAAGGAGTTGACGCAGATGGCTTCTTCTAGCAGGCTACTCAAAGCTAAAAAGAACGGTGCTTTAACCCCGGGCGGCCTATAAAGTAGGCAGCCTCTAAGGGTTTGATGGTCAGAGAGGATGAAGTTGAAGACAAGCGCTTCATCTAAGTCGGTTACACCGAAGAAGAACAAATAAACCTCCAAAATCCAAGAAATGGGAAATGAAGGGTGAAATCACTCACAACGGAAAGCTGAGTGAGACAAGATGAAGTAGCACCCAGAGCGATATCCCACAACTGTGCACGCTGAAGGAAAAACAACAAATACAAGAACTGGAAGGGGCAGACGCCGGAGCGGTATCCCACAGCAGCAGATGCCGGAGCAATATCCCACGGCCGAGCACGTACAGAAAAGGAACTCGCTCAGTGTGGCATTTGCAATGCAATAGGTCTCGCATCATTAAAGTTTGAGCTATTGGCATTGCTAAATAATGAAACACCAAATAGCTCAAACTTTAATAATGCAAGACCTATTGCATTGCAAATGATGTTATTACAAGAGCATATAATTGATCGGAGCCTGAAGCGCCGATGTTGCGAAGCGAGCTCAGACACACTGCCTCAATAGGAAGTTGCCTGTAGCGTCCCAAAAGTCCACATATGTGATCCTATACCCCTGTCTAAGAAAGGTCCCCACTCTTGGTAAAGTTAAGTGAGAAGTGGAATCCTACCTCCAGCTCACTCACATACAGCACTGATTAGCGCCGCATCTTAAAGAAAGGCGGGTTCCCGCCTTTCAAACAAAAGCGCGGCAGAGTATTCCAAAGTGGAGGAGAGATCGGAAATCACACCCACCTCACTTCCACGTCTCACCCAAACCCTTGTCCCATCGAAAAAAATATCAAAGAAATAGAGCACTTTTCTTCATTCCCGGTGCAGCTCGATCCGTGTGCACACACTCCGGTGCTGCACCACGTTAGTCTCCTCACTCGGCCACAGACTAGTACAGCTCGGCTTCCGTTCCAACCAGGGACGGCTGCGACATGGTAGCTACTGGATCCTACCAAAATTAGCCCAGAGGTAGCCTGTAGTACTACTCCGAGGCAGTAGGGGCCGGGAAATTTATGCAAGCAAGAAATGAAAGAGGACGGAGACAGTGGCCGACTTTGAAGCAGGGGATTGTGACGGTGACACAAGCTTAGAATGATGTGTCAAGGTGTTTCTATCAATTATTTGAAATGCAGTGAGCGCGCCATCATCCAGCGTCAGAGGGCGCATTTATTTCAGCCAGGGCCCTCTACTTACCACAGATTCAGCCGTGTTCTTAGCGGAAAATGCGCTTCCGTAAATCTAAAGGCTGTACAGGTGATGGCTCATGAGCCGTGCAGTAATACAAGGGGCTCAGGTGATGATAATTCTAACTGTTCATCGCATGGATGAGAAGAACTTTGGGGCATATTACCAACAACTAGCGATAATTTTTGTCTCTAACTTGTTTAGAGACAAAAATTATCGCCGCACATCGGCGATTTTTATCGCACATAAACCTTGCTATTAGCAAGGTTTATCGCAAATGCGATAAAAAACAGCCGCAATGCATGAATATCGCTGAAAAGTCAGCGATATTCATGCATTATCGAGCAAATGCTCTTAGCCATGTTATCCACCTCCCATTGGATAACATGGCTAAGAACTGCTCATGGCAGGTGTTAGCTTTTGGAGATATTCGCGCTTAGCGCGAATATCTCCAAAAGTTGGTAATAGGAGATAGCGATGTTAGGGACTGTTTCCAGTCGCTAACATCTTGGCACGCCCACTTTGCATGTCATTAGTGATAAATATCACTGACATGCAAAGCGGGGCCCAAGATGGTCGCTATCTCCTTTTAGCTGTCACTAACTGGTGTTAGCGACAGCTTGGTAATAGGGAGATAATTTTATCTCCGCTTTCTTGGCTTTTAAAGCCAAAAAAGCGGAGATAAACCCCCTTGATAATATGCCCCTTTGTCTCCTCCCACTGACAGAGCGCTGTGTGAAACATACTCAAGGTTACTGCCTCAAAAACGAGCACGCAGAGAAGTACTGCAGTTCGAGGTTGCCATCCTACTGTGTGACCTGACACTGTGCTGTCTTTCTAAGCAAATCTGTTTGTACCAATAGGGAAATGCAGACGTTTCAGCAATCTGAGTGGTGCTTGGCCTGAGAGAAGAAATGCGGTCAAGTTTGTATGTGGCGCAGGAAGACCTCTGTTCTAGTCTTAGCTTCCCAGTTTACTGCAACACTGTGATCTTGGGCAAGAAAATAAATTGTCATGCAGCTCATGTACAATATGATCTGTCCAAATGTAATACTTTAGTAAAGCTGGGTTTGTCTGCATAGGTACCCCATTTAAAACATCCCATAGGAAAGGAATTAGGCAGCAGATGCATTTAGACCACATGTAGATTGGTCAAAAAAGACCTTCATTCAACTTAGCAATAAAACAATGATTTACCATATTAATTGGCCATTTTATAGTATAAAAGTATCCCCTGCAAATTAATTTAAAAAAACAGACATAGTTTGCTGTTCCAAAGCAAGGTTTGCTCT
The DNA here is from genome assembly GCF_964263255.1 of Lissotriton vulgaris. NCBI lineage: Eukaryota > Metazoa > Chordata > Amphibia > Caudata > Salamandridae > Lissotriton > Lissotriton vulgaris. The sequence goes on from NC_141694.1 coordinate 103,971,428, forward strand.
TTATAAAGTATAAGCAACCCCAACGCTGCCCTGCACTTATTACTACCAATGATAACATGTATGCTTAAAATGTAATCTGCCGAAAAACGGAAAATAAACAGTGTGTGTCAGGGTATGCTGATGACATAACCCTTTCCAGAAAGCAGCTACTCTGTCACTCAGCGTCAAACACAATGTAAAATAAATTCATAATGGCTATTCATGGTCTTTCCCTGTGCTAACGGCAGCATGGCATGGCGATAAGTGAGGGCATCATCAAAACGTCCACTCAAATAACATATTCCCTAAATAAGTGATGTCTTCGGTTATCCATGAAATAATTAGTTCATTCATTCATTCATTTACAGGGACTTCACACAGCATGTAAAGGTACAACAGCAAGGAAGACATACTTCAACCCCTCATCCTGTTTTGTTGCATGAAGGTTGCCCCTGCAACAGGGCATCTGTGACCATTAATGCCGCTCGCAGAAAAGGGTGACCAACCGTCCGTAAATTTCACGGACCGTCTGTAATTGGGACCTCACGTCCGTTGTCCGTGAGGATGTAACTTAATGTAATGTAATGTGTCTTGTAAAGCGCACTACTGCCCTGAGGTGTCGTGGCGCTGTAGACCCCTGGGGAACTCGTCCTGGCTATCCCTGTGAGATGGTCCCTACTGGGTATCTCCAAGGTGAAACCAGGCATCCCCGGCGAATGTGGGGGGCCGTTGTAGAGATGAGGCAAGCTAATGCCCAGAGTTGCCGAGTGTGATCCCTGGTTAGAGTAGGCACCGAGGCGAGAATTATCGAGTCCGCTGACCCTGGTCCATGACCCTGCCGCGTCGGGAATTAAACCCTGGTCCCAGGCTGTTCTCTGCTTCTGCGTCTGCTGCCTCTAACCAGTCAGCCACACCACTTTTACGGACGCCTTTTGTCCGTAATTTTAGCCTTCACAGGGAGCAGCACTGCTCCCTGTGAGAGGCCTCACCCCCTCTTGATGGGGGCGCCTCGCGCTCCTGGAGCACAAGAGCAACCCCACCCGCCCATTGTCATTCTGTATGCCGGCTGATTGCCACATACAGAATGACAATGGGGCAGTCTGGGGGTGTTAAAGCATGTAGCGGCCTCCCCCTACCTCAGTGTACAGCAGGGCAATCTGTTATAAAAAAGCTAAAACGCCCATGCTGCAACGTGAAAAAAATGTTTATTTAAAGAAGTCTGAAGAACAAGTTAAAAAGAAGGGGTTATCGTTCTTTTACTGTCCCATCATTTTAGAGTGAGTTATTTTCAATATTATATTAAAAAAAGCCCTTGTTACTGCTTTTTTTATTTCAAGCAACTAACACCCATTGACAAAGCCAATAGTCCTGGCTTTTTGTTGGTGTAATGATACTTGCTGTATTATACATCTGGATGCAATGACAGAAACAACATAATACCCATCGGGCGGAAGACTATGCCAAGCGCAGATTTTTTACCTAGGTGTTTTAAACCACGCCCTTAATTACATCGAACACACACTTTGAAGAGACCCCCAAGTTTTTTTACACCACTTAAAGGCGTGGAAACAACACCATGTCACAGTCACCTCACATCCTGGCACTGTGCATCATGCATGACTCATGATTTCTACGTTTTCAGATTGCCTATGTGCAGGGGCTTAGTGAACTCTCCCCCACCCCTTGTTTTAGGAACTAGAGCGAGGTGAAGTTCTTGATGGGCCTCTTCTGTCTGTGACTCTGCAGACAAAGGCTCAGCTCATAATGTGAAAAGGTGGGAATGTAAAAAAGTAAAGGAATGTGTGAATGACTGGATGGTTTACTGAAAGGATGAATGGATGAATGAAAGGGTGAATGGATAGATAACGAAAGAAAGGATGGATGAGTGAATGAGTGGAAGTGTGGATGAGAGAAAAGATACAAAGATGGATGTATGGGAGGAAGGGTAGATGATGGGCAAGTGAATGGGTGTATGGATGAGTAAGTGAATGGATGGCTGGATGGGTGAAAAGGTAAATGGCTGGATGGGTGAGTGAATAGATGGATGGGTGGAAGAGTGGATGGATAAGTGTACGGGTGGATGGGGTGAAAGGGTGGGTAGATGAATAATGGATGGATGAGTGAAAGGGTGGATGAAGGGATGGATGAGTGAAATGATGGATGGAATGATATATGGTGGATAGGTTTGCAAATGGTTGAATATGTTTGGATATAGATGGGCACACAGATGGAAGGACAGAATTAATGGTGAAAGACTGAATGATTGATGAAAGAATGATTACACCTTGTAGCACCCATTATATCAAGTAACATTTCCTATACGATGACTTTCACGTTAATATGAGTCATTGTCTCTATATAATGTGTGTGTGATGTAACTTACTCCGACTCCCTGCCCTACATACTTGGGATGAGTAACACTATAAAAGAAATTAAATACACGAGAGACAGTCTAAGTGAATATGAGGGGCACCATTGAAGGGTGGTAGCAAGGCCGGACTGGCCGGACCGGGCGTTGGGTGTTTCCCTGGGAGGCTGGAAAGGAGGGGAGAGCGGTTTTGCTACTGGGGGCTGGCGCTGCAAACCTCCTTGTGTATCCCGTAGTTTTCAATCAACAATAAAATCGGCCTCACTTATTTTCAGGTGTCGTTCACCATTGTCTGGTGACTAATGTACTTGCTGGAGCGAGATGCAAATTTATTTTGAATCGTCTAAGGTAGCAAGCTGCGCCCATACTGAAAAACCGTGACGTGTACGGTTGTCTCAACCTAATATAAACTTATTTTGACCACCTCTGACGTGTCTGTAAAACTTAACTTTTGTCCCGAAGTTTTGTCCTGAATTTTGACCCTTTGTCCTGAATTTTTATCCTGAATTTTGTCCCTTTGTCCTGAATTTTTACACTCACCGTCCTGAATTTGCACCTATGCCAGTTGGCCACCCTATCGCAGAAGGCCAAACGCAGGGAAATATCCGGAGTTGACACTAAGAGTACTCCACGAGCTGTAGTTTTGGGGGTCTTGTTCTGCTTACAGGGGTTAAACCAGCTGCATGCAGTACAAATAACTGGGTCCATATCGCCAGAACCGCATGTTTTAAGGCTTGGGATTTAATCTGACAGCCTAGTGCATTCTGGGAGTCAGCGTGTCGGTGCTGTAGTACAGATGCATTGAATTAAAACACCTGACGGCAATCATCTGAAACTGAATAGGCCGACATTCAGGCACACGCGGTATCCTGGCCACACGGAGAGAGGAGGCGTCCCCAGTGCTCGCTGTTTCAGAGCCCCGCAGAGAGTCTGGGAGAAATGAACAGTGCAATAAACACGAAGCCGCACATTAAAGTTTTATGGTGAGTATCCACAGGGCACAAGTCCTAAAAAAGAAGTGGGGGAACTCTCCAAGATAGTTGGTGTCACAAGAAGTAACATCACAAAAGATTTTTAGAGTACACGTTTTTAAGCCACTCCCTAATTACATTTACCACGCCCCTTTTAGAGACCCCAAAGTATTTTCTTCCCACTTAAAGCCCTGCACGTTACCACAAGTGTACATATTCTAGATTACCTTGACTCGAGTATAATTCTTTTGTTAATATCAGTTGTGTTTTATTGAAATGCTTGTTCTGAGCAATCAAAATATTTTAAGCTCTGATGTGTTTTCTGTTAATGCTTCCACCAAGCTCAGCTATTTATAATACATCGCGCCTTGACGAGCTTCTCTGGTGTTTACGCTGTTTCATTCTGGGGAGATCCTCCTGTATTTATCGGGCTTTCACAACTCTAGGCTGAGGTCTCGGAATATTTGCGATTTGACACCGACATACGTCTGTTCTGTTATCGATCAGGACCGCATTGTGCGCTGGGAGACGCTGAGTCGATGATGTTTAATGGTGTTTAGCGCAGTTGAGACTCCGGCTTCGGAGCTCTGAACGGAGAATCCATGCCATGTGTTGGATTTTTTATGGTTTGTAACTACTTGCATTTAGAGTAATTCATGTTTGGTTATAAAGGCAGCCGTCACACTCGTACCATCCCTTTAATGAGCCCGAGTGAAGCGACATTAGGATGCCAACTGCTCTCTTCACTTTGCCACACAATGGAGACAAACAGGGCTTCTTTATGTGCAGTCAGGGCCTGGGACTCAAATCATGCAAAAGAAGGGTGGAACGGCGAAGAAATACAAAATAAATAACATTTGTTATTGGCGAAGAGGTGACAATTATACAGGCCGCTGCCTCCGCAGATGGACCCCGACGTCTTTCCATTGCTTGGCGACTCTATCCAGAATGCATGGCTCCTCTTTGTTTACTTCTTGTGTCTGTATGTGTGTGAGTTTGTGTGGCTCAGGTGTTGCACAGATGTGTTTTGTCTGCGCCCAGGCACTGGTCAAATGATTGTCAAGCCGAAAAGATTCAGGGGACGTTTAAAGAGCTACAGACGTGGTTGTGTACATTTTAAATCTTAAGGTTATCCTCGAACAGTGAGCCCATTTAATAAACATACGGGAGATGTATGTGATAGCTTAAGTTGAAGTAAGGAATTTTAACATTTATACCTTTTAAGATGTTTTTCCCTTAAAGGCGCACCACCACACACACATTCAGAGGATACGGCAGGCTGCCGGCAGCAGGGGGAGGGGCGAGAGGATGGGGGCCTGCGCGATTCCCTCGCGGGAGCGAGGGGCAAGGCGTGTTAATTACTGCCATATGGCGCCAGCTGCTGGCTCCCGTGAGGAAATAGCCAGATGTGCATGCGTTGCCATTGGAAGCAATGGAACGCGTCCATGTTTTTGCAGGGAAAGCTGTGCCAATGACATAAGGTCCCTTTCCTATGCAGCGCATGTGTGCTGCGTAGGCCGAGACCTAAAAAAAAATAGACACGATTTAACAGGTGCAGAAACACATGCTCTAGTTCAAAAATCGAACTAAGAACAAAATTAGTAGTGCAGTGTCTTGGATAAGGGGAGGCAGACAGACAAAACGATCTCAGGGCCCGTTGAAGAAACAAAAGGAGCGCAGTACCTTAATAAAGTAGAAGGGGTTGAAAAGAACTGTGTTTTACTGGAAGGCAGGTCCAATTCCAGAGTCAGTCACCAATTGTAAAGATGTAGTCCACCACAAATTAGAGTAGAGCAGGAAAGTTTATTCCAGCAGCTGTTATACAGATCTAACGGGACCAGAGGATCAGCACCAACTGAAGCTGATGTTCTCATCCACTGTTCCCCAACATTCTATTACAGCATAACACTAAGTATAAGGGCAGAACCATGCCAACATTCTATACCATATATAAGGCAAGGAGAGGACACATGAAACATGGTATGTGGTAATACATAGCAATATATAGGACACCAAAAGTCCCTGAGGTGTAAATTTAGACGTGGGCCTTAAACCACTAGTGCAACCATAATCAGTAGGGATATTCAACTTGGCAGTGATGTCTTCCACCCCATACCTGTCACCTTCTGTCAGTGATACAATTATTTGTACATCACACATATGTTCTATAGTCACTTCAGAGCCTTTAGTTGCACTTTTCAATTTCACAGGTTTATCTGGTCTGTCAGTGGCAGTGACAGACGGGATCACTTTTAATGACCATCGCAACTGCCGCTTTCAGGGTTAGTGCGTGAGCGCTGGGGGACCTTTTGAGCGAATAATAATCTTTTACTTGTAACGATTTTTAAAATTGTGTAAACTGATTTTAAACCTACCTGCATCACTGTAACTCACTGCACTTCCTGACCTTTTCCGCCGCGTCCATTGTGGGCGTTTGTTGTGGAGGGTTGAGGAGCCCACCACTTCCGGGTTGCTAGGCAGGAGGGTTAGCGCTCTAGTTTTTCGCCGTCCTGCCCCTACTTAATGTAGAGTGGACGCATGCAGCGGGCGCGCCGAAGGCGTGCCAAATGCAAGCCCGTCTTTGCCCGTCCGTGACCGGACCGGGCAAGGGGCCCAAACCCCTGCTCAAATATCCCCTGAGTGCCCCGTAAGGATTAAATACGCTAAAGAACAGCTGGAACAGCTTTGTCCGCCGCGTCCATTGTGGGCGTTTGTTGTGGAGGGTTGAGGAGCCCACCACTTCCGGGTTGCCAGGAAGGAGGGTTAGCGCTCTAGTTTTTCGCCGTCCTGCCCCTACTTAAGGCGGGGAGGACAGCGGCCGCGCTGTGAAGACTGGTCCGTCAGTGGCAGTGACAGACGGGATCACTTTTAATGACCATCGCAACTGCCTCTTTCAGGGTTAGCGCGTGAGCGCTGGGGGACCTTTTGAGCGAATGATAATCTTTCACTTGTAAAGATTTTTAAAATTGTGTAAACTGATTTTAAACCTACCTGCATCACAGTAACTCAATGCACTTCCCGACCTGTTCCGCCGCGTCCATTGTGGGCATTTGTTGTGGAGGGTTGAGGAGCCCACCACTTCCGGGTTGCTAGGCAGGAGGGTTAGCGCTCTAGTTTTTCGCCGTCCTGCCCCTACTTAATGTAGAGTGGACGCGTGCAGCGGGCGCGCCGAAGGCGTGCCAAAGGCAAGCCCGTCTGTGCCCGTCCGCGGCCGGACGGGGCAAGGGGCCCAAACCCCTGCTCAAATATCCCCTGAGTGCCCCGTAAGGATTAAATACGCTAAAGAACAGCTGGAACAGCTTTGTCCGCCGCATCCATTGTGGGCGTTTGTTGTGGAGGGTTGAGGAGCCCACCACTTCCGGGTTGCCAGGAAGGAGGGTTAGCGCTCTAGTTTTTCGCCGTCCTGCCCCTACTTAAGGCGGGGAGGACAGCGGCCGCGCTGTGAAGACTGGTCTGTCAGTGGCAGTGACAGACGGGATCACTTTTAATGACCATCGCAACTGTCTCTTTCAGGGTTAGCGCGTGAGCGCTGGGGGACCTTTTGAGCGAATAATAATCTTTTACTTGTAACGATTTTTAAAATTGTGTAAACTGATTTTAAACCTACCTGCATCACTGTAACGCACTGCACTTCCTGACCTGTTCCGCCGCGTCCATTGTGGGCGTTTGTTGTGGAGGGTTGAGGAGCCCACCACTTCCGGGTTGCTAGGCAGGAGGGTTAGCGCTCTAGTTTTTCGCCGTCCTGCCCCTAATTAATGTAGAGTGGACGCGTGCAGCGGGCGCGCCGAAGGCGTGCCAAATGCAAGCCCGTCTTTGCCCGTCCGTGACCGGACCGGGCAAGGGGCCCAAACCCCTGCTCAAATATCCCCTGAGTGCCCCGTAAGGATTAAATAATCTAAAGAACAGCTGGAACAGCTTTGTCCGCCGCGTCCATTGTGGGCGTTTGTTGTGGAGGGTTGAGGAGCCCACCACTTCCGGGTTGCCAGGAAGGAGGGTTAGCGCTCTAGTTTTTCGCCGTCCTGCCCCTACTTAAGGTGGGGAGGACAGCGGCCGTGCTGTGAAGACTGGTCCGTCAGTGGCAGTGACAGACGGGATCACTTTTAATGACCATCGCAACTGCCTCTTTCAGGGTTAGCGCGTGAGCGCTGGGGGACCTTTTGAGCGAATAATAATCTTTCACTTGTAACGATTTTTAAAATTGTGTAAACTGATTTTAAACCTACCTGCATCACAGTAACTCAATGCACTTCCCGAACTGTTCCGCCGCGTCCATTGTGGGCATTTGTTGTGGAGGGTTGAGGAGCCCACCACTTCCGGGTTGCTAGGCAGGAGGGTTAGCGCTCTAGTTTTTCGCCGTCCTGCCCCTACTTAATGTAGAGTGGACGCGTGCAGCGGGCGCGCCGAAGGCGTGCCAAAGGCAAGCCCGTCTGTGCCCGTCCGCGGCCGGACGGGGCAAGGGGCCCAAACCCCTGCTCAAATATCCCCTGAGTGCCCCGTAAGGATTAAATACGCTAAAGAACAGCTGGAACAGCTTTGTCCGCCGCGTCCATTGTGGGCGTTTGTTGTGGAGGGTTGAGGAGCCCACCACTTCCGGGTTGCCAGGAAGGAGGGTTAGCGCTCCTGTTTTTCGCCGTCCTGCCCCTACTTAAGGTGGGGAGGACAGCGGCCACGCTGTGAAGACTGGTCTGTCAGTGGCAGTGACAGACGGGATCACTTTTAATGACCATCGCAACTGCCTCTTTAAGGGTTAGCGCGTGAGCGCTGGGGGACCTTTTGAGCGAATAATAATCTTTTACTTGTAACGATTTTTAAAATTGTGTAAACTGATTTTAAACCTACCTGCATCACTGTAACTCACTGCACTTCCCGACCTGTTCCGCCGCGTCCATTGTGGGCCTTTGTTGTGGAGGGTTGAGGAGCCCACCACTTCCGGGTTGCTAGGCAGGAGGGTTAGCGCTCTAGTTTTTCACCGTCCTGCCCCTACTTAATGTAGAGTGGACGCGTGCAGCGGCCGCGCCGAAGGCGTGCCAAAGGCAAGCCCGTCTGTGCCCGTCGGCGGACGGGGCAAGGGGCTCAAACCCCTGCTCAAATATCCCCTGAGTGCCCCGTAAGGATTAAATACGCTAAAGAACAGCTGGAACAGCTTTGTCCGCCCATAGAGGAGGCCTGTATGCATGAGATGCGGGCAGAAAGGATGCCCCAGAGCTGCAAGATTTGCCTATATAACCCCAGGGAAAGTAAGGTTCACGAGTATAAGGGGGAGATACTGACTATGATACAGATTAACTGTCGCTCCCTAAGGACACACAAGCTTGAAATTTATGATCTTCTAATGGACCAACAGCCAGAGGTACTCTTTCTTACTCAGACCTGGTTAGATAAGGAGTCTGCACCTGAAATCTTGGAGGCACTCCCCCACGAGTATGGCATGATAAGGCTTGATCGTGACATGCAACGGGGAGGGGGGATTGCAATGGTCAATAAATTAGAGCTGATATGTACCCTTGATGCAGCTAGTATTAAGAACAGCAAAGCAGGCTCATTCTCAATTAAATTTGGGTCGAAGTTGACTATTAATGGCTACTTGATTTATCGCCCACCTGGGGTGTCCTTGCAATTTGTAGAGAGCTTGATGGAGGTGGTCGCGCAACTGGCGTTGCGCTATAATAGGCTTCTAATTTTAGGAGATCTTAACCTTCATCTGGAGGAGAAAGGCAATAGGGAAGCCCTAGGGGTGATCACCTCATTGGAATTATTCAAGCTGAAACTCCAATCCTGGATGCCCACTCATCAGGCGGGGCACCTCCTCGATCCGATTTTTGCTAACTGGGAGGGAGTGGAGGTCCAGCCCCGAATTCAGGTAGCATGGTCAGACCACTTTTTGGTCCAGTTTTCTATACCAGGCCAGTCTAAAAAGCTCCCACAAGTTAAGCCAATGGCATAAAAGCATAGGCAATGGGGGAAACTAAAGCAGGTTGACTTAGAACTTGCTCTAAGGTTATGCTGCCCCCCGATGAGGGACAATCTAGATGAGGCATGGAGGGAATATGAGAGCTGGCTCACTGGGGCCCTGGACATAACAGCGCCATGGACGACTAAAGCCCCGACGAGGTGCTCTAAGTCGGCACAGTGATTTAACGCTGATTTAAGAGCAGCCAAATTTGTGTGCAAAGGCTTAGAGTGCACCTGGCGCAAAAAATATGAGGAAACAGGCAATCTAGAATATAAGAATAGTATAAAAGAGTATCATCGTATGGTTAGGAGGACTAAAAGAGAATTTCTGAAGAAAAGAATTGAGGCAGCGGAGAGCTCAACCAAGGAGCTCTTCTCTATATACAAGGAACTTACTGTCAGGATCTAACTAGGCGCCTGCATTGAAAACCTGGTACATCGCCTAGAAACTACATTTCCCAGAAGCCTCGGCTGAGGCTATTTCAGGAAGTAAGACACGCTTCCTGTTGCGTGTAATTCCGGCGTTTTGGGTGCTACGCGAGAGGGAAGCCCTTCTCTCGCTCTTTCGTTTTGTCATTGAGGATTCTCCTGCGTGGAAGAACTTTGTTAAAGGTAGGAGCGGTATCCTGTTCTGATTCCCCGGCATTGAGCGGAGTGCGGTGGCGGCTGCTACGCGTTGCCATCTTGCTCGACGCGTGCAGTGACGGAACTGCGTGCGTTATTATTTGTGGATTGTTTTTCTGCCTATTTGCGGAGCGTAGTGGTTCCCAGCCACACGTTGCCGTTTTGACCTGGACTGGGTGTTCTGTGATATCGCCATGGTCAGTCTAGCCGGCGGAGGCTTAAGGGGTGCACGGTGGTGTTAGACGCTACGTGTCACCAGTACAAGCTGCTTGTTTTTTCTTCATTTATGATCCATTCTGGATTCAAGTTACAACGGAGCACAGTGGCGGTCTCAGCTATGTGTTTCCGTGAGGACATTAATTAACTAACTGAAGGGTTGTGTTCCAATAGTATTTAACAGTGGAAAATACTATCTAACAACTGTCATTATTCCTTTTGGATTCCTTTTTATTTTGTCTGTGGAAAGACTAACTGTTTGGTATTCAACAGGATCTGGCAGAGCGGAATGCTGTGGTTCTTGCTTCCCACGCATTGCCGTGTTCTGCGTTTCTATTGTCTGTGCTGCCGCTCTTTGGTCCTCATCAGTCCTCCTTTTGAATGAGAATAGTGGGATACATTCCCAGGAACCCCCTTGTTTAGATATTGCTGCTTCTTGTAGAAGGTATGAGAGATTATTAGTCTCACTGTATTTATATCTCATATAGGACGAGAGTACCCAAAGAGGGATAACAGGAATACTTTTCCAGAACTCCTGTTTTATATCCACAGGTATACAGTTTATATATGTCTACTATATGAGTGGTCAGATCATAGAAAGGAACAGTATTCTTATCTCTGTGCCTTTTGTCGTTTCAGATATTCCCTTCCCCTGCAGACCCCTCCCTTACCTTCCCTGTTTATTATTTTGTATTTGCCCCTCGCCTAATGGCTCAAATCCTCTGTTGACTTGTATTCAGAGGGTTTGTGACGTTTGGAGGTGGGCTGTATGATCATCATCCGGATCCTGTGGAGCGTACCTGACACTTACTTCACTTGAGAGGCCTCTAGCTCCGGATGCCCACTCTACAGAGACCTGTGAGGCGATTGCGGACTTTTTTGTCCAAAAGGTAGAAATCATATACAAATCTTTCCCAATGGGAGAAGAAGGGCCACCCACAGAACAAACCAGGGAAGTGAGACTGAGGGGTAATGTGTGCCTTAACCAGTTCGTAGTCCTTAATAACCCTGAGTTGATGAAGATAGTCCGGAGTATCCAATCAGGCTCTCCTAAAGATGTTGCTCAACCTAAGATTTTTAACAATCAGGCTGAACTCCTCATAAATCGTAGAATCCATCTGGCAGAGCTGTCCTTTCAGGCTAGTTATGTGCCACAAGACTGGAAAACAGCGCAGGTCATCCCTATTAAAAAAAAGCCAATCTTAATCTGGCCCTTTTGGACAATTTCCGCACCATTTCACTCCTACCCTTCTCTGTGCTAAAGTGGAGGAGAAAATCCTGAATGCACAGATGGTGAAATATATGGAAGAGGGCTAACTCCTTCACTCCTCACAGTCAGGCTTTAGAGGGAGCCACTCCACGGAATCGGCTATCCTTTTCTCTACGGAACTGCTACGAGGGAGAGTATAGGAAGGGCGGACGGCCACGCTGATGCTATTAGACCTTAGCGCGGCATTCAACACCGTCTCACATCCCCTACTGCTCTCCCGCCTCAGGGAGGCGGGGATTGAAGGGCCGGCACATGAGTGGCCGTGCTCGTTTCTCGCAGACAGAAGATTCCAAGTCCACTGCCCCCCTTTTTAAATCGGAAGTACGATCATTAAGGCAAGGGGTTCCGCGGGGCTCTATTCTGAGCCCTACACTATTCAATCTGTACATGGAACCCCTTGCCAAGATAGTGGAAGCCTATGGGGTGGAGATAGTGTCCTAAGCTGATGACACCCAATTGGTGGTGACACTGTCCCAGCCCCGAGAAGAGGCTGCAGCAAATTTTTCGGCCTGTCTAGGGGAAATGGCAGGCTGGATGAATAACAACTGCCGGCGCCTCAATGCGAGTAAAACCAAGCTTCTTGTGATGGGGAAAGCACCCTCCATTTGGTCCTCTGCGTGGTGGCCTCATGAACTGGGGCCCATTCCTAACCCCTCGGAGCAGGTGAAAAACCTGGGGGTTAGACTTGACGTCAACCTGTCCTTCGAACACCACACTAGAGGGGTTGCCGGCAAATGCTATGGCATCTTAAAAAGCCTGCGCAAAACCCTGGACTCACTCCCCGCAGCTAGCAGGAAAACTCTGATTCATACTCTCGTTGCGCCTCACTACGGGAACTCATTGTATATGGGCCTGAGTAAAAAAAGGACTGCACCGACTGCAATGAGTACAGAACGAGGCTGCTAGGCTGGCATTGAATCTTTCCAAGAAGTCTTCAGGAAGCCGTGCTCTCGCTACGCTGCACTGGCTCCCCATCCGTGAGCGCCTTATGGTTTAAAACGATGTGCATGGCCCACCGCATTGCGCAGGGAAAGGGGCCTATCTATCTTCAGAAATTACTGACCGTGTACCAGCCCAAGCGACATCTGAGGTCCCTTGGAAGTATGCTCTTCCAGGTTCCTCGTATCTATTGTGCGCGGATGGGTGGCCGTTCTTTCAGATATTTGGCCTGTAAACAATGGAATGCTCTACCGATTGAGCTCCGTATGGAACCATTGAAGATGAGATTCCGACAGAAACTGAAAACCTACCTCTTCCCGAAATAGGATGAGGCTCTCTGTTTGCCCCTACTCGTTACCTGACTGTCGTGGAGCTGGCTTTGTCTTTCTGTCTTCACAGCGCAGGGACACACTGTTTCCTAGTGTAACCAGGTGCTTTATAAACTTTGTTATTATTATTATTATCCACAGTAGAAAAATACTTTTTAATTGTAATCTTCTTGCACATTTGAATACATCAATTTCCATTGCAGTGAAATCACAAGTACTATTTGGACAAAAAGAGTCCTCTCTTTAACACTGATAATTCATGCATGTTCAACACCCACTGTCCGATAGGCTAGTAACCTCTACATCATGATTATGCAATGAAGATCCCATGTGCTCTGCACCCTCTCCCTTTTTTTCTGAACTTGTCCTGGCGGCGCGTCCCAATTCTTATACTATCTGTGCCTCATCCTGCTCCACCTTGTTCTGTTAGGACCTTTTTCTTTCCCCTTCTTATCCTTTGAATTTCTTCGAAAAAAGAAGACCTCTTCGCTGGTCTAAGCTCCCCAGCACTGGTAACCCCCAGTTCCTCACTAAATGATAGGTCCAAACTGCTATAATTAACCGAGCTCAGTTCCCCTTGTACTTCCACTCCCCCAGTAACTTTGGGTTTCTGTATTTCATCAAAACCTCTTCAAAAGAAAACACCCTTCCTTTAATATAATCCCTTTCATCTCTCCTAATCTTACTGAGTTTCTTGTCCTTGATCTACAACTGATGTGTGTTGATTACCTCCTTTAAAATTGCCTAATTCTTATCTGTTAAATCCGTTAGATTCACGTCCCTGATTTCCTTCTCTAATTATGCAATTTCACATTTCAATTTCTCTACTTTTCTTTCAGCATTTTTGTTCAGAATATGCATCATACAAAAGGAGGACAATGCAAATTCTCATCCAGATCATCGAAAAATCAATATTCTCAATATTCTGGGTATGCGTTTTTGTTCCACATCATTTTTTAGAGTAATACCGTCCCAACATTTTGACAATTCTGTTTATTTCAGTTTTTCCAGTTTTTGAAATTAATTTTTCAGACTGCTGCTTGGGAGACCTCTACTGTCCTCCGTGGCACTCTTTTTACTTTGTTGAAATAATTCCACTGCCAATTTCTCCCGCTTACCATCCATCCATAGGCTTGTCACACAAATAATTTGATATCAACCACCACCGTGCCCCACTGCCCCTTAAATGCAATATGTCCAATACAGAAGGCGGTGAGGGCCTCACATGTGTGCGCACTGGTGAATATTTAATGTTCTTTATCAGAAGTACCGTACTTATTCAATGCTCTACTCCCTGTGGTCAACCGCTACTAGGCCACAGTCCTCATACAATCACCAACTCATGGAAAGAAGCGTGTGTTGTTCTCAAGTGTAATCAATCAATTATTGCATCCAATAAGAATCAAGTCCGTAGGCAAGCTTGCTTTGTGAAAACATTCTGTTGTTTATTTATAGACAAATATTTTTCAAAACGCTCGATCCAAGAATTTACATAACATAAATACATCAGCCTACCCATTTCGTCCGCACTTGGACATCATCAGGGCTGAAAAAAAGGAAAAAATATGCATATCAATTTTAACACTTACATTTATTCCATACAATATACTTATTCATTACAAACAACATCATAATGTATTCACATATTTGATCAAACCATAACTGAAAAAAGCCTGCCTATATTGAATCTTCTCCTACCCCAGGATGGTACTCATTGCTGTCGTATTATTTAAAAATGCTAATAACGCCAAGGAATCTTAAACCCTTGGCCGCAGAGCTAATTCTGCTGCAGCGCAGAGGAGGGTGGGGAGAGAGCACAGCAACGCCATGCTCGTGACGGAACCACTCCGTCATGAGTCACGGGCGAGCTGACGGTGTGGTTCCATGAACTTCCATCATGACCCCGCCCACTCACTAATTCGCCCGCATAGGCGGGGAATTAGTTCCGCGTGGGCGGAGCGGCCGCAGCATGACAGAACCACGCCGTCATGAGCATACGCCGCCCGTGGCTCATGACGGCGTGGTCCGTCATGCGCAGGGAAGGGGTTAAAGCGTGGGAATTTAGCTAGCCAGCGGCAGAGAGCTGTACATAAGGGTAAGAGGATGATCCAGGATTTTAGTCAAATAGAAAAGAGGATATTCCTTATTTAGGTCCAGGGACAGGAGGAGCTTGAGTCGCATGATCTGTGTTTGATAAGGAGAGGTGATGGTGGCAGGTACAGGAGAAGCAGTCTAGCATGTCTCCTGCCTGACTCTCTAATGAAAGTTCCCATTCACCTTCTCCCTCCGGGTGCTTTTCACAAATGCAAGCAGTCATTGATTTGTAACTGAGAGCCTCCCTTGAGAGTCAGTTCAGTTCAGTTTTAATCTTTATTTCGTTGACTTGCAACATAAAAGATACAATAAAATATGAAAAAACATAATAAAATTCATCACATATGAAGCGTACAGTTCATTATGGTTGAGCACCCAATTATAGGAGCAACATTTAGTCATATTAGGACACATACGTTTACAATTGAATATTTGGCGCAGAAATGAATAAATATGTTAAAATGTTTAAAAATCACATTAAAAAAAAAAACATTAAATTGATTATAACAACCGGGAATTCGAGAAGACACAAATAGCTAGGCATAATTCGTGATTTACAAAATATCAGGATGGCAGTTACCCTTGTTTAAAATGGAAGATTTAGTTTCCTTCTAGTATAGTAAACGGACAGTAAAAATCTACAGATTCCGAACACAAATACTTGGCTGGTGTCCGTACTTAGGATCCTACCAGCTTCCCTATGTGAAATGGAACCAATGTTGCGGCACAAAGGGACTATCCATCTTTTCCTTGCCTTAACGTAGCTAGGGCAGAAAAATAATATATGATAGATATCCTCCCTTTGGTTGTTGATACATAAACTGCAACAGTCATTATCTGTCTTCCCCCAGCTTTGCTCTGTTACTTTGGATCTCAATGTTCCATATCTAAATTTTAAATACAGAGATTTGGCCAGTGGTGGCTCGATTTCATCTAAAAATTGTTCAAAAGATGCCTCATTTTTTACCATAAGGAATTTTTCTGTCAGAGGACCATGTGTTCTTGTATACACGGAATGGTTACTCACATATGACCAAAAAGACAGTTTGACTATTTTCTTAGAAGCTGAATTTAGAGATCCTGGCTCGTTCCAAAAGTGCATTAATCCGAGCTTAGCTAGCCAGGTTTTTAAATGTTTAAACCAAAAGATTTTCCTGTCACTATCAAGTTCAAGGACCTCCTTCAAGCCATTTTTGTAATCTGATAGTTCAATAGTTGTCCATAACCTGACCCACAATAATACTGGTCTTAATATTGCGTGGTGGTCTGTATGTTTGAGATTTAAGTCAAGAAATAAGGGGATCAGTGGGGTATTAGTAGAAACTTTTAAAAGACCCCTAATAAACTTATTTTCGAGTGCTTCAAAAGTTTTCTTACATGCTGGCCCCCAAATTTCCGCCCCATACAGTGAGGCTGATTGAACCTTGTATCTAAAAAGCTCTACTGCTGGGGTGACCGCCTTATTGACACTTTTGTTGTGTCCCTGCAATATGGGAACACAGTTTTGTTTAAACATTTCTCTAGTTGTGGGCCCCATCCCATTAAAGAATCTATCAGGACTCCCAGATATGTAAAACTGTGTTCATTGTCAAATTTTTGTCCGTTTAACATTAGATTCCTTTTAAAAGTTTTGTGCGGGTTTAGTGCCATGTATTTTGTTTTTTTTATATTGATTTCTAGTCCTTTCGTGATACAATACTGTTGGAACCTGTCCAGGAGGGTCTGAAGGCCGCGTGGCGTTTGTGAAATTAAAATTGTATCATCCGCGAAAAGGAGGGACGCAACACGTTCCCCTCCTAATCGGGGCGAATCATTCTCACAATTTTCCATATAGGCTGCGATGTCGTTTACGTATAGGGAGAAAAGGGTGGGAGCCAGTACGCATCCCTGGCGTACTCCCCGTTTTATGGGGATTGGGTTTGTAAGTTCCCCATTTGGGCCCCACCTTACTTTGGCATAATTCTCCTGGTGCAAGCCCATTACAAGTTTTAACAATTCGCCTGGCAGCCCTTGCCTATTCAGAGTTTCCCAGAGTAGATCACGGGGAATTAGGTCAAATGCTGCTCGCAGGTCTACAAAGGTCACATACAAGTGACCCTTGCGAATGATGACATATTTCCAATACAAGCAGCATAGCCTAAATACCTGGTCTATGGTACTTGTTTTATTCCTAAATCCCGCCTGATATTTGGATAAAACTGACTCATCCTCCAGCCATGAGTTTACTCGGTTTAAAATATGTCTAGCATAGATCTTCTGCGTTATGTCTAAAAGACTAATGGGGCGATAATTGGCTGGGTCGCCACGATCCCCTTTTTTAAAAATGGTAATAATTTCTGCGCCGTTCCATGTGTCCGGAATGTGGTCACTAGCTGCAACTATATTAAATAGATGGTTCAGATAGGGTGCCCAAACCTCGACATTACACAGATAGAGATCTCCCGGAATTTTGTCTAGTCCAGGCGCCTTCCCTTTCTTTACCATGGCAATTGCTATCTCTGTTTCATGTATATTAAACACTACCGGAGGGGTATTAGCTGATATAGCGACAGTGGGTACATTTGTTGTGACCACATCAGTTGAAGTTTTAGCTTCATATAGTGATGTGAAGTGTTTGACCCAAGTGTCCTCATCCAAGTATACCTCCCTGGAGCCCTTCTCACGATTATTTCCCTTAGCTGCTATTTCCCAAAATTGTCTCTGGTCCTTGTTTTTGGCGGCTATTAGCATGCTGAGCCATATTTCCTCATCCCAAGAGGATTTAGCTCTTGCTATGATTTTGTTATAGGCCTTCCTTTTATCTCTAATTTCTAATGGACCATCCCTTTTAACAGCATTAATCAGTGCAGTTTTAGCAAGACGGCATTCCCTGTTATACCAAGGTTTACCCTTGACTTTTGCGTTGGTCGAGCCTGCACCTTTTTTAGGGATTTTTGTGAGAAGTACTAATAATGTGCTGAAAAGGGATTTATGCAATTCTATGAAATCTTTGGGATCACAACTATACGGACAATATGAGCTTAAGGTGTCTGCAAAGGTACTGTATATATTGGCCAGTAAATCCTCTTTTTCCAATACACAGGCCCATTTAACCGCCTTGCGATTATTACTAAGTACAATATTGTCTTTACTGGGTGAGTATGCTAGGCTATAGCCTGCCTCCGTGGCTCCCGACCCCTTTAGCATACTTTGTTGGAAGCTTGTTTCCGAAGGGAAGTGGTCACTTTCATATCTCTTTTTAACTTTTAGATCTTCTGTGAAAGGCCACAGGTCGAGAGAGACTATGACATAATCTAATTTACTCTCATACTCATGTCTCTTAAAAGTAGGAGCTTTCGGGCTGTCGGACGGCATACGCCCATTACACGCTCTCAGGCCATGGGAAGTCAACAATCTTGTGATCTGCAAAGCCAATGCAGTGCCAGCCACCATTCTATTTTCATTCAGGACTGGTATTCCATTGGCAGTATCCTCGTCTTCGAACAATTGTGCTATCTCTGTAATTGGTTCGAAGTTGCAGTTCAGATCCCCGCATAAAATGACACTTGCACCTATTCTTAATGTATCCATAAGTGAGTCTAGCTTCCCTATACACAACGATTCCTTATGCGAAGGTTGAGGGCTGTTGTATACATTAAAGAGGTGAATCACCCTATTATCTGCTGTAGTTACTTCCAGACCAAGAATGTCTGGGGAATCAGTTTTGAGCATTTTTATGCCTATTTTAATAGATACACTGATCCATATTAGTAGACCTCCAGATGCACGACCTCTTGTAGAAGGCACAGCCTCCATTTGTTAAGTTTTATAGCCAACCCTGTGCATCTGTGCTGTAGCCCAGGTCTCCTGTAACACACAGATATCAAAAGTATTCATATATTCATTCCAGTCGGGATCACATAGTTTCGCACGCACCCCAGCTATCATCCATGAAACAAGTGTAAGCAGGGGGGATCCCTCGTTTGAGTTATAAGGCGCTACAGGTGAGACAGCAGACAAACTGTTAATATCTTCATCCTTACTTAAACCATCAGCTCCCAAGCCCACCATAGGACCACTAGTCACCTTTTCTTCATTATGTTTTAATATACATGGGACATTTTCGTTTCCTCTTACGGCATTTCTACTTTCTAACCTTATAGCAGGTATAAGCAATGGAGATCCCTCTTTTCTACCAAGAGTCACTATGGGTGGAATAACAGGCAAGCTACTATTGGCATCATCATCAGTTGCAACAATGCATAGTCCTGTCTTTGAACAACTAATACCCTTTTCTTTATCCAACCTCATAGTGCATGATACATTTTCAATCCTCCCAACATCCTCTGTGCTCTTTAAGCATCAATCACATTCCTCCATACCACTGAATGCCTCAAACCTGTTTGTTAGCTCTAAAGGAGTAAATGGCATCAAATGGGTCATGTTACCATTTTCTCCTGTATTACGGCCTGTCGGTATAGTGTTCCACCCATGCATCGCAGGAGTTGGAACTGACTGGTGCATGTATGCGGGATTCCTGGCAGTCTCTATGTTGAAAAAGTGGTTGGTAAGATGGGTGTTGTTACTTAAATGTTGGGGGGGAAATACTGTGGATCTTGGATAGAAATACGTCAAGGGACGCGGTACAATACAGTTATTTTCATTACCAAAAGGCCAATTCAAAATATACTGAACTGCTTTTCTGTCCCTGATATTTATAACAACAATGTCACCCCCTATGTCGTTTGTTCTTCCTCCCAGCCAAGACAAGCGACGAACATGGACTATTTCACCGTTTACATGGTTGGCTTTGGGTCTATACAAAGATAGCCAATGCATGATCTTATTTTTTAGCTGGAAATAGCCTTCCCGTTTGCCACTTGACAGCTCAGGGACCCCAGTAAGTACAACTACGTACGGCAAGGCTTCTGGTGGGAGTTCCATAGGTGGTCTCCTAGCCTGTCCCCCTCTTACAAAGTTGGTCTCATTCTCTTCTGATCTTGGGAGTCTATTTGGGGAGATACTTGGTTCCCTTGCCTGTGTATTGGCTGGAGTGTCAGTATTACTGGTTGATGTTGCGTTTGGTTTGCCCATAGATGTTGTTGGCTGTTTTGGCTTAGGTTTATTAGAGAGTTTGCTAACAGATGATGGCACACCTGCAAGCGAATGGTTAGAAGCAGCTGGAGTTACTGCTATCTGGTTATTGCCAATAATAGAGGATGTTACAGCCGCCACATCTTTTGGGAGGGTGAGCAGTGACGTAGTAGTTTTTTGAGGGTGTGACACTTTCAGGGGCCCTAGTGATCTGACAGAATTCCCAAGTGTTGTCAAATCCCCCTCTATTTTTCCCAACCTTAGTTCCATTCCCTTGAGTCTTTCAGATAAGGCAAGCATATAGCTTCGCACAATCAGTTCTATATTGTCCAAAAGAGTCTTGGGGGAGGCTGGTTGCAAACCTTCTTCCATTGGAGTATAGGTGATATCTGGCTCTATAACAGCTTGGGGAGATGGTATCACTGGTGTTGGGATGGTTGAACCAGATGCTATTGGTTGCTTAGTAGCAAGGTCTCCCGTAGTCATGGTAGTAACAGGGTTCACTTTCTTCCCAAAATCAGAGTGGCTTAATTTGGGTTTATTTATATTGGTTGTTTTTCGTCTCCTTTTGGGAGGTGGGGGCCCATGTATTTTTTGTGGCGGTGGCCTTAAGTTTTTACCTCTTACTACCTTGCCTGGTCTAATTGTAGGCGAAATCATAGTATTGGAAATTTTAGATGTACTAGGGGGATCATTAGTCACGTTTAATAGTTCTGATTGAGTTTGCGTAGGTGACACGGCAGGAGCTAAACATTCTTTAAGTAGTAGGGGCACACTAGCAGTTGGTGATATGTTGTCTATCAATGCAGTGCTCAGATCGTCTTCCAAGGTGACAGACATTATAGGTTCAGACAGGGTCCTATTTTTAATGCGTTCAATTGAACGACGACGATCTGCCCGCCTCTCTGCTAGCAGCAGTTCCTTATTGCCCTCAGGAGCAGCTTTAAGAAAATAGCCTCCAAGGTCCGATTTGGCGTGCCTCTGTTTTTATCCAATCCAGCATTAGCAGGGCTATTAGCAGCTGTAGCCATGATACGATGGTGACAATGGCGGAATATGGTAGAGAATAGATCACTACTTACTCCGCTGAAGAACCAGGACCTCAGGCCCAGCCCAGCCTCTTCTGGCCGTAGAGGGCCCGCCCTTTGCCCGGGCTTAGCCCGGGCGCTCCCGCGCGCGACTCGCGGGGCGAGAGGCACTCCTCCCTCTTAAGGGGCGCTCCGATGATGTCACGTTGGTCGCGCCACACCCGCCGGGGCAGCTGGGAAGTGTAGTCCCTGCGGCGGTGGTGGCTTGCTGCGACTTCGGTGGCCGTTCCCCTCACGGCGGCGTTGACACTACTGCAGCGGCACTCCCAGGAAGGATTGAAGAGCCGTTCCCCTCATGGCAGCGATTGTGGCCAAAACAAGTATTTTTCCCAAGCGTTCACGGCGCTCACTCGGCGCTCCTCCCTCTTAAGGGGCGCTCCGATGATGTCACGTTGGTCGCGCCATACCCGCCGGGGCAGCTGGGAAGTGTAGTCCCTGCGGCGGTGGTGGCTTGCTGCGACTTCGGTGGCCGTTCCCCTCATGGCGGCGTTGACACTACTGCAGCGGCACTCCCAGGAAGGATTGAAGAGCCGTTCCCCTCACGGCAGCGATTG
This sequence comes from Lissotriton vulgaris, assembly GCF_964263255.1. NCBI lineage: Eukaryota > Metazoa > Chordata > Amphibia > Caudata > Salamandridae > Lissotriton > Lissotriton vulgaris. The sequence continues at coordinate 103,992,885 of NC_141694.1, forward strand.
TGGCCAAAACAAGTATTTTTCCCAAGCGTTCACCGAGAGTCCATTATGTCCCTTAATTCTCTGCAAACAGTTTCAAGCTTTTGGAGGGATTGTTGTTCTATCAGCGTGCTTTACAGGAGCTTAGGACACCTCTTAGGACTGATCTGGGAACACTGCCAAATCCAGAATCCTATGTTGGCAGGGCTTTGGGAGACAGATGTTAGGATCATATAGAGTGGATGAGACAAAACAAACTGGCCTAACCCTATCCAGGTGTGGGGTCACATGAGGGTGGCCCTTCCTGCAACATCCGCAGGATTCTGGTGAAGCTGTTTGAAAAATAGTTTTTTTTCAAAAGACTGTGATTAAGGTGTTGCGTGAACAAAACAGATTGAATTCAAGACAAATGGTTCATCATTGTGAAATTAAGAATATTAGATCTATATTTACCTATATATATATATATACTTACCATTAGGATATTGTGATAGTTGGTATTCTGGTTACAACATGTTCTACAATTTAAATTTCCATGGACCAGGAAAAGAAAGAGAAAGTTCAGAAATGCAGAGTTTCAAATATTGGTGGAGGGGTGCCTGGCAGAGAATATTAACATTTTTGGAAATACATCATTCAATGTGCCAAAAATGCAAAACCAATAGCTTTTGAAGGATTAGAGACTGCATGATCACAGTGGGAGCCACTAACAGGATCACCAAATAAATACCTAAGAAATACAAAATCTGTGGTAAGTTTAAGATAATGCCCTAAGGGAAAGTTGACAGCTAGAAGAACAGAGGTTGCAGCCACAGGAGGTGGTCCTAGGGCTGATGCCCTTCCAACAAACAACAGAGGAAACAATGGTAAGCACTTTACAGCAGAGGCAATCAGAGGTGTCAGTAATATCAACACTTCAGTGCGAGTGACCAGCATAACAGGTAAGGAAACACTGATGTAGTTTTTGGTTTTAAAACGAGGAATAGGCAAGTAAAACGTAAGTGTGAGCGCAAAATCCGTTCCGCTCGCGGATTTTCGGTAAATCCGCGAACTCCCGCGAATTTACCGAAAATCCGCGATCCGGGGCAAAAGTTGAAGCCTTCAAGCTTGAAGTTGTGTTGTAACTATTTTAGGATGGCGCCGGCAAGCTGCCAGCGCCATCCTAAAATAGTTACTAAGTTAGCTTCAACAGGAAGCACTAATACATAAAATAAAGCAGGTGCTCGAGCAGAGTGTTGCTGGTGTTGAGGGTGCTCTATATAGGAGCTGCTCTCCACCTAAACTTGAGAACTAACCAGAGTTCTCTGCCTCCTTATTTGCACATATATATAGGGAAGAATTGGCATCCCACATAGGCTCTTAGAGCTGATCAGGGCTGAGCAGAAGTATACCCGCGTTGTAATGAATGTTTTTTGTGTGTTACACTTTTTCACGTTTTATTTGATAAAGATTTTCCTATGTTTAGACAAGCATAATACTATTAGTGGGGAAGGCACAGCCTCAATGAGATAACTGTATCATGATATCCCCTCTGTCTGAATTGAAAGTAATGCATTTACTTATTGAACATAGGAACTTGACACCATACTCAGGAGAATGGATTGAAATTTGAGTTGGTTGTTACGTATAATTTTAATGCCAATGTAATTTTTCAATTTTCACTGTATAAACACATTCATTTGGATTGCAATTTCTCACCTTACACTCATCCTGAATAAGAGCACTCATACCTTGACCTTTACCACCTAATAACCTCTGGCATAATTCACATGATGACCAATTTACGAGGGGAGCGCTCCTCTACTCATACAGTCCCATCCCATGGATTTATAGCGCAATCAAATCAGGGAGCTCCCGTAAATAAACAAATAATCTCGGGACTACAGCCCCGATCCGCGGTATCTATCAAACTACAATTCCCAAGATACCTAGCGGCGACCCGTCAGCAACTGGCTAGACATTGGCCAATGTGAGTACTACATCACGATGGTTATTTACCATGACGGGTGATTTGATTAATGCGGGCTATACTGTACGATAACTTACTTGTTATCTCTTCCCTTGGGAGGTTCGCTGTCAATTTTACATGACAATCATTCACAACTTTGCCAGCGGGGTTACCGAATAGAGCCAACCTTTGTATCCCACGTACTCACAAAATTGCATACAAAGATGGACGATATGTTGACATAATGCAATAGAAATTGTGGAATCGATTTAAGTTCTATTTTTAACGATGTTTTGCATTGAGTATTTTCTTTATGTCCATTGTGTATTGAAACAGTTGTGGGACTATAAGTATGGCAAAAAACAAAATGGTGGTTACTTGATAAAGGCTTACGCCGAAACGCGTCATCTTGGGTTAACGAGTGCACAATAAAGGGTTTGTGCAAGATTTCCTGGTGTGCCGTCTCTGTTTCCTTCGAATTGGTGGGATCCAGTACCTACAGATATATATATATATGTATATGCTCCCACACATTTACACTTTTAATAACACGAAACACGGTGGTACCAACTACCACAATACTCGGCAGGAGTTACTTTATTGGTGCATCACAAAGGAGCTCCAAATGGCGTCTCAAAAACTATAATCCAAAAAGTGCAAAATACAAGACAAAAAACGTTTGTGGGCGACCTGTTTCAGTGAGATGCCTTCTACAGGGCCTATGCTATATATATCTATATATAACTATATATATACATAAATATATAGATATATCTTTATATATATATATAGAGAGACATACATAGATATATATAAGAAAAAAATATATATATATATATATACATATCACAATTTTCCTCGCACAGCAACGCACCGCAAGGATTGACAACACTTTGTTCTGGCCACAAATTATTTTATTGGGACAGCTGTCTAAGACGTTCACCAATAGTTTTCTGTTTGTAAAGCGGCCATTTTTAACTACCATGTGCATACAAAACGTCAAGTAATGGGACTACAACAACAGTGCATAGGACAACAGACTAGTAGTTTCCTTAAAATTGCCTTCGTAAATTTTCAAATATAAATTACAATTCATGAAATACTTTCAGAGACTCTGCATTACTACAGAAATTAACTCCAACAGTGCAAAACATCATTATTGTAAATGAAAGAGGGAGATTAGATTCACCTCAATTTCAATTAACTTTATCGCTCCTCTGGCGCGGACACCTGCCTGCACCTAGAAACAATTGCTGAAAATAAAACCCCAGTGGGTGATATCCACAATGCACTTTTACCTATCAGACAACATTTCTCATACGGGGGCAATTAGTTTATATGCGCAGAATCCCGCCCCAGTGGGCTAATCTCACTTATAGTCTAAATCCATTTATGTTGTAACATAGCCTGTCTCATAGATTAATGGTCAAGCTTGTAAACTCGTTTACCACAATTACATTAACCTCCTTCTCCTCCCTGATGTACCCCTCCTATATTAAAGTGACATTCTTGCAGTACGTCCCCTCAGGAGGTCCTACGGTGTACACATACAGCATACCATAAGGAGGAGATATTTGGAACGGAGGAAATATTTTAAACGGTACTGCCCCAGTGGGCAATTACTCATATTGAGACCATACACATCTATGTTATGACTCAAGTAGTGAAAAACTGTGAAAAATTTAAAGAAATAATAAAAAACGAAACAAAAAAAACTAATTTACTCGAGGATGCTGGATAATTTTTGCTCAATTCATCATAATACCTGTAAGTTATAGTAGATTGTTAGAGGTGAGTAATTAAGTCCTCCTCCATATTCATCCCTATTGGGGTACATGTGTTCAATTCAATAATGTAGCAGGACTCAAGTCTTTTAAGTTTATTTTCCCGATTGCCCCATGTATACTCGGTGTATCGCAATCGATCACAAAATAACTAAGCCCTTGTACACTTTTCTTGTGATGGAATTCAAAATGTTGCGCCACTGGGTAAGCTTTATCCCCATTGCGTATTGCCCTTAGATGGTGCAACACTCTTTTATGGGCAGGGTGGATTGTGCTGCCCAAGTACCTTAGGCCACATGGGCACTGCAGTACCCTTTATCTTTTTAAACTCCTTTTGAAAGCCCCAGAGTATAGGATGGTGTATTATTGCCATGATTACACGCTTTGCATTTCATGCCCTTTATAAAACCTGGTTTCCTTTTAAGCCATGTTGCTGACTAAGTACCCTGTTGAATCTGGGGGAGCATGTTGCTTACCAGATGTTGTTTAAATGACCTTGCTCTGCGAAATGTAATCACCGGTCTTCTCTGAACTAACTTGCCAAGCAGGGTGTCATTACGTATAAGATGCCAATGCTTATTAAATATACTCCTGACTTACCCATGCTGGCAGTTAAAGGAAGTAATCAGTCTGACTTGATTGGTTTTATTTGTCTCTCGTTTGATCTTACTCTGGCTTTTATTGAAATGGATATCCTCTCTACTCCTTTACTTTGCTTTGCTGATGGATGTCTGGATATTCTCATCTGTATAGCCTCGCTCTTGGAAGCCGATCTCAGAATAGATTATTCTGTTTCTAAAGAATTTTGGTCACTGAAATTATGGATTGTTCTTAAACATTCTCCAGAAGGTATGCTTCTTATCAGATTTTGTGGGTGGAAACTAGTTGCATGAAGCAAAGTGTTCCCCACTGTAGGTTTCCTGTACAGTTTTGTATGGAGCTTGTAATCTTGCACATATATCGTAAGATCGAGGAAGTTGACTGAAATAGCGCTAACTGTGCTGGTGAATTTTAGGTTTAACTTATTCTCTTGTAGCTTTTTAATGAAACCCTAACAGATTATTCAGTCCCCTTCCAGACGATAAACAGATCGTCAATATTGCGACTCCAGTGTAATACATTCTCTTCCCACTCAGTCTGGAACTCGACTCGCACCACCTGCTCCTCCCACCAGACCATATGCAAATTAGCATAGCTGGGGGCGAAGAATGTGCCCATCACGATTCCACACACTTTGTTATAGAGATCATTGTTAAAAAAAATAGTTGTTTTTTAAACAAACAGAAACCATGGATAGTAGCATCTGTGTCTGTGACCATAGCTTGATTGGACGATCACTAAGAAAATGTTTGATGGCCTTTAGGCCATCCTCATACCTGATGCTGGCGTAGTCACATCTATTGTCACCAGCAACAGGTCTTCTTTCTATGGTAAATTGTAAATCTTTTTCAGAAAATCCCCCGAGTCTTGAATATACGAAGGGAGTAGTTTGACAATAGGGCATATAAAAGAATCAAAATATATATATATAGAGAGAGATAGATGTATATAAAAGAAAATTCCTATATTTTCAGTCATTGCAGAATATCACTTTTCTTTATTAAAAAATGTGAGAAATACCTGTGAATAAATGGGAATAGTTACTTTAAAACAACGCTAATTGTTGGTAATTTTTTATCTATGTGCTCTTCTTTCAGCAGAATGTACAATGTCTTGTCCAGATGCTTCATGATGGGAAGAGGGACCTTCTTCCTCATCTGGATTTTTATCCAGTGTTCCTTGTGGTAATCCAACATTAATGGCTATGCTGTGTAGCATTTCACACACAACAATCATTTTACAAGATGTCACTGTGTTGCACTCAAAGGCACTGCGACTTGTACGAAAGCAACCAAATCTACCCTTTAAAACTCCAAAGGTTCTTTATACTTTTGATATTGTTTAGTTATGTGCTGCATTGTAGCTATGCTCACTTGGTGTTTGTGGATGTATATATTGTGTGTGGATCCTTGGGTAATTGGCATATACACTGTCATCTGCAATACACAAACCTGGGTATGAATGATATCTTTGAATGGATATCACAGCACCATGGATTATAACACTCACCAAGCAAACATTCGTCTTTCATGTCTTTCCTTACAAAGCGCCTGTAAAGTCTACAATGATGAAAAATGAGTTGTGCCTATGCCTACTGTAAATGACAACATTGCCTGTATTAATGTGTTGTTTTACATTTTACGTTTCATTTTATACCTCTGCCTGGTTACCACCTGCTTCAATATGGTAGTATGGTAGTAATTTGCAAATAGAATACAACTGTTTTGCAACTATTTGCAATTTGCAAATCCTTTGTAAATTTAAATCAAAATTTGAGATGGCTCCGGAGCTCCACGCCTCCGAATAGCCGTCACGACTCTTGGCCCCGCCCACCCTCGGCAGCGTGAATCTTCGCGGTAATGGCGTTTAGCGTTCAGCGGAGCGGAGCTGCAAAGAAATGAGCCGCGAGCTGAATTAAGTTGTTGCCCCTGTGATTCGGAACTTCCCCGGAGTGTTTGCAGTTTGTGGCAGAGAGAGATTGATTTGGTTGTCTTTTTTCCGTGCGCGCGCCCCCCTCACCTCTCCCCTGGATGCCCTTGAGGCGCTGATTTGGCATTTTCCCTCTGTCAGGATTCGTGGCTTGTAGCTGCCAGAACACGGGACAGTAAACCTACTCCTAAGCCATTTCCAGAAGGAAGGTCCTGGTCAACCCCCCTCGGAGAAATAAGTGGAGAAGCAGGCTGTCCAGCATTCTGCCCAGCACTCATTCTGCAAGTAAAAGGTGAGGCAAGGGGGAGCTAAAAAGGGACATAAAGACTGTTTGCTATCACTACACTATTAGCTGTTCTGCCCTTTGGACTTGATAAAATTCTGAACTCTGCGGAGTGACATGGGGAGGCAACTGAAAGACAGTGAAGACAGTGAGGATGTACATAAAACTGCTAAAATGGAGTTAACTGCCCGTCTCAAAAACAAAACACGCTTAGCCCTAGCCAGAAAAGCTGCACGGTTAGCTACTAAAGAAAGGGAGAAGGCCAAAAAAGGAGAAGGAAGCTCGGTTACGCCTGTTTTGGGGAAGGATTCTACGGTTGAAAGATCTGAAGATGAACTCCACTCTAACCTCTCCTCCAAACGGAAGGGTAGGAGAATTAGGAGAAGCAGGAGAAAAAGATGTGGGAGGAAGTCACACGGAAGATGAGACGGAAAATACCCCAGCATCACCTAAAAATGTTGCGGGGGTTGAGTCACCTTCAGGCGAGAACAATATGAACAGAGTTAAGGAGATAAGAGACTTCCCCTTATTTGAAAAAAAGACTGCGCGCACTCCCCAAATATCAGCAGCCCTGCTCGAAAAGAACCCGGAAACGGAAACGGAAACTCCAGCTTCATCCCCAGTAACAGTGGTAGTGAATGACTCCCTCGCACAATTGCCTGAGACTGTATCACAAACTATATTTGTAGCTCCCTCACCATCTATGTCAAGTGGCTCTGCGGCGGCAGAAATGCTTCAACCAAGTGGTGCAGTATCTGAAACGGAAGCAAGTCCGATCATGATCAGTGAAGATGCTAGCATAGAGACTTTATCAGAGCAGAGTTCATCATCTGCTGTAACTCTCCAATTCCCCTCTTGTCCACCTGTCGGAATGCCTCAAGAAGGGGACTTAAGGGGCCTAACACCAGCAATCTCAGCATCTGCGACCCAGCTTCCTCAAAAGGGGAAAAGTAGCAGCCCCGAAAAGGAAATGAGCAATCAAATGGACATTCGCGAGATGTTAAACTTAATTCTGGATGAGATTCGTGAGATAAAGTCAAATCAAGAGAGCCGCTCTACATTCTAGACTGGAGGAATACGAAGAATCGATGCAAGGACTTCCTACCAGATTGAACGAGGTGGAGGAAAGAATATCGGCTCTTGAAGATCACATCAACCAAGCAAGAATAGAAGCCGAAAAGACTGCAAGTAAAAAGAGCCTCCTGGAAAGTGAACTTGAAAACAAGCTCGAGGAGCTTGAGAACCACTCCCGAAGATCCAATCTTAGGATAGTGGGAAGGACTGGAAGGCTCAAAATACGCTCCAGTGGGTCAACTCCTTTATTCATCAAAAAGTACTACCAGAGTTCGAGGGAGACCTGACCATTATGAGAGCTTATCGGGTCCCGGCACAGAGGTTCGCAAACTCAACTTTTCCTAGAACTATACTGATGAACTTAGCTGATTACAGGATTAAGGAAGAGATTCTATCTAAGGCATTTCAGCAAAGGCAATTTTCCGTTACTGAGACAATAAAATGCAGATTTTTTTTCGACATGACCGCTACAGCTGCACGCCGCAGGAAAGAATTTGTCAAAATTCTCCACCTGTTTTAAATGAACGGCGCTCAAGTCTCAATCACTTAGCAGTCTAAGTTAAAAGTACTTGTGAAGGGAAAGTTCTATATGTTTTCCAACGTTGAAGAAGCTCAGTCTCTCCTAAAGGAGATTACTTCAGAGACGAATGTCTGAGTAATTAGTATCAGGTCGCTGAATAATAATGATTGAGCTTGTGGAAAAGTGGAAATTAGTCAATTTTTTTCGGTATTGGAATAGAATAGGATCAATTTTCTTATCTGTCGAGGGGGGCATCGGGCTTATAGGGTCACTCAGGGTGTAACAAGAAGACACCCAGGTCAGCAGAGGTGGGGGGGAAATGTGGTTTTCGTGGGAGTAATGGAAGGTGCCACATTTCAGGGGAGGGTGGGGGTTCACTCGGTTGGGGTGAAAGCAGTCAAAAAGAGCAGAAGTTGTAGGCAGGGTGTGTATCAAATTTTGAATGAAGGATTTAAAGATGTGAGAATTTTAATATGGAAATGAACAAATGTAGTATCCCATCAGTTAATGCCAATGGTGTTTTAAATAAACAAAAATATGGTGCCCTCGTAAAATGGGCAGTCTCGCGGAACCCCCACGTGATATTTCTCCAACAGACCCACCTAAAAACTAACACCCCCAATTTATTCATCCCAAAATATTTCTCCCATGTGTTTTTTGCTTCAGCTGGGGTAGCCCTGAGAGGCATTGCAATTTACTTTTCTAGGAGACTATCCTGGGAAATTCTAAAAATAAGAAGGGATCCCAAGGGGAGATGGTTATGGGTTGCCACTAAAATCCAAGGGAAAGTAATGAATTTTGTAAACTACTATGGGCAAATATCTGACGAGGTGTCTAGTATTTTAGAAATCAACGATCTTCTCAGGGGGGCTCCTGGACAGATTATCATGGGAGGAGATTTTAACTACATACAAGATTTAAAAAAAGACACCTCTAATAAAAATAGGAAACAACTAAAACCTAATACTAAAAAAGTTGTGGGTGCCTTTATCCTAGAATACCAACTTATAGATCCATGGCACGCAGTAAACCCAGAAGCGGCATCCTTCACCTGTTATTCACACCGCTTCCAGACGGCATCAAGAATCGATTACTTTTTGATATCTAGATCGATTCAGATTTTAAGTTCATCTATTGGATGTAATCCCTTTTCCGATCATGGGAAGATAGAGCTGGAAGTTAATTTAGGAGGTGGGGGCAGGGACCAGTCCAGGTGGCAGCTAGACCGTACCCTGCACCAGACCCAGGACTGGGTGGTTGGTTTCGGAGAATGGATCTCGGAATACTTTAAAATCAACAATGACACGGCAGAACCATTCTCGGTTTGGGAGGGATTTAAGGTGGCAGCACGCGGTCAGATAGTATCTTTTACATCTGCCCAGGCTAAAAAGAGGAGACAAAAGATATCTACACTCCAAAAGGCTGTAGATAATGAATATGTTCTACAGTTCCTCCTTCGCCCGAATCACCTGGAGCAAGCAAAGACAGAGTTAAGGGAATTCTTTGTACTGGAAGAGACCAACAGTTCTAGAACCTTCCAACAAAGGATATACGAGGATAACCAATTGGTAGGTAAGCTCTTGGCGAACTCTGTGTGAAAAAAACCAAGAGTCTGCTGCGATAGTCAAAATAAGAGACCCGTTAAATGGCCAAGAGATAGTAGATAATAGTCTGATCTAAAGGGCTTTTCTGGAGCATTTTAGTCGCATATACACCACTGAATATCAAGTAGGGGAAGGTCAGATACAGGACTTTTTTATGAACTTAGATATTCCAAAGATTACGCCCAATCGGGTTTTACAATTTGGGCTTGAAATTATTACAGGGGAAATAGCAGATGCTATTAAGGCAACACCAGGGGCGAAAGCCTGTGGGCAAGACGGGTTCCTAATCAAATTTTATAAAATCTTCATAAAAGAACTATTAACCCCCCTAATGAATCTATTTAATTACATCAAGCTAGGAGGAGTGGTACCCGCGTCCTTTAAAGAAGCAACAATAATATCTTTTGTTAAAAAAGACAAAAGTCCAGAAGATATTAATTCTTAAAGGCCGATTAGCCTTCTGAATTCTGACTATAAAATCCTAATGAAAATCTGGGCCCATCGTTTTATGTATGCGGCGCAAGAAGTCATACATAACCATCAGTCAGGATTCATAGCAGGCCGTGTTATGGCTTCTAACACCGAATTCCTAATTCAGATACTAGACTATTTTAATGTTAATTCAACCCCTGCCTGTATTTTAATGGTCGATTCAGAAAAGGGGGTGGTGATGAACAGAGTGTCTGAATTAAGCAGACCACTCTTACCCAGTCCAAAGATCAGGGTTTGATCCATCACTGTTATTTATCTCACTGCACCATCCCAGCTCAGAACCTGCCTATATGCAAATCAGTCTGTCCCTGGCCCAGTGCATCATGGGAACAGGGCAGACTAAACTACCAAGCCAATATTTCACCAGAAAGGAGACAAGCTACCGGGGACCGGTTTCTGGCATTTCAGCCTTCTTTGGCCCGGCTTGCTTGAATCCTGATGGTGCAGTGAGAAAGGGACTCATGTCTGAGTATACCCTGCCACACCTATAGTGGCCAAAAACCGGGCCGACGACGGCTGAAATGCCAGAAACCGGTCCCCGGAAGCTTGTTTCCTTCCCAGTATAAGAATTGGCTTGGTAGTTTGGTTTGCCCTGTTCCCATCATGCACTGGGACAGGAAAAGACTAATTTGCATGTAGCCAGGTTCTGAGCTGGGATGGTGCAGTGAGCTAAAAAACGGTGATGGATCAAGCCCTGATCTTTGGACTGGGTAAGAGTCGTCTGCTTAATTCAGACACTCTGTTCATCACCACCCCCTTTTCTGTATTTTAATGGTCGACACAGAAAAAGTATTCGACCTACTTAACTGGGCAACCCTGTTCTATTCTCTTACTAAATTCGGGTTCCCAGAACAAGTGATTAAGATGCTGCAGAACATATTATAATAAACTCGGAAAAGGACGGTTCAATCCAAGTTAATGCCTCTCTCACTGAGGCAATTGTTCCTAACATCTGGAAACAGGCGATGGTGGTTCCACTCCTGAAGAAAGCTAATGCGGATGTTTGCAACCCAGCCAACTTCCGGCCAATTTCCCTGCTTCCCTGCCTCTCGAAGGTGTTGGAGAAGCATGTTAACCGTCACCTTACCACCCATATTGAATCAGCGAACGTCCTTCACCCTTCCCAGTCAGGTTTCCAGGCAGGCTTCTCTACAGAGTCCACCATTCCGGGAGTCACGGAGACAGTCAGGCGCCAGGTAGATAGAGGGGAGACAGTGGCACTCATCCTTTTGGATTTGAGTGCCGCTTTTGACACCGTCTCCCACAACATCCTTCTTTCTGCCTTGAAGTCTGTTGTATCTGTGGCTCCGCTCTTGCTTGGATCTCTAATTTTCTTTCTAATCGCACTCTTCAGGTCTTTTCCCCCTCTTCTGTGTCCACTGTTCACAACTCTCCGTATGGTGTCCCCCAAGGTTCTATTCTCAGTCCTTTATTCTTCAACCTTTATGTTAGACCTCTTGCTTTTCTTGCTGAACAGTCTGGACTTTCTATTTTTTCTTATGCTGATGACACTCAAATCATTTTCTCTCTTTCTTCTAATCAGCACTCCCCTTCCTCTTCTCTTCGTTCTGGACTTACTGACATTGCCAATTGGATGCTGACGAACAAACTGAAGCTGAATGGCGACAAAACGGAGCTACTCCTATTTGGGCCAGACTCCGCTCTCTGGGGCCCGCAACATTGGCCTCAGCAAATGGGACCATTGCCGGCCCCAGCAACTACAGCACGCAATCTCGGGGTCCTCTTTGATAATCAGTTATCCATGAGACAACATGTGGTCAAAGTCTCAGCCACCTGTATTACCATCATCAGGTGGCTGAGGAAGATCACATGGATGCTTCCTCCAGACACCCAGAAGTCAGTGGTCCAGGCCCTAGTGACATCGCGGCTGGACTACGGTAATGTACTTCTTCTGGGTGCCTGCAAGGAGGTCACCCGGAAGCTCCAAGTGGTTCAGAACATGGCTGCCCGTCTACTTTGTAATTTGCCTAGAACAACCTCAGTCTCTTCTTCCCTGCGTAGCCTGCATTGGCTGCACATAGAATCTAGGTCCAAATTTAAAGCACTATGCTTTATGCACCGTATCAAAGCTGGAAAATCCCCTCACTATCTATCCACCTTAGTCCATCAATATTGTCCTTCCCGCACCCTTAGATCCTCCACTCACTGCAGATTCTCTGTCCCCCGTTTCAAGCGTGCTAGAGTTGGTGGGCGCTCTTTCTCCTACCTGGCACCCACGCTCTGGAACTCGCTTCCCATTCCTTTGCGGTCTGAAACATGTTATCTTAAGTTCCGCAAAGGAGTGAAAACCTGGCTGTTCTCTTTGTAACCTGTTCCTTGCACTCCCGTTTGCCCTCTTTTACTTCTGTTCTTCTAGCGCCGGGAAACCCACGGGTAGCTGCGCGCTCAACAAAATCAGATATAATAATAATAATAATAATAATAATCGCAGGACCAGGCAGGGCTGCCCTTTATCTCCTCTTCTTGGAGAAGCGTGGCTCAATGGTTAGAGCGGCAGACCCTGATGCAGAGGTCTAGCCCGGGACCAGGGTTCAATTTCCCGCCTTGGTGGGTCTTGGGCTCAAAATTCCACGGACCTGATAATTCTCGCCTCAGTGCCTATTCCAATCATGGAGTCCCACTCTGCAACTCTGGGCAATAGCTTGCTTAATCTCCACAACAGCCCCCACAACGCTAAGGATGCCTGGCCTCCACCTTGGGGGTGCCCAGGAGTGGACGCCTCACAGGGAAAGCCAAGATGGGTTCCACAGCGGTATTCGTACAAGCGCCTTGAGACCCCTGCGGGTGAGTACTGCGCTATACAAGTATCAATTTACATTTTTCTTTTTACTATTTTTATTGAACGCTTGGTAATTAAAATTAGAAACAACCCCGACATTCTCCCCCCTATCTCCGGGATGGCGAAGCTTAATTTTTTCGCGGATGATATTATCTTCTACGTAAAGACAAACAAGGAGAATATAGAAATTATATTAAAAGAATTCAAAGCATATGAACAAATAGGAGGTTACAAAATAAATGCTTTAAAAACGCAGGTTCTCGCTTTAAACACCAGTCTCAGCCATCTCCCATCGTGTCTACGTGTCCAGGCTGCAAGCCGAGAACCTATTAGATATCTAGGCATATATGTGACCTGCGATTATCATCAGCTCCATCTCCTTAACTATGTGAAAATGAAGAATAAAATCAAGAATCTTCTCTCCCAATGGCTTCTAATCCTTCTCACCTTGATTGGTAGGGTATCTCTGATCAAGATGTCGATTTTACCTTTATTAATATTCTTGTTTTGTAATGTTCCTATTAAACTGAATTCCACTTTTTTTAAAGACATCAAATCTATGATCAGAAGTTTTGTTTGGGGGGGGGGAAACCCCAAGGGCAAAGCTATCCATGATTCAACTTCCAGTTGAGCAGGGGGGACTTGCTCTTCCACACTTAAAAACATACTATGAGGCAGCCTTTATTGATTTAGTGGCAGGTCTGATAGGTTCAAAAAACAATTGAGATAGCTTCTTCTTAGTAGAAAATGCTACAAGAGTCCGATTCTCAAACCCAGGTATTTTTAAAGATTGCAAAACTCCCTAAAAGGATGATATACAAGACCTTGAAAGAACATCTATTCAGATTACAGTCCTTTTTTAAGAAAAATCTTAGTTCTTCAGCTTCCCACTTATTAAGCTTGCAAGAGTGTTTCTGTCTGGGCCTCCAAATTAGTAACAGCCGACTATTGAACTGGGAGAATTTGGGATTTCGGGAGTTAAGACACTTCTTTGTTCTGAATAGAATTATTTTGTGGCAAGAAGTGCTGGCTAGAATAACCACTCCCGGGCGACCAACGCTTTTTGAATATCTACCAATTGTCCACTTTCTGAGAAGAACTATTGGTGGACTTCTCCCCTCTAAGGGTGAGTGGGTAACACTCCTTTATGAGGACGAAACTAGCGGCATAGGAAATTGGTACAAGAGGCTCCATTGTGCCGGGCAATTAGACATGGTGGACAGCCATCTTGATAAAACATTTATTCTAACACAATGCAACTTAACACATAAGGAATGGGAAATCATAAGTTTGCTAGGCTATAAATCATTACGTGCCGCTAACTTCAAGAGGATGGCCTTCTTGTCCCGTTGGTTAGCGTACTGGACTCCGGAAGCACTTGGGAAAAGGTTCCCGAAGGTTGAGAATAAATGCTTTAGATGCCAGGCCGCTGGCCAGGGGTGTTGGCTTCACACTTTTCTTTCTTGTCCCCAACTGAAACCTTTCTTGGAGGCCATACTCACAGACATTGAGGCGGCTATAGGGAAAACACTAATACCCTCAGCCGAATTGGCCCTCTTTGGTATATCCAAAGATAGAGGTACTCTCAAAGATGACAAGGAAATATTTGTGTTTATTTCTTGTACAGTTGCTCGCTCCCTAATACTCCAAAATTGGAAATCCAAGGAACTTCCATCCCATCTAAAATAGCTTAACAAAATGAGGAGGTCATGGAATTTCGAAAAAGCTTATGCTTATAGAGTGGGAGTAGGAAAAAAGAGAAGATGCCCACACCTCAAAATAGTACACAATTATTCGAAGAAGGCACGTGTAACTGAATTGCACATGTGAAGGTACATTTATTTATACCAACTACTAGTATTTTTTGAAATTTTTTGGCAAGATGTTTTTTACAAAAGCAGAAAAAGGGGAAGAACCCACACAATCAACACAATAGTTATACAAATACAAACAATAATTATAAACAATGACAATTGATGAGATACATAAGAACACAGAGAGAATATTAACACATTTAGTAATTCATGGTTAAATATGAATGCCTGTTTTGAAACCACCAAAGCGAAGTGAAAAGGGGGCAAGAGCTTGCACAATGTCCATTAGCATAGATACATTTAATGTATTACTGTGCTCTTGCGTAATGCCGACGCGTTTCAGGTTCGAGCAGAACGTATTCGAACCCTCATCAGGGCTTTGTGAATAGTCTGTGGTTATCAGGCTCCCAAGCACTGTTCAATGGACAGGGGGCGATGACACAAAGGTTTAGTTCTCTATGTGCACCGTCTGGCGCCCCTTAGAGGGAGGAGATCGAGGATAAAAGTCTTTAAGTCCTTGCGTTTTGTGTGCAATAAAGCGGTGTCCCTCTAGGTTGAAATCAGCATGGAGCTCCTGGGTCAGCTGCACGGATCATGGCGGCCCAGGAGTCAGAAACCGGAGTGTTTTGATTTATCTCCGTTTCTGTGGCGCGCTGTCCTCGGACAGTCAATATTCAAATGGAAGGCTTCTCGAAGAATGCCTAACGACGTTAGGCATTCTTCGAGAAGCCTTCCATTTGAATATGGGCATCTTCTCTTTTTTCCTTCATTAGATTATGGTCCAGCCCCCCCTCAGTCCCAATCAGGACCTAACTCCTTCTTTCCGCCAATATAGAGTGGGAGTAGTCAGGAGTTTTGAAAGAAATTGGAAGTATTTTGAGAATCTGGGGGTTTAGCTAGAAATTAGATTGAATACTAAAACTAAGTTTATATGGTTCTAAAAGCAGTCTTGAAATGTTGGTAGACTCAATCACCAAGTAAATTTCTTAGCACTAGCACTTTATTCCAGGTTGGATTGCACTGTATTGCACTTGCACTTGCTGATCAAAGTTTGCGGATGTTGCACATTGCTTGTATTTGAAAATTAATATTTTTTGTAACAATGACTGCTTATGAGTTTTAAGTATTTTAAACCTCCCCCTTTCAACTTGGTTTCCTATCCAGTTTTACTCTAATAGAAGAAGCTTTTAAAATTTTGTATCCATTTCCATTGCTCAAATTGTTCATTCATGAATTGTACCTTAACTATGTTCTGCTCAATAAAACAATTTTGAAAAAAAAAAAAGATTTAATATTACCATTTAAAAAATAGCAAAAATTATTTGTGTTGCAATTGGGTTCCGCCCATTCAGTACGCTCAGAATTGTTGCTCTTTGGGTTTTGTAATTTTTGCTGTGGGTGAGTCTCCCTTCATGTATCCACAGTAACCACTTGGTAAATCAACTGCACGTGTTTACCGCTAGTGCCTGCCTTTTAAGATAAGGCCACTGTGAAACAGATAGGGTAAGGGGCACTTGGATGTCTGTACATTAGTAAGTGTGCACATGCATGTGTACACGTTAGAGGTCTGAGCGTGTGAGACTACTGTTGTGTGTAACCCTGGGCCAAGCACTACGCTACGCTCGCGTAGTTCGCGAAGTTTGCGCAACTTCGCACTAAGCGAGCTGCACGTAGCACAGTGTGAACATGCGTAGTGCAGTGTAGCGTAGTGCAGCGGTCATTTTTTGCTTGTTCGCGGTCCTCAACGTCATATTTGCGACCACGAGCAAGCAAAATTACATCCCGGCGAGATTCTCAACGTGGGGAGGTCAGGTTTCTCATTGCGAGTGGTTGCGCATGCTCGCAACCGCTCGCGATGAGAAACTACCAGTTCGCGTTGAGAAAGCTGCTGCTCGAGTAAAAATCTACTCTAGCAGCAGAAAACTACAGCTCGCACTGTGCAAGATGCCGTTTTCAATGAATGCACAGTGCCGGATGCTTGTCCGCACTGTGCAATCATTGAAAACGCATCTTGCTCAGTGCGAACATGCTACTGCGCAGCTCGCATAGTGCTACGTGAAGTTCGCATAGTGCGAAGTGCACTTCGCGTAACTTCACATCGCGCTACTTCGCGAACCAAGCCCACCCTTAGTTGTGTGTAGCCCAGTAACTGCGCACAGGTTGCCTGGCACAGAGAAGACTGTGTAGGATTAGATATTGGCCTGGGGTAGTCCTTCTAATGGTAGTGTACACAAACAAGGAAAGTCAGTGTCATTTACTGTTTTGTCTTTAGTGACACTTTATTATACACATAGGGGAAAAACTGCCCTGGAGTGTAGTTTTGCTTCCCTTTGACCTAAAAAGTCCAGTGACATATCAAAACGCGATGGAACCTGTGTGAGAAAATCAAATCTGTGAATTCCCCCCAAAATTTCTGTACAACTGATTGGTCATCCCGGATTTTCATATTTCTCTAGCCCAGCACAGGATCAGAGACCTGGCTTTTTGTCATCTTGCAGTGCAAAATTAATTAAATTTCTCTCCAGCAGCAGGAACAGAGGCCTCCCCACAAAAAGGGCCTTATTCACAAAGTGCCTCTGAACTTGTGACAGAGGCCCCGCAGTCCTGGGGGAGTCTCTGTGTCTCTCATTGTAGAGATTCCGCGGTGAGTGTGGAGAGTCCCCCACAACTGCGGAGCTCCTTTAAGAATCAGACCCAATAGAAGCAAGTAAAGGAGGAAAGGGGTGGGAATGAAGGATCTGCATGAGTCAATCAACTGTGTTGCTGTACCAGGTATGGGCCAGCCCTCACCCACCGAACAAAGGAGGGAGATCAGACCTCTGGAGCAAACTCAGGAGGTGGTCCCCTTTGAAGATTTGGTCAGTGAAGGCCCTGGCAGTGGCAGTGATGTTAAGGAGGAGTGGAGCTGAGCCCTGAGAGGACATGAGACTAGTGACTCCTGGATGACTGCATCTTGAGCACCTTCTGAAACACAGCTGGATCTGGTGGCTTAGTGGACTACTACGTCTACTGTAGGGACCTGTGTTGGACCTCATGGTCACAGGTTCAAATCCTGGTGGGTCCACTCAGAATTTCATTCTTCTGAGGTCGGCAAAATGAGTACCATTGAGTTGGGTTGCAATAAACAACTGTTATTCAGTGCCAGTTACTGTTGGGTGAACTGTTGTGTATCGATTTAGATTCCGGATGAATTTCCCGATCCATGCCCGTATAAAGGTATAATTCACTTTGCCCTTAAATAGGCATAGAAATCCAGTCCTTATTTAGGCATAGCCCATGCTACCCAAATACAGGCATGGCTACTTGCATCCGTTCATCTACGTCACAATGATTTCTTGGAAGCCGTTAGGGACATCCCCTTGCTTGAATTTTGATTTCTCCAAGAAACTCATTATTATGCCTGAACCTCTATTCCTTAGAGGTTCATTCATGACGTTCATATGCCCGGCTCTTAAGTCAATACTGGCATTCTTAAACACCTTCAAGGTATAAATATACCTTCACTAGCTATGGCAAAGTATGTGTGGTTCGGTGCAGTTCGACTACCTACTTGCACGACGCAGCTTGCCACAGTAAGTACCGAAGGAAGCCAACTCCCCAGCTGATGCACTGACCAGAAGCTGTCATCCTCCTGCAGAGAATCCAGGTCCAGTGTTTCTGACTCCCCTTGCGGGGTTTTGGGAAATCGAGTCCCGGGAAAGAGATACCAACCTCTCTCATTCTAAGGTATGGAGCTGATTAGAACCTAGAGACCCTTTTGGCAATTCTTGGCATAACTAAAACCTATGCTAAACCAGCACCTACTTCTTCCCTTGTACTAGATCTAAGTTAGGTACACTGGGGTAGGCGTATTTTAGAAGCACCAGTTGAGTGTTTTACCCTGTGTTATTTATGTATGTATTTTTATATATGTAATAGCAACAGATCATGCTATTACAGTATTATTTTATACTACTGTTTACGCTGTACGCATTATACTTTGCATTCTGTCTTACGGTTGTAGCAGCTCATATCTCTTGCATGAGAAAGAAGACTGTTCATATATAAACCCTTTTTATTGAAACGCCTGTCTCTCTATTTCTGTGCAACTCTGTAGAAACTAAGCATGTATGATTGACTGAGTGAAATAGTTATCTATTGTTTCCACGACTCTGAAGATATTGTTCCAACTCTAAGGGAAACAAAGTTGTCATGTTTATGTTGTCAGAGACTAATCCCTTCTTGTTCATTTGAGAAAGTTGCTAGTTACCTCTGAGTTAGCTGGCACACACAATTAAGTTTAATGTACTCGATAGAGATATACTGACCTCAGTCCTATGTCAAATCTATAGTGTATATTATTCCAATACGCAGAGCCTATATGGGATATAGGAACTTCACTACAGAACAGGCAATTTGCAAATACACTTTTTGTTATGGTATGTTGCCTGCCTCAGCATGCTGTGCAGGTAGGTTCGGACAGTGGTGGACAGGTGATGTGGCAACCCAGGATTGGGCAGTTGTGCCCGGCTTCCAGAACCTTCCATCTCCCTTTAAATACTCTTGCACAAGGAAGAGATTGTCTCTTGGTTGGTGCTTTTGTGTTGTTTGCTGCTGGACAGGGGCAGCCATGGACTGCCATGGACAACTGCCATGCCATGCACCAGTTGACCCCACGACCAGTGGGTCCCCCAAAGGCAAGTGAGTCTGGCCCCATTATGCCCCAGAGAACCTTTTGGGGGAAAACCCTGGAATTTTGAGGCCAGAGACAAAGACAAGAAGGAAGACTGGAGCAGGAAGCCAGGAGAACCAGATCCCTGTAGACTGAACAACGTTAGAGGTGAGAAGGTCTGCTAATACTGATCGGGGTTGCTGGATCACCAATGAGTAAAATGAGTACAAGATCATCCAAATAGTCCAGGCGGACAGACTTATGGCGTTTTGAAGATTGGCAACTTTTTTTCACAGACAACGGAGAGCGTGGGGCACCAATGCCTTCTGGGATTCTACCTCAGGGGTGGGCCAGTGCCCAAGGCCAGGGCAAGTAGTGCTGCCAGTTTTCAAATAAAGGGAGGGGGTGTCTGTGAGGCCCACTCCCCAGAGTCCCATGGGCCCGGGGACCCCAACCTATAAGGCCGGATATCATCTATAGGGACCCAGGACACCAAATCTGGTCCCTCAGTGGCAACGAAAACGAGGGGGAGCCATTGTGCTGTCTAGAGCGGGACAGATGGAGGGTGGGCCATTATCCCAACTCTGGACCCTGAGAGATATGGAGGAGGACATGGGAGTGCCACCGTACTCCCCCTGCCGGTAGAGAGCCTGCCCCACTCCCCATACCTGTGTCTGGGCGGAGTTGGTGGCCTCCACCACAATGGAAAGAGTACTCCTGTAGCAACACTCAGATTTACTGCCCATGCAGGGAGCCGATGGGGCTGACAGGGTTGGGCTCCCGTGGCTGCCCACAACGTTTTCTATGCAAGGGCGGGGCCTGGGTGGGACCAGTTATCCTAAATAAAATAAAAAAGGAGAAATGAGAAATTCCACCCAGCACAGAGGAAACAAGTGGGAACCCATATTATTCCTGGACAGCGGAGACTCTACCAACATGGAAAAGAGAGCACAGGGGAGCTGCAGAAGTTCCACAGCTCCCCTTACAGATGCAAGGGATTTACTAAAGTGCTGACCCCAATTTTGAGAGGTCAAAGAAAACATAATCTGCTTGGGATTTAATTTTGCTAGGAGGTGTTCAAGAAAGGTTCAGCGCTCTCTAGGGGCTGAATCTATGGTTTCCTTTTATGTGATCAAAAACTGATGCAACCTAGGGGCTGTTTCAGGATTGCATTTTATATTGCTTGAAAGTATATGAAAAGCACAAACACGTTTGTTCATTTGTAAAAGAAAGCTTTATTGACATAATAATGTTGACAGAAATTACTCATCAAAAGAAATCTGCTTTATTTACATTATTAAGTGCATTTACACCAAGGGTGGGCAAACATTCCATTTCGACGGGGGAGTTTGCTGAGTTTTGCTCATTCCGCTAGCAGCGTGGAGTTCTGGCAATACTCGGCCAACCATTTTTTCTTATGCCCAACTCGCCAATATTAAGTTGGCGAGCGCGAGCAGGAATTTGCGCCCACTAGCTTCAATTTCAAGTGCTAGAACACCTCCTGCTGAGATTTCTTAACGTAGGTGGTTGCAGCAGGTTTCTACCATCCGCGTTAATAAAGCTGCCTCTTGAGTAAAAAAATCTACTACAGTGGCATAAAGAAGCAGTGCCCACAGAGCACTGCGTGGTGCTGTTTGTGCTGTTTATTCAGTGACGAGCAAGTTCCTGGTGCTAAAAATCAGCACAAGCAGCCTGACGTGTCAAATTCTGTCACCTCAGTGAACTCTGCAGAATCTTGACGAGTTTTTAGGTAACCCCATGGAACTCCACAGAGGTAAACTCTGTGAGTTCCACCCACCCCTAACTTGCATGATTATTATTGAAGATTGCATTTACATACAAAACGATGTCTTTAACATGAGGTTTGTTGTTCTTGAACCTTTGACCAAGCTAATAGAATTACCTTGAATGTTATGACCTTTTACTGGGTCAGACTAGGTGAAGTATAGTGTCATACTATGTGTAGTACAGTGTACTATTAGCATTTAGTAGTTTGCGTGTGTGTGTGTGTGAGATAGATGCGCTTTTCTTTTTTCTAAAGAGAAAGCACTGACTGGACAATCATTTATTGACTGTTATTATTGCGTGCCAGAGAATGGTGATAACTAGTACACACCACCCCCTTGGACTTCTCAGCTTTGCTACCTAGAGAGAGACAATCACTACAATGTGGTGCTTGAGTCCCAGTAAGGAGAACTGGTGAACTTATTACTAGTGCAGGCCAACCAACTAATAACCCAATTTCCTACAAGTTGCATTTTTGTGATTTCTGATTTAATCTGTTTGCAATGCATTTTCTCTGTTTACTACAATTAATCACTTTGCAAACGAATTTGCAACTTATTAACCAGTTGCTGTTTTTATGTACATTATGAACCACATATGGTGTTTACTGACAGCAGCCAAACCTTTATTAATCAATACTGCTAAAAAAGACGAAAGTTATAAACATCATTGGTTAAAATACTATGGCCCTTGTTTATGAAAAGTGACGCATCGCTGCGTGAAAACAGAGATGCGTCACTTTTCATTGCGCCCTCCTTGTGACATTCTGGATGCGTCATATTTACATTACGGTGCATCATGTCGCAAGGAGTTGCAGATACGTCAGTATTTCTGACGTATCTGTAGGCACAAAAATGATGCATTGCTGGTGTGTGTCACGAAAGTGACGCAACTCCATCAGTGGGTCATTTCACATGGGCAAGTCCCATTTGAAATGTGCCTGCATCAGTCTTAAACCTTCTGTGAGGCAGGTGTAAGACATTGACGCATTTGCGTCCTAGAAGTGACGCAGTGAAATCTTATAGAGGCTTACTTGCGTCAGAATGCCCCCCCTGCATACATTATACCTGGTGCAGGTATAATGTGGCGCAGGGGTTTACAAAGTGACGCACCTACCTAGATGTGTCACTTTGTAAATATGACTCAACGTGGTGCATTTTTTACGCTGCTGGTGCGTCACAAAAAATGACGCACCGGCGGCGCAAAAGTGATACACGGGCACATGAATAAGCCCCTATGGATTTTGGAAACAGAACTGCACTTATAATCGGTGTCACTGGAAACATTTCTTAGAGATTTAAGAGGTTTTTCTTCCCATCACTCACTGAATAAATATATATGTCACAGCGGAAGATGTTATTTGCATTCTTGCTCTCAATATATTTCCCTACAGAGAAGATGACCGAGGTCAGCAGACCTTGTCCAATGGCCTGGACATAGAGGCATGGTGAAGTGATATTTAACCCTTTCCTTTTGTGCTACTAGCTAGTTTTTAGACTGTCTTTTCTTTCAGTTCCTTAACTAACTCTCGGACACGCCCTCTTTTCCATGAAACGGGTCCAAGTCAACATTTACCTTCTAGCCACTACAGCACCCCCTTCATTTCTTTTGCAGATAACTTCTGAGCTTGTCTGTGTTTACATCTAGAGAACGTTGTCAATGTATAATCCAATACAATGGCCAGTGTAGCAATAGAAACCCATTAGAATGTAGCTGTTTGCAAAGCTATGGGCAAATGAAACACATTTTCTGATTGAGGGTGCTTTGACTTTTTGTGAATATGTACTGGCGCGATTAGGCCATCAATTCGATTGCCTAATTATTTAGAGCAGCTCAACCCAAGGGGGTGTTAGTCTGGAGCCCTTGACGTTAATGCTCTTCTCTGAGGTCATATTCATAAGCTGTAAAAGTGAGAAGTGGCCTCAGTAAGAGACGCAATCAGTGATGTCAGCAGCATACCCTGAAGATGCCCTCCTGTGGCAGGAGTACATTTCAGACTTTTCTGGGATTCACAGGAAATGTTGGGAGTGGGCCTGGGATGCCAGTAAACCGTCAGACAATTTGTTAGAGAAAAGGCCTCATAAAAAGGCAGAGCATGCCCAATTTGGGGCGATAATTACTAGACCCACATAATATGCCTCCTTTCCGGGGTCAAATCTCGGAAAAGGTTTCTTTACTGCACAACTTGAAAATACCTCTCACTGTATTACCATGGACGTTGTTTAAGGGTCGCAAGGGGCAAGCCAGGGATCGCAACTACCATCCCTGGCACTGCCTTTGGGACCCCTGACATCATGCCCATGTGTGTTAGAATTTAAACAGCGTGAATAATATCACACTCTTTTCCAGCGATTACACAATTTTCATAGACAAAGCCTAATCTAGTCATGTACACAGCTCTACTTAGAAGTGGGCCTGTCTTTGAGAACCGGCCCCCTTACTTTATGTACTGCTGGTGGTCTTTGTGTGGTGGTTTACTCATATAAACTAAACATTATTATTATTATTATTTATGCAATTTATTGAGCGCACGATCACCCATGGGTGTCTTGGCGTTTTGATAGAAGACTGAAGGTTAGACCCGAGAAATGGTGGAATCTAGTGATTAAATAGCCAGGTCTTCAGCTGCTTCCTAAATGATAGTAATGTAGGAATGTTCTTAAGATCACCTGGCAAGGTGTTCCATAGTTTAGCCGTGGCTACTGCGAAGGATCTGTCTCCCCAAGTAGCCTTATTGGTTTTGACTACCTTCAGATGGTTAGCATCAGCAGATCTGAGAGTGCATGATGGTCGATAGGGGCAAAGTGCATCTTTAAGAAAAGAAGGCGCTTTTTCATAAATGCTTTTGAAAGCAATACAAAGGGCTTTGAATTTAATTTGCTGTCTGATCGGTAGCCAATGAAGTTTGTGAATGATATTTGAGATAGGTTTAAATTTGGGTGTGCCTGTGACGAGTCTTGCAGCTGCGTTTTGGACCAGCAGTTCTTGAGCATTAAGCATGAGGGCATTGCAGTAGTCGACTCGGGACATTAGTAAAGTTGAAATCAGCGTATTTATGGTGTTTGAGGGAAGATAAGGTTGAAGTTTTTTGATCATTTTGATTATAAAAAAGGGGCAGAAACTATTGAATTGGCTTGATGAGTGTATGAGAGTCTGTTGTCAAAAATTTCGCCCAGATTTCTAACCTTGGTGACCGGGTTAGGTGGGGGGCCAAGGTCTTGAGGCCACCAGGTGGGAGACCATGCGGGAATGAGTTTTCCAAACACCATCACCTCGGTTTTATCCGAATTTAGCTTCCGACAGTTTGAGTTCATCCAATTACATATGGCAAGCATTCCTTTTTGGAAGTTATTAGCAACTTCCATTCCATTGTTGTTAATGACCAGGACAAGCTGTGTATCGTCTGCGTACGATGTTACTGCTAGACGATGAGCTTTAATGACCCTCGCTAAGTCCGCCACATAAATGTTGAAGAGTGTTGAACTCAGCGAGGATCCCTGGGGGACTCCACAAGGTAGTGAAAAGGAGTCAGAAGAGAATGCGCCCATGGAAACCGATTGCTCTCGGTCTGTCAAGAAGGATGCAAGGAGTGAGATGGCATTTGATGAGACTCCGGCTTTTCCGACACGGTCGATAAGAATAGAAAGATCGACCGTGTCGAAAGCCGCGGACAGGTCAAGTAGTATGAGCACCGCAGCACCTCCTTTGTCGAGGATCATTCTTATCTCATCTGAAGCTTTTATTAAACATGCATGCATGGCTCTCAGCCAGGAGTGGCTCCTCCACTAGGGCGGAGGAGCGTCGCCTCACTGCTTTCTCAAAGTGCCAGAAGCAGAAACATAAAATGGTAAAAGTATCATTTTATGTTTCTGCTTCTCGCATTGTGAAAAAGCAGAAAGGTTTGGTTGGGGGCAGGAAGGTGGGCAGGTCTGCTCTAGGGAGGAGTGGTGTGCCCACCTCTGAGGATGTTGACTGTTTGGTTGGCCCTCTGGGGCCGACCAAACCAGTCATGCGCACTCTGCCTTTTCTCCATGTTGGCTGCATGTAGCCTACATGGAGAAAATGACTTCCCCATAGGCGCATGGCTGGTCTGCGGCCTAACCAATCACAATGCTGCTATTAGGGGAGGGGAGGGAGGCTGCCTGCTTCCTGTTCCTGCTGGATGCAGGAGAGGAGCAGAGATGACGGCGGACCGGGCGGGGAAGGTAAATTAACTTTTTAAAAAATTATTTTAATTATAAATTAACCCCCCGGCCCTCCCCGCGCAACCCCTGACCCCCACCCACAAGTCATGCCGGCCACGACTGCTCTCAGCATAAATCAATGAATCCTGTAAGATAACTTGTGATAAACACAAGCACTGTCATCATGTGTCCCTATGACCTGCCTTCATTGCACACGCCAGAAACACAGCTTTTGTAAGTGAAATTCCATCATCACATTTATAACACCTTCTGCTTCATTAGGTAAATAAATTGGCGCCATTAATTAACGTACCAATGTTAGTGGTTCACACATCTCATACACCTCTCTGCAAGCTGGTGGAGGGAGACTCCTTTAATGCCACACGAAATATTCAGTACTGGCAGTGTCAGAGGCCTTTATATGCATAACCCCGTTATACATTAAGGAAAAATAAAGACAATCTCAGGTTTTTGATGTTAAAAATAGACTTACCTGCAATTGAAAGTGAAATAGTTGAAAAACGATGCAGTGGAAATAACTGTAGTATTTACTGCTCTTAACTGGCTCATCGCTAGAATAAGCTGGGAATCGAATGATTCCATAGCCTTGATATTACTGCTCAAAATTAGAATAATGTACAAGAAATAGAAAATCTAATGAAAGCTGTAGTCAAGACATATTCATGCTTTGTGTATTGGAGTTCGCATCTTTCAAAAGTGTACTACTCTGAATAAATCAGAAATGCACCCCTGTAACATTTCTCGTATGTAAATTTCCATTTTGTTTTGGAATTCACAAGGGTTCCAAAGAGCGCGCCTGTGAAGCACTGACAGCACAGAGTCCCATGAGTACTACTGGAATAAATGTATGATTTTTTATTTACTCAGAGGAAAAGGAATTGCCACATGCATTATAGTACACCCTGTGCTTTTACTCATTTTTACATGCCACTGGAAGGGGGTGGGTCAGTCTCAAGACCCAGCAGAATCACTTCCAGGGCCACTGCCCCCTCCCAAGCACATGTTAAATTCACACATTCACCTTGGAGCAGCGCCTGTCCCCACGCTCTCCAACTATCAGGGCAGCTAACCCACTCAATATCACCAGTACCAGGTTTGCTGAAGCATCCTTCTGCTGTCAAAGAGCAGTCAGAAAGATTCAAACCACATGAAAGCAGCACACATCCAAGACTCTGTTTCTTCCAACTACATTAGACAGTCGGCGTTCTCTGGGACCCAGATACCCCTTGGCCTTTCCTACCTGCTGCAAAGATGTTCCTTGTCCTCTGAAGGAAGCATCATTTCTCAGAGGAGGAGATTGACATGATAGTCAGATTTGTAGTTCTAATCTACAAAAAGCGACATTGCCTGCCCCTTCACATTACAAGTGCAAAACAGAGGCAACCTTATAGCAACAGTCAGAAATCCATGCTGGGTAAGCCAAGCACAACCTCAATAAGGTACCTGAGTGTTCTTTTCACCCCACCTGAGTCTGCACATCTCCCATTGTCATAACTGTGCAGTCAGTCTCATGGTGTCTGCTGGGCATGAGGCCTTAACAACGTGCTTAATTAGCGATGGTGTTTTGTGATGCTCGGCACCAGCACTTATGAGTCTGCCACATTGTGGTGCTGCCTGTCTAATTTAGAGATGAGGACAACAGCTGTTTATTAATTCAGTATTCAATAAAAATGACTAGTACCTGGTGCCAAAGCCATTCGTATAGCTTTGGGGGCCTAGAATAGTCTGAAATGTCACACTTGTCGGTGTGATGGTTATTAGTTGTGCTGCTACTGTCATTGGCAGTGTGGCAAGGGCAATGGGTGGTGCAGGATGCAGAGGCTCCCTGTTGAGGGCCCCATCATTAATTCTTTTTGGAATTAAGTATTGTCTCAACCCCAACCTCTCACTCTCAGAGGGATTACAGACTACTGTTGCAGGCATTAGGCATGCTTTGCAGTGCACACTTCTTGTGCTTCGGTCGCTTAGGTCCTGTGTTCCCATATGGTGCTCCTTGTGATTGCCTATGATGGCCAGAATTTCCCTACCCAAAATGGTTATGCTGCCGCGCCTGCTGTACCTTTTCATCAACCTCCCAATCTCAGTGACTGCGGGATTGTTTTGACAATTGGAATCCTTGTTGACGAATCTTATTTCACTGTTACGGGCAGCGGAAGATTTCATTGGGGACGCTACAGAGGGTAGTCTAAGGGATGCCAAATTTCGAGCTGTATTAACTGGCTTCTCAGATGCAATGGCTAGCGCAGTGATTGGAGGGAGTAAACACAGACGGAAATTTTTGATGGAACCTGGAATGGGCCCCAACTTATTACTAGCTTAACTGCTTGACTGTATGAACAAAATGGCCGGGATCCCTTGATATGCGCCGGTGCTGCTCTGGTTAGTTTGCTCCATGATGACCCACAGTCGATATTCACCGCCAAACAAATGATAGTTTGAACAGAGGCGGCCCTGGAGACAGTAGGAGACTACTATGAGGAGATAGTTTTAGCCTCCTATGAGGGCCTAGTTGAAGGATATGCCCTCCCACCTTGACGATTCCTACGAAACGAGGCTCTGGTCCATACTTTCGGGGCGATGTTGGGGAGGGGTTGATAGGAGCCCGAGACACCAGTAGTATTGCACTCCTTACTTACATTGAGATTGGCAGGGCACCAGGTGAAGTGGTTCTATGCCTCAATGCTTAAAGCATCCCTTACCCCCGTACATAAACTGCGGAAGCAATGGGAGACAGTCTTAGACAGAGATCTTACTTACTTGGAATGGGGCAGAATTTTAGCATCCCCTAAAAAGGTTTCTTGTAACACAAGGTTGAAATATATACAGTTCAACTTCGTGCTTATGACTCAGATGACTCACCATCTCCTCCAAGTTGCTTACAGTGGTGCAGTACGCAGATGCCTAAGGTGTAATCACAGTGATGCGTGCTTTATACATATGACCTGGGCCTGTACTGTGTTGTGTCCATTTTGGGACGAAGTATTAACAATGACCAGTGCTTGGTTGGAGCGCACTCTTGACTCCACAATCGAGGTATGATTTCTGGGGCATTTTCCAGGACCATCCAAACTGAAGGAAGGAAATAGGTTCATCGACCTGGCCATTGCACTAGCTAAAAGGAGTATAGCAATGTCCTGGTTATCCGCCAATGGGCCACTGATTGGGATCTGGAAACAGGATGTAACCTATGGGGCTGGGGCAGATGGTAGAGTCCTAATAAGGGAAGAATCAAAAGGATTGAGACTCCATCCCATAGCTGAGCAGTGGAAGGAGATACTTGATGCCTGGGAACATCTGATGCAGACAAAAGAGGAGCGGGATGGGAATGAGTCTGAGTAGGAGGGCATTGATTTGGCCCAGGTCCTTATAATACATACGGCCCCTCGTGGAAGACATCTGGGCATTGAGGAGACACCGGAGTTCGGCAATAGGAGATCTGGGTGGCAAGAGACTGAAGAGAGATGGGGTACCCCCCCTCACTTACCTGTGTCACCCCCAATTGCCCCTTGAGCAACTCTACAATGTGTAGTATATAATGCGTGGGCCATAGACCTAGCTGGGAATGGCTAGAACCCCCTCTCAATCCCCCACTTTTTCATGAGCCGACTTCCAAGGACTATACGCCTGAACCACAGTGTTCACCACTCCCCTGCATGTGTTAGTTTGAATGGTTAGTTTTGGTTTTAGTTAATTGTCAAACAAATGGCATTTCACAATCCCCATTCCGAGCTGGGTTGATCAATCTTGAAAACAGTGTGATTCTACAAGGCTCAAGGTATATGTTGCACTGAAATGACTTATATTAAAAGTATTGGGGACATTGAGTATGACTTTAGCACTGTATAACAGGTTCTTAATGGGTTTATGAGTACATATTAAGATTGGAGTATACCCCCCAATGCTTTACTAAATAGACCTTAACAATCAGTCATTTACAATGTTGGTAACCTGCCTGTTCACTTGCCTATATGATAAATGGCAATAAAAATATGTTAAAAAAAGAATGCAGCGAAGGCTGTCAACATTTTTCTCTATTTATCCAAATTAATGGGATACCTCACCCCAAGGATCAAATGAAAGGAGCAATTCATGTCTTAGTGATTTCTAGACTCTATTTTCGTAATTCCATTTTATCACAACCCTCTCATTAACAGTAGGGCTGGGAATATTTTTAACTGCGCTGGAGTAATCAGAGTAATTTTGGTAATTCCACGTTACTTTTGGATGCAGAATTACCATTAAGATTAATTTATAAAGCGCACTTACACAGGGGAGGTTCTATGGTGCTACTATGCTTAGAACCCAAGCCAGATGCGCAATTAGTAGGACAGATGGAATATCCAGGTTTTAAGACGGCCTCTAAAACTGAGGAGGCTAGTACAGAGGCGTATTTCGTAGGGAAGAGAGTTCCAGATCATGGGGGCCTAAATGTCAAACCTGGCACCACCAGTACGCTTTCATCTAAAAGAGGGGGTGGACAGAAGTAACTTATGTGCTGAGCGAAGATTTCGCATAGGAACGTGCTTGTGGATCAGGTTGTTCACAAATTTAGGACTTCTCCCATTGAGTGACTTAAAAATAAGGCATCCAACTTTCAAGGCACAACGCTGGATTACCGGTAACCAATGAAGTTTCTTCAGGAGAGGAGTAACATAAAGGAGCCTGGGTTGATGAAGAAGCAAGCGAGCCGCCTGGTTTTGAACCAACTATAAGCGTTTTGATAGATAAAGGGGGATGCCGAAGTAAAGCGAATTGGCATAGTCAATGTGAGACATGACCATGGCAAGAATCTGAATCCGAGCTTCGTAGGTGAGAAACCTGCAGATCTTTTTTATTTTACTGAGTTGAAAAAACAGGTAGAGATCACTAACCCTATCTGTGCGGCTTCTTCGTGAGATCCTGGCTGATGATTACCCCAAGGCTCTTGGCCGAATTTGATGGAGAGGGGGGCTGGCCTAGTTCCATGGGCCAGACGTGAGGGCCCCAGGTATTCTTAGTAATGCAGCCAGTTAGAACCAACTCCCACTTGTCCGGATTGAGTTTAAGATGGTTGCTGTTCATCCACTAACTAATGAACAGTATGGTGGACTGAAAGGCGTGGGCCGATTCCGAGAATTGCTGATAGGGGAAATGAGTTGAAAGTCTTGAGCGTAGTTGAATGTACAAACTTGACGCCCTTTCAGGGCTCGGACAAGAGGGAGAAGGTACAAATTGAATAACACGGGAGAAAGCGAAGAGACCTGAGGGACTCTGCAGGAGATTCTTATTCTGGGAGCGGTAAACGGTGCTGTGCTAACTGCCTGCAGCCGGTTTCCCAGAAAAGAGATGATCCAGCAAGGGCGGGTCCCGTCATTCCTGCGTCTCTGACAGGATCGACTAGAAGATTATGGTCGACCGTGTCAAAGGCCCGCTGAAAGGTCAATCAGGACAAGAGCCTGCTGGGAGACACCATCGACCTTGTCGCGGAGACTGTCTAACACTGTGAGGATCACTGCCTCGATGGAATGAGCTGGGCAAAACCCTGCTTGATGAGAATCAAGAAATCCAGATTCTTCTAAAATGTCAGTGAGACATCTTGTGACATAAGCTTTAAGGACCTTCGCTAGGTAAGGAAGAGAGAAATTGGACGATAGTTTGTTAATGTTTGCGGATCTGCCCCCAGCTTCTTCAAAAGGGGAATAACAATAGCCTCCTTGAAGGTACCAGGGACAATGCTCTGGGATAATGATTGATTCAGGAGATTAAGTGCAGGGCTGGGGAGGATAGTAAAAATTTCTTTCAAAATACTAGAGGGGCAACAATCAGTAAGGGAGCCAATTTTAACCGTAGCGAGCAGGTCTGCAAAGGTAAGCTCGTGAACTCTCAGGAATTGCGTACAGGTGCTATTATTTTGGGTGGTGGTCAGACTGGAAGCCATATTTTTACAGGCTGGAATGCTGGACTTTATTTTTACAATTTTCTCAATGAAAAAAGAGTTCATAGAATTACAGAAGTTTTGGGAAGGGTCAGTTTTAATAGAGATTCTGTTGGGGTTGAGGAGTATGCTGCCTTGGCGGTCAAGATGGATTTTGTGTACGTTTTCATGGTGTTTACATAGAGACATTTGTCCTTGGGTAGATAGTTGCATCTCCATGTTCTCTCCAATTGCCGTAAGGCTAATTTCTGATTTTTCAACTCGGCGGAAAACCATTTTTGGGTATCGTGATGACGGGAGGCATGGATTTTCCTGAGGGGTGCAAATGTGTCGCTGGCAGCCAGCAACCAGTTGGTTAACTGTTCATCAGCCTGGTTGATGGAAGAGTTGACGGCGGGAGAGAGTTAACAAGTGAATCAAGAAATAAATGTTTCTCGGGTTTATTCAAATTTCTGCGGGTACCGCCTCCTGGGCAAGGTGATATTGTCAAGGATAGTAAATTTAATTATATGGTGATCTGACCAAGTACACGACGATACTGATACGGGGGACATAGATATATTAATTGTCCAGATCTGATCAAGGATATGTCCCTTGATGTGAGTAGCAGTGGTAACTTGTTCTACCAGGTTTAGTCCTGAGAGTAGCTCACTGAGCATGACCTTCCCATGGGTAGTAACTAGGTGCGCAACCTGTTCACCTAAAGAATGAGGGAACAGGGGGATCCTTTGAGGGGGCCTATAGAGCAGGACGCACACAAGCGGGGTGGTGATCGGTTCGAATTCCAATTTAAGCACCAGATTGTCCAATGAGGGTAAATCTAGAGAGGTAAGAATAGAGTATTTGCAGGCATGATTGGTGTTGTTAGCTACTCCTCTGCCAACTTTCCCCTGGGGGCGATTGGCTTGGATGATATGATAATCAGAAGGGAGAGCGGCTAAGATATCTGGAGATGATCCCTGAAATAACCAGCTTTCTGTAAGCAGAAGGAAATCCGGTTATTCAAATTTAAGAAACAAGAAAATATCCATTTAGTACTTAACCAGTGAGGGGGTGTTCAAATAGATAACAGAAAGCTTCAGAGTGCCATTGCACTCTTGGGTCTGGGGAAGCGTCGCTCTATGGATGGCACATAATTCGGGGAAGACTGCTCTAGACAGCAAGATCCCCTGTGCATTCAAGCTGGAGTAAGTCAGGGCATTGAGTGTAGTGGGCCTTTTATGCAGCCCTATTCATTCAGTGGCGCTATAATAGATTTTTTTGGGGCATGGTGACAGGTGACAAGCCCCAGGCCCCATACAGGCATCGGCGCGCCACCGGCTCGCCCGCTGCCCGCGTCGACTGCGCTCCTGGCTGTGATCTGCATTAAATAGCCGGTGGCAGTCTAAACTCCGCCCGCCTGCACTGTGATTGGCTAAGATTTCACCTGGTAGCAGCCGATTCTGCCTCGTTAGTAATTCAGCGGGTTAACAGGTATTTACGATTTTAAAAAACATTCAAATTCCACAATAACAATTAAAAAGTAGCAACACAGATTTCTGGCATGAGAGCGCAACGAGCAAGGGAATCTAAGCAAAGCAACCAGTTCCCGCACTGCAGTTGGCATAAAATAGCCAGTGGCAGCCTAAGCTCAACCCCACCTGCACTGTGATTGGCTAAGATTTCAGCTGGTAGCAGCCGGTCCTGCCTCGCTAGGAATTCAGCGAGTTAACAGGTATTTACGATTTTAAAAAACATTCAAATTCCACAATAACAATTAAAAAGTAGCAACACAGATTTCTGGCATGAGAGCGCAACGAGCAAGGGAATCTAAGCAAAGCAACCAGTTCCCGCACTGCAGTCGGCAGAAAATAGCCAGTGGCAGCCTAAGCTCCACCCCACCTGCACTGTGATTGGCTAAGATTTCAGCTGGTAGCAGCCGGTACTGCCTCGCTAGGAATCAAAAATTTGCTAGCATTCGCGACAAGAATTTTCAATTCTATTAAGGACACGGAGGCGAGGATTATGCTTCTCAATCTTTACTGCATTAAACACAGCAGCCAATGAAAATGGATATTTTCACATTAACAGTAAAACAAAACTTCATTTCCCATGAGTACACATGAGCATAGGCACGCCCCCACAGTCCATAAGAACCCCTTGCGTGCTCCCATCATCCTCTTTCTTTGAGGCGAAACAAGTCCAACAAAACTTGAACAATCACAACTCCTCCAACGTGGAAGAACAGCTACAGGCTAGCATCCTGACATCCGACGCCGATCAATCCGACTTCTTATCAGATCCTGCAAAAAAGGAAATAACACCACCGTAATCACTGAATAATGTGGGTGGGCAAGCGTATTACATACTGTACATTAAGCCGGGTGGGATAATCCTCGCCTCCGTGTCCTTAATAGAATTGAAAATTCTTGTCGCGAATGCTAGCAAATTTTTGATTCTATTACCGGACCGGAGGCTTCAGATTATGCTAGTTTAACGCTGAGTAAATACCACTGCAGTAATATCTCCCACCGGCTTATAATAAAAGGTTTTAAACGTTGACTCAGAAGACCAATCTGCACAACGCATTATATCTTGGATACTTGATCCCAAACCATATGACTTTGACTCCATAGCGCCTCTCACTGAGTGAGCACCAAAGATCTGTGTATCAACACCTGCTTCATTCATTATATAGCGAAGCCATCTGGCTATGGTGGCAGCCACCACTGGTTTAAAGGGTTTTTGAATAGCAATCAACAATTGAGTACAACCCTGCGGCCGCAAGGCCTTGGTACATTCCTCGTACGTTTTTAAACATTGAACCACACATAATTTTTCATTGTCAGGAAAAGAATTATAAGAAATATGTCTAGACAAAGTTTTTGTACGACCTGTAATATGAAAAGAAACCCCTTCCGGGGTAAACACTCTACCTGTTACGTCGAGTGGTCTCACATACGAAGACCTTCTGCAAGATGATAAACAAAGCAACATAGCCAATTTCGCCGACAACTGCTTTCTAGACAGAAGAGTAAGCACTCTACCTGTTACGTCGAGTGCTCTCACCTGGTTGGTGACATGCTTCATCATCGGGCCCACCAGGAGAAGCCGAGTGCCTCCCTGGTGTGCTACAAAGCCAGATTACCGCAGAGCTGGATTTTGTGACAGTGATGTGAAAAGTGATGTTAAAAATGTCCAATACTGTACCAATCAAAATGATTTATTTACTGGTCAGTTTGGACATGGTTAAAAAAGTTATGTGTGAAAACTCCGCAAATTATGATGGGAGTTTCCACTTAAAGTGGGGTCAACATGTTTTTGCCCTTTATAGGTGTAAGAATTACGTGGGCATTCGTCAGGACCGTGTAGCGTGTACCTTGGCGGTATGGGCGCTCTAAGGCCCACCGTGACCAAAGGACGTGAAAGTTAAAAATTGTGCTATGTGTAAAAAGGTGCAAAACAAAACACAAACCACAAGTAGTGGGATTAACCTCAACTCAGAGGAACCTGTATAGTTTGTGTAGAAAAAGATCCACACCCCATGGGTCTCAGGAGGGGGGTGGAGGCGAAAATGGCACACCGCCCGCAACGCCTGGCACCCGCTTGGCACCTAGCTTCTCCTGCTCCGGACCCCGTGGATCCACGGGGTACAGAGCAGGAGAAGCAGAAACATGTTGACCCCACTTTAAGTGGAAACTCCCATCATAATTTGCGTAGTTTTCCACACATAACTTTTTAACCATGTCCAAACTGACCAGTAAATAAATCATTTTGATTAGTACAGTATTGGACATTTTTAACACCACTTTTCACATCACTGTCACAAAATCCAGCTCCACAGTAATCTGGCGTTGTAGCACACCAGGGAGGCACTCGGCTTCTCCTGGTGGGCCCAATGATGAAGCATGTCACCAACCAGGTTGGTGAGTGAGGGCTTCTCATAACACTCTTGAAGGTTTCCAATGTGTCATCAAGGGGGTATCTTTCTATAGTCTTTCCTTACAGTCTTTGCCTCTGTGTCTCTCCATTGAGACACCTTGCATATGACACTCTTCTTTTGTTTTGTATAACTAACCTGGGGGACTAAGAGTGTCTCCAACCCTCTCTCTCTCTGATTGTTTTTTGGTATTTTAAATTTGCTAATTAGGAGTATAGCCAATTTCGACATGATTTAGGTGTTAGAGCACATGCACTGTCCAAAGAAATGGGGCTGATCATGCAAAAAAAGGCATGTTTCTACAGTAATCATAATAAGACATAGGGAAAGGGAGCAGGAAGCTCAGTTACTTTTTAATAGTGTTAATGTCACAGTTATCCAATTTTTCAATTCTTTTATACGGATCATTTCCTTTGAAGGATGTTTCAAGTGACAACCATTTTCGAAATCTGCAAGGGGCAGCAACAAGCCTCACCTCAGCTCTCCAGACACAGACATCGCTGGGGCCCTAACACTGTTAGTTTCCCCTGCCGCCGTGCAGGTTCCATCGCTCGGCCGCTGAGGGAGGAGACTACAGCTCCCAGCCTGCCACGGGAACACCACTGCCCACTTCCGCCAGAGCGCGCCCGGAGGCGCTTAACCACAGGTAGCTTCCTCCGCCTCGCGCAGGCGGAGCCCGGGCAGAGGGCGGGCCGTCTGTGGCCATCAGGGGCCAGAAGAGGCCGGGCCGGGGCACATCCCTAACATCTACAATGGGAAAAAGGAAGCAGGTATGTCGCGTGGACGATGAAGCGACTAAAGTGAAACATCCCAGAAAGTCAGAATCAATCATCTCATACCTAACATCAGCGGTGGGGGTTTTGACCAAAGAGATCGCTAACACGGAGAAGGAGTTGGGGCTGGGGGAAGGGGAGGCCGAATCGGCTTTACTTGTTGAGCATAGCCGGGTGATACCCTTGGAGCCAAATATTGTGATAACCACCCGTGAAGCGGACTCGCATCATATTGCATCACCTACCGTACAGGATGCTCCTGGTCATCATCTGGGCACACCCCCGGTTGTTCCCCCACATAAGTCGCATGGGAAGCGCAAGTCGCTAAAAACATTTGGCAGGAGGAAAAAACTCATGACTGAGACCAACCCATTAGACCTTCGTCTTAAGGACCAAATTGGAAAATCCGTAGAGGACCTATTCACTGCACGCCTGGAACCAGCTCTCGTGTCCATTGCTAAAGACATTGTGGACATGTTAAATACCTGTGTAGCTGGGCTCCTGTCTAAATGTGAGAACATTGATGTATCTCTCAAACAACACATGGGGGTAAGGGGGTGTCCCGCCCATCCACAGGCATCAGTTGTAAATAGGTCAAGGGCTCACGTTGTGAACACGGACCCTCCACCTTGCAGGCCTTGTAGTCTTGTGAGAGCCGCAGATACAGTAGGGCAGATATCTGCAAGGGATGGGGCAGGGAACTTCCCTCATGGAGTAAATGCTAGGTGCAGTGAGGTGGACGACAGCAGTAGACACCACTTACAGTCTGGGTCGACCTTACACCTGCCCCCGGAGGCTGCCCCCCTGGTGGCCGTTTTTATTGGGGTGCCACCGGTAAGGGGAGGCATTATTGAAACAACTGTCTTCTAATCAGAAGGGGGGAGGTGGAAAAGTGGATCCTTTCAGTTTCCACAAGTAGTATACACTAATCAAAGGAGAAAGGATCACTTGTCCTGTACAACCTTTAGGTCTGCAGGAGTCTGTTAGTGTTGCATCCCAATGTAAAAGACCCTCATGCACGTGATGGGTACGATGGTATTCAAGCGGTATATCTTGATTCTCCGCTGTATATGTCACGTGTGTGCATAATCATTGGGTCAGTGAGTTATGCAGCCTCCACCTGGAGGATCTAACCCAAGGTTGTGCCAGTAGTGAGCCAGTGATAGGGAATCTAAAAAGGCCCGGAAAACCAGATGATTGACATTTATTAAGACTGGGTTCGGGTCTGGTAAACTCTATCGGTGTGCACCTTATGGAGTATTATGCGTCACAGGTGCACCCAGAGTTAAAGGTTAAAAACTTTTGTGGAAGGGAAGTAGGGAATGGTCAACATGTTTCTGCCCTGTTCGCCTTGGTTAGGACTTACAGGCATTCGTCAGGACCGTTGTGCGACTGGATTGAGGGAAAAAATGAGAAATTCTACAAAATTCTAGATGTAGACCCAACTCTAAGGCTACAAAGAATCATCATGCTGATGGTAGAAGAAGGAGAGACCAACAATTGGATCACAAAAAAAGAAGGAGACTACCTTGTGACCATAACACCTCGAACCCCGTACTTTTACTCCCTACCAAAGATACACAAAGGCCGAGTACCACCTCCGGGACGACCCATCGTGTCGGGCATAGGGTCCGTATTAGAACCCCTTTCGGAGTTTGCAGACCAATATCTGAGACCATTAGTCCAAAAGACTCCCACATATTTAAGGACACTCGAGACCTCCTCAATCAACTATGCAATTTTGAATACTGCCCTGATACTATGCTTCTTGCAGGTTTTGATGTAGAGAGCCTCTATACAAGCCTCCTCCAAGAAAAAACCATGGATACCCTGGAAAACATTCTTTTCAATTCTAACTGGACGTACAAAACCCCAAGACATTTTGTACTAGAATGTTGCCTCCTGGCACTTATGGAATTTTTTTTCCAATATAAGGATACCCTGTACTTACAATGCCATGGGACTTCTATGGGCAGTACTTTTGCCCCCAGTGTGGCTGGATTATATGTAAGCACATTTGAGGACAAACACATCCTGGATGAGACTCGTAATCCATATTGTCATCATATACTGTTTTGGAAGCGGTATATAGATGACATTTTGGTCATCTGGAAAGGAGATAAAAATAGCCTATCACAATTCCACATATGGCTCAATCAAAGAGATGAATGCTTGACTTTCACCTACTGCTCAGATCAGAGAAGCATTGACTTCCTTGACATAACCATTTACGCTGATAACAACACTTTGAAAACTCGTACTTTTTTCAAAACCACTGCAAAAAATAGCTTTCTCTCATATAACAGTTACCATCCCCGCCCACTGAGGGAAAACTTACCATACAGCCAATTCCTCAGACTTAGGCGGAATTGCAGTGACATCAAAGAATATAAAACACAAGCCAGCGACTTACATGAAAAATTGGCGGCCCGTGATTATCCGGAGAAAATCATCAACAAATGTCAAAAGCGGGCTAAAAATCAGAACAGAGAATCTCTTCTTGAAACAGTACCAAAACCTCCACCAGATGACATCCTGACATGTGTCACTACGTATAATGCAATGACGAACAAAGTAAAGAAAATAATAAATAAGAATTGGTCCATTGTAACATCAGGAAATCTCACATGGCCTAAACCTCGCTTCGCGAACAAAGGAAGCCGAAATCTCAAAGACATTCTGGTCCACACCAGACCTGCCCCAAGAATGACCAAAGAACCAATAAACTTGTGGGGCATTCCTCAAGTGACAGGACATTACCCATGTGGCTCTTGCTCTGTATGCAGCTTAACGAAACCTACGAAAGAACTGCAACTAATGCCAAACTTCAAATGGACTCTACGGAGCCATACTAATTGCAATACTAGTCATGTAATTTACATGATTACGTGCCCGTGCCACCTGAGGTACATAGGCATGACATGCAGAAAAGCCAAGCAGAGACTGTGCGAACACAGAAGTAATGTAAAATGTAAAAAGAGCACCACAAAAATGGCTACCCATTTTTTAGAAAAAGGTCACACAATATTTGATCTAAATTGGGTTATCCTAGAAACTCTATCAAGGAAAGACAATAATGCTGAGAGAATTCTCTTCGAAAAGGAGCAGAGATGGGTGCACAGACTGGGAACTGACCACGAGGGACTGAATGATAACATTCCGTGGCTCAGTTTATCCAGAAAATGAGATAGCCTGATTAGCAAATATAATCATCAAAACAACCTCCCCAATGTGTTCCACGAACAAGATAAGATAAATGAAGACCGATGAAACATGAGTAATGACCACCCTTGGTTTTAATCTAACACTGGAAGCAACTGGGTAAAAATCCATATAAACACAGTATATTTCAAATCAGCATAATGACTACGAAAGGTAATCTATATCAACATCCCTCCATAAATTGAATGATTTGTGCCACGAAATATTCCCCAAACTACTAATGGTTATTTTATCAAAATAACCTCTTTTTTTAAAACGGAACGTCTACATTAACAAATGAGACCGATTACCACCCCGGTCTCGTGGTTTCCATGACAACCGGGCATAACCTCCGTGCACAGACCACGCCCCTTGAAGAAAGCCCTTAAGATCCACCCGGAAACAGAACTCTTTGTTTCCGGGTGACAGCGAGCAGCGTCTGCAACGTAGACGCGAGGAATGGACGCAACAGGTACCGAGGGAAATCAGAGCCAAACAACATAACCGCAAGTAATCTTGTGCTTTTCTGATATTAACTTGAGATTCCGTTCTCCTACACCAGTCCTTCCCGAGCCCTGAACCCGATAGGAGCGCATACTATAGACGCTCGAGGTAATGAAATACATTTACCACGTTTGTTTTCACGATCGATTGATCACACGTTTGTTGGCACTATATTAAACCGTTTAGTAAGACCTTGTTATCTAACCATAAAGAAAACTATGTGTGAGGGATAAAAAATACGATATAGTACCATGTGGGTATCACTTACACAAACACCACGATAGTGAACCCTTGCTTAATTTTAACACGAGTGAATTTTAGAAGACATGCATGATCCACCATCTCTGAGCATGCTACAAACCACTGCACTAGCGTGGAGTGTGAGATGAGAGAGTTGACATTGCCATGATATACTGTTGGTTTATGAAGTATTGCCATTTTTTAGTTGTGAATGCAGTCTAACAAGTGATTAGACTAAGCAGATAGCCTGCTTTATGTGTGTCCCTTTGTAATTGTTTCCCCCTCCCCATGTATGTTACATAAGCATTTTTGTTACTTATTTCCAGGTACATTGAGACCTTTATGCAAGGAAAACAGGTTAACATATCCTATTTTCTAATCACTTTATTTGAGAGCACTTTATGATTATTTTTTCCCTCAATCCAGTCGCACAACGGTCCTGACGAATGCCTGTAAGTCCTAACCAAGGCGAACAGGGCAGAAACATGTTGACCATTCCCTACTTCCCTTCCACAAAAGTTTTTAATCTTTAACTCTGGGTGCACCTGTGACGCATAATACTCCATAAGGTGCACACCGATAGAGTTTACCAGAC
This sequence comes from Lissotriton vulgaris, assembly GCF_964263255.1. NCBI lineage: Eukaryota > Metazoa > Chordata > Amphibia > Caudata > Salamandridae > Lissotriton > Lissotriton vulgaris. The sequence goes on from NC_141694.1 coordinate 104,033,496, forward strand.
CCGAACCCAGTCTTAATAAATGTCAATCATCTGGTTTTCCGGGCCTTTTTAGATTCCCTATCACTGGCTCACTACTGGCACAACCTTGGGTTAGATCCTCCAGGTGGAGGCTGCATAACTCACTGACCCAATGATTATGCACACACGTGACATATACAGCGGAGAATCAAGATATACCGCTTGAATACCATCGTACCCATCACGTGCATGAGGGTCTTTTAAATTGGGATGCAACACTAACAGACTCCTGCAGACCTAAAGGTTGTACAGGACAAGTGATCCTTTCTCCTTTGATTAGTGTATTATTGAAACAACCCCCAACCTTATGAATCAAGCTAGACAGTGGTGCCTTCAGTTTAGCACTGGGGGAGCTGACATCACACATACGGTCACCATGGCAAGGAGGGTCCGCTGGGTTGGGCATTGTCCAAAGAATATCTCGGGGGACTGTGTAGTGGTGAATTTCAACAATAGAGCCAGTGCTGAAAGATTATTCTGGGATGGCTCAGACCTTGACAATAAGGGTATCAGACCACTTCCTTTTGGTTTTTTTTATCCACCAGCTAAGGCCTACAGTCATTTTCAGTCATCCAATTGGGAACATGCCCGCCTCAACAACAAGCACACGCCATCATATCAGGCCAGGGTAAGCACACAGCTAAGATCTGCACAGGGGTTGCCACGGGGGGGGGGGTAGAATGGTTCCACAAGTACAGCACCAGTTTCCCCGGCACATCCTCAACCTAGTAGGGAGGTAAGACTCTCTAACTGTTTCTCTCCTCTGTCCTAGATGGAGTCTAATGATTGACTTCGTTCCGGAATCCTGGGGCAGGGGAGTGAGACTGGCGTCGCAACCCACACACCTAAAAGCCAGACAGCCTCATGTAAAAGTTTAAGCTGGAATGTGTCAGGTATTAAATCTAAAAGCACAGACACAATTTGGCTGGAATTCATAAGGCAGTTTGACATCCTTGCCTTTCAGGAAACCTGGGATGCGAAGTCTAGTTTCATACTGGACGGTTACCATAGTTTCACTATCCCTGCGGTTCGAGGGACTGTGGGGAGGCCAAAGGGGGGTTTGCTCTTTCTTATTTCTCTAAACCTTGCTGGAACTTTTAGAAAACTCAATGCGGAGTCAGGTAATTTCCTCATAGTAGAATGGTCCGTCTCCGATCAGTATTATCTTTTAATAAATCTATATAATGCTATGAAAGCTCCCTACAGAAGGACCTTTTTAGTGTTTTAGATCAATATTTGTCAGTCTATAAGATTAACAAGTCTTTTGTACCAGAAATGTTATTAATGGGAGATTTTAACATACATCCCTGTGGAGGCGCTAGGGGGCGCACACCGGAATGGCTGGGTGACTGCTCAGCTCCGCCGGATGGCTCACGAAATCGCGTCCTAATTGTTATATCCTTGTAATGATGTAATGTTCTATGGTCTCTGTGCTCACTGGATTCCAGAGTGTGGAATCCAGGGGGCAGTACACAGATGAACAGTTACTGGGTGAGTTGTTCCTTGGATCTCCCTGGGGTTGTTACTGTGAATAAACTACTTTTTAATCTTCAAATCCACTGTACTTGAAGTCATTTCAGTGGCCACGAGGATGGGATCGTTTTGAAGAACTTCAATGATCAAAATCTGGATTAATGAAGATTTCATGAAGAAAATCAATTGATGAACTGAAGATTTTCTTGCAACTGAGGAATACAACAACCCCAGATTAAAACTGAATATTTCGATGGATTTCCAAGGTACCTGATGTATGTATTAAATTTTTTTTTTACTTACATCTTCTTAATATTTCACCTTAAAAATCGCTAATTTGCGTTTAAAATCTGGAACTTAATTGATAAACTTTTTGTAGTCAGAACTCGTAAATCGTCACTTTTATAATATTATTTTGCGCAATTTGAATATTTTACTAAAGCGTAGGGTAATTTGGACATTCTACTAAAGCGCAATTACCACGTTAAAGATCTTCATAAACTGCCAACGTTTCTTACTTGAAAAACGCTGTATTGATTCAACTTCAATTCCTTCGCGTGCACTCGACTTCTCCATTGTTTTGGTGTTTCTTCAAGCGTCTCTACGTGGCAACGCAACGCATCAGCGTCAGCATACGTCAACGCACCGACGTCATCGCGTATTATTACGCTACGACGTATACGTGGCGGCCATCTTCAGTTTCCATGGCAACCTGATGCCATTGATCTCCACGGCTTCACGACTCGGCTGCAATTTGTTTGTCTACACGCCGCGTTTACACGCCGCGTTTACAAATCTTTATTTTTTTAATACATTTGTGAATTTCAACGCTCGCCATGCATTTGTGAACTTCAACGCTCGCAATAAAACGGGAACAATCTCAACAGTAATCTTCTACAGCTACATTAACCTGACAACGGTGACTACATTTTTTATTTTTTAATTCAGCTGACAACGGTGACTACATTATTTATTTTAATTCAATATTTTATATTCCAAAGTGACAACGGTGACTACTTTAATTATTTTAGTTATTTATTTCTTCTTGCTATTATTGTGTGTTTCATATTACCTTAGTAATTAATATGGATGTCTCATCTTCTGTGATTGCTCCTCCTAAATTTTTGCAATCTCCTGGTCCTCCATCTATGAATTGGGAAGATTGGTCTGAATCTTTCGTTTCGAGACTTATTTAGAGGCAATTGGCAGTGATGTATTTTAAGTTTGGGACAAATTTAGAGTAGTACTCTGCAAGTCCCAAGAATGATCGTAATCGATCCTTATTAATGGGGTGAGGTGCTTTCTCAATGGCATCCAATAATTTCATTTTAGGTTTAACACCCTCACCCTTGGAGATGGTATGACCAAGATAATCAATTTCTTTCACTCCAAACTTGCATTTTTCACCACACACAGTCAAACCAGCATCTAGTAACTTTTGCAACACATTGTGAACTGCATGGTCATGAGAAATTAGATCCTTCCCCCAAATAAGAACATCGTCTTGAAATATCCTTACATACAATTCATCCTTCAAAATACTACACATGACTCTCTGAAAAACTGAGGATGCAGATGCCAATCCGAATGGCATTCTGAGATATTGAAAAGCACCCTCAGGTGTAATGAAAGATGTTAGATGCCTAGAATCAGCGTGTAATTTGATTTGGGGGTATGCATTTGACAAATCAATTGAAGAAAAATACATGGCATCCTTAATACTAGAAATCATTTCGTTGATATGTGGTAGAGGATATCTATCCACCCAAATATTTTTATTTAGATCTCTCAGGTCCACACACATCCTAATTTTTCCATTGGGTTTGCGAGCCAAAACGATGGGACTAAGCCAATCTGAAGCTTCAATCGGTTCTATTACCTTGGCATCACACAATCTATTTAATTCTTCCTTCAGAGGATTCCGTAGGGCAAAAGGTACGTTCCTTACTTTATGAACAGATGGAGTGTTGTCAGCTTTTAATATGATTTTATGTTCAAATTTGATTAAACATCCTAAATCTTTGCTAAATAATTTGGGAAAGATAGCTTCCCATCTTGAAGATGAATCCTCATTGGTTAATAAAACTTGGTCAAGATAATCATTAGCTAAAACTACCTGATCAGGATGATTTGGGTTTAGTACTAGCCCCATCTTTTTAAGATCTTTCCAGCTTAATAAAGCACGTCCTCGCTCAACAACATATACTTTTGTTGAACAAGACCTCCCTTTGAAAGTTACCTTGGCATTAAAATAACCCATAACAGGTAACTTAATGCCACAATAACCTTTAGGTTGTGCATCAGAAGTTATTAAAGAGTATTTGTTCCCATTTACCCACATATTTTTATCAATAATGGTATACGGTGAACATGAATCTGCCCATAACATCATGTACACTTCATTTATTAACACTTCACATTTAGGTGGGCAATAATCATCAGAAATATCATTAACAAAATCATCCTGCAGCATCATTACTTCATTACTATTGTCATTGCTGTCAATTTCTTCATCATCACTCTCAACATTTGATTCTACAAGATTAACTGAACGTTTCCAATTACTATTATCACCAGTTCTACACCACTTAGCAAAATGACCAATTTTTTTGCATTTAATGCATGTAACCTTACTAGCAGGACATTTATTGAAGTCAGCAGTGTGTTTTTGACTACCACACCTGAAGCACACCCTTTTGGTGAAAACAGACTTATTTTTGAAATTAGGTTTAATTTCCTTACTGTCACTTTTAGAGTCTGACTTTTTGTAGCTTGAAGTTAGGGCATTAACATTACATGTAAATTTAAAGACCTACATGAAGAGATAATTAGAGATCAATTTATAAATAGGATTAAAAACATTAAAATTCAAGAACGTTTACTTGAACTCAAGAATCCATCTTTACAGAAAACACTTGACACTGCTAGAAAAATGGAGAATACTTCTCATTACGTTAAAGAGTTAGGTTCTAAAGATGATTCCAGTAATGTTAATGCCCTAACTTCAAGCTACAAAAAGTCAGACTCTAAAAGTGACAGTAAGGAAATTAAACCTAATTTCAAAAATAAGTCTGTTTTCACCAAAAGGGTGTGCTTCAGGTGTGGTAGTCAAAAACACACTGCTGACTTCAATAAATGTCCTGCTAGTAAGGTTACGTGCATTAAATGCAAAAAAATTGGTCATTTTGCTAAGTGGTGTAGAACTGGTGATAATAGTAATTGGAAACGTTCAGTTAATCTTGTAGAATCAAATGTTGAGAGTGATGATGAAGAAATTGACAGCAATGACAATAGTATTGAAGTAATGATACCATTATTGATAAAAATATGTGGGAAAATGGGAACAAATACTCTTTAATAACTTCTGATGCACAACCTAAAGGTTATTGTGGCATTAAGTTACCTGTTATGGGTTATTTTAATGCCAAGGTAACTTTCAAAGGGAGGTCTTGTTCAACAAAAGTATATGTTGTTGAGCGAGGACGTGCTTTATTAAGCTGGAAAGATCTTAAAAAGATGGGGTTAGTACTAAACCCAAATCATCCTGATCAGGTAGTTTTAGCTAATGATTATCTTGACCAAGTTTTATTAACCAATGAGGATTCATCTTCAAGATGGGAAGCTATCTTTCCCAAATTATTTAGCAAAGATTTAGGATGTTTAATCAAATTTGAACATAAAATCATATTAAAAGCTGACAACACTCCATCTGTTCATAAAGTAAGGAACGTACCTTTTGCCCTACGGAATCCTCTGAAGGAAGAATTAAATAGATTGTGTGATGCCAAGGTAATAGAACCGATTGAAGCTTCAGATTGGCTTAGTCCCATCGTTTTGGCTCGCAAACCCAATGGAAAAATTAGGATGTGTGTGGACCTGAGAGATCTAAATAAAAATATTTGGGTGGATAGATATCCTCTACCCCATATCAACGAAATGATTTCTAGTATTAAGGATGCCATGTATTTTTCTTCAATTGATTTGTCAAATGCATACCACCAAATCAAATTACACGCTGATTCTAGGCATCTAACATCTTTCATTACACCTGAGGGTGCTTTTCAATATCTCAGAATGCCATTCGGATTGGCATCTGCATCCTCAGTTTTTCAGAGAGTCATGTGTAGTATTTTGAAGGATGAATTGTATGTAAGGATATTTCAAGACGATGTTCTTATTTGGGGGAAGGATCTAATTTCTCATGGCCATGCAGTTCACAATGTGTCGCAAAAGTTACAAGATGCTGGTTTGACTGTGTGTGGTGAAAAATGCAAGTTTGGAGTGAAAGAAATTGATTATCTTGGTCATACCATCTCCAATGAGGGTGTTAAACCTAAAATGAAATTATTGGATGCCATTGAGAAAGCACCTCACCCCATTAATAAGGATCAATTACGATCATTCTTGGGACTTGCAGAGTACTACTCTAAATTTGTCCCAAACTTTGCTGATAAAGTGTATAATTTAAGATTACTAATGAAAAAAGGTACTTCTTTTGTTTGGTCAACTTTGTGTCAACAAGCCTTTGAGAACATCAAAAATGATATCACAAAAGCTGTAGCTCTTAAACCGTATGATCCTGATCACCCTTCCATAATTGTTGTGGACTCCAGCGCTTATGGTTTAGGTGCTGTTCTGATGCAAAAGCGCGATGGAATTGAACGAATTATAGCCTTTGCGTCTCGCACACTTAAGGGTGCTGAACCATCATATTCTGTAATTGAAAAGGAGGCGTTAGCATGTTGGTGGGGTGTAGACCATTTCAAGACTTTTATTTGGGGAACTTCATTTGAATTAAGAACTGATCATCAACCTCTTATTGATATTTTTACCACTAAAGGTGCTTCAAGAGCTACACCTAGAATAGCAAAGTGGTTATATAGATTACAGGGGTATAATTTTCAAATAAACTACGTTCCTGGTCATAAGAATATAAGTGCAGACTGTTTATCCCGTCTCCCTTTGCCTTGTGTCAAGAATGATACAACAGAGGATAATGATGAGTGGTTAATTGCCAGCATTGAAGAGTCTTGCAATAATGCATTCAGTGAGCAGGAATGGGTTCAAGCTGTGACTGATGACACTTTGCTGCAACAAATAATTAATAACCTACACGTTGGTGTAGATCTGTCTTCCCTAGACAAGTCCATTTGGGCGGATTATAAGATGGTTTGGCCGGAAGTATCGTTTTATGATGGAATTCTTAGGAGAGGTGACAGATTAGTTGTACCTGCAGTTTTGCGTGACAAATTATTGAATTTGTTACATGAAGGACACAGCGGAATGACTAGCATGAAAAGAAGGGCTAGAAATGATTTTTGGTGGGTTGGAATGGACAAAGACATAGACAGATGCGTTAGGAATTGTCTGGCATGTATGTCTAGTGACAAGTCTCATAAATCCCAAGAAACTACCATCTCTGCTACTCCTTTTCCTGACAAGCCTTGGGACAAAGTAGCTATCGATATCTGTGGTCCATTTCACGTTAAGGGTATCGAAAACAAGTTTGCAATTGTCTTGATGGACTTTCATTCTAAATGGCCTGAAGTGGCTTTTGTTAGGGATATTAAGGCCTCCAATATTATTGAATTTTGTGAAGGAATTTTTCGTAGAGAGGGCTATCCAAGTATTATCTTATCTGATAATGGTCCTCAATTTATAGCAGAGGAATTTTCAGTTTATCTTAACAAAGTTGGTATAAAACACACTACTACTTCTGTATATAATCCAAGAGAAAATGGTTTGATAGAAAGATTCAACCGAGTGTTGAAAAAGAATGCATTCAACTTGCCAGCAACAATAACGATGATTGCAAAGATGCTGTTAAAGAAATGTTATGGTGTTACAGGAATACTCCTCATACAGCTACTGGAGTATCTCCATTTTCTTTATTGAAAGGGCGTGCGGCTGGATCTAAAGTCAAACCCGCATGGATGTCTAGAAACTGTCCAAAAGTAATCGATAGTAAGAATTTAGCAAGTAAAGTTCGACAATATCAAAACAAATATGTTTATAGTCATAATTCAAAAATCAACTGCAGTGGTAGAGCATTTAAGGTTGGTGATTGGGTACGTTCACAATTAATGGGAAATCGGAAACCTGGTTCCTCTAAATGGTCTAAACCCAAACAAATTGTTTCAGTTACTGGTAACATAGTGAAACTAGATGACGGCAAGCAATGGAATATAAGAAGCATTACAAGATGTAATGATCTTGAATGTAAACACATTTCTGATCAGGCTGTAAGTTCTCAAAAAACATCTGTTGAGAAGAGAGGTGATGTTCCCACGTCAGTGTCTTTATCTACTAGGCCTATATGTAAACCTGTGTGGATGAAGGATTACATCTGTTCATGTCAGTGTCTTTATCTACTAGGCCTAAATGTACACCTGTGTGGATGAAGGATTACATCTGTTCATGATTTTGCAGCACTCTAATACATGATATAGGTTTGTAGTATATTTTCTTGTTTTCTTTTAGGTTTTGTTTTATTTTTTTTTATAGAAAGGGAGATATGTTATATCCTTGTAATGATGTAATGTTCTATGGTCTCTGTGCTCACTGGATTCCAGAGTGTGGAATCCAGGGGGCAGTACACAGATGAACAGTTACTGGGTGAGTTGGTCCTTGGATCTCCCTGGGGTTGTTACTGTGAATGAACTACTTTTTAATCTTCAAATCCACTGTACTTGAAGTCATTTCACTAATCTATCTATCTTGGCCCCCAAGTCCGCCGAAAAACGCAGATTCAGGGATGTAAACACATCTGGCCGTGAATGTGCAGTGTGACGATGCCTACACTGCGAGCCATCGACATAAACCAGCAACAATTTCGGAAGTAACCGGCGCAAGATGGCAAGATGGCGGCCGGCGCCGCGAGCGTCTGCTAACCAGAGAGATGCTGCGACCCTCTGGGCACCTACGACTTGCCCAACAATGATATACAGGTACTAACCGCATGAACGCTGGATTTCTACGAGTACCATTGTTGGGTGACAAGGGCACGACGCGTGGTAATCCTGTGTGGCTCCTTTAAGGAATCCTAGCCGACGTGGCACAAAATGGCGGCGCCCATCGGCATAGCGCGACTTGCTGTCTGACCCGGAGACGTGCAAAATCAGAGCGTGTTCTGATAGACATAACATTGTGAGCACTTCCCGCCGAGGACTGCTCTTTGGGGCAGGAGCAGAAGTGATGTCTGGCGCTCGGAAGGAGGACTGAGGCGTGGGACTAACGCACTCTTGGTCGCTGGCTCACGGGAGACTCTGTACGCGGGAGCGAAGGTGCGGCGCGCGTCCGCTACCATTTGCCTCCCATTGGAAACTGTGCAAGCCCCTGATTCCGGGTGAATGCGGAGAGTGAATCTCAGAGGCTGCCACCTGAATTTCACAAACATAGCCGGCGATTGCCTACAGCTGCGGAGTCATCAAGTTGCAGTACAGAGAGCCGGGCGGGGGCTTTGGCCGAGTGACAATACTGATGAGGCAGCGTGCAGCAGATTAAAACGAGGGCTCAGCACAGCGTAGAGGAGCATGAGCCTAAGCAGGGAAGATACCCACGACGCGAGGCAGACCACTGGCAAGGACACCCCACAGTCCTGAGAACATTGAGCACTCAAAGGCACAGGGATGTGGTGCAACCAGAACCGCTGCATCGGAAAGAATTGGATGTTGTTGGCCAGGTGAACATTTAATATACGCAATTCGTAATGGTGCGGAGGGGATAGAGCTGTTCAAAGCAGGTACCCAACTCTACAGAGCCACACACACACGCGACCAGACAGGCTCCCTGACCGCTCCTTATAGATAGATAGAGGGAGAGGGAGAGCAACGGTGGACTCTGCAGACCGCTGTGCGGTGGAGCCCCCCGGGTTCGCCACTCAAAGTGTGACTGCGGAGGCGGCGACCAGGACCACCAGATCCGCGCGACACCTGGCGGTTAAAGGCCCTCCTAGAACATCCATAATGGGGAAGCCGGATAAACAACAACAGAAAATCTCCTTCGAGAACAGGAAAGCGCCAAAAAACACTGAACCCGCGCCAGAGGGGGACGGGGCGCCACCTATGGAACCTACATCCAACAGGGAGAAGATACTGCTGTCTATACAAGCAAATGTACAGGATATCAACGGGAAACTTGACAGCCTGACGTGCAGAATGGACGGGATGGCAGACAAGCTTGAGAAACATGGCGAAAGACTGGATACTGCCGAATCCAGACTATCTACAGTGGAGGATGAATCGCACGCCACGACTAGCAAGTGTACAGGTATGGAATGCGTCCTGGAGGTGATTAAAGCAAGGGAGGAAGATTTGGAAGCGCGCTCCAGACGCAATAATGTGCGCATCGCGGGCCTGCCAGAGTCCACAAACACGGGCAAGATGGAGGTCTACATAGAGCAGCTATGCAGACACATCTTTGGAGCGGAGGCGCTGTCTCACATTTTCATAGTCGAAAGAGCCCACAGATCCTTGGCGCCCAAACCGAAACCAGGAGCGACGCCAAGACCGATTGTGGCACGAATACTCAATTACCGCGACAGAGACACCATCCTGCGTTTGGCCCGTGAGAAAGGGAAGATCACACATCAAGGGAACATCCTGGAGTTTTATCCGGATCACACGGTGGCGGTACAGCAAGCGAGGAAGGAATTTGCATCCGTTAAGGCCAAACTCAGAGAATTGAACGTGGGATATTCCATGCTGTATCCAGCGAGGCTACGGGTAACTTGGAATGACAAAGCAGTGGTGCTGCCATCCCCAAAGGCTGCCCAGGAATTTGTTAAAAAAGTGATGCAGGGAGGAGCTTCGCGGGCAACCAAGATGGCCGCGTAAGCTCGGAGCTCCGCGGACCCTCCGATCCTCCGCAACCATCCTGCCTGCAATCCTGATCCACGAGGGTGGATACTTGTTGCTGATGGTCCACTGAGGCGAGAACCGTTTTCAGATCACGAATCGGTGTTTCCTACGCTGAGCTACGTCGAGTGGGACTCCGTGCCAGTGCAGTGCCATTGTCTCTCCGGACTCCGCCACTACGCACTGCCGCTCTGCGGAGTGCCTGCCTGCCTTCACCAATGGCGAGGTGTTCTGGATAGCGGAGTGTTCCTGAGACGGCCTCCTACGGTCCGGCCCGGCCAAATCTCCGGCTCCTTGGGCTCGGACTTGCCTGGCATAGCCCTTTGTTCTTTCGGACCTAACATGGCGGGCAAGGGGGACCTCGACAAGACATCGAACAAAGGCGTCCGCGGCAAAACACAGCAACAACAGAACAGGATTGAGCGCTATACACAACCGAAGACGCCGCCTGTTACTGGACCCTCTACCAAGAACATCCCGCACTCGGGCTCGCCGGACGGCTCTGAGCCTACTCTGAGCGATATTATGGGGGCCATTACAAGTTTCCGGGCGGACATGCAGCAACAGCATGAAGTCCTTACGCACAAAGTGGACACTATGGCCGTCGACCTGACTCTCATTAGAGCCGACGGGTAAAACTAATGATCGAGTCAAGAATTTGGACATCAAGACATCCAGTCTGACGGGAGACGTCTCGGACCTACAAACAGAAGTCCGGAACCTGCAGAGGACTGTGGAGCAATTCGCAAGGCGGCTGGAGGACTTTGAGAGCCGTGCCAGGTGGCAGAACGTCCGCATTGTCGGAGTACCGGAGGGGTCGGAGGAGGCGGCGACGGACCTCCTCGTGGAAGACCTGATCAAGACCCACCTGGCACCGCCTGGCCTTAGCAACTTTTTCTCGGTGGAGCGAGCCCACCGAGTTCCGGGTGGCCCGCCGAAGTCGGGCGTGGCACCCAGACCCATTGTAGCCTGGCTGTTCAATTTCCGAGACAGAGACGCGGTCCTGCAGGCTTCCAGACGGCAAGGACCGCTTAAATTCCAGAATGCCGACGTCCATTTCTATCCGGACTTTACCAGGACGGTACAGCGACAACGCCAGAGCTACGCCGGGGTGAAGCGAAGACTACGGGACCTGGGGTTCAAGTATTCCATGATGTTCCCTGCCAAGCTCCGGATCGAATACCAGGGTCGTGCCCTTTTCTTTGACTTTGCTGAAAATGTAAGCGACTGGCTGGACACTTTGTCGCCGCGCCGCGACGCACAGGATGAACATGAAGGAGGTGCTGCTGGTGGCCCGGACCTATGAGACTTGGCTCTATAGTGGGTGATTCATCGTCTGCTATTTTTACCTCATACGACTATCGGATGTTGCTTTATAATATCGTATTATCTTTCCTGTCTGTACATGGAGGGTGGCGGGGGGTGTTCGCGGAGATTCCTCACTCCTCTGGGTGTCTTCTTGTAGAGTAGTTATGGGGCGACAGGCACACTGCTGGTTGGGGGGGCTTTTTAGTCATATGCAGGGGTGCAGGGTGGGGGGTGCAACTATGCAAGTTTCATTGTTCGTTTTGTTCTTTCTCTTTCTCTTTCTTAAGGCAATGGACTGTGTTTTTTACTGTAAACTTGATGATTGAGTTGGTTGGAGTCGGTGGGGCTAGTTGTTGGGTGATGGGGGGTAGGAAATTAAAAGTGCTTAGCTGGAATGTCAATGGGCTAGGTGACCGAGTTAAGAGAGGGGTGGTAATTCAACTGATAAAGAGGCACATGCCTGATGTTGTGCTTCTGCAAGAGACGCACTTGGTGGGGAACTCCTGTAGGGCCCTAAATCGTAAGGGTTACAAAATGGTTGCCCACTCTGGGTTCTCCTCGGGTTCCCGGGGGGCGGGCATCCTTGTGCGTGCGTCCCTTCCCCTTGAAATAGACGTCACATTGCTTGATGATAGGGGACGCTACGCAGCTGTGGCGGGAAGATGGGAGGGGCGTTCCTTAGTGCTGCTTTCGGTTTACGTTCCCCCAGGCCTCCAATCTAGCACCTTTCAAGACCTTGGTGGCGCCATCTTGTCCCTGCCTTCGGGCTTATTGGTCCTAGGGGGCGATTTCAACTCAGTCTGCTCTGGCACCCTTGATCGGCAGCCGCCGAGGGACCTACGGGGTTCCCAAATGTGGCTGCCGACCTTCCTTGACTCCATGGGTCTGATGGATTGTTGGCGGCTACTGCATCCTGCGCTCCGCCAATTTTCATTCCTTTCCGGTGCCCATGGGAGCCTGTCCCGTATAGATTATGTTCTCACCCTGGCGGCACAGTCGCTTGCCGTGTCCGAGGCCCGATTTCTGGCAAGGGGCGTCTCTGATCACTCTCCGTTGTGGGTCTCGTTTGATTTTGGTATCGTCCTGTCCAGCCGTCCGGTAGCGGTGAACCCTTGGTATTTCCGCAACCATAAGACACGTGCACTCCTGGCTAAGGCAATCGACTTATATTTCACTGAAAATGCGGGCTCCGTTGGCTCGGCGGTCACCCTGTGGGAGGCGTTCAAGACTGTGTTGCGGGGTGAAGCCCTGGCTCTCATCGCGGAGGCTAAGCGAGCTCGTGATGCCGACCTTTTGCATATGGAAGAGGACGTCTTGGATCTCGAGTCCCGTTTGGGGCCTGAGCCGGACCCTTCTCTCCTACACGAACTCTCCCTGAAACAGTCGGAGTATCATGATCTCGCTACGAATGCCGCCCTGGTTTTGGCCAAGGAGCAGCAGGGCCGCATTTATGACGTCGGTGATAAGGCCGGTAAGTTGCTGGCCTGGTTGGACAGGCGGGAGATGGCAAGCCGGGTGGTTCCGGAAATCCTGGGCGAGGACGGAGTGGTAGTCACAGACCCGAGCGCTATTGCCGAGTCTTTTGCAGACTATTTCCGGGGTGTCTATACAGCCGGTTCAGAACGCTCCGAGGCCGATTCAGCTGAGTTCCTCTCAACGATTGACCTCCCCTGTCTTTCTGAAGAGGACCGTGTCGATATGGATCGACTTATAACCGTGGACGAGATTGCTTTGGTGATCCGCGCCTTGCGGTCGGGTAAAGCTACCGGCCCCAATGGCATACCGGTTGAATTATACAAGATCCGGCCGGATGTGATCTCTCCTTATCTGAGAGATATGTTCCTCCGGGCCCGTGAAGAGGGAGTCCTTCCCTTAGACCAGCGACTGGCCACCATAGTGGTCATTCACAAGGACGGCAAGCCGCGAGACGTTTGCAGATCCTACCGCCCTATCTCTCTCCTCAACGTGGAGCCCAAGATCCTGGCTAAACTACTTGCTAATCGGCTGGTCGGTGTTATCAGTGACCTGGTACACCCGGACCAATCAGGTTTTATTCCCCGCCGCAACACTGCCCTCAACCTGAGACGACTGCACGGGGTCATGGCCAGAGCTCACGCTCTGAAGGAACCGGCGGTACTTGCTTCCCTTGATGCCACGATGGCCTTTGATTCCCTGGAGTGGAGCTACTTATGGGCGGTGCTAGCAAAGTTTGGGTTTGGACCGGGCTTCCTGGGGTGGGTGCAACTTCTTTATGCGTGCCCACTGGCTGCTGTCACGGTTAACGGTCGCATGTCTGCTTCTTTTGCGCTTCACCGTGGCACTAGACAGGGTTGCCCCTTGTCTCCACTCCTGTTTGCGCTGGCCCTGGAGCCACTTGCGGCTATGCTACGCTCACACCCTGACTTGCATGGAATCACTTGGTCCCCGGGCTTTGAGGACAGGGTCTCCCTGTATGCGGACGACATCCTGCTTTACCTCACCTCTCCCTGTAAGTCGCTTATTGTGGCGTGTGACGTGCTCAGGCTGTTTGGGCGCTACTCTGGCCTGATTATCAACTGGGCCAAATCCTCCCTTTACATTCTCAAGGGTGACACGCCGCGCCTCCCTAGGGGCTGCAACATACAACTGGCCGGGCAAGGTTTTAGGTACTTAGGAATCTATATATCGAGTAATCCTAAGGCGAGATATGACTACAACTTGCTCCCGCCTCTCCAACGACTGCGGAGGGACGTGGATACTTGGCGCAAGCTTCCGCTTTCTCTCCTGGGCCGGGCGGCATTGTTCAAAATGATGTCCCTGCCCAGGTTCTTGTATGCCTTGCAGAATACTCAGGACCTTGTTCCGGCTCGCTATTTTAGAGAGGTCGAGAGCCTGCAGCGTGCCCTACTTTGGGAGGGTCGGGCCCGCGTCGCTGTTCAGAAGCTTACATTGCCGTGGTATGACGGGGGCATCGCGCTGCCAGATGTGCGGAGGTACTATTGGTCCTCTCAACTTACTGCTATTAACCATGGCCTCTATGGCCCTGTGGACAACCCGGGCTATGCTATGGATAGGTGGCTTTTGCAAGGAGGCAACTATTACCGCGCCCTATATTCCAGATCCTTCGATCGGCGCCTTACAGGCCCGACCAAGGCGGCGGTCCACACGTGGCGGACGATCACCAAGCTACAGGGCTGGCTGGGCAGACTGACGAGATTCACCCCTCTATATGATTCCGATATCCTAGGCAAGCTCTGGCACACCAAGGGTTTTGACAAATGGGACCTTATAGGCATCTCGAGGGTGGAAGACATGCTAGTCAAGGGGGAGGTCAAGACTTTTCCACAACTACAGGCTGAATACCACTTGGGTGGATTGGAGTCTTTCCGTTACGCCCAACTGAAGCACGCGCTAACTGCCGCTAGGCCAGAGGAGGGCGAAATTCCCGAAAGCTCCCCCTTGGAGGACAGAATTCTGGACGGGCATATGCCTGATAGCGCCATTTCTCTGTCCTACAAGAAGCTGAATAATGTTAGAGTCGACCTCCTCCAGCGCCTGCGTGAACAGTGGGTAGCCGACGGCCTGGAACTGGACGACGAGGACTGGCAGAGTGCTGTGTCCTCCCCTAAGGAGGTCGCCATTTCCTCGCATCTGCGGCTGGTACAGTTTAAAGTCCTCCACCGGGTGTATGTTACCGGCCCCCGTCTTGTGCGCATGGGCTTCTCCCCTGATGGCTTTTGTCGTCGTGGCTGCGGAGCCCTTGCTACTTTCATGCATATCTTGTGGGAATGCCCCGTTATTGCCCCTTATTGGGAGAGAGTACACCGAGTGATGAGGGAGGTAACTGGAGTCGAGTTGGCAGCAGAGGCGCGTAGGTGCCTCCTCAATGTCTGGGAGCCGAATGACTACAACACGGCGCAGACTCGTTGGGCTACACTGGGCAACATGGTTGCTAAGAGGGATATAGCGCAGAAATGGGGCTCTAACACGGCCCCCCTGGTGGTGCAATGGAAGGCCAATATGGATTGGTGTATGCTACGAGAGAAGACGGTGTACGCTGCCAGGGGGAGGCCTCAGACATGGAATAAGGTGTGGGGGGCATGGAATGCTTACAGGGGTGACCTGTGCCTACCACCGGAGCCTATTCCCCGCGATGAACACCTGTCGCCGTAGCCGATGACACCAGCTATATTACTCATGTTGTAATTTTCCTGCTCCTTCCTCTCCCCCTTCCTACATCCTACTTACGTTCTTCCCTAAATCTGTACCTGACCTCTGACGCCTCCTACTGACTCATACGCATTTCTTTCTTCCATTGCCTCTCTTCTGCGCCCTTTGGCGCCTCTATATTGGTTCTTGTTCCTATATAAAATAAAAAACAACCTGCATTGTCCTGATATTAATCGCTTTGCACTCTACTCCTCCTGTTACCATGCTGCCTTGCCTCCGGGATGTTAGGCTGAATAGCTGTGTGCTTTGATACAATAAAGGTTTTAAAAATTTAAAAAAAAAAAAAAAAAAAGTGATGCAGCAGAACAAGCAGCGAGCAAGAGACGATCAACACACGGATTCAGACGGAGCAGAGTAAGAAGGGGGGTGTACTCCTACAGACTTATGGTAAGACTCACTTTCTCTGTCTCCCCCGATGACCTGAGGGCATAGACTCGAGGGTCCACAGACTTGGAGGCTCTTTGATCAAGTGCATAAGGTCTGGCCCGAACTCAAACCACGCATGAAGGGAGCTGAATGCAGGTTAACGCTTGGTCCTTTGACCTAGTTCAAAATGATTGAGCGACATACACGTAATGATGGCTTTAGCCATGGGCACATAACGTGGATCACTACAGGGGCACTAACGCTCTTAACTGTGTAGAGGGGGGGTACATGATTGGAAGCCAAGACGCACAAACTGTTGACATGTTATTATTGCCAGCTGCTTTGGACTTCTCCTATGAGGTACCGTCCTGGCATCGCAGAACCCCAGATATAATACAGGACACGGTATGCCGGAACATGGGATTGGTAATACAGGGGGTCAGATTAATGTGGTCCCAGAAACGGGTGGCGGGGCAGGTTTGGTACTGCGGGGGCGAACACCTTATCATTCTGATTATGGGCTGCCCACACAGATCCTACTTTGACTTGAAGGGGGGTAACAATGACCATTGAGGCCGAACACGACCCGCCAGGCTTGGCATCCTTGTAACCCGTTTATTCCTATGTACGGCACTGATAATTACCAGTCGTTTGCACTGCAGGGGTCATTGACTCACATTTCTGTACTGTCAAGCTGTGGTACCATTTACATTGGTGACCCGTGGTGTGTAAAACGATGCACAATCACTCTTCTGTGAGGATGTCCAATAGTGGGGGTGGCCAGACATTCAATTTACAAGACACTGTGTTTCATGATTGTGTTGGTACTGCAGGCCCACCCTCCTCTTGGGATGGTGAAAAGTTGCTCAGATGAGAAGTTAGGCTCACCGGCTGCCGAGAACTACACAGACTCACCAGAGTATCCGGGGTCTGCGGGTGGAACCGGGATGGATAGACTAATTACACATGTATGTAACATAAAATGTGAGTCGTCCGCACCCATTAAGTTGGGTGTAGAGTTCTGTCCCAAGCGGACCTCCAAAAGGGTAGCCCCCACCAAAGTTGTTTGTATTTGGCTATTTTCAGGGTATGTTTAAGATGGGAAAGCGGCTTCAGCAGAATTGGGTTGCTGGAGTGGGTGGGGGTGGGGGGCATGGGAGTGTTATTCAAGTTTTGAGACCGAAGCTTGTTCAATTACGAGGTGTCAGGGGGCAGGGGACTGATGGAGCACACTTGTTCTCAACTGGGGGTAAGAAGATCTGTTTTGTATCTGATTATCGTCTGCTACTAAGATGGACCCCTCGGTTTTATAGATGGCGCAGGTAGCTGGAGGTACCAGTAGGAATCAACTCAACCTCCTCACGTGGAATGTCAGGGGTTTAACTCAGCCGAAAAAAATAAGACAGGTGTTTGCCTACTTGAAGAGATGGGAAGTGGATATTGCTGTATTGCAGGAGACACATATTGCACCTAACACACATACATTAATGGGAGGGCGTTGGTCGGAGTCCTCGTACATGGCTAACTATTCCTCTTATTCAAGGGGAGTGATCACGTTAATCCGTAGGGGCGTGAACTTCACAGTACATAAGGTTATAAGGGATCCCAATGGCAGGTATGTTATTGTGTCGGGCACACTACGTGGGCAAAAGGTAACACTTCTCAATGTGTACGGTCTGAATACGGATGCCCCAGATTTCTTCCAAGAACTGTGGGTGCATCTCCAAACGCTAGCGAACACTCATATCATATGCGGGGGGGACTGGAATGTGACGATGGTAGAAGGGGTTGACCGCTCTGCACACTCATCTGAACCACATAAACAGGCCAGGGCTAGACTTCAGCACGTACTTTCAGACCTATCACTGTCAGACATATGGAGGCACAAATACCCTGATAACCCAGGAGCCACACACATCTCCGCGGCCCATCATAGCTGGTCACGCTTAGACTACTGGCTAGGTACGGACGGCGTTACTTTGTGGTCACGGGAGATAAGACTCCTACCCAGGACTCTTTCGGACCACAACCCTGTGATGCTGGCCCTCGTACTCCCGAATTATACCACGCCCCCATTTCATTGGAGATTTAATTCCCACGCACTCACAGACACGGTCTGCACAGACACTATTCACAAAGTGATCAAAGAATACTTCACCCTAAACGAACCTGTGGTGGAAAACCCGGGACTACTATGGGAAGCATTTAAGGCCACGATACGTGGAGTGTGCATGAGCACCACAATAGGTATTTTAAAAGATATCCGGAGGCAAATTGAACGTTGTGAAACACGCATGCGGGAATTAGAGTTGGCCTACGAGACCACCCAATATCTCACCCTTTTGGCCGAACTTAGAACACTACACTCAGAACATCAGACATTCGTCGATGACGAAATTAAGTACTTGGATAAGAAGCACTCAGCCAGACTATACGGCGAAGCTGGCAGACCAGGCAGGGTAATGGCGGCCAAAATTTGTTATGGCAAGGGACACGCTCCTATAGTACGTATTAAAGCGGATGATGGCTCGCTCCATACACAAGCTACGGACATCTTAAAATGCTTTGCAGAAGGGTATGAGGAACTGTACAGGTCACGACCGATAGCATCGAGGGACGACACTTTTTGCTATTTAGAGAATGTGGCAATAGGATGGCTGTCGGACGGACAGAGGGAGATGCTAGCGTCGCCCATCACGGTTGAGGAAGTAACTGAAGTAATTGGGTCTCTCCCTAATGGGAAAGCACCAGGCCCTGATGGGTACACTAATGAATTTTATAAAAGATATGTGGACCTTCTTGCCCCGCACATGGTAGAAATGTATGGAGCAGCATTTGAACAGTCGGAATTACCCCCAACATTACGTGAGGCGGCAATCATAGCGCTCCTCAAACCTACCAAAGATCCGGAGATATGTGACTCCTATAGGCCGCTTTCACTTATCAACGCCAACTCTAAGATATTGGCGAAGTTACTGGCCACGCGACTAAAACCACTAATGACAAGTCTGGTCCTACCAGACCAGGCGGGGTTTATACCTACGCGTTCCACTTCCCATAATACTTGATCATTGTTCGCCCTTTCACATTATCTTCAACCAACCACAAAGGCAGTGACGGTTATTCTAGATGCCGCCAAGGCCTTCGATTCCATTGAGTGGGAATATTTAATTGCTATTTTACATAGAATGGGGTTCCCCAAACGATTTGTACAGTGGGTGTCACTCATATACACCAAACCGTGTGCCAGGGTGCGCATCAATTGTTATGTATCAGACTCATTCCATATTCGGCGTGGCACCAGGCAGGGATGCCCGCTCTCACCCCTGTTATTCCCGTTAGCACTTGAGCCCCTAGCCTGTATAATACGTCAAAACCATTACATATCTCACTATACGCTGATGACATGCTGCTATATGTCCGCGACCCCAACACACATCTAAATCCAATTTTACGGGAATATATCAAATTCGGTGGACACTCAGGTCTGACCATAAACTGGTCCAAATCCTCCATTATACCCCTGACAGATACGACAACTCCCGACGACACTGAATTCCCTTTGGAGTGGCAGTCAGACCCTGTGAGGTATCTAGGAGTGTTCTACCCCAAAGTGGTTATCAGATCTAACTATGGCACGGTAATATCCAAATTGGAAGATAAGATAATACGCTGGACACAACTGCCCCTATCGTTAGCGGATCGTATAGCGATTGTGAAGATGAACATACTTCCTAAACTATTGTACCTCTTTTACAACATCCCTATTGAACCACCGGCGGAGGTCTTCCGTCGTATAAAATCGCTTGTACTGAAACTTATATGGGCTGGAAAACAGGCATGCGTTGACCTTCAGACACTAACACTTCCGTATATCAGGGGAGGTTTCGGAGTGCCGGACTTCCCATTATACTACATATGCGCTCAGGCGCAATAAGCGGCATATTGGTTCCACAATATACCATACCTCACGCACACTGCTATTGAGGAGGGAGATGCATCACCGATACCATTGACGTCGATACTAACTCATATCCGTCAGCCCCTGCATGCGCAGGACATTAACACAGTTGACACCACCGTTCGGGCTTGGAGAAAATTGGGACAATTAGCACATAAGACACCTCTGTATGCGCCCACGTTGCCTTTACATTACCATCATGCTATATCGGTCACGGGGGAAACTGTGGGCATGTCCCTACTGCAACAAGTAGGTATTGTGAAAATGGGCAACATGTTCCATGAGGGTTCCTTTGTAAACACAGGAGACCTTACATATATCCAAAATAAAACGCCCATGTTTCAATTCACGCATTATAGACTAAAGCGTGCTATGCAGGTACACTATCCGTCATTTCCTACTGAACCCGCTAGCCTCAACACACTGCAGCTGATCATTACAACACAAGATCTATCCCACCTAGTGTCTAGATTGTACTCCTCAGCACAGGCCAAGATACCGTATGCCACTGATAAGGCCAAGGCAAGATGGGACGGGGTACTAGAGAAACCACTATCCGAAACCGAATGGCAACAAACCTGTGCATTGACACAAATCCTTACTCCTAACGGTAATTTAAGAATTATTCATTACAAGTTTGTGCATCAGGCATATTACACACCCGCACGCATGTACAAATTTGGACTGCAGGATAATGACAGGTGTAAAAGGTGTAAGGGAGAGGGAGCAGGGTTTGCGCATTTGGCTTGGTACTGTCCTGCGGTGCATGCTTATTGGATGGAAGTGGTAACTGCACTATCCACTATGTTGGAGGTTGAGATAGAAGGCACAATCCGCCCTTGTCTGCTGGGTATAATTCCACAACTCAAAGCTACGCGGCGTAAATTTTGTGCCATAGCCTTGTTGTTGGCCAAGAGACAGATTGCACAATGCTGGCACAGCAAGCTGGTGCCCAAAATATCCAGATGGTTGCTGGATATGGCCAGCTGTAGAGACAAACTTCAGACCTACGAAGAAGAATTACCAGCAAGATCCAGGCCCAAAGACTTCTGGTGCTATCTTACGGACTATATATTGTCATTAAATGCAGGCGAGGAGGATTGACCCAGATGTGAGAACTACTATGTGGGAGTTGTGCAACATTCGGTCCCATATGTCTATAGACACCATGATACAATTCCATACTACTAATGAGCAAGGTAGCTTTTGAGAGTCTCATTTTTATGTTACTAGTTTGTTTATTTTGTGTTCACAGTTGACAATCTACAAAAATTTAAAAAACTCTAAGACCTCATGATCTGATAGGTAATGCCGGAATTAACGTGATTATGACTAGAACTGTATGTATAACACGTCGCTAAGTACTGTCTATTGCTTTGCAGTCGGCCCCAGGGTTGTAGGCACATGGCTGTGTATATTTTAAGAATTGTAATAAAGGTCTTGCAAAAAAAAAACATACATCCCTGTCCTTGGGACTGTTACGGTAGAGATGATGTTGGGCAATCGAACGGGGGGGGTTCCTCATTTTGAACATAGCAAACAGGGTGATGCCTTGGAGTAACTACTCTCCAATTTAAACCTACTTTAACCGGGTAAGGAAGATGGTAGGGAGAGTGTCCTCATCTTTATTGGACGGGGAGCTAACAGCTAGATTCATGAAAGGAAATGGCGCTCGCAAAGGGCCAGATTCTGAGAATCTGGCCCTTTGCGAGTGCAATTTTTGCATTTGGGATTCATTATCCCAAATGCAAAAATCGCTATTTGCGAAATCGCATATTTGCGAGGAATTGCATTTAAGGAATCTCTATTAGAGATTCCTTAAATGCAATTCATTAACCAATTATAAATTGCGAATTTGCAATATTTGGCCGCTATTTACCACGAAGTCTGACTTCGTGGTAAATAGCGAAAAAAATAGAAAAATGCACTTTAGTGCATTTTTCTCTGTTGCATATTGCACACACACATGTCCTTTGGACATGTGTGTGCGCAACACTGTGTATATTTGCATTTCAAGGGTGCTACAGGGTGTCCTTTGGACACCCCTGGCACCCTTGAAATCGCTATCTTATTTGCGATTAGCCTTTAGCCCATAGGAATGAATGGGGAGTTATTCCTTATTTGCGATTAGCAATTTCCTAATCGCAAATAAGGAATGTGTAGGAATCGCAATTTATTTAGCGATTCCTACATGAATCCCGTTTTGCAAGTCCTTAATAGCGATTCCTTAATAATCGCTATTAAGGACTCGCAAAATGGCTCTTTGATGAATCTAAGAGTAAGTCGGTTATCGACTATATTTTCTTATCCCCCTTAGCTTTGATTAAGACTCTGGAGTACAGAGTAGTGATGTCGACTTTCAGTGATCACAACCCGCTTTCATTGGAAGTCGAGTTGGGGGGTAAAAAGAATGTCATCACTGACCAAGGAGGGGAGGCTCCGTGGAACTTATCCACAAAAGATCAAGGCAGACAGATCAAATGGGATACTGTAGTCCCAGAGACTTTTTTTGAGGATCTGGCCATCAAGGCCGGGGCTAATTTTGCTATCTGTCTGGATGGTTGCGCCATGGGCACGGAAACTATAACATCCTTTATAGCAAAGCATAGATACTGTGTCATAAACCTACTCAAGTCTACTGGTCAGATCATTTTCTATTACAATTTACTATTTTTAAAGTTAATAAAGGCCCCCCAAAAAACTCCCTACCCTCCACTATACGTAGACAGTGGCACAAACTCACACTGGACACGCTAGAAAAGGCGTGGGAAAAACCCGAGATTAGAGATACTGATGAAGTAGAACACAAGTTAATTATGCTTCAGCAAACTCTGACGGCAGCCATTGATAAAATTGCCCCCTTGAAAACATTTAGACAGTTTCCTGTGGCTAAACAGGAAAAATGGTATACCGAAGCTCTCAGGAAAGAGAAGCAAGAATGTAGAAGGATAGAGAAGAGATGGAGGAAATCACACTCTGAGGATAATAAAAAGGCACATCGTGCAGCTCAAGCCAACTACTATAAACATATCAAGGCTGCCCGTAAAAATAACATTGCTCAACAGCTCATGGAAGCCGATAATTCTCCCAGAGAACTGTACAGGATTCTCGAAACATTTGTAAAACCTATGGCATGTATATGTCCAGATGACTTCTCACAAAGTCTATGTGAAGAAGTATCATCTTACTTTGAAAACAAAATAGAATCCATCTATGGAAAAATCTTAGTATCCCAACCAAACGGTGACTCCCTAAATGTCTCCTCCCCCAATGAAAATACCAACCTTACTCTAACTACATTCCCTCCTATTAATACTGAAGAGCTTGATACAATAATGACCCAAGTTAAATCTGGATCGCCGGATGACCTTATCCCTGTTAAAACCTTAACCCCCCTCCGTACCCTGTTAGCCCCCTACATTCAGGATATTATCAACCAGTCTCTTAAAGAGGGAAAAGTACCAACTGAATGGAAAAGAGCAGTGGTGAACCCTATCCGCAAGAATGCGGCTCTCCCATGGACGGCGCTTTCCAACCTCCGCCCTATCTCCCTTCTACCTTACTACAGTAAGATGGCCGAGAAACATGTCAACGCACACCTGTCCAATTACATCGAGGCAGCGGGCGGCCTAGACCACTCGCAATCTCGTTTTAGGCCCAACCATAGCACCGAATCAGCCCTTCTGTCAGTGACAGATAACATCAGAATGTCACTTGACAGAGGGAGCTCAGTGATTTTGGTGCTATTGGATTTGTCCGCTGCCTTCGACACGGTGTCGCACAAAATTCTTCTCGGCCGTCTGAAGGGAGTTGGAGTAGAGGGGACCGCTCTTGCGTGGCTGGAAAGCTTTCTTGAAGACAGACAACAAGGTGTCAAACTAGGCTCCCACAAATCTGTCTGCAGGAAGCTTACCAAGGGGGTGCCACAGGGCTCATGTCTGAGCCCCACGTTATTCAACGTATATGTGGCCCCCTTGGCAGAGATTATTAGATCTCACGGGTTCTCACCAATCTCTTACGCTGACGATACTCAGCTGCTGTTCCCCTTTCAAACCATTACACCTGCAGTCATGCAATCTTTCCAAGACGGCATGAGAGCGGTGGCAGGTTGGATGGCCCAGAACTTCCTCCAATGCAACGTGACCAAAACGGAGGTCATGTTGTTTGGAGGGGCCACCCTGCTCTGGTCCCCGGAATGGTGGCCACCTGAGCTTGGACCTGTCCCAGCGCCCAAACAAACCATCAAAAACCTGGGGGTACGCCTAGACCAAACTCTGATTATGAAAGATCACGTCAGCCAGGTCACGGGAACGTGCTTCCGTACAATCGGACTTTTACGGCGTATCTTCCCTTTCCTACCAAACATCCATAGGAAAACGCTGGTTCAGGCACTAGTCCTTGGACGGGTAGACTATTGTAATAGTCTACTCATTTCCGCCAACCAGGAACAACTGCGCAGACTGCAGGTGGTGCAGAACACCGCGGCAAGACTTATCCTGAATGCCCCTCCCCTTACCCCCTCCCGTCCTCTCCTTTCCCACCTTCACTGGCTCCCAGTGCAACAGCGGGTACATTTTAAACTCTGCTGCATCATGCACAAATGCATCTATGGGTCTGGTCCCAAATATCTGAAAGATATTTTCTTTCCCTACTCTCCCGGACGCACTCTACGCTCCAGCAACACTATGCTGCTATATGTACCTAAAGTAACCAGAGCGAGACAGGGTGGCCGAGCCCCCTCCCTTAAAGGTCCCTTGCTGTGGAAATCCCTCCCTCCCCAGCTAAGACAAACTTCCAACCTCTTTAACTTTAGGAAGAAACTAAAAACTTACTTATTCACACAAGATTAATTTTAGCCTTCCCTCTGCCATTCCTTATCTATAGTTTGCCTAACTCACACAGAAGCCACGCACGGAGATACCCCTTCGGGGCTGATTCATGCGCGCTATAAGACTATAAATAAAATAAATAAATAAATAAGCAAATTGTGGAAAACTTACACATGGAGAGCAGGCCACATACTAGGAAGGCACATATATGGTTTGACACCTCGTGCTCAAAGGCCCACGGGGCTCTCCTTAAGGGCCCTTAAGAAGACCCCGAGGGATAGGGCCCTAGTCTCTTCTCTCCGTAAGGAGCATAAACAGGCTATCACCACGCGGAAACGTAAAATCAAAGAAGAGGCTTGGGATAATCTGCTATCCATTGACATATTAAGGGACAGCAAAAAATGTTGGTCCACCATTAACCACCCATTCTTTTCTGAAAATGATAATCTCAATACGGAATGTGTAATTCCTGATGACACTTGGCTTCAACATTTTAGGAGCATCTACGATGACAAGGAGCATGACGAGCTAACATCAGGTATTGACATAATGGGCCGGCCCACTAACCCTGTCAAATTTGATTTGGCCGAGGTAGAACAGGCCATTAGAGATACGTCCAAACACAAGGCCCCAGGACCCGATAGGGTTCCTGCCGACCTTTACATCCAGTATCCAAACTTTTGGGCGAAGATCCTAACCAATGTGTTCAATGCATGTTCTGTAGTAGGCTTCCCTCCCTCCTGGGCCTCCTCGATCGGATATATGTTAATACCACGCATACTTTTAGCACGCATACCATTACCACACATTTTTTACAACGCAGGACCTTATAACGCAATACACTACAACGCATGTACTATTACAACGCATACTATTACAACGTAAGTATAGGTAAGTAAATATAATTTTAAAATAATGTAATTAATTATTATTATTTTTTTAATTAATTAATATTTATTTTATTATTAAATATTTAAATTAATTATTTAATTTGTATTTATTAATTTGTAAATATATATGTTAAAAATACCCCTGTACCCCAAAACCCAAACCCAACCCTGAAACCTAAAAATACCCCTGTACCCCAAAACCCAAACCCAACCCTGAAACCTAAAAATACCCCTGAACCCCAAAACCCAAACCCAATACCCCTAATAAATGTTTTAAAAAAAAGATAAACTATCTATACTTACATTGTAACGGTATGCGTTGTAATAGTATCTGCGTTGTAGTGTAATGCGTTGTAAAGGTATTCGTGGTAAAGGGTCCTGCGTGGTAATAGTTTTGTTGTAAAAGTATTTCGTGCTAAAAGTTGCGTGGTATCAGTTACATACCTCCTCGATCATAGTGCCGGTTTTTAAAAAGGGAGCAGAGGGGATCCTGCCTGCTACAGGCCAATATCCCTGTTAGACTCTGCTGTTAAGATCTTGGGTAGAGTCATTCTACAGAAACTGGGAGATTGGATGTCGGGCAGGGGGATGCTCTCGAACCTCCAGTATGGTTTCAGGGAACACAGAAGTACCATAGACCAATGCTTAAACTTACATCTCCTGATAAGCAAATATACGATAGCAAAGGAGGGTTTCTTATACCTCGGGTTTATGGACTTATCATCAGCGTTCGATCTGGTGAATCGCACTAAATTATGGAGAATCTTGCTTGAAATTGGCATAGAGGCATCCCTGGTTTATTTTCTTAGCGACCTCCATCAGGACCTCTCGGCAGCCGTCAGGGTTATGCAGGACGGCAGGTGTACTGGCCAATTTAGCTCCAGGAGGGGGGTCAGACAAGGCTGCATTCTGGCACCTCTCCTTTTTACTATTTATATCAATTCCCTCAAAGAATCTCTGACTGTGGCCAGTGCAGACATCCCGCGTGCAGGGGGAACGGGTATTCCGGTCCTCCTGTACGCTGATGACGCTGTACTAATTGCTCGCACAGGCCTGGGCCTACAGAGGTTGCTGGACCATTTCGACGGCTTCAGGGAGTCCCTTGACCTTAGAGTCAACAGTAACAAATCTCATGTAATGATCGTCGGGGCTCGTAGGAAGATCGGTAAGGTTAAAACATTTAGTTGTCTGGGCGCGGAAGTATCAAGGGTCCCAGTGTTTACTTATCTGGGAGTGCTCTTCGATGAGAAGGGCAATTGGGGCCCACAGCAAAAGCAGAAGTGCAATGTTGTTGCAAGATCCACAACAGCCCTTCTTAGCTTTTCCAAAAGGCTAGGAGCAAGGCCCATGGAGGCTATGCTCAAAATATATAAATCCAAGTGCTGTGCGATTGCCTCTTATGGGGCATCTATGTGGGGTTACGCATCTCTGGGTAAAATACAACTGGTTAAAAACAAGTTCCTTAGATCCCTGCTAGCGGCACCCCAGTCGACTCCGACATTTGCTGTACACTCCCAACTGGGCTTGGGCTATATTACAGACCATTTCAAAGTGGCCCCATTGATCTGTTGGTTAAAGACGTGGCTCAACGAGGAGATCACCCTTAACCACCTTATCCTAAAAGATTGCCTTACCCTCGAGAAGGCAGATAGAATCCCATGGCTGGCATACGTTAGAGCGGCGTGTGTCAGACTAGGACGACCTGAACTATATACAGGAAATTAGGAAAGAGGATTTGGTTTGAATTAAACATAACTTCCAGATTATGCTGGAGGCCTAAAGGGAGGAGCTGGAGCTCAAAAAAACAGGTGTAAGAAGTATCTATGCCCTACAGACTTTCCCATCAATTGAACCTTATTTGAAGATTGTCACTAAGCCTTTCCATCGCTTTTTGTTGACAAGATTTAGGTTCAATGTAATTCATTTCACTTTGGGAATTTTCCCGCAATGGTGTAAACCGGAAGAGACTGCACCATGCTCCTGTGACAACTTTTCTACACAAGACACACTCCATCTTATCATGTTTTGTGGCAACTTTTCCAAAGCGCGTAAAAAGTTTTTAAACCCCATATTACGAGAAGCCGGATTTGTTCAAGTAAGGCCCGCGCTCTTACATTTGTAATTGCAGAGTAGTGTGCTCGTTGTTTTTAGCGTAGCTAGGTTCTTGGTGGCTGCAGCAAGAGTGAACAATAAAATACTTATTTGCATTTAATGTCACAGTAGGTCTAGAGGGGGGCATTCTTGTTTAAATTTATGGAAATGAAAAACAATGCATTTTAGATTTCACAATCTGTATTTTATCTTTCCCTATTTCTGAGCTAAATGTTTGTTTTAGACACCTGCCTATCAACTGTAATTGCTTAAACCATGAATTGTAAAAAGTGTACATATATGAACGATAACAATTGAACGCATATTTATTTTTATCTATTTTATGCCTGTTGGATGTATGTATTGATGTTTCTTTCATGATTTTAAGTAATCAAAATAAAGATTTATGACTGACTGACTGACTGACAACCAATTAATCCTTATTCATAGCAACTATTTTCTTTACCTTTCCCATAGTCATAACCATCTTCTGCATAGACTAAAAACTCTGATTTCCATCTATACAGAGGCATTAATGCAAGGAAACCAGGGGCCATTTTTATCAAAGGTTTTGTGTTGCCCTTGCGCCACGGAAGAGGGCGCAGGGCGACTCAAAAGTTAGGATGAGATTTATCAAGCCATACAAGGCCACCTTGCATGGCCCTGCGTTGCTTGGTAAATCCGGGTCTTGTGCTGTTTTGAATCACTCTGCCCCAGGAAATCATTCAATGGGTGGGGCATGGGTGTTTCCATACACCCAACCATGGATTTTGGGGCATTTCCAGGGCTACCATAAGTGGTAGACCCGGGAATGCGTCAAAATGCTCACCCTTTCCATTGGAGGCATGACAAGGAGAAATATCTTAATTTCTCCGCTAGAGCGCACATAAAATGGGGAAAAATCCCTAACTAATTGTTTTTGTGCAGGAGTGTGTCCCCTTTCTTTACAGCGGCGATCCTGCCTGCAACACGGACACCCATGTACCATGGTATAAAGGTGCCTGCGTTGGCACTAGGCAGCAAAGAGAGAGCAGAAATATGCCATATCTTGACAAACATTTTGCATTCCTGCGTTCTCCCTTTCATGCAGCACAGCAAGGTGTCTTACTGTGTTGAGTGAGAAAATGATCAATATGGCCCTAGCTATGTTTACTTACATCTTACTAGTAAACAAAGTGGACAGACCCAGACGACTCAGTTTCACGTTCGAGTGCCATTTCCCCCCTTCCGGGATCAGCTTAACGCTACAATAACATGTAGCTAGTGTAATTATGTTCTTTTTATTACATTCTGCTGACGTGACACACAATGGACATAAAACATAATCTAGCACTAACTATCTCATCAAGGAGATAAGACTGGTACTTCCACAGTGCCACCACAGTTTGTCTGTCTCCGGTGCCTGGCAGTATACAGAACCACCACTTCTAAAGCATGCATGCACAACATGATTGTAGAGCACAGTACACCGGTGTGTGTTGCACTAATTCCGACCAAATCATTGGCTCCCATGAATCGATCGACTCACAGAATGATAGACCTTCATAGACACTGATAAGTCAAAGAAGGTAGCCCAAAGAGCGGAGTAAAAGATTGTAATTTATGTTATATGACTTTTACTTTCTCCTTTTCTTCTTCTTTTGTATTGCAGGTTTTTTACATTTTTCCAGTGGGCCCATAAGTACGTAGACCCCACTGCATGCACAGCACACCTTAGTGTGTGTACTGAAAACAATTCACACGCAGCATGTTTTTGCCACAATATCACTTGTTTTTCACGCAGTCTGCTCCCTAAGAAAGCCTCCAAATCCTTTTTGAAGAGGTTGAAACATGTTGACCACATGGATAACCAAGACCAATCAACTTTGATGTTGTCCTCATTCTGATTTTAACCTTGTCCTGGGCCGCTGGGAATAAAAAATCAATCAGATAGGATTCCCAGAGACATTTTTAATATGTAGTACTTTACCAGCACTTCCTTTTCACACAACACATATCCCGCTCTACTGTAATCAGGCATTGAAACACAACCAGGTAGCATTCGGATCACGGTTGGGAAACCAATTATGTAGCATGCCACGAACTAGGTTGATGGGTGAGGGTTCTTTTTACAAACCTGGTGGGTTTCTGTCACTCAAAAAGCGAAACAGAGTCGTCTTTACTAGTGAGTTGGTCCACTTTGTTTACTAATATTATTTTGGGGATAGGGACTCACCCCAAAGCAATCCTCGCTCTCTCCTTTTGTTTAGACATACTTTAATCTTAAAACTACATTTCCTAGCAACAAGATAGTTGATTGGTTGACTTCTGCTTGAGACATCCAAACCAAGCCCAACAGAAAGGGGAGGTATGAAGATAGTTTTATAGGGCTGCACGCTTGTGCCGTAACATGTATTTATAGATGTTAATGCAAGCTTTCTCAATGTATCAATGATGAGGCATCTAAAATAGCTAGTTTCAGTAGATATAGCCAAATGCAGTCAGGTTTATAAGCTGGACCAGCAAAAACGTCTGACATACCTGATCCCAGCTGGGGAAATTCCATTACAGAGGAGAGGAAGAGAAACAGAGATCCTGGTAGCTTTTTACTGCACCTTACAAGTCTGGTGGAGCCTTTGTGAAGGAAAACATTTCTTCCTTCTTTTCTTCCCTAGGTTATGGTGCAGAAAATACCTGATTGCTCCTATTGATCTAACTTGTTAAGTTTGCAAACCACGTTAGAAAACAGATTATATTTGCTATTGAAAATATTTTATTAGAATGCACAACACTAACAATTTTTACCCTCCTTATCCCCAACATACATATATAACTCGTTTTTCTCCCTATCTAACTAAACAGTTCACTTTTACAGCACAAAGAAAACCACTGCCTAACACCAACAACAATTTTGCCTTCATAACTCTATCTTTTCCTACAATTGAGGGGTGGGGTGGAGACATGGGAGCATTAATAAATATATATATATATACTAGCAGCCCGCCCCAGCGTTGCCTGGGGCAGAAAGGGGCTGGGGGCAGCATTTGAGGCTTGCGTGCACTTCTGCCCCCGGCCCCCTCCCGCAACCCTCCTGCTCGTGTCCCGGAGAGCCTGATCCTTACCTTAGCCGCCGGTCCCGCTCCAGGCGCCCCGCCCGCACAGGCCGCCACTCTCCAGGTGCCCCGCCCGCACAGGCCGCCACTCTCCATGCGCCCCGCCCACACAGGCCGCCACTTTGCCCATCAGTAAGCAGGGCTGCGGCAGTCCTCCCAGCAGGTCGCGATCATCGGCGCCATTTCCGGAAGTGTTGCCAGGGAGCACAAACGCAAATGATGTCATCACGCAGACGTCGCGGCCGGCGCTTCTTGCATGGGACTACTTAAATTTTTATTTCGACATTTTTTAAACAACGTATATTTTTTATTTTTAATAGCCTATGTCCTTCTGCTTGCCCTGAGGTTTTCAAAGATGTCTTGGGTGTTTTGATTGGTGGTGTAGTTTTCGAGTTTACCTGGCTCAAAGGGCACAGTTCTCTCTTTATAATAGTAGTATAGATATATATATATACCCTTAGAACTGGATTACAGATTGCAGGTTTAGTGAGTTAAGAAAAGACTTCAAGTAACATTATCATTTTGAAACACTAAACATGACTTCCCACAATGCCTTGGTGCCAGTTTCTCCACCTCCATCCCTGTGGTATCCAGTAGATCCCATGCTGAAAGCATGTGATCCCTGTTTTGTTGGGCACTAAACTCCATGCAAACCTCCAGAAGACTCACCTCGACAAATTGACGAAAGGATACATCCCTTCCCTTTCGCTTCCACCCGCTGACATGCAACAGAGGTGCTTGCACACCAAAAATAGAAGTGCTGCCACAAATTGTTCAGCATGCATTCATAAGCTATTGTTTGATTTCAGCTATCACTCTTTAGTACTGAGTTTCACCACTGTGGCAACATTTCCAGCAGAGCAGCTGCAAGTGAGTCCTTCCACTGCAATGCATGTAGTATGAAGCACCTGTTTGTTGCTGTGAAATTGCATTGAAACCTTTATGCAAATAGGCATTGCCATCTTTCACACAAGAAAGTTATAGTGGCAAGAAGTTGTCCAGGCACAGCACATAGATTGAGGGACCTTGCTGCTTCTCAGTCCCACCTACCCTATTGGCTGCACAAATTCAGTTTTATTTCTCTCACATTTCCCAGCATCTCCTTCGGCATCCCCTGCAGACTTAGTCTTGTTGTGCTGCCAGATTCCCCCATGGTCCTCGCAAGAAAGTGAACTTTCCCAGTCAGCAGGAGAATACGTGCCCATATAGAAGCCATGACTGAAAAAGTAACTTTCTCTTATTTCTCCTTTTTCCCACCTCCACCTAAATGTCTGAATGCAAGGGTATAGGATCAGAGAAGGGGGGTAATCACTGACACCCACTTCTTCCCCACATCCATTCTGTTCACTTTCCCTTTTTTCTGTCTTTCTTTTTCCCCTGCCCACCTTTTCCTCCTAACAACCACTCATTAGTGCGACTAGGTATTTTTATATTTTTTATATATTTTATAGAATTAAAATGCGGCCTATGTTGAAAGCTTTTTATTACGGTCTTCTTTTCTTTCTGTTTTAAAGCAAGAAAGCCTCAATTTTAATCCATCCTTTCTTTATATAACATAGAAAATAAAGACTATAGTGATTTTCCCCGCCATCTAATCATTATTTTGAAAAGTAACAAAAACAAGACTTTATCAAAGGCAAGAGAACCTTCAGTGCAGACTGCCTTCCATTTCTTTTCTGGCTTTCATCTGCTTGCACCAGCACATTGAACCAAGAGCTACTGGTTTGCAAGTCCTTGTTTCCATATGCATTTTGTGAGACATCCGTATTGTTCAAGAGACAGAATCTCAGTGGGCAGAGGACATTTTTGTGCGTATTGTGGAAATACTTGTGTTTTCAAGTAGGGGTCAAAAACGTATTTAACGTCTGTTGCAGCAAGAGAGTTAACCCATTGTATCCATCTTGGATTTAAAGCCTTTGCATTCGGAATGCTTGCTTTTGTCACTGCCTCTAAAGCAGGTACCAGAGTAACGACCATTATGCGTTTACCCTGTGCGAGGCCTCTCCCTTTTACTACTGCAGTTTGAACCGCTGTCAGAATTTTTTCTGTAGAAGTGAATTTCATTTCAGCTTGTGTGTACAAGTGTGATATATAAGCAATTGGTACTTTTTCTCCTTCATCAAAGGTTAAGAATGTGAATCTGCATCTTCCTGGGATTATTCTGATTACAAGGTTGCATATGTTTACACATGTCTGTAAATGTGTTGTTGCTAAAATGTCTGTTTGCACCGAACACAACATTTCTGTGTGTTTTTGAGTCCAATTAGTAGTTTTGAAATCAGGTTTGATTAATTCCTAGAGAGGTTTAACCCTTTCTGCGTAGTTTAGAATGTAAGTTGAGACATAAATGGTTAAAGCCAATCTGTCACATGATGGGGCACAGAAGCATTAAGGATTTTAAAAACAGATGGTAATGGATTATGTTTAATCGCTATTGCCAAGTTTGTACACAGGATGTGGATAATCCGTGCCCACGCTTTCCGTAATCAATGAACTTTTGAAGCATGACTGTGTTAATTGTTTTTATTGTACCTGGCATTCAGATGGTGGTATTTCATGGTTATCATTCCTTCTTAAGTATTTTATATTAACTTATTGATTTTTGTATGTCCGAAACAAGTAACTTTGGACCTTTTCTAAGGGGATCTTGTATTTTGTATGGATGAATTTCACAGTTTTTATGGTTATTGCTTTAAAAATGTAAATGTCTTTCATGATTGTGTAATCGAATAAAGACTTTGAATTGATTTGAATTTAATTGAATGTAAGTTCTTCCGAAATTTAGGAATCCTAGAATTGACTGTAAGTTTTTCAGCGTTTTTGGAGGTTGGAGCAGTGCACATTTTTCTAAAAAGTTGGCTGCCAGGCTTTTGCCTTCACTTGATAGCTCGTATCCTAGAAAAAGGACGTTGAGGTGGGCAATTCTGGATTTCTTAAAGTTGAATTTATACCCTTCAGAGGCGAATCCAAGTATAATGGTATTCACTCTGTTCAAGTGGCTGTCCAAATCATCGTCTGTTAGATGTCATGGACATAAGATAATGCCTCATCATCATACGTTTGTAGTAACTCTGTTACTCTAGCTGAAAATAACCCCAGACTATTCTTGAATCCCTGGGGGAGATGACAGAAGTGATGCTGTGTCCCCATAATTGAGAAAGCGGTCAAGTACCTGCTTTCAGGTGCAATGTTTTGACAGAAGAAACCGTTAGAAATAGCTAATTTTGTTTTATATTTTTTGCGCACAATGGTATTCATGAGTGCTGCACTTTGTGCATTTTGTACTGCAAAGGTTTTGCAACAAGACTTTAAATGTTTGTAATCCAAAAGTAGACGATATGTATTGTCTGGTTTGGAGACAGGAAACAAAGGATTGTTCATTGACGAGGTGCATGTTTCAGACACCCCTTGGTATTCAAGTTGATCTAATATCTCCCTGACCTGTTTTTTAGCTTCTTGCTTAACTGGATACTGCCTCTGTGCAGTTGGTTGAGTTTTTAACTGGATTTTATGGTGAGGGAATCCTCATCCCATCGTACATGATTTTTATAAATTGCTGGAGCCTGGGCTACAGCCCATTTTCTGGCACAGGTGTATTTTAGGTGAATTGGAATTTGATTGGAGAAGGCTGGCATAATGATGTCCTCGCCATGTGAGCACTCCCTGACAAATTTTGGTGGCCAGTATTTTTCAGCTAGAAGAATGCCATAATCCTTAGAGAGCTTCTCCCAAAAGAGTGCTCTTATTTTCCTAGCTATGTCCCACTCCATCCGGAGCGTTACTTCATATAACATGTGGGGTACACTAACCCTGGTATCAGCAGTTTCAACTTGGATGTACTCATTCAAGTCCACTGTCTCCAGATGATCCTTGAAGATCTTGTGAGCTATGGTGACTTCTGCTGCACTGTCCTGCTTTGTCTGGGCCCACTGCCCGCTCTTGAGTTGTGTCCTCAAGATCCTCAGCATGTCTGATTTTTAGATCTGCTACCTTCTTTTTGGTGAATTGGGTTTTCTTATTTTTTGGAACGTGTTGATCATCTTTGGACTTCACGCATTCTTCCTTGTGTTTTGACTGTCCTCTTCTTTCCGATTTCTGTGAGGAAGTCTGAAAGGTACGAGAGGAACGTGTATCATTATCTTGATATCTATCAGTTTTTCTCAAATTATCCCTATTCCTAAGGTTATACCTCTTTTCAGAGGGCTCCTTTTGAGGAGACCTTCCTCGGGACTGCGAACGCTTTTCTTTAGAAGTTTGTTTAGTATTCTCCCAATTCTTTTTAGGAGTAGTGAGAGTATTTTTAATAAAGACCTTTTCAGGACTTTCTGTTAGTGGGGGCTTGACTGGTTTCCCACCCAAACTATCTCTACCTAGTTCTTCATAGGATTTTTCAATCATTCTGGCCAGTTCATATGGTTGCTCAGTTCCATCAAATATTATAGCTGAGACCTGTTTGAAATCTCTCAGTAATTTCATACCCAGATTTAAAGCAGGCTCTGCCCGTATTCATTTTGAATCTGTTTCAGGACATCTGGTATAACCACCATAGACGGAACACCAAATGTTTTTGTGTAGATTGCAGCAAAGACTGTACCCCAAGTGTTGCAGTCTTCCAGGTGTGGTGCGATTCCCATTGGTAAACAGATTGTTAAAATTCTGTGTTTCTCATGAGGGATGACGTGTAGTATCAGGAAATACTGCCTCGATTTGAGTCATTATTTGAGCTATTCAAAATGGAATTTGTTCCCTTTTTGCGGGCAATTTACCAATACCTGATTGTATAGTCTGTGGTGTGATTTTATTTGTGTTCCCCTGGTGAGGGGTTTGTTGTGGAATTCTTATAGGAGGTTGGACTATTAGAGTCTGCATGACATAATGTACCAATTGACTATGTATTTTAATGAGTTGTTGTAGTTGAACTAACAGTTCCCCACCTGACATTTCTTCAATGGCAGGGTGTAGTGTATAGCTGGCTTGTACCGGCCATGCTGCTCCTGGTCTACTCAGTGGACCGAGTCTGGTAATATGATTTTGATGTTGTAGGGTGCCTTTAAACCAGAGCGCATGTTCTTGGTATGTTAGTGGAGTTTCAACATCCTCGAAAGGAGTGTATTCCGTTCGAGGTTCCTCTTCTTTGTAGAAGTGAAACAAATGTGATTCTGGATTTGCTTCAGGAAAGAAAATCCATGAATAGAATACCTCTGTCTGACGATATTTATGTGCCTCTATGACAAAAGTTACCCTACCACCTCTTGGTGATAGGCCATTTGCTATAAGTGTTATAGTGATGGCTTTCCTTAAATTTTCCAGGATTATTATAGCAACTGCGTCATTTTGTTGGAAACCTGTAATGTCTAAACCCAATTGGGCGACAGTTCCTGCAGCTCCACTGTTCTCTTCGTTACTTATTTTGTTGACTGAAAGTTTGCACAATATTTTGGAACACTGTATCCTTCAACATTGAACAAAACCAAAAACGAATACATAGGATTTTCGTCCTACTCAGTTATATCGGATATTTTATTCTTTTACCCGCTCCAGCCTTCTGTGAAAAGCACAACTGATTTACTCGATTATCTAGCGTTAAATTAGTGCCTTGCCCCACGTAGGGCGCCATGTAGTGTAGTTCCTATATTCCCAATAAGCTCTGCGCATTGGAATAACATATCCTATAGATTTGATGTAGGACTTATGTGTACTAGGTCTCCATCGAGTATATTGAACTTAATTGTGAGTTCCAGCTAGCTCAGAGGTCACTAGAAATGTTCTCAAATTCATAAGAAGGGATTAGTTTCTGACAGCCCCATAAACATGACAACTTTGTTTCCCAAGAATAAGAAATATATCTCTAGAGTCGTGGAAACAATAGATAGATATTTTACTCAGTCAATCGTGCATGCTTCGTTTCATCAGAGGTGCAGAGAAATAGAGAGATGGACGTTTTCAATAAAAGGATTTATTGAACAGTCTTCTTTCTCATGCAAGTAAAGTGAACTGCTACAATCATAATAAAGGCTGTAAAGTATAATGCGTACAGCGAGAAGAGGGTTATGAAATAATACTGTAAAAGCATTGTATGGTTTCTAAACCATAGATAAATACGTACATAAATAACAAAGGCTAAAAGTACTCAACTGGTGCTTCTAAAATATGCCTACCCCAATGTACCTAACCTAAGTCTAGTATGAGGGATGAAGTAAGTGTGGTGTAACATAGGTTTAGTTTCTTTGCCTAGAATCTATCCAAGATTTCTCTTTAGGGTCTAATCAGCTCCGTACCTTGGTTTTAAAATGAAGGAGGTCTGGTATCTCTGTATCTGGACTCGATTTCCCAACACCCCACGAGGGGAGCTTGGAAACACTGGAGCTGGATTCTCAGCTAGAGAAAGGACAGCTTCTCAATCAGTGCGTCAGCTGGAGGGTCGGTTTCCTTCGGCACTTGCTGTAGCGAGCTGCGTCTGGCACATAGATAGTCAAGCTGATCCGAACCACTGTGTCTTTGCTAGAGCAAGTGAAGGCATACTTATATCTGTAAGGTGGCTAGTTTGATGTAAAGTCAGGCATAATAACGTCATCAAAGAGCCCCAAGGGAATGGTCGTTCTTTGAAAACTCCATGAGTTCTTGGACAAATCAATATTCAAGCAAAGGGGATGTCCCTGACTGCTTAAGCTGATTTTTCCAAGAAATCGATGTGGCTTTTTGGAACCGGTGGAAGTAGCCATGCCTGTATTTGGACTGCATGGGCTATGTCAAAATATGGGTATGATTTCTATGCCTATATTTGGGCAATGTGAATTGTACCTATATAAGAGCATGAATCAGGAAATTTTGTTCGGATCCTAAAACGCCATACAACAGCACCATTGGCGTGGGTCTCCCTTCCATTTTTTTGCTGTTGCCTCATATGTTTTTGCTGGTCTAGATGTTTTGGGCACTTTGCCACTGCTGTTCAGTGCCAAAGTGCAAGTGCTCCCTCTGTAAATTGTTGTAATGAATTAGTGATTCCATGACTTGTTGATTTGATTTACTTATCAGACCCTAGTACAGTGCACCATGTGTGCCAAGGGCCTGTAAATCAAATGCTGCTTGTGGGCTTGCAGCACTGATTGTGCCACCCAGAGGTGCAGCCTGTAAAATGTGACTAAGTTCTGCCATTGCAGAGCTTGTGTGCAGTCTGGGACTGTCTTGTTGACTTGGCAAGTGCACACACTTGCCAGTCCCTTAACCTTCCCTTTACTATATATTAGTCACCTGTGGGCAGGGTGCATTGTATGTGAACGGCATGACATACCCTGATATGTGTAGCATGTTCTGAATTACTGCAAATTTAGTTTTTCACTATTGCAAGGCCAGAATTTGTAGTTTGTTTATAACATCCTATAAACATAGCTGACCCTGGGGACAAGATAGAAAAGAAATGTTTAATATGCCTGAACTCAGAATGTAAAAGTGCATATTTTAGTGTGGGTGATATTTACATTCTTGTGTTTGAAAATACCACTTTTAGAAAGTGGTTATTTCTTGCCTAACCATCCAGTGTGCCTCTGCTAGGTTTGTGTATTGCATGTCCAGCTTTTGGATGACAGGTGCTGGAGAGGGCTGTGGCTCCAGAAGGCTGATGAGTCAGGGCTGTGCTGAATGGACCTGGCTTGAATTTAGAGTAGGGGGAGGAGATTTCCTTTCACCTGCCCGGGCCTGGTCTGCCTTCAACAATGCTGTCTCCATCTCCTGCCAGGAAACTGCACCAGTGAGGACAGAACAGGTTTTGGCTGGGTTCAGAAACTCTGCCTTTAGAGAACAAAGGATTTGTATGTATAAATAGTGGGGCCCAGACCCCAGACTTTTAGATCACTTCTGGGAAATCAAGAGGTACCTTTGGCCCAAGAAGAGCTGAAGAAGCTGCGGAGGAATACTGCCACTGTGCTGTTTGCTGTCAGAAGTTGGCCTGCAGTGGCTGCTTTCTGGCAAGGAAAGGAAAAAAAGGACTCTGCTGTTTTGCTTTGTCACCTGCTTGAAGTAAAGATCTCCAAGGGCTTGAAACTGAGCTTGCCTCCTGTTCTGAAATCTAAGGAACACAAAGACGTTACCCCTTTTGTCTGCCTGCATCTAGAACTACTGTTTTAGTTGCTACAGAAGGAAATTGCAACACCGATGCCAGCGAGCAACGCCATAATCTGCACGGAAGCCGTGAGCGCTGTTCTGACTTGCAAAGTAGACCCGCCGCCGGCTGCCGCGCCACAACGACGCCAGCAAGTGACGTCGTAACCTGCCTGAAGCCGTGAGCACTGCACCGACTTGCGAGGTGGGCCCGACGCCTGCTGCTGTACAGCATCGACTGCAAAGCCGACTTTATCCTCCCGGAGCTGATCCTTGACGTGGGTGAACCCCTAATCCATCGACATCACGCCATCGTAAGGAACAGTTGTTTCGGCGCCATCGTGATGTCACCGGCTGACACAGTAAGGAACCATCATCTCACCTCCCCTGCAGTAAGGAACAGAGGCCGCACCTCCCCATGGGTCATAAGGAACCGACGCCGTGCCTACGAAGCTACACCTCCCCGATGCCGTGAACTGTCTTTGCTTTCATCAATTCCAAGGTACTGTTCTTTGTGGGTATGCTGACTCCAGGCCCGATGCCGTGCACATCATGGTCGGCACCGTACTTTTGGATTTTCATTTGTCACAGCGTTGTTATAACTTAAGGTGGTTTTATTTGTTGCTACAAGCTTAATTTAAGTGAATAACTA
Organism: Lissotriton vulgaris; assembly: GCF_964263255.1. Lineage (NCBI taxonomy): Eukaryota > Metazoa > Chordata > Amphibia > Caudata > Salamandridae > Lissotriton > Lissotriton vulgaris. Next base: position 104,073,337 of record NC_141694.1, read on the forward strand.
TTTTTGAGGATATCTTGATACCTGTACTGTGGATTTTTGTTGTTTGGTCTTTTTTCGGTTTAGATAAAGATTATTTATTTTTCTAAACTGTGTGGTGTCCATTTGTTGTGTTTTCACTGTATTACTGTATGTGTTCAAAAATGCTTTACACACTGCCTCTGAGATAAGCCTGTCTTCTTGTGCCAAGCTACCAATGAGGTGAGCAGGGGTTATTTTAGGAGTGTATCCAACTTACCCTGACTAGAAGCAAGTGCCCCTATTTTGACAAAGGTACGTACCTCTGCTAACTAGAGACCCTCATTTCTAACACATTTGTTGATATTCAAGTCCAAATTCTTAATGTGCTGGGCAGTATTGAGTAAATGCAACCATTGTTTTTCACCTTTCTATTCTGCTCTTTCTTTTTTATAATTTAAATCTTGTTTAACTCGTGTCTTCGGGGTTTGTCTTTTACTTTGATTGTACTTTAATTCTCCTGCACAAAAGACTAATGCAGCAGAAAGTATGAATACAGTTGACGTCTTGATCTTCGTCTTCTGTTTTATCGGCATGACATTATACCTGTTTACCATTTTTATGTACTTTACATGGCATGTTTGTTGTTGCATGAAGCGGCTTTTGCAATGTTTACATTTCTAGGGGTAATAAAGGAAAAGCCAAGAGAGCGCCATCATGCAGGGCTCATCGAGCGCCCTAATGAATCCATGATTACAGAGAATTTATGATTGCAAAAAAGATGCTACGAAAATATTTCCACGCTCTGCACCTTTCCTACCTACGCCGGAGATGCATCTGTTTAACATGTCACGTTTCCTCTTATTTATACCATCTTTGTCTGGGAGCATGCTTCATTAGTTAGGTAGACATTCTTTTATTAAAAGCATTAATTACGCCCACATCAGGCTGAGCTTCAGATGACACCACAGACGTGTAGTTTCACGATGATTTTATGCCCCACTAGATACTAAATATTGACAGCCCTAGAAACCGTCTTTTATATTTGCTCTTGGCACATAATGAGAAAAAAAATCAAGTACGACATTGTGGATTCTCTATAAAAAATATTCATAATTGGTTTCTACTGTAGGAACTCGAAGCAGCAAATTACACCATAAGAATGCAATGGAAATGTCTTATAATTTCACCGTGACATGTTGATTTGTGCGATTAACTGTGCTTGAGATGGCTGCCACAAGCCTCATAGGGTCGTGATCTGCACTCAACATAAAAAAAAAACACCAGACTTAATAATAATTTTATTAACAAGATTTTATTTTTATATAGTGCTTTACACCACATTTATGTGGTAACCAAGCGCTGTAAATCGAGTTTGTAATGTATATCCAATATAATGGTGCTCAACAGATCCACTTCAGAAGGGTGAGAGTATGAGTAGTCAGGGGTTTGCAAAGCTGTGTCGTTTCCTTGCAAACTACACATATATCCTTGTAACAATAACCAGCATCATGCAAAGCACATAGGTTTTCTACAGGGGATTCCACATAAAAAATCTAGGGGCAGATTTACAAGCCCCTTGCCACACTGTTGTGCTGTAGTTGCACCACTTTTGTGACACAATGGTGAAGGTAAACAATGCAGCAAATTTACAACTGGCGCATCTAGTGAGATGCGTCACGTTGTAAACCACTCAGTCACATTATACCTGCATTAGGTATACTGTATGCAGGATGGGCATTCCCATGAAGGAAAGCCTTGTAAAAGTGACGCAGTGAAAACTACAAGATCTCACTGTGCCACTTCTGAACGCCACTACGTCAAAACCTTACGCCTGCTTGGAATGATGCAGTACAATAAGTATAGGCGGGGGAGTGATGCAGTACAATAAGTATAAGCCGCAACATGCATTGCTGGAGTTAAGTCGTGCTTGCAACACAGCTCCAGCAATGCGTGACTTTTGGGCCTACCGAAGCATCAGAACTTCTGACGCATCTGTCAATCCTTGTGCCATGGTGATCCATATTGTAATTACTGAACATTCATGGTGACGCACGGGTATCAGGGCTGGCGTAGGGAAACTGAGGCATCTCTACAGATTCATCAGTTTCTGGGTACATTTTCCCCCTTGACTTTTGCAAGCTTAGCTATGTGTGTGCTCAAGTTAACAGCATCATACAAATGCCTGTACACACAAAATCCTGGACTCGCATGCGCACACATTACTCTGCAAGGACAGCCATGTGCACACACTCTTTGTACACAAATAACACATATTTGCAAAAGCGCACATTTACCACAAGTCAGTAGTACCCATTTTATCAACCTCAGAATCAGAGATGTATACACACACATATTCATGTGCACACACACAAACACTCACCAGCACATACACACTCATGTACCCACGTACAGTCTCACGTCCACACACACTTATGCACACACACAGACACACTCACAAACTCAAGTGCACATTCACCTGCATAAACATGCTTTCATATGTGCACACTCACTTTTGCACCCACATGCTGATGTGTATACACAAGCTCAAGTACAAAAGCACCCGTACATAAACAATCGTGCACATACACTCATGGGCCTGCATGTTTACACAGATATATACCCACAATCACATGTACACTCAATCATGCACACTCACATTCATACACTCTCACACACACTCACTCACATTCTCACACATACAAACAACATGAAATACTTTTTTTGTTTCCTGTATCATATGGACTTTTTCTGTGTGAGCAGAGCAGCAGCCCTCACCATCATCCCCTGGCACCACAAGGCAGGCCCTGTGCTCCACTGCTTGAAAGCAGCAGGGTACTTGCAGATGCTAGAGACATGACTGGATGTCAGATCAGGGGGGTGCCGAAAGAATGAAGTAGGATCAGTGACTCATCCAATGACTCCTCAGATGGGGCTCAGACAAAAGTCTGACTGCTTTAACCTATCTGAAGACCTTCATCGCAAATCAACACCGTAAGCTTATTTAATTGATCCTAAGATGGCATTTGACAGGGTACCTTGAGATTTGCTTAGAGAGAAACTCAATAGCATTGGACTCTGCCAAAAATCACAAGTGCTATTCAACTCCAAAACTTGGCTATGAGTTAAGCAAGGAGATGGAACCAAGCTCTTTTGAAAAATCCATCCTACAGACGGCCTGAAACAGGGGTGCGTTCTCACCTCCTTACTGTTCAGTATCTACCTCCCTCGCTTTTCTACAAGATTTCAAACTCATAAATGCAAATCCTCCAAAGTTTAGGGGGCTGCCACCTCTCTCACATCTTATATGCCGACGATCAGCTCCTGATAACCATGGGTTGGTCTGCAACGGCTCCTAGATGCTCTTTCATGCTTCACAAAGTGGCACATGCTTAAAATCAATTATAAAAAGACAAAAGTAGAGACATTTAGTGAGAAATCAAGTATACCGGGGCATGGTTTATATATGAGCTTCAATCATCCTTTGAAACAAAATACTAATATCTTGGAGTAGTATTTGATTCAAGAGGCGTTTTGGCCCCACATATGGACACTGAAATCTAAAGCTGTGTCATTGACATCAGGCTTTGATATACTCTTAAGATCTCTGCAAGGCCCTATTTTAGGGCCACTGCAGAAGACCACAGCAGAAAAGTTGCTCACATCCATTATGAAATAATGACAGGAAAGAAGATGGCAAAGTTGTTGCACCTTATTATTGCAAACGCCTATCGGACAGTCTATAGGCTTCCAAACCACACGTCGCAGGCACAACTGCGTCTAGAGCTGGGTTTAATAAAATAATCATTTGCCAGAAAAAACAATTTTCTAAAAATATGCCATTGATTTAGACTTTAGAGAACAACACATTAGCAGCACATGTTTGTATGGGTTATTAGAGTCTCAATCTGTAAGTTTAAAAAAATTGTAAACAAATCCACCACCTTTCTCTCCATGCAAGAAGATAAAGTGACCTTGGTGAAGTGAGAACATGGTTGGCAAATCACCAATTCTTACAAGTCTCTAAAGCTGCAACCATATTTTGTAGTGAGGTCCTCGTGAACCCACTTTGATTACTTTAATTAGTTTGATATTATACACATTCTAAAAGACTTTGTTTTAGCTATATTATGTTTACATATTTTACTTGCATGATATTCTTCTGAGAAGACGCTGTACAATCTGCTTGTTTTCAGAAAGCCTTTCCTGCTGCATAGTCTGTACAGTTCGTTCAAGGCTAAGAACACTGAACAAGATATCCTAAAGCTTGTGTTACCCACTTGGAGACAGCTTCTAACATTTAGACCTATCATTGCATCACAGCTGTATCTCTAACACAGTTGTTTTATTATTTAAACAGCTCACTATCCCTTTCTGGTCAGAGGGGAACTCCGGCCACAACAGTCCTGGAGCGAATGTGAATGCTGTGTTCAACATGCAGTTCTAATGCTGATCTTCTGACCTGCAGAGGATTGCCCATCCTATGTCAGACCAAGACATCCAGGTATGGGGTCTCATGCAGACGCAAGAATTCGGGCAGAGGGTACACCCAGTAAGCTCTCAGAGTAGTAGTAGTGCTAGGCAGGAATGTATATATATATAGAAATCAGACTGACATGGTTGGACTGTTTATTCTTTTCACAATGTACACAAAGCTGGTTACCTTGCTTTGTTTTATCTACCTAATTATCACAGCTCATTCTCTCAATTTAAGACTACGATTGTTTCAATAAATGATTGAAAACTTCCTTAGTATCTTCTTAATGTTTACCAAGGGCATGCATGTGTAAACAACGAAAGGACTAAGATCTGTTTCCATGATTCCCTTTGTGATCACAGTGTCATGATCGAGGTTGCTGAAATCACCTGCCACCTCAGGAAAGTTAGGGGCTCAGCTGAAGCACTGTGAGCTAGCTAGGAAGTAGGCAAACCATTTCTGATGTGCAGTTCTACTGTCTCTTGTGGGAATTGTATATCAATTTCGACCTTAGATTCCCATTGCACTTCAGATGCAAGTTCATGCGGGTTTGCCTGGGAATCCAAGCAACTTTGGAGCAATTATCCCTTTTGTTAAAACCTGCCAAGACAGATTGCATACCCTGTGGTGGAGATAAAGGGACTCCAATAAAAGATCAGCTGTCTCCCCCTGGGCAATGTTATCAGGCTGCAGAAGGATACTGCGTGGCACCTATGCTTAGGCGGCCATTCGAACATGCAGGTAAGCGCTTATAATGGCACTTAACCCAGAATATACACATCTAAATATCCAGGTGGTAAAGTTCATGGAAATATTTGAAGCAAGAACAAAGCTCATTGAGGGGAAATAAAGGCTCCTTGTGGCTCCGGCATACAGATATGACATTGAGAACTATCAAAACCATAGGCACTTTAGCAAGATTTACACAGCAATTGCCATGCCCCCACCCATATGTCACCTGGTGATTGGTAGAGATATGATAGCCTCAAAGGATGTTGCATCCAAACATAGCCTCTCGAGCCATTCAGGGCTAGGGGGATGATAGCAGATCTGAGATCTATACTTACATATCACATGCACTACATACATACACATTTAATACGCCACCAGCAACCTACATACACAGATGACCCCCTAGGGGTGACAAACTCAACCCTCTAATGCTGTGTTGTGAGTGGGGTATCCCATACTCTCTGGTCAACGCGCTTTTCGATGGTGATTATTCTTTTCTCATACCATCTTCTTCAAGACCTGCTACTTATATGTTTTGTAACTGGTTGAAGTGATAAAAATAGTCGTACATATCAAATGTAAAAATGTAATCTATTTTACCCACAAAAAAATAATGTACTTTGCTGTAAACAGATTGTAATTCATAAAGCAATGCTTTTAGTTGAAAAGATAAAACAAAAAAATAAAATAGAATTTTTCAAAACAATCTTTCCTTGTGGCAGAGCAATGGTTTAATGTTCTTTTAAGCCCTTGACATGAGCTTACCTTAGCCAGGAATAAAGAAAAATAGGTCTAGAGGGATATATTCACATTAATTTGTATTTTCTTTTTCCCCCCTTTTTCCCTGACCTTTAAATTACTCTCCCTAGGGGGGTGCCTCTACTTCTTCCATGATAAAGATTGGTGAAAGGGTAGTTTTTATCCCCAGAGAACTGTCGAGAAATGATTCAATCGCTCTATTAAGTGTATGGAGCTGCGGACAAGTAGCAAATATATGGATTATATCTGCCTCCGAGGAGTCGCAGCGTGGGCAAGTGTAGTGACCGGATATTTTGTCCTATTTCTGAGTGATGGTGACTTTAGTCTACTACCATCCTATTATAATGGTTAGATCCCTATTTTTAGCCTATTTGTAGGGCTTGCCTATTGGCTTTGGCATGATTCTATGTCTCTTTTGCCTCTTTTCGGGCCTAAAGGCCTAAACTAGAGAGCAGCCATCTTGTCTTCCTGCCTAAGTTGTCTGAGGCGCTTGTAGGTCAGAAGTGATGTTTAGAGTTGAGCTTGTTATTCACTAGTTAGAAACCGGTGAGGACCGGCCCTTATCGAAGGAATGTGCTTACTTCCCCGGGCTCTAGACGCAACTACAGCTGGCCACTATGGGAGCGCAGGGAGTGCGGGGCTTGGTACAGGAATTCGGTGGGAGGCAGGGTGCTTGCTGGAAATTTCCATGAGCAGAGAGCCTCCCATATTATCAGAGAACAGAAGAGCAGAGAGGTCAGATGATTTTCGGAATTGAAGAAGTCGGTTGGATCAGTTTGGTCAGATGGAGTCAGTTGGTTTGCAGAGCTGGAGCTGAGAGCTGGAGCTGTGAGTTGGACAGCTGATCTGTGGAGCAGTTACCAGGCAGATGGAAGAGTTGGAATTGTTAGCAGATGATGAAGTTACATTTGGAGTGCAGTTGGAGTCAGTGAAATACAGACGCCAGGAGAAACACCAGAAGTTGAACCAGTGGAGTGAAGCTAGTACGTTGGTGATGGTAAAGGAGAGAGAGTCCTGATTCCACCAGAGAGAGGAACAGACAGTTGGACCCTTCTTAACAGGGTGAGGTATTCTTAGCTAGTTTGCACTATATAGAATCATTCATCCCCTTTTGTTTTCTAGGTTATATTTAGGTTCCTGTTTGCATCAATAATTCCCTACTGTATTATTGCAATGTTTTCTTTGTCTTGTTCTCTTTCTAATAAAGACCACAATGTGCATTAGAATCATTTGTATGTTTTCCTTTGGGAGGGAGTAAGTGGGCTTTTCATAGCCAGGTGCTGACGTACAGAAGGCTGGTGATCCCCATCTTACAGGTAACTGAAGACAGTGAAGTGCACTGCTTCTGATCAGAGAATAACTGCAAATGCATTAGTCAGATATGTGTATCTTTTAGGTGTGTATGTGTGCATTCTCATGATTAATTATTTTCCCTTTCATCTATATTGCTATTCCTCCTTGTCATCCTATTAGTGTGTAAAGAGGCCCCAATACGTAGTAATTGCACTTGAGAGTTGTTTACTAAGACAGAATTAACCTTTCTTTTTAGCCAGGTGCTGTTGTATAGAAGGATGGGCAATTCCCTTCTTACAGGTAACTGAGAAATGGAAGACAGGGTAGTTTTGATAGGAAATAACTTCCAGTGAATATTAGGTACTTAGGAACTTCCCAATTGAGAGAGAGAGAGCAGAAGGTATTAATAGGACAGTGAGATCGCTCAAGATAGGGCGTTAATGAGAACACCAATTGTGATTGGTGTGTAATGAGATTGCTCAAGATAGGGCATTAGTGAGAACACCAATTGTGGATGGTGTGTAGTGAGATCGCTCAAGATAGGGCGTTAATGAGAACACCAATTGTGGTTGGTGTGGTAGAGTGAGCTGCTCTCCAATATGAGAAGGAGGGTAGAATAGCCTGGGCCAGATTGTTGCAGGGCTATAAGGTGAGATCATAGGATGAGACATGGAATTCCGTAGTTATTAGTGACTATTCTTAGTAATCCCTTAGATCTAGCAGTGTTTTTGATGGTATACGCTTGTATACTGCGAATTCCCCATTCCCGGGTAAGTACTCAGGTACTGTTGTAAATAGGATCCAGGAAGGGATGGTGTTATGTTTTGGCCGGGTTGGTTGCATCTAGGTGAGTGGATAGTTTTTGGTCCCAGAATTCGGTCATTACAGCAAGTAATACCAGAAGTGCCCCCCATTGAGCTATCCTTGCAGGCACAAAATATAAGGAGTATAGTGTCTTGTAATGCTGGGCCTGCAGCGCAGCCGAGCATAAAATCGTCCGACCCAATTCTAGTGAATCCTGAAACCAATTCTGCTTAATACCTAATTTCTGAGACCATTTAGTACCAAACTTCTCCAAGTCATCGGGCTTAGTTGCTACTAGTTTTGAGTAGAATCTTCGAATCGTACAATCCCCCCTTTTTCAATAACATCCAGAATTTTGTTGTTACTAAACCCTGACGATCCCCCATGTTTATTACAAATAAACCTCCGTAAAGTTATAGGCCTGTACGATCCTGGATCTTCCGGGTTTTTCCCTTTCTTTAATATTACTACCACCTCAGCGCTCCCCCATGGCTTAGGTGCTGATTTGCCCAGCTGTGCCAGTTGCATAACCTTCATTATTTCTTCTATCAAACAGTCCCAAAATGCTTTATAAAATTCTATAGGAATTTGGTCAGGACCTGCTGCTTTACCAGAGGGCAGATTCCATATTGCCTCCTTGATTTCTTCTGTCTGCAAAACTCCCTCTAATCCATCTGCTTCCTCTTCCTCGATTATGTCTATAGGAATCTCTTGGAGGTACTCCTTCATTTCCTCATTATCTCTTTGAGAATCACGACCCTCTAGTTCATCGTCATACAACTTCTCATAAAATGTCCTGAAAACTTCTCTTATTTCGTTCGACTCTGAATGAACCGTGCCAGATGTATCCCTAATTTCTCTAACTATACCTACGGCTTCTTGTTGCCTTGTCCGGGTAGCCAAAATTCTGCCTACTGACTCGCTTAACTCATAGCACTTCTCTCTTTTAGTATTATAAATTTTCGCTGCTTTACTAGCAATTTCGCCCTCTGCCTCACCTTTTACTTTCACTAGTTCTATCCAAGCCTTTTCCAAATCCCTCCCCGACAAAACACTATTTTCTAAGTTCTCCTCTGCCTTAAGGACCTTCTGAGCTAGTTCTGAATTCCTCAGCTGAATTTGTTTCCTTTTATAAGAATTGTAGCTCTTTGTTTCCCCTCGTACTCCAGCTTTAAAGGTGTCCCAGACCACTCCCATTTCTGCTGTATCCCTATTAAAAGTAAAAAAATCATTAATCCATTTATTCATATGTTCTATATATTTTTCGTCTTTCAATAGCTCTCTTTCGAAGGTCCAATTTGTGTATTGTCTAGTGTTTGTTTTTGTTGCTATAGTGAGTACTAAAGGGTTGTGATCACTAAGGATCCGTGGCAGCCTTTCAATCTTTGAATTTGAAATAGTGGTGCTTGAAATGAAGAAATAATCTAATCTTGCACATGTTCGATGCGGAGCAGAATAATATGTAAAGCCTTTATTACCCATTCTCTTTTTCCCCCACACATCTGAGAGAGCATTGTTTAAAACCAGACTATGTAGTGCCTGGTTTACTTTTTTTTCCTGCCTTTATATTTTCCAAAGGAACCCAGCCCTAATCCATCTGCTCCATTAATATTGAAATCACCTCCCAATATAATTTTTGGTGCCCATGTTGCTAGCTCAACATCTAAAAATTGGAAGATATCAGGGTCATCCTCTGTTGAGCCATAAACAGTTGCAAACGTTATCCACTCTCCATCAATAAAGCACTCAACCATGGCCCATCTTCCCCATTTGTCCTGTGCTTTCTTCCTGGATAAAATATTATTATTCCTAGCTAATATAGCTACCCCTCTTTTTTTAACCCCTTGACTTGAGTGCACTAGCAGGTGAAATCCTAGCTGAGTCAGGAAGTGTGCTTGTGTTGTCATAATATGAGTTTCCTGTATAAATACAAAATCCAGATTCATTTGTTTCAAGGCTAGCGCTATTTTTGCTCTTTTTTGGGGATCATTTAGCCCACATACATTCCATGTTACAGCCCTAACACCCATCGTACACATTCTCACATATCTTTTCCCTCCTACACTCTCTTCTGTACACTATCCATTTAGTTATCCAGCATATTATCATCACTCCATTAGCGTTTTTTCTTATATTGCCTCCTTTAAATTTTCGCCACCCCACCTGTTCCCCTTGACTAGAAAATGCCCTTTTTGAACTCCATCTCTCTATTGTGTGTCCTGCCGTGCCCTGTTCCCCCCCTGAGTCCCACCCTGCTCCCCCTTCTCTCTCCCCTCCCTCCCCCCCCTTTCCCTTACTGGCAAATAGGTCAATCCTGACCTATATGTGACAGCCGCACCCCCCCAGGGGAGTTTCCCCCAGCCACTCCTCCTTAATACATCATTTTGAAAAATTAAATCATGTTATTCGAAGAAAAGAAAAAGGCTCAGTTATTTCTTTGTAATAGAAGCTACTTGTTTTAAGCTCTCTATACGATCAGATTGTATATTTCGATCCCTGTGTGTTCTCTCTTCTCGAAGAAAAGTCAAATACTCTTGCGCAACGATTTCAGAAAAGAAGATTCTGAACTGTCCATTAAAGCCTACTTTGAGGCGGGAAGGGAACAGCAAGTAGGCTTCACAGCCTATATTCTGAAATGGTACTATGAGTTGCCGCATACGCCATCTTCTTTCCACTGTTGTATGGCAAAAGTCTGGGCGGGCAAAAAAGGTTATGTCTTTATAAGTTCGTTTCTTCATGGGTTTAGCCTTCATTATCACTTCTGTACAAGGGGAAAACGGTGCGCTCGTTGCACTTCTTTGTCCCAGTCCCATGCGTCTATCTCTGGAAACGCGCCTTTCAACAAATCTACGACAAAGGCTCTTATATCTCCTCCTTCCTTGCCTTCCTCCACTCCAAGCAGTCTTATATTATTTCTCCTCTGTCGATTTTCGAAGTCTTCCAACTTCCAAAGTATGTCAGATTCTGTTTTCCCCTGCATCTGCCTGAATTCTTGCATCTTTACCATCTCATCCTCCATTTTGCCAGTCCTCTGTTCTACCTCCGTCAATCTGCCTGTTGCTTCGGCACACATTTCCTGTACTTTGTGGAGAGATCTCTGTATTTTCTTGTTGGCCCGCTTGGCTCTTTGGCTTTCCAGCCGGGCTTCCCCTTGTCTTCTTTTCCAAAGCATTGGCATCAAGGCTTGCAAGAGTCATTGATAAAATAGTCAGTAGCTGCCAACACGGTTTTATACCAGGGAGAGGAACTACTCACCACATACGAAAAGTAATAACGTTACTCGATGTAACGTCAGTCACAGGAGACCCGATTGCAGTGATGTTACTTGATGCAGAAAAAGCAGTTGATCGGGTCTCCTGGGGCTACCTTTGGTATGCTTTAGCAAGAACAGGTATTAAACAAGGTTTTATTAAAGCCCTACAGACTCTTTATCTAAAACCGGTAGCAACTTTACGAGTGAATGGTGGAAATACGGGCCAATTCCAAATAAAAAGAGAGACTAGACAAGGGTGCCCTTGCTCACCGTTATTGTTTGCCATATATATGGACCCATTATTACGCAGAATAGAGACATCTGAGATGATAGCACCTTTAACAACACTCATCGGGCAGTGCAAAATTTTAGCTTACGCAGATGACATTGCTGTAATCTCTCCAAATCCCTCTGAATCTATAGAACACCTTGAACTTGAGGCAATGAAATTTGGAAAGATATCGGGGTATAAATTAAATACATCTAAAACACAGATAATAAAAAATTCATTTACCCCGTGTATAGACAATCGAGTGGTGCAGGAAGGCACGTACTTAGGGGTTATCCTAATGCCAGACCTGGATATCTTAGTAGAAAAGAATATCAATCCTTTGATTAAGAAAGTAGAGAAAGACTTGGATAGGTGGGATAAGTTGCATTTGTCAATAGTGGGACGGACGAATATAGTAAAAATGTTGATACTCCCAACATTTTTATATTTATTTAGAGCAATACCTTTATTATTTGATGGTAAAATATTTAAAAAACTGGAGTGTATAATAAATAGATTCATTTGGGCAAAGGGGAAAACGAGAAGAGCCCTTAGATTCTTGACACTGCCGAGAGAAAGGGGAGGTTTGGGAGTTCCAGACTTAAAATCTTATTACTGGGCGGCGGCTCTACAGAATATGATTGGTATGCTGGGAGGGGAAGAATCAGAAGAGTGGAGCAAATTCGGATCACTAGCAATCTATGGATTAACCTTGGGAATGGAAGTGAAGGATGTTTTGCTGAAATTCACAGAGGCCAGCTATTATAAGAGGACAAAGTTTAAGACGCTTATAGCAGCATATGAAATCTGGAAAAGCTTCGCTAAAAAAATAGGTTTGGGGAAATATAATTCGTACACTAGACTCTCACATAATCTAAATCTCCCACAAGATATCTTCTCGGGACCTATATTTGCAGAGTGGGAAATCAGGGGAATTAGAACTATAGGGGATGTAAAGGGGCACCAGGGGATTCTTAAAATTCTCAGACTTACAAGCTAGATTTAACCTAGAAGCTAGGCAATTCTTTAAATATTTACAAATTAGGAGTTTTCTTCTGAACAAAAAAGGAGGCGTTTTGGGATTTAGGCGTAACTCAATTATGGAGATAATTCAAGGGGGGCAAGATTGCACAATTAAAAGGCTATATGCTGAACTGATAAAATCAAAACAAGATGACTACCAAAAATGGAGCGAAAAATGAAAGGATAATCTTAATATTAGTTCCGAAAGTTTTGGTATCTCTTTAGAAAAGGGTTATTCTTTGTTATGTTCAGCACCATTGCAGGCGCAACATTATAAAACACTATATCATTTATATTTTACACCCGCTAAAATAGCACAATGGGGAGGTACAGTGGGTATTAACTCCCGGAACTATTTTATTAGGAGTCAATGTTGAGGATGTACGACCATTTTGCGGGAGGGAATTTCTATTTGTTGCAATATCTGTTATGAGATTATGTATAGCCTCTGCATGGATTGACCCTATACCACCTACTTTTCATAAATGGCTGGCTAAGTTATTAACAACATACAATGTGGAGAAAGAGATTTATGCAAGGAAGGGAAAAAGGGGAAGGAAGCTAGGCAAGATAATATGGGATCCTATAACGTGGTGGAAAGACGATTTAACAGTTTAAAATTGAGGTTTGTCTGAAATTTGGTTAAATGAGGTTCATCCATGAGATATAAATGGGTATGTTGGTTATAATGGGAGACATTTATTTGACTGTGCGGAAAGATTAGGAAAGGATAACTCTGTTTGATTACACTTAGGTTATACAATCTGGAATAACATTTTGTATCAAATTACTTTACTCCTTTGTTTTAACTGGATGTTGCTTTCTTTATCTCGCCTATTGATGTTTTATTGGTTGTTCTTCCTCAATGTCATGCATTTATTTTTCTTTTTTTCATTAATATTGTCGTGCCCTGTATATAATTGCAAAACATCTTAATAAAAATATTTTTAAAAAAATAAATAAATAAATAAACCTCCGTATCTGCAAGTATTTAAAAAAAGCTCTTCCTATCAATGCCAAACACAGCCTGTAGTTCCGTAAACTGCAATACCCCGTTAGGACCAATAATGTCTCCAATTTTCAGGATCCCCTGTTTCGCCCAGTCGGCCATGACTGAGTCCGCGAATATCTCCCATGGGAGGGATGCATTTTTAAACATGCGAGTATATCTATTAAATCTTCCAAGACCAAATTTTTTCGAGAAGGCTGCCCATATTTTATAAACCGCCTGTGCTGTCTTGAACCTCTTTCTTTTGTAATAACTGAAATCTGTGCAGTTAAGAAAACAATTCCCTGCTTCTGCCCCCAGGACCGTTGCATATACATTGGTAGAGTTAGAGATAACTTTGGGATCTCTCTCTTCCCCCTAGCAGCCCCTGCATATACTGAAGTGCCGCCGCCCAGTAATACATTCTGAAATCCGTGGCACTCCATCCCCCCTGTCCCTAGGAAGAGTGGTGTATCGATATGCCCTTCTTGTTTTGCCGTGTGCCCATAAGAATCTTTTCAAAATTAGTTCTAATGCCAAAATCCATTTAGCTTAAAAAAAAGTGGCATCACCCTAAACAAACAAAGAAATTTGGGCAAGATGATAATCTTTATGACATTCGTGCATCCCACTAATGACACCTGAAGATTATGAATCCTATCAAGATCTCGTGTTACTTTGTTGATCAAGGGCTCAAGATTCCGTTCTACGGTACTGTCCAAATCTGCCGAGATATTAATCCCCAAGTAAACGGCTGAACTAACCACTCGGCTATCCTCACAAACTGCACTAGTATTTTTAACTATCTGAGTTTTAGCCCTATTAAGTCTGTACCCTGAGACCTGGCTAAAAATCTGGGCTTCTGCTTCAACCTCTTTGATAGCGAAGCAGGGTCTGAGGTGACGATCGCAACGTCGTCTGCATAGGCCAGCATCTTGAACTCCTGGCCATAGATTATTACCGGAGGGATCCTCTCGTTACATTCTAATCTGCGTAGTAGTGGCAAACAAAAGCGGTGAGGATGGGCACCCTTTGTTAATTCTCAATCGGGCTGTAGGATCTCTATACAAAGCCTAAATGGCTTTAATATATCCCTCACCTATACCACTCCACCTCATAACCATCCAGAGATAGGCTCAGGAGACCCTATCAAACGCCTTCTCTGCATTGAGTAGCAAGACGGCCATAGGGTCCCCTGCGACCTCTGCAGCACCAAAGAGGGTAAAGACTTACCTTACATGTTGTGTAGTGCCCTTTACTGATATGAAGCCATGCTGCGTAGAACCAACCATGCCCTCAATCACCCTGGATAACCTCATAGAAAGAATTTTAGAGAAAATCTTTGCATCAGCGTTCATCAAAGTTATAGGCCTATAAGATCCTGGTTCAGATGGTGTCTTACCCTTTTTTTAAATTACTACAATGTCAGCCCCCTCCCCCCCCAAGAACTTGGGATGGAATCTCCCTGTTGTGCCTGCACTATTGTATCCTGCATATCCTTGCTTAAAACTCTTGGTAAACCTTGTAAAATTCGGCCGGGATTTGGTCCAGGCCAGCCGCTTTACTCAAGGGAAGATTCTTCAGTGCCGCAGACAACTCATTGAAAGTTATTGGGGAATCGAGAGCCAACTTCTCCTCAGGAAGCGCCGGAGCTGATATATCCATTAGGTATCCCTGTATATCTGCAACATCGCTTATCTGATCTTGATTATATAATTTAGCGTAGAAGAGTCTTAAAACCTCCCGTATTGCCCCGGGATCTGTTACAGCATTACCTTTATCATCTACAATCTCCTTTATCTCCCCTGCCGACAATTTCTGCCTGGTGCAGATTCCTAGAATGTGCCCCACCCTTTCGCTTAATTCGTAACACCTTTCTTTCATAACCATATAGCTAGCAGCTGCTTTACTTGCGATGCCCTCTAGTGCTTTGGCTTTACCAACAATAATTTTAAAAAGGAATGGCTCCAGGGGTACTTTCTGCTGAATTGCTACATTCAAATCTTCCTCTGCCTCAGCTAACTTTGTAATAATTTTTTTCACTCTACACTTTTCCTGTTTTTACTTATGTAGAGTATTGCTCATGGTCTTCCCTCGTACTCCTGCTTTAAATGCATCCCATGCAATTCCAGAGGAGGTGCTTCCTCTGTTGATCTCCCAAAAAACTCGAATCCATTTGTTCATATGTTTAATATATTCCTCGTCCTTAAGTAGTGCCCTCTCAAGAGTCCAATTACTTTCCCTGCTGCCACCCCTCCCGATTTTAATAGTAGTTACCAGAGGGTTATGGTCAGAAATTATCAGTGGATGTTTTTTCAACTGGGATAAAGCAGTTAGGGAATTTGACACTAAGAAGTAGTCCAATCTCACAGAGATCTTATGCAGTGCTGAGTAGAATATACTGTCAGTGCCCTCAGGATACAACCTTGCCCAGAGGTCTGTTAGTGAGTTATGATGCACCATATCAACTATTGCGCTGCATGTCTTTTTTTACGACCAGTATATACCTGGCCAGCCTCAGTCCCCAAACCAGAAAGCATCTTGATATTAAACTCCCCACAGCAGATGATAGGTTCAGACCATAGGGCTAATTCTAAATCCAAGAACTCAAAATATCTGGGTCGTCTTCCTTCGAGCCATATACTGACGACATGGTGAATGTCTCGCCCCTAGTAGTCACTTCTAAAAGAACCCATCTCCCCCATTGATCCTCCTTCTTTCTATTAACTATTATATCCCTTTTTTAGCTAGTATGGCCACACCCTGGGTCTTTGAACCTTGCCACGTATGTGTTAGCAGCGAAAACCCCAACTGTTCCAAGAGATATCCCTTCGTCCCTTCTATGTGTGTCTCCTGTAAACAAACAAAATCTAACCGCATTGACTTCAGAAGTGCAGCCACAGGTTGCCTTTTTGTGCAATCATTGAGCCCATAAATGTTAATTGAGGCAATCCGCAGACTCATTAAAACACATCATAGAGCTGTCCTGCCTTACCTACCAATAGATTTAGAACACTTAAAAAGTGTGCTTAGCTGTGCTGTATGTGCTGCATGTGCCCCCCCCTTCCCTCCCTCCCCACCCAGGGTCCCTTTTACCCCCAGAGCCCCCCTCCGCCCATGCAGGTAAATAGGTCAATCATGACCTATGAGTAGCCACTTAGATTGCAGCTATCGCAACCTCCTCCCGCCCCTTATGTCAACAAAAAAACCTCCTTGTGCGGGACCCCTGTCCATTACACCCCTTATTATTCTACACATTTAATATACCTTAATGTATATTTCCTCCCTACTTTTTCCTGCCTAGGTACACCCATCAATGCCTAATCTAGAACACCTCATCAACCCTTCTGCCCCTTTATTTCCTCCATATATTCTTGTGCGTTTACTTCTGAAAAAAACATCTTAATCTGTCCCCTTGTGACCACCTTAAGTTTAGCGGGGTAGAGTAAGTATGCCTCTGAGCCAAAGGCCTGGAAAGGAGCTATTAGCTGTCTCAGCCTCCACCTTCCCTCGACAGTGGCATGGCAGAAGTCGGGTCTGTCAAAGAATGTAACGTTGTTGAATGAGCGCTTAGACTCTGGCTTTGCTTTATCAATAATTTCTTGCCTAAGCAAATAGTTACCTACATAAATCAGGATTGCCCTGGGCCTGCCCTCCTGCCCCTTATTATGCCCTTTCCTTAGTGTTAAAGGAAACCGATGCGCTCTCTGTATTTCATTCTCCCACTGCCAGGAAGGCGACTCGGGGAAGGCACACTTTAGTAAATTAAGAACAAATAGCCTCACATTGTGTCCTTCTATCCACTCCGCCACCCCCAGCAGTCTTATACTGTTCCGCCGCTGCCGATTTTCAAAATCCTCGAGCTTCCACTGAACATCCTCGGACATCTTTTGTTGTGCTTGTTTAAAAGTCTGTAAACTGCCAAGATCGTTCTCCAGCTTCCCTGTCCTTTCTTCCACCTGGGCCACTCTATCCACCACCTCTTCGTACATTTTATTAATTTTTGTCAGTGAACTTTGTATCTTTTTTGTTGCCTGTCTGGCCCTACGGCTCTCAATCCTTGCTTCACTCTGCATCTGTTTTCAAGTGTTAAACATTAATTCAAATGAAGCAGGCTGAGGCTGTGGGGGGTGTATGAGGCCTGCTCCCCTCCTTGGCTAAGTGCCCCCATCCTGATAGATTTGCGAAGTGGCTGAGTAATCCCAAGTAAATTTTTTAGCAGGGTCCGAAGGGCTCCCAGGTGGATTCGATTTTATTTTGGACCTGCGTTTCTTCTGCGTATTTTTCTGTGCTGTAGAGCTGCTCCCAGAATACGTATCTACGTCTGAGCTCCCTTCACTAGACATAACCGATTCTGAGTCCTCATTCACAGAGAAGAAATGGTCCCCCTCCGGTGAGCCAGCCCACCCCTCTCTCCTGGGCCACTAGCTGCTGAATGTCATTGGCGATATCATGATATGCCAAGAGAGGGTCACTCGCCCAAGTACTCACAGTTAAGCATGGTCTGTGTAAATTAGCTCCCACCGTTTGAGTCTCTGGCTCAGCATTACCGCCTATACAGGGTATGGCAGGATCTCCATACAATTCAATATGCTCCTTCTGTCTGGCTCTATCGTTTCCCATGGTAGTGCATTCAGTTCCTGCATTCTTGCTCCTCTGCTCGCAGCCGGTGGAGCTTGTGCCTCAGTCTCCGGGCGTTGCTTAGCAACCGGGGTTTCATCGTCCACGAGGACAGCGCCGCTACCGCTTTCCCTTCTCTCCGCGTCGGCATCTATGATCTCTGGACCTTTGGCGGCAAAAGCTTCAGTCACGGTAGGCTAGCGCATTGTAGGTTCTTTGCCTTTGCCGTTCTCCTTTGGGGGTTTCTGTATTGATGAATTCTGAGCATTAACCGGCGCGCTGCATCACTCTTACTCACGCGTTGATCCCCCTGCTTACTTAGCTGCGCCCTCCGTATCGTACTAGTGGAGCACTGCACCGAGCTCAGGGCTGATACTTCCTTGCCTTCATCTTTCTCCCTGAGATTCCCCGACTCCTTTTGCTCCTTGAGCTGCTTCGTGCCGCATGGAGGCAGTCTGTACACCACTCTAAAAAACTGTTTGGCAATCCTTAAGAGCCCAAATTTAATACTTGTCAGGAAAATCGCTGTTGGGTGTCCTGTTGATTGCGGAACCTCAAGATCATTTGGACCAACAAAAGTTAGATGTCGCAGGTCAGCAAAAGTCCACCACATCGCTTTTAAACCATCATCCTATGTCGGAGAGGGAGGAGGAAGAGTTGCGACTTAGCGCCACGATCTGTCAGTGGCCCTCTTGCCCGCCACCTGTTTCATCGTTCCAGGTATAATGGTTTAAATTAACTTTACCCTTTAGAAATAAACTTTAACTTATTCTGCCTGAGGAAAGTTATTTTGGGGGGAGGTAGAGGAAACCCCATCAGGCACATCAGTTTTATCTGCAACTCTGACCATTATTTATTGCGGTGATTTGCATATGATCAATGTGACAGGGGCCTGTCCATGCTCAGTGCTGATTTCAGACCACACATGTGCCCTGGCCTGCCTGAGTCCTTTCACAATGTCGTACTCTGCATCAGTTGAACAGTCACCCTGCAGAGGCTGGGCCAAAATAGTCAGAAGCATGGGGCATGTTACCCAACTCACAGTAAATATGTGGGTGGTGTTCAACTACACACCCACCCCATGAAGTCGCTCTGCTGGAGCTCTTGAGATAATCAATCCCTGTAACTGCAACCCTGAACAGTAAGTAGTTTTTATTTTGGTATGGTGCTCTTTTGTAGGTTGATTCATCATGACTCCCAGCTGACACACTGCCACATTTATTAAAAATGGTCACCAATCACACCGTTTGCTAAGAATGATGGTACTTGTAGTGCTGATCTTATAGGCAGTAGAAGAATTCCAAAATACATGCGGAACCTTAGAGGCTCCATATTTCAACTTTGGTCACACACACCACCACAAGAATGAGTATATGTGACCGACACATATGCAAGAGTAATTTACTGCTAATCCTGTCAGAGAGGCAGGATGGGACTGTGAGAGGGAATTTACCAGTGACCATGGCACTTGGAGTATTTGAGGTGTTTGCATTTCATGACTAACCTCCCAGAAAAGCAGAACACTAGAAGCCAATGTATTTGTGGACTAGAAACATACACACATCTAAGACTAACCGTTCCCTTGAATCTACTTCTCTTTCAGTTTCTCTAGGGAATCATGGACTCCTCATTTACACTCCAAGGCAAGCTAGAAACTCCAATAGGCAATGGTGAGTTTGTTTTAGATAAATGACGATGGCTTTAGGGGCAAGGTAGAGATAGACATATGTGGGTACAATTTATTGTGTAATTTCATTTAAATTGTTACATTATAAATAAAGCTCCCTGTTTTCAGTTAATAATGATTTTACAGATAAATACAGACAGAAAACCTTTTGTTTCCTGTCTGTATTTATTTTTAAATATGGATAAACATGGAAAATGGGTTGCTTTTGGGTGATTCTAAACACACTTTGCTTTGACTGCCAGGCCAATAGCTATGGATTGATAGGTAAGGGGTTAGAAAAGAAAGGGAATTTAGTAAAGAGGCTTTAACAGCAGTAGATATGCACAAGGTTAATGCTGAAATAGCTTATTTTCACATAAGGCGCATTGATTTATCTTCTTCGGATGTTCGAACACTGAAACCTTGCAGGCTTTCAAGCACAAGTTCATATTTATCTGTAAATAGATGTGGAAATATACCAATTTCAACTTCATTTTTTTCACAAAACCCAAAATAAATATGGATAAAAGCAGAACAAATGACCCAAAAATAAATATGGATAAATGGTACACAGACAAAATATCGAGTTTTAAATATCGATATACCAAAATATCGAAGTTTAAATATCGATATACAAAAATATCGAAGGTAAGTAATATCGACAGTCTAAATATCGATATTGGTATGATATCAGTAATATCGAAGTTGTAAATATCGATGTTAACAATATCGAAATTAATAACTTTGATGTTACTAATATCAATTTTTAAATAAATTTAGTGTATATTATATTGTATTTATTATGTTTTATTATTTATTTTTAATGTAATTTAATTAAATATTGTCTTTTACTACTGTAGCGGGTTGTGTGTTTATAGGGGAATAGGGTGGGAAGTAATTTAATTATGTTAAATTAATTATTAATTAGTAGGAATTATTAATTATTTAATTGAGAATTAATTTTTAATTATTTTTAATTAATTGATTAATTGATAAATATGTTCTGTAGCGTGTTATGGGTTTATAGGGGAATAGGGTGGGAAGTAATTTAATAATAATTAATTAATTGATATATGTTTGTACATATTTTAATTAATAATTGGTAATTAATTTCTATTAATTAGTTAATTAATTATTATAATTATTTACATATTTATAATTATTAATTAGTTGTTAATTAATTATTATTAATTATTTAATTACATTAATTATAGTAATTTTTTAATATATAATTTATTGTTATTAATTAATTAATTGGGCAAAATAATATTAATTATTAAATTAAATTAATTACAGCAAATGTGCTAATATATTTACTTTATTGTTATTGTTAATTAATAATTAATTGGTAATTAATTAATATTAATTAATTTTGGGTACAGGGGTACTTTTAGGGTTCAGGGTCAGTTTTCAGTTCATGGGTAGAGGGGTATTTTTAGGGTTCATGGTCAGTTTTCAGTTCATGGGTAAAGGGGTATTTTTAGGGTTCAGGGTCAGTTTTCAGTTTTTGGGTAAAGGGGTATTTTTAGGGTTTAGGGTCAGTTTTCAGTTTTTGGGTAAAGGGGTATTTTTAGGGTTCAGGGTCAGTTTTCAGTTTTTGGGTAAAGGGGTATTTTTAGGGTTATGGGTCAGTTTTCAGTTCATGGGTAAAGGGGTATTTTTAGGGTTCAGGGTCAGTTTTCAGTTTTTGGGTAAAGGAGTATTTTTAGGGTTCAGGGTCAGTTTTCAGTATTTGGGTAAAGGGGTATTTTTAGGGTTCTGGGTCAGTTTTGGGTTTTTGGGGTACAGGGATATTTTTAGGGTTCAGGGTCAGTTTTGGGTTTTTGGGGTACAGGCGTACAGGGTAAAAACAAAAAAATATTACATTACATCAAATAAATTAGATGAAAAAAATTAAAATTACTTTACATTTTTAAGTTTTTTATTTATTTTAAATGTATATGTATTAGTTTTAATTTAGTTTTAATATTTTTATTTAATACTTGTAAAATTATATGTATTTAAATATTATTTTTACATTATTATTAATACATTTAAAAAAACGATATTTTTGATTCCGATATTTTTGTACTTCGATATTATTTTTTCGATATTTTTGTACTTACCTTAATGAAGATAGGATTCCGATATTTTTGCTGTCGATATTTTTGCTCCGATATTTTTGCATGCATGTCGATATTATGTCAGACATTCGGATAAATACAGACAGAAATGTCCAAAAACAAATCCCATAAAAACCGGGCTCCTAAGTATAAATCACCAAATTAAATACAATTTAAAATCTTCGAAAACAACAGCATTGGTGTTTAGAATGGCCCTCTACCATGAAAAAATTCCGAAGCAATCTATCACAGTCTACCCCGCATCAATGAAAATCAGGGTCACAACTACCAATGGTGCTGCATGTGCAGCGTCACCTGCGTTCTGGGGTGCCCATTGAACCCTGATATTTGCTGTATTCTACAACCAAAACAGCAGCCAGAGGCAGCCGCGGCTGACACAGATAAACGCGGTGGGGCGGTGCTGGGTGGGGTGAGTTACTTGGGAGAAAGTCGACACAATAAGTATAATTAAATAAACAAATAATACCTATTCTGTTGTCTGTTGTCTTCTCCCCCTGCCGCGCGCTGCTCCGCCTCACTGTGCTTACCTGTGCCGGACACTGCTGGTCAGAGGGTCCATTTTCCCTGCTTACACAAGGGTCCATGGCATCCTTTCTACCCTACTGATTAGAACGTGTCTCATCAGATAAAATATAATCTTTGAAAAGCCTAACAGCTTTTCTTTAGTTTAGTTTTTTTGGATTGTTTTTATATTTTGCTATGACATTCATAACAAAAAGACATTGATGGACAAATACCCAAAGTATTGGTGAATTGTTTCTTTCCCTGTGGAACATACCAACATTTTATAAGACCTTGTCAGGGAGGCTTTCGAGAGCTCTCAAATTAATACAGTGCTAGACATCATATCCTGAAATTGGGCAATGTAATTTTTACATTGGGCTTGCAGCACAAGCCAATATTGGCTTATTGGTTTGTAAAGGATTCCATTAGTGTGAAAGTTGCTTCAGCCCTGAGTAAATTGATATTACTTTTCCCTAATATGGATTCCAGATAATATTTACTAAGTGACATAGTGTCTCCGAGGTATTGGCGTTACGTAAAGTTCCAAAGGATAAGACTTTAGACTTCGGCTGCTTTTTAATTGTATTCTCATGATTATAAATCTAATGTTTAAGTATGCTTTATAATTTTTGGCCAATTGACAGGCTGAGTTGCTGCCACTCAAGACGTGCTCCAAGGGAGGGCTTGAACTCTTGACCAGCAACCAGTGAGTTTTTCTTGTGATCTTGGCAGTGTGGTCCCGCAGACTAGGCTTTGAACCCCTGTCAAAGAAAGATTTAACAATGCTGAAAAGCAGAATCATACACATTAAGGGGCCGATTCCGATCCTGGAAAAAAAACGTCCGTACGATTTTCATCTGGAGCCATCGCCGTACGATTCGTACCCGTCCGCCCCAGTCGCGTAGTACGATCCGTATTCCGTCAATCCGTCCGAATCGTCGCGATCCGTATGTTTGCAAGGCTGAAACAGTGAACCGTACGACTCGTACAAATGCCGTATGACCCGACAAGTACGATCCGGACCAGGGTATGAGGTCGCGATTAGTACGGTCCACGTCAGGTAAGGGCGATTCGTACGGAAAAGCACACATTTACTTACACACCGTACAGTGCGTACACCCCATGATAGCAGGGGTTCGGTGCGTACCCCTGCGATCTTGGGGTGTACGCACCGTACCCCGTGATCTCAGGGTGTACGCATCGTACACCCAGCGAACATGGGGTATGGTACGTACACCCCAAGATCGTGGGGTACAGTGCGTACACCCCATGATCGCAGGGGTACGCACCGCACCCCTGCGATCATGGGGTGTACGCACCGTACCCCTGCGATCATGGGGTGTACGCACCGTACCTGGGGGGGGGGATTCCGTACCTGTTTCGGGGCGAATTCTGATTTTACGGCTGTTTTCAGCTCCCATAGAAAAAGGGTTGTATGGTGTGTACCCGACACAAATCGTACTTGCTGGGTCGGAAAAAGCAGCCGCAAACCGTACAGGTGTCGCGTACAGCGGATTCTGAGGGAGATTCGTTCGGGGATTTGATTTGTACGGACGTTGCAGGGTACGATTCGTATGGGAAAAACGCTCCAAACGGGTATTCGGAGCGGTTTTTCCCGAATCGGAATCAACCCCTAAATGTAGAGTCAAACTAGTGGAGGAGTACTGATAAATTGTGACAGTACATGTACCAATCAGAAGAGGCATACAGAATGTCTAGGGAATGCCGCAGATAGCAGGATATGCTTTGGAGATGCATGGATGATGAAATAAATGACTGAACTTGATCTGCCTGAAAATACTGGAACCAAGAGAGCAACGCCTACTTGTCCTAGATGAGCTGCCAGCATGCTCTGATCCACTATATCCAGGTCTGTGCATATGTCCCAATTAAACAAAGCTGACGTTCTATGTCATCAGCATTTGAATATAATTCGACTATCACGAACAAAAGTACCATTTATGCCCATATATTTCTGAATAGCCCAAAACTGGTTTGGCGTTCACCTAGGAAGGTGACAGAGTTACCGCACTTGCTCATTCAGTTGGTTTCTAGCATTGATGCCACTTTAGCTTCTTTTGAGAGCCTGGAGTTTGCTTAAAATCGACTTGATCACTTGGTTCTAAAGAGGGCTTCTTCAGACGTGGTCCTGTTAATATTGTTAGGGACTTGGCCATTCTGAAAGACAGCTTTAATATCCCTGTCAATGAGGGAGCATTAATTGTAGGTTATTACTTCAATATGGGGTTAGAACAAAGATCATGTGGTGTCCCTGATTTAAATTTCCACCTCTGGAGGCTCTATGAGAAATGGAAAACTCATCACAAAATATTCCTCCTGCTAATGCATTGGATAGACTTGTCTCAGTGGCCTCAGTAGACCGCAGGGATCTAGTATCACTAAAAGTGATGATTTTATTTACCAATGTGAAGTGTTATTACAGAGTCTTTTTTTAAATCCTGTTTTTGTGAGGATTTGCTTATTCAGGACAGACTTGGTAAATGTGGGCTTTTGGGTTAAATGACTATCCAAAATGTTCATTGGTGCATGCTAATCTGATGAATATGATGGCTCTATGACTATCTTACTGGACAGTTTCTTTTCAACATTTGCCACCAAATTATTGTTCCTCCCGTTCGGTGCATGGTGTTGGTCAGCAGATTCAAGAACAATACAGCCTTCTGTTCTTTATTGGTTGAGCTTTTACTAGGCTAATTGTTTCCAATGTGTGAACCCAAAACTCGAAACCAAAGTGGGTCTAGCTGGTTTCAAGGCTAACAAGTCAGTTTTTTAACCAAGTTTGCATTGCATCTCTGCAAACAATGTTCCAAGTATCAAGCACTTTAAAGAACTTTCGCTAATGTTCACGAGTATGAAAACATTTATCAGTATGCTATTTTGAGCATGTGCAATTGGGTCTCAACTACAATAACGCTGTGTAAGGATTGTCTCTCTTTTTCCTATTTTCTACTTTGGAAGCACCTGTAGATTGTACTTATTTGCGCTGCCATACTACATGTTTGCTACTTGTTCAAGTTGCCGGGCAGCACTTCATGCATGTAAAATAGAATAAAATAAAAAATAAGAATTGGAAATATAACATTTTCTAGTCCCTCTCCAGAGAAGTTTTTTATACCAACAGTTGAGATGTAATTTTTCTAACAGAAGATACATTTACTTTTAGGAATGACAATGCTTCTTTGCTACAAAAACTGCTGGAAATTGCAAAGGAAAGACGTAGATTAGAAGGGGCTGCTAGAAAGAAAGCAAAGGGAACATATTTTAATTCAGAAGAGCACATTTCAAAAAGAATGTAGGTTTCATGAATGAAAGTGGGTCGCTAAATTTATCTTCTGTCAATTTTGGAAGTAGGTCTTTTTACAGGGCTGAAGAAGTGACAACTGTATGCTCAACATGGTACTGTTAGAGTTCTAACTATAAACGAAAATACCCAACTCCGACACTCTACGGCCATCTTTTACTCCTTCTCCGATGACAGCAGCTTCAGTTTTAGAGATGTTTTCAGCTCTCACTATGGAGATAAGGAAAGGATTTGCGGAATCGACCGCTAATCATGTAGAGTTCAGAAACTACTGTGTAGCATTGGACAACAAAATTGATGATTTGACAATAAGGACTGGTGTATTAGAGGAAACGGTTGGTGTCCACTCAATCTACTTAGACCAAGCGAAAGTAGATATTCAAAAACTTACAAAAGAAGACTTGGCTCTCAGTGAGAGGATGGAAACTCTTGAAAATAACGCGAGGAGGGGGAACAATCCATCCGTATCTTGAATGTCCCCGAAGGGTCTGAAGGGTCAGATATTAAACAATATATTGTCTCCCTATTGAAGAAATCTTTGAATCTGGATCATACAACTGCAGAATTGTCGGCATTCAAAGGATTCATAGAGATCCCTTTAAATTGAATCCTCAGAGGCCGAAACCTCGCAAAATTCTGGTAAACTTTCACACTTATACCTTAAAGGAGCGCATATTAAATCTGGCCTTGAAACAAAAATCCCTGGCTGGGAAGGGATTTACCTTTTTGATTAGGTCGGACCTTTCTAGGGTGACTCTTGAAAAGCAGTGGGAGTTTGGGAGGTGCCTAGAAGCATTTAGGAAATTGGGCGCAATGGCTCAACTTATGTTTCCGGCGGCTCTTAGGGTAATGCATAACAACAAGATGTTTAACATCCGGTCAGTACAAGCGGCTGATGAACTATTAATGGAGTTGGGCAGGGGAGCCTCTAAGTGATAACGGATCCCCCATACTCAAGAGATTATCCATTTAAGTTCCAACTCCTCTCGATCTGAAGTTGAAATCTGAGTTTCCCCTCCCGATCTATACAATTTATGCAATTTATACATCAGATCATAGGATCACATCCTTATTATATACCGAGATCTTCTCTTTCTTCCTTTTTGTAGTTTTGTAGTTTTCTTTATTTTTCTTTTCTGATTCACTTTAGAATAGGCGGCTGATTTTTTTTCCTGCTGGAGGTCAACCAAAAGGGGCACTATCTACTGGACTTGTTCTGGTTAGATATTGCAAGGGTTCTTCACGGGGGGAGGGGCACTCATCATGGGGGGGTGAGTGCAAAGGGGTGGTAAAAACATTAAAAAATGTCCTCAATAACCTAACCAGCATACTTGGGAATAGTAACATCTATATTATCTATAGTCCCTGTAAGGAGGATATGATGGGGATCTCTAAAATAGTTGATTGTTATAGTATTATCACTCCTTTTGGAATTTGGGAATTTGGATGAGTAGTATTGGTCTTTTTTCCTGGAATGTCAATGGCCTGCGCACCAACCCTCGTGCTAACAGAATCGTACAATATTTAAGAGACTTGGATGCGCAGGTCATTGTCCTGCAGGAAACCCACTTAACACATAGCGAACTGACCAAATTGACCAAAAAGAACAGATGGATCGACTTTGCCGTTATGACTACTCAGACATCTCACACTAGAGGGGTTGCAATTATTGTTAAGAAAAAAGCTAATGCCAAGCTGACCTGGCAGGCTGTTGATTCTGCAGGAAGATGGGCTATGGCTTCGATTCTCATGGCTGGGCTCTCAGTCACTATTGTTGGTTATTATGGTCCGAACCAGGATGATCCATCTAGTTTAGAAATTGTCTTTTCACAGTTATTAAATGTCTCAGGACCTATAATATTGGCCGGAGACTTCAATATTGTGTTGGACCCTGTTCTGGACAAATCCCCCAATAATAGATCTCTCGTCTTATCTAAGACTAGGTCCTTCGTATTGGATGCTATGAGGCAATATGGTTTTATTGATATCTGGCGACAAAGGTTTTGTAAACAACAAGGGGTCTCTTTTCGAAATCTAAAATATCACCATAAATCTAGGATAGATTATATTTTAATCACCCAAAGACTGGCTGATGCTGTCAATACAATAGATTACCTTCCTTCTCATCTCTCCGATCATTCGGCGATTAAACTGGACCTATGTTTCCGTTCTAAGAAATCATCGAATATATGGTCTTTTGATCGCTCTTTTCTCACCAATGAAGAAGATATTTTATATCTTAAGTTGGAGACACAGAACTTTTTTTTAACAAATAATGGTTCAGCTTCATATAGAACGATTTGGGACTCTTATAAAGCCACTTTAAGAGGGCTTATAACTTCTAAAGTCGCCTATCGTAGGAAATATTATAATGAGAAAATTTCCTCTACTGAAGCAGAAATGGTTCGTCTCCAACAAGATATTGACACTAACAGCATAGCCTCGGGGTCCACGTTAGACTCTCTTCTAAACCAACTCCAGATTCTAAAAGGGAACCTTGCATCAACGTTAAATTTGAGAGTTCAACAAAGATGGGAAGCCAGTAAGCTGGCCCATTTTGAATATAGTGAAGGGGCGAGCAGACTATTGGCTTGGAAGACCAAAGTGGACCAGGTCCGGAATAACATTGCATCCATAAAAGTAGGAGACAACATCTTCTCCTCAGATGATGAAATTAGGATAGATTTTAGGGAATTCTTCCAAGGAATATACCAGGAAGATAAGATTATTCCTTCTGAGGCTATTAAGAGCTGGCTAAATAACATCACTTTACCCTCTTTTTCTCTGGAGCAATCACAACAACTGGATAAGCCCATCACAGAAGAAGAGGTGAGATTAGCCATTAGGAAAGGTAAGAAAGGAAAGGCTTCTGGACCGGATGGGTTGCCATCCGAATTATATAAAATCTTAGAAGTTGAAATTGTCCCTTTCCTTACGACCTTGTTCAACCAAATCCTTGTAGAAGGGGTTTCCCCTCTGTTATCATGGGACAATGCCTCGATCACTCTTATCCTAAAACCTGGTAAACCTAAAGAAGCCTGCGGTTCTTATAGGCCAATCTCCATCTTGAATGTAGATTATAAAATCTTCACCACAGTTTTATCTACTAGATTGGCCTCTATAGCCCCCTTGATTCTACACTCGGATCAAAAGGGGTTTCTGAAAGGGAGGCAACTTTATGAACTAACTTACGATCTGATTGGAGCCATAGATATCGTAACAATAAATAATTTACCATTGGCCGCACTTACGCTAGACGCAACCAAGGCTTTCGACAGGGTTAACTGGGGATACCTGTCGGAGGCCTTGGCCAAGTTTGGTGCGGGGGAAAGGTTCCGTAAGACAATAGGTCTCCTCTATAGTAACCCATCTGCCTGTCTTCTTATTAATGGTGACCTGCCGAGCCCCTTTTCCATCTCTAGGGGCACCCGGCAGGGATGTCCACTCTCTCCCTTGCTCTTTGATTTTTACATCGAGCCTTTTGCACAATATCTATGGGAGGAGACCGCCATTAAACCCTTTTTCTATCAAGGTTGGATGAGGAAGGTAGCATTATATGCTGATGATGTGCTTATATTAACATCCGAGGTTACCACTGCTTTTCCGGCAATTTTGAAACTAGCCAACTAATTTGGACAAATCTCGGGCTATGAGATTAATGCCGCGAAGACGGAAATGCTTATATGGAATGATGAGAATGCCATAACAGAGTTGCAAGCAGGCAATTCACTTCGATATTTAGGCTTGACGATAGTAAAGGACATTAACAAACTGGTCCAAGTAAATCTATCTTCAGACCTTAAAGAGTGTCGTAAGCTCCTCCAATCTTGGTCACATTTGCCCCTTTCCTTACTTGGCAGAATTAACCTCGTAAAAATGTCTATCCTTCCTAAAATCTCTTTCTTATTTAATACTATTCCTTTACATTTTGATAATACTATCTTAAACAAATTTCAATCCAGCATTTCATCCTTTATTTGGAACAACCATCTATCTAGAATTGCTTGGAAAAAATTAAGACGGCGTCGTGATAAGGGTGGATTAGCAGCACCAGATCTTAAAATCTATGCATGGGCCTTTCAACTATCCCATTCACACATGTTTCTGAAGGTTCCATCAGGTTCTGGGGTAGGCCTGATGTACACAGCTATGTTAGATGGGGAAAAAATAAATCGCTCCGGTTTTCTTTTTAAGTTTGGCAATCCTAAGTTCTTTAAAAAGGTTAAACTGAAGACTCTACAAGGTCTGGCTAAAACTTGGGCTGAAGTCACGAAATTTATAAAACTAAACTATCTTTGTGAGAAAACTCCATTGGGGGGGCTACCTGAAAATCCCACATGGCTTGATGACACTCTAGCTATCCCACTTAGACAGGCAGGTCTTGAAGTCTGGGGAGACCTCTTCTTCGAGGGGGATTTACTTTCATGGGAACACTTACAAGATAAGGTCGGCCCCAATTTTTCAAGATTTAAATATCTACAGATTTATAGTTGGACTGGGGCCTATAAAACATCAACGGTTAACAGGAATACCCCGAAACTCGGAGAGCATAGACAGTTTGTCTCTGATCTAGTAGTCTGCGAGCCAGCAAGTGAGGAAGTATCTAAATGGCACAACCTCATTTTGGAGGAGTCAGATGATGACTTTATTCTTCCGGTTACCACATGGGGCTCAGTTTTGATGGATCAAGACTTGCAAAATCTTTGGAAAACCTCTTTTGACTTATTATGGAAGATTGTTACACCATCTTGGCTTCGCAGAAACCATATCTTTACCCTCCATAGGGCATACTACTCCCCTCTAAGGTTATCTAAGTTTGTAGGAGGAGAGTCAGTATACTGTGCTAGATGTGGTTTGACTGCCGCATCAGACACACATATGTTTTTCGAATGTCCACTTCTAACTATCTATTGAGAGGACATCGGTAAATATCTTACAGCATCATTGGGCAACCCTATAACTATAGATCTGCCTGTAGTAATATTTGGGGTATCTGAAGGTCTGCAAAACCCAGCCAAGTCTTTAGTATTCTACGCTATGCTGCTTGCTAGACGGGAGATATGCAGAAAATGGAAAGACTCTTCTCCCCCTACATTTAGGGATTGGCAATCTTCAGTCTTGCAGACTTCTCGCATGGACTTGGCTAGATCCGGCAATCATAGCAAAAGGGCGTTTTGGTATTTACTTTCTTGGCTCCATTGATTCACCCGGGGTTTTTTTTTTTTTCCCCGGGTCCGATGATTCATCTCCTAAGGTACTTGAATATTTTGTACCTTTGGAACAGCTGTTAACCGGTTCATGTCCGGCCCCAATTGGCTGCTAAACTACACCAATGTTTGCCATAATTTTGGTAAATCATGGACCTTGTGCCTGTTTGGAAGACAGATCACAGCTGAGGGAAAATGGCCCCCAGATAACTCGTTTCCCTTCCAGTTTATGAGATAAACTGAGACAGCTGTTTTTGTAAGACCTTATGGTACTTTGTCTACATGGTGGTTATGAGGACAAAAAAAAAAAAAAAAAAAAAAATACGTCTCATTTATTCTACTAAGTGCAGGAAGAAGGGGAGTGAAAGATACACATTTAAGACAAAGTCATACACTACAAAAAGAGCTCCTGGGCCATTCAATGGGGAATATTTTGTTGTCTAATTTCACTGGTCTTTAGAAGGGCAGACTCCCTTTCCAGCACAGCCCTATGAACATCATGTTGGTTGAGTCAATCTAGTTGCTATTCCAAACCTTCTCATGATTATGAAAGTAACTATAAAGCATTCTCTACATTATTTCAGCAGGGCAAGACAGTCACCAGTGTTTTAGGATATCTTTCTGAATCCAAGAAGAAAGAAATAATACCAGAATGCTTCTAGACAATTTTTTCTAAAGATAGATTCTTCAGTGATATTCCCCAAGTTGAAAGAAGAGAAGGCATGGATCGGTTTGTTATTCCCAGGAATGAGACAGCACATTGAATTTATTAGCTGTTTTAATGTGTTGGCACATCCTAGTTTGAAAGAAAAATTTGCAATCATATCAAAACTATAGCCATTGAAATGGGTAGAGGTCACCCTATACTGGGAAAGCTTACAAGGAAGAGTAGGTCAGAGAAAGGCTTCAGGCACAAAAGAGTAGGCTAATATGACATGGCCCTTTTAACTTTTTCTGTGGTCTTTTAAAGATCTCAGGGGCATATTATCAAGGGCCATATAGCCGCTTTAGCAGGACTTTTTCCCGCTAAAGCAGTGATCTTTTTATCGCCCTATTAACGAGCTGTCGCTAACAGCAGTCAGCGACAGCTTATAGACGATAGCTACAGGTTTGGGGCCCGCTTTGCATGTCAGCGATATTTATCGCTAATGACATGCAAAGTGGGCGTACCCAGCCTGTTAGCGACTGAAAGCAGTCGCTAACACAGCTATCGCCTATTAGCTAGGCAAGCAAGGCAATTAAAAAATTTGCGCTAAGCACGAATATCGCTAGAAACTAACCCCTGCTCATACCAGGACTTAACCTGTATATCCAAAGGGAGGTGGATATTCAGGTTAAGTCCCCATTAGTGATAATGCCTGAATATCGCTGGATTTCCAGCGATATTCAGGCATTGAGCCACTATCGCCGGATATTTTATCGCTTTAGAGATAAACGTTGCTAATAGCACGTTATCTCAGCAATAATATCTGGCGATGTGCGGCGATAAAAAAATTCTGCTAAGCTCATTTATCGATAATTATCGCTATTTGTTGATAATATGCCCATCAGTATTTTCTGTATTTCAGTCCTTTTAAGGCCCTCATTATGAGTGGCCCATGAAATGGGCCAGAGTTTCTTCAACCCTGAGTTACCAACATCAGGGCTACCTGTAACTTTGGTGCAAATCTGAACCATTATGAATTTGACTCTGATGGTCCACTAAGAAAGACGAAATTACTGGAGAACGAGTGGCTCTGGTCTGAGTCAAATTGAGAATTCATAATTGTTTAGCAGAAATTGCAAGGATATTTCAAATGTTTTCAGCAGCAGAAATCTCTGTGCTCAAGTAAATAACCATAAATACTGCCTGGCTTCATCTGCATTAAAATGCATTGGGTCATGAGGGCATACGTCTTTTGTGAGCAGGGGTGCTTGTATGAACTAAACAATTCACACCACTTCAGATCCTTCAGAATACCAATTTTCCAAACAAGTTTTCTTTTGTCATGCTGTCCTAGGTTAATGGCTCTCCAAGGCAAAGCATCAGGTGCTAACCCTTCAGAATATAGTTAGTCACACTTGACATGACTCAGTTTCAGTTCTTGTTCTTTCCCTAGCCAAAATTGGGAACACTTATGTGGGAATAATTCAGACTGAGAGGATTATGGGAGTATATGCTGGTATGACGTGCTCATTTTTGGTGGATTGTTCGTTGTTTTCAGTTGATTTGTATACACATATAGGTAGAAAATGCCTATTTTAATATTTTGGGCTTAAGGGTAGGAAATATTTGCGTGGTTTGCATAACATTCATCATCATACCAGCGCCAGGAAACCCACGGTGTCAGTGCGCTTTACAAGTTCCCCTTACAATACAATACAATACAATCTTGGATTCCCCTTTACCCCTACTTATCAAAAACATCTGAGGTTGGTTTGTTTACTTCACGGACAGATGCCTCAGATGAAAAATGAAGACATAGAAACTTCTCAATGAAGTTCCGTGATTTGTCACTCTAGATACAATCCCTGAAGGAATAATTTATCAATCCTTTAGATTGCTTTGGATCAGTGGTACCACTGGGACTGACTGAGTAATTTGCTAGAGACGTTTAATCGCATATATATATCGGGAAACAACACTTACAACGCAACTTTTACAACGCACTACCTTTACAACAAAACTTTTACACCGCAACATCCATTACAACGCATGCCATTACAAAGCATGTCACTACAATGCATACCACTACAACGCATACCTTTACAACGCAGTAATTACAACGCATACCATTACAACGCATACCTACACTATCCAACACTTACCCTACTGTTGCACCCCCTGGAGTTAGAATAGTAATTTCTACCCCTACACTATCCAATACTTACCCTACTGTTGCACCCCCTGGAGTTAGAATATTAATTTAAACCCCTACACTATCCAACACTTACCCTACTGTTGCACCGCCTGGAGTTAGAATAGTAATTTTAATTTTTACCCCTACACTATACAATACTTACCATACATGCAATGTAATGGTATGCGTTGTAATGGTATGCGTTGTAAATGTAGTATGCATTGTAGTGGAATGCGTTGTAAAGGTAGTTTCAAAGATTTCAATGTAATGGCATGCGTTGTAATGGAATGCGTTGTAATGGATGTTGCGGTGTAAAAAATGCGTTGTAAAGGTATGCGTTGTAAAAGTATACGTTGTAACGACATACATCCCATATATCATAAAATATATCATTAAAATATTTTCATGAGGCATGTAATTGCATATAACATCTATAAATATACACACGATACACACCAAAGCCAGTAGGTAGTTATATTGGGACCAAAGGTTCCATAGAAAAAAGCTTTTTTTATTTTACCAATAACTTTGTTGCCATTTAATAAATCTCCACGAAATGTTTCAAAAATCTCCTCTTTTTAGTTCAGCTGCTGTGTTAAAAGTTTCATGGTGATCTGTCAAGTCATGGCCGAGAAAAAAAGGGGGGTCCCACAACGCGTTTTCCTCATCTTAAGACTCTGGGAATTTTTCATTTTTTGAACATGAGAACAGCCCGAACTGCTGAACAGAATGACACCAAATTTGGCAAAAAGCTAGATGTTGGTCCAGTTTGCATGCTATTTATGATTTGGTGTAAATCAGTTGGGTAGTTTTTCAGATATCTAACTTTAAAAAAATGGATATCTGGGTAGTGACATTTGATCGCTCGGTTGGACCCCGATGATGAAGCATGTCACCAACCAGTCTGGTAAGTGAGGGGTTTCTTAAAAAGAAAATAATTTTCTCTTTTTCTTGCTTTTCTTTTCCACTCTAGTTAAAACCACTAGCACCTCTGCGTCCTGGGGATACTCCTCCATTTGTTTTGTATAATTCTAACTCCAGGGGACTAGGAGTATAGCCCCAATGCAAAAAACCCTTACTCTCCTCTTGTTTATAAGGGTTAAATATGTATACCTGGTGGCAGCCTTTGTGTGGAGGGGGGCTTCCTGTCCTACCCCCACCCGTGATTCTGGATAGTTCCTTTCCCTCACCTGGCCCAGGCTCTAAATTGTCTGGGGGTGACAAAA
The DNA here is from genome assembly GCF_964263255.1 of Lissotriton vulgaris. Lineage (NCBI taxonomy): Eukaryota > Metazoa > Chordata > Amphibia > Caudata > Salamandridae > Lissotriton > Lissotriton vulgaris. The sequence continues at coordinate 104,108,400 of NC_141694.1, forward strand.
GGCTGGGCAGGTCTGGTGTTGGGTTCCTTTGTGTGTAATCAGGGCTGAGCACAACTCCTTTGCTAGCCATCCTGCCAAGATGGCACAACTTGTCCACTCCTAAGCATCGTTTGTGCTACTGTCTGGAAGCAATACACAAATCCCAAGAGCAGAGGCATTCAGGGCATGTGACTCAGGACACTGGCAGAAAGGCAGAGGCGGTTGGGGCAAAAAAATGCTCACTTTCTAAAAGTGGAATTTTCAGCTTTGTAACTTAAAATCCGAATTTAGCATTGAAGATGGTTTCAAATTACAATCCATTTGAGTATAAACAGCCTATCCCTATCTGGTCCCAACCCAAAGTTAGCACTTATTAAGTGTAATAAGGTAACCCATTGTTCAATGGTAGTGATATGCCTTACAACAGTGAAATACAACATTACACGTTTTTCAGTGTCAGTTCTGTATTTTTCAGTGTCAGTTTTGTAAAAACGTAAGTACACCAGACCTACTCACAGTGCACCTTGCACTTTGTCTTCAGGGCTTACTTTAGGGGTGACTTGTAAGTATCAAAAAGGAAGGTTAGGCCGGGCAAAAAGTTTATTTTGCCAGATTGGAGCAGCAATTTAAAACTGCACAACAAACTGCAGTGGCAGGCTAGGGGCATGGTTTAAAAGGCTACTTTAGTGGGTGGCACAATGAGTAGCATTTAATTTACAGGCTCTGAGTACATGCAGTGCCATTTACTAGGGACTTACAAGTGCATTAATTGTATCAATTAGTTGTATGATTATTTTAACATGCATGAGAGAGAGAGAGAGAGAGAGAGAGAGAGAGAGAGAGAGAGAGAGCACAACTATTTTACCTATGGCTCAAAGAGGAAAAGTGCACAGAGTCCTAATCTAACCAAAAAATGAGTTGCAAGGGATAGCAGACCTCTGTCCCTGGGTTTGCATTACCAAATGGATTATTAAAAGTTGTAATGCTTTGCAGGTGAGGACAGCTCTTGTGAAAAAATGTGCGCAAGATTTGGAAATGGACCCCTGCACTCACCCCCACTCTCTCACCAATCACATTCCTCCTGCACAGTATCCCTTTTCGGAAAAAAGCCAACGTAGACACTTCTTGTGGTGGTCACTTGTTGGCCGCAGTTTTTATTAGGAATACACGGATCTCTTTTGGGTTCTCAGTACTGCCTTTTGGTCAGTTATAAATGGCACTGTGGCATGTTTTTGCATTATCATAAAGCATACTTTATTGTTCATCTTTTTAGTCTGTGCTGCTCCCCCGCTCCAAAGATAGGAGCCCAACTGGAGGGAGCGGGCTCATATCCCACCCCCGGTGCCGCTTGCCCTGCTCCTATGGCTTGCCCCCATTGGGCCATTCGTATTTAGCAATGGCCCCCATTGGCCAGGGGGGTTGACGCCACCGTGGCGGCTGCTGTGATGGGGGGGTTCCTCCCGCTCTCGGGTGCTTTTTGGCACCAAGAAACCAGTACCCGTTGGGGTGCTCAGCGCGGGTTATGGCGCCGGCTTTTTATGCCCCGTTGGGGATAGCCTCTGCGATATTGTTAACCTTTTTTATAAATATGTTTGGATTCTAAGAGACGTTAGTATTTTATATGGTTTATTAGGGCATGTAAAAGGCAAGCCTTTTGCTTTTTTTATTGGGTTATATTTTGTATGTTTGTGTTTTGTTTTGATGGGGCATGGGTGTTATTTGGTGTCTTCATGGCGTGTTTTACAGCAGAACACTGGAGTGTATAAATAGAACATCACACCGGACTCTGTGGCAGTTGAACCTGCGCTGCTGTTACAGAGATACAGGTTACACTCTAGCTAATAAACTAAGCAAGCTTGCAATATTCTTTCTGCCTCCTGTTTCCTGAACTGAAAAGGAGGGAATACCAAATACATTGTTATACTGCAGGATTAGGTTTTTCCCGGGAAGTGGTATTACCTCCCCACTACGAGGACTAACAAAGTAATACCACACGTTCCCTATAGTACTCTGATTCCAGCATTTTACCTCACAAACGTTTTACTATTCACTGCACAATTGGTGCAAGAATAAGATCACCAGGTGCGAAATTAGTACCTGGCTTTTCTCATGATTCAAAGGCAAGCTCTTATTTGGGCTAAAGGACAGATTACATGGGAATTATGCCCATTTCTCTTCTGAATGTAACATTATTTGATGTTACAAAATAATTATAAATAAGAAAGAATAAACATTACTGGACAGTGCACTTTTGATTTCCTGTCTATCTACTGGATGTCACAAGTTTCTTCTATCACCTTTTACAACATCTACCAAAGCTAAACTTTCTCCAAATTCCTTCTTTGATGCCTCACAGATTTGTGACTCTCATATCATGAGTGTAGAGAAAATCAACACAGAAGAAAATGCCCCTGTCCCTTTAAACCGCTTTTGCTCACTCAGATCCGGCAGTCCCCAGCCGGCTGTCAAGGCACGTTCAATCAAATAACCCTCTAGAACCAATCCATCCAGGCTCAAGCCCATGCACTCTGCTACTCAGTGAACGCACAACTGAGAGCTTCACCTGGCTTGGTAAACATGAGGAAGGACTGGAAACCAGTGAAGCGCAGTGTCATGGAAAAGAATCCTGGCTCCTCCCACTCCTGACACTAGATCCTCATTGATGCAGGTGCTTTGAAAGACGTACATCTGGTCTGTTTTCACTATAAGACACTCTAATGAGATACAATAAAAAGAATGGTAGTCATTTTACCAAACGCTTCTGTAGTGGGAGGTATTTATCCAGAGCAGGTATGGTGGTAGCACTCTACTCAGTGTTAAGATGTTGTGAAAGGTCCAAAGACTACATAATCTTTAAAAAGGAGTTTGAGGTATGCTCAAATATTCTACTGGCATGATTATGAGTTTGGCAGTGTGGGAGCCGGGCGGCACGTCACCACCCAGCCACCTAACCGCCAAACTCCACCGCAGATCGCCTGCAGAATTACAAGTTATAATCCTGGCGGGCTGGCTCAAGACACCTGCATTTCAAAGGCTCATAGGAGAGCCTTAGAAAGGAAGCGCTGTGGGACTGTCACAGTAGGTTCCAGCATAGCATGGACTGTAATGCCCATAATGTGCAGTAACTGTGGATGCTGAAAGTCAGGGCGCACACCATGAGCTCCCCTAAAAGCACCCCCATACACCAGGGGACCAGCGGGTCCTGGGCGACCCCTTAGTTTCCTCACTGCCACCGTTCTGATGTCATGCTCACTACCATGAAACGTAGGGCAGTGAGGAAACTCATAATATGCTTGGTGGTGCAACAGCTGCACTGCCCGCATATTATGGCCTCAGATCCTTTCAAGATCACCAGAGATCGCGGATCCCTGGTGGTAGCTGGGTCCTATGGTGGTCCGACCACCAAAGTCAAAATATGTCTGTCGGACCACCGGTGTGGCGTGTCCATCGGACTGCCAAGATCATAATCGGACCCTAAATCATTTCTAACTGAAGCAATATCGTTTATAAGATGCACTGGTCTATATCTTCTTTCCCTTGTGGCACACACATCTTCTGAATACATAGGTAATCCATATTATCATACCTTCCCTTGAAATCCTCCAACCATTCCAAACTGCTATTTATTAGGTATTATACGTGTTTTCTATTAAAACCCCTGAAAAGGTTTACTGTATCTTATCACAGGCATCCTATTTAATAGACGTGCATTAAGAGACTATTGATCAATCAAATACTATGGAACTTAAATCCCATTCATCACAATGCTTCTATGACATGCCTTGATCAATCTATATTTACATTGTATCCAAGATCTTTGCCAAATCCACAGCAACATACAACTCACTAGTTCTGCATCCAGCTAATTGAATTGCTTCTGAAAAAGCAGCATTGCTTAAGTACAGCTGTGGGCTGCTCTCATTGTAAGCTACAGGCATTGCCTCAGACAAGCAAGTCATCAGCAGAGCAGCCGCAGCAAGTGGCTCTCCACATTCAGGGGCTAGAAACACCCACCTCACTTAAGTATCTTCAAATTCAGCACACTTGTAAAATCAATGCAGCTACAACAGGCTATTTTATCAGCAAGCTGCAGTGTGGTGCTAATCAAGCTCACAATCTCTTTTCTATCAGTGGGCTTTTGACCAGTGCTTGGCAAAGGCGTACAGATCCATTAGCTTCGATTGACAGAGCTGATCATTATCTTTAACTCCGCAGCCAGCACTTGAAAAATGTTCTACTTATAAGGCAGGCCGTCTCATTGCTGCAGGGGCCTTGTGTAATCACTTGGAGCAGTCTGGATGAAGCCCTGTTCCAAAGTGTGTTCTCATCAAGAGGGCCTTCTGTTGCTAACCTCACAGATGCATACTTTGATAATACATCTCCAGCCCCCTATGTAGGCACTTTATCTCCTCTATTTCGTATTGTAAATATTTATGTATGTGATAGTGCCGGTTAGGTTAAAATTAGTGGTGAAAAGTCATTTTTTTACTTAATGTGGGTTCTGAATGGGACGTTTTGTGCTGATTCGTTAAGAGGGACAGGCTGGGAAAAAAGGGGGTGGTATTAAAGAAACTTTCCCAGTTATAATTCTAAAATAAATATTTGCTCTCTTAAAAAAATAACGCTGAAAGAAATTATATACAACTTGGTCTGAAAGTAGAACCTTACTAAATGAAGTTCCTCTGCTTCATTTAGTGTAAATATACTCAGAGCGGCTCAATATGATGTCGTGAAGAAAGACTCCACCTGACACCGACTTGGAATCGGGACCTACCCCCTTTCCATGTGACAGAACACTGTTCGGTCAGAGTCCCATTGTTCCCTATGGAAGCTTGTGTTCCGCTCGACAACCGGCTGCAACACAGGCTCCTATGTGGAAATCTGGTGTTCGCGGAAAACCCCGCACCCTGTCACCGCACCCCAAGGTGCCTGTCACACAGTGCAGGGTTATACAGGGGAGTCCCTTAGGTACCCCGTCGGCCATCAACCGTAGGCAGCGGGAACTTGGGAGCCCTGCCAGGGGCCCCTAAAGTCACTTTCCGACAGCTTTTTCTTGTCGGGCAGGCTGAAGCTGGAAAAGCTGTTGTAAATCGACATCATAATCCCGAAAGTAGAAACGCTTTCCATGGGGGTGTACGCTGCATTTTTGACCAGCAGGAATAATCTGCGAGTCACTCGGAACCAATATGGAATGACCGTGCGGTTTGCATTCCGACCGCGAACATAGTAAGCGGGCGATCGGAATGTAAACCAACCGAATCGGTCGGAAGGGCTCTGACTCAGTCGAGGAGATTCCGACATCGTACTGAGTTCCAAAGTATATTTTGAGAAATTTGTGTTTAACAAAGATTTTGGAATGGGCCTGAGAGAGTTGAAAAGTTCGAGAAATCTGGACTGTTAGTCCAGAGAGATTTGCAAAGCAAATTCACAGATTTAGCAAAAATATAAATAATAACAATGCAGAGATCTCATTGGAAGAGGGAGCTCTTTCTTCCATCATATGTTTTAGGTCCATGAACCCATAATTCGGCTTCCAAGCCAAAGCTCCCTGATTGGCTGTCCACAACACACAAACATCCATTGCAGTTTTCCTTACAGGACATCAGGACTCTGTCCCTGAGGCTTAAAAATAAAATGTAAAGAATCCTAATGAGCAAAGGGGCATTTTTGACCTCCTAATCAGATGATTAAAATAGCAAATTTCTCTGCGGATTTCTTGGACCCAAAAGCAAGGTTCAACCCACCAGTATGTCTGTGAGCCATATCTCGAGATTGATAATACCTCGGCAAGGGCACTTTTTTGCACTGTTGGCAGGCCTGGTACTGGGTCCACGCCAAGAGTGGGAGGTCCAACAAGAGCTCACAAAGCTGTGCAGGTTCAAGAACCGAAACTGGGCTAAACTGTAGAGAAAGTCATGGAAGTGTATTATACTTTTGAAAAATTTAGAAAAATGTATTTTACAATAAATAGTAATCCTACTTAATTGTATATATTTCTTTACATCCAAAAAATATAAAAATGTTACAGCAATATTAAATTAACTTTAAATTAAAGCTACAATGGTTTTCAATAAGCTAACTTAAAAAAATATGTTTCTGGTGTTTAATTTAAAAAAAACTAATCTAGAGTAAAAACGTATGATTTGTATGTATTCAAAATAATTAAAAGTAATGTATTCACGCTTAAGTAAAAGCAATTTAATTAGGATTGTTAATTATTAATGTTAAATGAATTTGTAAATGTAAAAAAGGTTAACAGCTTATTTTAAAATAAAATAATAATGTTTCGGTTTAAAACAGCCATCTGGGTCAGCTTGCACTGTTAGGAGTCTTGTACTAGTGAGAAGTAGTTCTGCTGAATGTGGACACTCCCTGCCCCGTTCACTACTTTTGCTAAGGTGGCGCAATGTTGATATCCTTGCACCTCATGCTGTCTTTGGTGGTGCCTGGCTCCATTTTAGGAGCACCATTTTTGCTGTATCTTTAAAGTATGCTTTAGCTGGCTTTGATTCTGTTTATGTGTTTTATTTTGTCCCTTTTATTATATTTTCTTTCCACGTATGTCCACTATGAAGGGCTGCCTTTATTAGTAGGCAGGAGCTGCTGGACTCCAGGTTGTTCTTTGATTTCTCCCTCCCTATTTTTGCTGGGTGCATCGCTTCTTGGCTAACTCAATCCCCTTCTAGCGACTGGGCTATTTGCTCTGTATGGCAGTGCATCCATCCATCGCCCCGACTGCGTCATCCACCCGGGTTGTTGTGGGTTGCTGGTCAGAATCGGAGGTTTGTACCGTCCTAGTGAACTCTAGTTCACAGTAATTGGAGCTCCGGCCTTGCGGTAAGTTGGTGGGGTGCCATCCTCTTAGCAGGGATTGTTTGTTTGGGAGTACCTGCCGGGTTGGTCTTTCCAAATTAGACTTTTGGGCTGGTAGGACTCATATGGCTGAGATACCCGCCACCCCCTCTCGACACAATCCCGAAGGATGGGAAACCGGAAACGGTTCTGAACTTTTGGAAGGCGGGAGGGAGTGACCCTCCCGGCCGTATTTATTAAAATATGAAACAAAATCAAAACATTAAAATAACAGTTTCATATTAATGTACAATTTCATTTCCACATTACGATGTTTGGCTAACCTTAACATATTTCTAATACAAAGGTTCTCCTAGCCGAACTAACATCCTACAAAACATTTAACTTGAAATTGTACATCCTAACTTTTAAGGGCCAACGGCAAGGTCGTAACCGGTGTCAGATCCCTAAACCAGAAATACCCCCCCCACTTGTGAGGGGCGACCGCACAGAGGCGTACCTCAAGTGCATCTACCAATTTCCCTTGACTTGACGGGGGCCCCAATGAACTCGACGCCATTTAAAGGTCGTCCGAGGACTCGTGTGAGGTGTCTAGAAGGTAGCGTAAACCCCCTCCCCACCCCACACAACTTACCACATCTGCCGTCGCAGGTGTCCTGGCCCCGGGAAATTCCCCAGGAGGGGCCCGTAGCCCCTCCTATCCAGGAAGGGGCCTTGACCGCCTTTCCTTTCCTTTCGGCGGCCCATCCTTAGAAGGGACCGCCTCCCCGTTGAGGGGCCAATGGCCACCTCCCCCGGGCGCTCCCATCCGTAATGGGTGACGCCCCACCATAGGGATCTTCCAATTACTGCTCACCGATCATGACCTTACCGCCCGACCAAAATAAATACGACAATTTAACTAAAATTACTAATTTAAAAAACAACCATAACTATTTCACGTATGATTACTGATCAACACTAGTGCAGAATCACTTTATTCGAAAAAAAAAAAAAAACATACTGTAAATGACCATTCTTTATTGCATACTCAAAATAACACGACAATCATCACAACCTGTAAGAAATAGAGTTACCACATCAAAACTTTATTTAAAAACAACTGGCTGTCCTCAGGGGCTGGTGGGTGGGTCAAAATTGGCTCTTCGTTCCGTCTCGAGCTCACGTGCAGCGGGGAGGTGCAGCTTCAGAGCACAGGAACAAGAGGATGCTTTCTTGGCGTGTTGCTCCTTTTATCCGTCTTCGGGCGGGCGTAAACCCGCCTCCGCCTGCCTCCCTGGGCGTGGCCGGCCGCGTCAGTGTCTAGGACAACCCACTCCAGGGCGGGAAAAGGCGCGCCCCGGCTACGCCGCTTCGGGCATACCAGCCGAGACTCGCCTCCCGCCCAAGATGGCCTCCCGGGGGGATCGGGGTACTCCACCATACGTTCGGGGGGACCGAATGGTCGCCCCTTTCCATATGGCTGAGATACCCGCCACCCCCTCTCGACACAATCCCCAAGGATGGGAAACCGGAAACGGTTCTGAACTTTTGGAAGGCGGGAGGGAGTGACCCTCCCGGCCGTATTTATTAAAATATGAAACAAAATCAAAACATTAAAATAACAGTTTCATATTAATGTACAATTTCATTTCCACATTACGATGTTTGGCTAACCTTAACATATTTCTAATACAAAGGTTCTCCTAGCCGAACTAACATCCTACAAAACATTTAACTTGAAATTGTACATCCTAACTTTTATGGGCCAACGGCAAGGTCGTAACCGGTGTCAGATCCCTAAACCAGAAATACCCCCCCCCCACTTGTGAGGGGCGACCGCACAGAGGCGTACCTCAAGTGCATCTACCAATTTCCCTTGACTTGACGGGGGCCCCAATGAACTCGACGCCATTTAAAGGTCGTCCGAGGACTCGTGTGAGGTGTCTAGAAGGTAGCGTAAACCCCCTCCCCACCCCACACAACTTACCACATCTGCCGTCGCAGGTGTCCTGGCCCCGGGAAATTCCCCAGGAGGGGCCCGTAGCCCCTCCTATCCAGGAAGGGGCCTTGACCGCCTTTCCTTTCCTTTCGGCGGCCCATCCTTAGAAGGGACCGCCTCCCCGTTGAGGGGCCAATGGCCACCTCCCCCGGGCGCTCCCATCCGTAATGGGTGACGCCCCCCCATAGGGATCTTCCAATTACTGCTCACCGATCATGACCTTACCGCCACAGGCCGGATAGTTGACCGGCTATCCGGACCCCCCACAACAACTCCTGCCTAAAGGTCATGTTTTAAACTCTTTAGCCAAGCTATCAGGTCTCCTATGAGTAACTCATTCCCCACCCGGGACAAATGGACCCCATCCCCCAGGTACATACTGTCTCCCTTAATACAACCATGCGGAATAGAATGCAGTGTACTTGATCGAAACAATCTACCCACTTTGTTATTTACTTTCTTCACTGAGTGATTCAGAGCAGAAACCGAATTCGCCCCCCGCCACACTTTCCGTGGAATCATATGGGACCATGCAATTGTGCACCCTGGAACTCTTCTCGCCAACCAACTTACTGTGGAGAGCATTGCCTCGAGAAGAAGTCGTCTACCAGTGGCCACCAAATCGTTGCCCCCAAGATGGACTATGATTATAGACGGCGGTGACCTTGTCCGCCCTAACAAACCCTCGAAAAAGGATTGAAACTGGTCAATACAGAGCCCGCCCCTTCCGTAGAAGGTCACCCTGTACCCGTATTCCCCAGCCATGTGAATCATGTCACCTGCTTTGAATACGTCCGCGGCACGCCTCACGTATGAGTGGCCCACGACCCACACCTCTTTTTCCGCAGCCGGTGATGTCTGACCGCTGGTTCCCAGGTGTCGGGTCGACTGCACAGTCCGCCCCGCCTCGTAAGCTTGCGAAACTGTAAACCAAACAAAAACAAGAAGCGTGAGTATATCATTACAGCTTCACAACATGTGCAACCGCACATACTTTTTGTAACAATTTCGAGGACCAACGCCCCAAACGTTTCACTTTTTCCTCACTCAGACCCCTGGCTGTAGCCTCAGTAGCAGCCCCTATCCGAAAGGAATGGGTCCCGAACTCGCCGGGGTTCAAGCCCGCGGCCGAAATTGACATCGCAAGCACCCGCTGGAACTGAAACCTCGTCAGTGGGGTGGCGTCAGCGTGTCTCAACAAGGTCCCCCCCCATGATGCCACCCTCTGCGCCAAATATTCCTCTACGCAAACAACAGGGCACATGGGAGACCCGGGAATCCTATGTATGACTATGCAGTCCCCAATCGCACCCTGATCGGTCTTGGACCTGACAAACGAGACCGTCATCGTCTCCACCTTAACCTGAATGTGCTCTCGGCACAGTCCCCCAACCGTATCCTGCTTGTTCTTTGCCACCAGTTCGCTTACCCGCATAGCCCCATGGAATGCTAGCGCAAAAGCGGCCCGGAATAACACTGTTTCATACTGAGATGAACATGTCGCAGGGAGTACAGAAAATAACAGGGCCAACCTATCCAGGCCTATCGGGTGTCTCCGATCTACTCTGCGACCCTCCAGGCGTTGCCACCCACGTAGTGCTTTCTGCACCACGAAAGACGCTGTCGGGTCCCGGATCCCATGAGCCCTTGCCATAAAGGAAATGGCGGCCCGATGCCTCTGGGCCGTAGCTACTGATTTGCCTGCCCGATGTAGAGACAGCAAAAATTTTACGACAAGCTCTTCCTGGCCCCAAAGCTCCCCCCTAGCAGAACCCAAAAAGGACCAATAGGAACGAAACGCCCCTTCATATGCCTTCCTTGTCCTGGGTGCTAAACTCTCTCCCACAAGGTTTTGTAGTTCGGGGCACCGAGAGACCAGAGAGCTTCGGGAAAGGGTGCCGCCACCCGGTCCGCTGTGGGCAGAAAACCCCAGAAGGCCTGCATACGGAAACGAGAAAGCGCATCAGCCGCTTGATTCAATACCCCCGGGACATGTCACGCCCTAAAAAGCACATTCAACTGCATACACAATAACACAATTTCCTTGAGCAGTCTCAGGATCCATTTGCAACGTGCTGCCTGACTATTGATACACTCAACCACGGTCATGTTATCAGACCAGAACACCACAGAGTGATCCCGGCACCCCTCAGGCCATGTTTTCAGGGCCACCAAAATAGGGAAGAGTTCGAGAAAAGCAATGTTACTCGTCAGCCCGCACTCGTGCCACCATGACGGCCATTTTTGAGCCGACCATTGCGTACCGAATATGGCGCCAAAACTTATACTCCCCGCCGAATCAGTCCACAGCCCCAGCTCCTCGGAGGACACCGCCGGTTTGTTCCAGACAATTCGACCATTGAAATCCGCCAAGAATGCCAGCCAAATGCGCATGTCCTGGCGAATCTCTGCCGAGAGCCTCGTGCGGGGGTGTCCCTCCTTCAGGCCGACCATGGCTTGTGCAATCGAGCGGGAAAAGGGGCGGGCCATTGGCATTACTCTGAGGGCAAAATTCAACTGGCCCACCGTTTGCTGTAATTGATGCAGGTTTACCTTAGACACTCGAATACATGTTTCAAGGGATGCCCTGAATTTTAACACTTTTTCCTTGGGTAACCGAAAACAACCTTCCTCCGAGTCGAGCTCGATCCCCAGAAACTCGAGTGAAGTCGAGGGACCCACAGTCTTACCTGGTGCCAATGGCACACCAAAATGATTCATTAAGACACAAAATTCGTTTAAAGCCTGTCCACATTCTGGATCCCCGGCTGCCCCCAGGAACAGAAAGTCATCGAGATAATGCATAACATGCTGAAAACCCGTCTTTCTTGTGAATACCCATTGTAGAAAACAACTGAACTTTTCAAAATAAGCACAAGATATAGAGCATCCCATTGGCATACATCTATCCAAATAGTAGCGACCCTGAAACATGAAACCAAGAAGACGCTGATCGTCTGGGTGTACCGGGAGCAACCGGAACGCTGACTCGATGTCTGATTTTGCCATCAGCGCCCCGGGCCCCAGGCGATTCAACATGGCGACGGCCTCATCGAAAGATGCGTACCGCACCGAACACACTTCCGGGTCTATCGCATCATTCACGGAAAGACCTCGTGGGGCTGACAAGTTATGTATTAGCCTAAACTCACCCGGGTCCTTCTTTGGGACCACCCCTAATGGGGAACAAACAAAGTTAGCAACTGGTGGAAAATCGAATGGACCGGCAACACGCCCTCGAGTCACCTCTTTCCCAATCTTTACCCGTACCACCGCCGTATGCTGCAGGACCGACAGTTGGTTCTTACAACTTGCCTTACCCCGAAAATCCCCCACTGGAATGCGGAAACCATATGAAAAACCGTCTCGCAACACCCCAGCGGAGACATGATCCGGGTATTCGTTGAGCCAAGGAATCATTGCCATGGTATCAATCGGGGTAGGTAAAGGCGCCCCTCGGACTATTTCAGACCTGTTTGGCGCTTCCCCTACCACCGTTATCACCCGTTTTGGCTCTGCACATGGTCTCAGGATGGGAGGACTGTCCACACCCCCCACATTCATGTCTAAACTTGCATGACCCCTGGGGCCTCGTACATTTTCCCCTGTTAAAATTCCAAGAAATCCCCCTTTTACCTGCGCTGCCACTCGACTTCGAGCGGTGCTCGTTACCTGCATCCGTCCGAAAGGGTGTCCCAGAGGATTGGCGGGAAGACTCACCCCTGTTACTCCCCGACAATGGTACTTTTAACATGCCTGAATTCTCCATTTTTTGCCAAGAAATGGAGTCATAACAATCCCATGTTAGAGCTGGGTCGTGCTCCTTAGCCTTCCTAAACATATTGTCATAACAAAACCACTGATTGCCCTCGTATGCCAGAGAGTACTCCATGATACGTGTCTGGTAAATAGGCAACTCCGTCAACAATTCAGGCCTTCGCTCACCCATAATGGAGGTAAAAATGCCAAACGCTCTGCCCCAAGTACCTATGTTTTCGTCGACCTTAAAGGCGGCCATTTTTGCGCGCCAAACACTCGGATGCATAAGCTCTTTTTGGCCCTTCACATGCTCCATCTCGTAATGGTCAGTAAGCAAAGAAAACATGTTCACATACTTATCGGCCCAAATCTTTTCCTTAATTTCAAGTGGAACATGCTGGGCCACTTTCTCCCTTCGTGAGGGTACAGACCCCTCCCCCGCAATCGGCAGTAGCCGCTTACCTGAACTAGGTGCTGTACTTGCTGCCGAACTCGCGCCTGCTGCAATCTCAGCCACCGGAACCTGTGGGGGAACAGAAGATGGTGCCTTCGCAGCCTCTCTAGATTCCCGCAGTTGTCTCATTACTGCCCTGGCGTCGTCAGCCGTGGTGCCCTCACTATCTTTTCCCAACCACGCTGCCAGTTGTGCCGCCAACTCGGGAGGCATATCCTCTCCGTTCACGGGGGTGACTACCACAGGGATCGGACGCCCCTCCTTCGGAACCGGGATAGGCTCCTCTATCGGTGTATCGGGAACCGGGGCCTCCCCCCCAGGTGCCCCCCTCTTGGACCTCTTGCCTCTCCCGCTAGGGACTACTCCCGGCAATGCTGGTCCGACGATTCGCTTCGGTCCTCCCTCCCCGTTTTTTACCGCCATCTGCTTCTTCAAATCGGCTACCTCCTTTATGAGCATGCGGAGCATCTGATCGGTCCCGACCCGCTTTCCGACCTTCTTGCCCGGCATTCTCAAACGAAGATATCTGTAAAACAAAAACAAAAATTACAACGCTCAAAATTGGCTCTTCGTTCCGTCTCGAGCTCACGTGCAGCGGGGAGGTGCAGCTTCAGCGCACAGGAACAAGAGGATGCTTTCTTGGCGTGTTGCTCCTTTTATCCGTCTTCGGGCGGGCGTAAACCCGCCTCCGCCTGCCTCCCTGGGCGTGGCCGGCCGCGTCAGTGTCTAGGACAACCCACTCCAGGGCGGGAAAAGGCGCGCCCCGGCTACGCCGCTTCGGGCATACCAGCCGAGACTCGCCTCCCGCCCAAGATGGCCTCCCGGGGGGATCGGGGTACTCCACCATACGTTCGGGGGGACCGAATGGTCGCCCCTTTCCACTAGACACTTTGATTAAGGGACGTTTTGGGCCTGAGATTGGGGTGTCATCAAGTGATGTTGCACGCATTTTAATTAACGCACCCTCTTTCATCAAACATAGGCTTGATGCTATGGATTTTGTTAACTCCCAGAAGCTGGACTGCATTTCTATTACTAAGACTTGGGCATGGGAAGATTCAGGATCTGATCTCACAGGAGTCCGTCCCGCCCGGTTACTTTATTGTCAGACTCGATCGACCCCGTAGGATGGGTGGGGTTTGAGGATGCTCTACATTGTATGCTTGAACCTCTTCCTTTTCCTCACATGGTGAATGTGAAGCAGCGCTATTTAAAATAAAAATCAATGAGAGCTTTACTTTTTTAGGTCTGATAGTTTACCATCCTCCAGGCTGGTGTGCCATCCTGGGGTCATTTTTATGGAACCATTTTTAGTCAAATACTTGACGATTTATCTGAGTTTCATCTCCCTTGTGATCAGGAGATTTTGCCTATTGTCCCTCCTCCTTCTTCTCTGAAGCACTCTCCTCTGCTGCCTTGTTTTTCGCAAGTTACAGCGCCTCAAGTTAAAGAACTTTTGCTGGACATTGTTGCCCTTTAGGAATTATTTTTCAGTTAATTTTCATTTAATTATTTATAGTCTTTTTTAACATTAACTTATATTAATTTATATTATTAGGTTGTTTAAATAATTGCATTTATTTTAAAATTGATTTCTATGAGGTTTTGGTTTAAGTTCTTACCTCCATTATTATCTACAGGAGGGTGTTGCAGGGCATGTGGTTGGGCACGTGTGGTTCGGGAGTTACTCCAGCTCTGAGGTGCCGTACATTTTCAACTATTATTGGCTATCAAAGCTATAGAAGGGCAGTTTGTGAATAGATGACCCTTTTGTGGGTGGATGTTTGTCCCTCCTTAAACTCCCTCCTACCCTTCCTAAACCCCTTTTCATTCCTCACTAATACCATCAATATGCGCTTGGGATTGCTTGCATGAATGTGTTTGTGCTTTATAATTAATACTTGATTGATCGCTTTTAAAACTGTCACTTAAAAGAAATTTTCGCCGCTTTTAAATAGATCGAAATTTCACTTGCTAAAGCACTTTTGGCTTCTTACCTCGCCTAGCACAATTTAATCGCCGTGTGCCCTGGTCCACCACGGGTGTTTCCCGATTGTGTGGAGGGCGCGGAGGAAAACAGCTGCTCCCCGAGCCGATTGGGGAATCCTGGTCAGGTGGGACGCCAGGCTCCTGAAGCGGACATATTTAAGAGGGGCAAGTAGTATTGCTCGAATGGTCCTCACTCCCAGTGCATGACCAATATGCGCTTGGGATTGCTTGCATAAATGTGTTTGTGCTTTATGATTAATACTTGATTGATCGCTTTTAAAACTGTCACTTAAAAGAAATTTTCACCGCTTTTAAATAGATCGAAATTTCACTTGCTAAAGCACTTTTGGCTTCTTACCTCGCCTAGCACAATTTAATCGCCGTGTGCCCTGGTCCACCACGGGTGTTTCCCGATTGTGTGGAGGGCGCGGAGGCGAACAGCTGCTCCCCGAGCCGATTGGGGAATCCTGGTCAGGTGGGACGCCAGGCTCCTGAAGCGGACATATTTAAGAGGGGCGAATCTTTTAGCGTCCAGCGAACGCGCCCAGCGAATGTGCGCCGAAGTTGCGCCTAAGTCAAGCCCGTCTGCGCCCGTCCGCGCTGAGGACGCGCTAGGGGCCAGACGGGCTGGACCTCGCTTCCCCCTCCATGGCAATTGTGAGTTGTACTCTTATTCTACTCTTCTGGCTCTTAGACCTGTGCCAAGTACGTGCCATTTTAGCTTATCCCCAGATGACTTGCTTACTATTCACTGTTGTAAGAGGACTCTACGTTATAGGCGCCTTCGCTATCCTCGTCATAAAAATCCTGCCAAAATCGGATATCAGCCACCCGCTCTTTCCTCTCTAAATGAGGCAGGCATGCTGTTAAATGCGAGATCTCTGCTGCAAAATAATGTTGCCTTTAACGACTTTGATTCCCAAAACAAACCACCCTGGGTTTTTATCACCGAAACCTGGGGCTCTGAAACCGCTGGCCAGGATCTCGTGGACGCAGTTCCTGAGTGCTATTCCCTGTCCAGACTTGATAGGACAAGGTGTAGGGGTGGTGGGCTGGGAATCCTGTTTAGAGACATCTTTACTTGTTGTACCAAGCCTCTCTCTCTACCATCAGACACCTTTGAGGCAATGTATTTCTCAATTACCTTTCTCCCTTCTGAATCCTTCTCTGGAATTCTTTGTTACAGACCCCCAGGCCCTAAAACGACTTTTTCCTATGAAATTCTTAAATTCATTGAGCCCTATGTTGACAGGCCTCATTTTACCATTCTGGGTGATTTCAACTTCCATCTAGAGGCCACAGATTCGAAGGACACGTTAGATCTTATAGATAGTCTAGCTGCATGTGGACTGCACCAATTGGTCAATGGCCCTACACATCTGGCCTCTCATACGCTTGACGGCATTTTTTCTAATGATGCCAGACTTAGGACTGACACCCCTATTCCCCTCTCTTGGTCCGACCATCTGGCAGTTCCCTTTTTTCTTAAAGCTAACTCCAACCCAGGCAATAAACCAAAGACTGATGTTTGGTCTACCAGAAGGAACTATAAAACTATAAATGATAATACTCTTTCACATTTTATGAACAATCTTAGGTGTCCTTCTCTGGAGGATCCAAATAGGGCTGCCTCTGATCTGTCTAATGCCCTAACTATTGCTATGGACTCCCTTGCCCCGGCCAAAAAACATTACTCAGCCCGAAAGAGCCCCTCTCAACCTTGGTTTTCTGACCGTTTAAAAACCATGCGTCAGAAATGCCGGCAACAAGAAAGGTCCTGGATTGCTCATCCTGATCTACAGGGTAAAGCCCTGCTTAAATCCCTTCTTAGAGATTATAAGAAAGCGATAATGGAAGAAAAAAGGCACTATTTCTCTAACCTGACCACATCCCTAAAATCCCCCAGAGACCTTTTTAATATTATCGACACTCTCTCGGCACCCAAACCGGCTGACCCTACCATCGAAACTCAGGAACTCTGCAACAGCTTATCGAGTTTTTTCCACGATAAGATTGCGGATATCTATAGTGTGCTCGAAATTAGAAACCAAGAGCTTAACGCTAAGGCACCAGAATCCTCCCTCTCCATCCCTGATAGAAACGAAAAGACTGATGTTTTGCTGAAACCTTCACTTACATGTTTTCCCTCTTTATCTATAGAAGATCTCAATCTTCTACTTGATACCATAAAGTCCTGCTCGCCTCTTGACCCCTGCCCGCTAAAAATTTTAAAATCTTGCAGAGGGTCGGTGCTTCCCCCGCTACTGGATGTTATGAATTTGGCGATCCAAGAGGGTATTTTTCCCTCTTCCTGGAAAACCGCTATTGTTAGGCCTCTGCTTAAAAAACCCTCCTTAGACCCAGGGATCTTGAAGAATTACCGCCCTATTTCCTTACTCCCGGCCCCAGCCAAGATTCTGGAATCTCACATAAATCAACATCTGTCCACTTATATTGAAAATTCCAACATGCTTGATAGCTCCCAGCACGGCTTTCGATCAGTTCACAGCACTGAGTCTGCCCTCACTGTTGTGACAAACAAAATTCGATCTGAGGTTGACAAGGGACATCCTTCGCTGCTTGTGTTGTTAGATCTCACAGCAGCTTTTGACACCCTGTCCCCGTCAATACTTATCTCCAGGCTCAAGGATATCGGACTAGGAGGCTCTGCCCTCAGCTTGCTCTCCTCCTTTCTCCATCACAGGGAGCAGAGAGTAAAAATGGGCAACTTCCTCTCCGATCCTCAAAAGGTGCAATGTGGGGTTCCCCAGGGCTCTTCATTGAGCCCTCTACTGTTTAACATCTATGTTACCCCACTTGCACAGGTGGTAAGATCCTTTGGCCTGGACGTGCTGTCATATGCTGATGACACACAGATCTTGGTATCCATCACCCAGCCAGTCTGTGAGATCGCCTCCAAGTTTAGAGCTTGTATGGAGGCAGTCTCCAATTGGATGACAGGTAATTTCTTAAAATTGAACGGTGAAAAAACCGAAGTTATGGTCTTCGGAGGGAGCCAAGATCTCTGGTCAAAGGACTGGTGGCCTCCATCCCTGGGAGATTGCCCGACTCCCACCCCTATTGCTAAGAACCTTGGAGTACAAATTGATCCCGCCCTTTCCTTCGACCCCCAGGTAAATAGGACAGTGTCTACTTGCTGTGGCACCATCAGAATCTTAAAGAAAATTGTCCCTCACCTGTCCTTGGCAGCCCGGAAACAAGCAACAGCTGGCCTAGTACTATCGAGGCTAGATTATTGTAATGCCCTTTATGGTGGCATCAATAAAGGCTCTATCCATCGCCTCCAAATGGTGCAAAATGCTGCAGCCAGATTGGTTCTAAGCCTCCCTAGGAGGACATCTGCAAAAATGGCCAGAAGGGACCTTCACTGGCTTCCGATTCCATCTAGGATCTCTTTCAAAATTCTCTGTCTGGCCCATGGTGCTATCCATGGCTCAGGATCTGAAAGCATTAGATCTCTTCTGTGTGCCTACACCCCCACTAGAACGCTCCGTTCATCTTCAAAGAATAGGCTGGTAGTCCCTAGGTTTGCTAAGGTTAGATGGGGCGGTAGAGCCTTTTCCACCTTGGCTCCCAAACTGTGGAACTCCCTTCCCCTTGAGCTCACCAGTCAATCCTCCTTGACAATTTTCAAAAAACTTCTCAAAACCTGGCTTTTCTCTCAAGCATATTAGATTCTTGCTCTCCTAACGGCCTTTGGTCTACCTATCTGGAGTCTGGACTTTCTATGTCTGTTCGTATTGCGCCTTGATGCCCCTTGGGGCTAAGTTTTGCGCGGTATAAAAACGCCATTCATTCATTCATTCATCTCCTTTAATATTAAGTATTCACCATTTTCCAGGCAGTCCACCCTGTCCCTCCAACATTTACTACTTAAATGTATGTTTAGGCGTGTAGAGAACCCACAGTTGGGCAAAGCTCTGCACAACAAACCGAGGGGAGAAGAGGAGGCAGAGACCTCCTGGCATTGGTTTGTGAGCAGTATTTTGTAATAAGTTCATTCAATTGTAGTACAATTAAAAGTACTACAAAATGCAGATAGGAAGAGGCTCCTCTGTTTCTAGAACACATTGTGCAACAATATTTTCATGTGGTTCATTTTTTTAAAACAACGGGGCATATTATCAAGGGGGTTTATCTCTGCTTTTTTGGCTTTAAAAGCAAAGAAAGCGGAGATAAAATTATCTCCCTATTACCTAGCTGTCGCTAACACCAGTTAGCGACAGCTAGTAGGAGATAGCGACCATCGTGGGCCCCACTTTGCATGTCAGTGCTATTTATCACTAATGAGATGCAAAGTGGGCGTGCCAAGATGTTAGCGACTGAAAACAGTCGCTAACATCGCTATCTCCTATTAAAAAACTTTTGGAGACATTCGCACTAAGCGCGAATATCTCCAAAAGCTAACACCTGCCCTGAGCAGTTCTTAGCCATGTTATCCAATGGGAGGTGGATACCATGGCTAAGAGCATTAGCTCGGTAATGCATGAATATCGCTGACTTTTCAGCGATATTCATGCATTGCGGCCGATTTTTATCGCATTTGCGATAACCTTGGTAATACCAAGGTTTATATGCGATAAAAATCGCCGCAGCTCTGCGGTAAATTTTTGTCTCTAACCAAGCAATAGCGATAATTATCGCTATTGCTTGGTAATATGCACCCACGTTTTATTGGCGTTGCTTTGAGATAGAGTTACACAGCTCATTAAAAATGCGGGCATTTTAAAGACCTAATATAGATGATAAAAAGTTCTGAATAATTAGCACAATCCACCTGTTTGTTCTGCTGGGAAATCTCAGGATCAAAATAGTCACCAATAAACTTTTTATAGCATTAACATTTTAATTCACACTAATACAATCATAACATGTAAAATATACAAATACATACAAACACTGTGTATATTTCCTAAAAAACAGCTACGGAATGTCTTGAATAAATATTATTTTCCCAGCAGATCTTTATGGGTTTTCTAATCTGACTTACATTTAACGTTCGATAATTTTTATCATGTTGGCATTCCTCATGTCATCATAGACAATCCTGTAGCTCTTGAATAAATAAGAACGTATTGAATAGATTGAATAGAGGCCATAATTGCACGCGCCCATGAAGTAAAGTGCAATGGCTCTCAAATGAGCGATTTGCCAGATTATAAAAAGTGCATGACAAGCGCGCTGAATCAAGAGGGTGCAAGAACAGAATGGGGACAAATATACCACCTGTTTCAGGCTTCTTCTAAGAGAAGCCAAGCTGATAATGCATATTGGGAAAGCAGGCAGTCCACTGGAAGCGAGGTATCGCTGTTGCACATAGACAACACAATAATCACGAATTCCCAGGTTGCTATAAAAGGCAGCATCCATTTTCACCTGTTTTTATGCGGAGCAGAAAAGCAGAAAGCGTAGTAGAGTTTCATCAGTCATGGTGCAGTATTGGAAAGGTTTGGACACAGTTACAATAGCCAATTATATGAAAAAGACCCAAGAACAAGGTTGCAAAACTGAAAGTTAGGCATACCGGCTTTAAGTTCAATTTTATTTATAAAGTGCATAGTCAATTAAGATTCCTAAAATAAAGAGCTTAGGAAATTTTCTAAACAATCTTTGTCATTGCATAGCAGTTTCTCATTCATTTGCGTCAAAAGAAGCCTTGAGGTAGAAATAAAATGCTACATGTGCTTATGAAAATGTAAGCTTAGCTGTGCAATTATGCAAATTTATCAAAGTGGCAGTGTATAAAAATAACAGGACTCTGCAATGGCAGGTTTGGCCAGACACAATTTGATTTCCAGGTTCCTTCATTAGGGGCCTAGCGGAGAGGGTAGTGAGCGGATGGGCACTCATGCGGAGAATCCTGCCACTACTCCTCTGTCAGTAGCCGCAGGAGGAGGTGGCCACGGGAGGGGGAGTGGGATATGTGCCCGCTCAATGCTGTATTTAGGCTGTGCAAATGCAATAACAAGGATATCATCATCTATCTGTCTGTCTGTGCAAGGAGGGTTATGCTCCTCAACCTTTGAGTTGCTCATTATTTCCTCGGGCTTAGTATCTCGAGCGGTTTTTCATCGCTCCACCCTCATTAGGTATTTCACCAGCCTGCAGTTCAGCTGCGAGTCCATCGGTATGAAACTCGCTCTTACAGCCTGTCTACAGAAGCGTAACCCTCTGCGGCTCAACATTGGTTTTTTTTGTATAAATTTGTGATCCTCCAGGGTAGATTTACACAGGCATTATTTGGAGCATGGTTTGAGGACCCTGTCCGCATAGCCAGAACAGCTCCCTTCTTTATTTTTATTTGTTAATTTATAAAGTTCTATATAGGGCGAACAAGATCCCAAAGGATATCAGAGCGCTTTACAAAAAGATGGAAGGAAGGTAATAAATGCAAAATCGACATCATAAAAGAATAAGAAACATGAATAATTACAGTACAAAGGGGTCAAAGGAGAATGGTACAACAGCAAATACATAGCGGGCTAAGAAGGGGGCAAACGATGAGGTAAAGAAGAGTAGCATCAAATGGTGGTCTAAGAGTTATAGGATCAGAGACTTAGAGCGGATGATCATAATCCATTTTAAGGTAAGAACTTGTTTATTAGGAATCGTTTGGATCCAGTTTGAAAGCAGCCGTGTAGGAGATTCTGCGTACTTCCAGTGGGAGAGAGTTCCAGATCTTCGGGGAAGCAGCAGAGAAGGCTCAGTGGCAGGTTCTCTTTTTGCTATAGATGTGTGGTTTCAAGAGGAAAGAGTTCACACTTCTTGAGGGTCTACCACCCCCGGATAGTTCAAGTTTTTGCGCTAGGTAACTGGGGGTTTTGAAATGGAGGGCTTTGTGTACCAGACAAGTCATCTTTAGCTGAATTTGAGCTTTATAAGGCAGCAATTTAAGGTATTTTAGGACTGGGGATATGTGCGCCTTTCTTTTGATACCTGTAATCAGTCTAGCCGCAGCGTTCAGAGATGCCCTTAGTGGAGCGAAGGTATATTTGCGGAGGACACAGAGCATAGCGCTGCCATAGTCAAGTCACGGCAACACAAGCACTTGGACCACGTGCTTGAAGTTGAGGTGCCTAGGCTAGGCCCAGGGGCGGAAGGGAACTCTGCCCGCAGCAGCCGCACCCAACACAGCACACACAGAGTCTTCCCAGCGTGCACACCGACTAGGGAGAGCTTCACTAATCCGGACGACGACGTAGGCGGTAGGTGGAGCCCTGCGATGATGTCCATCGCGGCTGTCCCCCTGGGCTTCACGGCAGCAAAGAACACCTAGCCCCTGCCATCCCAGCGTGACATTCAGAGCCCAGACGCCATCCATATTAATCGGACTCGCACCACTTCTGTAAACACCCGCAATCCTGCGCTGCGGCCCGTCCATACAGCCTGCTGCTGCTATGGTGGGAAGCGCGGCCCGTCTCTCTAAGCGGCACGATCCACTGCCGAAGCCCTTGTCCTTACCAGCCACCGCATGGTCTTGGACATAGGACGGAAATAAGACGCCATGGGTTAGCACACTTGATCGAACTCTCCTGCTGGACAATTGAGGCACCTGGAATACCCTGAATGGGCGCCATTATACACCCGAATGCAGCTAGCATCCATTTTCAACCGCATGGTGCTGGAAGAACAATGCGCTCATTCTCCACTTGCTACTTTGTCTGAACGGGGAGCCGCATTTAGCTACCTGAACACTTGAGGGTGTGGGACTCCTGCCACTGCGACATTAAGCATAGGCTGAAAATTCGTTCCGCTCGCGGAATTTGCAGATTTTCCACGATTTCGCGATCAGCGAATCTCACAAAATCGCGGTAAAATCCGCGAATCAGCAGGACGAATTTTCAGCCAAGCACTTACAGGGTTACAATAGCAGGTGCAAAAGTTGAAGCTAATTTTTTGTAACCTTTTACAAAAGAGTTACAAAGAAATTAACTTCAACTTGGGCACCTGCTGCTGAAAGCCTGTAAGTGCTTCCTGGCGCCTCGTTGCCTACTTGCAACTATTCTCTGACCCTGCTCTGACCCTTGAAGCAGGGTCAGAGAATAGTTACAAGTAGGCAATGAGGCGCCTGTCACGAAAATTAAACCTCAACAGGAAGCACTGACAGATATAAAAACAAGCATTTGCAATGCATTAGGTCTCACATTAGGAAAGTTTGAGCAATTGATCTTGTAAATGACAATTTTTTTTATTTATGTGTTGGTTTTGAAAATAGCTAAATGAATAGCTTTGTCATTTACAATGCCAATAGTTATAACTTTCGCAAATGTGACACCTATAGCATTTGTAATGCAACATGTTTTGTATTTACGTGACTTAGATGTATTGATATTACAAATTACAGTGGCTTTGAATTTTTTTAAATAATTAATACTTAAATAAAAGTGTTTTTAATTTATAATGGCAATAGCTTAAACTTGTGTAAATAACTTTTGTGAAGATTATGTTCAATGTATTTTATTGTGACGAAAAACCAAGAACAGAAGTGAAATATTAACATCTTTTTGTGACATTTGTAATAAAGCTTGAAAAATTGCGAGAACATATTTGAACCAGTTGTTGTTGAATGGTTGCACATATTGATGCTGGGCTGGTGCTGTGGTGGTGCTGAGTGGTGCTGTGTTGGTGCTGAGTGATGCTGTGGTGGTGCTGAGTGATGCTGTGGTGGTGCTGAGTGGTGCTGTGGTAGTGCTGAGTGATAATGTGGTGGCACTGAGTGATGCTGTGGTGGCGCTGCGTGGTGCTGTGGTGGCGCTGAGTGATGCTGTGGTGGCGCTGAGTGGTGCTGTTGTGGCGCTGAGTGGTGCTGTGGTGGTGCTGAGTGATGCTATGGTGGTGCTGAGTGGTGCTGAGTGATGCTGTGGTGGTGCTGAGTGATGCTGTGGTGGTGCTGAGTGGTGCTGTGGTGGTGCCGAGTGATAATGTGGTGATGCTGAGTGATGCTGTGGTGGTCCCGAGTGGTGCTGTGGTTGTGCTGAATGATAATGTGGTGGTGCTGAGTGATAACGTGGTGGTGCTGAGTGATAATGTGGTGGTGCTGAGTGATGCTGGGGAGCACTAAGTGATGAGGTGGTGATGCAGAGGGCAGAAAGGCACAAAAAGCAGTCTAACAAAGGGCAGAAGGGCAGAAAAACAAGGGAAAAACGAGTCTAACAGAGGGCAGAAGGGCACAAAAAACGAGTCTAACAGGGGTCAGAAAGGCACAAAAACGAATCTAACACAGGGCAGAAGGGCACAAAAAATGAGTCTAACAGAGGGCAGAAGGGCAGAAAAGCAAGGGAATAACAGAGGGCAGAAGGGCACAAAAAACAAGTATAACAGAGGGCAGAAGGGCAGAAAAACAAGGGAAAAATGAGTCTAACAGAGGGCCGAAGGGCACAAAAAACGAGGCTAACAGGGGGCAGAAGGGCAGAAAAACAAGGGAAAAACTAGTCTAACAGAGGGCAGAAGGGCAGAAAAACAAGGGAAAACGAGTCTAACAGAGGGCAGAAGGGCAGGAAAAACGAGTCTAACACGGGGCAGAATGAAACCCGCCCTGCGTGTTTGTCCACGAAGATGCCACCGTTTTGTGCAATACCTCTACTCAACTGGATTACTTTCTACTGTCTAATCAGTAAGTGCTCCCTCGTTGGCTAAATGTATAGGGGCAGATTTACAATAACTGGCGCATCCCCTGGGATGCACCAGTTATTGTGCGCCGCATGGTCCGCCACCCATGATCCGCCGCATTTACAATGCGGCGCACCATGTGGCAAAAACGGCACAGATGAGTCAAGCATCTGTGCCGTAAAAGCAGCGCATTGCTGGAGCTGTGTCCCAAGTGCGACGCAGCTCCAGCAATGCTCTGGGGGGCCCTATCTCCCCAATGCTGCGTCAAGCGCGCAGGGTTTTGATGCAGCATTGGCCTAAAAGTGACTGAGTGAAATCTTGTAGATTTCACTCAGCCACTTTTAGGAGGCGTTCCTGCGCAGGAACGCCCTCCCCTGCGCCGGAACGCCTCCTGATGGCGCAGGGCTTTACAACGTGACACATCTCTCAGATGCGTCGCGTTGTTAATACCCAGCACCATGGCGCATCTTTTGTGCTGCGGCTGCGTCACAAAAGTAAAGCAAAAGAGGCGCCAGCGGCTTGTAAATGTGCCCCATAGTGCTTTTACTACACTGTAGCTCCATTGACCATATGTGCCTGTGCCTGTGTTACAGGCACACATGGTCAATGGAGACACATCTTCTGGCCCTTTACGCAGCTGCAGTGTAGTAAAAGCACTATACATTTACCCAATGAGGGAGCACTTACTGGATTAGCCAGTAGAAAGTACTCCAGGGCAAATCGCAAAAAAATCCACGATTTCGCGGGAAAATTCACAAATTCGCAGATTCTTTGGCGATTTCACAGGGAAATCCACGTATTCGCGGAACGCGAATTCGCAAATTTCACCCATGCTTATGCGACATCCTACAGGGAACGCTCTCCCCCAGGTCCAGTGTATGCCTCACTTGTCGTGATTATTCCAGCGCCAGTACTGACTCCCCATTGCATTGGTGGTCCATTTCACTACAACAACAAAGGAAATTCACGGTGCACACTGAGCACACTCCACCCCTCTCCTTGTGAGTGGCGGGTTGTTCTGCTTCCTCCTGGAGGCGAGCATACGCTTGTAGGTGAGATGCTCTACTTGCACTGGCCTATTCGTAGCTGGTACACCCGATAGGCCATGCTCTACCTGCGTTCAAGCACAAGGATTGTAGACAGAAGAGGACCAAGATACATACCACTGCTCCATCATCATCACTCACTTAACAACAGATACAGTGGCAGCCACCTCCTTAGCTCTCGAAGCGCACGCAACAGCACAGCGTGAACATTGTCGGGCCTTGAATACGGGCAATATAGGGGAAGCCGGACACCTGTCAACCTAAGCTACACTTCGAAGCACCCAAAAAGAGCGCCAAAAACCTACAAGATGACCAGGACTTAGACAAAGGGGACGGTGCCCAGGGAAGTGCAACCACACAGTCTGCTGACATGCAAATTATCCTCCAGGAGGTCTGACATGGCTTCGCCACAATCGTCAACAAGGTGGACAGAATGTTGACACGCATGGACGCTATTGCGCATAAGCTTGAGGGTCATGAGGACCGCATAAAAGAAGCAGAGCGCCGCATATCGGACACTGAGGACACAACATCCCAGTTCACAACACAAATCGCCCACATGGATAAACTCTTGGGACTCGTTGCCCCCTTTTCTGAATCTATTTTGGCCACTATAGGTGTGGCAGGGTATACTCAGACATGAGTCCCTTGCTCACTGCACCATCAGGATTCAAGCAAGCTGGGCCGACGACGGCTGAAATGCCAGAAACCGGTCCCCGGAAGCTTGTCTCCTTTCTGGTGAAGAATTGGCTTGGTAGTTTGGTCTGCCCTGTTCCCATGATGCACTGGGCCAGGGACAGACTAATTTGCATATAGCCAGGTTCTGAGCTGGGATAGTGCAGTGAGCTAAATAACAGTGATGGATCAAGCCCTGATCTTTGGACTGGGTAAGAGTGGTCTGCTTAATTCAGACACTCTGGTCATCACCACCCCCTTTTCTGAATCGTTTTTGGCCACTATAGGTGTGGATGGGTATACTCAGACATGAGTCCCTTGCTCACTGCACCATCAGGATTCAAGCAAGCCGGGCCGACGACGGCTGAAATGCCAGAAACCGGTCCCCGGAAGCTTGTCTCCTTTCTGGTGAAGAATTGGCTTGGTAGTTTGGTCTGCCCTGTTCCCATGATGCACTGGGCCAGGGACAGACTAATTTGCATATAGCCAGGTTCTGAGCTGGGATGGTGCAGTGAGCTAAATAACGGTGATGGATCAAGCCCTGATCTTTGGACTGGGTAAGAGTGGTCTGCTTAATTCAGACACTCTGTTCATCACCACCCCCTGTGTTACAGGCACACATGGTCACTGGAGACACATCTTCTGGCCCTTTACGCAGCTGCAGTGTAGTAAAAGCACTATACATTTACCCAATGAGGGAGCACTTACTGTAAGCATGGGTGAATTTTGCAAATTCGCGATCCGCGAATTTGCGGATTTGCGAATTCGCGATCAGCAAAATTCACGAATTTGTGCGAATTCGCGGAGTTTTGGTTTTTTGTGTGTTCGCAGCGTTTTTTGCGTGTTCGCGGGGTTTTTTGCGTGTTCGCGGGGTTTTTTGCGTCTTCGCGAGCCTCTTGCGTAGCGAAGTTACCCATGCAGTCGTTTATGGGAGAGGGAGAGAGAGATAGATAGATAGATAGATAGATAGATAGATAGATAGATAGATAGATAGATAGATAGATAGATAGATAGATACATACATAGATAGATAGATAGAAAGAGAGGGAAAGATAGAGGGAGAGAGAGAACGAGAGAAAGAAAGAGAGGCCGGATCTCTGAAGGGCCAGATTCCTGAGTTGCCCCTACAGAACATACAGCTTTTTATTTTTAGCAAAATGCATATGAAAATTGTGCTGTATAGGTCTCTTTTAGTTTAACCCCTCCTGACAACTCAAAATGGGTGTATTTGCCATCCTCTCCCTTCTTCCTGTTTTTTATATCTGTAAGTGCTTCCTGATGAGGTTTAATTCCTTGGACAGGTGCCTTGTTGCCTACTTGTAACTATTCTCTGACCCTGCTTCAAGGGCCAGAGCAGGGCCAGAGAATAGTGGCAAGTAGGCAACGAGGCGCCAGGAAGCAATTAGCAGCAGGTGTCCAAGTTGAAGTTAATTTGTTTGTAACCCTTTTGTAAAAGGTTACAAAGAAATTAGGTTCAACTTTTGCACCTGCTGCTGTAACCCTTGCTTGGCTGAAAATTCGTCCCCGCTGATTTGCGGATTTTACCGCGATTTCGCGAGATTCGCGGATCGCAAAATCGCGGAAAATCTGCAGATTCACCCGCGAAACGGATTTAACGCCCACCCTTAACTTTCTGGATTAGCCAGTAGAAAGTACTCCAGGGAAAATCGCAAAAAAAACCACGATTTCGCAGGAAAATTCACAAATTCGCAGATTCTTTGGCGATTTCGCAGGGAAATCCGCGTATTCGCGGAACGCGAATACGCAAATTTCGCCCATGATTATGTGACATCCTACAGGGAATGCTCTCCCCCAGGTCCAGTGTATGCCTCACTTGTCGTGATTATTCCAGCGCCAGTACTGACTCGCCATTGCATTGGTGGTCCATTTCACTACAACAACAAAGGAGAAGTGTGGCTCACGGTGTAGAGCAATTAAACAACAAGGGGTGGTGATGGACAGAGTTTCTGAATTAAGCAGAATACTCTCACCCAGTCAAGAGATCAGGGCTAGATCCAACACCGTTTTTTTAGCTCACTGCACCATCCCAGCTCAGAACCTGGCTATATGCAAATTAGTCTGTTCCTGTCCCAGTGCATGATGGGAACAGGGCAAACCAAACTACAAAGCCAATTCTTTCACTGGGAAGGAAACAAGCTTCCGGGGACCGGTTTCTGGCATTACAGCCGTCTTCGGCCCGGCTTGCTTGAATCCTGATGGTGCAATGAGCAAGGGACTCACATCTGAGTATACCCTTCCACGCTTATGGTGGACAAAATAATTAAACAACAAGGGGTGGTGATGGACAGAGTTTCTGAATTAAGCAGAATACTCTCAACCAGTCAAGAGATCAGGGCTAGATCCAACACCGTTTTTTTAGCTCACTGCACCATCCCAGCTCAGAACCTGGCTATATGCAAATTAGTCTGTTCCTGTCCCAGTGCATGATGGGAACAGGGCAAACCAAACTACAAAGCCAATTCTTTCACTGGGAAGGAAACAAGCTTCCGGGGACCGGTTTCTGGCATTACAGCCGTCTTCGGCCCGGCTTGCTTGAATCCTGATGGTGCAATGAGCAAGGGACTCACATCTGAGTATACCCTTCCACGCTTATGGTGGACAAAATAATTAAACAACAAGGGGTGGTGATGGACAGAGTTTCTGAATTAAGCAGAATACTCTCAACCAGTCAAGAGATCAGGGCTAGATCCAACACCGTTTTTTTAGCTCACTGCACCATCCCAGCTCAGAACCTGGCTATATGCAAATTAGTCTGTTCCTGTCACAGTGCATGATGGGAACAGGGCAAACCAAACTACAAAGCCAATTCTTTCACTGGGAAGGAAACAAGCTTCCGGGGACCGGTTTCTGGCATTACAGCCGTCTTCGGCCCGGCTTGCTTGAATCCTGATGGTGCAATGAGCAAGGGACTCACATCTGAGTATACCCTTCCACGCTTATGGTGGACAAAATAATTAAACAACAAGGGGTGGTGATGGACAGAGTTTCTGAATTAAGCAGAATACTCTCACCCAGTCAAGAGATCAGGGCTAGATCCAACACCGTTTTTTTAGCTCACTGCACCATCCCAGCTCAGAACCTGGCTATATGCAAATTAGTCTGTTCCTGTCCCAGTGCATGATGGGAACAGGGCAAACCAAACTACAAAGCCAATTCTTTCACTGGGAAGGAAACAAGCTTCCGGGGACCGGTTTCTGGCATTACAGCCGTCTTCGGCCCGGCTTGCTTGAATCCTGATGGTGCAATGAGCAAGGGACTCACATCTGAGTATACCCTTCCACGCTTATGGTGGACAAAATAATTAAACAACAAGGGGTGGTAATGGACAGAGTTTCTGAATTAAGCAGAATACTCTCACCCAGTCAAGAGATCAGGGCTAGATCCAACACCGTTTTTTTAGCTCACTGCACCATCCCAGCTCAGAACCTGGCTATATGCAAATTAGTCTGTTCCTGTCCCAGTGCATGATGGGAACAGGGCAAACCAAACTACAAAGCCAATTCTTTCACTGGGAAGGAAACAAGCTTCCGGGGACCGGTTTCTCGCATTACAGCCGTCTTCGGCCCGGCTTGCTTGAATCCTGATGGTGCAATGAGCAAGGGACTCACATCTGAGTATACCCTTCCACGCTTATGGTGGACAAAATGGTGATGGACAGAGTTTCTGAATTAAGCAGAATACTCTCACCCAGTCAAGAGATCAGGGCTAGATCCAACACCGTTTTTTTAGCTCATTGCACCATCCCAGCTCAGAACCTGGCTATATGCAAATTAGTCTGTTCCTGTCCCAGTGCATGATGGGAACAGGGCAAACCAAACTACAAAGCCAATTCTTTCACTGGGAAGGAAACAAGCTTCCGGGGACCGGTTTCTGGCATTACAGCCATCTTCGGCCCGGCTTGCTTGAATCCTGATGGTGCAATGAGCAAGGGACTCACATCTGAGTATACCCTTCCACGCTTATGGTGGACAAAATAATTAAACAACAAGGGGTGGTGATGGACAGAGTTTCTGAATTAAGCAGAATACTCTCACCCAGTCAAGAGATCAGGGCTAGATCCAACACCGTTTTTTTAGCTCACTGCACCACCCCAGCTCAGAACCTGGCTATATGCAAATTAGTCTGTTCCTGTCCCAGTGCATGATGGGAACAGGGCAAACCAAACTACAAAGCCAATTCTTTCACTGGGAAGGAAACAAGCTTCCGGGGACCGGTTTCTGGCATTACAGCTGTCTTCGGCCCGGCTTGCTTGAATCCTGATGGTGCAATGAGCAAGGGACTCACATCTGAGTATACCCTTCCACGCTTATGGTGGACAAAATAATTAAACAACAAGGGGTGGTGATGGACAGAGTTTCTGAATTAGGCAGAATACTCTCACCCAGTCAAGAGATCAGGGCTAGATCCAACACCGTTTTTTTAGCTCACTGCACCATCCCAGCTCAGAACCTGGCTATATGCAAATTAGTCTGTTCCTGTCCCAGTGCATGATGGGAACAGGGCAAACCAAACTACAAAGCCAATTCTTTCACTGGGAAGGAAACAAGCTTCCGGGGACCGGTTTCTGGCATTACAGCCATCTTCGGCCCGGCTTGCTTGAATCCTGATGGTGCAATGAGCAAGGGACTCACATCTGAGTATACCCTTCCACGCTTATGGTGGACAAAATAATTAAACAACAAGGGGTGGTGATGGACAGAGTTTCTGAATTAAGCAGAATACTCTCACCCAGTCAAGAGATCAGGGCTAGATCCAACACCGTTTTTTTAGCTCACTGCACCATCCCAGCTCAGAACCTGGCTATATGCAAATTAGTCTGTTCCTGTCCCAGTGCATGATGGGAACAGGGCAAACCAAACTACAAAGCCAATTCTTTCACTGGGAAGGAAACAAGCTTCCGGGGACCGGTTTCTGGCATTACAGCCGTCTTCGGCCCGGCTTGCTTGAATCCTGATGGTGCAATGAGCAAGGGACTCACATCTGAGTATACCCTTCCACGCTTATGGTGGACAAAATAATTAAACAACAAGGGGTGGTGATGGACAGAGTTTCCAAATTAAGCAGAATACTCTCTCCCAGTCAAGAGATCAGGGCTAGATCCAACACCGTTTTTTTAGCTCACTGCACCATCCCAGCTCAGAACCTGGCTATATGCAAATTAGTCTGTTCCTGTCCCAGTGCATGATGGGAACAGGGCAAACCAAACTACAAAGCCAATTCTTTCATTGGGAAGGAAACAAGCTTCCGGGGACCGGTTTCTGGCATTACAGCCGTCTTCGGCCCGGCTTGCTTGAATCCTGATGGTACAATGAGCAAGGGACTCACATCTGAGTATACCCTTCCACGCTTATGGTGGACAAAATAATTAAACAACAAGGGGTGGTGATGGACAGAGTTTCTGAATTAAGCAGAATACTCTCACCCAGTCAAGAGATCAGGGCTAGATCCAACACCGTTTTTTTAGCTCACTGCACCATCCCAGCTCAGAACCTGGCTATATGCAAATTAGTCTGTTCCTGTTCCAGTGCATGATGGGAACAGGGCAAACCAAACTACAAAGCCAATTCTTTCACTGGGAAGGAAACAAGTTTCCGGGGACCGGTTTCTGGCATTACAGCCGTCTTCGGCCCGGCTTGCTTGAATCCTGATGGTGCAATGAGCAAGGGACTCACATCTGAGTATACCCTTCCACGCTTATGGTGGACAAAATAATTAAACAACAAGGGGTGATGATGGACAGAGTTTCTGAATTAAGCAGAATACTCTCACCCAGTCAAGAGATCAGGGCTAGATCCAACACCGTTTTTTTAGCTCACTGCACCATCCCAGCTCAGAACCTGGCTATATGCAAATTAGTCTGTTCCTGTCCCAGTGCATGATGGGAACAGGGCAAACCAAACTACAAAGCCAATTCTTTCACTGGGAAGGAAACAAGCTTCCGGGGACCGGTTTCTGGCATTACAGCCGTCTTCGGCCCGGCTTGCTTGAATCCTGATGGTGCAATGAGCAAGGGACTCACATCTGAGTATACCCTTCCACGCTTATGGTGGACAAAATAATTAAACAACAAGGGGTGGTCTGCTTAATTCAGACACTCTGTTCATCACCACCCCCTTTTCTGAATCGTTTTTGGCCACTATAGGTGTGGCAGGGTATACTCAGACATGAGTCCCTTTCTCACTGCACCATCAGGATTCAAGCAAGCCGGGCCGAAGAAGGCTGAAATGCCAGAAACCGGTCCCAGGTAGCTTGTTTCTTTCTGGTGAAGAATTGGCTTGGTAGTTTAGTCTGCCCTGTTCCTATGATGCACTGGGCCAGGGACAGACTGATTTGCATATAGCCAGGTTCTGAGCTGGGATGGTGCAGTGAGATAAATAACGGTGATGGATCAAGCCCTGATCTTTGGACTGGGTAAGAGTGGTCTGCTTAATTCAGACACTCTGTTCATCACCACCCCCTTTTCTGAATCGTTTTTGGCCACTATAGGTGTGGCAGGGTATACTCAGACATGAGTCCCTTTCTCACTGCACCATCAGGATTCAAGCAAGCCGGGCCGAAGAAGGCTGAAATGCCAGAAACCGGTCCCCGGTAGCTTGTCTCCTTTCTGGTGAAGAATTGGCTTGGTAGTTTAGCCTGCCCTGTTCCCATGATGCACTGGGCCAGGGACAGACTGATTTGCATATAGCCAGGTTCTGAGCTGGGATGGTGCAGTGAGATAAATAACGGTGATGGATCAAGCCCTGATCTTTGGACTGGGTAAGAGTGGTCTGCTTAATTCAGACACTCTGTTCATCACCACCCCCTTTTCTGAATCGTTTTTGGCCACTATAGGTGTGGCAGGGTATACTCAGACATGAGTCCCTTTCTCACTGCACCATCAGGATTCAAGCAAGCCGGGCCGAAGAAGGCTGAAATGCCAGAAACCGGTCCCCGGTAGCTTGTCTCCTTTCTGGTGAAGAATTGGCTTGGTAGTTTAGTCTGCCCTGTTCCCATGATGCACTGGGCCAGTGACAGACTGATTTGCATATAGCCAGGTTCTGAGCTGGGATGGTGCAGTGAGATAAATAACGGTGATGGATCAAGCCCTGATCTTTGGACTGGGTAAGAGTGGTCTGCTTAATTCAGACACTCTGTTCATCACCACCCCCTTTTCTGAATCGTTTTTGGCCACTATAGGTGTGGCAGGGTATACTCAGACATGAGTCCCTTTCTCACTGCACCATCAGGATTCAAGCAAGCCGGGCCAAAGAAGGCTGAAATGCCAGAAACCGGTCCCCGGTAGCTTGTTTCCTTTCTGGTGAAGAATTGGCTTGGTAGTTTAGTCTGCCCTGTTCCCATGATGCACTGGGCCAGGGACAGACTGATTTGCATATAGCCAGGTTCTGAGCTGGGATGGTGCAGTGAGATAAATAACGGTGATGGATCAAGCCCTGATCTTTGGACTGGGTAAGAGTGGTCTGCTTAATTCAGACATTCTGTTCATCACCACCCCCTTTTCTGAATCGTTTTTGGCCATTATAGGTGTGGCAGGGTATACTCAGACATGAGTCCCTTTCTCACTGCACCATCAGGATTCAAGCAAGCCGGGCCGAAGAAGGCTGAAATGCCAGAAACCGGCGCCCGGTAGCTTGTCTCCTTTCTGGTGAAGAATTGGCTTGGTAGTTTAGTCTGCCCTGTTCCCATGATGCACTGGGCCAGGGACAGACTGATTTGCATATAGCCAGGTTCTGAGCTGGGATGGTGCAGTGAGATAAATAACGGTGATGGATCAAGCCCTGATCTTTGGACTGGTAAGAGTGGTCTGCTTAATTCAGACACTCTGTTCATCACCACCCCCTTTTCTGAATCGTTTTTGGCCACTATAGGTGTGGCAGGGTATACTCAGACATGAGTCCCTTTCTCACTGCACCATCGGGATTCAAGCAAGCCGGGCCGAAGAAGGCTGAAATGCCAGAAACCGGTCCCCGGTAGCTTGTCTCCTTTCTGGTGAAGAATTGGCTTGGTAGTTTAGTCTGCCCTGTTCCCATGACGCACTGGGCCAGGGACAGACTGATTTGCATATAGCCAGGTTCTGAGCTGGGATGGTGCAGTGAGATAAATAACGGTGATGGATCAAGCCCTGATCTTTGGACTGGGTAAGAGTGGTCTGCTTAATTCAGACACTCTGTTCATCACCACCCCCTTTTCTGAATCGTTTTTGGCCACTATAGGTGTGGCAGGGTATACTCAGACATGAGTCCCTTTCTCACTGCACCATCAGGATTCAAGCAAGCCGGGCCGAAGAAGGCTGAAATGCCAGAAACCGGTCCCCGGTAGCTTGTCTCCTTTCTGGTGAAGAATTGGCTTGGTAGTTTAGTCTGCCCTGTTCCCATGATGCACTGGGCCAGGGACAGACTGATTTGCAGATAGCCAGGTTCTGAGCTGGGATGGTGCAGTGAGATAAATAACGGTGATGGATCAAGCCCTGATCTTTGGACTGGGTAAGAGTGGTCTGCTTAATTCAGACACTCTGTTTATCACCACCCCCTTTTCTGAATCACGGTGTAGAGCAGGCAGACCCGGAAGCTGAGGTCAGACCCGGGACCAGGGTTCAATTCTCGACGCGGCAGGGTCTTGAGCTCAAATTTCCACGGACTCGATAATTCTCGCTTCGATGCCTGCTCTAATCATGGGTTCTCACTCTGCAACT
This sequence comes from Lissotriton vulgaris, assembly GCF_964263255.1. NCBI lineage: Eukaryota > Metazoa > Chordata > Amphibia > Caudata > Salamandridae > Lissotriton > Lissotriton vulgaris. The sequence goes on from NC_141694.1 coordinate 104,143,436, forward strand.
CTGGGCATTAAGCTTGCTTAATCTCCACAATGGCCCCCCTGCGGCGGGATGCCTGGCTTTCACCTTGGGGATGCCCTGTAGGGGCTATCTCACAGGGAAAAGCCAGGACGGGTTCCCAAGGCAAGCGCCGGGAAACCTCCAGGTAGCTGTGCGCTCAATAAATGCAATAATAATAATAATAATAATAATAATAACAAAGGAAATTCACGGTGCACACTGAGCACACTCCACCCCTCTCCTTGTGAGTGGCGGGTTGTTCTGCTTCCTCCTGGAGGCGAGCATACGCTTGTAGGTGAGATGCTCTACTTGCACTGGCCTATTCGTAGCTGGTGCACCCGATAGGCCATGCTCTACCTGCGTCCAAGCACAAGGATTGTAGACAGAAGAGGACCAAGATACATACCTCTGCTCCATCATCATCACTCACTTAACAACAGATACGGTGGCAGCCACCTCCTTAGCTCTCGAAGCGCACGCAACAGCACAGCGTGAACATTGTCGGGCATTGAATACGGGCAATATGGGGAAGCCGGACACCTGTCAACCTAAGCTATACTTCGAAGCACCCAAAAAGAGCGCCACAAACCTACAAGATGACCAGGACTTAGACAAAGGGGACGGTGCCTAGGGAAGTGCAACCACACAGTCTGCTGACATGCAAATTATCCTCCAGGAGGTCTGACATGGCTTCGCCACCATCGCCAACAAGGTGGACAGAATGTTAACACGCATGGACGCTATTGCGCATAAGCTTGAGGGTCATGAGGACCGCATAAAAGAAGCAGAGCGCCGCATATCAGACACTGAGGACACAACATCCCAGGTCACAACACAAATCGCCCACATGGATAAACTCTTGGGACTCGTTGCTGTTAAAAATGAGTACTTAGAAGGGCGAAGCAGGCGCAATAACATTCGCTTCCTTGGGATACCTGAGTCGACCAACACGGGGAAGATGGAGGAATACATTGAGAAACTCCCGATGTCATTGATCGGCACAGAATGGATGTATGACGGTACAACGCGTACCGTCACAACGCCTCCCTTTACCACGCATCCCTTACAACGCAAGTCGTTACCACGACTTGCGTTGGGGGAGCAGATTTCGAATAGTATAATTTACTATTCTAACACCAGTCCCCATGGACCCTAGGGAAGGTGTTGGGATAGTAAATTTACTATTTTTAATCCTTTAGCGCCCTCCAGCGCAAGTCGTGGTAACGACTTGCGTTGTAAGGGATGCGTGCTAAAGGTACCGCGTTGTAAAAACTTCGTGGTAAATGATGTTTACCGCACAGAATCCTTCTCCAACCAGTTTATAGTTGAACGAGCACACCGCACCCTGGGACCTCGTCTGCCACCGGGCAAACAGCAACCCCTATCATCCTACGATGGCAATATGTTCTCCATATATCCTGATTTTACCCCCAGAGTTCAAGAAGAGAGATGGAAATTCACCGAAGTTGAAAACAAGCTGTGACTGGCCCAAATTAACTACGCGCTGCTATACCCTGCACGCCTCAGAGTCACTCACCAAGGCAAACAACGCTTTTTCACTAAGCCACAGCAGGTGGACGAGTTCTTAAAATGTTTGAAACGGATGAGCTGCAACACTGGGTCACTGGCATCGTCCCAACAATCCACCTCCATGGGAGCAGAAGATGATTCACAATGAATGCTATACAGATATTTGATACTACCTGAGAGACAAGACATGCTGAGGTGACCGCCTGACAGCTGGGATTACCTCCCATGACGCATGCACTGTTCAGCTGGTAGGCCACTCTGAGCTCTTTTCAAATGGCAGGTAAGGCACCCTCTGCCCCCCAGTTCAACCATTCCATCTGATATGGACTCTACGGGCAAGGTGCACCTGTGCTGGCACCAAGGGGTTTCCCCCAACGGGCATTCCCCCACTGTTTATAGATGCATATATTTTGCAGCATACATTTTGTTTTTGTTTTTGATTGGGACAAGGGAGGGAGGGTGGGTGCTAATTTCTGGCAAGTTGGGGCTGCTTCAGTGGGTAGGGGTGGGACATTGGGGGATTGTTTATGGGAATGTTTATGTTTATGCAAGTCTATAACAGAGCGAGATATCATCTTTAACAGACCAATGCTCATGACGCGCATTTTAGTGCGCCCTTTTAGTCCATCGATACATGCTCCCTGAGCCAATTTCAACCGCACTCCCAACTGAGAAAGTGAACATCGTCACCTGGAACATTAGAGGGTTAAGGGATCCACAAAAGAGGTGCCAAATCATAGCCTATCTGGACAGACACCATGTTAACATTGCGTTTCACCAGGAAACATACAGTAATCCCCAGCACACTCATACCTTCCCTTACTGAAGTCGAATACTACATTTAGTGGTTAACCTGTCTTTTTATAGCATTCGAAGACTATTTTATGCCATTTTTAGTATTCAATAGTGTTCTTTTGGGGAAGGCTAGTGCATGAAGACTACTGATATGTGAGTGGTACTTCTTGAATACTAACAGAATACTAAGCACATGCTTGTTTGTAATCGCATAGTCTTCATTTACAATGCAGAACATTTAGTGAATACAAACAATTTGAATACTACTGGACTTTACCCAGACTACTATTAACATTCTATTCAAGCTGCATGCTGAATGGTAGATCGGTGCCTTATTTATTATACTATTTTTATGCCTTATTTATTATACTACTAGCTTACCCGTCGCACGTTGCTGCGATCTCCGAAGAAAGCGAATACAAGGAAACTCGTTATGATAACATTCAATTTACATTGTGTCATTTTTATTGAAACTTATTTATTTTAATATGGAAAACATTTAAAAGTGTTGTTTTAATTCTATTTATTTCTTCGAGTGCTTGTGGATACACGATTTTTTGTTTTTCCGTCTGGTGCGTACATCAGTGTTCGAAAGATTATGAAGGCCCTGGGGGGGGCCGATATTTAAAATAAATTTATGCCAGAATCCTTCGCGGGAGTGTACTCAACAACTTCCCAAAGTTTCCTGGCGATCGGATGAATGCTGTTTTAATTCTATTTATTTATTCGAGTGCTTGTGGATACATGATTTTTTGTTTTTCCGTCTTGTGCATACATCAGTATTCGAAAGATTATGAGGGCCCTGGGGGGCCTATATTTAAAAAAGAATTATGCTAGAAACCTTCGCGGGAGTGTACTCAACAACTTCCGAAAGTTTCCTGGCGATCGGACGAATGCTGTTTTAATTCTATTTATTTATTCGAGTGCCTGTGGATACACAATTTTTTGTTTTTCCGTCTTGGGCGTACATCAGTATTCGAAAGATTATGAGGGCCCTGAGGGGCCGATATTTAAAATAAATGTATGCTAGAAACCTTTGCGGGAGTGTACTCAACAACTTCCCAAAGTTTCATGGCGATCGGATGAATGGTGTTTTAATTCTATTTATTTATACGAGTGCTTGTGGATACACGATTTGTTGATTTTCCGTCTGGTGCGTACATTAGTATTTGAAAGATTATGAGGGCTCTGGGGGGCCGATATTTTAAAAAAATGTATGCAAGAAACCTTCGCGGGAGTGTACTCAACAACTTCCCAAAGTTTCATGGCGATCGGATGAATGGTGTAGTAATGCATAAAGGACAAACAGACAGACAGACATACATTCGTTTTTATATATATAGATTGTGGTGTTTGTGTAGTGTAGGGTAGTATTTCCGGGTTTAGGGTAGTGCTGGTGGATCGTGCAGGGTAGTGATTGATTGTAGGGACCGGACTGGTGGTTGGGGGAGGGTTGTGGTGGGGGTAGGGTTTTAGGGTTTAGTGTTGTGGTGTATGTGTAGTGTAAGGTAGTGTTTTAGGTTTTAGGGTAGTGCTGGGGGGGTCATGCAGGGTAGTGTTTAAGTGTGGGGACAAGACTGTGGGTCGGAGGAGGGTTGTGCTGGGGGTAGTGTTTTAGGGTTTAGGGTAGTGTTGTGGTGTTTATGTAGGATAGGGTAGTGTTTTAGGTTTAGGGTAGTGCTGGAGGGTTGTGCAGGGTAGTGTTTGAGTGTGGGGACCCGACTGGGGGTTGTCCTGGGGGTAGTGGTTTAATGTTTAGGGTAGTGTGGTGGTGTTTGTGTAGTGTAGGGTAGTGTTTTAGGGTAGTGCTGGAGGGTCGTGCAGGGTAGTGTTTGAGTGTGGGGACCGAACTGGGGGTCGGGGAGGGTCGTGCTGGGGGTAGTGTTTTAGGGTTTAGGGTAGTGTTGTGGTGTTTGTGTTGTGTAGCATAGAGTTTTAGGGTTTAGGGTAGTATGTGGGGACCGGACAGGGGGTCAGAGGAGGGTTGTGCTGGGGGTAGTGTTTTAGGGTTTAGGGTAGTGTTTGGTGTTTGTGTGGTGTAGGGTAGTGTTTTAGGGTAGAGTAGTGCTGGGGGGTCGTGTAGGGTAGTGTTTGAGTGTGGGGACCTGACTTGGGGTCGGGGGTCGTGCTAGGGGTAGTGTTTTAATGTTTAGGGTAGTGTTGTGGTGTTTGTGTAGTGTAGGGTAGTGTTATAGGGTAGTGCTGGAGGGTCGTATAGGGTAGTGTCTGAGTGTGGGGACCTGACTGGGGGTCGGGGATTGTGCTGGGGGTAGTGTTTTAATGTTTAGGGTAGTGTTGTGGTGTTTGTGTAGTGTAAGGTAGTGTTTTAGGGTAGTGCTGGAGGGTTGTATAGGGTAGTGTATGAGTGTGGGGACCTGACTGGGGGTTGGGGGTCATGCTGGGGTAGTGTTTTAGGTTTTAGGGTAGGGTTGTGGTGTTTGTGTAGTGTAGCGTAATGTTTTAGGGTTTAGGGTAGTGCTGTGGGGTCATGGAGTGTAGTGTTTGAGTGTAGGGACCGGACTGGGGGGTCGGGGAGGGTCATGCTGGGGGTAGTGTTTTAAGGTTTAGGGTAGTGTTGTGGTGTTTGTGTAGTATAGGATAGTATTTTAGGTTTTAGGGTAGTGCTGGGGGGTCGAGTAGGGTAGGGTTTGAGTGTGGGGACCGGACTGGAGGTCTTGGGAGGTTCATGCTAGGGATAGTGTTTTAGGATTTAGGGTAGTGCTGGGAGGGTTGTGCATGGTAGTGGTTGAGGGTGGGGACCCGACTGGGGATCAGGGGATCGTGCTGGGGGTAGTGTTTTCGAGTTTAGGGTAGTGTTGTGGTGTGTGTGTAGGGTAGTGTTTTAGGGTTTAGGGTAGTGCTGGGGTGTCGTGCAGGGTAGTGTTTTAGTGTGGGGACTAGACTGGGTGTAGAGCGATGGTCGGGGAAGAGTTGTGCTGGGGGTAGTGTTTTAGGGTTTAGGGTATGTTGTGTTGTTTGTGTAGTGTAGGGTAGTGTTTTCGGGTTTAGGGTAGTGCCGGGGACTCGTGCAGGGTAGTGTTTGAGTAAAGGGACCAGACTGGGGTCGGGGGAGAGTCATGCTAGGGATAGTAATTTAGGGTTTAGGGTAGTGTTGGGGTGTTTGTGTAGTGTAGGGTAGTGTTTGGGGTTTAGGGTAGTGCCGGGGGGTCATGCAGTGTAGTGTTTGAGTGTAGGGATCGGACTAGGGGTCGGGGGAGGGTCGTGCTGGTACTAGTACTACTCTCTACTACTCACTGTACTCCTCTCCAATACTCACTTTCTACTACTACTCTACTCATTCTCTCCTACTCACTACTACTCACTCTCTACTACTCACTCTCTACCACTCTCTACTTGACTCTACTTCTCTGATGTCATGAGTGATGTCGCTGACCATGTCATGAGTGATGTAATATGTGATGTCATCAGCAGTGCATTACAGGCGCAAGTTATAGTGAGTCCAACTAACTATAACGTGGGAATTTCAATGGTTTTATGTCAGTAAAATTTCCAGCTAACTATAACTGGTGTGAAACCTATGGTTTTTTCTGTGAATTTAATAGGTTTTTTAAATGCTAATTCCTAACTATAACTGGTGTGAAACCTATGGTTTTTTCAGTGAATTTCAAAGGTTTTTTAAATGCTAATTCCGAACTAAAAGTCTCAGTTTATATGTAAGACTGTTAGCGCTCTAGTTGTTCTTTAGAACACTCTGGGACATTCTGTCATTGGGCTATATTTGGGCTACATCTAGCTGATATTTGGGCTACATTTGTTTTTTTTTGTATCTGGAGGCCATCTTTGGGCTACGTTGGGCTACATTGGGCTACATTGGGCTACATTTGTAAAAAACCACTTGTGCATATATCTTGAGACATAGCAAAGGCAGATTTATTTATTTTTCAAATTTTTTTTGTCTTGGAGCGCTCCCGGTGCGCGCCCCGGAGAGCGTCCCGTAAGCGCCAATCTCATGATCGTGACGTATCGCGTAGCCGCGTCCGCGTGATACGCACGGCGTAAGCGCACCCGGAAGCACTCGAGCGAATACGATCGCGCAACGCGCTTACGAGACGCGCCCCTGGGCGCGCCCCGGGGCACGTAGCGTAAGCGCGTCAGGTCATGTGACCTGAAAATAACACTTTTCATTGGTTAATAACAGTTTTTTCACAAGTAGGGAAACACCCTAACCTTTTCCCTCACAACCTGTTTGCTTTTGCTGAGACAACACCTCTTGTCTGTTCCTTCCAAAAAAACAAATTTAACAATGTCTGGTTCCCAGAACCCTTCCCAGGACCAGTCCTCAGACTCTTCAGATGGATTCCTGCCTGAGGTCCCCCCACAGAGAAAAGTGAAGGACCACTTAATTTGGAAGTTTTTCTCTTTTCCGGAGGGGGAGAAAAAATGCAATGCAGCAAGTCACGTGTAAAATTTGTGACACTATTCTCTCACATGGAAATCCCACCCGGAAATATAGTTTTGGCAATGCAACATTACTCAGGCATGTTGAGAGGAAGCACCCGATTAATTTTGCATGGGAGAGCACCAGGGCCCTGGCTCGCAATCCACCACCCGATTGCCCCTCCACTTCCACCGGAACATCAACATCATCGGTGAGAGGAAGACCAGCAGTGATGACCCAAAATATTCAGCCTGTTTTTGCTGATAGTACATTTCGTTGTAAGCAGTGTGACCAACTGCTATGTTATGGAGAGCAGAGCGTTGACCTGATTGTTCGAAAGAGGGAGGAAAACCGCTGCGCCCCTCAGCCCTAATTTTTCCCCTTTTTTTGCTCCTGTTGAGCAGTTTTGCATTCCCTAGTTTTGTTTTTGTAGTGAAAAAAATACCAAAAAAATGTAAAAACGTTCGGAAAAAGTAAAAAAAAAATTAAAAACTAAAAAAGAAGCAAAAAAACAGTTCAACAGTTCTTTTTAGAACTACCTCCAATTTATAAAAAAATGCTACATTTTTTGAAAACTCTGTCATTCTTTTTTTCCCATGGTACGCTCCCCGGTCCGCTCCCCGGTGCGCGTACCGGGCGCTCCCCCCGCGCAAATCGGAAAAAAAAAATGTATTGCCCTGGGAGGCCCTTTTATGGCCCCCACATCAAACCTAGGGGGTCATGGGGGGTCTACCCTGCCCCCTTATGGTCAATTCCCCCCTTTATTTTTGCCACCTCTTGTGTCTCGATTTTACCGAGAGACAAGATGGCGGCCGCTCCGGACTGTTTAGAATGTTTACAGACACCCGAGAGCCAATCAGCTTTCCGCGCGCAAGTCGCGTGTCGCTCCCGGTACGCGCCCCGGTGCGCATACCGGAGCGCTGCTATAGATATATATATTTTTTTTAACCTAAATTACTCAAAATCCACTGGAGGACATATCTTGAGACATAGCAAAGGCACATCGGGCTACCAGTCCCTACAATTTTGCCAAGTTTGCTGTAAATCCATTCAGCCGTTCGGGCTAAAAGTGAGGTCGACCGCCATATGGAAATTAACATGGGGAAAACGCGTTTTGGGACCCCCTTTTATCTCGGCCCCCGCTTGACACATCCCCCCCAAACTTTCAGGGAAGGACCGAAGCTCAACGAGGCCATTTTGAGGAAATTTTCAGGCAGATTCGTCAACCGGCGCCAAAGTTATTCCAAATAGAATTTTGAGATTTAACATTGAATAAAATCCTAACTACCAGTAGGTAATATATATATATATATATATATATATATATATATATATATATATATATATATATATATATATATATATATATATATATATATATATATATCCTCACGTAGCAGGTGCTCATATTGAGGGAGACCACACACGAGGAAAGGTAAGTTCAGAATTTATTCGACATCTGCCAGCACAGGAATAAAAAGCAGCTCCTCATAGAACAAAGTGAAACGCCGGACGCGTTTCGGGAATTCCTTTTCCCTCATCAGCGGCGTAGGATTGAAGAGTCATTGCAAGCGCCAAAACACGCACCTGATTATAATGCCTGCCTGTGGGGCGTGGCTAGTTGTGATGCCTTCTGGGCTTTGTGGTGCAGCGCCTGCCGTGGCTGTGTCCAAAATTAAAGCCCCAGTGGGTGTATGGGAAAGATGCCTGTCCTCCTGTGCCCCGCTTTGGTATGCCGATTTCTGGTGGGTAGGCGCCATCCTGCAAACGTAGCCTACTCACTTCCTCATGCCCGATATTTCCAACACCCAATGGCGTCGGGACAGGACCTGCTCTTCTGCTGGGGGTCTCACCTGGCGACCGGAGCCGGCCGCTTAAAATCCTCACGTAGCAGGTGCTCATATTGAGGGAGACCACACACGAGGAAAGGTAAGTTCAGAATTTATTCGACATCTGCCAGCACAGGAATAAAAAGCAGCTCCTCATAGAACAAAGTGAAACGCCGGACGCGTTTCGGGAATTCCTTTTCCCTCATCAGCGGCGTAGGATTGAAGAGTCATTGCAAGCGCCAAAACACGCACCTGATTATAATGCCTGCCTGTGGGGCGTGGCTAGTTGTGATGCCTTCTGGGCTTTGTGGTGCAGCGCCTGCCGTGGCTGTGTCCAAAATTAAAGCCCCAGTGGGTGTATAGGAAAGATGCCTGTCCTCCTGTGCCCCGCTTTGGTATGCCGATTTCTGGTGGGTAGGCGCCATCCTGCAAACGTAGCCTACTCACTTCCTCATGCCCGATATTTCCAACACCCAATGGCGTCGGGACAGGACCTGCTCTTCTGCTGGGGGTCTCACCTCGCGACCGGAGCCGGCCGCTTAAAATCCTCACGTAGCAGGTGCTCATATTGAGGGAGACCACACACGAGGAAAGGTAAGTTCAGAATTTATTCGACATCTGCCTGCACAGGAATAAAAAGCAGCTCCTCATAGAACAAAGTGAAACGCCGGACGCGTTTCGGGAATTCCTTTTCCCTCATCAGCGGCGTAGGATTGAAGAGTCATTGCAAGCGCCAAAACACGCACCTGATTATAATGCCTGCCTGTGGGGCGTGGCTAGTTGTGATGCCTTCTGGGCTTTGTGGTGCAGCGCCTGCCGTGGCTGTGTCCAAAATTAAAGCCCCAGTGGGTGTATGGGAAAGATGCCTGTCCTCCTGTGCCCCGCTTTGGTATGCCGATTTCTGGTGGGTAGGCGCCATCCTGCAAACGTAGCCTACTCACTTCCTCATGCCCGATATTTCCAACACCCAATGGCGTCGGGACAGGACCTGCTCTTCTGCTGGGGGTCTCACCTCGCGACCGGAGCCGGCCGCTTAAAATCCTCACGTAGCAGGTGCTCATATTGAGGGAGACCACACACGAGGAAAGGTAAGTTCAGAATTTATTCGACATCTGCCAGCACAGGAATAAAAAGCAGCTCCTCATAGAACAAAGTGAAACGCCGGACGCGTTTCGGGAATTCCTTTTCCCTCATCAGCGGCGTAGGATTGAAGAGTCATTGCAAGCGCCAAAACACGCACCTGATTATAATGCCTGCCTGTGGGGCGTGGCTAGTTGTGATGCCTTCTGGGCTTTGTGGTGCCGCGCCTGCCGTGGCTGTGTCCAAAATTAAAGCCCCAGTGGGTGTATGGGAAAGATGCCTGTCCTCCTGTGCCCCGCTTTGGTATGCCGATTTCTGGTGGGTAGGCGCCATCCTGCAAACGTAGCCTACTCACTTCCTCATGCCCGATATTTCCAACACCCAATGGCGTCGGGACAGGACCTGCTCTTCTGCTGGGGGTCTCACCTCGCGACCGGAGCCGGCCGCTTAAAATCCTCACGTAGCAGGTGCTCATATTGAGGGAGACCACACACGAGGAAAGGTAAGTTCAGAATTTATTCGACATCTGCCAGCACAGGAATAAAAAGCAGCTCCTCATAGAACAAAGTGAAACGCCGGACGCGTTTCGGGAATTCCTTTTCCCTCATCAGCGGCGTAGGATTGAAGAGTCATTGCAAGCGCCAAAACACGCACCTGATTATAATGCCTGCCTGTGGGGCGTGGCTAGTTGTGATGCCTTCTGGGCTTTGTGGTGCAGCGCCTGCCGTGGCTGTGTCCAAAATTAAAGCCCCAGTGGGTGTATGGGAAAGATGCCTGTCCTCCTGTGCCCCGCTTTGGTATGCCGATTTCTGGTGGGTAGGCGCCATCCTGCAAACGTAGCCTACTCACTTCCTCATGCCCGATATTTCCAACACCCAATGGCGTCGGGACAGGACCTGCTCTTCTGCTGGGGGTCTCACCTCGCGACCGGAGCCGGCCGCTTAAAATCCTCACGTAGCAGGTGCTCATATTGAGGGAGACCACACACGAGGAAAGGTAAGTTCAGAATTTATTCGACATCTGCCAGCACAGGAATAAAAAGCAGCTCCTCATAGAACAAAGTGAAACGCCGGACGCGTTTCGGGAATTCCTTTTCCCTCATCAGCGGCGTAGGATTGAAGAGTCATTGCAAGCGCCAAAACACGCACCTGATTATAATGCCTGCCTGTGGGGCGTGGCTAGTTGTGATGCCTTCTGGGCTTTGTCCTCCTGTGCCCCGCTTTGGCACCTGCTACGTGCGGATTTTAAGCGGCCGGCTCCGGTCGCGAGGTGAGACCCCAAGCAGAAGAGCAGGTCCTGTCCCGACGCCATTGGGTGTTGGAAATATCGGGCATGAGGAAGTGAGTAGGCTACGTTTGCAGGATGGCGCCTACCCACCAGAAATCGGCATACCAAAGCGGGGCACAGGAGGACAGGCATCTTTCCCATACACCCACTGGGGCTTTAATTTTGGACACAGCCACGGCAGGCGCTGCACCGCAAAGCCCAGAAGGCATCACAACTAGCCACGCCCCACAGGCAGGCATTATAATCAGGTGCGTGTTTTGGCGCTTGCGATGACTCTTCAATCCTACGCCGCTGATGAGGGAAAAGGAATTCCCGAAACGCGTCCGGCGTTTCACTTTGTTCTATGAGGAGCTGCTTTTTATTCCTGTGCTGGCAGATGTCGAATAAATTCTGAACTTACCTTTCCTCGTGTGTGGTCTCCCTCAATATGAGCACCTGCTACGTGAGGATATATATATATATATATACATATACATACATATATAAACATGTATATAATCTGCATATCTATGATGTAAATACAAATATAAATGCATGCATATATATATATATATATATATACACACACACACACACACATATATATATATATATATATATATATATGTATATATATATATATACACACACATATATGCATACATATGCTTGATATGTACATGAAAGCGTGAAAGACACTAATAAAAGCAAAGCTAAAAAGCCACCTAATTTCAAACAGAATTGCTTTAACTTAAAGGAGGGCGAGACCTAATTCATTTTAAATCCTTGTTTACTTGGATTATTTATTATTTTTTCACATTCGCCTTTTTTTTATTTGATTTCTGTACTTTTCATATTTTATTCTTTCTCCAGTCATTGCCACTTTCTGGACGTTAGGATACTTTGCTAGATTGCTTGTGGCCTCCCGTTTTGTGAGTAGTATTTTTTCCCTGTTCTACTTGCGTAGCGCTGACACGATGACGTACATTGGTTGCGTGGCTCCTAATAGGACCGCAGTTCAAAGTTTGGGAGGTTGTCAGCCTAGGCTGCGTGATGGCGCTGCTCGTACTGCCCGACCGGCCCCGGCGGTAAATTTAAATCAATGCTCTTGAGTGACCCGCTCTGAGCTGCTGCCCCTGTTGTGAGCCTGAGGGATTCTGATAGGGATCTCCGGGAGTGCACGCACGTTTGCCATTCCCAATGGACTGGAGTCGAGTGAAAACGTGTGATCAGACTCTGGGGAGTAACCGGAATTGCTGTCCCTGTAAGTGTGAGGCCAGTGTCAACTGTTCTTTTTAATGCTTGCCTGCTAATATGTAGAGTAAATGAGTAAGTGAGACTGAGGGGTGCATTGCAGCCATCTGAGTATGTGTGTGTGTTGAATCATTTACATTATACAAATACTTTGTGCAACTGCTTGCAGTCAGTGGGTGCCTCGGCACTGTTACAGACGTGTAGCTCACTCACAACGTCTGCCCTGGTGCGGGGCCGGATCCGAACAACTGTTTCTGGCTCCCTTAATTTCTTTCAGGTTTATTTCTCCAAAGATCCAGGGGCCTCATTTATGAAAAGTGACGCATCGCTGCGTGAAAACAGCGATGCGTCACTTTTCACTGCGCACTCCTTGCGACATTCCTGATGCGCCATATTTAATGTATGACGCATCATGTCGCGAGGAGTAACAGATACGTCAGTATTTCTGACATATCTGTAAGCGCAAAAGTGACGCTTTGCTGGAGTGTGTCACAAAAGTGACGCAACTCCAGCAATGTGTCCTTTCACATGGGGAAAGCCCCATGTGAAAGAGCTTGTGTCAGTCTTACGCCTGCTGTGAGGCAGGCGCAAGATTTTGACGCAACAGCGTCCTAAAAGTGACGCTGTGAAATTTCATAGATTTCACTGCGTCACTATTACGAGGCTTTTTGTGGGGGAACGCCCCCTCTGCATACATTATACCTGATGCAGGTATAATGTGGCGCAGGGGTTTAAAAAGTGACGCATCTACCTAGATGCATCACTTTTTAAATATGGCGCAACAAGACGCATTTTTTACGCCGCTGGTGCGTCACAAAAAGTGACGCACCGGCGGCGCAAAACGAACGCAAGGCCTTCATAAATAAGGCCCCAGGAATACTTGCAGTTTGAAGGTTCGTATCACGACAGTAACATTTGCCTAATAATGAAAAACTGCTTAAGCTAAAGCTAGCTCGTATTTTAGAAATGTTTTGTTAAACAGTTATGTTCTTGCAGGTTGTGATCCTTGTTGCTCACTTTAATTGCAGCGAAATGGGCTCCAATATTAGTTGACATGATGTAAAATGCACTGGGAAGATAAAAATGGTCCATAAACCATACTATTTTATTCTCATTTTTTTTAAACGTGCACGTTGCACAAGTTGAATATGGTCAGCTGCAGGAAAGGTATTTTCATTGTGCTTGGGAAGTGATCAATGTGGCTTACCGGTCATCGCTGCCGGCTTTGCAACTGGGGAACGGGGTTCGAGTACCGATGTGGACTCAACAGCCTGTTGTTCTGGGCAAATCACTTAATCTTTACATGCCTGAAAGAAGACTGTGTGCATTTTTATTGGTAGTCATACCGCTCCACTACACTTTGGTTGAGTTCACACTGAAAATCTGCCCAAAAATATTTGCAGCGATAAGGACCATTACCATATTTCCATCCATTTCCATAATTCTTGCCCCGTCCCTTCAGAGACCAGGCCCCCTATTGTCCGGGCTTGAACCTCCCCGGATTTGGGAAAACCCTCCCAGAGAGGCAGGGAAACTGATTCCCTTTTCTGCTTGTTTACATGGCTGTGTTCCGCTGCAGGTCACTCTATACCTCTATCCATTTATCTGTTGTTCGTTTTTGATAACAAATGTGTGCTTGACTAAGACCAACCTGTTGACTTTGCCAATGCTTGTAGTATACGTATCACAAACCTGGTTGCTGTTGTCCCATGGAAAATTGTGCACTCGAAGGGGTGATTTTATTAGCAGTGTGTGTGTTGCTGGTGTTTATGTTCACGGGGACAGCCGTTGTGAGGCGGTGCTGTGCCAATCCTAGGGCTCTGGGGCTGCCCTGGGCGCAGTCATGATGGTGTGGTTATGTCTAAAGTATAGTGTCTTGAGTATGACTATCTATGGTGACAGTGCAATGGCTGTGGGCTGTGTTACTGCTGAAAGTACAACAAGCACTGGTAATTTTATTAGATTCACCAGGGCACATCATATATGTTCTTGTTGCCTGTTACCCTGCCCCCCCCACACGGATGTATTGGGTATATTGCTTGATAAACCTTCCTGGAGTGGAACACACTGAGGCCTACTTCTTGCAAGTATAAATCTTTCTACTGCATGCTTTCTAGGTAAAGTATCTTTCTCTCTCTGTACACAGATCCACTCTTATGACCTATACAGCCCTATCCTGTATGAGACTGAAGGTACCAGCAGAATATGGGTATCAGGCCTGCTGCAGAGCACTGATGCTTGCAGAATGCCTGGACACCATTCAGAGGGAATCCCAGCAATGAGGTGCACCTGGACCTGGGTGGACGCAGTGGGCTTGGTTGACTGGGGAAGACCCTTCTTTGTCACCAGGTTGAGTTGCTTTTCAAACGCCGGTTCTCCATCACCGGTTCTTTTTGTACGGGGGTATACGCACAGAGCTATTTTTCTACCTCTCTGAAATTGAAACATATCTACCGCACGTTTTCTAGTGCCCAAAAACGCACAACATGTTCCCCTCAGACTTTCTTAAATATCAAATCATGTATGCTTCACCCTGGTAGGTTATTTACAATTAAGAATGTGCTGTCTTTGAAATGGTAAGAAGTGGTAACAGTTCCAAGTGTAATTCTTATTTCACCGAGCGTGAGGCGTTTTCATGGCGCCACTGAGGCGGCAATACCTGAACTTCAATGACTAAGCTTCTCAGATCTGTTCAGTTTTGCAGTTGTCAACTGCCGTGGTTTGTCAGTCGTTCTTCTGGCGCGGTGCCCATCACTGCTCATGCATCCGGATCAGGTGTCGTGGACACCAGGTGGGGTAAGTTGCCAGCCTCTGAGGTAAGTCAGGCGTTATTTCAGCATTGCCAGGCAATCCAACTGCTCATGGTAACAGATGCCATTGAAGACTGGATGAGAAAAGCTGAAAGAGGCCTGAGCTCTGGGTACCTAGGGATATCCCGACAGTCGGGGTGTGAAAGAGAAGTGGAGCGATGCTAACGTCAAAATCTATGTCACGTGATACGTAAAAGGTTAGGACTGGACAGGGCCAGTCACAGGCCAGGCAGCGCAGGGCTATGGCAGGCTCAGTCAAACGCCAGCTGACCTGTTGGGAAATCTACTGCTTCTTTGGAGCTCAGTCCTCTTTGGAACAAACTGGGATGACAACAAGTGTTATCTGAAATATGTGCAGTCCTGTCATTGTCCATTTTACGTCAAAGTTGTAACATGCACGTTTTCTATCGCAGTATTTTTATGCTATGGGGGTTTGCTACACACTCGATCACCATGTCAGGGTTACTTGGCGCTGTTCCGAGATTCAGGGACTTTTAAGGCAGACAAACTAAAGGGAAAACAACTAGGAGTTTGTACCATAATCAAGGTATCTGTTACTGTGCTGCGTTTCCATCTTTTTCAGGAAGGAACAGAGATGGGTCCACCGCCTATCCTCTGACAGACTGGGACTCAATGAAGATATTCCTTGGCAATCGCTATAAGCCATTATAACCTGAATCTGACACACTGTTGCAAACAATCCTAGGCAGCCCTACATCCAGCTTTGGGATGTTATCGGTAAGAACCAATGGGCACATATGGCATAGTGCAACTATATTTACAGCACTCTAACAAAGGCTTCCACCGCCGATTACACCGTCCACATTACAAACAAAATATATGCCACAGCACCTTAGGTGCCTTTTCCTGGCTGACACACTTCATTGATGATGCCTGCACATTAAATCCAGCTAATATGCTAGTTCCACCAGTCTAAGATGTCCGCCCCTTTATACCACGTTAAACAGGTGATTTATCCAGGGGATCGTGTGCTGTGACACCACTCATCATGGCCGCTTTAACATCTATAGTAGCGCGATTCCTCCGCTACATATTGCCAAAATAATCACCAAGTTTCACCATCTTACATTAATTACCACACACGCTCCAAACACCAGTAATAAGGGACCTACGTTGTTCAACACGAACAATCACAAGAAGCACGGACACACATTCCAGTCCCCCTTAAGCCTTTTGATTGACTAGCTTAAAATGGCCGACCCCCGAACGGCATGTATCACGTGACCCGTAATTGGGCGGGGCCACGCGCTCCGTAGTGATTCGCTGCATGTAATGTAAATAACCCTCCCCGCCGAGCTCTCACATCTACTCGAGCTCGGCGGTGAAGGGTAGGTCAAGCAGCCGGGGCGCAGGAGACTAGAGGTGAGTGCTCTTAGGTGACGAAAGGCTCCACTGATCTTGGGAAACACTCGCAGGAGTGTACACTGCTAGCTAGTTAACTAATGCTCTCCTGGATGTGGTGGTCTGTTTTTGTCTTAATCCATAACCCAGTCTTGACTATTTGACTCATCCCTGATGCCTCACCCCGCCGACCCCTCATGTGGCAGGTAGTTCTTAACTATTAGGTGAGTAGACAAAGGGAATGTTTGTTGCACTTTGAATCCCTTAAAGTTGGAGGGGCAGCACACTTGCATAGGCTATAATCATCATGGGCATGAACCCAGCTACACTATAGAGCCTGGTTAGCTATTGCATGTGACTCATTTATATATTACAAATCCCTGGTTTTAAATCCTCTTCCTCATACTTCACAGAAATACCCACTTCACTCACTTTGTGATTGTTGAGAACGCCATACTATAGATAGGTGGCATACTTAACCACTCAGGCATGTGTCGACTGTGATTCAGAACACAAGTACACCTATAGCATGCCACGCTTGCTCACTTTTCTTTCCCATTGGCGTGACCATATTGTATAAATAAACGCATATTGTTTTAACTATTGTTGTTTTATCTCCCTTCTATACTTAGGTATAGGACAACCAACACAGAGGTAACACAAACACAAACCCACACATGACACTAGCATGTGGTTTAATCACCTTTTTTAGGTCCTGATGAATCGCGGGTTACTACAGCCCACCGCGAGAAACATGTCGACCGTTGTACACTACTAGCCCCATCTAGGTTCACCTGAATTTACTCGTTGTTTCCTAGTGAGCTAGCCCCCTGTTTTTAACTGCAGCGAGGGACCCCCTGAATAAAATTCGTTTCCAGGTACCCTTAGCTACATTTTAATATCCCCTTTTTTCACTACCACACACCACCCTGCCCACACACCCGCACTTCACCGTAAGGCAGTTGGAAAAAGATCTCCGCCAAAGAGCCCCTCTTTGAGGTGAGCCCGTCGGGGATTGCACCGCCTCCCCGACGAGGAGCAACCGCCGATGATGAAGCATGACATCCTTCGGGGTGTGTGAGGCCAATCCATCCAACAAAATGGATGCCCTTGGGTGTCAAATCCACACCTTTGGTCACGCCAACCAATCTTCCCTCTAGTCACGCTCAGGAACAGTCCAGTACCCCCCTTGTTGCAACCAGGCTCAGTCAAACGCCAGCTGACCTGTTGGGAAATCTACTGCTTCTTTGGAGCTCAGTCCTCTTTGGAACAAACTGGGATGACAACAAGTGTTATCTGAAATATGTGCAGTCCTGTCATTGTCCATTTTACGTCAAAGTTGTAACATGCACGTTTTCTATCGCAGTATTTTTATGCTATGGGGGTTTGCTACACACTCGATCACCATGTCAGGGTTACTTGGCGCTGTTCCGAGATTCAGGGACTTTTAAGGCAGACAAACTAAAGGGAAAACAACTAGGAGTTTGTACCATAATCAAGGTATCTGTTACTGTGCTGCGTTTCCATCTTTTCTACGTCATCATTTATATAGATCTTGGTTTCCAGCGATAGGGCAAATGTGACTACTAACGAGTAATTGGCCAGCTGTGGTGCTGGAAGGTAAAACATGCTATTCACATGCAAGTGCAAAGTTAAACACCGCAAAGGCAGCGCAATAAGGCAAGCAACTCGTATATGCAACAAAATTAAAATATATTTCTACCAAACGGGCGAAACTTCACGTTCATTTCTGAAGCTCACAATAAGATCACCGATATCCAACCATGTATGTAAAACCCAAATCAATGCGCATATTTTGGAAATTTATAAACATGTTCTTTGTGTGTCTGGAGATGATCACAAAGGAGTTTATGTGCAAACCGCCTTTTGCAGTACATTAGCAGTGGTGGCTGGTAATTGTGACAGGGAAGGGGGCTGGCGGGCCACAAATACACCCATAAATTCACAAACATGCACTCATGCACCCATTCATAGCACTCATTTACAACAAATTCATATGTTTATACATACAGGCACGCACCTAACATTCAAAAACACAAAACGTACCTCTCCTGCAGCTCAGAGAAAGGTAAGCCTCAGAGGTCCTAGGAGTGGTGTGACTGCTGCTTTCCTGTATAGCCAGTGAGGGAAGGCAGCAGTCCCCTACTCATCACAGTGTGGGATGGGTTCGGTGAGAGTTGCTGACCCGACCCCACTAAGAGGACAAGGAGTGTCTCGCAGGCTGACCTTTGCTCAGCTTGACAGAAACTCTTCCTCTCTGGAAAAAAGTGAGGGGGCGTGGCCACTTCACCCATATGGGCGGGCCGCAGCTGAACATTAGTAGTACCAAATAGTACTCCTACAAAATGCTTTTCGGTAACCTGCATACAGATGTTTATGCCTCCATCTCTCCTATTTTTTATATGTAGAACTCTCCACTCTAACTGCGGAGATCTCTGCACACATATGCCTGCGTTTAGAAGTAAATGTGGGAGGAACGGTGGCGTGGCTGGAAAATGCGGAATGCTTGCTACTAAATGGAAGTGGTTAAGGGAGGAGTAAGTAGGGGATTAGCAACGGTTAAGGAGCGGGTTATGGAACGACATGCACGCACCCACAAGACAGCAACCCTATTGATGTTCACAGACTCCATTTCTATAGTTATACTTGCGCTTCAAAACCCCATCAGGCGTAGCAAGCTCTATATAAATACAAACCTCTTTCCCTTCACTATCCCGCCACCTACACTTTTATACCCAAAAAACTGAATAACATATCCACTACTCAAATTTCTTCATATTTTACTATACTAATTTTCAACACTAATCCTTTGAGTTCCAGAGTGGCGTGCTAGTTGCCAGAAAAGCGCTTCAACATCCATCGGGGTAACAAGTGCTATATGAATGCAAACCTTTCTTCCCCTTTTATCCCTCCGCTATCCGTCTCACTCTAAATAACTGATTAATATCCACCATTGAAATTACTTTAATATTTCACCATATTAATTCACCACTAATCCTTTATGGGCTTCCTGAATAGCATGTTTCAACACCCCATCAGGGGTAACAAGCGCTATATAAATCAATCCTTTTTTTCCTCCTCTATCCTTCTGCTATTACCCTCCTTCCTCCCTCTCTCCTGCCTCCAGCTTTTCTATCTTTTTTTCTATTCATATCCCATCCCATCATTTTCAATGATATGCCCCTGCTTTCCTTGTTAGTCCTTTATTCTCGCGGTCCCAGCTTTTTTTTTACTCGGCTTAGTATCTCCTTTCTCCATCTCTCACTGGTATCTACTTCATATCACTGTCACTGGTATCGCCTTCGTCCATCTCTCACTTGTATCTCCTTCGTCCATCTCTCACTGGTCACCTTCGTCCATCCTTCACTCGTATCTGTTTCGTCCGTTTCTCACTCGTATCAGTGTACCCAAATAAATTATAAAGGCCGCCGCAATGGGCCAGTGCAGCTGGGCCGCCGTTTGAAGTTGTTGACTTTTCCCCACATCACCTTGGGACACCACCACTTTACTATGGGACACCACCACTTTACTATGGGACACCACCACTTTACTATGGGACACCACCACTTCACTCTGGGACACCACCACATACACATCACTCTGGGGCACCCCCACATCACTCTGGGACACCACTGCTATTAATTTATATATTTTCAAAGCCAACACATATTAAAGAAAATTGTCATTTACAATACCAATAGCTCACACTTTCCTAATGCGAGACCTATTGCATTGCAAATGCTTGTTTTCTGCCTGCCCCTTGTACAGTGGCACAGAGTGGGTCACTTATAAAGTGTGCTTTGATGGCCACTGTTGTCCAACATTAAAAGCCCAAATGTAACACATTTCATGTGGAGCACTCATGCCAATATAAACCTATGAAGTAACTCCCGATCTTTGAAATCTTCTGAACTTTTGTGAAGTGCACGAAATTTGGGAAATTTTGAAAAAAACTTCACAATATTTCAGAGGAAAACTCTGTAATGCTGAACACCCCTAAAAAGAATTGATTTGGTTATGACATGATGTTTGCTGGATTAGATTTTCATTTGATGCAGAGCAAAACATAACCCCCAGTTATAACCAATTTGTAAAACTAGCAGATTGAGAAAATCATGGGCTGCATTTTATTTAAATGTTGAACATGCTCTGTTACTCTAAATCCTATAGGTCTGCATTTTGCTTAAGTCTAGGCCGTTGGTTTTAGGAAAAGGGTAGCTCTAAACGGCACTACATGGCTTTAGAGGATAGTAGAAGGCTCCGAATATCGTGAAATAGCTCCTCACTGACAATAATTCTATTTGGAAGTCAGTGATGCTTGCTAATTACAACAAATACTGTGGCAGCGCTACATAAAAGTATATATTCAGTGACAAGTTTGCTTAGTGAATGTAATCATTTTTTTATTTTTAAACTTTTCATTTGCCTCTTTTGGCACACACCGTACTCGGAGGTGCAGCGCCGTCGTCCACATACTGAGCTAGTGTCATCGAAGGCGGGGCTGACAGGGCCCAGGGCTGCAGCAGTCACCGTAACCCAACTGCTCTTGTGTCTGGACTGTCTGCAGCCCGGAGTACAGTGTGGGACAGGCAGGCCACACCCGAGAGAGATGCAGCAAGCACCAACACCACAGACACAGGTGAGGAGGAGTGCCGGCTGCCGCGTGAAACCCCCCACCCTAGCGCCAACACCCCCCTGCGCGACTCCCCGCGCTCATTGCCGTTAGTATTCAGATACTGCTCACAGAGAATACCACTAGTCTTCAAATAGTGGTCACAAAGAATACCACTAGTCTTCAAATAGTGGTCACAAAGAATACCACTAGTCTTCAAATAGTGGTCACAATCAATGAGACTACCCTTCATTTTACTCTTGAAATAGCACAAGAGCTGCAAATAAACCCTAACAGAATACTACTAAGCTTCAAATACTATTCTTATAGAATACTACTAGTCTTCTTTTAGCAATCAATTGAAGTATTCGCTATGTATTTGAAGGGTAGTTGAGTAGAACTAGTATTCCCTCATTAGCATATTTCGGCTTGTGGGCATACTATTTAGCCTTCATGCTTACTAAATGAATACTACATTTTAATAGTAAATGAATACCGCTGTACCCACTGGGATCACACTATTTGAAGATCTTCCATTTTGGTGAGGGTTTGCACAGAAATGGGCTGACCATAGAATTTTCTCATCCTATTCCTCATATGCCAGAGGCACGCCCATTATCATTAAAAAGCGCACACCCTTAACAATTAAATTGAAGACTCTGAGGGCAGCCGCTAAATCTTGGTACTGTATCAGATCTACAGAGAATATCCCACTCTACAGTGATAAAGCCCCAATATGGAACTCACCTTCTACACCTGAGTGTCTTAAGGACTCCCTCTCAACTCCCCTAAAAACAGCAGGAATAACGACATGGGGACAACTGCTATATCTGAACAAAATCTTGGAGTGGGAGATTCTGAATCAAACCATGAATTCCTCACTTTCCAAATTCAAGTATTACCAACTCTCGAGCTGGACAAAGTCCGTGAAGGAAACCAAGACTGGCAATATACTTCTGGAAAAGAAAATGTTGGAAAAACCCTTCAAGAAGGAAATATCATTCTGGTCCTGGGCTTTCATAGTTGCAGGGGAGGAGGAATTTCGGATACCGGAGAGAATTTGGGGGAAAGATCTGCCAACGCTGGATACGAACTACCTATGGCAAGTATCAATGAGCAAATGCTGGTCAATAGTAACATCTGCGGCATTAAAAAGAAACCATTTATATAAGACCCACAGAGCTTATTGGACGCCGGAAAAATTATCCAAATTCAGCGGATCTACGGTGAAGTCCTGTCCAAAATGACCTGCATATGTTCTGGCAGTGCCCCCATCTCGACGGTTTCTGGAAGGAAGTGGGTAAGACTATTGAAGAGGTACTGGGAAAGCAGCTAACTGTGAGTATTGACTTAGTATTATTTGGGGTTTTTGGCTCTCCCTCAGTAGTCAAGCTAACAAAACATGAAGAAAATCTGGTGTTTATTTTGATTCTCTTGGCTAGGAGAGAGATTTGTTTGAAGTGGATCACCCCAATTCCACCGACTAAGGGTGAGTGGCTCACGACAATTCTAAAAATTTACAGTTTAGACAAAAAGAAGAAACCATTTTCTAAAAAATATATATTTTGGGAGTTATGGGAGAATCATCATTCTGGCGGCAAAAGATTTAATGGAAATGGGGTGGCTCTTTGGATGTTTTTTCTTTTTTCTTTCTTTTTTTTAATTTAAAAAAAAAAAAATTCCTAAGTCCTATGATTAGTGCAAGCAACAATCCAACTGGTTTGAAGGCCAAATAGAGTAGCCAGAATGGCTAGCTCAACCAACCCCGGAGAGTAACCTTCAAAATAGTAATTGGAAGTAAGGGGCCCCAAAATTTCCCAGAAGGAAACATTTTGGAATCCATCAGGAAGGTGGGAAGGCAAGAGAATAAAGGGAAAGTGGGACCCTGATAACTCCTTACTTAAAAGTTGCATAATGAGTACTAAAAAAAAATTAAAAAAAAAAAAAAAAAGCGCACACCCTTCACTTTGATAGGAACGCTTAGCGACCCTGAAGGAAGGTATTGCCTTGCATGGGGGCAATTGGGAACAGACTCTGTGCCATTGGCATGTTGCTACGGCCCCAACATGGACACTCCAGACTTTTTCTCGACCCTATGGGGCAAGATCCTAGAGATCGGGTCCACATACATCATTTGGGAAGGGGACTTTAACACTGTGCATGACCCATCACTAGACCGATCGAACCCTAGCCCACATCACTATACCAAGTCCAGCTCGACCCTACAGGGCATATTGACATCATGCATTCTCACGGATGCCTGGGGACATGCGCACCAGTTCACAGGCGAAGGCACACATTTTACTACATCTTGTAGTATATACTACTATCTAGGGGGTAGGTGTCTGCTATAGAAAGCGTCACACACCTCGCGCGCACATACTCAGATCATGCCCCAGTCTTACTAATTTTGCACCCCACGGGGTATTGCACCCCGCGTTACACGTGGAGGTTATAGCCCACCACACTCCTGGATCTGGTTCTCCAACAAGAATTGGGGGATGAAATAAGAGATTTCTTTAGCAGAAACAAGACTCCGTGGAGGAGGTGGGAACCATATGGAAAGCTTTTAAAATTACTATTCGTGGACTTTGTATTTCCAAGAGTGCAGGGGTGCTACGAGACATACAGAATACACTGAATAGGCTAGAGACAAAATTACGGGCACTGGAGACACAGATGTCTACCAGTCCCACTGAGACCTTACTGCGTAATTTCCGACACTGACAGTATACACAGACGTGGCAAGACGTGAAGTCAAGTTTAGAGGTAAATACTGGGTAGCTAAGTGATATGGGGAAGAAGAACGCCCTGGGAAAGCGCTTGCAAAAACGGTGCGTAAACTTTGTTTTTCCAGCTACGTGCTGGAGATACAGGGGCCCGACGGGTCGCTCCACCGAGACACATCAGACATCCTCGACATATTTACTGAGCACTACTCCTCGATTTTTCAAACTTCCACTAGAACGGAGCCATTGGATTTGAGCGACTATATTAGCGATGTGGCCCTGGGATGGCTAGGAGATGTCCAACGTAAAATCTTATGTGCCCCCTTTGAATTAGATGAGGTCCGTGAGGCCATGATGCAAACACAATCGGGGACAGCTACCGGAATGGATGGCATACCCAACGAGTTCTACGAAACTTATATAGATCAAATGGCCCCTATATTGCGCGAAGTATATAAAGACTCGCTCACATCTACCATACTTTGACCCTCAATGAGGGAAGCACTAGTGACGTCTCTACTAAAACCTGACAAACCTCCAACTAGCTGTGACTCGTAACGCCCGCTCTCTTTAATTAACTGCGACACCAAAATCCCTGCCAAGATCATAGCTAATAGGCTCTGTCTATTGATGGAAAAATTGGTCCCTCCCGACCAATCAGGATTTATACCAGGAAGGGCTACCTCCCACAATCTTAGAACCCTATTCACGATTCTTCATAATGTAGCACCTGAGCTTCCCTTGGCTGCGGTATTTCTCGATCCCACTAAGGCATTTGACACCGTTATATGGGACTATATTTTCAACATCATGCGCTGTACGGGATTTCCCCCTCTATATTTTGTCATGGATACAGCTCCTATATCACCGACCAACAGCCAAAGTACTCATAAATGAGCACACATCACCTCCCTTTGAAATTACAAGGGGCAAGAGACAAGGTTGTCCGCTATCTCCCCTTCTGTTCGCCATTGAGGTGGAGCCATTGGCGGCAAAACTCAGGCAGCATCACCAACAACGGGCACTCAGCTGCAACTTGCATCAGATTCTAGTGTCACTCTATGTAGATGATATCAACCTGTTTATTAGGCACCCACAAGAAAATTTAAACCCCATCCTACGTGAATTCTTACGCTTTGGGCAACTATCTGGGGTACACATTAATTGGAAGAAATCTAGTCTTCGACATCTGAATTTCCCCTTGACTTCCCATTAGAGTGGTGTGACACAGATCTAAAATACCTGGGTATTCACATCTCCCGGGAAAGGGAAGCACTGATGCGACTAAACTATGGCACAGCCATCGAGCGCATATAGGACTGCATCACTCGCTGGATCGCATTACCGATGTCCTTAGCGGGGCAAGCGTCACTGATAAAAATGTTTATTTTCCCATAACTACTTTACCTTTTCCTCAATATTCCGTTTCATCCTGGCAGATATTTTTTCCAAGTGTTACCAACTGAATTGATCTGGCTGAAGTGGTGGGGTGAACAACTGCGAGCCAGCTGGAGCATCCTCAGCAGGCCCTACGCGCAAGGAGGTTTTGATATTCCAGACATGGAACTGTATTATCTCAGTGCGCAGGCGAGCTACGTTTATTATTGGGTGTACCCACCTCGATATATGCCGCAAGTAGCGGCGGAACATTGGCTGGCCGATTCCATACCAATTTCAGGCGTGATTCACACTGACATACAACCTTGCGAGAAGGAACCCACCACACTCACATGCTCGATAATGGCATGGAAACGTATACAACTCATTATGCGAACTCCAAGGTTATACTCACCAAGGCTACCACTTGTATATCATCCCATACTGACACTACTGCAAGAAACAGCCTTTCGTCAACTCCTGGTTCGTGTTCGCATCAGTACATGGGGGGTCTTGTATCAAGAGGGTACATTTCGCACCACCGACACATTCTTCCAAACATATCAGCCGACCCCTCTGGACACTTTCCTGTACATACGCCTCTGGCAGGGCACACACTCTATTACCTCGGACTTCCCGCAGGAACCCCCCAGTCTCCTCCTGCTTCATGCGCTGCTCAGCACAGCATCGCCGAAGCGTCTTGTATCAACAATATACCATACCGTATATACTCAGCGCCTCAGATCTCCCTGTCCTGCGTGGGCACAATCGGCTTCTGAGCGAGGCTTCGAATTATCTGATGAGCAATGGGAGTATTGCTGCACGCAGACGGAGAAAATCTCAGCCAGTAGTAGACTGCGTATAACACACTTCAAATTCATACATAGCACATACTACATCCCTGCTAGATTGCACAAATACAAACTCAGAGAATCGGATTGCTGTGACAGATGCATCTGTCCAAATGCTGATTTTCTACACCTGACCTGGAACTGTCTGGAGGTGTATGATTACTGGAGCCAAGTCTGGACACCCTGGAGCAGATGACCACAATAACTATACTGAAAACGCCTCTCCTTACCTTATTGGGCTACACTGAACACATCCCTAAGGCACAACGAAAGTATGTTTCCCTGTGTCTGTTACTGGCCAAAAGAAGAGTAGCCTATCACTGGAGTAGGGGAGGGGCACCTACGTTTAAAGATTGGGTAACAGACTTAGTGTATTGCCAGGAACAGATATCCCATTATGCAGAGTTACTCCCTACTACATCACGTCCTACAGATATCTGGGGTCCCCTCACGGGCTACTTGATCGCACACCCAAGTGTACATCCAGCTGCTGGAGCGGCACCGTCCTCAACTTCACCATAACCTCATGAAAAAACAAGCGCTCCTTCTCCACCTCCACACCCTTAATGCCATTCCTGATACATGTCTGACTGTTGGGCTCCCTCGCTACTATGCCTGCTGGCACATGGATTGCCTGCTCAGACGATCCCACCTATGTTCACATTTTTCCTATTACGCTTCCAAGGACACCTTTACGTCATGCAGCTTGCTGTTTATGACTACTAGCAATATCTGATGTTTGACAAGGCGTACATAAGAGGTTCGGAACACTACTGTGTTGAGCATCAAAATGTATATTGATGGACTATTTGATTGGTTATACTTGCTGCATGACCATTATATGCTATTCTAGCTCTTGTACGCAATGGCATGCCTGTTAATTGTAATGTGAGAAAAATCTATAACAAATGAAGTAAAAAAATGCCTTAGAGTGCAGTTTTGTTTCCCCTTGGCCTACAAAGTCCAGTGGCATATATCAAAATGGGGTGTAACCTGTGCAAGAACATCAAATCTGCAAGTTCCCGAAAGATATCCGTACCACTTATGGGTCATCCAAAATCAACATATTTCTTACTGACTCAGCTCAGGATCAGAACCCACAGCTTTTGTTATCCTGTTAGGTCAGGATAATTACATTTCTCCCCGGCAGCAGGAACAAAGGCCACTCTACACTAAGGGAACAATTAGCAGTGCAGCAGCTCCTGAAGAGGAAAGGGGTGGGGCTGAAGGATCTGCGTTAATCAATTCGCTGTCACACTGTACCATGGATGGTACTGACAAACCCACTGAACAACAGAGGAGGCCCAGACCTCTGGAGCCATACAGAAGGGGTCTCCTATTTGAAGATGTAGTAATGAAGGGCATGGCAGTGGTGTCGGTGAGGGGCGGAGTTGAGTTACCCAGAGTAGACGTGACTAGTGCCTCGTGGATGATGCCGTTTTGAACTGACCCAGCATGCTGTGCAGGAATGTTCGGCCAGGTGTAGAGAGGTGATGTGACACTCTAGGATTGGCCTGGGGTGCCTGAATTCTGGAATCTTCCACACCCCTTTAAAAGACGCTGGCACAAAAGGGAGACTCTCTCTTGCTTGGTATTTTTCTGTGCTTTATTTCTCGACCCTGGGGCTTTTATGGACA
Organism: Lissotriton vulgaris; assembly: GCF_964263255.1. Lineage (NCBI taxonomy): Eukaryota > Metazoa > Chordata > Amphibia > Caudata > Salamandridae > Lissotriton > Lissotriton vulgaris. The sequence continues at coordinate 104,170,985 of NC_141694.1, forward strand.
ACTGGACAGAAAAACCTCCTGATGCCCAGAAAGGACTAAGGGCTCTGCCTCAGTTGACCCCTTGACCAGTCTTCCCAAGGGCCAGTGAATTGGGGCCCCTTGCACCCAAGAAGACCAGTTGGGGGAAACCCTGGACTTCTGCGTCCAGGGAAAAAGAAAAGGAGGAAGGCTGGAGCATGGAGCCAGGAGAATCAGCTCCCTGAAGAATGCACCGCTTTGGAGGTAAGGCGGTCTGTTGCAACTGCCCTTGGTAGCTAGAGCTCACCACCCGGAGTAAAATGAGGCCTAGATTGTTCAAATCAGCCGTCCCATCGGGGCCAAAGTTATGAAATTTAAAAGATTTGTGACTTTTAACACCCTTTGCCAGACAGAGTGCATGGGGCTTCACCGCTCGAACATCAATTTCCTCTGGGGTGGGCCAGGGCCCGGCGGTCAGCGCATGAAGTTAATACATTTTGTTTTTGGCCTGGGAACCCCATCCCCGGGGCTATAGTTATAAGGAAGGAGAGTGGGACCCCTTCTCTGACTCCTGAATGCCAGTAGAAAAAGGGTGGAGTGCTGTTACTCTTCCCCCCCCCAGTTGTGGTGTGCCTAGCCTGCTCCCCATGCCCATGTCTGGTGGGAGCCACTGACTTCACCAAGGAGGTCCTGCCCCCAGGAGCAGGCAGGGACAGAAAAGCTATCAGCTCCCACGGCCACACAGAAGCCAGTGGGGCAGTGAGGGATGGGCTCCCTCGACTGATTCCATTGACTGGAGGCATGGGGGTGCCAAGGTGGGACCGGGCACCCCCACTAAAATAAAAATAAAGGGGAAATGCCATGCAGTACGAGACAGCGAGGCAGCGAAAAAGTCAGTAGATCTCCCTCTCCTTTTGCATTCACTGGTCCGGCTGGAGCACCACATAATGAACTGTGGACTTTTGTATTTGCCAACTTTTCTGCTTGAGGTGGCCCCCAAAATGGGCAGAAGCACCACCAAAGCAGTCAAGGAAGAGTGGGGGCCTGCAGGACACAGCAGCGCTTGCTTAAAGAGTGTTTTTCAAGGAACTGACCCTTTGTTTGCCGGGTCATTGAAACCAGAAACTTTACCTAATGTTTTCAATGCACTCGTTAGGTCAGAGCTTTTGCTCTACAGTTGGGAATGCAGCGCTTTCTATGGGCCTATTCTATGGTTGCATTTATGGTATATTGAAAATGTTTGAAAAAGATACATGTTGTGTAACACCCTCTAGGGCTCTATAATGCAGTTGCATTTATATTAACCTAAACATTTTGGGAAAATGTGAATGTTGTACAGCACACTCTAAGGGCTAAGTTTCTGGTTGTATGTAATGTTGTCAAAAATGTAATGCTCTCTAGGAGCTATTTTTATGATTACCCTTTCATGGCTGGAAAGTTTACAAGTACACACACACATGTTTTGCTCGTTTTAAATGCTTTATTGATATAACAATGTTGGTAGTTATTATAGATCAACGTGAATGTGCTTTATTAAAAGTAATAGGTGCATTTCTACCTGATTATTATTATTGATGATTGCATTTACCTACAAATTATGTCTTTAACATATGGTTTCCTACTCTTGAACTTTTGACCGAGCCATTAAATTTACTGCATATGTTTGTTTGACACCTCTAGGGGGGGTCAAAGCTGATTATCTGAAGTAATCTATGGTATTTTTCATCTGCCAATTCAAATATTTGTAAATTACTGTGTAGTATTTAATAGTGGGTGTAATGTACTTTTCCTTTTTCTAAAGAAAAGCACTCACTTATTTAGTGTTATGATTGCGTACCTAGGGAACATTGCTTACTACCCCACTGCACCTTCCTTGAGTAGGCCTTTGACTGCCCTGCTATGTGTGACAGAGTCAATCACTACAATTAGTAACCCAATTTCCAACAGTTTGCATCATACTTCAGAATTAAAAATGTGCCTCATTCTTTCTTTGCAGCTGATACATTTTGAAATGTTTATACAGGTCAGTTAACGCTTTTTACATTTTGCTGCATGTTAGTATTAGAGTGAAATGCCAACCTACAACCTTTCCTCTTATATTCCCTGTACCCCAACAAGATTGTCCTATAGTTCACTTAACAGAATGCTCCCACTTTGCACTCAGAAAAGCAAACGACAATGAACAGTTTAAAGAATAAGTAGCAATTTGTCAGAAGACATTACATGACATTTGACCACATCTTTGAACTCATTGCAAAATAAATGCATGCTTATTGCTCATTCACCTTCTGAACTACAGCAAGTTTACTTGGGGGTGCTCCTGCACCCCCAACCCCGCACCTCTAAGCTAGCACAATGGCGTTCAGCCATAATTGGGGTAATTCTCTTCAGCCATTTTTTTTCTATATTGTTGTCTGATTTTCTCTATGGAATTTGCATTTTGGGACCCCCTTTTTCTTGGAATGACGGAGATTTTTGAAGATTCATCAAACAGTATCAAGTTAGCAAAACAAAAATCCTATTCATTTGGAAAGTCTGACCTAACTATAGTTGCAGTGTGGTGACTTGCCATGTATTGCAACACAGAAGGTAAAGTGAAATTTGAAAGGTATTTAGTAAATAAAATAATGCGATTTTTGGTGTCTACTAATAACTTAATTAACATTATCCAAGGACTGAATTTAAAAAGCTTATTTTCCCCTCAGAATGAGTTCCCTATATACAACCTTCATAGTCTTTCTCAACGTGGAAACATCCTAACCTTTATTCCTTTTCTAATTGTTGATAGTTCTTAAGCTCTTTTTTTTAATTTAAGTTTTCTAATAAAGTAATGTTGAATACAAAGAAAATCTTGTGCCAATGTTGAAGACATATGAATAGCACAGAAAATGCTTAAATAAAATTTTTATTGCATCCATATAAATAAAAATATAGGGGTATATTACCAAGGAATAGCGATATTTATCGCAAAATGCGCTTAGGGCATTTTTTTATCGCTGCCTATTGCTGGATATGTTAGCAGAGAAAACATGCTATTAGCAACGTTTTTCTCCATTGTGCTAAAATATCCAGCGATAGCAGCGAAATGTATGAATACCGCTGAGAATAAAGCGATATTCACGCATTAGCGTCGAAATGCTCTTAGCCATGTTATCCACCTCCCATTAGATAACATGGCTAAGAACTGGTCTGGGCAGGTGTTAGCATTTGGAGATATTCACGCTTAGCGCAAATATTTCCATCGCTACGCCTGCCTTGCTAATAGGCGATAGCGAAGTTAGCGACTGCTTTCAGTCGCTAACTGGTTGGGTACGCCCACTTTGCATGTCATTAGCGATAAACATCGCTGACATGCAAAGCGGGCCCCAAACCGCTCGCTATCGATTAAAAAGCTGTCGCGAACATCAGTTAGCGACAGCTTGCTAATAGGGCAATAGAATTATCGTCCTGCTTGATAATATGCCCCTGATTTTTCTGCTTTTGTTTGACTAAGCAACCCGTTCAGGAACAACAGAAGCAGCGCTGGTACTACCGAGATAAGGGATTCTTGTTCCAAGTAGTATAAACTAAAGAAAAAGAAAATGGAGGGTTTTGTTTGAAACTTTACATGCAAATATCAATATGAGATATGGTGAGATTTTGTCACAGTTTGTTACGAACATGCATGTCTTTGGAGGTAATGAAAATGATTAGGACAACTTTGACTGTGGGATATTTCAATTCATGTGGGTTAGCTATTGCAACTTTCACTTACAACATATTTTCCCCTACATTTACCGGATTTATCCTCGTCATAATAATAATTTCTAATGTACAAATGGCATCAAAATCAGGTATGTTAAATTGTTTTTGCAATATGGTTGGTGACTCACGAATTGTTTTATTGCATATTTGTTGGACATGGCTCTTGTTAATCACATTTCCCTAAAACGTTTTGGTTGTATTCCCCCTGGGGTTTGCCAACTCTCTTTTCCTGAGCTTAGGACTGTGGACACTTTAACTTTGTATTGTAGCGGGAAATTATGTGCGCCCTTCCTGTACATGTTATGATAGAGTGCCTATTTGATTGGTTTAGATGTCCTACATGTGAGTGCCCTGTAAAAAGTTATCCCTCATACCTAGGGCGGGTGCGACACTGGCTAATAGAGGGACACTGCACTGATTGTGCATCCACCTGAATTGCTCATCCTCAGGTTGGCCAGTCTCACTCCGTAGCCAACCATGAGGGAGCAGTTCACTACTACCAAACCGGAGACGGTGAGTGGCCGGGTAGGTACAACTGCTTGTGCGCTGCCCGGGTAGGGATGAACCTCCATGTAGGATTTCCCTCCCTTGGGGGTCGTCTCTCTATGGGACGCTTCCTGGGTGCGACCGATTCTCTTGTTAGGGCCTTGAGGCCTGGGGAACTTTTCCAATCTAAGTGCAGTGTCAATGTGCGCGTGCCCCTCCTACACCCATTAGGAAGTGGTGCTCACCTGAGGTTTCTAAAGTGTCATTAAGGTCTGCCATTGCTAGCCAGTGTGTGAGCACTGTGACATATTATGTTTGAAGACCTGGGTCCAGCCTGCCAGTACTGGCTCGGACGGGCCCTTGCACCAATGTTAACTTTGAATTCACGTCCAGCCTGCCATTGCAGGCTGGTGTGAGTTCGGCACCTAGGGTGTGTGAAATACATGTCCAGTCTGCCAGTGCTGGCTGATGTATACACCAATTCTGTTCCTAAATACGTGTTTGCCCATCTGCAGGCTGGTGTGCGCTTCAAACCTTTGGTGCTATTAAATACATGTCCACCCTGCCATTTGAGGCTGATAAGTGCACTAGCACCGATGGTGCTCCCTAATATGAGTCCACCCTGCCATTGCAGGCTAGAGTGCACTTTGCACCAATGGTGCTCCTAACTACATGTCTGGCCTGGTGCACTTAAAGAGGTGTCCTGCCTCCGATTGCAGGCTGATACATACAATTGTGTGCGTACCCAGACTGGCCTGTTTGAGTCATTAGTCCTCCTTTCCTTTCCTTTCACTTCCACCTGAGAACCCTGAGGGTACATCTTAAGGGGTGAAGTGAGAGGCAGATGGTGGGCAAGGCAGGTACACATGTGTGTCCCCTGCCCAGGTAGTGAGGAATATCTATATTTGCTTTCACTACCAATGAGGTTTGCTCTTTCCATAGGCTAACATGAGGAAATGGTTTAAATCCCTTCAGGCTGCAATAGTGTATTGCAGTGGAGCTGCCTCATGATGATTCCTATCATTGGATTTGCAGCGACAACCCTTTGTCAGTGGTAAAGGTGTCTTTGTAGTAATCCACGTATAAATGCCACTACTGGAAAGTAGGAATTTCCGTGCTTTAAACTCTTTGTGTGCCTGTGGGTGCTTGGCTCTTGTCCACACTGGAGGTTGAGGGATCACATCTGGGCTTTCCCCAGTGACAGTCATAAAATACTGGGCATGCAACTGGATCAGCAGACTTCTGATATTTGTTGGGCCCGTTGGACAGATTGGAGGAAGAGGGTTGACACTTGGCCTCTGGATCCAGATGATAGCCCCACTAAAGATAAAGATCTGCATTCCTAGGCCCCATGGCGGAATGGACAACATTTTAGGAGAGACATCTGTGGTTCAAAAGGAAACCCTTTGAACCACCCCCAACTTCAAAGGCACACTCCAGTATAACTACTGGTGCCATCCTTCAGCAAGGGGTGATATAGGCTTGTGGGTATGAGGGACCGGAGAACCTGGAACTACATGGTGCAAATTGCCAGAGGACTCTGTTGTGCTCAAGGAGGATTACTGCCATTGAAAGCAACCGTGTACCCTTCCTGAACAGTGGCTGGGCTGGACGGAGTACATGCTGCTGTGGGGCACCCTGAAGTGTGCTTTCCAAGGACTTGTTGAGCATCTCCTCTATTCTTTTGGACCCCTCCGGGACTTCAAATATCTCCTATGAGGGACCCACACCATCTATCTGTGACGCCTGAATTGTGGTGCCCTCTTAACTGCCCACATCAGTTGATTGATTTTCACTACTAGTGTGGCGTGGAACTAAGAATTGTGCCTGCAGATCAGATTGCCTTGTGCTGAGTCCCGAACTCTGGCCTGCATCTAAGGCATGTGGCCATTGCATCGTGGGGACCTTGGCACATAGAAGCGTCTTGTTAGTGGTGAGCAGATTCAACAGTTGTGGGACCCAGTGTAGCCCACTTCGATAATAGTACCGCATTTTTCGTGCAGCACACTGAATGCATGCCCATGTCCGATTCACAGGGTGTGACCCGAGGAGGTGGGGGTATAAACGTAGTAGTGCCTCATTCTACTTCATAAGATATTGCTGAACTCTCACCTGTGTGTGTGACTGGAACTATGTGGTACAAACAATATCGTAGGACACTAGGGATTGTGCCTCGTTTCCAGGGAGGCACAGAATTTGCAGATCTTTGTAGTGTTTGTTTGACCGGAGCTGTCTGGTGCAGCCAAGATCAACATGCACCGAACGTTGTCTCTCATTTCCATGGAGGTACGGATTTTGCAACTCTTTGTTGTGTGTGTCCGGAATAGACCGCTGCGACCCGCATGATCGTGCACCCGACGTTGTGCCTGGATTGCCTGGATGTGACTCTAATCATTGTGTACCTGACACAGTGCCTCCTCATTCTGAGAGGCCCCTTAGCTTCAGTCTCCATTCATCTACTATTCCCTTACTTGGTTCTCAGCGTGGCAGACCAACTACCCTCTCCTCACCGACCTTTCCCTATAACACTGTGTTGCTTGGTAGTATTGTCCAGCTTTGGCCTTGATAGTCAGAGTGTCAGACAGGGCTTGGGGAATGCTTCTGGGAATGATCTGAAATGGATCTAGGGACTTCATGACCCCCCCATGCTTTGCAGAACTAGATTGATTACCCTCTGCTGCCCTAAGCTCGGTCTGCTCCGCATCCTGTGGGTGAACTTCTCAAGTGGCTGTCAAACCCCTTTTGCCAACTGTCTGTAATTGACCTTGCTGCCTACCCTCACTTGCTGTCCTGAGACGCTGACTATGAGTGACTTCAGCCATGTGCAGCCTAGTGCCTAGAGGGAGGATGGACTTTCTTCAATCAGTGGGTTTAGGATAGCTGGGGTGAGTGGGAGGGTGGAGGGAGGCTTGGGGCCATGCGGTCTGCAGTGTGCAACCAATTGACCAGCTGGGATCAGTGCACCCCATCAAGGTGCCAATTTTGTGTATGTATGTGAGCACTTCCATTCGGACTTGTCTGATATCCACTGCACAGCATAGTGGTGTGGAGTGAATGAGTGTGTGTATGTGTGCGAGTGACAGTGGGGAACTGCCGTGATTCACAACTATGTACAGCGGGTTGCCTGATATGCTAATGTCTTGCTAGAAAAGCATTACATTTGACATTGGTTTTCCCAGTTAGACGTCGCCCATGGTGCTGCTAAAAGTGATAAAAAATGTTGTATGTACATATTTCTGATATTGTTGTGACCCGGGGGTGCTCCCTACTACTATGTGGTTTGCATTATGCTTGTTTGAAACTTGTTTTAATTTCTTTGAAACACTGGGCTTGTTTTGCTAATTTGCACATTATATGAGTTTGAAGGGCTTTTAGGGAGGTGGGAGCAGCTAGAAATCTTTGGGGACTTATTGATTGGTTTTTGGCCATTTTTCCTCCTTTGAGAATCTTAGAGGCACCATTTTCAGCAGTGCATGCCCTAGACCCTGGCCATATGTATTGTTAAAGAGAGGCGCTGCGTGGACGTGCATTGAGTGCATGCAGGGGGTGCACCAGTATGTGCCTAAGCCAAGCCCCTCTATGCCTGTCAGCATCCCCGGAAGTGGCTACAACACTTATTCTGCCAGTTTTAAAGCAAATGGAAGGCCTAGGGTCACCTCGGATAGTACTACTTGGTGCAGGTTTAACCCAAGGTATATTGTACATTACACTTTCCTCCCAATATATTGAATACTGATTTTTGTTGCTCACATTGCCATTGGACACCTAAAGTCTCAACTAAGAGCTATTCTACCACCCATATCCAAAAAATGAGGTCAGTTTCAGGGAAGTTCTCAGCAGTTCTGTTGAATGTTCGCCCAATGCAGAAGCACAAAACGCTTGTTTTTAAGCTATTACATGATGAAAAACCAGATCTCCTTTTTTTAACAGAAATGTGGCTTACATATTTCTCCTAGCCATTCTTCTGGGATATGAAATCCTTAGGAAGGACTTCATTAAGGGCAGAGGGGAGGGGGCGGCTATAATTTATATATATGAGTATGATTGTGTTTCTATCACCTTGGGGGAACTAGATGGAGATGACATTTTGGGATTTTGTTACTCTCTGCCATCTCAACAGTCCATGGCAGAGGAAGAGCCCTTTTTTGAGTTCACTAAATACCATCTTGGTGCCCTGGGCTCTTAAATATGTCAAACAAATTGTGCTAGGCGAATTCAACCTCTATATGGACAAACCTTTAGATTTAGAGGTAGGCTCTTTTCCCCTTAGTATGGTCAGATCATCACCTAATTAGGTTCAATTGGTTAAAATGTGTCCACAACGAGCTTTTCTCTGAAGAAACTAGGACCATGGCTAGAGCCTTACTTAGAGTTCTTACGTCAGACCACTAAAGTGCCTTGGAAGCTTATCCCCCTTCTCTGTCTGGGGATCCTGAATCAGACACCGAGCACATGGATGATTGGATGTTTAACAGCATTAACAACCTAGCACTACGATCCCTCAGAACTAAACAGTCGGCCCCTTTTTTAATGAGAATCTTAGGATGTGTGTACAACATTGTAAATGTCTTGAGGGAAAATGGCCGAAAAACTACAATCTAGATGAGAAATACATCTATAGGGTAGCAATAAAAAACAATTATTCTCAGGTCCGTTTAGAGAAATAATCTTTCTTTGAGAAAAGAATTGAAAAATCAGATACAAAAATCTGAAGACATTTTCAAAATTGCAGTGCTTCACTGCAGCGTGATAAACCTCCAAGTAGCCTACCTTTCTCAATTTCTTGTCCATTTCTATGGGCAAATCTTTGCTGGCTGTCAAGTGTCTTAAGTCTGGGTTCCCGTCCAATCCTTGTCCACCCAGGCTACTTGCCAAATTGGCTTAGGCTATAACCGTGTTGTCATTAGAGTTCTGAATGCGTCATTGTCTTCAAGAAGTGTGCCTATCAAATGGAAACAAGCCAAAATTCTGATGATACTTAAAAAGCCGTCAGCTTATCCTAGAGTTCAATCCAACAACAGGCCGATCTCCCTTTTTCTGCATTTTCAAAAGCATTAGAAAAACATGTTAGCTCCCATTTTCAGGTTACCTCAAATGTAACAATCTTCTGCATCCTTGTCAGTCGGGTTTTAGAGCCAACTGCAGTATGGAAACAGCTTTGCTAGAAGTAATTGACTACATTGCTGGCCCATCTACAATCCATTGGGATTGGAGGCCTGGTCTTAAAGTGGAAGACATCCTTCTGGGATAACAGAAGCCAAGAAGTGTGGATCCTCCCGCTTGCATACCCAATTCATGATTTAACAGTTGGAGTACCCCATGGATCAGAATTGAGCCCTACATTATTTAATGCCTATCTTACACCTCTGGCAATTCTTGCTGAGGCACTGAAGGCTAAATTAATATCATATGCGGATGATAATAAGCAGCTTTTCATTTGTGAAAAAGGGGCAGAATTTGATGGTGAAGGTATTAAATCTTGTCTCACTAATTTCTTTAATTAGCATTCCATTAACCAACTAAAATGTGATCCTGCTAAAACGGAGATTGTTTTTTTTTGGTTCTACCCCACTTTATGTTTGGAGGTCTTGGTATCCTATAGTGTTCCTCACCCTGGCACTCATCAGAGCTCTGAAAAAAAAATGGGAGTCAAAATTGACAGTGATCTGTCCTTCCAACCTCAAATTCAGGCTCTGATGGGCTCCTGTTTTGGGCTGCTTTGCACTTAGAATTTTTTTTACCTCTCCTATCTGTTGAAACTAGAAAAATGGTGATCCAGGCCCGATTACTTCCAGGCTTGACTATGGAAATGTACTTTGGATGTGCATGACTATCTTCAGAGTTGTCTGCAAGTGGTCTAGAATGCGGTGAGCAGAATAATCCATAGTCTTGATCCTAGAACCCATATGACCCCACATTTGAAAGTGCTCCACTGGCTCCCCATTAAAAAGAGGATTATTTATAAGACACTGGTCCTAGCTCATAAAGCCTTTCATGAGATAGGAACAGTGTACCTGAGGAAGAGGATTTTTGCTTACGCCCCTCCAGGGTTTTACGGTCTACCTATGGACATCTAGCCAGTCCCTAAACTTTCCCGAGCCACAATTGGAGGAAGATTCTTTTCTTATCTTGGATTAAGAGCCTGGAACAAACTCTTCTGGAACTGTGTGATATCTCAGAGCATCAGGTTTTCAGGAAGAAGCTAAAAACCTGGTTCTTCCTTCAAGCGGCTTAGAACTATCATCATTAGTCTGCGGGTTACCTTACTATATAATCCCGGACACTTCCTGGAACATGCGTGCTCTCTATACATGCCTTTTCATTTCATGTGGTATTGAATTATATAAATTGTTTTGGTGGGCCTGGGGTGGAGAATGTGCTGCACTTCATAAGGGTGCTGGGGGAGTGTAGATTAGGATCTTTCCCAAGTGGACATATCACTGATGTCATTATATCATTGCTGGTCCTAGTGCTGCTATCAATAATTCCAAATTTTGATTTATGCCCAGAAATATGTGCTATTCATGTTGCGTTGATTATTATATGTGTTGATTCAAATGTTATTTACATACATCATGTGTGAAGTCTCTTTTGTGACGCTCAAGGTATTCATCATGAGTGAGAGCTGTACAAATGCTTTACAAATTGCCTCTGTGGTAAGCCTGACTGCTCAGCGCCAAGCTACCCTAGTGTGAGCACGGGTTATACAGTGGGTGTAATACTACGCCCCTGACAGGAGTGGTAGGTTCAGCCTGGCTGAGGTACTGTTTCACACAGCCAGAAAGTGCCGGTTTCAACAGTATTACACAAAACGATAAGAATATATGAATTGAGAAAGTGTCATGACAACAAAATGTATTTGGTAATTACCACATCATAAGGTTATTTACTTTCATAATTATTTTTAATTAATTTTAGTATTGGAATGATTGTCAGTTTGAAATTTTGCTTTAAACATAGTGGAGCATAATTAGGAGACAGTAAAGAAGCTTCTTATGACATTAATAAATTAATACATTAAAATGTTCATGTGGGGATCATATCTAAACCTCTCGGAGATACAAAACATAAATGTCATTAAGTTTCACCTGATATGTAACTCAATTTAAAGGGATGTTACAATACACAAACAAAACAATATTTATTTAATAAGGATAATATATTTTAATATCTGTAAACGTCAAATATTGTAAATGATGAAAAATACCTCTTCCTTCTGATACTGCTAGAACTCTCAGCTTCCTTCAATAGAGTCAACTATCCAACCCTCATCTATACCTCAGAGTCTCAAATGGGATTCTTTGTCAATGCACTTCCCTAGCTCTCTTACTACCTGTCCAATCAATAGCAGCTGTTCACATTGGTACCACAAGGCCACAAAAGATCCCTATCATCTGCGTAGTACCCCTACCTCAGGGTTCTATATTGTCCCCTGTTATACTCAGCCACTAAATGGAGCCACTTGGTGCTTTACTCACAGATAACAGCATCAGGATTCACCAATATGCTACTAATACAGAAAAAAGGCAAAGAAGTAAAACAGAAAATCATGGAGGCTGGAAATGTTCAGAATGATTACGAGAAATCTGAGCAATGGATATTTTATTCAAATAAATAGTTAGTGGTAACCAAAATGCATCTCTATTTCCTCTGTGGATTAAGACAGAATGCGAAATCAGTATCCAGTCCATGATAGTGGCATAATGTGTTCCACCAGGATTTGACTGATAGTTTGTTTGAGCATTTTCAATTAAGTGTAATCTGTTAAAAGCTTAAGGCTAACATGAGGTCAAAGATTCCCCGCTCATGAGACAATAACCCAAGTGAGTCTGATAGACTACCTATAAAGAGAAAGATATTTGAAATGGTTTTATGGAGATTAAATATTGTTGAGACCCTAAACCAAATTTGTGACCAAAAAGAGGCAACGTGAGGGCCAGAGAAAAGGAGGTGATATAAATCAGCTGATGAATGGTCACAGGACCAGCAAGTCTTGTTATCAGAATGTTTAAAAGTAGCAATGGAGACAGGAGTAAAAAAACAATCTATGGTATAGAAAAAAACACAGCTTGAGTGGTGGATGCAGATCTGAAGATTTTTAATGTACTGATCCAGATCTTGTTCCAAAAATCAATGCTCTATTCACAACCCAGATCCGCCTCCCATATAAGTTCAACCTTAGATTTAGTTCGTTCTGGATCAGTGGAGTTAAAGAATTTATAAATAAGAGATGCCTTTGGAAATAACAATAACACTTTGATAAGTGGATCTTGTGCAGACAAAGAGTCTTTAGGAGGAAGAAAATAGAACATTTCTAAAATGGTTTCCATCAGTAATAGAAATTTATGTAGAAATGACTGAGGATATTGAAAAGTGGTTTGAAACTGGGGAAAGGAGCAGGGAGAAATACCATCAAAGATATCTTGAATCCAGGTGATACCCTTAGATCTCAAAGAACTCCAAAATAAGGGGCTTAATGTTGATGGTGAGAAGGCGATTATGTCAAAGAGGAGAACGTAAAAATGCATTTCTGGAGATTAACTTTGGTTGACAATGAGGTCTTAGTAATGAGCAAGTATGTTTAAATAGCGGGAGAGATGTGAGGCTTGTTTTGGCTGTAAAAGTGAGGATCTCTGAGAAAGAGAAAGGAGAGAAAAGGCAGTGTTCAATATTGACCCTAAAGGAGTAAGAGAGGAGACATTTGTATGAAGCCAATAAGAAGCCTGCTTGAGACAAAAGGCCTTTTTATATAGGCTAAAGTTTGGGAAATTCATACCTCCAATATCCAATAGATTTTAACTTCCTCACAAGAGATAAAGAAATTCTATATTTTTTACTATTCCATAGGAATTTAGAAAGAAGAGAATCCAGTTTTTGAAATAAAGAGAAAGGATATGAATAGGGAGCATTGAAATAACATAACACTGGAGGGGTGACCATCATTTTAATATAGTCAAGATGTCCCCACCAGGAAAGAAAAAGAGGATTCCTGATCTAGGATGTCCTTCATATTTATTGTGGTCAAGTCCAGAATAGAATTGGTAAACCATACACGTAGATATTTAATTTTTTTAAGTATTCCAGCCGTTAAGTCAAAATGATGTTTAAAGCAATATTTGGTTATAAGAAGAATTTCTGTTTGGTCAGAATTCTTTTTGTAACCCAAACCTGCCGAAAAATTGAAAACTTCTTGTAATAAAGGAAGTAGAGAGGATTTTGGATGGGATATGAACAGTAGGATATCATCTGCATATGCAGAAAGTTTTCAAGTGTCGGTCTCCATATTGGGACCCAGAAATGGAAGTATTAAAATGAATGTGAGACAAAAAGGTTTCCAAAGATGGGATAAATAGAAGAGGAGATAAGGAGCAACCGTGTTGAATGCCACAGTGAAGGGAGAAACGTTTTGAAGTGAGACCATTGACAATAGTAAAGGCAGTAGGTGTGGTATAAAGTAACAAAACCAACTAAATGAATTTAGACTCAAAACCATGCCAGCGGAGTGATTTAAATAAAAAAGACCAATCAACTCTATTAAAGGCCTTTTCGGCATCAATAGATATTGCAGATAGGGTAGAGTAGATGCTTTATTCAAAACATTAAAGAATAACCGGGAATTTTCAGATGCTAGTCTGCCATTGACGAAGCCACACTGTTCTGGACCAATTAAATGAGATAAGATTGATTAATGCCAATATTTTAGCGAACATTTTATAATCTACCTTTATCAAAGAAATAGGACGATAGTTTTTGCAGAATTTTGGCTCTTTACCCTCTTTATGAGTGAGGCAAATAGAAGCCTCCAAGAAAGTACCACTTGCTGCACCAGTAGTGCCGAAATACTAAAAAAGATTAAAGAGTTTTGGGAGTAAGATATTTCAAAAATGTAGATGAAATTCGATGGAAAACCTAACTGGACCAGGAGATTTGTTTTCTTTAATGAGCCCAGAGAATTAGTGATCTCCTGGATTGATATATCTGAATCTAGGGAGTTGAAGTCAAGACCTGAAGATGAAGAGGGAGGAAGATTGTTGAGATATGAGTCAATAAGAGGGGATGTTGTTGGAGACTCCGGAGTGTATACGTTTTCGTAAAAGGAGGCAAATTCATCCAAAATAGCATGATCCCTAAAAAGAAGTTTCCCATACTCTGATTGAATGGAATGTATCAGAGTTCTTTCTTTCCTGGATTTTAGGTAATTAGCTAAAAGCAAACCCACCTTCTTATGGCCTCCATAGTATCTGGAGCTACTAAGAAGAAGCATTGTCTGAAGAACTCTCATTCAAATCTATCTTTGCCCGAACAAGCTCCTGCAGTATGGAATCTGATGAATAGGTATAAAATTAATGCTCCAAGCATTTGATGTTATTGAGTAGGATTTTATGTTGAGAAAGGGCATGTTTCTGTTTCTTAGAAACAAAGTCCATGATGAAACCACGGGCAGCAGCTTTAAAAGCTTCCCACACTAAGGCAGAAGTAAGGGATGAACTTTCATTAAAGGAGAAAAATTATTTTGCAAAAAAGGTGAAAGAGGAAGAAAACACTGGATTTTGCAGGAGGAAGTTGTTAAATCTCCACCTGGAGGACCTGGGTTGCAGAGGGAGCAAGTCAAAATCAGCAATCACTTGGGCATGATCAGAAATCAAAGCAGGTTCAATTGACGATGAAATGAGATTTTGAGCCAGAGGTTTTGACAGAAAAAGGTCATCTAATCGGGTTAAGGAACCATGTGGAGGGGAGAAAAAAATGAAAATTCTGTTTGGTCTGGTTTACATAATCTCCAAGCATCTACAAGGTGTGTCAGTGCAATGGTACTATGAGTGACAAAACGTATCTGAGACTTATGATCAATAAATGGGGCCATGATCTGATTATAAACGCCCCCCAGGATAATAAATTGTGCTGCAGACATTTGTTTGTAATAGTAGGCCAAAAGGAGTAATCTGGTTGAGTTGGACCATAAATATTAAAGACAGTTAAAGAGATATTATCATTAATAAGTGATTCAACTAAAATTCATCTACCATCTGCATTAATTTCTTGCGATACAACAGAACATTTCAACTTTTTATGACATAAAATACCACCAACATTTTTCTTTGTAGTAGTAGGAGAAACAAGAACTGAACCAACCCAGTTACATTTATTTTTAAGAGCCTCAGTTTCCAACAGATGAGTGTCTCATAATAAAACTAAATCAGGGTTATAGGAGTCTAAATGGGAGATAAGTCTCTGCCTGTTAATGGGATTAATAAATCATTTTACATTCCAAGAAACATCTCTGAATGTGAGAAAATAAACAGTACACATAGAGCAAGAGAACCAATAACAATGCTACATTGAAAAATACATTCCATGTGACAACTCTGAACATAAGAAACTAATTTAGAAGTAAAAACTATGAAATTGGCATTAGTGAAGAAGTATAGATAGAGCAATAGATAGTATAAAGAGTAGAGAAAAAGTATATTTGAGAGAAGAGAGGGAAGAGTATGGCAGAACGTTGCATTATATAGTACAAGAAAGAAAAGTATATCTGCAGAGCAAAAGTAGGAAAGAAGGTAGAAAGAGAAAGGATGAGAGGAAACATAAGAAAAAGAAAAATATAGAGAAAAAGCCATAGCGAATGAAAAAGGGGAACAGGTAAGGAAAAAAGAAGTATGAGTAAGAAGAGACAGTGAAAGTCAAATGACGACTGCAATACATCCCTTCACAGGGAACCACAAGGGAAGAAAGTAGAAGGCGTCAACGGACAACAAGGAAGGCACACCCAACAAGGGGCAATGAACCACATAGGACATCAATGAACGAATGTATATTGGAGCAGGAATATAAGGTAGGTACAACAAATGGGGTCGAAAGAACCTGTACATAGAGAAATTCAGCAAGCTGTTACAGTGGAAACAGAATCAATATAAACATTACAGAGGAACCATTAACAGTTACTTAGTAGGAGGAGAACCAGCAATCTCCATTGAGGATGCAGAATGAGAATGAATTAATTTTCTAAGTTCTACAGGATCCTCAAATATAGAAGGTTTATTTAAAAAGGTGACCTTAAATAAGCACGGGTGAAACAAGCCATATCGAGCACCCATAGAGCAAAAAGTGGGGCGAAGGTCTAGGAATTCCTTTTGACGTTTGGCGGTAACTGAGGAGACTTCTTGAGAAATGAACAGTCTTGTGTCGTGCCAATGAAGTTGCTTCTTGGATTTCGCTGCATTGACCACTTGTAGAAAATCTGTAAATTGTAGAAATAGAAAGATGATACCACAAGGTTTAGAGGGAGCAGAAGAACACAAACGTGGACCCAGTCTATGTGCTTGTTGGATATTTAGTGTGGTTGAAGTTGGAAGATCCAAGAGCCTTGAAAGAAAAGTAGTGAAGAACGTGACTGGATCGCCACCCTCAAGTCCTTCAGGGAGACCATATAAGTGGAAATTGTTACGACGATTCCTGTTTTAAAGATCCTCAGCTGATCTCCTTAGTTATAGAAATCCTTCTTCCAACAAAGAAATTCTGGAGGAAGAGTTCTGTACATTGCTGATATGTTGTTCCACCACCGAAAGGCGGGAATCTAAGGACATCCACTTGTTATCCGGAGCCTGCAGACGAGATTTTGTTTTCCCAACAAACGATCTGAGAGCACAAATTTCCTCCAGAACTAAGTCCAAAGAGAAGGAGATACAGATTTGGGAGGAGAAGGAGGGTCATGTTTAATTTTCATAATGGCAGTCGAAGGTGTTTGTGGTTTAGAAGCCATAGTCGATAGCACTGTGGGGTGAGAATGCGCTGCTTTTAGTAAATCCTTAGAAAGCTAAAGGGAATCACTAGGAGCTGCAGAGTGTGCAGGACAAGACACCAAACCACTGGAATTATATTTCTTGGAGGAGTGCAGTAACCATTTACTGCTTCCCATCGAAGATTATATCTAATAAACCAGAAAACGGGGGCTATGCACTGACGCACCAACAGTTTGACAAGAGTCCCTCCACAGAAGAGCACAAAAAATAAAGGAAACACCTGGACCTACCAATATATTAGAAAAACACCTCAGTTGAAGACAATGCAGCAATAAATACCAAAAATGTACAAAGAGAGGCAGTTTAAATACGTTATAGTGAGGTTCTGAGGAGACAACAAGAAAAAACTAAATCCAAAATGGCGGCCGTTAAGTGGCTGAGAACATCAGCTGAAGAGAACTGGCATTCATTCCAAAGCATGGTGGGAGAAAAAGGAATCCTCTTGTAGGGAAAGACTTCCGATTTAGGAAACTGCCGAATTCATTTTATATGCGATGGAAAAACCGCTGTAAATTAAGCCCTGATGTCCGGAGCGGAGCTCCGTTGCTAGGCGGCCATCTTAGGTCGTAGTGCGCGCGACTCCCCTGAGTGAGAGTATTTGATCAGTCAATGTCTACCTTCATTTTGGAACGCTTGATGCATCTTTATTTGCATTCTGGTGGCTCCTGTCAGAGGTGGTCTCTCCGTGGGAGCGGAGGAGAGTTACCCCTCCACACTACTAAGCAGAAAGCATCAAACATGAAATGGTAATAACATTCTTTTATTACCATTTTGTTTTTGATGCTTCTTGCCATTCACAGAGCCTGACACCGCCGTGAGGGGAACGGCACCAGGCGAACCTACAGCTTTTCCCGGACTACCGCTCCCAGCAGCCCCGGAGAGGGCGTGTCACACCATCCCGCGCCCGGAGGCGCCATAAGAGTACCGAGCACCGAGCGCTCGTGGGGGCATTCACAGAGCCTGACACCGCCGTGAGGGGAACGACACCAGGCGAACCTACAGATTTTCCCGGACTACCGCTCCCAGCAGCCCCGGAGAGGGTGTGTCACACCATCCCGCGCCCGGAGGCGCCATAAGAGTACCAAGCGCCGAGCGCTCGTGGGGGCATTCACAGAGCCTGACACCGCCGTGAGGGGAATGGCACCAGGCGAACCTACAGCTTTTCCCGGACCACCCCTCCCAGCAGCCCCAGAGAGGGCGTGTCACACCATCCCGCGCCCGGAGGCGCCATAAGAGTACCGAGCGCCGAGCGCTCGTGGGGGCATTCACAGAGCCTAACACCGCCGTAAGGGGAACGGCACCAGGCAAACCAACAGCTTTTCCCGGACTACCGCTCCCAGCAGCCCCGGAGAGGGCATGTCACACCATCCTGCGCCCGGAGGCGCCATAAGAGTACCGAGCCCAGAGCGCTCAAGGGGGCATTCACAGAGCCTGACACCGCCGTGAGGGGAACGGCACCAGGCGAACGTACAGCTTTTCCCGGACTACCGCTCCCAGCAGCCCCGGAGAGGGCGTGTCACACCATCCCGCGCCCGGAGGCGCCATAAGAGTACCGAGCGCCGAGCGCTCGTGGGGGCATTCACAGAGCCTAACACCGCCGTAAGGGGAACGGCACCAGGCAAACCTACAGCTTTTCCCGGACTACCGCTCCCAGCAGCCCCGGAGAGGGCGTGTCACACCATCCCGCGCCCGGAGGTGCCATAAGAGTACCGAGCGCTCGTGGGGGCATTCACAGAGCCTGACACCGCCGTGAGGGGAACGGCACCAGGCGAACCTACAGCTTTTCCCGGACTACCGCTCCCAGCAGCCCCGGAGAGGGCGTGTCACACCATCCCGCGCCCGGAGGCGCCATAAGAGTACCGAGTGCCTCCCGCCTCGCGGGACGCGCGCGGGACGCGCTGGGAGAAGCCCGGGACAAGGGCGGGCCCTCTTAGGCCCTCTGAGGCTGGAAGAGGCTGGGGTGGGCCACCCCCCTTGGAAGTCCCTTCTTATCATCTACGGGACCTACTTCAGGTCAGTGATAAAGTACATTTTATTGACTAAATAACAACACAGAACTATGGGGAAAAAGACACCGGCAGTAACTAGGCCAAAAGACTTGCTTAAACTGGCTCACCCACCAACTACCACCACCCCGCGGCCAACATTGACCGCCATTGATAAAATGCTCTAGAAGACAATTGATGTTGTTGCCACTGCCATTCAGAATACAGAAAGGCGTTTTTCACTCCCATCAAGCCTGCCCCCCCCTCCTGCTGAACCAAGATAATTCAGTGGACTCTGTACTTGTTGCTTCCTATGCAGGACTTCCAGGCTTAGACTCTAATGAGAACTGCATAATGGTGGGCACGGCCCCACTGGCACAATTCACCCCAGGTAGCAGGTTATCATCAACTCCCACTCTGCCCAGACCTGACATAAATATCAGTCAAGATTCCTGCGCACTATTGGTAAACGACCACCCACGTTTAGATGGTAACGACTCATACATGGATCCTGATATATCAAATACTGAGGGAGACAAAAGCGATAGCATCCCTGTGCGAACCCGGGGCCAAAAAGCTAAAAGAAAGCTGAAGCACCTAGACACTGAGTCACCGCTAAAAAGACACAGAACTAAAGGAGGGCGCAAGCGCAACCGAAGGGCTCCTGCCCCCGCAGAACGGGAAAGGAACAAGGGAGAAGACGAAATCATGGCAGCCAAAACCCTGCCTACAGAAGCTACCGCAGCATCAAGGAATGAGGCATTTTGGGGGAAGATGGAGACACTATTGTCCACCCTCCTAGGACCAATTAACCAACAAATCCTAAACCTGGATAAAATGTATTATTTATTTATTTATTTATTTAGAAGTTTTCTATAGCGCTAACAAGACCCGAAGGTAGCAGAGCGCTTTACAATAGAGGGAATGAAAAAGAGAGCAACATGACACAGACCCAATAAAAGCGATCAGCGAGCGACAATTTGGAATGCGGAATAGTTCGGACAGCAGGACTTCTTGGTAACAGGATTCAATGTTACCGCATTGATTCAGGGGACGCTTGCTGATCCAAGTTACCCGCAACCAAGGGAACGGATAAGGCACAAGGATTTGAGTTGGCTCTTGAATTCTGCATAGGATGGTATAGTTCTGATGTGCGGGAGGATGGCGTTCCATATTTTGGGGGCATTTCCTGAGAAAGAGCAGTCCGCAGTTCTCTTCTTTCTGGTTTTTGGTAGGATGAGCAGCAGTGAGTTGGAGCTTCTCAAGTTTCTGGCTTGGCCTGCTTTTTTGAGCTTGTTTGCCAAGTATTCCGGTTTGCCGGTGTGGAGGGCCTTGTGGGTGAGGCAGGCCGTTCGGAAGGTGCTCCGCATTTCCGCAGGGAGCCATTCGAGTTCTTTGAGTGCCGGGGAGATGTGGTCCGATTTTTTGCAGTCTGTGATCATTCTCGCTGCCGCATGAAGTGTTGTTTTTAGTGGGGCCAGGTGCAATTTGGGGATGCTTGTTAGGATTGAGTTCCCATAGTCCAGTCTTGATAGAACTAGAGATTGCGTGGCTAGTTTGAGGTCCTTGTTGGGAATGTAAGGTTTGATTTTATTCAGAAGTCTGAGGTTGAGAAATGCGCTTTTCGCCGAATTCTTAATGTGGTTTGTCAGGGTTAGTTTGGGGTCTAGGGTGAAGCCCAGGGATTTGACGGAGTCGGCTAGCGCGAGGTTACCTTTCAAAGCATCGATCGACTTTAGCCACTCGGTGATTTGAGGTTTGTCTTCTTTGTTTGAAATGAGGAGTGTTTCTGTCTTGTCGGGGTTGAGTTTCAGGTGATTCTTTGTCAGCCAATCTTGAACTTCATTTAGGACATCGTTAAGTCTGTGGATGTCTTTAAGAGAAGAGGTTTCCAAGTAAATCTGCGTGTCATCCGCGTAGAGGTGGAAGTGGATGTTGGAGTTCCTGAGCAACTTGGCGAGCGGTTCCATGTAGATGTTAAAGAGCTGAGGAGAGAGCACTGATCCTTGCGGGACACCCTTGTTGACTTGCTGGGTTTCGGAGGTGAAGTTCTTCATTTTTATTATTTGCGTACGGTTATGTTAGAAGGAGGAGAACCACTTGAGAACTACCTCACCAAGGCCGGCTCTTTCTTGAAGAGTCATGATGAGGAGCTTGTGGTCCACCGTGTCGAACGCTGCGGAGAGATCAAGGAGTATGAGGAGGCAGCACTTGTCTGCGTCAAGAGAACCATGAATGTCGTCTATGATGTTCAGCATCGCGGTTTCTGTGCTGCGGCCTTGTCTGAAGTCGGATTGGAGGGGGTCCAGGAGATTGATGTGGTCCAGATGTTGCATCAGTTGCAAGAGTACGCAGCGTTCAAGTGTTTTCGAAAGCAAAGGGAGGTTGGATATCGGTCTGAAATTGTTCAAGTCACTTGAGTCAAGACCGGGTTTTTTCAGCAGAGGAGTGACTTGCCCCATTTTTAGACAATCGGGGACCACTCCGCTTTGTAAGGAGCTGTTTATGAATCTTCCCCAGATGGGCGCTAAGGTAAGCTTCATTCTTTTGATTAAAGAGGGGGGAATGGGGTCTGAGACGTGTGCTGATGGTTTGGAGGTCGAGATCAGCGAGATTATCTCAGTTTCCTGGACGGGGCGAAAGCTTAGCCAGGGGGAGGGAAAGGAGTCGGATGGGATTGCCGATGGGAAGGCCGAGTTGCTCTTCCGGAGGTGCGGGTTGTTGATGTCTAGAGATAGTTTGATTTGTAAGACCTTATCGTTGAAGAAGTTGGCGAAGTTATCACAGAGTTCTTTGGATGCCTCCAGGGATGAGGGCCGGGGCTTGGATGTTTGTTGTCTGATTATGTTGTAGAGCTCTTTGGGTCTGTTTTTGGATTTGACCAGTGCCTCGCGAAAGAAGCTGGATTTTTTTTTTTTGATATGGTTGTTGTACTTCCTTCGGGCAGATTTTAGTTGGAGGCGGAGAATGGCGGTTGGGTTGTTTCTCCTCTTTCTTTCTTTGGCTCTCAAGTTTCTTCTTTCTGCGTTGAGGTCCGCAGTGAACCAGGTTCTAGATGGAGTGGCTTGGCTTCTTTTGAGCTTTAGAGGAGCTAGATTGTCGAGTATGGAGACTAACCCCGCGTTGTAGTGGTCGATGAGATCATTGGTCGAGAGGTGCAGTGTGTTATTTGGAAGAAGTGAACTTAGCTGACCTTCCAAGATATCTTGGAGGCTGAGAGTGTTGGATGACCGTGTATCAAAATTGGGCACAGGGCAGACTTTAACAAATAAAGCTGATGTTGGGACACTAGGTTCTATTAAGGCTAAAAACAGTGGTCCTAACATTAATACTAATTCAAAAACAGTGGGCCATAATAAACCAACTCCAACTCCAACCACGCCCGAACCTAGTACAAGTAAAAACCAACCCCCACCCAAACACGATCCTAATTTAAATACATCAAAAGCAGCCAGTGTGGCAAGGTCAGACCCTAACACTGATAAAAGTAAAAGGGCCCCAACCCATCAACCCAAGAATGATCCCCAAAATCGCCCTATAGTTCAATCTGAATTCAACATGGTAACCAATATGAAGAAGATGCCTACCCGCATCAATCTTCCTCCTGAATGCGGGGCATATGTGTTGATTCTGGTCAACGTGCCTAAACTAAAGAATGACCAAGAGGAAACCCACACAACTCTCAATATTAGGATCCTCCACTGGTAATCCACTAATTGTAATTTTCCAATTGGAGGAGCGAGGGAGATCATTCAAACACAAAGAGTAGGGTGGGTGGGTCCACTGAGAAAAAAGTTTGAGGGAGACTGCGTAGTCATAAATTTTAGGTCCCCTCAATGGGCTCAAAAAACCCTCGCTAATGCGCCACTACCCTCACCCTGGGAATTTAACACGACTTTGCTCCCCCTGGATTACTTTTATAGACATCTAGCCCCAGCTCCCAATCCCATGTTTAATTCGGCCGCGCAACTTCAGGAGCGAAATCTTAGAATCAGGGACCTATATCCATCCCACCAACTGAACCAAGATGTCAACCTCATGAACGGCCCAGCCCAGCGCTATCAGGTTAAATTCATGGGACATTCTACGCCATACCCACACTTCCCCATCATGCCCCCGCACAATTACAGCGAGAGGCCATACTTCAGTCCCAATGTAAATTCCAATTCTGGTTATAATGAGTTGAGGCCTATATACAACATCCCAACCTATAATCGGTTTGAATATGCCTTCTCAAACTTAGAAGAACAGGACTGACTGGGGATAAAGGGAAGTAGTGATGAATGCCGAGATGTAAGCGTTGATATTGAGGAATATTTACCCCCAGTGTCAGCTATTTCAACTCGGGAAATATCGGCACAAAGCCATATTATCACACCTGCAAATATACAAGAGGTTGTACTTCTTACACCAATTACCCCTATGCAGAGTACAGCTAAGAATGTCAGAAGTAAATCAATTAGACATACTAAACATTGTGATCTATCCATTCTTAGCTGGAATGTGGCAGGACTGGAGTCAAGATTGTCAAACCCAGAATGGGCTCAGATACTGGATGGCAAAGACATTATTATGTTCCAGGAAACCTGGGCTGTGGAGAACCTACATATTGAAGGGTATCATTGTTTCAGTGTGACAGCACCCAAACCAGACTTTGGACGTGCAGTGGGAGGCTAGTTTATTGGCATCAAGACACTGGCCGGCGGCTCAATCACAGACCTTTCAAGAGGAAACCCGAATATACAGATTTTAGAGTTCAAGCGAAAGACCCGGATTTATTTAATTAACTTTTATAACAATGATTTTTGTTCTGTACCCAACAAAAACTTTGAAGCACTCTCTAAGACTTTACGGAACCTTGAAACCAGTTTTGCAACTGGGGAGGAAATAGGGATCCAAATTGGGGGGGTTTTAATGCAAAAATTGTTAAGAATTGTAGCATTGAGGACAGAAATCACTCAGACCAGGCTGAACGCAGGGGTATTGAACTAGTTAATATACTAACCGAGCACACCCTAAGTAACGCTATGGATATAAGTCATACTCCTAGCGAATCCCATGCTCCTACGTTCAGAGGGCGGGACTGTTCTTCAACAATTGATTTTATTTTTATGTCCCACCAATTATTAGACTGTGTGACAAAATTTACAGTGATAGAAACCTCGTTTGGTGACCATAACCCCCTCACTGTGACGTTAAAATTAGGCCGCAATAAGATATATGCTAACTTAAATGGGGCAAGAGATATTACACCTACAGGCGATGGCCTGCGCCTGAAAAAGAGGGGAGTCGACAGCGGGGCCATTCTAGAAAGTGTAAACAGGGTACACCCTAATCTAATTACTTCTTGCCTAACTATGGATGGGAACTGCCACAGGATAATCGATGATTTCGGTAAACTGTGTACAGCAATAAAAACTTCTTTGTCAGTCCCATTACCAAAAGAGCGGAAAGAACCCAGGTGGTTTGACTCTGCCTGTTCACTTGCAAACAGGGAACTGCGCAGGGCATTAATCATTAAACTAAGGTGTCTTGCAGAGGTCCAGGCAGCCAGGAAATTTTATAAACTTAAGATAGCCGAAAGGAAGGCCGCTTTATTAACAGAACAATGGGAGTCGCTGGTTTGGAGCGCTAATTTGAAAAACAGCAGACTTTTTTGGTCAGCTGTCAGAAAAACACGTGAAATGGGCAAACAACTAACCCCAATTAGTTGCAATATAACCACAACTCTTGGGAGGCCCATTTCTCTAAAATATATGCCGCCCCACCCGAAGAAACATCTGGCTTTCCCTGTGGCCAGCTTCAAGGTTTAAAAATAGATCTCCATGAGGTGGTGACAGCCATCAAATTAGAATCTGTAACCTCATTCCCGTATCTTGGTTTGGTTTTCGCTGCGAACGGCTCATGGAGTGGGCACAAGGCCCACGCCATGGGCAAGTTCTCGAAAGCCAACAATTCTATTCTGAGTTTGTCCCGACCTAAGAAAATAGGTGCCACTAGAGCCATTAACATTTTTTTTAAGTTACAGTGCCTACCAGTAGCTACATACGGGGCTGAGGTTTGGGGATTGGGAAAAAGCCCCGGCATCCAGCAAGAAGAAGGTCGATTCTGTAGGAAAATCCTGGGTGCCCCAATTTCCTCCTCTGAACTGATCTGTCATGAGGAACTTAACCTCCCCTACGTATGTGATTTTATCAGATCTAGACCAGCTCTCTTCTGGATTAGGATCTGGAGGAATGATTCAGCCACCCTAACCCAAAATATCATAAAAGACTGTCTTAAATGTGATCACGGCATGTCAATCCCATGGCTCGCGGGAGTTTGAAAAACACTGAGTAATGTGAACAGGGAAGATTTGTTCTCCGATCCCAGTAAGATTGAACTTAAAGATAAAACTGAGGTCAAACAAGCACTGTACGCACTTTATAGTTCAGTTCGAATGGAAAGAGAAATTCTCAAATCAACTGTTGTGACCTATCAGAGAAATGATTTAAGCAGGAGAAACCTTGCACAATACCTCACCTTACCTATGACTAATTGGGAGAGATCATTGCTGTTCCGGCTAAGGGTGGGCTCAATATAATTCTTGCTGGGATTTCCACTGGGCTATCAGCACACAACGGATAATTGACGTTACAACGCATACTTTTACTCCGCATACCATTACAACGCGGTATTCACAACGCATACCACTACAACGCATAGCGCTTTGGGGTGCTGGATAGTGGTAAGTATAATTTACTATTCTAACTCCAGTCCCCGTGGACCCTAGGGAAGGTGTTGGATAGTAAATTAAACTTACCTCTTATCCTAGAGCGCCACCCAGCACTATGCGTTGTAATGGTATGCGTTGTAATGCCTGCGTTGTAGTGGTAGTGCGTTGTAAAAAATGCGTTGTAACAGGTGAATACCGCACACAACAGACTACAATCCATGCCCGTGTGATGGTATCAGCAAACAGAATGATTTGCACTTTCTATTTTTCTGTAAATTCTATTTAAAATATATTAACTGGTTTTTAACTCCGTATTTTAGGAAACACAGACCCCTTTCGTAAGGGGAATCTTATTCAATGTTACTTTCCCTGGATACAGATGAATTAATCTACCGCACTAGCACTTTTTTGTGACTCATAACATGTGTACGTAAAACAATGGAAAACACCTGAAAATAGTCTTATGAGAAATGCATTAGTTTTTAACAATTTATGAATTTTTTTAACTTGTCTATGTTGTGCAAATGTATGTTTTTCTTCATGGTACTTTTATGAATTTTATGAAACTCGAATAAAGGTCTTTTGAATTGAATTGAATTGATACTTCTTGCCAGCAAACGGAGTACGAGGGCAGGGCGGGGCCAGTGTGTCACTGCTGTCAAGGATTGGCAGCACTGAGAAGAAGCCTCTTGGGTTTGGATTGGCATGCTGTTTTGGCCGACTTCCTTGCTACAGCCAAACCAATATGCACAATTCAAACCTCTCCAACCCAGCTGTCTTGGATAGGAGGGGGGGGAGAGAAGTCACAGGCCTACAGTGCCTTTGGAGCATGGAGCCAACCCTCTTCAGCCAATCAAGACCCTTTAGAACAGCTTCTTCATTGGATGGAAGTGTTGGCTGTGGCTTGCCCTCGTAGAACATGCTGCAGAACAACAAGGACTACTGCAGAACATGGTGCAGCAGTGTAAGGTAAGTGATTTTTATGTGTATTTTTATTTTAATGTGTTTATTTGTGTGTATTTGTTATACGTATTAGGTGTATATGAGTATCTGAACATGTATACATGTGTGTGTATATATGTGTATATGTTATGTGTATTATGTGTGTTTGTTGTGTATATCTTATGTGTATTTGTTGTGTGTATATTTTTTGAATCTCCTCCCAATGTGATTTGCCACCAACCTTCACTGCCCGTGTTGCTCATGCCCATCAGCAGTGCTTTCAGGTGCTTCACTAGTTGTTTGGATTGGACAACTTTTCTGAGCATCACATGGTGAAAGTTAGTGCTGTTTTCAGCAGCATTTACATGCAAAGTGAGGACTTCCTAGTTTAATCGAGTACCCAGTTTTTTTTTTCACTTTTTGTATGATGTGTTTCTCCCAGGTCTTGTCGCTGCATGAAATGTTTTATATTGATCTTTGGAACCTGTGGGTCATCCGTTATCCAGGCTTGTTTACCCTTAGAGGCCAATGCCAAGTTACCCGGTACAGGAGACATGGGAATACTGGGACAAACATTTCCATTTCCAGCTGGTATTCCTGCTCCTGCACTGGGAAATTATAAGTAGCACTTACTGGGTGCAGGTGCCCACCCTATAATCTCATATTTGTGAGGGGTGGCATCTCTGGGGGCAATACCACTGAGCACAACTGGTAATTACCCAAATATGCTAACGTCTTTATTGTTTCACTCTAAATTCGTCCTGAAGTTGCTTCACTAAAACCTGATGAGATCTCAGGATAATCCCCTTCTAAGGTTCTTTTTTCATTGATGTACACTATTTGGATGTTGAAAATAGTTTCTTGTTGTATAACGTACACTAGTGGTGGTTTTAAAACCCACAAAAGAGAAGTCTTTCACTACACAAGCTACAGAACACTGCATCATTTAGAACAACTTTCAGCCGCTGACCTTGAGCAGCAGGGAAGCTGAACAGCAAACAAGATTGCTTTATTTTTCAGTTTTGTGAAGATTAAAAGCATTACTGGAATGCACTGTAAATTGGTCCTGTAATACCTTGAACTTTGAAAAGGTAGAGCTAAACCATATTCAGTAATATACTTGTGTTCTACTTTAGAATGGGAAATTGAACCTGACAGCCCTAAAATAACATGATATAAACCAGGTTGGTGTTTCATCAAATAGCCAACAAAGGAAAATTGTTCAGATATAACTACAAGTGAACAAATGGATTTCAATCTGGTTTGCTGCTGCTGGTAGAAAGATGTGCATTTCACTTTAAATTTACCTCTGATAATTCTACATTTTTACAGCCTCAAGCACTGCTCTTCTGTGTTTGCCAATGCTAATATGTTTTTTTTATATTCTAATCCCATTTTAAGAGTCGACAAACCTTTACTCCCTCCTTTAATAGGATTGCGACTCTGTACTTATTGAGTATTTGGAAGGGCGGTGTTGAAGGCGTCTTTTCCAATTATTGTATTAGCATGACATGTCTCAATGTTTTATGACTAATATCTGGTTTCAAAGCATTGAAAAATTGCCCCAAATTTAGGGCGGTAAGCCCAGGACCTACTGCTAACTATGAATACAATTTTTTTAACCTGTTCTTTTTAAATTCAGCACCATTTCCTTTAAGAAAAACAGTCTGTGTTAAAACAGAAACATTATGGTATGGTATTCTGCTGATCCGCACAGGTGCCATACGGTTATGGCCTCCAATTGGAGTGAGTTGTAATTTGAAACATACCTCATTAATATTCATAAGGTAGGTCAGATTATGTCCCACTGCAAATCCCAATTTCATGAACCAACCTGTCACGGGTCACAAAAATAATGATTGCGATTTGCAACCAGTTTTGTTTTTCGACCAGTAAGTCATACATCTGGCCGGGTGTTCTTTCACTGTTCACAAAGCTCACATATCATAACATTCACAAGCAACATAGCTAAAGTATAACACATCCCCTTTCCAAATTATAACAATCCAAATATGTTATTAAATACTGGTCCCTGTGAAACACAAAGAAAGCAAGAATAAAAGGTATCGCAGACAAACAAAAGAGCAACCTTGGCTAGATGTTGTCATCAACTGTACTATGTGGGAGAAAGGGTAAACATTTGTATATATTCTGCCATGCATGTCACATCCTTTGTTACTATTGTATTGTATTCTATGCATGGCGGATGCAAAAGCGAATACCAGTTATGAGTAATCCTCACTCTAAATGTTGATGTCTTATCTTGCATGTGAGAATGTCATATTCTTCTTTTCAAATATTGTAGTGTCCCATCTTTGACAAATTATTCATACAGCCAGAGACTAAACATCCCGAAGAAGGCCACTGACCCACAGGGCAATTGTGAGTTGGCCGAAAAATGTTGACATTTTAATCCACCCAGGGCATACCTGAAAAATACTTTATAGTG
Organism: Lissotriton vulgaris; assembly: GCF_964263255.1. Classification (NCBI taxonomy): domain Eukaryota; kingdom Metazoa; phylum Chordata; class Amphibia; order Caudata; family Salamandridae; genus Lissotriton; species Lissotriton vulgaris. The sequence continues at coordinate 104,200,067 of NC_141694.1, forward strand.
GACAGCCCTCTGCACTTTTAACCCCATATGCATGGCCTACATTTTAATGTTAATTAAAATGAGTGCTCCCACACTAGGTGGCTTAACCCATGTGGACTCACACTGAGGTCCAGGTGTGGGAAACCCAATGATGATGCATGCCACAATTTGTGGGGGAAGGTCTTGTTTTTCCCAGAGAAATGTGTCCACATAATTTGTTGCTCGATGTATGTTAATACAGCACTATTCTTTCCACAATTGTGTGATGATTAGGTGACCCAAAGGATGAAAGAATAGGTTTTCAGCACCTTTTCCCCTTTTTTGGGGCTAAATAATGTGTGCTTCCTAAAATCATTAACCTTACAGGCAGCTGTGATGGTATACTACATCTACTCATATTCATTCATGCTTTTGCTCTGTTTCTGGTCTTTGTTATTGCCCCTGAATGGCATCTTCTCCTGGGCATTGTAAAAAACACTGGAGAAGGTGAACCTGAGTCCATGGTAATTAAATAGACTGTGGTTGAATCACACAACTCAACTAGTGCACTAAGTTACAACTTCCTGTTCAGTAGCTCCATGTCCTAATATAGGTTTGACAACCTTTGTATTGTTCTTTTTCCAACCAAAAACTAAAATAATTACTATAGTAACATTTGTCATTTTTTGTCAAGTAAGTGCTTTAAAATGTTACAGTGAACTAGGTGCATCTCTCCTTATTTGAAATGATGTTTGTGTGCTTCCAATATACTCTAGCCTTTGACTCAATGTATCCTTCTTTTAACATTCCCACAATAAAGGGTGTTGGAGTCACAGTTACTGAGGGAAGGCCTCTGCTTCCACTCCCTGTTCCTGCTCTAATCTTGTTCAGTAAGCCTCAAGGGAGTTTGGCACATCTACATGCAGGTTAGTGGGCGGAGTACCTGATGTGGCTTGCTGTGATAGGTCTCTTAGTCAATTTCATGCCGGTAAACAAAAGTCTTCATGATTTATCTATTGTCGATGAATGTGTTCGTTTTCTTGGTGAGCTTATAAGCTCCCCAGCAAGCCACAGCAAAGTAAATGAAGCTAAAACACAACTGTTGTCTCCAATAGCATTCCAAATGGAACAACACTACCGCCACACAGCTCAAAGCATTATAAACACCCTCAAACAGTATAATTGAAATACAACATGAACCCTGCCCCACATCCAGCTCTGCGTGCCCATGTGCTTTACCATAATGCTGTTTACATGTCATTATCAATTTAATTTCCATTTCATCCAATTTGCTTAAAATGTGGGCACCACCTTTTTAATCATTGCAGAGGACTGAAAAGTTAGATAGAACATGTGTATAAGTGAGATCTGGGGATGATGAACTTTGATCAAATACACGTGGAAACCCTTGTTAGGTATGTCGCCATTCTTCTTTGTGCTTGTTTGAAAGCATGTGACTGATCAATACAGTTTTCAGGAATTTCCTAAAGAGCCAATAGTTAGGCTCTGCCTTCAGCCTGGAATTCAGGGCATTCCACAACCAGTAAAGGTACCCAGTTTACCTTTGTGTTTCAGCTGCTTAAATTCTCCTTGGCTGCACAGGCTGATGAAATGTGTACAATGTTCTGAAAGTGTTATCAGGTAGCCCATTCTTTTGTTCCAATACATATATAATCCACCATAACAGCATTGCAGCTAACAGGAATTAACCTGCAGTAGCTTGCAGTGAAATGTCATATTGGTACACTCACAACCAATCAATCACCTTGTAATTTGTAGAGTGCGGCTAATCACCAGTGAGGGTATCCAGGTGCTAGGTTCTTGCTGGGATTGGTCGAAGAATAGAAGGGAAACAAGTATTGGCAACTCCAATAGGTCTTGCATTTGCAAGAGATAGAGCTAATTGTCATTGTAAATGACAATGTATTAGCAATTTGTTTTGCTTTGGAGTGGAGTGGATATAAGAGGTGTGGAGTGGAATGATATGGGTTGGATTGGAAAAGCAATTCTTGATAGTGAAAATACAAATAGCGATTTCGCTAATAAAATCGCAGAATCCTGGAACCAGCCCATTTGCGATTTAGAAATAGCGGGAAACCATGGATTCTGCGAAATCAATTGCGAACTCGCAAAATAATCGCAATCGCCATATAAAAAAAATCGCAGATTGCGAAAAACACGATAATCGCTATTTGCGAGGCGCTATTTAAGGAGAACCCAAACCAGGTGGTAACCAGCAAAGAAAAAAAATTTGATTAAAGTTAACTACAAACAGGTGCAGGCCCGACCAAACACACTAAAGGACATGCAGCTGGAGCCTGAGGACTCTCACAATGCCAGGACTCTACATGGTGGTCAGGCGGCGTAGGCTACAGCGAGCAGCCCGGAACAGGCGTAGGATCCAGGAGCGGATATTCCGTCAGCGGGTCACCCTTCTGGGCCAAACCAGGGAGCAAATCTATACTAAGTACCGCCTAAATGGGCCAATGATCATTAAGCTCATCCAGGACCTAGACCCCCTGCTGCAGCATCCAACAAGGAGGACCAATGCCGTTCCCACCCATGTGCAGGTATTGTGCAGCCTGCACCTACTGGCCTTCCGGAAGCTTCCAGGGGATAGTTGCTGTCGCAGGAGGGATATCCCAGCCCACCATGTCCCGCTGCCTAAGGACTTTCCTGGATGCAATGCTGACCCGGCTACACCACTACATACATTCCCCACCACCCAACAGGACATAAATGACACCAAGCTGAAATTCTACAACATTGCACATTTCCCGCATGTAATTGGATGCATTGACTGTACCCATATCCACATCTGCCCACCAGCACAAACGGAATACATGTACCGCAACCGTAAGTCCTACCACTCCCTCAATATCCAGATGGTGTGCAAAGCAAAAAATTACATCACGGACATAGTGGCATAATATCCGGGCAGCACGCATGACTCCTTCATCTTCCGGCACAGCGGCATTCACACACGACTGGCCAGGGGAGACTTTGGCGAAGGACACCTACTAGGTAAGTACACATGTCCCCAAAGAGTACACTGTGAGCATGTATCTGAGCAGAATAGGCACTCACCCTGTGCTTATTACCCTCAGGTGACAGTGCCTACGGTCTACGTGAGTACCTCCTCACCCCATACCTCAACCCTGCCACACCACAGCAACGGCGTTAGAATGCTGCACACATACGAACAAGAAATTGCATTGAGAGGACATTTGGCCTATTGAAGAGCCAATTCCGCATACTGCACAAGACTGGTGGGGCCATCAAATACACACCTGTGGTCTGCTGCCGCATCGTGGCCATGTTTGCAATACTCCACAACATTGCTACCAAGCGAAGGATACCAGTGGAGATATCTGGCAGTGAGTCTGATGGGGACAACCGGCCGCCTCCACATGTGCGTCATGCACGTAGAGAAAATCCTGCTGAAGGACACAGGCGCCGCAACCACATCACCATGAGCTGTTTCTAGTGCACCCATTCCCCTCACAAAACACTGCACTCATGCATGACAAATGTAAAAATGACATGAGTGTGATCAAGTTTGACCATTAATCTTAAATGTTCATGCACAATAAATTGGCCTTTAGTAATTCTGGTGTCTCATGAAGAGAGTATTACTCCATACCTCCCCATGCTGGGGTAGTGGCTTTGCAGGGGTGTACTGCATGGCCTCCCTCAAAGTGTCTGAGTCCTCACTGTCGGTTACAACGAGACGCCCCAAGTCATCTTTCTGTATCCTGAGGGATGGTGTTGTCCCTAGTTGCTGCTGTTGGCCTGCTGCTGCGGCGACGTGCAAGCATCGGTGGCAAGGATGCACTGCTGTTGGTTGTCGCTGCCTCACTCACGTCGTCAGGCCCCTCTGCTTCTCCATGGGCAGTGGCCTGGCTGCCGAGCACTGCTGCCATGAGCAGATCTAGAGACCTGGCCACATCCTGGCAACACTGCACCATCTGGCCCTGCATGGCGAGTGACCTGCGTGCCAGCTGTGATGTTGCATTCCCAACTACATGGTTAGATCTGATAGGCGGGCGAGTAGTTGGCGGTGGCGTCGGCGGGTCATGTCTTGCTGGGCTAGCAACAGCTGGCTGTTCTCTCGGACAGCAGCGGTCATCTGGGCAATGTTTTGGCTTGTCGCCTGCATCTGGGTGAGAATCGCTGCCAGGTGACGCGCCTGTGTACGATGCACCGCCAGCATGCGGCGTTCGATGGCCAGGCCAGGATTGGGTATTTGAAGTGCCCTGCCGGTGCCTGCTGGGCCCTGACGCTGCTGGCGCCTCAGTGCGCTGGTGTGTGATCTGGCTCCAGCTGCGTGCCTCGTCTGCCTCCTAGGCGCTGGTGGGGGGGCCTGTACCACTGCTGTGGCTGTTTGCTGGGGTGTTGGCTGCACGGCTATGGCTGCAGGGGTGGCCCTGTCCGCAAGGGGTGGTGGTGGTGGGAGCACTGCTGGTGGCTGTGATGGGCCGGGTCGTTGGGAGGACTGGCCCTCACCCTCAGTGTCCTCCTGGCTCTCGGCGATGTGCAGGGCCTCACTATCTGTGCTGGCTTGCTCAACTGCACCTGTAATGTGAAAGGGTGCATGATTAATGTAATGTATCTTGCACAAGCAATGTTGATACATGCATGCAGGCTTGCTTTCCCTGACTGGCTTTTGGATTTATTTTGCATTTACTGTTCTGGCTGTGTTGAGCTAACTGGGGGTACATGATTTCACTACAACTACCACAATGCAATGGGGCTTTTTTGGTGTGCATGGGCTGCATTGTTGGGGATGTAATATTGCTAGCTCAGGAGTCATGGGCATTGTTGGGGGACAGGGTCGCAGTCGCATGGCGCTTACCTTCAGATTGTTGGCTGGGTCGAGATGAGTCCAGCTGCATGACCCCCACGCAGGCTTCTGGTGCTATGGTGTCCTCTATCAGGTCCTCCAATGGGGTGTTCGGTGTGGCTACAGGTTCCCCTCCACCGGCGGCCAGTCGCTCCACAAGCCTCTCTGCGATACGCTCCTTAGAACGACCTCTCAGGTCGTACCAGTGCTTTTTTAGGTCATCCATTGACCGCTGGGTCACCCCAACCGAATTGACCTTAGAGAGGATGCGCTGCCGAATCCTGCGCTTATCTGCCTCAGGCACCCTCCGTGAGTCTTTTCCGAAGAGCGGGGCATGATCCTTGCAGACCCCCTCAATTAGATGCTCCAGTTCAAGTTCAGACAAATTGATTGCGCGCTTTCTCTCCTGCCCACTGCTCCCTGCTGGATCCTGGGACATCTTGGTGAACTTTTTTCCTGCTGGGGTGCTGCACAGTGTAAGGTTTGGTGCTCTTCAGTATCCTGCTGCCACTCCCTGGCTCTCTGTTCTGTTTGTGGGTGTGGTGAGCCTACTTCCTGGTTGTGATGTCATCAGTGGGCTCGAAATGCGACTTCCCGTTTTTGCGATCTCGCAGTTAGCGAGATCGCAAATTGCGATTTCGCTAATTGCGAGGTCGCAATTTCTACATTGAAAATAGCCGATTCTGCGATTATTATGCGATTGTGGCAAGATCACAATCGACAATTGCGATTGATTGCGATTCACTTTTTCGCATCACATTTCTACATGAATGCCATTCTGCGATTTTCAAACTGCGATTCGCTATTTTTCGCAATTTGCTAATCGCAAAATGGTACCTTCATGAATCTGGCTGTATCTTCTTTAAGACTTTGAAATCGGAGTTGATACGCCTGGTATGGGCAGGCAAACAACCGAGATTGCAATGGAATGTGATAACTCGACCGTACTCACTGGGAGGGTATGGCATACCAAATTTTGAGCTATATTTTACGTGCGCACAAGCTCACTAGGCTTGGTTTTGGGTGAAGCTACCACGATATATGCCACAAGTTGCGGCAGAACATTGGCTCGCACACACCATTCTAATAGATGGTGCCTTATATGAACCGGTCGCAGCTAGAGATGGAAGACCAACTGCCCTCCTATGCACAATGGCGGTGTGGCAACGCATAGGGCGCATGCTGAATGTTCCCATGTTATACTCGCCACTGCTCCCTCTTTCTTACCACCCGAGCATGCCACTGCTACAGGAGGCCATATTTAACGATTTTAAAAAGTGGACTCACATCCAAACCTGGAGGGACCTATATCATAATGGCCAATTCCTTACTGCCGAGCATATGTTTCAGGGCATTCGGCAGACCCTACTTGGTGTCTTTCTGTTTATCAGACTTAGACAGGGGATACCCCGGATTTTCCAGTGGAACCGCAAGCACTAGCCCCGTTACAGTGAATATTGAGGAATGCTTCGGCCAAATGCCTTGTCTCACTGATATATAGAACAGTACACTTGCAGAGAGAAATGCCAGCCATAATATCTCGCCCGAGATGGGGGGAGGAGCTCGGGTTTGCCTGGGAGTTCTGCTTCCTGCAAACTGAGTGGGTATCAGCAAGCAGCAGACTCAGTATTATACATTACAAATTTCTACAAAGACTGTACTACAACCCGACCAAGTTGTGCAAATATATACTGAAGGAATATGACAGGTGTTAGGGATGTAGTGCTGAGGGTGCAGACTTTCTGCATTTGGCGTGGGAGTGCCCAGGGGTGAAGGACTTCTGGAATCAGGTCTTCCATGCTCTACAATTGATGATTGATACACAAGTGGAACTTGCCCCATTGATGGCCCTGTTGGGATATGTCAAGCCTCTACGAGCAGAGCATCGTACATTTTGTCGCTTTGGCGCTACTAATGGCGAAGAGGAGGGTGGCTTGCCGGTGGGGTAGGGGGGGCACCTAAATTTAAGAGCTGGATTGATGGATGACCTGGTAACTTGTCAGGAGCGCCTCACGACTTATGCTGAGCTGCTACCCACGGCCTCCAGACCAAGGGATTCATGGGCCCCTTTGACGTGTTATCTGCTTGCACACCCAGGAGAATCGCATTAGCTCGGCAAAACCCAGTGCTTAATTTGTGCCGGTGCTTTCCGGTGCTTAGCACCAGCACTTTTTTCTCGGGGCCGGGTCTATGTCTCTGGGACACTGGTTGAGATCGCCAATGCTTGTTGGCAACCGCGTTGGAGTTTTCATGGTCCGTTTTCTGTTTCCTACATGATCCATCCCGCTATATTGTCTCTGCCTTGGTCGGAAGCGGAAGTTGAGTTGCAGTTGAACCGACGCCAGGGTCAAGAGATGTTCTGCTGTTGGACACTGTGCTTGTTCCGGCCGAGCTTACTAGAGAAGGAGAGAGGAAACCAATGATCCATTTCGTTGGTTTGTTTTGAACGATGGGAGAGAGGGAAGGAGCATAAAGTTACTGAGGCGGTGTGACTTTTGCTGCCTTCTTGCACTGTGAGTACTCTGCAAACGCCAAGATGTTTTTCAAAGGTGGGAACTGCCACTCTGTTATGCGACGCGTCAATATAGTGCAACATTAGTGAAAGCAGTAATTTATTTCATGTGAGGACAAGGTTTCACTTTCCCATTAACAGGCTCATAACGCTCCGGAGCATACAGTGGAGTATGATAACAACGTATGGAAAAGAGTTGGGCTGCAGATTGAATAATGTTAACCATGTATTTAAATTCAGGTGCATGGGAAAGCAAGAAAGTTAAATTCACGTTGCGCAGTAGTACTTCATAAATCTTGCTGCAAGGCTGTATGGAAATCCAGGGTGGGGCGGGGGGTGTTTGGGGAACCTCTTGGACCTGCCCTGGGTGTGCACACTAACTAATAATGAGATAACGCTGGAAAATTCTACCTTCACTGGTCTTTCTCCTTCTCGCCCGAGCAAAGGGCTGGAATGAAGTTCTGATTCCTGATCAGGGCCGGCTTTTACCATCAATGACATTGGGCCCAAGCCACCAATCCTAAAATGAGTGCACGTAGCTGTCTCAGTAAAAGTCCTGCACACAACATCTCTCTTGATTTCAGTGATTCATATTAAGCTACTTTGAAACATATTTCTTACTTGCCGAAGGTGCTGTTTGACACCCCCATTAAACCTTCTCCCATCTCCCTCTTACCCTCTGCTGCCGCGTACCAGCACTGCTCTGTTCTAATCCTGCACAACACATTCTGCAATTGTAAGCAAATCATTTTATTCTCCATAGTTGCAACACTACTGCAATTACAGCCTGATTCCTTTCCTACAGGTTCTACTGCCCCACATACATTTCTATTTATACCTCATGTTTGGAAAGCTAAAACTACAATAGGTGTTCTCTGTACAGTGCTTCACTGCTCTTTAAAATTGGGCTTCTGTTAGTATCAAGCAAAACAAAATAAGCACCAACAAAACCAATAGGTTGGACTTTTAAATTGTGGAAGCACAAATGCATGCAAGCACAGAATATCGATTTGCATACTAAACACATGTTGAAGCAGACAGACCAATGTCTCTACAAAAATGCATGCATATACAACCAAACAAAAGAAAAAGGGTACACTTTCATCCCAGTATGCAAATAGTGCCCCCATGACTGGCAGCAAAGTTCCTTCGAAGTGTAGTACCAGCGTGCGGTATGACAGGAAAGTGCTTATATGAAGTGCCAGGTCTTCAGCTTTTTGCGGAACTCAAGAAGTGGGGATCTGGCTGTGATGTGCTGAGGGATGTGGGTGGAGCCCATAAAGGAAGTGGGTGGAGTCAGTGGATGAAGTGGGAGGAGCCGGGAACGTGGGTGTATCCTCCTACAAAAAATGTGAGCATCTGCACTTAATATTTTACAAATTAAGCACTGGCAAAACCGGAGCTATGCGGTGGACAGTAGACAGAATGAGTTGCTGGAAGGTGGAGGAGAACGAAATATAATGGGAATGACAGTATTGATGTTTTAATTTAGCCCCTATGCATGCCTTGAGAGGGAGTTTACTTGACATACATATGTTTAGTGAGGCGGGAAGGTAAAGATGGAAAAGTTGAACGACTATGTAACTGATTAATGCTATGATACATAATGCCCAGGTGCCCTGTGCTATTTTTGCTGAGACGTCCTAAGGAGTTCAAAGTGCATATGTTATACCATGTGTGGACCTGAACTGTGCTTAAGCCTGTTTGTCATGATGCTGATGTTAGTTTTGTATACCTGGAAAATAATCAATAAAAGTTGAAAAAAAAAAGAATATTGCGGTCTATGAATTCCATGACCTCGTCAGTTGACCGCTTCCGTAAAGTTATTTGGGGAGGGAGAAGTTTCTCCCTCTCCACATCACGACTTTGGAACACAATGCCAACTCTCTGAGGAATTCCAGTAACTTCTTGGCCTTTAGAAAGCTTCTCAAAACCTGGCTTTTTACTCTCCCGCTTTCATTCCTGTTTCTATCTCTCCTTTCTTCTTGCAAGCAGCGCCAAGAAGCCTTTGGGCATATGTCATGCTTTATACCACAGCTGTCCAAACTTTTCATGTTGGTCACACACTTTTTGGAGATGCATCATTTTGGGACACAGTAGGGCAGTGTAGCGAACGAGCATACGAACGATCCCGAACCACGTAAGTGGGGGTTTGGTGGGGGGTCTCCCCCTGAACAAAATTTTGAAATATAAGTGGGCAAATGGTGCATTTCCAAGCAAATTTGAGACCATGGGGTTGAACACAGGCCCCTGCAGCAGATGCCTTTGTCCACGGAGCCACCAGACCTGGCATACACTCATCTTTTTCTCTCTCTCTCTCCCTCCCTCTCTCTCTCTCTATCACTCCCTCTCTCTCTCACTCTCTCTGTCTCCCTCTGTCTACCCCTGTCTTACTCACTGTCTGTCTCCCCCTCTTTCTCTCTTTAATTGTCTCACTCACTCTGTTTCCCTCCCTCCCCCTCCCTCTGTCTCCCTCTCTCTCCTTCCCTCTGTCTCCCTCTGTCTCCCTCTCTCTCCCCCCCTCTGTCTCCCTCTTTCTCCCTCCCTCTGTCTCCCTCTCCCCCCTCCCTCCCTCACTCTCCCTCTGTCTCCCTCCCTCTCCCTCCCTCAGTCTCCCTCCCTCTGTCTGTCTACCTCCCTCTGTCTCCCTCTATCTGTCTCACTCCCTCTGTCTCCCTCTGTTTCCATCCCTCTGTCTCCCTCCCTCTCCCTCTCCCTCTGTCTCCCTCTCGCTCTCCCTCTGTCTCCCTCTGTCTGTCTCCCTCTGTCTGTCTCCCTCTGTCTCCCTCCCTCTGTCTCCCTCTCTGTCTCCCTTTCTCTGTCTCCCTCTGTCTCCCTCTCTCTCTGTCTCCCTCCCTCTGTCTCCCTCCCTCTGTCTGTGTCTCCCTCTCCTTCCCTCTGTCTCCCCCAACTCCCTTCCTCTGTCTCCCTCCGCCTCCCTCCCTCTGTCTCCCTCTCTCTCTGTCTCCCTCCCTCTGTCACCCTCTGTCTCCCTCTATCTCTCTCCCTCCGTCTCCCTCTCTGTCTCTGTGCCTCTCTGTCTCTGTCTGTCTCAGACTCTGCCTCTATCTGCCTGTCCCAGTCCGTGTCTCTATCTGTCTGTCTGTCTGTCCCTGTCTCTGTCTGTCCCTGTCTATCTGTCTCTGTCTGTCTCTGCCTCTATCTGTCTGCCCCTGTCTCTGCCTCTATATGTCTCTGTCTGACCCTGTCTCTGTCTGTCTCTGTCTCTATCTCTGTCTGTCTCTGTCTGTCTCTGTCTCCCTCCCTCTATCTGTCTCTCTCTCTGTCTCCATCCCCCTCTCTCTCTGTATCCCTACCTCTCCCTATCTCTCTCTCTCTCCCTCTCTCTGTCTCCCTCTGTCCCCCTCACTCTGTCTCCCTCCGTCTCTCTCTCTCTCTGTCTCCCTCTCTCTGTTTCCCTCCCTCTCTTTCTCTCTCTGTCTCCCTCCCTCTCTCTCCCTCTGTCTCCCTCCCTCTGTCTGTCCCCGTCTATCTCCCTCCCTTTATCTCCCTCCATCTGTCTACCTCTAGGTGTCTCCCTCTATCTGTCTACCTCCATCTGTCTCCATCCCTCTGTCGTCCTCCTCCCTCCGTCATTTCTCTCTCCCTCTGTCTGTCTCCCTCATTCTGTCTCCCTCTCTCTGTTGTCCTTTTTTTCCCATCCCTCTGTCTCCCTCCCTCTGTCTCCCTCTCTCTCTCTCTCTCCCTCTCTCTCTCCCCCTGTCTGTCTCCATTTGTCTCCCTCTCTCTGTCTCCCTCTCTCTCTGTCTCCCTCTCTCTGCCTCCCTCTCTCTCGGTCTCCCTCTCCCTCTGTATCCCTCTCCCTCCCTCTGTCTCCCACCCTCTGTCGGTCTCCCTCTAGCTGTCTCCCTCTCCCTCCCTCTGTCTACCTAGGACTCCCTCCCTCTGTCTCCCTCTAACTCTGTCTCCCACGGTTTCCCTCTCTCTCCCTGTGTCTCCATCCCTCTGTCTGTCTCCATCTGTTTCCCTCTGTCTGTCGCCCTCCCTCTGTCTGCCTCTATATGTCCCCCTCCCTCCCTCTGTCTCACTCCCTCACTCTGTCGCCTTCCTCCCTCTGGCTGTCTCCCTCTGTCTGTCGCCCTTTGTCTCCCTCTCTGTCTCCCACTGTCACCGTCCCTCTGTCTTCCTCCCTCTGTCTTCCTCCCTCTCTTCCTCCCCCTCTCTCCCTCTCTGTCTCCCACCCTCTGTCTTCCACTCTCTCTGTCTCCCTCTGTCTCCCTCTGTCACCCTCTCTCTCTCGCTCTCTCTCTCCCTCTTTCTCCCTCTTTCTGCCTCTCCCTCTCCGTCTCCCTCTCTATCTCTGTCTGTCGCAGTCTCTGGCTCTATCTGTCTGTCCCTGTCTCTGCCTCTATCTCTCTGTCTGTCCCTGTCTCTGTCAGTTCCTGTATGTCCCTGTCTCCTTCCCTCTGTCTCCGTCTCTCTGTCGCTGTCTGGCTCTGCCTCTATATGTCTGCCCCTGTCTCTGCCTCTATCTGTCTCTGTCTGTCCCTGTCTCTGTCTGTCTCTGTCTCTATCTCTATCTATCTCTGTCTCCCTCCCTCTCTCTGTCTCCTCCCCTCTCTCTCTCTCTCTCTGTCTCCCTCCCTCTCTCTATCTCTCTCTCCCTCTCTGTCTCCCCATGTCTCCCTCTCTCTCTCTGTCTCCCTCTGTCTCCCTCCCTCTCTGTCTCCCTCCCTCTGTCTCGCTCACTCTCTCTGTCTCCCTCTCTCTGGCTCCCCCTCTCTCTCTCTGTCTCCCTCCCTCTCTCTGTCTGTCTCGGTCTATCTCCCTCTTGTCTGTCTCCCTCCCTCTATCTGTCTCCCTCCATCTGTCTCCCTCTATCTGTCTCCCTCTATCTGTCTCCCTATATCTGTCTCCCTCCCTCTGTCTGTCACCCACTGTCTGTCGCCCTCTGTCTCCCTCTCTCTCCATCCCTCTGTCTCCTTCCCTCTGTCTCCGTCCCTCTGTCTCCCTCCCTGTGTCTCCCTCCCTCTGTCTCCCTCCCTCAGTATCCCTTTATCTGTCTCCCTCCCTCTGTCTGTGTCCCTCTGTCTGTCGCCCTCTGTCTCCCTCTCTGTCTCACTCTGTCTCCCTCCCTCTGTCTCGCTCCCTCTGTCACCCTCCCTCTCTCTCTCCCTCTCTTCCTCTTGGTCTCCCTCCCTCTGTCTCTCACTCTCTGTCTCCCTCTCTCTCTGTCTCCCTCCCTCTGTCTCCCTCCCTCTGTATTCCTCCCTCTATCTCCCTCTATTTGTCTCCCTCTCCATCCCTCTGTCTACGCCCGACTCCCTCCCTCTGTCTCCCTCCCGTGTCTCCCTCTCTCTCTGTCTCCCACGGTTTACCTCTCTCTCCATCTCCCTCCCTCTGTCTGTCTCTATCTGTTTCCCTCTGTCTGTCTCCCTCCCTCTGTCTCCCTCTATCTGTCCCCCCTCCCTCCCTCTGTCTCACTCCCTCCCTCTGGCACCTTCCTCCCTCTGTCTGTCTCCCTCTGTCTGTTGCACTCTGTCTGTTGCCCTCTGTCTCCCACTCTGTCTCCCTCAGTCTCCCACCCTCTGTCTCCCTTCCTCTGTTTCCCCCCTCTCTCAATCCCTCTCTCCCTCTCTGTCTCCCTCCTTCTGTCTCTCTCTCTCTCTCTGTCTCCCTTTGTCTCCCTCTCTCACCCTCTGTCTCCCTCTCCCTCTCCGTCTCCCTCTCTGTCTCTGTCTGTCTCAGTCTCTGCCTCTATCTGTCTGTCCCTGTCTCTGCTTCTATCTGTCTGTCTTTCCCTGTCTGTCTGTTCCTGTCTGCCCCTGTCTCCCTCCCTCTGTCTCCCTCTCCATCTCTCTGTCTCTGTCTGTCTCTATCTGTCTTCCTCTGTCTCTGCCTCTATCTGTCTCAGTCTGTCCCTGTCTCTGTCTGTCTCTGTCTCTGTCTGTCTCTGTCTCCCTCCCTCTCTTTTTCTCCCTGCCCTCTCTCTCCGTCTCCCTCCCTCTCTCTATCTCTCTCTCCCTCTCTGTCTCCCTCTGTCTCTCTCTGTCTGTCTCCCTCTATCTGTCTCGCTCCCTCTGTCACCCTCCTGCCTCTGTCTGTCTTCCTCTGTCTCCCTCTGTCTGTCTCCCTACCTCTGTCTGTCTCCCTCTGTCTCCTGCGCTCTGTCTCCCACTCTCTGTCTCCCTCTGTTTCTGTCCCTCTGTATCCCTCCCTCTGTCTCCCTCCCTCTGTCTCCGTCTCTATGTCTCCTTCATCTGTCTCCCTCCCTCTCCCTCTCCCCCTCCGTCTGTCTCCCTCTCGCTCTCCCTCTGTCTACCTCTGTCTTTCTCTCTCTGTCTATCTCTCTCCTGTCTCTCTCCCTCTGTCTCCCTCCCTCTGTCTCCCTCCTTCTCTGTCTCCCTCTCTCTCCCTCCCTCTGTCTTCCTCTGTCTCCCTCTCCTTCCCTCTGTCTCCCCTGACTCCCTCCCTCTGTCTCCCTCCGCCTCCCTCCCTCTGTCTCCTTCCCTCTCTATCTCCCTGTCTATCTGTCTCCCTCCGTCCCTCCATCCCTCTTAGTTATGTGCTAAATGCCCATCCCGCGACACACCCACCATTTGCAGGCGACACAGTACTGTTTCGGGACACACAGTTTGGAAAGCTCTGCTTTATACATTAAAAATCAAATCAAATCAAAAGAGACAGAGTGCGCCTGTGCAACAAAAGATGGGCAGAAAAGATTAAGATGATAGTAAATGAGAAAAGACAGACAGAAAACATAGGTAACAAGGGAGACACACAGACAAAAAACATTAAAATAACAGCAAGGAGACAGTTACAATGAGCAGTGGCTAAAGTGGACGCAGGCAGATAGTAAAAGAAATTCCAAAGAATGAACAAATGTTCGGACCGGCATCTGCCACGCGACTAAGAGACACAGGAAGGCAGATAAAAGGTGTAGAAAAGCTAGCCACGGGAAGAGTAAAACTAAACAGAGAATGACAACAAGGCAGGCTGACAGTTAAAGAAGGGATACACACAAGCAGACCATGAAGAGAAAAGGTACACACCAGACACAAAAATAGCATATAGAATCGGCCTGAAATGCGACTAATAAAGATCAAACATAAGACAAAAACGAGGAGTAGCCAGTGCTTAATTGGTAAAATATGAAGTGCTGGGGCTCTGACCAGGAGGCCACTGCAGCTTGCACCACCCATCGCCCTTGTCATCGCTGCCAAAACAACTACTAACCATCTCTCTCGCATTTAAATGCGACAGTCCACATTATTCCAGGTCCCCAAAACTAAAGGAATGGCTGGGGAGGCAGGTATTAGCAAATTTAATGAATATTATATTCCTAAACAACCGTTGGTCTGCTCACCTCTAAATTAGATGAGCAGCGCCACCATATGGTAGACTGTTCTAAGTATGGTGTTGACAATTAGGTGTCGGTGCCAGGCACTGGAAACCAGTTAAGTGCAGGTGCTGAGCATCGGAAAGCATCGGCTCAAAGTAAGCATTGGGGCCAGAGTAGCTCAAATGTGCAGATAGTTAGAGGGTCCTGTAGAGCCTGTATCAGAGCAAGGTGAATCTGAGCTATACTAAAAAATGAATACATTGAATTAATGTGTGTTCTCTGAGTCATGTGGTGTGGCTTGAAAACCATGCAGTGCAGCCTGCAGTGTTTTGGGGCACCAGGGATGTGCCACATAATATTTTTGCTTCCATTACGAAGAAGTGTGGCTGGCACCAAGCCTTGGAAGCGCTGCGAGGCCCCAGGGCGGTTATGCGCTATACAAATGCAATTTTTCATTTCATTTCATTTCATTTCACCTGAGACTTCCACATGTCCAACCTCAAGTGGTGATATGAAAGGGCAATTTATGGGGGCTCGACTGGCGTGGAGGGATCACTCTGCAAAGGATAGCCAAGAAGAACAGATTCACCAAGCCAAGGCCGGCCAGAATGTATAGAGGATAAAGGAGGAGGAAGCCTTTAATGACAAGTGTGTGTTTTTGAAGCCCTTTAAAACGCTTTCTTTCCTATGGATAAGGTAGCATATGTGTGCTTGTTATGACCTTAAGATAAATACAGAAAGAAAAGTCAAACACAATGCTTATTTCAACAAATAAATTGAGTAAAAACATTTTAAACAAGCAAACACTCTACATTATCACTGGGAAACTGAAAACCCTTAGGGGAGAGTGTGTGCGTGCCTTAAAAACCTAGGGGCATATTATCAAGCAGGGTGTTAAGAATTATCGCTGTTTTAGTGGCAGAAAACTGCTGCTAAAGCGGCGATAATGGGCTTGATAATATGGCCTTGTGAATTCCAATAGAAACCTATTTTCTTGAAAAAACAAGGGCTTTTATTGGAATTCTCCAGGGCATATTATCAAGCCCATTATCCCCCCTTTTAGCTGCAGTATTCTGTCGCTAAAACGGCGATATTATTAACGCCCTGCTTGATAATATGTTCCATCTTTGTTTATTTTTCTAAAGCACACTCTTCCCGAAGCATTTTCATAAAAGGTTTTTTCTATTAATGATAAAAAATGTGTGTACGTTTAGGATGCATTTTACTTAACATTTGTGTATTTATCTTAAGCACAATAAAGAAAGTGCATTTGCATTCTTTTTAAAACAAACTCTGATTACAGACAATGCCGCGAATGGGCCCAAAACAAGAAACTGCAATGGAGTTTGAAGCGGAGCAACTAAAAGAAATAATGAATTTATTTTCAGGACAATAAAAGCTTGGTGTTTGCAATACATTTTAAAATAAAATAAACAAACTCTGGGTAGAGACAATGCCAAACTGTGGAACAAACAACATACCACAACAGAGCAACTGGAAGGAAACATAAATCCAAGTGAGGTATACAAAGCACACAATAACTAAACAAAAATTTGGATCAGCCATGTGACAGTCGTATGCAGGTGCCCTGGAAGGACCCTTTTGGTGTGTGAGGGGTATTTAAAAAAAACTGTGTGCTTTCCACCATTGTAGGAGACACAACTAGTTTGGGAGAAAACATACACATATCATTCCATGGTGGATCCTTTTTGTTTCTTATGTATTTGGTTGCTAAGCAACTTATACTAATGAAGTGAAATTCTTGACCAGACAGCGTTGCCGTAAGTAAAAATGACAACATCATCAAGTGATACTGTCACAAAATGTGCTGCATTACATTGCATAGTTTGCCTTTTCTTGCTCCATACTTTACTCAAACCGTGCGGCATAATTCTGACGGACCTGGTTTTATGTAATACTCGAGCAATGTTTCCTTCTCCAGGAAGGCGCCTCCTTAATTTGTCAAATCAAGAATGATGGACAGTGCTCTGCTTGGTATGGATTCGCGGATCTGCCCTCTACACAACATTAGGATTTCAACGAAAGACCGCACAACCTTTGTACATAAAAAGCTGCAGGAAATAATCTCCATTTGGTATTTAGTATGCAAGCTGTAGATCAGGGAACAGAAAGAACAGTGTGTACAATTCTTAAAGAAAGCTGATTGAAGCCAATGCTATTTCAGCATGAAGCCTTTCTCCATGCGCCACTCAGTGGCATGTTTCTGAGGCACTGCATCATTCCAAACCCACAAAAGTCCAACATAAAGCTGGACCTCACCTGTGAACACAAAGTTCACCCCCCAAAAAAACCTGCTACAATAACGATCTTGTATAAACATTGAACAGCCGAAGGGAAATTTTGTTGGGCACTACAGCAAACGCTGGATGTAAAGTTAAAGTGCTGCAATGATAGGCAAATGCAAAAAGAACAATTGATGGACAGAATGCAGAACAACGTCATACATTCACCCCAGTACAGACATCTGGGCCTAAATCCATCGGTTTCTTGCTCACCATGCCATTCCAGTTTGGACCCAGCCATATATGCAAATCAGGATTAACCCTGCGCCCAATGGGAACAGTCTAGCCTGAACTGCCAGGCCAGGTCCTCCCTGGACTGGAAACAAGTATCCTAGGAGCGGTTTGGTGCTTTCAGCCCTCATCAGCCAGGATAGCTTGACTCCAGTGGCATGGAGAGCACGGGACCCACATCTGGGCATACCTGTCCCACTCTGGGTGACAAATGCAAAAAGAACAATTGATGGACAGAATGCAGAACAATGTCATACATTCATCCCAGTACAGAGATCTGGGCCTAAATCCATCTTTTTTTTCTCACCATGCCATTCTAGTTGGGACACAGCCATATGCAAATCAGTATTGACCCTGTACCCAATGGGAACAGACCAGCTCGAATTGCAAGGCCAGGTCCTGCCTGTACTGGAAACAAGCATGCCAGGTCCTCCCTGGATTGGAAACAAGCGTTCTAGGACAGGTTTCGGGCTTTCAGCCCTCATCAGCCAGGATAGCTTGACTTCAGTGGCATGGAGAGCACGGGACCTACGTCTGGGCATACCCGTCCCAATCAGGCTGACAAATGCAAAAAGAACAATTGATGGACAGAATGCAGAACAATGCTATACATTCACCCCAAGATAGAGATCTGGGCCTAAATCCATCGTTTTGTTTGCTCATCATGCCATTCCAGTTTGGACCCAACCATATGCAAATCAGACTTGACCCTGCACCCAATGGGAACAGACCAGCCCGCATTGCCAGGCCAGGTCCTCCCTGGACTGGAAACCAGCATGCCAGGCCAGGTCCTCCCTGTACTGGAAACAAGCATCCTAGGACCGGTTTCTGGCTTTCAGCCCTCATTAGCCAGGATAGCTTGACTTCAGTGGCATGGAGAGCATGGGACCTACGTCTGGGCATACCTGTTCCACTCGGGGTGACAAATGAAAAAAGAACAATTGATACACAGAATGCAGAACAATGTTATACATTCACCCCAGTACAGGGATCTGGACTGAAATCCATTGGTTTTTTTTGCTCACCATGCCATTCCAGTTTGGACCCAGCCATATGCAAATCAGTCTTGACCCTGCGCCCAATGTGAACGGTCCAGCCTGAACTGCCAGTCAAGGTCTTCCCTGGACTGGAAACAAGCATCCTAGGACCGGTTTTGGGCTTTCAGCCCTCATCAGCCAAGATATCTTGACTCCAGTGGCATGGAGAACACGGGACCCACGTCTGGGCATACCCTTCTCTGTGCTGGAGTGAATGTTGTTCTGCATTCTGTCCATTAATTGTTATTTTTGCAATGATAGGCAAGGTGTATAATTTGTGCGGGTGAGGGGGACGTGTCGGGGAAGTCAGCTGGGTTCCACCCTGCACTAAGTGACAGCCACTGCTGCAAAGCCCATGCAGGCCAAGTCAGCAACCAGAGGTAGGATTCCCTACCACATACTAGCAGATGGCACAGAATGCTTCCTTCCAATATGGTAGTAGAGAGGGCTGGGCATTCAATAAATACAAAGTATTAAAGATAACAACAGGTGTTAACTATGTAGGAAAGGTTTAAGTTTGTTTTACTTTTTGTATACAGCTTGATGAAGCTTGCGTCTGATTGCATGATGGAAGGAGGGTGAGGGGTAGTACTCATGCCACTGATTTTCTTTATACAGTCAGTATGAAAGGAGGGCAAGTCTCTTCAAGTGCCAGCATTTGTTGTCCCTCACTTTGAGAACCGAGCCTCACTTCCCTACTTCGACCATCCCTGGGGCATCTCACTTCTCGCCGAAAGGCTTCTAGCGCTGCTCACAACACTAATATGGAAATAGAGTCATCAGTGGCCTTTCGATGTGTGCTAATGTGTACAGCATGCTCAAGTCAAGTCTCCAGGCTTCTCTGATGGTGTTCTTTATAAGACCTATCAGACGGGAGCAGGCCACTTAGGAGGGTCTATGAAGGAAGCAGACCCCCTAAAATACCCATTTTATAAATGTTCGCAAAGCCTGTTGAGAGAACACAAACTTGGTGCAGGTCGTAGGTCAAAAGAAAAAGGAGCAAACACAAACACTTCTGTGAGTGGCAGGGTACAGAAACAAAAAGGAAATTCAATCGGTCTCTCATTTGTTTGAGTTAGAGCTGTTGGCATTGTAAATGGCAAAGTCTTTTACCTATGTGTTATGAAGTGTTTGTATGCAATATGTAGTGGAATTTGGGTTGGATTAGATTAGTTAGTTGTGGAATTGTGTGGTGTGGATTTGTGTATAGGAATTATGTGACAGCCTATCATGGCATTTTCACAATAAGCATACTTTGGCCAGGATTCGCATGTCTAAAATGTGCACTGCAAGCCCCAGAATGCAATCTGCAGTTAAGCCAGAACTGACCAATTAAATCACATACAATGAAGTTCGTAGGAACCAGGCAGCTGTGCCCTCTAGATATGCAAAAGGACATGCCTAGCAATCAGGCGTCGTTGCACAGCACAAACCACAGCTGTGGTGAACATCTGATTTTGCGCAAGAGAGGATGGTTTCTTGGGAGTTTCTGAAATATTACTGAGGAATCCTAGTAGCAGACGCAGGAATTATATGACTGCATTAAAAGTGACATGGGGCTACCATAAATACTGAAGTTCAGCAATTCCTCAGCACTATAAAGCAAGTGCGGTACGTTAATGAGTCTTTAGTGATTAAATACACTTCGAGACGATACTGGCATGTTATCAACGCTAGATTTTATCTGCTATCCCCATGTGCTCAGTTCTAAAGTGAGGTGCTGTCATTAGCCTCTATTGCTCTTCTCCCGCCTAGGGATTCGAAACTAAGGCAGGCAAGGGGTAGCGACCTGAGACAGCCCCTCTCAGACGAGCAGTGAACAAACTAGCAAGATTTCCTTTAATTACAGGCATAAACTGTTACATTTCAAATACCCTTGGCAGGCATATGTTACACCGAGCAAGGTCCACCGTATGGATTCTTCTAGACCCCATACATGTCCCCGATGCAGGACTCCCATTGCTGATTTTACACACATGGCATGGACTTGCACCAAAATCACCTTTTTGGGGGGGAAAAGTGTTCGAGGCGCTATCTTTAATGCTTGATCAAACCCTCCCTCCATCTCCCTTCAGGGCCTTACTGGGTTATGTTGGAGGTCTCCCCAAGTCATCTAGGTGTTTTTGCGCCCTTGCACTTCTTTTGGCTAAAAGGGAGGTCGCTATCAACTGGGGAAATAAACGCCCCCTATGTGAAGGGATGGATGTACAGCATGACTTATTGCAATACTAACTCCGAACTGTAGGCCCAGCTGCAACCTCCTATGTCCCGCCCCCTTGATATCTGGCAGCCCTTAAAATCTTATCTGTTGGCCCAAGTATCGGTGTGCTCACAAACCGGTCTACTCCGGAGCTGTAATATTGTATTTGGTGTATTGAATTTGTCCCACATTGTATATCTTCAGGGAGCAAGATGATGCAGATTGTTAAGCTATGATTGACATGTATTACTGTGGATCTATGATGTACTGACTGTCTTTGAAGGAAAAACTTTAACTAAAGGTTTAAAAAAAAGTAGTGGCTGTCATTTAATGTGCCATTGAAATGCAGCACTACAACTTTATGTATGATCAGTCCTGGGATCTTGTATACTTCTCTATATATATGAATTAACCCCTTTGCTGCGGCGGCAATTCCGCCGCAGCACTAGGGGGGAGGGGGGCCGAGCGGCGCTCTCATGCTGGTGACGAAACCGCTCTGTCACCAGCCTCGATTGCGCTGTGCTTATGATGGAGCGGTTCTGTCATGGCCCCGCCCACTCAACAGAACGCGCCGCGCAGGTGCAAAATCAGCGCCGCGCAGGCGCGCCGAGCGGGCCATGACGGAACTGCTCCGTCATCAGCACAGCGCTACCGAGACTGATGACGGAGCGGTTCCGTCATCAGCATGGAACCGGTTAAATACAGGTGTGGTGCTTTTATCTGTCATCAATACTAAAATGAGGGTACTGTCCCTAGTTTGGGATCTTAATATACAGGAGCTGTTAGCTGTTCTGCATCAATACTTGAAATGTAGGCGCTACACCTTTGCTGTGTCAGCAGCCCTGAATGTAGATCTACTGCCTAAATATTCGATCAGACTGGAAATGCAGACATGCTCCCTTGAACAGCCAGGTGCAGATGGAGTTACCCAGTGTTGCATCAACACTGAAGGTCAAGTACAGTTCGTAAGTGCAGGAGGATAGCATGGCGAAGAGGCAATACGTTAATTTCCGATTCGAAAAATAGGATCTTTTGATTTTTACTTGCTAAAGTCGTACCCCATGCCTAGAAAAAGTCCCCCCTCTAGAAATAAAAGAAGTCATTTTTAATCTAGCCTTTTGAGTCAACACTTGTTCCCCCAGCCTAAGCGTGTTTGAGGTTTGAAGCATCCAAGGTCTTAAGTGGGAAGAGATGTAACAACGTCTCTCTGCAGTGGATTTCCTGCATGTCTGTCTGCACGCGCCAACAAGAAACAGCTACCTGATAGAAGGTTACAGAAATATTAAGAATCCCACATGCAAGAGAGAGGCATGAGAGGAGGCCAAGACAGCCCACGCTTCTAAGGGCATTTACCTTCTTCTGTGACTGCTTTTTATCCACTGAGGAGGAAGTCGCCTGCGGACAGGGACAGACAGCCGACTCTACTTTTGAAAACGACATACTGTGGCACATTTGCCTTTTTATACCACCCACAAAAGCACTTGGCAGTAAACACTGCTCACTCACCCACCTTTCTGATGTCAGGAGAAGGAGCTTCTCTATCCTGCATAGTAATAAACAGGCCGAAGTCTCTGCTCAGAGACTCCATGTGGTGTTTTATGAATGTGAAGAAGGAAAAACCATTTTAAAAGAGAAGCGTTTGTTGGCATACCAGAAACAAAATCAGCATTTGGATGACTGCAAATGGACAGGTGTAAGTCTCACAAATCACACGAGGTGTCAGTGACGGAGCTGGCAAGTGCTCCCAGCTCTCTCTTTTTTACGCTGTCACTAATATTTCTGCTGTGTGACAACCCGAAAACAACCTGGTGAGACGCTTGTTCAAACACCTTGGGCTCTGCACTGTTCCTGAGGAAGGGTACGGTCAAGCGTGCTGGAGGAGATGTGCCTAATGCGCTTTGTTACTGTGTACGTGCTGTGCGCCTTCAGGCAAAGAATTACTTCACAGACCGAATGGGGGTAAATGTCGCTTTATTAGCAACAATCAATTCAATTACAATAATGCAAGCAAGATTAACACAACTCAAATGTAACGCCCCGGCAACCCCTCCTTGATCCCCCATGACATTTTCCCCAAATTGATCCCCATGCCATATTAATCCCCCATGAGTTTTCCCCATATTGAAAACCATCCCCAACCCCTTAGTTTGTCCCCCTTCTCACCTCCTGCCTCATTCCTCTGTAATCTGTTTTCCCCCTGTCTTTAAACTATTCTACCTGACCCAACCCCTGCTGCCTTCCTAAATTATGTCCAAATCTGCCCCACCGCAAAATAACTAAACCTCACCTAACCTTGAAAAACCCCAACCCTAGCTCTAGAAAAACTAAATATCCTGACTAAAGGGAGGGTGGGAGGGGCATGAAAGGAAAATACAGCTTCCTCACAGGACCCCAACTGACAGTAATTAGAACGCAGCGTTTGAACACGCGCTGTGTTCTAAAGCAGGCGGCTGCCTGCACAGGCTTGCTCTGGGCCTTTCACCGGCCCGAAGAAGCCAGGGGTCAAACATTCTTTGAATGGCACCCACAGCCTCCCAAAGGGAGGGAATGACGCTGGTTGGCTCTCAGCCACCCTGATCACTTCCGGGATAGAGTCCAGGCTAACACTATCCCACAGGAGAGGTGATGGGTAAAACATATCACTTCTAGGCTCTACATTGCCCCGAACGCGACAGAAGTGGTACTCCTGGGCAGGGCAGCAAGTAATACTTTTAGAAACTCCAGGCACTTCTACATTTCTGTATTTACCACTGTGGCACAGTAACAAGACCCTGCCAATACTCGAGAAGACTGCATGCGAGTCAGGGCCTCGTCGTGGCCTGAAAGGCTAAAATACAAGTAAATAGCTTAAAATATAATATTTTTTAATGAGGTGGCCCTTCAACTTCACAAAAGGCTGCATCGATCACAAGGCAGTATAAAGCACACTCTCATATGTTTCCGTTCAGACAACTTGATAAACGTGATACAGAAAAGAGCCATCACTTGAACTGCTGGGACACCCCTCAGAAGGAAGCTAAGCTGTACGAGAATGGAGGATGGACCCCACCCCTTCTGCACTGACCTTGAACTCTATTCACCAGGAAAGGGCCAGTGCTGCCAGTGCCAAACGGCCAGTGTGATTGCTGGCAACTAAAAGGGATAGCCATATCTTTGCAACAAAAGATACATAAAAAATGATTCCCAACTGAATATATTTTAAATGTAAAACAGATTTAGAAACTCAGTCTCCACAAGCTTTTTCTTCAGACACATTCTGAGCCCCTGCAACACTTAGAAGGAGGAGTTTAGTGTGGTTTGCTGGGAGGGTGTCGCGCAATAACAACAATCCACCCCTTAGCATACTTAGCAGAAAAGGTCACTTTATTAAGACAGGCAAACAGAAAATCCTTCTTCTTAAAGCAAAATTTGTCACGAGAGAGAAAATAACATATTGGCAAAATTATAAACGTTTTGCATCCTAAATATACTCAAAACATTCCAACAATACTTATCAATAACACACACATACTGTACAATCCCAACATTTTCTTTTTCTCCTCTTTATATTTTCATAACCATCTTTCCATCTACCCTCCCACAACCCCAGAGGGAAAGGATAAGCCTGCTCTAGACTATCCAGACCCCCCAACAAGCGCCTAAAGACTAGAAAAGCAGCAAAAGGATAAAACTGTTTCCTGTCCTAACGTGACGTTAGTCATTTTTTTCATATAAATGAAATTAAATAACCAAAAACAAAAAAGGAGAAGGGTGGGTGGGACAACAAACTTTAGCTGACGAGAAACTCCTCAGAATGAGGCTTTCCCACCAGCCGCAACTCCCCTAGCGCCCTCTCCTAATCCTACCCCCCTTCCCCGCCTCAGCCAATCGCGCAAGGTGGATTGTTCCACCGTGTGAATAATCCCAGGGGGACACCGGCTCGCGCCGAGGTCCCCCCCGGGTCCTATCGCTTGGGCTGGGAAGGCAGGGAATGTTCTGAGTAGGGGTTGGTTTGTACGGAGAAAAGAAAATGTACTCCAAGTGCCCAAAGAATGGTGTCTGTGTTATTTGGAGTTAATGTGATGTTGAAACAGTCTGCTGTGACCAAAACCGGTGGACCACCCCGCTGATGCAGCCCAGGAAATTAGTGAAAACCAAACCAAACTAGACCTATTGCATTCCAAATGCTTGAAGGCTTCGCTGAGTTGCCCCCTAATGTCTCCCAATGGCCCCTGATGAACTCCCCGTTTGCTACGAGTTAAATAAACAAGCCGGTGGTCACAACTGCACACGAGAGACCCTCCTGCAGTACGAGAAACTCATTAAAGAAAATAGTGCTTACAGACTAAAGAAGAAGTATGGTGTAACAACCGAAGTAAAAGGGCCAGTCCTCATGTGAGGTTACAAAGGAAGGCAAGGCGGTACTAAGAAGGGACTAACAAGCCTAATAATGAATTAGAAGCCAGCATTTACAAAGGACAATGACACATATTGATTTCTACATCACTTCATTCTTGCAGTTGATTCTTCAGCAAGAATTCCCCAAAGCTAGAGCACAAACTTTCACTGGATAATGATTTTCTTAACATCAGTCCCCAGTTTAGTTTTAGTCAAGACCTTCTTTTCTCTTTAGCTGCATAAGACACAAAGCAGATAACATAAAACCCTCATGAAACTCACAAGAAAGTAAAATTGTGCATGGTTAACCACCACTCTTAAACCAGAGCTTCTGCCCCTCACCATCCCCTCCCTGCAAGAGTCACAATAGTGCCCTTCCTCAATCCAATGCAAACCCTGCTTTTGATGTTGCATGTTCGCGCTCCACTCCCACTTCACTTGAACTACTCGCTGTAAAACGTATAATGTTTTCACCAATCAATGTTGTAACAAGAGTTTGAAATTAAGGGGAAATAAAATATGTTTAGCTTTCTCCCGTTCAAATTTAAGACTGATTGAACAGGTGC
Source organism: Lissotriton vulgaris (assembly GCF_964263255.1). Classification (NCBI taxonomy): domain Eukaryota; kingdom Metazoa; phylum Chordata; class Amphibia; order Caudata; family Salamandridae; genus Lissotriton; species Lissotriton vulgaris. The sequence continues at coordinate 104,225,397 of NC_141694.1, forward strand.
AAATAAACAGAAGCAATATATATTTCTACAAAGTTGTGAACCTGTATATTCTTTGCTCTTTTGGGTGTTAACCATGGTCAGATTGTGCATCCTTGGCCATTCGTTAAACACTTATATTTTACAAATTAGGTGATTTTGCAGATACAACTATTTCTTCACTCTTGTCACTATTGGTGTGCAACTTGAACAAGTGACATGCAAGTAGAGCCAGGCTTGGCCGAGGGCCCCCACAAAGCATCTGTGAGCACATCATTAAAGGAAATTAGGTGTTCTTATTTGTCCCGGTTGACGCCCTTCCATTAAAATATTGTTTTTTTTTTATTTTTTTTATTATGTTTTAATATTTATGTATTAATTTTAATTTAACATAAATAAAAAACAATAGTTGTGCCATGAATTCATAATGTGTACACTGAATCGTTACCCAAACCCCACAGCTCACACAAAGCAGTAGAAAAAGAAAAGAAATCCTAACCCACAGAAGAAAGACATCGATAGAGTTAATTAACAGTAGAGCACAAGCACCAGGGAGACAGGAAATGAGCAGGGCGACAGCCTCCATGCAAGCGAAGAATACGATAGCAGAGGGGACAGTATTTCCCACGGGACCTCACAGAATGTCAGCAGGGGGTTGGGCGTTGTCAGGAGGGTCCACAGCTAGAGCAGGGGAGGATGCGCGGACTCGCAAAGAAGTGTGTATAGGAAACCAGATATCACTGGGGTGGGAAGTGGGAGGTAACCATTCAGCGTACAATGTCAACTGCTCATTGCAATAGATGAGCTCAGAAAGCCAGTCCTTACATTTGGGGGCTTGTCCCCACCCCCATCGACAACGGGCACTTCTCTCAGGCTTAGCAATCAGCAGTGCTATCGTTAAATAACTCCTAAACCCAATATTCAAGTCTTTGACATGCCCAAGCAGGGCCATGACGGAAGTAAGCGTAAGAAGGAAGTCAGCGCCTGCTAATCCACATCTGGCACACATATCATCCGCCCGAACCTATGCAGTTTAGCAGGAGCAGGAACTTGTAATGAATTATACTGAGTATGCTATTAGACAGTTTGACCAGTCTGCATGCAGCAGTAGTGCATTGTTTGTTTGTGAGATCTTTCCCACGTTCTCTTTCCTACTGTGTTCGCGCTTGTCCCCTATAGCCGGGAGATTCCTCCTGTGAGGTATGATACAATAGGGAAACCAGGTGACGAGTATTAGCGGCTTGAATCAAGGTGTGTGGTGTATTGAAGATGGGCGCTTCAGCGGGAAAACCAGGCATGGCTGCCCTGCAGCAGCATTTGAGACAAATGGAGGTGAAAATCTCTTGAGGGGAGTCTGCGGCATCTCCTCGATACTAAGCCTAGGAAAGGAAGTAACCATCCAGATATCCAGATATAAATCACCCCATACATGTAGCGCACGCTGTTTGAACTGGAGCCGACAAAGGGATTTATGCTTAACAGGCAATAACGGATGATAGGGACTCGTTTACATACTTTAAGACAACCTCTGCCAGGCTGTCCAGGTGCAAGCTACCGTGGATGAAGTAATGGAGGGAGTACCTAACGAGGCACCGAGGAATGGGGCCATGTATCCCTGATTGACAGGCAGATGAGGGAACAATGGAGAGGGACGGTCCTAGTGAATAGAATGGTGAGCTGAGCATACAGGTAACACAGCTCTTTTCCGGGGCCTCAAAGCGGCAGAGTCCCACTGAATGCAGGCTTTCATCCCAGCCTATGCTAAACGAATCAGCTGCGTTTATAATGCTCAGTAGAAGGTGAGTTGATGGGGAACGGAATATTAAACAAGCTGGGTCGGTACGTCCTCTGACATGTAGATAGCGTCGGTAAAGGCTTTATTTATTTATTTATTTATTTATTTATTTTAAAAATTTATAAAGCGCAACATATACCCGTGGGTGTCTTGGCGCAGTGACTCTGCTAAAGATCTCTGATGAAGCGTTATCTACCTTCGGAAGTGATACCCTGGACTATTATTGGTCAAACAACCAGGTTTTCAGCAGTTTCCTAAACTGAAGTAGTGAGGATGAAGATTTAATTTCCTTTGGAAGAGTATTCCAAAGTCTGGCCGCTTTCCTGCCAAGCTTTCTTTTTCCAGCCATTGAATCGCCCCCTCTCGCTCCAAACCAACTCCTCTTTCAGGACTTTGCTGTTAATGTCGCTAAGGAGAGTTTCAGGGCTGCCATGTCGAAGATCCGCCAGATAACAGAGGCGCCGAACATGAGGCCCCGAACATGAGACCCAGGGCTCTGCCGCGTCCTCATTGTTCATCGTGCGCTGCTGATCGCCGGCCAGAGCGTGGCTGCTGCTGCAGGACATTGGGACGGCTCACTGGCTCGCACATGGGGCCACTCTGTGTCTGTTGGCTGCTTGTGCTGTCTCTGCCTCCCAATTGAGAAAACACTACTGTTTTGTGCATGCGAGACAAAGAGTGCGATTCACTGACGAATCAAATAACAAACAAGCATTGAAAATGCAAAATGACTCGTATTTATGCAAGCCCTTTTGCATTGTCAATGGAAGTGCGGATGTGAAAAAAAAGAACCAAGAGGAGGGGGCGTGGGGGTGGTGGAGGTCCAAGAAGTCATGGACTCAGTGGTCGAAGTGGGGAAAAAAAAGGAGGGGAACTGTGGGTGGAGAATCTGAGGGCATGAATAACCTGAGGATTGGATCAGTGGGCGGAGTTAGAGGTGTGGCTGGGATGCGCAAAATATCCCAATCTTTAGTATTTGTGTGGCATTTCACTGACCAGTTACAGCTTATTATGTTATGTAATTCAACCAATGAATACACATGATTATTTAACGATTAATATGAGCTATTGACATTAGAAACATATTCCACTTTGTGAATTTATTTTAATCACAGAATGTCCCAAAAAAGCACGAGCCATTTGTTTCCAAACCATGGAGTTTCTGTCGTCAGCAATATACACAGAGACAATCAATCAATCAATCAATCATAGCTTTTGTATAGCGCACTACTCACCCGGAGGGTCTCAAGGCGCTTGGGGGAAGGGGGGTCTGCTAGTGCTCAAAAAGCCAGGTCTTGAGTTGTCTCCTGAAGGCGAGATGGTCCTGGGTCAGCCAGAGGTGGGTGGGGAGGGAGTTCCATGTCTTGGCCGCCAGGTAGGAGAAGGATCTTCCTGCGGCGGTGGCTCTTCGGATGCGTGGTACGGCGGCGAGGGCGAGGCTTGTCGAACGTAGCTGGCGGGTGGGCGTGTAGAAGGTCAAGCGGTCATTGAGGTATTTGGGGCCCAGGTCGTGGAGGGACTTGTGTGCATGGGTGAGGAGTCTGAACGGGATTCTCTTGCTGACGGAGAGCCAGTGCAGGTCCCTCAGGTGCCCGGAGATGTGGCTGCGTCGGGGGATGTCCAGGATGAGCCGGGCAGAGGCGTTCTGGATGCGTTGGAGTCTTTTCTGTAGCTTGGCTGTGGTTCCGGCGTATAAGGTGTTTCCGTAGTCCAGTCGGCTCGTGACGAGTGCCTGAGTGACCGTCTTCCTGGTTTCGGTCAGGATCCATCGGAAGATCTTACGGAGCGTGCGTAGGGTGTTGAAGCATGATGAGGAGACGGCGTTGACTTGTCTGGTCATCGAGAGGGAGGAGTCCAGGATGAAGCCCAGGTTGCGTGCGTGGTCTATTGGCTTGGGTGCGCTGCCTAGGGCCGGGGGCCACCAGGTGTCGTCCCAGGCGGAGGGCGATGGTCCCAGGATGAGGACTTCCGTCTTGTCTGAGTTCAGTTTCAGGCGGCTGTTCTTCATCCACTCGACGGAGACGTCTTTCATCCCTTCGTGTAGGCTAGATCTGGCGTTGGCGGGGTCACTGGTGAGGGAGAGGATCAGTTGGGTGTCGTCGGCGTAGGAGATGATGTTGAGGTTGTGTTGGCGTGCGATGGCTGCAAGGGGTCTCATGTAGACGTTGAAGAGGGTGGGGCTGAGTGATGATCCTTGCGGTACGCCGCAGATGACTTCGGTGGCCTCAGATCGAAACGGGGGAGGCCGACTCTCTGTGTTCCTCCGGCGAGGAACGAGATGATCCATTCCAGAGCCTTCTCTTGGACACCTGTGTTGCTGAGGCGTTGGACTAGGGTGCGGTGGCAGACAGTGTCGAACGCTGCGGAGAGATCCAGGAGGATGAGGGCCGCTGTTTTCTCCGTTGTCGAGCAGGGTTCTGATGTCGTCGGTGGCTGCGATGAGGGCGGTCTCGGTGCTGTGGTTGGCTCGGAAACCGGACTGCGAGGGGTCAAGAGCTCCGTTTGTCTCGAGGAAGGTGGCAAGCTGTCTGTTGACGGTCTTCTCGATGACTTTGGCAGGAAAAGGGAGGAGCGAGATGGGGCGAAGGTTCTTGAGGTCGGTGATGTCCGCTGTTGGTTTCTTTAGTAGGGCGCTGAGCTCGGCATGCTTCCAGCTCTCCGGGAAGGTGGCGGTGTTGAAGGAGATGTTGATGATGTCCCGCAGTTGGGGTGCGATGATGGAGTCGGCCTTGTTGAAGACGTGGTGGGGGCAGGGGTCAGTTGGAGATCCGAAGTGGATGGTGTTCATCGTGCGGGCTGTGTCTTCGGTGGTCACCGTGGTCCAGGTGCGGAGGGTGGCGTTGGGGGGCGTTGGTTCGACGGTGGGGTGCGTGGATGGTGCGCCGAAGCTGTTGTGGATGTTGGCGATTTTGCGGTGGAAGAACGAGGCGAGAGAGTCGCAGAGGTCTTGAGAAGGAGTGATGTCGTTGTTGCCGGTGCTGGGGTTGGAGAACTCCTTGAAGATGCTGAAGAGTTCCTTGCGGTCGTGGGCGTTGATGTCCAGTCGTTCCTTCAGTATTTTCTTCTTGGTAGTGCGGATGAGCTGGTGGTGCTTGCGGGTGGCTTGTTTGAGGGTGGTCATGTTGTCTGTGGTCTCGTTGAGGAGGCAGGCTTTCTCGAGGGTGCAGCAGTTCTTCTTGGAGTCCTTGAGTTCATCTGTGAACCAGGTGGCTTTCTTGCTTCTGAGTCTGCTGGGAGGGTTCTTCAGTGGCGCGAAGTCGTCTGCGCAGGCGGTCAGCCACTGTGTGAAGTTGCGGGCTGCTTCGTTGGGGTCCGTTGTGCTTGTGGGCGGGTTCTGGCTGAGGGAGGCGGTGATCTTGCTCCAGCTCCTGTGAGCAACCTGTGGCGGGTGGTGGTGGGTCGTTGTTCTTCTGAAGCTGAAGTGGACGCAGCTGTGGTCGGTCCAGTGAAGTCTGGTAGAGTGGCTGAAGGTGATGTGCTTGCTGGATGAGAAGACGGGATCAAGCGTGTGGCCTGCGTAGTGAGTGGGGGTGTTGACCAGTTGCTTGAGTCCGAGGTTTGCGAGGTTGTCCAGCAGGGCAGCAGTGTTGCGGTCCTTGTTGTTCTCCAGGTGGAAGTTAAGGTCCCCTAGGACGATGTAGTCCACGGAGGGAGGGCATGCAGGCTGATGAAGTCCGTGATGTCTTCGCTAAATTGTGTGCGTGGTCCCGGGAGTCTGTAGACGAGGTTGCCTCTGAGGGTTGTCTTGGGGTCCATGTGTATCTGGAAGTGGAGGTGCTCGGCGGCAGGGAAGGTGTCGCTGGAGTCGGTTGTGATGCGGATGGTGTTCTTGTGTTCGATGCCGATGCCTCCTCCAGTCTGGTTCACGCGGTCCCTCTGGATGATCTTGTATCCGTCCAGAATGGCGATGGCGATGTTGGGCGCTGAGGAGGCATTCATCCAGGTTTCCGTGAGGAAGGTGACGTCTGGTGATGTGGTGTTGAGCAGGTTCCAGAGTTCGACGGCATGTCTGTGGACGGAGCGGGTGTTGAGCAGGATGCACTTGAGGTGGTTGTTGCTGGCGCTCGGCTTGGCGGGAGCGGTGCAGGTCCGGAGGCAGGTGAATTTGCAGGCTTGGCAGGTGAAGGGTCTGTGGGTGCGTTTCAGAGTGGCTCGGCAGCAGGCGGGGGTTGGGCCGGCGTTGAGTGCGTTGAGGGTGGCGGCGTCGTTGGTCCGTCGTGTTGTCTGGCGTCGGCGGGGGCCAGGGGTCATGGTGCTGGGCGAGGTCCAGGCGGGCTTGCCTTTGGCCAGACGGGCTTGCCATTGGCGCACAATTGGCGCTCCCGCTGCGCGTGACCGCTGCGCATCCGTGCGGTCGCCATTTCAGGCTAAGTGGGAGGGAGGAGCAGCTGGGAGGCGGGAACGGGGAGGACGCGGAAAAAAAGGGGGCTTGGCCGCGAGAAGGGCGGCAGGAAGCGGGAGCGGGGCCGGCAGGCAGAATGGGAAAAACACAAAATCCAACAACTTTAAACAAATTTAAGCACAAAATACAACAACTTTAAACAAATATTAGCACAAAATACAACAACATTAAACAAATTTACGGCGAAACAGCTGGGGAACAGTACAGTGAGGCAGGCAGCTAGGGAGACAGGCAGACGGCAGAACGAGGCCGCGAGCAGCAGCGAGGGGCACATGAGGGGCGCACACACAGCTGGGTGCCATGCAGCGCGGGGGTGTCCTGAGAACAGGTCACACTCACCTGCGCCGCGCGTCGCCATTTAAGGACAAGTGGGAGGGAGGAGCAGCTGGGAGGCGGGAGCGGGGAGGACACGGAAAAAAGGGGGCGTGGCCGCGAGAACGGCGGCAGGGAGCGGGGCGGGCAGGCAGAACGGGAAAAACACAAAACCCAACAACTTTAAACAAATTTAAGCACAAAATACAACAACCTTAAACAAATATTAGCACAAAATACAACAACTTTAAACAAATTTACGGCGAAACAGCTGGGGAACAGTACAGTGAGGCAGGCAGCTAGGGAGACAGGCAGACGGCAGAACGAGGCTGGGAGCAGCAGCGAGGGGCGCACACACAGCTGGGGGCCGTGCGGCACGGGGGTGTCCTGAGAACAGGTCACACTCACCTGCGCTGCGCGGTCACCATTTAAGGACAAGTGGGATGGAGGAGCAGCTGGGAGACGGGAGCGGGGAGGACACGGAAAAAAAGGGGGCGTGGCCGCGAGAACGGCGGCGGGAAGCGGGGAGCGGGGCGGGCAGGCAGAACGGGAAAAACACAAAATCCAACAATTTTAAATAAATTTAAGCACAAAATACAACACTTTACGTGTGTAAATGACTGTATAGGAAATGTTACATAAGACAAAGGACTACAAAGTGTAGGAGTCACATGATAACCATACTAGTAGACAGTATAGTTTAATAGTGATTGGCCTGGAGAAACACTAACTCAGAATTTAAAACTTAATACCATGATTGGGGGTTCACTTTAAAAATCATTATTGATTTGTATTAAAAATAACACTTTTTGCAACGTTAGGATAATCAAAGGCTTAGGGAAAAAACATAACGCTCTAGTTTATACCTTGCAGTTTGTATGCAGCTCTTAGATGAAAGTTAATAGCTCGTTGATCTTTGTTAGGATTTTTACTTATAAACTGCAAGTAGCAAAAGGATCTCACTGTCAAAAGCAGTAACCCACTGACCTATTTACAGTATGTGCACTTTGTGATGGGCCTGGTACATTTTCTTTGCAGCAGGCACATTAACCCTCTGCGCTATCTTTCCATGAGTCAAAACTTCCACTAGACAAATCTCCGATCTCGCTCTATGATATGAAGAATTTTATTCATCAGAGTTATCATGACATTTTTATTATTGCCGAAAATAGCTGGCGGCCAGGAAGGAGGTAGCAAGTGCTTTTAAAACCATAATATACGTTGCCCCCACTCAAAGTCAGCGCCCGTTGCGGTCACACCAGTCGCACCGCCCTAGAGCCAGCTCTTCTCAGGGGTCCTGTGACCTCAGTCACAGAGTCACTGTTGCTCTAGGGTCTGCTACTTCGTAGGCCTTGCCGCAAGACTGGAGGTGAACTTCAGTATGGATTGTGGTGGGCAAGCCTTCAAGGTGAACCCACACTTGCCACTGCTAGGGTCCACCTGCTGGTGCTAACACACCAGGGCTTTTCTGGTGCCTTCTAAGGTCTGGCATGGGAATGTGCTCCCTCAGGAGAGTGGTCTGGGGGACTGTTCATGAAGGCTGTACCTGGTTCCTCAGTTCTAAATTTAGCAGCTCTGCCCCCAGTACTACATCTGCTCCCTCACTGAACACCATACTGCCCCACTGAGAGAAACTCATACAGCCTTCAGCTACAATCCAATTTGACCTGCTATAAATAACTGGATGCAACTCAATTCAAATTACACAGTAGGCAAGAGCAATATGCTGCCTAAAAGAAAGGGTAACAACATCCTGGAAAAAGCAAACACTCATAAGGAATGAAAGATTTAATAAAGCATGTAAAATGTAAGCAGGAACATGGTGAACTTAACGCTTTTACAGTCATTATTCAGAAATCAGCAAGTATTTTTGCCTGAAAAGCTAAGGACATACCTACAGGGCCCAGAAAGGACCCATTTCAATGTCCACTGCTTATATGCTTACAAAACGTAAGCAGTATGGTTTCAAAAGACCACATTTTTGAACACAAAGCCACCGTACACATTTCGTTTTCCAATCCACCCATCAACCAGGTATTGCAGGACCTCCAGGCATGGTCGGTCCTAGGATTTTCGGGGCTCTTGGCAAAAGGGAATGTGGGAGGCCCCTGAAATCTAAGTATAAATAAGTGACACCTTCTGATCTCGGGGAAGCTGCTTTGTGCAGACTCCATTTGGGCCGCAGCTCCTCTTCTTACCCACCCCAAGCAACTCTTGTATAGCCCATTTCGAACTGAAGGTGTGAGAATTGCTTGGGGGCTGAGTTAAACCTGTGTGGGCTAAAGTGCTGACAATGGGCGTCCTGCTGAGTCTGAACTGGCTGCCTGAGAGGTGTACCCTCCCCTAGGCCTTCCAACACCATCCCTTAGAGGCCCAGGATGAGGGGGCTCCCATGAGCCCGTTTGTGAATCATTTACACGAGGACTAGTGGGGTGGTATTTGCCATTGTGGGGGGGCCCATCCTGGCAGGAAGAGTGCTAGCCCTGGGCAGCTGTCCACACTGCCCATGCCTAGCGCCGGCCCTGCCTCCAGGTAGGAGGTACTGGAGGAAAACAATGCTGTTCAAAGAAAGACAAGAAAACAAAAGTAGCGCTTTACTGGCAAACTCTGTAAAGTGGAGCTAATGTGTTGGGGTTTGAAAACAATTATCTGGCCACTTTAAGAACACTCCATCTTGCTTTATTTAATTATTTTTCAGAGTTTGAACATTTTATTTCCGAGGCTGCACTTTGGAATAGAAAAATGTCAAAACGGCATTTCCAGCAAAAGTGGTTTTCTGTTTTGCATCCATTTCACAGGGGTACAAATGGACGACAGGAAGAGACGGTGAGAACTATTTCTTGATTCATGATTTTCGGAAAAGTGAGAAGGAGTTAGAACGAGAGGGAATAGGAGTAAGAAAGAGGGGGCAGCTGCCGGTGGCAGAGCAGAAGCGGACACCTTCCATGTCTTGTCTGGGCAGGAAGTAAGAGAACAGAATATTTCTGACGTCCAGGGATGCATGTTCATGATGATAAAAAAGTAGGGGAACGGAATCTACAGAATTAAAGAAGTAGGGGCACGCCGTGCCCTGCCGTTCCCGCCCACTTTGACCACTGCATGGTCTACGGGAGGGAACGGGGAGAGGCAGGGGAACAAAACTTTTCTTGAAGTAAAGGGGCCGATACCCTCGGAAGGAAAACAAGCTTTGGCATAGCCAATAGGTCTCGCTTTTGGGACCTTATAAGTATTTAGTTATGCAGCACAATATCTTTGGTGCAACAACATCAACTGTTTCATGGCTAAACACTTATAAGGTCCCAAAGGCGAGACGTATTGGCTATGTCAATGCTTGGGTGCAAGGCGGATGGGAGAAGGGTGCAAGGCAGAGGGGAGAAGGATGCAAGGCAGAGGGGAGAAGGGTGCAAGGTAGAGGGGAGTAGGGTGCAAGGCAGAGGGGAGAAGAGTGCAAGGCAGAGGGGAGAATGGTGCAAGGAAAAAAAAAGTGCAAGGCAGAGGTGGAGAAGGGTACAAGGCGGAGGGGGAGAAGGGTGCAAGGGGGAGGGGGATAAGGGTGCAAGGCAGAGGGCGAGAAGGGTGTAAGGCAGAGGGGAGACGGATGCAAGGCGGAGGAGAGAAGGGTGCAAGGTAGAGAAGGGTGCAAGTCAGAGGGGGAGAAGGGTGCAGGGGGAGGGGGAGAAGGGTGCAAGGGGGAGGGGGAGAAGGGTGCAAGGTGGAAGGGGAGAAGGGTGCAAGACAGAGCATGAGGATCGTCTAGCAGCACAAGGCCTGTCAGCAGTTTTTACGGACCCCTATACAAACAACTATGCTTAGGCCTGATGTGTAATGAAAGAAAATCACTTTTTAACAAATAAGTAACGCGCATTCCTACCGAGCGCAATCTGTTCATGTTGCCTGTTCACCTTGTCAAGACCAGCATGCAGAAACTTCAGGAAGCACCGGCTGCTTAGGAGAAGGAGAAATCATTGCGCGTTCACGGTCCTTTTCAGTCTGACAATACAAATCGCGAACGACTCCTGTGTGTGGCATACGTCATCTTTTCACCTTCAGGTCGAACCGTCGCCTCTGATTAATTCTTTGAGATGCGGACAGTATGAGGTGACAGGATTCCTCTGTAGTATCAGATTAACCCCTAAATAAATAAATCAGCAACTGTAAACGAACCGGTTATTTTTGCAAAGGTCCTGCCACTGTGCGGCATGAAGCATGGCAGCGTTTTAGAAAAAAGACACATTTAAATTGAGGCGCTTGGTTAAAAAAATTAGCAAATTATTCACCAGGTGAAGGGTGGTGCGGCAGGTCCGTAATTCGGTGCAAACTGCTGCAGAATCGCACAATTCCAGCATTGCCAACTTTCGATCGACCAACTATGTGACAGGGCAAGAGGGATGTGGGGAGGAAGAGTCAGTCTACTAACAATGCGAGGTAAAAGGAGGGGAAAGTGGAGTCGAATGCTTCCCCTGGGTAACGCAGCCAGGTACTGGTACTTCTCTCGCTGTCTTATTAGACCCAATCCTAGCGTTCTCTCGTCATCCAAGGATTTTTCTTACCTCACATCCCGACCCCAGATCATTCCGCGAGGGCTGTGTGTAGCAAAGGTTCAGTTAGTAGAGTGCACAGATAAGGCAAATACTAGGACATCGTGTCACATAACACAGAACATGATCCAGGGAGGAAGTGGGCCGCATGCCCGAATGGGCTGAACCAAAGTGGAGCAGAAAAGGGTCACCAATGGAGGGCAGGGATGCAAGCTCAGCTGACTAAGTGAAGTCCCGCAACAATTGAATGCATCCTTCTTAACAAGTTGACAAAATCCAAATTGATATTTTTACAAACATCTGCTATCATGTGTCTTAAAGACTGAGCCAGGTGTTCCTGCATCTTTTTGCCAGAGCTTGGCATAATCCTCGACTTTTAAGTGGCACCTACGTCAGTGAGAAATTCTGGCCAATGAACACTGTTACCCACAGGCCTTGATATAAAGGGCTTCAAAAGCAGATTTTCACATTTCTCTCCAACAGAAAACTGCGTATTGATTTTATTTAATGATTTTATGATTAAGAAACGAAGATAAACTTATTGTAAATAAAAAAGGTGGCCAAACTCTGCCCATGTGACTCCACAGCGACACTATAATGAAAAATCCCTGTGGCATACTGCCTCAAGGGACTGAATGGGCACATGATGAGGCAGGCCAATACAGTGTGATGGACAGAGGTTCTTCAGCTATGTACTTGCTAAAACGTGCCATATTATTTCGTCTGTTCATTATGTGTTGTTTACGGCTACTACTGGAACAACTGTTCACATGAAATTGAGACATAACTATCCAATATCAGTATCTAGGAAAAACATACAAACATACTTATCAACTCAACTGCATTTTGCAGGCGTCACCCGCTTTTTCCTGTCCATTCATCTATATGGAATACCCTTTAAAAAGTCTGAATCATTTTAATATTTGAGAGTTTGACAGGCGTGACTTTAACAAATCATGCTACTTTCCTCCGTGAGCTGCATTTTGATGTGCTTGCAGTCAATCAGCTGATTTTGCTGCACTGATCCGTTCCCCCGCAGGAGCCGTGCAGGCTAAATTTCTGTTAAGTAACAGCAAGACCTAAAAATGACAACATAGCCGGCAGGAGGCGGGACTAACAAGTTAAACAAGTTAAACAAGTTAAACACCAATCAGAATGCAGATTTTATGATTCAAGCCAATTAAACATATGGCTGGAAAGTGGGCGGAGCTTCCCCCATTATACTATTTACTACATGCCTCGCAAAGCGAGCAGTGCGTTGCACTGCAAGCGATGCGAGACCTAAAAAACATAAAAGGAACAGCGCTAAGCAAGGGGCAAAGCAGAGGAAGCGTGGCGCTCATTTAAAACCAGGAAAGGGCTGGATAAAAACTCAATGGCTCACCTCACAGGAGTGCTGGCACAATTTTCTCCGCACCCCGCCTACCCTGTTAGCCACTCAACACAAAAGTGATGTCAGTTTGGGAAGTATAGACTCCCAGCACCACTGGCTATTGAGCTTGCAACAGCACCTTATGAACCATTTGTACCCCCACGATCGAGAAGTGCACAGGGTGTTCTTTGAGAAGCAGCGACAAGTAAATAGGGCAGCAGAGTCCATTTCTCTATCAGGCTGCCAAAGGTCTTATACTTCCAGGCAACACAGGCATAGCCAGATTGGAGGACAGAGGAGGGGCCATAACAAGCTGTACAGTGTGATGGTCAAACAAAATGTTCTCTGAGTGAAATCACCCGGAACTGAACTAAGCACACAAAGGAGGGACATTTAAATAAATGCACCAATAACAAGCCATCATTTCTAAACAGCACAGCCAACAACCAATGGCAGTCAGTGGGTGTGCTGAAGCCCACAGAACAGAAATGACAGGTCTTGCAAGGCTCGACCTAAAAACAGCTGAATCAAGTGCAGTGCAGAGGGCAAAATTAGATTGAGTCACTTGCAAGCGAGGCGCTGCCAGAACCCCACCCAAAATATAAAGAAATCATGATCGGAAGTGGCAATCGACATGTACAATCTATTGATCTCGGCCATTGTGGCCATGAAATTCTATGGCTCACGAGTGCAGGCTCAGCAGCCCTCAAAAAGATTTAAACTAAAGCAGTCAAATTTGTGTTTTTCATCTTGTTATAAGTTACAGTACCCTCTGCAAGCATCGCCACTCTGTTTAACAAGTTACACAGAGAAGGGCCACAGATCAACACCAACTCTACAGTAGCTCTCAGTGCATTGCTTTAATCACAAAATAAGTTCTTATGAAAAACATTGGGCTTATTTAAAAGCCCCTTGCACCACCAGAGCTTCTCTTTTAACATGGAAAAAGTGACGTACGGGTGGCGCAACAGGCCCTATTGCGATCTCCTGCTGGGAGAGCTGGGACCGGTAGTCTTATCAACTGCAGTGAGCCAAATATTTTGTGGGGTACATGTTGAATTTCATTACAAGAACGGAGGCTACATTATGCAATGACTTTTCATTGCAGATCCAAGCCAGTCGCATCACAATACAAAGGTTCCAATAAGAACACTGAGATAAAGTAATACACAAACCATAGCAACCATAAGCCTCTTTTAAATGCGGCTCCAAGCAGATAAGTAGCTTACTATCTTCTCTCCATACTTTCATTAATATTGTGCTTTGGTAACTATATAGAGTTGTATTTGGGGGTTTGCACGAAGTGTGGTTTTATTCCCACCTCCTCCCTCCCCCCTCCCCATGATCTGCAATTTATGGAGATCATCCTCTCTCTTTCTTGTATAACCTCTGTTTTTTCAAGTTGTCTTTAATACGCCTTTTCCCTACAGTTAGTTCGTACATGTGTGCCTTAACCTTCAGGTTCTTTGTTCTCTATGCTCATTATTGCTGTTTTTCGACGTTTTTCCCCTGAACCTTGCGCGTTTTTTTAACCTTGTAGGAGGCTTTTTTGGATTCCTCGCGCTGTTACCTCTAGCGCTTGTGTTAATCTTTTAAAAATAAAATTTAAAAAAGAAACGTGCTTTGAGTTCCTTACGCTGTAGTTAACCTCGGCGCTTATATGAAAAAACGAGCGATGAACTCCTCGCGCTGTTCCTCGAGTGAAGCACTACCCCTAAATAATTTATTTAAGCACTGTACTTGCCAGGGTAATTGATCCGAGCGACGCTGCTGGAAACGATAGACTGAGCACATTTCCTCCTCTCCGTGATCTCCGATCGCAAAGATGGCAGGACGCACATTAGAGGAAAGTTCCTTGACGAGCGTCACGTTTCGTGAGTATCCCGCCTAGGAACTTTCCTCACTCACCGACAGTTGGAAATCACCTGTTTTGACCGCGTTTCGCAGGAGGATTATCGATTCGTCATTGTATCCATCGAAATATTAAGAAATAACTCGAAATATTAGGAAATAACTACCCTATTCTACTTTTACACTCTTACTGCTACATGAACTCCACATTTTATACATTGGCCTTCTTTCAGCCATATGCCCTTAAAAAAAGATATCATTCATATAATTAAAAAAAAAAAGAAAAACAAAGGGGGTGATTAATTGGAAATTCTATTTATATAAAAAAATGGGGGCAAGATGGAAAATTACTCATATTCAGATATGAACAATGCAACACCACCTAAGTTTTAATAAGGAAGATTTTCGCATTATGATTCAAAAAGAAATGAAAACCTGTATGCAAGAGACCTTTGCTCAGTTTGTACCCTATAAAAGACCACTTCCCTCTCAGGAAGATGTGTCTGATGTGATTGCTCATAAGAAAGTTGGGGTTAAACGTACAAAGAAGACTAACCACACTATTTCCGAGACCAATGAGAGCACGGGAGGTCCTAGCACCTCTTTTAATATTGGTGGTCTTAACACCACAAAATATTTGGAAGGTCTTCGCACCTCAACTAATAGAGTTGTCTCTTATGACACACAACACTCGGGTGCCCTTCGCGGCCCAAATACCTTGGATGCCCTTAGCGGCTCACTATCTCAAAGTGCTCAAGACTTCCCAGAGGGCTCGGATAATAATAATGATGATGATGATGATATGGATCCAGACGAATACGTTCTGGATTTAGATGATGGGGATGTAGGAATTTTTGATGAGGAGGACGAAACTCCTTCTTCCTCGAAGGACAGTATTCTAAACCCCCTTGGAGAGGAAATGTTCTCTCCTCTTAATTTAAAACACCCTCGTTCCTCGCAATGGTCTCCACAGGAACATGTCTCTAAATTTATTAAAAAATGGATTTGCTTCCCTCTTGAAAGAGAGACGGGCAGAGTGTTCAAGACCCTCAATAGATGAAAAAGCATGTTATGCCCCTAAAATGAATCCGGAATTGATTAAGTATCTGTTTAGACTTGTACGCGATCCTAGAAAAGGTCTAGAAAAAGCTTTTAAAGGGTGCCAAGATCGCCTACTGGATGTGCTTGGATCACTTAGCAGAATTCTTGACCCCGCAGAAGAATGTTACCTTAAAGGTACACCCCTTAATATAGATTTAATAAGGGAATGGAGTCAAAGAGCCCTCATTTTGCTAGGTAATGCTAATACAAGCATTAACGCAGAAAGGCGTAGGCTCATCCTTTATAAACTTGACCCTAAACTCTCAGATATGGCTGAGAAGGAGCCTTCTTCAAATCCGAAAGGACTGCTTTTTGGTGAAGAGCGTTTAAAATCATTGGGAAAGTACGTTTCGACCTTTAGAGCGCTTGATAACGCCCAGAAGAATATAAAGAGAGTATTCAACAATAATGTTTTTGGAAGGGCCGGGAGAAGGGGCCTTTCTTCCGGCCGCTTTAACCAGAGGCCCTACCAGAGATCACGCCCCTTCGGAAGAGGCGCAAAATAATTACTACAACACCTCCAACCGTGGAAGAGGAAATCGAACAAGAGGAGCAAGATCACGAGCTTCATTCTCGGCAAACCCTCCAAGTAAGTCCCCCTCATTTACTTTCTCTTTCTATCCCTCCAAAGGTGGGAGGCAGGCTGAGAATTTTTTTTTAAAAAATGGGAGGAAATAACTCAAGACCCTTGGGTTCTATCCACAGTGACATGCTTTATGATAGATTTCGTTCAAACTCCGTTTCAAACTTCCCTACGAAGGGATATTCTTATCTCATTAGAGAAAGAGAAAATAGTAGAGGAAGAAATCTCCTCTATGCTCCAGAAAGGAGCGATAATAGAAGTTCCCTTGGACTCTCTAACCTTTGTAAGCTTGTTATTCCTTGTGGAGAATAAAGGAAAAGGTTGGAGACCGCTTATAAATTTGAAGGGCCTCAAAAAATTTCTTGCTTACAGGAAGATATAAATCTCCTGAGAGACCTTCTTCAAAAAGAAGACTGGTTAGTCAAACTGGATTTAAAGGACGCCTACTTCACGATCCCGATGGCAGAAATACATCAACCTTACCTACAATTCCTATGGAAAAAGCATCTTTATCAGTTCAAAGCGCTCCCCTTCGGGCTTGCGTCCGCGCCTTGGGGTTTTACCAAAGGTAATGAGAGCAGTAGCCTCCTTCCTAAGAGAACGAGGCGTACAACTTATTATTTACCTCGATGACATCCTGATAATGTCCCAAGATCTGCATCAGATTCGCCTCGACCTGAATTCAGTTATGAATCTGTTGGAAAGTCTAGGTTTCATTGTCAACAAAGAGAAGTCTATTCTATCCCCCTCAAAATCACTGGAGTTTCTGGGTTTCACTTTGGATACTTCCAAGTATCTTCTCCTTTTACCTCCTTCGAAGATCTCGAAGATCAAGAAAGAGATCCGTCACGTTTTAAGACAGGAAGACTTTCCCCTAAGGGAACTGGCAAGACTTCTAGGTCTCTTATCTTCCTCCATTCAAGCGATCTTCCCAGGCCCTCTGAATTATCGGGCTTTGCAAAGGATAAAAGGAAGGGCGCTGAGGTCCGGACTTTGGTACGAAGACCGAATCACCCTAGATTTGGAGGCCAAAGCAGAACTCAACTGGTGGTTGGAAAACCTGGAGGCTTGGAATGGCGAAGCAATTTTCGGGTCAGAACTGGATTTTGTGCTGGAATCAGATGCTTCCCTTCATGGTTGGGGTGCTTGTTTCCTAGACCAGAATACGGGTGGTGTTTGTTCTCAGGAGAAGTCATCTCACCACACCAATTTCCTACAACTTACTGCTGGCCTATATGCCCTTATGAGTTTCAAGCACTCAATTCAAGGGAGATCGGTTATTCTGAAAATGGACAATGTTTCGGCAGTGGCCTACATCAATCGGTTGGGAGGTACGAAATCTGCCGACCTTTCCAACCTAGCAAGGAGACTCTGGATGTTCTGCTTAGAACACAAGATTTCCCTCCAAGCAGAATACTACCTAGGCAAATCGAACGTATCTGCCGATTGGAATTCCAGATTCCTTTCGGACTTCAGCGATGGGAAACTCAATGTCGCTGTCTTCGACTCACTAAATTCTTGCTGGGGTGCATTCGAAATAGGCCTCTTTGCGAGCTGTCTCACCTCTCAACTAGAGCTTTACTTCAGCTGTATGCCCGATCCCGGTGCTCTAGCAGTGAACGCTTTTCTCCAATCTTGGTCAGGGATCAGTGGATATGCCTTCCCCATTTGCAATGATCCAGAGAGTTTTGCAGAAAGTGAGGCAAGAGCGATGCTCTCTGGTCCTCATAACTCCATTCTGGCCATCACAAGCGTGGTCTCCCACAGTTCTGGAGCTAACTTACGATCTTCCCTTTCTGATTCCTTCTCTAGAGGATCTCCTTACAGACGTAAACGGAGATCCTCACCCTCTGATCCTATCCGGGAGTTTGTATCTTCTTGCCTTGAGAGTGTCAGGAGATCTAACGAAGTCTCAGGACTTTCGACATCGACTTCTACTCTCCTCAGAGAGTTTTGGGCTCCGGGACCAATTACAGATACAACAATATCTGGAAATCTTGGTTTCGTTGGTGCATGGAGAGGGATTTGGATCCCATACAGGCACCTATCGTTGACGTAGTAAATTTTTTAGCTGAACTCTTTGACAGGGGATTGAGTTATAGATCAATCAATTGTTATAGATCCGCAATCTCTGCGGGTCATATTCTCGTTAACGGCAAAACGGTCGGGAAAAACTTAATTGTTTGTAGCGGTATGAAGAGTATTCGTATTAAAATACCCCCGAAACCAAAATATGATACACTCTGGGATGTGAATTTGATTCTAGATCTCTTCACTTCCTGGCCCGATAATTTGTTTTTGAACGGAAAGTTTCTATAATTTGAGGTCTATAGAAGAACCAAAACCATGTCTGACTCAATCTTCTATCCTCGTTTCAACCCTTGTCCGAAACTTTGTGTAGTTGAATGTATGAAAGCTTATGATGTGACAGTGTCCAACCTTCGACCGCTTAATGATAATCAGTTTCCCATTTCCTTTGTTAAACCTCATAAGGCTATTTCCTCCACCTCGATTGCCAGATGGGTTAAATTTGCTATGTCTCTAGCTGGTATTGATATATCCAAATTTGGAGGTGCCATGGCAAGTAAGTCTCTTTGGTCCGGAGGTAAGTTGGATGATATCCTTAAAGCTGCTGACTGGTCTAAAGCTAATACCTTTGCAAGACATTATTGTAAACCTATTGAACACATGTCTAATGTAGTTTTACAGGGCTACCAACATGCATAATGTAGACTCTGTTCTTGTAATGAAATTGCGATTCTCCTATTAACATGCCTAGAGAATCTAGATTTCATTAAAGACACGGAGGCTCACATTATCCCGCCCATCCCGTTCCCTGTTTGGTTCTAGATGTAATATTTATATTCTGAGTGTCACTTGAATATAATGTATTTTATATTTATATTGAAATGTTATTTATGGTTGTTCAATTCATTTTTCAGGATTTTTTTGTTTATGATTACCTTTTTATTTTGGATACAATTTTCATTGTCTCCTTTCTTTCAGATAATCCTTCTACTTAAGCTACTTTGGATGTTTCATCACAGAGCAGCCGACTGGCTGTCTTCTTCATTCTCGTTTGTCTTTTACTTCGAATCTTCTGGAATCTACTGCATCTTTTTTCGCCTAATTTAAAAGAGGCTGATGGTTGCTATGTTTTGTGTATTACTTTATCTCAGTGTTCTTATTGGAACCTTTGTATTGTGATGCGACTGGCTTGGATCTGCAATTAAAAGTCATTGCATAATGAGAGCCTCCGTGTCTTTAATGAAATCTAGATTCTCTAGGCATGTTAATAGGAGAATCGCACTTCCAGTGGCATTTCAAGAATGAAGAAATGAACTATGTATTTTTGTAAGAGGCATTGATATGTGCACTTTCAAGTTCGCCCGATAATTTCCTGCACTAGAAAATGATACAAACTTGCACAGATTGTTGGGAAGACACACACAAGCCATGACTCTTAAGCCTCTACCTTTAAATAAGAGAGAGAGAGAGGAGTGGAAACTGAGTTGCACATATAGTTGGTTTTAATCTATTTGGAGCAGGGTGTAGCTTCAAGCTAATTAACAATGTGGCATAGATCCCATGCATGTTCAACACAGCTCAATAAAAACCACACAATATGTGTTGCAGACACTAGGGACTGACTGGCCCAGTTCTTAAATCTCAACATCTTTCACTAACAGCTTTTATAGTTCAATACAGTGTCCTGTTCTGCTCAACCAACTGCAAGCACATCTCCTCAGGCAGTCTGAAGGCCAGAGAAAAGAACCAATTATTTGCTAACCTGCAGTTAAACCAAGCCCCAAGGTCTAGCTTAGGCCAGTAAGCTGTCTACAAGGTACAGTTTTTCAGGCAGTCACCGGAATTCCAAGCTCTCAGCCTGCCAATCAGCAACAGAATCTACTAAGCCAGCCAGTCGCGCAAAGCACAGCTATTCAGTGCTTCATGGGAAACTGTGGCGTGCATGCTGTACAACTAAATTATTGGCACAAACTTGCTGCGGAGGTACAAGCACCTGAGCTTTGGTGCAGAGTTGGCAGCCAAGGCTTCAATGTCCGGTGAAATGCTGGCCTATCTTCCTCAATGGAGATGATAATATTCTTATATATGAGGTTTTAATATTCTTATATGTTTTTAAAAAAATATATTTTTATTTGTCAACGAGAAGACATCATATACAAAACAAATAAAATACTCATAATTAGATATAAACACACATCCATCTAACATAACCACCATAAAAATGGAGAAAAAGATTTAACTAATAAATGCATAATCAGTCATCAGTTCATCAGCTAAGAAAAATGGCCAAATAATTTCTTTTTACTAATGTCCTTGCTGGGTAGGATGCTGACGTGAGTGCTGACGCGGCGGAGGCGTGGTCAGCTGCAGGTGGGCGAGCCAAGTGAGCGAGCAGGCGAGGAGTGAGACACGGAGGCTCTCTCGGCCTTTGCATCCGAGCTTCAGACTGGGGCGCGTGGACTAGGTGATCGGTGACCGGGGAAGGTCCGCGGACGTGGCAAACAAGGCGGCAGTAGCAAAGGCCAAGTAAGTCGAGGGGGGAGCAGCGGGGGCGGTGGCGCTTTACAGCGTGGTTGCTATACAGCCGTGGGCAGGTAGTTACATGCCCCGGCTGAGCCCTCTCCGACCCCGCTCCTCCTTGGTCCGCATGGTGTGTCGCTCAGCTCAGCTGCCAAATGCTGCCAAACACTGCCAACACGGCCCGTTCCCCCCTAGAGGGTCACCGACGCCGAGGCGTCTCGCAAGCAGTTTACAAGCCCCGGGTGGTACAAAAAGGTAGCAGTCCCACCCCCAGCTCGGTCAGGCTTGCACCTCTTGCGGCAGGCCACCCCCCAGCCCCACTTGGTCGATCACTTTGGGCATCATCCCACACTCTCCTTGCCCCCTGTCCCATTGACCCCCCTCCCCTGCCCTGCCCTGAGGACACTCAGTTGTCGTCTTCCACCCACCGGAGACCAGGCCGTGAGTTGGGCACATGCACCCCTCCCCCTTACGTGGCTGGAGCTTTGCATCGGGGAGGGCATGCCTCTGTGCCAGGCACGGTCCTCAGGCCACTGGTGTGGTTGGTCTAGCTACTGGGTGGCTTCAGGCTGCAGGAGGGGGTCGCTGGGGGGGGGAGAAGGGTGAGCAGGGGGTAGCCATACACACGTCTCCCTTAACAACAGCAGTAACAGCAGATACCTTGGCACCTTGGCAGACACGAGACAGATTAGTAAAATCTTGAAAACCTGCCAGAGAGGCAAAAGGGGACCCTGCATCCCAACGCTCCCGACGTCCTTACGTTCCACCTAGGAGCCAGCAGCCAGTAGAATCTCCCAAGGGAAGACCGGAGGTTCCGGAAGAAGTCCCCACCTTATCGGTCCCATCACCAGCGGTCCCTTGCGATCTGGCCATCCAACAGAAGCAATGAGATCGGTGGGAGTAAGAAAAACCACCATCACAGCAACAAAAAGGAAGAGGGCTAAACCGGAGGCAGTCCACGAAGACCCTCTCCAGACCCCTCTCACAAGCCCTCAGGATTCACCGAAGCTCCAAAATTTGCCCACACTTGGGAAGCAACACCCTAGAAAGAACAGTAAGCTCTTTGCCCAGGCATTAGCCTCGAGCGGACTAAAACCCCGGTCTCTACTGGACTACTTTAAAAAAGCACCGGTCTTACCAATGGCTACTTCTCCCCCTCAACCCGTGGAGGCTATGAACTCCTGCATCACAGGACATACAGGACATCCGGTAAAACCGGTAAAGTTAAATACGCATTCACCGCAAATGCTGTTCTCAACAACTACCAAAACGTTGGCCTCTGACCCAGAAGTCTTCATCTTCGGGTCCGCATTTAATGACCAGAGACCAGCCCTAGTTGGTTGCTGGAAGATGGTGGAAGATCTGTTATCAAGCAACCAGCCCCCTTGTAGACAGCTTCACCGATCACTTGCCTCCAACAAGCAAGAGGCAGGCTGCACCCAACCTCCCTCTGGGTCACCAACAAATGACGCACTCCCCCTAGCAAGGCAGTTAGTGACCCCACCTCCTCCGTCATCTCAATATTCTAACATCCCAAAGGAGGTTATTCCAGCATCTCACCGCCAATTAATTTTCACACAAATCCACAAGCAACCCAACCAGGTCTCTAATAACGACATTGTCGACTCCCCTCAACTGTACACTAATAGTTTTCCAAAGGGAAGCCCGGTCTTGCCCAATCAACAACAATGCCTGCTGTCACCACTAACAGCAATAATAACTTCATCTAAATCACCCCACAAATCCGACTCAAATGAGCACCTCCGAGCGGACCTGTCCCTTTTCCTCAAAAACCCGCAAATTTCCCCTAACCCAATCCTGAAAGTTATCAAACAGCAAGAAGTCCCTACAACACAGAGCCTTTGGCCCCAACTACTTCAAACATTCCAACTGATAGTTACAGCAATAAACTACGATTCAGATAAACTGGACACGCAGGTTGACTTACTGAACACGCTAGCAGTATTTACAGCAGGGATCGACAATAAACTAGATAAACTGAATAACTTAATCATTGATGCACAATCATCCTCAAAACTAGTACAGTCTGTTTGCTGCTGCTCACCCAGTATTGACTCACTCTCTTCACTGCCAGCTGTTCTTTCCATCGTTATTGACAAGGTTAAGCAGCTGAAGGAAGGCGGCCCGCCAAAAAACCCACACAAGAAATCACAAACCCCCACAAACCTGTGCTCAGAATCTGATAGCCCCCGGACATCCCTTGCATCTGCGCCCCAGACAAGTGGGGAACAAGATCCCCAAATAGGCCATAGTAACAACCAAACAAAACCTCCCCAACGCTGAACGCCCTCAAGGACACCAGCCCCGGTCCCAAATGGGCAAGCAAATCACACCAGCCCTAATGCGGGAGAGCAGCACGTTAGCCTGGCGGCTTCTAAATCCCCCAACTCAGAAATGCAGTCTTCTCCTATGCCACCTCTTTCTAAGAGAGAGCGCAAACGCCAGCGCAAACAAAGAAATAAACTTAAAGTCAAACAAACATCTGCCCCCCAGAAATTATTTCCTGTCTTCTTAACGACATCAAAAAAGGCAGGTGTAAGCATTTCATCACCACCCTCAACCCTTATAAATGTCATTCATAGTGACTCAAAAGGGGGCTCACTCCTAAGCCCCTGTCAAAAGCCTTCCACATGCGGTTGGGACCCAAGTATGCCATCTGGTCTAGCAGGGGCACCTGCCCAAACAGCGGGACCAGAGCCGCAGCCTGATACATAAAAACCAATGCCTCCATTCAATGATCCCTCCACTCTGAGGTTCATAGGCACGGGAGGCACGGGAGAAGTGTGGCTCACTGGTTAGAGCAGGCAGACCCTGAAGCAGAGGTCAGACCCGGGACCAGGGTTCAATTCCCGACGCGTCAGGGTCTTGAGCTCAAATGTCCACGGACTCGATAATTCTCGCTTCGGTGCCTGACCTAATCATGGGTTCACACTCTGCAACTCTGGGCATTAAGCTTGCTTAATCTCCACAACGGCCCCCCGCGGCGGGATGCCTGGCTTTCACCTAGGGGATGCCCGTTAGGGGCTATCTCACAGGGAAAAGCCAGGACGGGTTCCCAAGGCAAGCGCCGAGATGCCTCCGGGTGATTCGAGCGCTATATAAGAACATACAAAAAAAAAAAAAAAATCACATCCCCAATCAGCTCCTCAACCCCCCCCCCCCCCTCCCCCGGCAGAGCAGGAAAAACTTAACACTGATATTATTCCTTTAAAAACATTCTTCATTCATAAACCAACATCTCCGCTAAGCAGGCAGGCCATGAGGTCAGGACCTCAACCTCAGTCCCTTCCCCATCGAGGAGTAGATCTAGGGGCCCCACCCGACATAGCCCCCGCGCAATCCAAACCCATTGCCCCACGGGGGTTAAAGGTGACTTAAAATATTCTTCTATCCTATTAGTCCCCGAATATAAATCAAGGGGGAGGCACAACACCCTCAACAGGTCAAATATATTAAAACTAGTAAATGACATCCCGGGGTTTCAAGCACTATTATGGGACGACATAGACTCGATTGAATTCCTTCCCCCAAGGGGCACACAACCCTCTGAGGCAACCCTGGTGTCATTCAGATCGCCCTTTTGGGCAGGAGTGTTCACGGACTACAAAGCCATCTTCTGGGACTGGGGCATGAGAATCCACCCCTACTCTATCCCAGGCTACCCCACAGCGTTATTAAACCAGCCAGGCGTAGGAACAAAAGCAGAAAGTCTCCCAGCCGGCAACAAAGCTAAGCCCTATTCAATTCTAAAAAACACGCTGGGGACCAAAGAAACACAGACACCCCTCTCAACTGGGGAACACGGCCCTGATAACACCCAAGGATGGGGATGGCTTCCGGCTGTCCTGTCATGTGGGAAAACAGTCTGACCACAGGATGTTCTCTCAGTGGATCAAAACCACAAAGCACCGGTACAACTACACCTCCAAAAATCTGGACCTCCAACCGTGATAAAGACAAAGAGAGACCCCATTTTCACACTGTGTTCGTGGAACATCAGTGGCCTCCAGCACAAAATAACCAATCTAGAGACACACACCTTCATATTCGGGCATGCACTAATAGCCCTGCAAGAAACGTGGGCCACCCAAAGCTCCCCAGTCACAGGGTTTATTGAATTATGGAAACCCGGAATCAGAGTCTGCCACTATGGCCACCCAAAAGGGGGACTGTCAATCTATGTTTCAAATAATCTAAAAGGCCCGATTGTTCCGCTAAACTTTGAGGAAGATTGGCTACTTGGGGTTAAAATTAAATCATGGTCCAAGCAATGCTCGCTCCTTCTCCTCAATGTGTATATCAACCCAAGCACGTGGACAAAAAAGGGACATCTTTCACGCTTATCTATAATCATGAGCGATCTGGCCGGGGACCACCCCGATTCAGACTGCATAGTGACGGGGGACTTCAACACCAATCTCTTCCAGGGCAAACCTGCAGACTACAACAGACTTTCCCCATTTACACTATCGGAGGTGCTAGACCAATCTAAGACCCCAAACTAAGCCCACTGCGCCCTGGGTGAGCTCTGCGTGTTACAATTCTATAGCTCCGGATACCTGGTAATGAACGGAAGGACACCGGATGACACCCCCCCAAATTGGACCTGGACAAACAGGCACAAGAAAACTTTTCTGGACTTCACCATCTGCAATTCAGACCTGTTCCATCATCTGGCCAGCTTTAGCATCCAACCACGACGGGAAAGCGATCACCGTCCACAGGTCATCACCCTCAACACAAAGCCCGAGTATCATGCGCCTGCTTTAACCACTTGTACTGGGATCTACACTGAGAATCTGAAGCACCTAAGATGGAGCGACGATATAAGCCCCAACATCATGAAGGCAAGGTTGGCTCTTATCAATGGGGATACAGATCGGACAGCTACCCCGATTGCTGTATGGACGACTCTTTGCTCACAACTGGTCACGCTTTTTCCTGGTAAACAGCACCAACACAAGGCTAGCTACTTCCGGCAGTTCTCACTCTCAATCCAGTCGAGGGCGCTGAAGAAAGTCAGGAACAACGCCTTCTGGGCACTTACAAAATCCCCAGGAAATAATGATCTTAGGCACGTGTAGAAATCAGCGCAAAAATCATTCAGGATGGCGTTACAAAAAGACAAACAACTACATCAAAACCAATTATGGGCCAAGCTGCTTTGGGAAACAAAAACCGCAATGCGAGAACATTTTGGGCCTTGATCAACCGCTCTAACTCGGGGCCATCAAAAGTTGGGTCGTCAAATATACAGGAATCAGACTGGGCCACCTTTCTGATTGACCACTTTAGGTCCCCGGAGAGCACAGCGCCAACACAAAGCAGCCCCTCCAAAGAGGTAGAAGCGTCCCCAAGCATCTGCAGGCGCAAGAATACAAACTGTGTAGACTATCGCTCAGATGATATCAAGATCACTGAAGAAATGGTTGCCAATGCAGTGTCAAAAGCAAGATCGGACGGGGCCCTGGGCCCAAACGGCTTGCCTCAGAGACTGTTTAAATTCAACATAGCTCTTTGGTCGGGGCACATAACCAACTTGTTTAACTTTGTGCTTAGAACCTCAACTGTTCCAGACTCCTAGAGTGGGGCAATAATCCACCCAATCCACAAATCAGGCTCCTGTGCCACCCCAAGAAATTACAGATTAATTGCCCTTCTTGACATCGAGGCAAAGCATTACACAGGCATTCTTCTGAAGGAGCTGAAGGCATGGGCGGAACGGCGCAAACTGCTACCAATGAACCAAACAGGCTTTATTGCCAATTGCCCTGACCAATTTCTTTACATTGTCTATAATCATCGACAAAACGCTTTTATCATCTAGATCTGTGCACTGTTGTTTTGTTGATTTCAAAGCTGCGTTTGATCGGGTCCCAAGGGCAGCTCTATGGGGTAAACTGAAAAAATGGGGGATTCCTGAAAAACTTCTGGATGCAATAATCCAACTATACTCACACACTTGGGTCCAGGTGAAGCTGGGGTCCGGCACGCACCTCTCACAGAAAATCATGACAACCAGAGGAGTCAAACAGGGTTACGTGTTGGCTCCCCCTCCTTTTTAACCTGTTCATAGCAGATTTGACGGTCACACTTGACGAAATAAACAGTCACCCCCCCTAAGGTCGGAGGCGTAGCAATAAGCAATCTTCTTTACGCCGACGATCTGGTTCTTTTCAGGCTCACACGGGTCGGGCTTCAAAGGCTTTTGGATAGGCTACACAGCTACACAATTAAGAACCAACTTGAGGTAAACTTAACCCCTTCCATGCTGGTGACGAACCCCAGCCGTCACGCTCTGCGGCGCTCGTGTGCTGACGACGGCTGGGGTTCGTCACGGCCCCGCCCTGTTCTTTTGTTTACCGTACAGCGGCGGAAACGGCCCAGCATGGAAGGGGTTAAAGAAAACCCAAGTTGTGTCCTTTGGAAGGAAACGCATTGGCGGCGGTGTGTGGTCATATAACAATAAAAATCTAACAACAGGACGCACATACAAATACCTAGGGGTCCATTTTGATTCTAGGGGTAACTACTCCAAACAGCGCGACGAAATTGCAGTAAAAGCCACGACTCTACAGGTTACTTTATCTAAGCTCGCTAAAGAGCTGTCCGGTCCAACACTCTCATTCCTACTGGAAATTTTGAGAACAATATTTAGGGGTAAGCTAAATACAACCCTGAACCAACTTGTGACCAAGATCTACAAAAAAGTCCTCCATCTGCCCAAATCTGCCTCTGCTGCCCAGATCAGGCTAGAACTGGGCTTATTAAATTATGAGGCTTCTAACACTGGCACATATCTAAACTTCTGTCATAAACTCAGAAAAGTAGCTATGGGTACTTTAGAGTCTTTAGTTTGGTTGGAGATCAGTCAGAAAAACCCTGGGGGCTTGTATGGCCGCCTCTTTACAAACTCTATCCGCGAAATTGCGGCGGGTGACCTATGGGCCCTCAACCCCAGCACGACCGCATTTAAAACCTGCATTAAAAAAAGCATCAGAATGTGCTCACTCATCATGGACAAAGCGTATCTCTGCAAACGCAGCCACGCATGGTCAGTCATGAATTCCTATGGGCGCATATCTCCCGCTACCTACCTCTCCTGTACTTATTCACTGCACTTAAAGCGGAGTTTTCTGGCCATTAGACTGGGGGTTTGGCGATTCTTAAAAGATCTGCCCACATGGCTGCGCCCCACGGAAGATCTAACATGCAGAGGGTGCGGCAAGACAACCGAAACGCTAGAGCACGTGGTTTGCTTATGTCCCGCACTTATGTCTCAACGCAGACGCAAACTCAGAGCAGAGTGCAACAGGTTGGGTGTTCGGACCTGTAGACAGGCAATTATCACTTCTCTGTGCCCAGAAAACATAGCTCTAAACATTGCCTTTACAATATATATTCGGGATGCACACCGCATCTTTACAGCAAAGGCGGAAGGAGCAGTAACCCCCCTGTCTGTCTTGTCCAGTGGTCTAACTTAAGCTGTATTTTAGCCCTGAGTTTTAAGACAAAAAAGAAAGAAAAAAAAAGGTTTATAACTAGTTGCATTTTATTATATCAGTGTCACCGATCAGTGACCTATCTTCATGGACTGCACTTTGGCATCAGTGGCCAATTTCTTAAAATTGTTGGGTTTTATGAGTTTTAGCCATCAAATGTCAGTATATCAAATCCTCCTGCTCCTTTATTTAGGGCTCGATTCTGATCCGGTAAAAAAAATTCCCCGTACGATTCGTATTCGTAGTCGAATCCGTACGAATTGAAAAAAACCATCCGACCTGCGTAGTACGATCCTTTTGCGCCTATTACCGTACGAATATCAGCCATCCGTACGAACAACAGTCGAAGCCCCGTACGACTCTGCGTCGGAAATCAAACCGTACGATTTGTAAACCTGCCGTACAAACACACAAGTACGATCGAGTTGGGGAACCCTGTACGCGATTCGTACGGCCAAATTAGTCGCGCATGAAGATGGATTCGTACGGGATCCCATGCCGCACAGCAAGCGCAATCAATACAAACCACACGTGTACCCCTCGCGCAAGCCTACGCGACCTCCCCCCGCAACGGCCCGTACTGGATCGCACGCACATGTACCGCATGCACACCCCCCCAACAAGCGTACGCGAGCCCCCCGACCCGCCAACGGCCCGTACAACTCGATCGCACAGCCAAGTACCGCACGCACACCCCCCCAACAAGCGTACGCGAGCCCCCCACCCGCCAACGGCCCGTACAACTCGATCGCACACCCAAGTACCGCACGCACATCCCCCCAACAAGCGTACGCGAGCCCCCCACCCGCCAACGGCCCGTACAACTCGATCGCACGCCCAAGTACCGCACGCACACCCCCCCAACAAGCGTACGCGAGCCCTACCCCCGCCAACGGCCCGTACAACTTGATCGCACGCACATGTACCGCACGCACCACCCCAAGCAACTCGCTCGCACGCACAAGTACCGCACGCACACCCCCCAACAAGCGTACCCGAGCCCCCCACCCGCCAACGGCCCGTACAACTCGATCGCACGCCCAAGTACCACACGCACACCCCTCCAACAAGCGTACCCGAGCCCCCCACCCGCCAACGGCCCGTACAACTCGATCACACGCCCAAGTACCGCACGCACCCCCCCCAACAAGCGTACACGAGCCCCCGACCCGCCTACGGCCCGTACAACTCGATCGCACGCCCAAGTACCGCACGCACACCCCCCAACAAGCGTACGCGAGCCCCCGACCCGCCAACGGCCCGTACAACTCGATCGCACGCCCAAGTACCGCACGCACACCCCCCCAACAAGCGTACGCGAGCCCCCCACCCGCCAACGGCCCGTACAACTCGATCGCATGCCCAAGTACCGCACGCACCCCCCCCAACAAGCGTACGCGAGCCCTCCCCCCGCCAACGGCCCATACAACTTGATCGCACGCCCAAGTACCGCACGCACACTCCCCCAACAAGCGTACGCGAGCCTCCCACCTGCCAACGGCCCGTACAACTCGATCGCACGCCCAAGTACCGCACGCACACCCCCCCAACAAGCGTACGCGAGCCCCCCACCCGCCAACGGCCCGTACAACTCGATTGCACGCCCATGTACCGCACGCACACCCCCCCAACAAGCGTACGCGAGCCCCCCACCCGCCAACGGCCCGTACAACTCGATCGCACGCCCAAGTACCGCACGCACACCCCCCCAACAAGCGTACGCGAGCCCCCCACCCGCCAACGGCCCGTACAACTCGATCGCACGCCCAAGTACCGCACGCACCCCCCCCCCAACAAGCGTACGCGAGCCCTACCCCCACCAACGGCCCGTACAACTTGATCGCACGCACATGTACCGCACGCACCACCCCAAGCAACTCGCTCGCACGCACAAGTACCGCACGCACACCCCCCAACAAGCGTACCCGAGCCCCCCACCCGCCAACGGCCCGTACAACTCGATCGCACGCCCAAGTACCACACGCACACCCCCCCAACAAGCGTACCCGAGCCCCCCACCCGCCAACGGCCCGTACAACTCGATCACACGCCCAAGTACCGCACGCACACCCCCCCAACAAGCGTACACGAGCCCCCGACCCGCCTATGGCCCGTACAACTCGATCGCACGCCCAAGTACTGCAGGCACACCCCCCAACAAGCGTACGCGAGCCCCCCACCCGCCAACGGCCCGTACAACTCGATCGCACGCCCAAGTACCGCACGCACACCCCCCCAACAAGCGTACGCGAGCCCCCCACCCGCCAACGGCCCGTACAACTCGATCGCATGCCCAAGTACCGCACGCACACCCCCCCAACAAGCGTACGCGAGCCCTCCCCCGCCAACGGCCCATACAACTTGATCGCACGCACATGTACCGCACGCACCACCCCAAGCAACTCGCTCGCACGCACAAGTACCGCACGCACACCCCCCAACAAGCGTACCCGAGCCCCCCACCCGCCAACGGCCCGTACAACTCGATCGCACGCCCAAGTACCGCACGCACACTCCCCCAACAAGCGTACGCGAGCCTCCCACCCGCCAACGGCCCGTACAACTCGATCGCACGCCCAAGTACCGCACGCACACCCCCCCCAACAAGCGTACGCGAGCCCCCCACCCGCCAACGGCCCGTACAACTCGATCGCACGCCCATGTACCGCACGCACACCCCCCCAACAAGCGTACGCGAGCCCCCCACCCGCCAACGGCCCGTACAACTCGATCGCACGCCCAAGTACCACACGCACACCCCCCCAACAAGCGTACGCGAGCCCCCCACCCGCCAACGGCCCGTACAACTCGATCGCACGGCCAAGTACCGCACGCACACCCCCCCAACAAACGTACGTGAGCCCCCCACCCGCCAACGGCCTGTACAACTCGATCGCACGCCCAAGTATGGCACGCACACAACGCCAAAACCCAAAACACCACAACAACACCAAACATGTCTCCTGTGTACACACCATTGAGTAAGAATGAACTGGTCACAGCTAAACAGAGGTCAACACTGACACTCACCCCATATTTGACACACCCAACCAATTCAAAATAAGCCACACCCACATCTTCACCTATAAAAGGGTCCACACATACAACCCATCATCCTTTGCAACATACCCATTATAGCGAAGAAACTGAGAGCACACCAACAATTACAGCAACATACCTTCACACATACACCCTATCACATCTACACCAACACCACCCCTTTCACAATCAGAACCACACACCCTCATCCATACACACCATCACCCCCTCAATCACATACACCCCACACCATGGGCACACCCAAGAATCCAAAGTTCACTAACTCGGAGATGGAGATCCTTACCGATGAAATCATCAGAGTCGAGCCACAGCTGTTTGGCACATTGGTCAGACAGACCAGCATGGCAGAAAAAACTCGCCTGTGGGAGAGGATCGTAGACCGGGTCAATGCTGTTGCACCCATCAGGCGCACCAGGGCGGATTGCCAGAACAGGTGGTACGATCTGCGGAGGATGGTCAGGAGGAAGATGGACCAGGACTACGCCGCTGCACACTACACTGGAGGTGGTGGTCCCCGCAGACCTGCTGTATACCATCCCTGGGAGCAGAAAGTCATGGAGCTGCTGGCACCGGTGGGAGTACACGGAATAGAAGGAGCCGTTGAGTCTGGTGAGTGTACAAGAAAAACATGTTACAGGGGTGGACTTACAACAGTGCCCAGCAGCATGGGGTGGGTGACCATGAGTCCCAGCATGACTAAACAACATGGGGATTGATGCAAGGGGGAGGCACAAAGGGTGGAAGGTGGAGGGTAGGAGGCTACTCCCATCCCATATGTCCCAGGGACACACCCAAGCACCATGCCCAATGCACAGGGATAGGGAAATATCACACAAGATAGTATACTACAGTTGCCAAACAATTTCATGTGGTGGACACACCTCGCGCAATAAACAGACCACGCAGTGTCAGCGTAATAGGCCATTTCATTAGACCAGAACTGCAAATCTGTACATAACAGTAACATCAACATAATAATAACAACAAACCCCCACTCACACTGCCCCTCATTCGTTTCACTCGTCCCACTTCATCACCAAGCCCTAGAGGCTCCAACCACGCTTTATTCTTGCCCCTCAATCACTCGTCATCCAGCCCCACTCCTTGCGTAGTGCCATTCACGCTTCTATCCGCCCTACGAACTCCCCCCCCCAGGGATGGGTGTGCCCGCTCTTGACCTCCTTGTCCCTTAAAATCCTGCCAACCAGTGAACCCCCTGTAGGGCGGTTCACTGCCCCCCCCCTCAGGGCTGCCCATCCACCACACACACACCATTCACTCCCTGGGACACCAGATAGCCTCATTCCACAACTTGCTCACCACATCTCTCATCTCCATCATGTAGTACGCATTGCCCAGCTGGGACAAGTGCACCCCGTCATCCCTGAAAACTAACGGCTCCTCCAGTCGTATCCCGCCATGTGCAATAACCTTAATGTCCTTGTCCGCACAGTAGAGTCTCATAGCCCTATTGAGCTTCCTCCGAGCCTTCTCTATGGCTCCATGCTTCACAGCCCCTCTCCACACTTTTCTGGGGACCAACTCTGTCCAGGCAATGCAGGTCCCCGCAAGCCTCGATTTCAAAACCTCCAGGTCCCGCTGCATGAGTTGTAACAATGCCAATGCAGACAGTTGCACCAGGTCGTTCTCCCCCAGAAGAATGATCAACAAATCCGGCCATCCCCTCTGTGGGACCATTTTTGCGAGCCAGGGCAGTAGTGCCCCCCATCACATTCCACTTCTGCCCCACCATTGTACCTCGTGCAAGTGTCCTTTCAGTCCCAGGTTACGGCCGTAAACCTGCTGCTCCGCATATTTGGATGCCCAATGCACGAAGGAGTGCCCAACAATCCAAGTCACCGTCCTACCGCCCGGTCCACCCACGCAACCTACGAAGAAAAAGATGTTAGAACAAGAAAAACAGTCCGAAACAACCAACATCCTGCCTGGGACCATCCTACTTCCTCACATACCTCTCACAACAGCGGACTTCCATCGCCCAATCCTCCTAATCCTATCCCAGGACCAACCCAACCTGGCCGCCGCAGTCGCAGCCCCAATCCGGAAAGAGTGGGTCCCAAAACCAGCCTCATCCATGCCCAAACGCCTCAAGGCCTTACGCAACACGGCCAACAACTGGCCCGCCGTCACTCTCGCACCAGATGCGTGACAAAAATCTCCCCACAACGCACCCCCCCTGTCCCCAGGAAAGTTCGCCATTCCAACACTGGGCAAACCGCCACGCCAGACTCGTTCAACCACACCCACTTGCCTCTGCCCAATTGATCCGTCTTGGAGCATCGCAGCCAAATACCCAAGCGCCCCTCATCCACACGAACCTCCTCAAACAACCTCCCAGCCCCACTTCTCGTACCCAAAAGCTCAGACACCCGGAACGCCCCGAAAAACATCCACACCATGCACAAGCGGAAAAGACCCACCTCACCCAGGTCATAACAGCATTCCGGCAACACCCCCACCAGCCTGACCAACAACTCAAACGTCACCGCCTCTCTCAGTCTACCCCCCCCCCCCCCAACCCCACGTTCCCTGCCCCAACCCCGCAACATTCTGGCCAGAATCACATCCTTAGTTGGGTCAAAGCCCAGGAACAAAACACAGTAGAACGATATCCCTGCCAACTTTCCAGATATCGTAGCCGCAGTCAAACCCCGATCCATGCAAGCCAACACGTAACTCCTCAGCCCCTGTACCACAGTTGACTCCCCACTCACTACCCCATCCACCGTCCAGCCCATGAAAGCGCTAAATTCAGACCATGCTAAACGATAAGTCCTCCTTGTGGTCGCAGCCAGTGATCCTTCCACCAGCCCAATCATCCTCACTCCCCCAAGGCCCAGATGCCGGCCAGCAGCTCGGTCTTGCACGTATCCGCTCCCGGTGCCAGGTGTCGAAACCGCTGCCACTGCGAATGAGACAAAGCATCCGCAATGTCATTATTCGCCCCAGGGACATGCTTAGCCCGAAACACCACATTCAACTGCAGACACGCCAACATAAACCTCCACAACAGTCGCAGCACCCTCAGGTCCCTTGCCCTCTGATGATTCACCAGCTCCACCACCGTCATATTGCCGACGTTGAAGAGCACTGACCTATTTCGAAATTCCTCCCCCCACACCACCAGTGCCACCAGCAAAGGGAAGAATTCCAAGAAGGCAATGCTCCTGCCCTGTTTGATCCAGGAGGCCGGCCAGCTCTCCGCACACCACCTGCCATCCCACAAGACACCAAACCCCCCTGACCCAGCCGCATCAGAGTACATTTGGCATTGCCAGACCGCCCTTTCCTCATCAAAGTCCTAAGACACACCTTTGAAGTCCTGCAAGAAGGTAACCCATGTCCTCAAGTCCGTCCTCACACCCATGGAGATCCTGACCCTGTGATGTGGAAGCACCACCCCCGACATGGCCATGCCGAGCCGCCTGCAGAACGTCCGCCCTGCCCGCACCACCCTACACGCAAAGTTCAGGAAACCCAGAAGCTTCTGCACTGCCCTCAAAGGAATCCACCGTTCCCCCACAGCCCACTCCAAACATGCCAGAATCTCCCTCACTTTGGCCGCAGGAAGGCGCACTAACCAACGCACCGAATCCAGTTCTATACCCAGGAAGGTGAGGCAACAGCTGGGACCAGCCGTCTTCTCGGGCGCCAGAGGCACCCCAAAATGCGAGGACATCTCCTGGAACTGCGACAGGACCCTGCCGCAATCCCCGGTCTCCGCCCGTCCCAGGAAGAGGAAATCATCCAAGTAGTGAGTGACTTCACGACACCCACTGACCCGCACCAAGACCCACTGCAGAAAATAGCTGAAAAGCTCAAACAGAGAGCAGGAGATGGCGCACCCAATGGGCCAAACCTAGTCCACGTAGATGGCCCCCCCAAACTGCATGCCCAAGAGCAAAAAATCCGCCGGGTGAATAGGCAGTAAACGGAAAGCAGACTTGATGTCACACTTCGCCAATTCCGCTCCCGTCCCACACCCCCTCACCAGGCGGATCGCATCGTCCACCGACGAGTAGAGCACTCTCGAATCTTCCACTGCAATAAAGTCGTTCACCGAATGGCCCTCCGGCCATGACAGATGGTGAATCATCCTGAACTCCCCTCCCTCCTTCTTCGGCACCACCCCCAACGGGGAAATGATCAGGTCCCGCAACGGCCAGTCAGTAAACGGCCCAGCCACCCTTCCTTCCTCAACCTCCTTCCTCAACTTAGCAGATACTACCCCCGGCAATTCATTGGCAGATCTCAAATTCTCGGCCCAACGGCGCTCCCTGGGACCTTGGTAGGCCACCCTAAAGCCCTCAGTGAAACCCCAGAAGAGCCGCGCCGCAGCCTCCTGATCCGGGTAGCACGAGAGCCACGGGGCCTTCGCCTCCACCCTAACCGGTGTAGGCGCCCTTCGGTCCAGGTTGGCCCCGCCCCTGGCGTTCCGCCATTGCTCCGAGGGGGTGGCGAGCGTGAGGCACTGCGTAAGGGCATGCTTCCCGCCGCACTTTGAGCACTCATGCTTGAATTTACAGGGATACCTGGAACAATACCCCCTATTGTAACTCCAACAGGCTCCCATGGAATAACCCCCCTGCTTGGACTGCTGCCCCGAGACAATGGTGCTGGGCACTGTTCCACCCCCGCCCCGCCTTGGGCGGGACACAGCGGAAAAGACCGACACACCACCGGTAGGCCGCTGGCCGTGTGAGTGGACGCCGTGGAGTGCGACAATGCCATCCACTGCATCGAAAGCTCTTGATCCACCTCCCCCCAACACATCTCGGCATTCGCGCTAACCCTTGCTCGAAACTCCTCATCATAGCTTAACCAAGCAAAACCTCCGAACTGCATCTGTGCCTTGCAAATGATATCCATGTACTTAAAAAGTGCAATCGCCCTGTCCAAATACCTCTGGCAATAAACGCTGGCATAGATCAAGAAAGCTGACGTCCAATTCTCCATCGTCACCGGCACCCTAGGGCACCTCGTCAGCTCCCACTCCTCCTCTTTAGACCCCTCCATAGCCTGTACCTCCCTATGGAGCAACTTAAAGACATCAACAAACTCATGTTTCCAGATCCGCTCCTTGAGTTTCTCCGAGAGATGCGACCCCAGAGGCATCGCCAGCCCCTTATATTGGAGCTTCTTAGGCACCTTCACTCCCTTCTCATCCTTACCATCCCCTTTGTCCGTCTGCACCCCCAAAGTCACCGACTTACCATCCACCTCCTTACCATCCCCAGGTGGATCGCCCGATGGCATCACCGCCTCCCGCACTGAACCGTCCCCCACACCCACCGACCTGCAAGTCTTCTTCCAACCTTCCCCCCACCGCGGGGCGTCCTCCCAAGCTGCCCACCAGGCACCCTCACCTGTGAGTGCTGAGGTCCGCTCCCGGGGCCGTCCTCTGGACTCCGTCACCTGGACTGCCGCCAATCCGGCCTTTGTCTTCGTCGCCGTTTTGACCTGTAACACACCAAGGTCGCCGTTGTCCGCTGCGCCGCCTACGCCTTCCAAGTCATCCCGCACCTCCCCATCTTCCAGCTCATCACTCTTGGCACCATAATCCAACTCAAGCACCGGTTCCAGATCCACACCCACATTGTCCACCTCCTTCACCGCACGTTTCACACCTTTCTGCACACCTCCCCGCCCACACACTCCAGATCCGCCACGCGTTGCAGGTGCCCGAGCCCTTGGTGGAGGGACAGCCGCCGCGGACTGCCCTACTGCTTCCGTCCTGCGTCTTGGAGCCGTCTTGCACCCCGCCAGGCACCCCCGGGCTCTGCCGACAGCCGCCGGCTTGGATCCCCGCCCATCCCTCAGGTTGCTCAAACCTGAGCGGGCCCCAGCACCATCGGGCCTCAAAGCTGTCCTGGCCGTCCCTACACCTGCCATACCCCCTCCCCTGGGGGGGTGGACCTGCACTGCCTTCCTGGCCCTGACCCTCCTAGACTCCTCCTCCCTCTCTGCTTCCCTTTCCTCCTCAGAGGTCGGGGTGGGAGGGCCCTCAACCTGATGGCCCCACACGGCCCCCACCCAGGCCTGGACCAAAACCCCCGGCTGGATAAGGTCTTCCCGACCGGCCCTCGCGAGCAACAGCAAGGCCTCCTGGACCTGTTCCGTGGATACACCCGACATCTCGCCAAAAACCATGCTACAGGCTTGTACAAAAAAAAAAAACAGCTGCCGTGAAACAGCTCCGGACGAACTCCTACCCAAACCTGACACTACGGTAACTCCAAGAAAAACTAGCCTTAAACTAACCTCCTTTTGATCCCCCTTCCGATGGTGCCAGGCGCAAAAAGAGAAGGTTCCCTTCCTCCCCCGTGCCTAAATACCCACCCCCTGACTCCTCCCCTTCCCCTACCTGGCCTATCCCCTGCGCAAAAGACCCCGGGGGAAGACTAGTCTGCAACTCTGTTTCCCCTGGGGCCCGGCATTCCAGAGAAGCAACATTTTGTGGCACAGTAAGGCAGTGTAGCGAGCAAGCACGCATAAACAACCTGGCTCCATCCCTGTCTCCCTCTGTCGCCCCCTCCCCCTGTCGCCCCCTCCCCCTGTTGTACTCCCTCCCTCCCTCTGTCTCCCTCCATCCCTCTGTCTACCTGCCTCAGTCTACCTGCCTCAGTCACCTCACCTCAGCCCCCTGGGCACGCAGACAGTTGCACCCAAGCACTGCACAGGCCTTCAAAACACCATAGAGATGAATATCCAGGGACAGCAGTCATCTACTAATTGCCTGCAACACACCTACCATTTGCAGTGGACAATGTACTGTGTCAGGACACACATTTGGGAATGGTCTGTAGTACACAATGGGCACAGGTGTAGGCACCACAAGTCTCTCATGTGATCACTGCAAACACAAACACCAGGACAAGGTCACACATCCTGTGCATGAACCCAAAATCACAAATATGCCAGCATGCCACATCAGGGGGCAGCCAAATAATTAACGATGGAGGCTTGCAAACTACTGACATGGCCTGTCATACACACCCCTTACAGAAACTCATCCCCTGGGGACAAGCATAGGAGTGCAACACTGTCACAATTGTCATGTATCACAACTAAACACTCACTCATATGAATATGCATACAACTAAGACATGCACATTGCAGAAGCTCCAGTCCCTTGTGCCTTCCAAACAATGCACGTGCCCCATCTCATGACTGATGTGGATGCACGTAAGTAACAACATGGACATGGGTATTGACAAGGTGATGCGTCTTAGAGAAGTGACACGTTCAAAAGCCATGATCGATAAGTGTGTGTACAGGTCCAGGGGTGTTGGCATTGTGTGGCCATCACGGAACAGCAAAATACATCCAAAGTAGTTGATGTCATGCAAATTTATGATGCCCTGTCTCTTACATCAACATGCTGCATCTAAACTCTGTGCATGCTTGACGCATGCATGAGGATTTTCACCATATCCTGGATGTTGCGTCAACCTGAGCAATGCTTAACATGTGTTGTGCCGGCAATACAAGACACAGCAATGGCTGTGTCAGTCATTGTCAAGAGAATGGAAGAATGAAAATACCCCTGAGTACATGTCAATTTACTACCACTACATGCACAACTGAACAATGACAACAATGTAAAGCATGTGGAACAGTGATGCAGATAATGGATAAATAAACAATATGTCACTTGATAGTGCCTTAACAGTGTCTCTCTCTCTCCCACACACAGGGCAATGTGTGGAGCCCACCCTCCTCCCCCCCAGGGGGGAGAATGATCCCAGTCCCAGGCTCAGCTGGACACAGACCCCACCGACAGCCATGTCACTCAACGCACTGTGGATGACCCCAACCAACCTGGCACCTCTGGATCCCAATCACCTGCAGCAACGGTACCAGAAACATCTCTGCCAACCACCGGAACCATTCCCAACACATCACAGCAGACAGGTCAGAGCCTTGCACATGATCCATCAGAGGGCCTGTCTGAAGATGAGGGACACCCTTTGTCGGGCGCCCCTGAGGTGG
Organism: Lissotriton vulgaris; assembly: GCF_964263255.1. Taxonomy (NCBI): domain Eukaryota; kingdom Metazoa; phylum Chordata; class Amphibia; order Caudata; family Salamandridae; genus Lissotriton; species Lissotriton vulgaris. The sequence goes on from NC_141694.1 coordinate 104,264,471, forward strand.
CTGACAACCTCTACTCTGCCAGCACTTGGGGGGCCCGTCGACCGGATGTGCCCACAAGCGCAGGCGGTGCACATGTGGGTCAGGGTGGTGGCAGAGGTGCAAGGCGGAGGCGGGAATCTGGCCAGCCAGCTGCAGGGCCCGGTATGCCTGAACTCACTAACATCCTGGAGGCATACCGGCGGGACACCAGGGAGGTAGGCCAGCTTGCGGAGGTCCTCAACCAGGTGAAAGAACAGCAGGCAGAGCAAATAGCCAGGTAACAACAACATTATGGACGGGTGGAGGAAAGTCTGGCTCAGCTCTTGACGGTGCATCGGGAAATGAGCCAATCGCTACGTCAGATAGCTGCCAACATGCAGCACCCTCCCTGTGTCACAAGGCCATCAACATCACGGCAAAGTGTGACACCAGCCGCAGGGAGGGGGGAGGCGGAGGAGGAGGAACTCTCTGACGTAGCTTCCCATGCATCATCCAGGCCTGCACCTGAGGGCCCCCCAAGGAAGGTGGGTCGTCCACGGCTAAGACGATGAGGGGCAGTGGCCCATGCACGACTCCCAGGACACAGGACCTGGCATATTGCCCCTGGGTGCAACAGTATCCCCTATGCGACTCTCCCACATGGACTTGCTGGTCACAGTCTACCCGATGATGCCAAGCACTGTGGCCTGGTCTCTGTTGAGAGTAACTGTAAGGCATCTCATCTCCACCACTGAACTTTGGATTCAACCCCTTTATGTACAGCACCTATTCACGTTTCCAGCACAAGATCACCAAATAAATACACTGAACCACATACGCATTTGTCGATTTATCTTTGAACCACAGCATAAAATGATATGTGTGTGCAAATGTATACAATGCAAGGGTATACAACAAACAGCAGCAATCCACACACTTGTATCAGATTCCATGTGAGGACACACATCGGTCAGAAATCACTAACAACTACATACATGGATGGCAAGACACAACTGTGTGGGATAGTAAATGCTGGAGGGAGGTTTGGATGCCAAACTGCTATCACAGCCAGGCCCAGGAGAGTCACATTGAGGTGTACAGATCATTGTGACAAAACTAGTTGTCCATGTAGGGAGTACCTACAATTGTGTCCTAGGGTTATGTGAACTATCATCAACATGATGCAGTACTGTGGATGTCATGAATGGCGCAAAGGACAAGGGTGGCAGGACAGACTGTGGGCAATGGGCTGTTGCTCTCTACACAAGCACACCTGACTAGGTGACCTACCCCTATGTAGCTACAAGTACTAGACTCCTGTTATGGGAGCAACGCATACAGAACAACTACCCACGTCTGACACATACCTACACCAGACTGGGTAAATCACACCACACCCAAGAGACGTGGTCATGGTGTGTGTCCCCTGTGGCAACTTGACTGACTGTGACAGCTATGTCGAAGTGGTGTGACCAGGTTGTGTACTGCCACGTGACTGTTAGCAAGATGATTTTTCCTGCTGTGGTGTTGACAAGGTAACAATGTACAATATTGTGCCTATGGAAGGTGTGTGTGTGCTGTACACGGCACATGACCTGGTGGTACGTAGACCCAATGTCATGTGAATCTGCATAGTTGTGCCAGTATGTGCTGCACACACAGACACATAAGCTGCAGTGGCTGAGTCAGAAGCATTGTGATACCAGGAGGGTGATTGTCTGGTGTTGTCTGTGTGTAGGGTGGGAGGAGCATGCTCTACAAAAGGATGGAAGGAGGGTAATCCTGTGGGTGTCTGTGTACCTGGATCGTGTGTGCTGCTTCGTGCCTGTGCATGCAGCAGCAATGAGTGAAGACATGACGGCAGGAGGGGTGTGACAACTTGCCAAATGGGCACATACCACAACGGCATTTGCAAGCCACAGAGTTACATGTGAATGTGAAGGCAGGAGTGTCTGACTCACTCGGGGTCAATGCAAATAAAATGGCACAGTAATGACCAAAGATCACAGTCACTGTATCAGGGCCCTTACAGACAAGTGGGGCACAGGACACACAGCGTCAGCAGGTGTAGACTACAGCTAGGGTGTGGAAAGCTGAACAGCTGCTACAAAGCCATCGACCTTACACAAAATATAGTATTACAGCCTTCCCATACACCATGCATGTGCCCGCTGGACACGTCAACACATAACAAGCATAAGCATACCACATGCCAAATACTAAACATGCACATTAGAAGGACATGTCCGTTGACATGAAGGCGGCAGAATCTTAAAAATAAACACACGTCATGCACAACATGAGTTAATTATATTGTGAGCCCATGGAGCACTGTCAAACATACATGTGCATTGGCAAGGACTCAAAATTACACTATTAATGATGTCACCTGTAATGCAGCAGTAATATTGGGTAGAAGCCTGTCAAGGACTGGCCGTACCTTTCTTCATCAGAGTGGTGTGATGCTCAAAGGGTTCCACCTCCAAATAGCCCCTTGGTCTGAGTACAAATGACAGACACAAAAGGGTGATCAGGCGACGGAAGGAAAGGATGGGAACTGCTGGGAGGGAGACCTGAAACAGAGGCAAATAACCATTAGGAGTACATTCTCATGTCACTGCTAATACAAAAACCTCATGTGATACACTGTATCAGTCACACCTGTGAAGTAAATTGACTGGAGACAAAATTACATTAGTCATCATGCTATCACATCAGATGCGATGCAATGACACGGACACATAAAACCTAGGACAGTTTGTGATCCATTAGAGTATTGTGAAACGCTCACAAGTGAGCAACCATGCAATGAGACCTATGTTGGTAAAAATACATTCACTGGCTCAGATGCGGTGAGCCTCACAAACAAATGAAAACAGTTGGCAATGCTACTTACGCAGACTGTAATATCTGTTTTTGATCATGTGTACCCATAAGGGCCATGTAGGCAAAATTTACTTCACCCACAACAGCTGTAAGAATCACATATGATGAGGAAGCTAATGACCTACATGCAATGAAGGCACTCTGTAGCCAGTCTTTTGATCTATCAACATAGCATTACTAAGCTAAACATGAGATGCTGTTAGAAGAAATATCAACTGGAAGTGAAGTTGAACCAAACCACAAAATGATACCCTACCATTGCACATAAATGCTGCACGGGACTCGAGAATCATGTGAATGACCGCACTCCACTGGTGCAACACAATAATTAAGATATGCATCATCCCAACATTGTCATGTCTCAAGCAAAACATACATGGCATCATGTGATTCAAAACAGAAGTGCTACTCACTGTGAAGGGTGGTGGAGCAGTATTTTCAACCTGCACGGAGGTAACAACATGACAGTGACATGAAATAGTGCAACAAGGGGCAATGCATCCATGTCCACAGATTCACAGGACAATTCTAAGGACATGTGGAACATACAGTGGGCAACACCTACACGACATGGTAGAATGGCAACCAAACTGGACTGTCCCACAAGGTGGAGGTGAGGATCCAGTCACATTCAAATGCACACAGTGATGCTGCAATCCCCCACAGAGTCCGTGTTTGAGACCTCTGACACAATGTTAAACCATGGTATATGCAATGTTGCAGTGGCAATGTCTACACGGATGTACCATGTTACTCCGCATACTATTACAACTACCTACCGTTACAACGCGACCATTACAACGCATACCATTACAACGCATAGCGCTTTGAGGTGCTGGATAGTGGTAAGTATAATTTACTATTCTAACTCCAGTCCCCGTGGACCCTAGGGAAGGTGTTGGATAGTAAATTATACTTATTCCCTATCCTAGAGCGCCCCCCAGCGCAATGCGTTGTAATGGTATGCGTTGTAAAAGTCGTGTTGTAACGGTAGTGCGTTGTAACAAATGCGTTGTAACAGGTGTATACCTGTCTACACACATTGATGCATCCACCAGAGTATACAACTACAACAGATGACTGTCAGATGGGGTGACTATCCTGTCATGGGAGTGGGCATACATGTAATAAGTAACATATTGTTGTTGCATGTATTCATGGTTGCACTACATGCACATGAACATGTACCACACGTTTCAACACATACCAACGGTAAACAGCCTCGTATGAGTCCTTACCCAAAATAACTTCTCCACATGTCCATGCATGCTCCGTTGATTAGGCTGACGTTGCAATCATCTTCAGCAATAGCAGGGTGACCACGATGACCCAAACGGACAACAGGCAGGGTGAGCTGTGGATGAGAGTGGCACACAAGAGGTCAAATTCTGTACAATGTCATTCAGACAATGTCCTGTACAATGTCCAGTTGTTGTAGTACACCTGTACATTCCAAGTACACACATAGCACGTATGTGTGTTGCATTACATCTGCACCTGTGTGACACAGCACTACAGACATCCAAGTGACATTGCATACAGTCTGCTGCATACACATCATGCTACCCATGCAACTCTGTAATACACGTATTACATATAACCAGCTATGACTCACCATTATGAGAAGAAGTTGCGGATGAGGTGACTCCGGATATCATCTTCTACCTCCTCATCACTGGTATCCTGGGCAAGGCCTTCATCCTCTACGGGCGGATGTTCCAGCTCATCAGGGTCAAGGTAGAGCGGCACGGCCTTCTCCACTGCCATGTTGTGAAGCATGCAGCACACAGTGAAGATGTCACACACCTTGCGTGGGCTGTATTGGAGGGCTCCGCCTGTCGTGTCCAGGCACCTGAACCGGCTCTTTAGGACTCCAAATGTCCGCTCAATCACCCGCCTGGTCTTCCCATGAGCATTGTTGTACCGCTGGTCTGCAGCTGTCCTGGGGTTGCGTAGTGGAGTCATTAGCCACGGCATGTTTGGATATCCAGCGTCTCCTGCAAATCCACATCATGGAAATGAGTGTGTAATATGATTCAGATGAAGAAGGTGTGACATACTGACATACATAGCTGACAGAGTATACTCACCAACAAGACATGCCCGGTGGTTGTGCAGCTGCAGCATCATCTGTGGTACCCTGCTACTCCTCATGATGAAAGCATCGTGGCACGATCCTGGAAAACGTGCAGAGACATGTGAGATAATCATGTTGGCAAGACACACCACTAGGGCATTTATTGAGTGGTAGTGTTTCCTGTTGCGATACGCTTGCTCCTGAGCCTGTGGTGGCACCAGACTTACATGTGTACCATCAATTGCACCAATTACATGTGGCATGCGTCCCAGGGCATAGAATTCCCCCTTGACATCTGTCAACTGTTCTGGAGTAGGGAATGTGATGAATTCATCAAGGTGGAGCAACATCGCAGCCAAAATATCTGTCAATACACGGCTGAACATGGTCTGAGACATCCCTCCCACATCAGCTATGGTCAATTGGAACGTACCTGTGGCAAAGAAATGGAGGGCTGCCATCACCTTTACCTTGGGTGTCAGCGCCGTTGGATACCTGTGTTGTGGTTGCAGGTGAGCCTCCAGTCTGTCCGTCAGGTCCTTGATCATCTGTCTGGTGAAGCGATAACGACGGATGCAATTGCGTTCCCTCATGGCTTCCAAGTTAGGTAACGGCCGTTCCAGAGGGGGTGCCCTGCAATACACAAATATTAGGAAATGTGTTCAACTGTCTGACTACGACAATAACAATGTACATGGCACAAGCAACACTGCTTCAACAAATCTAGACAAGTGTGAGTGTGGCATGGGAGACACACTGTTGTAACATGTTCCAACTCCCAGCCACTCCTCCGTGAACAGTACAAGACCTGTGGTCTGTGGAATGGATATCACATGCATACAAAATATCTGATGGAAAGGTCTTATTGAGCATGACAATGTATCATCTCAGTGACACACGGCATGTGAATGTCAGTAGGAGGTTGTCTGCACATCCAGACAGCTTACAGCAATACACACACCACATGTGGCATCATTTGCACAGTTCTGACATAGTCATGTTGCGGTGTGATATTTCCCTAACTATTACATGAACATCATCATACTGCATTAATGTTTGATTAGTCACAAATGGTCTGTGATGCCATCACACATATGAGCGCTTCATTAACACAAGTGGCATGGTGTGCGTACATTAGAAACCCTGTAATCACGGCAAGGACACAATATGGATGCTCCTACAGAAGATGTACTGAAATGTATGAACTGGTTACTTACCTTTCGTAACAAAATATCATAATGGAACAGTAGTAAGTAGCATGTTCCTGACTTTGAATACATACCAATCTTCAGACAAATTTGCCTCCCTGGATGCCATCTATGTGAGTCGGGGATATTGAGCCATCACTGGATGAAATACGGTGTCGCTGACTGGCATCCTACAAGTGCTTGGCCAAGTATTGCCCGTACCTACAACACACACTCTGCCAGCAGTTACACAACCATGTCCCACAGACAGTGTGGGAAGCGGACAAAGAGGCATGTGATGTTGTAAGACCTCAGTCCCAGACTCAGGGAGGATGATGACATCTGTCCGTACTGCTCAGACCTCTTGGATACCCTCTACAGCGGAGCTACGGGGAATGTGGTCTGTGATTTGGCGGGCAGGGTGCCCATGCTCTCTGGGGTGGGGTGGGAGGACAGGGCACATGGCCGGTCCGGGAAGGGGTGTGGTCGTCTGACAACGTGCCTATCTACAACCAAACATGCAGCGTGCCTGTACATGCAGAACAATATAGATACAGTACATTCCTCAGGATAGGCCTGCAGACGCTCAGCGGAGCGTGACTGCACTTGAAGGACCTCAGTGAGGAGGTTGGTCCTCACCGCGGCAACGGGGAAATGATTGGGCAAGGCTATGGTCGCCCACATAAACATTACACTGTACGCTGGCCGCTCATCCATTAACACGTTTGGAGTAGAGACATCACCAGTGTCTGGTTAGGTGTCCAGACCACTTGCATGCCCCAGTCCACCTGTCCTGTCACCTTGGGACCGACACTCATGTGTCAGTGGGTCTTCAAGACCCTCCCAATACTCATTGACACCCATTTCCTGATAATCAGGCCTGTCATGAGCTGTGGCTGGCTCGTAGGAGTTCAACCCCCCCCCCTGCAGCATTAATGGCGGTATACTGCCGCACAGTTCCCACGCCAGTGCCATACAGGGTGTGGTATCGGGGACACCACCACCCGAGAACGGCGCAAAGGCTGGCACCTGGGGGACAGTTGCCAGTGAGGTTGTGAGGTGAACCAGCGAGGACCAGGATCAACATTCAGATCCTTTCTGTCACAGCGGGTCTGGCACAAATGCGCCGCCTGCGTCAGGGATGAAGTGAGTGATGGCGTCATGGGCAAATCACCAGACGCGCAAGTGCCCCCAGACGGGTCCGCTGGGCCCGAATCCGCCGCGTAGGCCTTTGGTGGTGTGAGGGACATCATGGACATGAGTACCACAGGTCGTGGTGCAGGCTACAACGGCTGCAAATCTGACAGAGCCGCGTGGGCGGTGTCACCCGAATCCCATGCAGCATTGCACGTGCATTGTGTAGATTTGGAAGTGTGATGACATCTCTTTCACATATATGGGTTACCTGACGACTTGGCCCTGGAGGACTGATGTCAAATCCAGGGGCTATGATGTCTCAACACCCACGCCCAGGCACTCCTCCTACGTCCAGACCATGAGCCATTGTGCTGCAGGGACAACTGCTGGAATCTGAGCGGCATGTGTGACCAATCACACCTGCATTCATATGTCTGGTCCCAGCAGTCTGAGCAGCTCTACTTGTCTTGCTTGACGTGAACACTGTGGAGACACCGACGGTGAGGGTCAGTCACCAACATGAGAGGGTTGCAATCCTCACAGGCTTTGAAATGGACATCCCTATTGGCACCGTCCTGAGTCAGACAATCCAAGTGAAATGGTCAGTAGTGATCGTACTATGATCTTGTTTCAAAAATGAGTTAGGTTACACTTATACGGGACCAGCGCAGGCGTTGTTAATACAGAGGACCTGACGTGAGCACGCTGAGGTCACGTATGAGTACCCAGACAACGTCATCACGGCACACACAACGCCAACAACACACGGTGGGTCGCAGGACATGCCTACCGACACACAAGTGTACTACTGAGCGGAAATTGGCATGTCCAGGATGACACGTGGGGATATTCTAAGGTAAGTAGTATGATACTGTCCTGAACATTTCATATGCAAACAGCAGGCACAATATCACATATGGCACACACATGACGTGGTGACTCAGGGTCATGCTGTGCGTCTATTACACCTCTGTCACAGTGGGCATGTTGCTGTCATCATGTGCCAGTTCCCTGTACTGAATGGTGTCGCAGTCCAGTGTTGATGTGCATCGCAATATGTTGTAGACGTTACGCCGGTGCAAAGTGTTGTATGCATGTGATGCACATGTGCTGAAGGAGTAATGACAAGTCTTGCCAGCTCTTCACACATCAACTGAGGCACTAGGTCACAGTCCCAGTGCTTCTTCAATGTCTGCCACACTTGGGGCATGTTGATGTGAGGATGCCATGCTGATGTATGCATCCACATTGTCAACATGAGGGTAGACTACATCCCTGCTATGTGATTTCCTGGAGTCACTCTCCCAATGGTGACATGAAGGAGGTCAAGAACGCAGCCTACACAAACGTTCACTTGAGCATGTCTGACGCACTGTACATACGCCTCGTTTCCCTATTGCATTTCAGCCCTACGCGAGCAAAGCGTACCCCAATGGTACGTGCGTTTGTACGCCTCGTTTCACTATTGCATTTCAGCCCTACGCGAGCAAAGCGTACCCCAATGGTACGTGCGTGTGTATGCCTCGTTTCACTATTGCATTTCAGCCCTACGCGAGCAAAGCGTACCCCAATGGTACGTGCGTGTGTACGCCTCATTTCACTATTGCTTTTCAGCCCTACGCGAGCAAAGCGTACCCCAATGGTACGTGCGTGTGTACGCCTCGTTTCCCTATTGCATTTCAGCCATACGCGAGCAAAGCGTACCCCAATGGTACATGCGTGTGTACGCCTCGTTACACCATTGAATGGGTTGCATTGGCAACGGCAATGTCACCTTACTTGTGTGGGTATTTGATTAAATACATAGGGAACATCTAGGGGAACAGTGGACAGATCAAAATGCAATCAGGTTGTCATGGATACTGAATTTTTTGAGCCTCCTACAGGTGTTAGAGAAAATTCAGTTGGGCAAAAGTATACAATGTTGCAAAAGTTGTTGTTCAGCTCAGGCTCAGTTTTCAAACCATGCATATGTGTGTCATGTCCTTATGTGTGAAGTGATTGGATGGAACGTAGGATGCTAACTATGGTGGCCTATCAAACACTACTCCTTGGACTCACAGCCCCTCTGCACCACAGATATAAGGCAGCATGTGGCTGTGGTAGGGCACTTGCCTGCACAACATTGGTGTGGTAACCACAGCTGCTGTCTCTGAATCCTCTGGACCCTGATTGGCTTAGCATTGAGAGGGCACCTGCATTCACTGATGATGAGAACAAGGCCCTGCTGGATGCCCTCCTGCCTAACTACAGCAAGCTGTATGGGAGACCAGAGGATCAGGTGAGTGATGTGTGCAATACCTTGGAGTGTGCACCTGTTGTGTGTGTGACATTATAGCCACTGTGTATGTATAGTGTCTAGATGCAATGTTGTTGGGAGTGAGTGCCAGGGTGTACAGTGTTGTTACTAGAGGGTTATTTGTTGCAGTGGGGTGTGTGACAGCGTGTCACGTGCTGCAGTGCACCCAGATGTAGCATACATTGCTCAGTGAGTGCCATGCTCGGAGAGTGTTTAGCACCCATCATGTCATCTGTAGCCTTTCAATGGCATGTCATGCAGTGGTGTTTGCTCACACGCCACATACTCGTGGCCAAAAATGCTAATGTGTTTAGCTTACAATGCCCTGTTATCATCAAGTTTTTTGTGCACATATGTGTGTGTTTGGAACATGGACCAGGTGTACTGATGCTGTTTTACTTTACATTTGTGACAGGTATCTGCCTATGAGAAGGGTGAAATCTGGCTGGACATCGCCAGGGCTGTCAGGAGTGAGGGGGGGCCTCGCAGGAGGCTCCAGAACATCAAGAAGAGGTGGCAGGACATCCGGTGCTGGAGCCGCCGCATCGCCAGAGTACAGCTAAAGATGGAAGCTCCACGCCGGCATGGCAGCACCCGCCACCTCACCCCCAACATGCTCCGGGTCCTGGAAGTGGTGTTCCCAGACCTCCATAGGCAGTTGCAGGAGGGACAGCAGCAAGTAGTGGGTAGGTTTATGTCTGTTTGTTGTGATGTGTGTCACATGCTCCCTGCAGTGCTCAAAGGCATGGTTACACTCCCATAGTTTGAGTGTTGTGGTCAGACAGGCACTCCATGCATTGGCCTCAGAATGTCCCCGTTTCTGCAGCTGCTTCTTTACATGCCTTGCCCTAATCCACTTTTGGCCTGCGCTTTGGATGATGTTTGTTTTTCACATGTACTCCTATGGTGCAATGTCTATGTATGCATCTTCCTTTGCACATCATCATGTTGGAGGGGGGGTCTGTGACACCTGTTGGAACCTTACATGTGGCACCACATGTGCACTGTGTCTGCCGTTCTTCATATTTAGGCACTGATCTTGAGTCTAAACATGTGTCTTCTGCACGAGTCAGCCTCAGTGGCCTTTGTCCATGGTACTCTTTCAAATAGTCATGTGTTGGCTACAGGTGCACAATGTACATGTGCAATATTTTGGGCTTATGCATACTCACACTGGGCAGTGCGTGTGTGCATAGTTGCCACATAAGTCAAATGTTCTTTGTAATTACTATTGATGGTCAGTCACACAATGAGGCTTGGTGTGTCAACAGCTGTGATGCCAGTATGAGGTGATGTTACACTTGGTTCAGGTCCCAGGATGGCATCACATGTCACTTCAGGAAAGACTTTTCCCATGTGGCACAAGGTGTAAGGAAATTCAACATGTGCAGGTCTGGGTTTGGGTGGCAGGGTGTGTAAATGAGCTGTGATGCTTCATCAGCTATCCTGTTGTCAGGCAGTCAATTATCATTGTGTTGCTCATGATAGATTTTTCCCTTCACTGTTGCTTGTATCCAACTATACATTATGCGTAGTGTCTCTCGCAATTGGCCACAACTAGACTTATCATTGTGCAGTGTTCAGTCTCCTGTGACTCATGATGCATGCCATGTTCAGAAATGAAGTCTAATGAATTGTAGCTGACATGTCTGATGTGTACAGGTGACTGATATGTTATTATTCTTCTCCTTGGCCACAGCATCATCATCTGAATCTGGAGGGGACACAGGCGCGGACCAGGAAGAGGGACACACCGACAGTGCCACCTGCTTTGAGGAGTCAGAGGGAGGCAGTGGCACGGAGGGTGATAAGAGTCTGCTGGCCGGACGACATGTGACTGACACATCTTACCATGCCGACAACTCCGAGTCAGACTCTCAGGAGGAGGGGGAATATGCAGCAATGGTCTCTCCATCATCTTTGGCTGGTGTCCACTCCTCCAGTACCATCTCCACCCTCCCAGTCGTTAGTGTCCCTAGGGTCCGTGCTACCACCCGTGTCTCCTTTGTTCCCTGCACCGCAGCCCCTGCCCCTGTGTCCCCTGCTGCCCTCAGTGCTGAGACTGTGGACCTACTCCGGCAGATTGCAGTAGGTCAGACATCCATACTGACTGTCCTCCATGGACATACACAACTAATTACACAGTTAGTGTCGTTCATGGAGGGCATGTCGTCGGCCATGTCTGATCTACGTCAGAGTGTGGCTGCCATAGAGTCAACACTGACGGCAGCAATGTACTCCCAGCAGCATCTGTCTCCCCCCCATCCTTCAGACCCATCCACCTCTGCCTCTCCCATATCTACACAACATACACGCAGACGCCACCGGTCACACACACCCAGCACACCCACACGTCAGAAAAAGCTCAAAGCTCCACGCATACAATCTCAAGGGGATGTAGGCACACCCACAGGGAGAGGGGACACAACGCACACACGCATCCACACACCCAGGAGTACAGACTCAGAGCCCTTTACCTCCACCCCCAATGTGTCCCCGGGTTCAGGTGGTAGTTTTTCCACACTGGCTGAGGTGTGCAGCCAGGTTTTCGAGGCTACTTTTGGCAATACCCCAGCCAGTGTGGCTGAATGCACTACACCTGCACCCACTCCGCCTGTCCTTCCCTCTCCTGTCCATGCGGTGCCGGAGGATTCCACAGATCGTGGCCACATCGTTTCCACTGCGGATTAAACGCCACGTGCAGGCAAGTTTGGGTGTGCCCACACCCATGGAGGTACAAACTGTTGCTCAGACTTTTTTGGACTGGACATTGGCCTTTAATGAGCAGGGACTCTTATTTGCGTTTCTTTTTTGGATCAGCTGAATAAAGCAATTCTTGTTATTTTCTGAAGTTGACTTTGTGTGATAATGTCTGTGACTGCTGTGTGCCTGGGAGCTGGTGTCATGATGTAATTTAGGTATGTTCATATGTGTCAATCTCCAGATGGTAATGCGGTTCACAATGGTATGTGTTTTTGTGTAACAGCTGGGCAGGGGGGGATGTTAGCCACACACACTCTGATGCTGGGCACTGGTGGGCACTGGTGGGGGGGTGTTAGGCACACACTTTGATGCTGGGCACTGGTGGGCACTGGGGGGCACTGGTGGGGGGGTGTTAGGCACACACTCTGATGCTGGGCACGGGGGGGCACTGGGGGGGTGTTAGGCACACACTCTGATGCTGGGCACTGGTGGGCACTGGAGGGCACTGGTGGGGGGGTGTTAGGCACACACTCTGATGCTGGGCACTGGGGGGCACTGGTGGGGGGGGGTGTTAGGCACACACTCTGATGCTGGGCACTGGGGGCACTGGGGGGGGCGTTAGGCACACACTCTGATGCTGGGCACGGGGGGCACTGGGGGGCACTGGTGGGGGGGTGTTAGGCACACACTTTGATGCTGGGCACTGGGGGGCACTGGTGGGGGGTGTTAGGCACACACTCTGATGCTGGGCACGGGGGGCACTGGGGGGCACTGGTGGGGGGGGTTAGGCACACACTCTGATGCTGGGCACTGGGGGGCACTGGGGGGCACTGGTGGGGGGGTGTTAGGCACACACTCTGATGCTGGGCACTGGGGGGCACTGGGGGCACTGGTGGGGGGGTGTTAGGCACACACTCTGATGCTGGGCACTGGGGGGCACTGGGGGCACTGGTGGGGGTGTGATAATGTCTGTGACTGCTGTGTGCCTGGGAGCTGGTGTCATGATGTAATTTAGGTATGTTCATATGTGTCAATCTCCAGATGGTAATGCGGTTCACAATGGTATGTGTTTTTGTGTAACAGCTGGGCAGGGGGGGATGTTAGCCACACACACTCTGATGCTGGGCACTGGTGGGCACTGGTGGGGGGGTGTTAGGCACACACTTTGATGCTGGGCACTGGTGGGCACTGGGGGGCACTGGTGGGGGGGTGTTAGGCACACACTCTGATGCTGGGCACGGGGGGCACTGGTGGGGTGTTAGGCACACACTCTGATGCTGGGCACTGGTGGGCACTGGAGGGCACTGGTGGGGGGGTGTTAGGCACACACTCTGATGCTGGGCACTGGGGGGCACTGGTGGGGGGGGGTGTTAGGCACACACTCTGATGCTGGGCACTGGGGGGCACTGGGGGGGTGTTAGGCACACACTCTGATGCTGGGCACGGGGGGGCACTGGGGGGCACTGGTGGGGGGGTGTTAGGCACACACTTTGATGCTGGGCACTGGGGGGCACTGGTGGGGGGTGTTAGGCACACACTCTGATGCTGGGCACGGGGGGAACTGGGGGGCACTGGTGGGGGGGTGTTAGGCACACACTCTGATGCTGGGCACTGGGGGGCACTGGGGGGCACTGGTGGGGGGGTGTTAGGCACACACTCTGATGCTGGGCACTGGGGGGCACTGGGGGCACTGGTGGGGGGGTTTTAGGCACACACTCTGATGCTGGGCACTGGGGGGCACTGGTGGGGGGGGGGTGTTAGGCACACACTCTGATGCTGGGCACTGGGGGGCACTGGTGGGGGGGTGTTAGGCACACACTCTGATGCTAAGCACTGGTGGGCACTGGGGGGCACTGGTGGGGGGGGTGTTAGGCACACACTTTGATGCTGGGTACGGGGGGCACTGGGGGCACTGGTGGGGGTGTTAGGCACACACTCTGATGCTGGGCACTAGTGGGCACTGGGGGGCACTGGTGGGGGGGGGTGTTAGGCACACGCTTTGATGCTGGGCACGGGGGGCACTGGTGAGGGGGGTGTTAGGCACACACTCTGATGCTGGGCACTGGGGACACTGGGGGGGTGTTAGGCACACACTCTGATGCTGGGCACGGGGCGGCACTGGGGGGCACTGGTGGGGGGGTGTTAGGCACACACTTTGATGCTGGGCACTGGTGGGCACTGGGGGGTGTTAGGCACACACTCTGATGCTGGGCACAGGGGGGTACTGAGGGGCACTGGTGGGGGGGTGTTAGGCACACACTCTGATGCTGGGCACGGGGGGCACTGGTGGGGGGGTGTTAGGCACACACTTTGATGCTGGGCACTGGTGGGCACTGGGGGACACTGGTGGGGGGGGTGTTAGGCACACACTCTGATGCTGGGCACGGGGGGGGGCACTGGGAGGGGTGTTAGGCACACACTCTGATGCTGGGCACTGGTAGACACTGGGTGGCACTGTTAGGGGGTATTAGGCACACACTTTGATGCTGGGCACGGGGGGCACTGGGGGGCACTGGTGGGCACTGGTGGGCACTGGTGGGGGGGTGTTAGGCACACACTCTGATGCTGGGCACTGGTGGGCACTGGGGGGGGTGTTAGGCACACACTCTGATGCTGGGCATGGGGGGCACTGGGGGCACTGGTGGGGGGGTGTTAGGTACACACTCTGATGCTGGGCACTGGTGGGCACTGGGGGGCACTGTTGGGGGGGTGTTAGGCACACACTTTGATGCTGGGCAATGGTGGGCACTGGGGGGCCAGGTGGGGGGGGGTGTTAGGCACACACTCTGATGCTGGGCACTGGGGGGCACTGGTGGGGGGGTGTTAGGCACACACTCTGATGCTGGGCACTGGTGGGCACTGGGGGGCACTGGTGGGGGGGTGTTAGGCACACACTTTGATGATGGGCACGGGGGGGCACTGGGGTCACTGGGGGCACTAGTGGGGGGGGTGTTAGGCACACACTCTGATGCTG
Organism: Lissotriton vulgaris; assembly: GCF_964263255.1. NCBI lineage: Eukaryota > Metazoa > Chordata > Amphibia > Caudata > Salamandridae > Lissotriton > Lissotriton vulgaris. Next base: position 104,279,692 of record NC_141694.1, read on the forward strand.
GGCACTGGTGGGCACTGGTGGGGGGTGTTAGGCACACACTTTGATGCTGGGCACGGGGCACTGGGGGGCACTGGTGGGCACTGGTGGGGGGGTGTTAGGCACACACTCTGATGCTGGGCACTGGTGGGCACTGGGGGGGTGTTAGGCACACACTCTCATGCTGGGCACTGGTGGGCACTGGGGGGGGGGTGCTAGGCACACACTCTCATGCTGGGCACTGGTGGGCACTGGGGGGCACTGGTGGGGGGGTGTTAGGCACACACTCTGATGCTGGGCACTGAGGGGCACTGAGGGGCACTGGTGTGGGTGGGTGTTAGGCACACACTTTGATGCTGGGCACTGGGGGGCACTGGTGGGCACTGGTGGGGGGTGTTAGGCACACACTCTGATGCTGGGCACTGGTGGGCACTGGGGGGGTGTTAGGCACACACTCTGATGCTGGGCACTGGTGGGCACTGGGGGGGGGTGTTAGGCACACACTCTGATGCTGGGCACTGGTGGGCACTGGGGGGCACTGGTGGGGGGGTGTTAGGCACACACTCTGATGCTGGGCACTGGGGGGCACTGGTGGGGGGGTGTTAGGCACACACTTTGATGCTGGGCACTGGTGGGCACTGGGGGACACTGGTGGGGGGGGTGTTAGGCACACACTCTGATGCTGGGCACGGGGGGGGGCACTGGGAGGGGTGTTAGGCACACACTCTGATGCTGGGCACTGGTAGACACTGGGTGGCACTGTTAGGGGGTATTAGGCACACACTTTGATGCTGGGCACGGGGGGCACTGGGGGGCACTGGTGGGCACTGGTGGGCACTGGTGGGGGGGTGTTAGGCACACACTCTGATGCTGGGCACTGGTGGGCACTGGGGGGGGTGTTAGGCACACACTCTGATGCTGGGCATGGGGGGCACTGGGGGCACTGGTGGGGGGGTGTTAGGTACACACTCTGATGCTGGGCACTGGTGGGCACTGGGGGGCACTGGTGGGGGGGTGTTAGGCACACACTTTGATGCTGGGCAATGGTGGGCACTGGGGGGCCAGGTGGGGGGGGGGTGTTAGGCACACACTCTGATGCTGGGCACTGGGGGGCACTGGTGGGGGGGTGTTAGGCACACACTCTGATGCTGGGCCCTGGTGGGCACTGGGGGGCACTGGTGGGGGGGTGTTAGGCACACACTTTGATGATGGGCACGGGGGGGCACTGGGGTCACTGGGGGCACTAGTGGGGGGGGTGTTAGGCACATACTCTGATGCTGGGCACTGGTGGGCACTGGTGGGGGGTGTTAGGCACACACTTTGATGCTGGGCACGGGGGCACTGGGGGGCACTGGTGGGCACTGGTGGGGGGGTGTTAGGCACACACTCTGATGCTGGGCACTGGTGGGCACTGGGGGGGTGTTAGGCACACACTCTGATGCTGGGCACTGGTGGGCACTGGGGGGGGGTGTTAGGCACACACTCTCATGCTGGGCACTGGTGGGCACTGGGGGGCACTGGTGGGGGGGTGTTAGGCACACACTCTGATGCTGGGCACTGAGGGGCACTGAGGGGCACTGGTGTGGGTGGGTGTTAGGCACACACTTTGATGCTGGGCACTGGGGGGCACTGGTGGGCACTGGTGGGGGGTGTTAGGCACACACTCTAATGCTGGGCACTGGTGGGCACTGGGGGGGTGTTAGGCACACACTCTGATGCTGGGCACTGGTGGGCACTGGGGGGGGTGTTAGGCACACACTCTGATGCTGGGCACTGGTGGGCACTGGGGGGCACTGGTGGGGGGGTGTTAGGCACACACTCTGATGCTGGGCACTAGGGGGCACTGGTGGGGGGGTGTTAGGCACACACTTTGATGCTGGGCACTGGTGGGCACTGTGGGGCACTGGTGGGGGGGTGTTAGGCACACACTCTGATGCTGGGCACTGGAGGTCACAGGGGGGCACTGGTGGGGGTTGTTAGGCACACACTCTGATGCTGGGCACTGGTGGGCACTGGGGGGGTGTTAGGCACACACTCTGATGCTGGGCACTGGTGGGCACTGGGGGGGTGTTAGGCACACACTTTGATGCTGGGCACTGGTAGGCACTGGGGGCACTGGTGGGGGGGTGTTAGGCACACACTCTGATGCTGGGCACTGGGGGGCACTGGGGGCACTGGTGGGGGGTTGTTAGGCACACACTCTGATGCTGGGCACTGGGGGGCACTGGGGGCACTGGTGGGGGGGGGGTGTTTGGCACACACTCTGATGCTGGGCACTGGGGGGCACTGGGGGGCACTGGTGGGGGGGTGTTAGGCACACACTCTGATGCTAAGCACTGGTGGACACTGGGGGGCACTGGTGGGGGGGGTGTTAGGCACACACTTTGATGCTGGGCACGGGGGGGCACTGGGGGCACTGGTGGGGGGTGTTAGGCACACACTCTGATGCTGGGCACTGGTGGGCACTGGGGGGCACTGGTGGGGGGGGTGTTAGGCACACGCTTTGATGCTGGGCACGGGGGGCACTGGTGAGGGGGGTGTTAGGCACACACTCTGATGCTGGGCACTGGGGACACTGGGGGGGTGTTAGGCACACACTCTGATGCTGGGCACGGGGGGGCACTGGTGGGGGGGTGTTAGGCACACACTCTGATGCTGGGCACTTGGGGGCACTGGGGGGGGGGTGTTAGGCACACACTCTGATGCTGGGCACTGGTGGCAACTGGGGGGGTGTTAGGCACACACTCTGATGCTGGGCACTGGTGGGCACTAGGGGGGTGTTAGGCACACACTCTGATGCTGGGCACTGGGGGGCACTGGTGGGAGGGTGTTAGGCACACACTCTGATGCTGGGCACTGGGGGGCACTGGTGGGGGGGTGTTAGGCACACACTTTGATGCTGGGCACTGGTGGGTGTTCTGCTCACCACTTACACTTACAATCACATTGCAGGCATATGTGCCACACGTCAATTGCACTGGTGTAGTGCGGTGACTTACCGTACCCCCTGGTCAATGACGTAGGTACGGCCGGTCTCTGTATTGCACTGGTGTAGTGCGGTGATCTGCCGTACCCCGTGGTCGATGACGTAGGTGCGGCGTATTGCGCTGGTGTAGTGCAGTGACGTACCGTACCCCCTGGCGATGACGTAGGTACGGCGGGTCTCCGTATTGCACTGGTGTAGTGCAGTGATCTGCCGTACCCCGTGGTCGATGACGTAGGTGCGGCGTATTGCGCTGGTGTAGTGCGGTGACGTACCGTACCCCCTGGTCGATGACGTATGTACGGTAGGTCCCCGTATTGCACTGGTGTAGTGCGGTGACCTGCCGTACCCCGTGGTCGATGACGTAGGTGCGGCGTATTGCGCTGGTGTAGTGCGGTGACGTACCGTACCCCCTGGTCGATGACGTAGGTACGGCCGGTCTCCGTATTGCACTGGTGTAGTGCGGTGACCTGCCGTACCCCGTGGTCGATGACGTAGGTGCGGCGTATTGCACTGGTGTAGTGCGGTGACGTACCGTACCCCCTGGTCGATGACGTAGGTACTGCCGGTCTCCGTATTGCACTGGTGTAGTGCGGGAGTGTGTGGCGCAACATGGCCAGACATTACAATCGTGAAATGGAGATGTGCGCGTGTAGCAAGACGTACAGGTATGTAGAACTTCGTTGTACTCACCTTCTGCGCCGTCGTCGGTTTCTCAGTACGAGGTGGTGGGCGTACAGGATAGGGATTACACGGACGATGGCGTCCATGTCCTGCTTGTCGCGTACCGGGGTGCGGGTCGTGCCGGAGTCTGGTTTTACGGTAGTTTTGAGCTCTCGTAGGAAAAGAGCCGTACGGAGTGTGTGGAACACGGATCGTACTTTGTGGTTCGGTAGAAGCGGTCTATTTACGTGCGGACGTAGCGTCGAGCGTCAGCCGACTGCTATTCGTACGGACTTTCGATTCGTACGGCGTTTTTTACGGGACGTACGGAGTGATGCATTAGGTTGTGATCGTACTTGCACATTCGTACGGGGACGCCTTCTGGTACGATTCGTACGGGGAAAAACGCTCCGTACAGCAATTCGGAGCGCTTTTTACCGGATCGGAATCAGCGCCTAAGTGTTATTGTTGTCTATTACATAATTGTTTTAATTTTTAAGGTGCAACATAAATTGAGTAACAGGTGTCAGTCGATTTTACTGATCAACTGTGGTAAAATATGTTTCGAAATTTTTCAATTACAATGTACCGACTTGAGGATTTACTGTGAAATGCTTTTAAGGATATTTTTCTTTTATCCAAATAAAGATTTTCTAATAAAAAAAAAATGACTGTCCTTCAAAACAAATATCCCCAGATTGCAGTACATTTACTCATAGAGCGAACCCCTCTCATCTCAACCAACTCAAATTCCATGTCATATATCTGCCTTATTAGTAGCCACCAATCCATCACAGTTGGGGATTTTGGCGATATCCACACCCTGGCTATTGTTAATCTTGCTGCAACTAATAGGATAGCAAACAAGCTATTACAGTTAGACTTTATAGAACTATATCCCATCATAATTCCAGTGGTCGACAGAGGTATTTCTATCCCTAGCTTCTGATGCAGAACATCCTCAACCTTCTGCCAGAATATCATTAGTTCCGGACATGTTAAAAGCATGTGTTTAATGTCGGCCGCGTATAGACTACATCTTGGGCATTTTGTCTGCTCACTACTTATAGTACTACCCGATGACCATTTAGCTATTCTATCCTAGTATCTAGTATAATATAAAAGGCATATCATGCGATGTTGCTGCAGTCTTAAGTTAGTTGCATGTACAGCATTGTCTATAATACTAAGAGCTTGTGATATAGTCCCAGCCGCTGCCGGCGTCTCCAACACCCTACTCCAACGATCTGCCAGTCTCTCGCAATCGTCTGGTCTACCGCTGTTAAACCATTATTAAACCCTACTTATCAGAGATTTTGATTCAGCTGCATAGAGAAAACCCCATATCTCAGAATCATTTATATTTTCAAGTTTTTAATTTTTCAAGTAATAATCTTGAATCTGATAATACTTAATAAGCATCAACTCTGGTAGCTTATGCTTCCTCTGTAGACTCTCAAGTGAGACAAAGCCATTATAATCATATACATCTCCCAGACATGTGATTCCACATCTAGCCCATTTCATGCCATCCGGATCATGGAATATCCCTAGAAATCCTGGGATCTGCTAAAGCGGTAGCTCATTGTTATAACAAGAAATATTCCCACTAAGAAAAATTGCATGCCAAATATGTACATCATCCCTTATGGTCTTGAATTTTACCCTTTTAATATAGTAAGGGTTGTTAAGTCTGTACAGAAACATGTGACTCTCCCCCCTCAATAAGAACTTGTGACTGAAAATGGTGTTGGCCAGACTAGTAAGGCTACGTAGATGAGTGAAACAGGCTGACCAGAGGAATGTTTTCAAATCTGGGAGCTCTAAACCACCTTGACTGAAAGAGAGTTTCAACCGGTCTATTGCTCGTCTTGCCTTCTTATATCCCCATATAAAGCTACCTAGTATTCCATCCAATCTTTTAAAAATAGCATTTGGAACACGTAGCGGAATAGAACGAAAGAGAAATTCTTTTTTTAGCAAAATCTTCATTTTGAAAATATTAACTCTGCTGATAATCCCAATAGGCAGTTTATGCCATTTTTTAAAAGACTTATTTGTCTCTTTTAGCAGAGCATCATAATTTAGTGACCATATACTGTCAATCCGTGCTGCTATCCTGAGCCCTAAATAAGTAGCAATCAGACAGGATCCCTGTACTGGTATTGATGGTTTGTGATAAAGAAGAACTTGAGTATTATTGACGTTTAATTTTGTAGCCTGAAATTAAGCCAAACTGACCTGCTACCTCTGTTATCGTTTTCAATGCTTCTCCTGGTTCTGTTGAAAAGACCGCTATATCATCTGCATATGCAATGACCTTGAGAGAACTTGCCCCCGACTTAAAATTGAGTATTTGTGGATTATCTTGCAAAACAGAGATAAATGGCTCTATATAGGGAGCAAATAATAGAGGTGAAAGAGGGCATCCCTGACGGGTGCCATAAAGTACCGGGAAGATGGATGATTGCAAACCCGCATATGTCAATTTAGCACATGGTTTATCATATAGAGCTTGTATCTGCTTCATAAATTGACCCTTAATCCCAAAAGCTAAAAGCGCAGCCCACAAAACCTCCCACCCCACTCGGTCAAACGCTTTTTCTGCGTCTAATAGAATCATACCGAGTGAGGTGGGTCATATGTTTGCCAAATCAAAGCAGTTACTGCTGTGTTTATGTGAGCAGTATGTCTCTCCCTTGAATAAACCTGTGCTGGTGAGGAGAGACCAACCTGGGAATTATTGGGCCCAAACGATTCGCTAGAATTTTAGCATACATTTTTGAATCTGCATTTATAAGTGAAATTGGCCTGTATGACCCACATTCCTCAGCTGGTTTGTTTTTGGTAAAAAAAAAAATCTTGGTCATATGCCAAGTGTCAGGAGTTCTACCATCAGTTCCAACAAACATTATTACCAGACTGAATGGTATCAACAGAACATCCTTAAAAATGTTATAAAATTCTAAGGGGATAGAATCTTCTCCCGCTGCCTTGCCTGATGGCAAATCACCAATTGCTAGTTCTATCTCCTTAATTGAGATACCCTCATCGAGAGAATCAGATTCCTCACTCCCCATCTTTGTTAAAGAGCTATTCTGAATATAGCTACAGATATCCTCATGCGTTGGCTGGATCGTTGGAGTATATAATGTTTTATAATAGAGAGCAAACTGTTCTAATATCTGTTGTGGATGAGCGTATATTTTGTCATTTACCCCCTTCATTGCTTTTATGTGAGCATTGGCCCGGTCATCTGCCACTTAAAAAGCAAGGACTTTACCTGTTTTCTCCCCAAATTCATGCTGTGACAAGCAATATTTAATATATCTTGCCACACTTTTCTCTCTAAATGTTTCTGCATAGTTGAGTCTAAATCGATTAAAGTAAAACCAATTCTTTCCATATCCTCCGTACCCTTTCATAACCTCCTCTGCATGCCGATCTTCCACCGCCTGAATCTCTACTATAGTTGCTTTCATTGCACTTATTCACTCCTTGTTCTGTCGCCAGATATATTGTTTGGTATACCCTCTAATAATAGCCTTGCATGTGTCCCACACTGTTATAGGGGAAGCCGATCCTACATTTTCTTTAAAGAAAATCTCCAGTTGACCGCTGATCTTGACCACATACTCATGATCGGTTGCTTTAATTGCACGTATTCGCTCCTTGTTCTGTCGCCAGATATATTGTTTGGTATACCCTCTAATAACAGCCTTGCATGTTTTCCACACTTTTATAGGGGAAGCCGATCCTATATTTTCCTTAAAGAAAATCTCCAGTTGACCCCTGATCTTGACCACATACTCCCGATTGGTCAACAAATACCTAGGAAATGAGAAATGTCTGGCTAACTTATTCTCATCTGGAATCTTAAATGTAAAAAGTATAGGGTTGTGATCGGAAGTCACTTTCGGACAGATTTCCATATCCGTGGACCATATTGTAGAATCGTCTATCTGAGAGTGTAATTTATGTGGAGCAGAGTAATAAGTATAGCCTGGTATATTAGGATATAAAGTTCTCCACACATCCCTGACAGCCTGTAGTCGCTCTAATTCCCTTATTGCTGCTCTTGTCCTCCACATTCTTTGAAATGAACCCCGTCGTGTTGTGTCGATACCATAATCCATGATACAATTGAAATCGCCCATCACTACCCTTTCCCTCTCCCAGTTCAACATTTCTATATTTATCACATCAAAAATAGTAGGATTGTCTGTGTTCGGACCATACACTGCACAAAATACATATTCCCTTCCTTTTATCGATATCCATAGCCCAACTCCCGCCTTTATCTGCCATTGTATTGCCAATTACCCCAACAAACCGTTTGTGCTTTAATATGGCAACCCCCGTATAGAGGCGCTTTGTGCAGTGCACACTATTACTTCAAAGCCTAACTGCTTTAGCAGCCCGTGGTCCGTATATGAAAGGTGTGTTTCCATCAACATAACCATTTGGGGATTATACATTTTTAATTTCCGTGCTGCCAATTGACTCTTAATCTTACTGTTCAATCCAGCCACGTTCCATGCTAAACACTTAAACTGATCCATGTGAATAACATAACTCTGTCAACCATACCCTCCATACGTATTACTTCAATACTGTTTTCAGCTGCTTTACTAACCTTGTTATTCCTTGTTGCCCTCCCTTTGATTTTTTCCCATTTTTGCACCCTCCCACTCCCCCAACCACCCCTGCCCCCAGCGAGGGTGGCCCCACTACCCTACACCTAGAAGGAGGAATCATCCTCTTCCTACGTGGGGGAGCTGACAGGATGGCGGATTGACGCTGTCTCTGAGCTCCGGTACACAGAGGAGCTCCCGAGGCTACGAAATCAGAGCAATAGGATTTGAGGAATAGGAGGAGAAATCGGAAGGAAAAGAAAAGCAAACACAAACATTTTACTTCATATTAACGGTGGAAATTGGGCTGCTATCACGGATTGGGGCTGACTGAGAGGCTCACCGAAATACACCCTTCCGGAGCGGGGTTCCGACGTACACTTGTACTGAGCAGGTGATTGGACCTAAGTGCTTACCGTGCACGAGGGTTGCCATGTGTTTGGCGGGTCGGTGTTCTCTGTCGAGATTGAGACCGCACCCTCAGCTCATACTGTGCTGGCAGGCTTACGTGGCACTTAGCGTTTCTCGGACTACGGCCCACCGAAGTGCACTGTGAGGAACACCTGTGCGACTAGCTGATTACCGGTAAGCAGCGCAGGTTGTGTGTGGGGGTGATCATGGATTGGAGGTACATAAAGGCGATTTACCTGGCCACACTGTTGGGAAGCTCGGGAGGCCGGTATTGCGTCTTTTACAGTTAAAGCACTCAGTGGAGCTATTTTTCATCAGAGGCTGGAATGGAAATGTATGATGGAAACAAATTTGCAGAAATAGTCACACATGCTATAGATGTGCAACAATGTAATATAGTGTTAGACACAAAGACCCAAGCTTTTAGTCAAGACACTAGTAGTTCTAAGCAGTCTGACAACTCTGAAGTAAATGTTTCTTTTAAGGCTAGTGATCAATTGGCTGAGAGTATGGAAACAGACCTTGAACCGAATTTGTATTCTGAGTTTGGTCTTAAAGAAAATCAACAGGAGGCACTTTCACACACTATCATTTTGAGATTGAATGAGAGAGTGCCGGGTATTAGTAATGTATCAATAAGGCCGACAGCAGAGGGATGTGATGCGGCATGAGGCATCTTAATACAGAACGATGGGACACTCAATAAAATGTCATGCGCCTCAGAAGAGAACGTTATGGCTTTCACAATTAATACTGTTGGCCCTGCTATGGCTAATCATAATACGCATCCTAAATTTGGGGGCCTACAGCGAACCAAGGAAAAAAGGGTTTGAATAATACTCCGACACAGGATCTAACAGGCACATGGCAAAAACAAAAGCAAAGGCAAACCATCAGAGGGCAGAAAGAAAAATCCTAAATCTAGAACACCGAAGGACACAGAGGAGAAAATAAGAAAAACCACAACGGGTTGTTTGTCTGGAAAGCAAGGATCGAAGCAGTCGAAAAATGTGGAAGTGGTTAGCCCCAAACGTCAATGGGTGCAAGCGAAAGGAGGGGTAAAAACCCTGATATCCAGACTTTCGGATGTAGGATTAGCAGGTGATATATGTGGGGCATTAACGCTATCTGCAGGGGTAATGCCTGGGGGGCACCTGAAGAGACACGTTCTAATCAAGCTGTCTATGTCCCCTATAAAGAAGAAGAAGATCCCCAAGATTAAGATACTCCAAAGGGAGAAGCATCGCTACTCTCACTAATCCTGCAGTCATTTAAAGATTACAAGGAGTAAACAAGGGAACTTTTCTCCCAAGTTAAAGCGGATAACCATGACATTCAGGTGTCAATGAAGGAAGGACCTTCAAAAGTTGGGACTCTTACAAATGATATAGCTGAACTCCAGTCAAGAATTTATAGCACGGAAGCAGCAACCTCTAAGATGACAAGCACGGTCCAACAACATGATGATTTGCTAATAACAATGCAGCTGAAAATTGAGGATATGGAAAATTGCCAGAGGTGGCATAACCTGAAAATGTTTGGGATTCCGGAAGGGCAAGAAGGATCAGCTCCTAGGGCCTTTGTGGTACATCTATTGCAGAAGTCCTTCCCGGCCCTGGGAGACTGGGACTGGGATTGCCAGATTCAAAGGGCCCACAGACTACCATTGGTAAACGTAGGCAGGATGCTTGTTACCCATGCCCCTTTCTTATCAGTTTTGGTAATTTCTGGCTTAGGCAAGCAGTTCCATTGAAAGCTAGACCTAGAACACCTGTCTCAGTAGAATCATTTTTTATTTTTTTTCATTCGGATTTCTGCAAAGAAACAATGGACAGGCGTTGGCAATTAAGGCAATTGATTGATCCATTAAAATCAACTGTGGTACAAGTGTACTTGCAAGAACTGGCGCGCCTGAAAGTAGTACGGGAAGGGCAGTCATATGTCTTTGCATCTGAGTTAGAGCCGAAGGAAGCATTGTGCAGATGGCAGAAAGGGGGGACTGGATAAAGAAAAAGGTTTTTGATTAGATTAATGTTCAGGTTGTGGGATAGTGTTGGCAACATCACTTCTCAATGCATTTTGTCTTTTTATTGTCTCTTATCCTATATTCCCTACCCTATTTCTTTCTTATGTCATATTGTATGCAGGATAGATAATGGGGAAGTTAGTCTCGGGGTAACAAAACATGCCTCCGCGATACAGCCGCTGCTATTGTATCTCGGGTGACCAGGCTATCTTCTTTGGCCCTCAACAAGAGAAGGTAGTAGTGTCCAAAATCATCTTTGGCCCTGATATTTCGAATATTCATGGGCTTTCCACTCAGGATGGCTTGCACATGCCTCCGGCGGAAGAAGTTGCAGCCTTCATAGGAGAGGCAGTGAACGGTGGCCATGGCAAGAAGGAACTGCTGTGGGCTCCACTCCAGCTGCTGCATACCTCCTAAGCGTGCTTACGTGACATCGTAAACAGTCATAAATCACGTGCTCCTCGGAAACCAGAATAGCTGTTATAATCTTAACACCATCTTTACAATAGCATTACAAAGAATATTGAAAATCAAACAGCATACGCGGGGATAGGTGGAGGCGGGCATGCAGACATGGGAAGAGGTTTGAGGGACGAATGCTGGATTAAATATGCAAAGCGATACAAAAGGGGATGATGGACGGAGCATTTGAGCAAATCAAACACTCACCCCCAGTCAACTGATCTGGGTTTAATCCATCACTATTCTTTAGCTCACTCAGCCACCCCAGTTCAGACATGGCCATATGCAAATCAGTCTGACCCTGTGCCTCTTGGGAACAGTCCAGCCCCAAACTGCCAAGCCATGTCTTCCCTGGACCGGAAACAAGCATCTGGGGACCGGTTTTGGATCCTCATCAGCCAGGCTATCTTGAATCCAGGGGCCAAGTGAGCAAGGGACTCACGTCTGAGCATACCCTGCCAACTTAGGGCGAACAAAGCGATACAAAAGGGGATGATGGACGGAGCGTTTGAGCAAATCAAACACTCATCCCCAGTCAACTGATCTGGGTTTAATCCATCACCATTCTTTAGCTCACTCAGCCACCCCAGTTCCGACATGGCCATATGCAAATCAGTCTTGTCCTTAAAGACAAGAGGAAATCCTGAAGTTATGGACTCTTCTTGACCATGAACAGACACATTTGTGCCAAGATCTTGCTGTCCGTGCCAACCGCCAATGCAAAGCTCTAGTGAACCCGACTTTTCGCACTACAGCATCTGCCAGCGATGACTGGCAAAACAAAATCTGTACTTTGAGTGACAGCATCATCAGCCTGCAGTGACTGCCAAAGCGAATCTCCAGCAACCACCGTCCACGATGCTAGATAGGATATTCACGCTACAGTGACAAATATCCACGATGCCCAGCCTGCTCTTCGCACTACAGCAATGACCACCCACAATGCTCTCCCTGCTCCTCACAGCCTCCTCCAACGTGAACAAAACCTTTCATGCTGGATTTTAGAATGTAATCCTTTTAGTGGCACTAAGATGGTCCCTGCATCCGGACTGCACTCCATAACAGTAAGCCTGACCTTGTGACTTTCACCTAGTCTTGCATGACTAGATAGCCTGAGTGGCTTTCTATGCTTTTAGGCTCTGTACTTAACTGAATTCTTTTAAATTGCATATCTCCAGTTCTACTGATTGGACTTTGGTTGTTTTGGTTTCAAATAGTTTATCACATTTATTTAACTCTAGCTTTCTAAATTGGTGTGTGACTTTTCTTCTGTTGTGTTTTTACTTAATTACAGTTTGTGTGCAGCATAAATACTTTGCACAGTGCTTCAAAGTGAAGTCTGACTGCTTTTATGCCAAGCTACTCGAGGGTTAAGCACAGGTTAATTCTGTGGTTTACCCTGACAAGGATTGAAGCTGGTGCTTGAGTAGGGTTTCACCCCCTCACACATCAACCCAATTTCTCACAGGAACACAATATACACAATCATTTCTATCCGTAGAAGATAATTCCAGGTGTCACATGTTCAATCTACACATCGATGTCAAAGGTCTTGATTCACATAAATCAAATCTATTTTGCAAGTATTAACTTTGTTTTTCAAAAATAGATGCATTGTACTAGTGAAAAAATGAACTCTACTAACAACAACTGTAGGACTCATACTCCATTTTGTTTGTGACTTTTGCTACCATTGTTCTGTATCACATCGACAAACTCATATTTTCATGTTTCAGTAAAATAATGTTAGAATGTATTTTCACAGGCAACACAACTTTACCAAGAATATAAAAATGTGTTTCAGCATAATTGTACATGTTCAAGGTTTCAACTAGTTGTCTTAGCAGTATTCTGCAAACTAGCAATATTTGTTCTAGTTCAGCTGATATCCATGAGAAGCTCTGTGTTGTAAAATTATACTTTTGAAATGTATTTTCTTGCAACTGTTTCACTCTATTTAATTCTGACTGGTTTATCCTGTGGGGATAGTGTACAGCCCCATTAAATGAATAAAATCCTTTGTGCAGAACTATATAGTTGTGTTCTCTTTTTGGATACTACTAGCCCTTTCGTAGGGAGCTTGGGGGTGAATTCATGCCGGATTGCCTTTGCATTATATACTCTATATTTTGGTGCTTTATTGAGTTATTTGGTTGATTCTGTACTCTAACTGAGCTTTGAACTCTGATTTATTTATTAACTGATTGTCATTTAGGGGTTAAGCCTTCCCTGTCTGTCATTCTTGTAGGACCAAATTGGTATATATGTCTACACTGAGATTGGTATTTAGAATGTTTTACAGAGAAACCATTCCAGCAGGAGCACCACCATATGATAAGGGATTAACACGGCTTCCTGTCTATCTGTTATGTGAGAGAACCAGAGAAAACGCAATGCCACATGTGTCTTGTTTATGATCCACTTCAAAGGTTATGAATAATAGTAAAGAGTCCTCTCCCTCATCCTACAAGCTCTTCTCTTTGGTATGAATATTATAGGTTGTAGTAAGTAGAGGAATGCTGTATAGACCTATTTTCAGGCCATATGAGTTTAATGGTGTTTAAAAGATGCATGATAATGTTTTGGTTGTTATTGAGCTTTTTACAGACTACTTTGGAGGATGAAAATGCTACAAAATACTAATGCCTGCTCTCCTATGGCTGGCACCATGTTTGGTATCTTCTGAGCTGGTTATCAGGGACTGAGACTGTTGTGGAGAAATAATGGCTGGGTTCCATTATATGGTCTTGTGAAACCCTTGAAAATCTTGGTGTAAGTTTTGTTGCTTTGCGTTGAGATTTTTTCTTATATTGTGGTCTCTTGTGCTTTTAAGATGTCTTGTTCCCATAGGAGGTAGCATACCATTGTAGTTGCAGTTCATCCTAGCCCTGGGCATGAGTAAGTTCTTAATGCTGGGTGGCAGTACCACAGGAATGTAAGTGCCAGCTCAGGAATCAAGGTTTTCATTGGGACTAATCTGTTTGTTCACTAACAGTCAGGAAAGTGAGAAATAGAAACTAAGCTGGCTTAATAACATTGTATTGATATCAATCTGGAGTTTGAACAATATTTGTTTCATTCTGAAACAGCAGATTGAAGGACATGGATGTTTGAGCAACATTTGTTGACCCTGTGAAAATAGCTCACTCATTGAATCTTGGGCACAAATGAAAAGAACATTAATTGTGTTTGTTCATGTGTGTAGTGACTGCAGTAAGATTGCTGCTCCACAAAGTCTATGTTTTGTATAGTCGAATACTTATTGTAACATTGGAATGTTGGGAGCTCCGTTGAAAACAATGGAGTGCTCCAGGTTTTGAATGGGCGGTAGAAGCCCAACGTCTAGATCATCAAGGTCTGGCACAAACATTCTGATGCCAAAGAGCATTTTGTATGAGTGCCTCCACCCAGAGATCTTCTTCAGGGATTATTAAGTGCACATACAAATGAGTCAGCCAATCCCTGCCAGTATCTAAGATGGTAACTAGTCAAAATATTGAGTTTTTAATTTGGACTAGACGTAATATCGAGTCACAAATATAGAATAGACATAATATCGGCTAGACATAATATAGACTACAAAAATATCGACTAGAAAAAACTTCATATCGACTAGAATAGCAATAATATCGAATCAAAAATATAGAATGGACATAATATCGACTAGACAGAATATAGACAACAAAAATATCGAATTTAAGGTAAGTTAATGTTAATGTTTCAGTTTTGACTAATATAATTCTGTAGCGGGTTGCGGGTTTATAATTAATTACATTTGTTATTTTATTTATTGGTATTTAGTTAGAATTAATTGTTAATTAATTGAAAATTGGCAATTAATTAAAATATAATTGGTAATTAATTTTAATTGTTTAATTGATAAATATGTTAATGTAATTAATTCTTTTATGTAGCAGGTTGTGGGTTTATAGGGGAATAGGGTGGGAAGTAATTTTATTATAATTAATTAAATATGTAATTTAATTTTTGGGTATTTATTTAGAATTAATTGTTGATTATTATTATTTGGCAATTAATTAAAATATAATTGGTAAATAATCTTAATTGCTTAATTGATAAATATGTTAATGTTATTAATTTTGTATGTAGTAGGTTGTGAATTTATAGGGGAATAGGGTGGGAATTAATTTTATTATAATTAATTAAATATGTAATTTAATTGTTGGGTATTTAATTAGAATTAATTGTTAATTAATTATTAATTGGCAATTAATTAAAATATAATTGGTAATTCAATTTATGTGATTAATTGATAAATATGTTAATTTTAGTAATTTATTTTCTGTTGCAGGTTGTGGGTTTATAGGGGAATAGGGTGGGAAGTAATTTAATTATAATTATTTAAATATCTTATTTTAATTATTGGTATTTATTAAGAATTAATCGTAAATTAATTATTAATTTGTAATTAATTAAAATATATTTTGACATTTATTGTAATTGATTAATTGATAATTATGTTACTTTTAATAAATTAATTTCTGTAGTGGGTTGTGTGTTTTTAGGGGAATAGCTTGTGAAGTAATTTAATTATAAGTAATTACATTTTTGAATAAAAAATTTATTGAGTTAATATTTAAAAAAACTTTTAAATTGTTAATTATTTTATTTTTAATAGGTAAATACTTACTATTATTAGGTAATTTTAATTATTAAATGATTTTTATTTGTATTTTTGTATTTCAAATTGATTATTTAATATATTTTACACAATTGTAAAATATTTTAATTAATTTGAAATTGGTGTTACTATTTATATTATTTATATTTAAATAAGAAGTATTTACTTGCCCTACTATTGCACTCACTGTAGTTGGAATAGTAATTTTACCCCTAAGCTACCCAACGCTTTCCCTACTGTTGCACTTACTGGAGTTGGAATAGTAATTTTTACCCCTACTCTATCCAACGTTTTCCCTACTGTTGCACTCACTGGAGTGGGAATAGTAATTTTTACCCCTAAGCTATCCAACGCTTCCCCTACTGTTGCACTCACTGGAGTGGGAATAGTAATTTTTACCCCTACGCTATCCAACGCTTTCCCTACTGTTGCACTCACTGGATTGGGAATAGTAATTTTTACCCATACGCTATCCAACGCTTTCCCTACTGTTGCACTCACTGGAGTGGGAATAGTAAATTTTACCCCTACGCTATCCAACGCTTTCCCTACTGTTGCACTCTCTGGAGTGGGAATAGTAATTTTTACCCCTACGCTATCCAACGCTTTCCCTACTGTTGCACTCTCTGGAGTGGTAATAGTAATTTTTACCCCTACGCTATCCAATGTTTTCCCTACTGTTGCACTCTCTGGAGTTGGAATAGTAATTTTTACTGCTACGCTATCCAACGCTTACCCTACTGTTACACTCACTGGAGTTGGAATAGTAATTTAAACTCCTATGCTATCCAACGCTTTCCCTACTGCTGCAGTCACTGGAGTGGGAATAGTAATTTTTACCTCTACGCTATCCAACACTTTTCCTACTGTTGCACTCTCTGGAGTGGTAATAGTAATTTTTACCCCTACGCTATCTAATGTTTTCCCTACTGTTGCACTCTCTGGGGTGGGAATAGTAATTTCTACACCTACGCTATCCAACACTTTACCTACTGTTGCAATCTCTGGAGTGGGAATAGTAATTTTTACCCCTACGCTATCCAACGCTTTCCCTACTGTTGCACTCTCTGGATTGGGAATAGTATTGTTTACCCCTACGCTATCCAACGCTTTCACTACTGTTGCACTCTCTGGAGTGGGAATAGAAATTTTTACCCCTACGCTATCCAATGCTTTCCCTACTGTTGCACTCACTGGAGTCGTTACAGTAAATGTAACCCTTTCGCTATCCTACGGTAAAAATATTGTATATGTTTTGTAAATAATATGTATATATATATATATATATATATATATATATATATATATATATATATATATATATATATATATATATATATATATATATATATATATATATATATATATATATGTATTAAACAAATATATTTTTTAAGTTACATTAATTATTTCTCAATTTTACGTTTATTTAAGTATTTTAAATATGTTTAAATTAATTTAATGTATTATTATATTACTTTTAATGTACTTTTAAGACATTTAAAAAATTCGATATTTTGACAGTCTATATTATTTACACTCGATATTTTGGAGTCGATATTTTTGTACTTACCTGTTAGAAGATAGGAAGTCCATATTTTTGCAGTCGATATTTTGACCTCGATATTTTGTCCTCTCAATATTTTGTCTGTCGATGTTCTGTCAGTGATCCATTTAAGACTCTGGCTGTCAAAGATTGCTTTAAGTCAAAGTTCTTTCCCTCCACTTTAGAATAGTCCTCAGGCCTGTCTGGAGACGAAAACTGCACCAGCACCCTCAGAAACGTCATAGCATTCTTGGAAGCCTGAGGGGCAAATGCAGGACCTTGGTCAGAATGGAAGGTGCCACAGGAAAAAGTCCTGACAAAGACAAGCAAATCTTTAATGACATTTCAAGGGTCAGCACTGCATTGCGGCCAAACCAAAAGGAATCAAGCGCAGAAATCCACTGCAACTAAAATATATTTATATGCAGTGTTAGTTTTAAAGGACCGCAGTGATCAAGATAAATAAAACCAAACGATTGATTAGAAATGTTTAGCTATGCATATGATGGACGTGTAACCGTAGAGAGTTTAATCTGTTGACAAATGTCACAAGATAATACACAATTACGGGTTTGCTTAGATAAACCACGCCCCCAATAATGTTGCTGTAACATGGAAACAGTTGTAGAAACCCCTGCATGTGCAGAAGCCATGCCTTCATGTGTGGCTATGATCAAAGGAAGTCTGCTGTCTTCATTGGGAATCAGCCGATCCCCAACAGACGATATGGCAGAAAATGGGACTTGCTTAGGTGACAAATGATAAGTATACTACAAAGGTAAACCTTGTGGGAACTCCATCCCACCCTTCGTAGCAGCTATCACCACAAGAATATCATTATACATTTTAGTCATGGACCTAGTTCCTGCTGCTACTGGACATGTGGCTACTGCAGATTTAGCTGCTACATGAGACAAAGAATTACAAACAGACTGTGCTTCCACACGCTGTTAGCCAAGAGTATGGATAACATGTGTAAGTGGCAAGCGTTCCATTAGTTCGGCCACTCGAACCCAGAGCATTTTATGCTTTATTGCACTACCTTTAAAGTCTTGAAAATCATTCTGAGACCAAAACAATACATTTTCAATGAAAGCCTGTACACAGTAGTAGGGATCGCACACAACTAGAGTGTTCTCATCAGGATCAGCGAATTTTAGAGCTAAAATCAAAGCACCCAGCTCCTCTAATTGAGGAGTATAGTTCCCAAGCGCCTGCGTATGGACTATGGAAGATTTAAATTCACCCTTCATAATGGAGCCATCCAATATAGCGCAAACCGCTAAAGAAGCATGCTTTGACCCAACGGCTGGCTGAGTAGAACAGTCGGTATAGATCATACATTTGTACTGATCCAGAGAAAGCAGAGACAATGGAGGAGGATGAACATGTTCTTATTCTAAAAACTCCTGTGTCTGCAAAGAGAGATCAAAGATAATAGTGAAATCAGCCTATGTCAAACAACTTGCCCATAGTGTCCAACGCAGATATAAAGCTTTAGAATTCGGAACACTCACCTTCATCACTGCTTCTAAAGCAGGTACAGGCGAGACCATAAGAATGAGTTTTCCCTGCGATAGAGAGTGTTCTTGAAGAACGCCATCTAGACAGCAGTCAAAATTTTCTCAACCGTAGAAAAGCTTATTTCCGCTGATGAGTACAAATGCGATTCATAAGCTATTGGTATATGTCAACTTCAGTGAATGTTAAATAAGTGAAACCTACAGTCCCTGGAACAATTCTTATAACCAGGTTTGTGGAATTGTCATGTGTTAGCAAGAAATTAGTTACAAGCAGATCAGACTGCAAAGACCGAAGAATCGTGGTATGTTCTAGACGCCAGCTAGAAGACAAAAACTTGTATCAACGCGTACGCGGTTTGATACGCTGGACATGATCAGGAATGTATGTCCTCCTGAAGTTTTTTCAATGTAGGTGGATGGTGAAATTGTGCTAATTTCTCCAGAAAGTGGGAGGCCAACCCTCTACCTTCATTACTGAGCTTGTAGCCCAGGAAAAGTACTGCTAAATACACGATGTGTGACTTGGCAGAATTTCATTTGAACCCCAAGTCAGCAAAACACAGTTTGATGCAAACCACATGTACAAGATGCAGTATTAATTTGTCATCTATTAAATAAATGTCATTGACATATGAGAAAGCATCACAGTCTATATCGTGCAAAAGAGACAAGACACACACAGCAACATCCCCAGGACTGTTCTTCTAGCCCTTAGGCAAGCGTGTAAATCGATTCTGATTGCCGACCGGGGAAAATGCGGTCAAGTGACGGCTAGCAGGAGCCAAATTGTGACTATAAAATCCATTGGAAATATCCAGTGTTGTTTTGTATTTTTTGCGAACAATGTTATTAACCAACGCAGAGCTATGTGTGTTTTGTACTGCAATTGTACGAATGTGACTATTTGAATGTCTGTAATCCAAAACAATATGATACAAACCCTACGGATTCGATATTGGGAAAAGATGATTATTCAAGGATCGAACATAGGGTTCAATGACACCCAAAATTTCAATTACGGATGCTTTTGCCTCATGCTCAATCGGATATTGTGCATGTCGCTGCGGCATAGATAGCAAAGAAATTTAATTTACCGGTGAGTCTTTATCCCATCCCACCTGATTTTGATACAATGCCCATTCCGACGCGTAAGCTTGGTTAGCTTCTTCAGAGATGTAATGGGAAAAACTTGGGAGTATCACACCCTCCCCTTGGGAAGAAGCCAAAATGAATAGAGGCGGCCAATCTGCCTCCGCCAACAAAATGTAATAAGAGGAGGTAAGATTGTCCCAAAAGACTGACTCATTGTCCATTTTCTATCACCTTCAAATTGGAGGACTAGCTTGGCTGTGGGACTAAGGTACTGTTACCAGGGGCTGATTGATGGTGGTTCCTTGCTGTGTCCACCCTGAGATGGTGCGGGCTCTTGGAGATGGAGTAGCCACGGGGAGTGGGTTCTGCAGTCTCCCTGTACCTAAAGTTTTGGACCGCATGGAGGTTTGTGAAGAGCCCTTGCGCAGGGAAGTGTACTCGTGCCGCACAGAGTGACAACTAGCCACACAGATGAAACCAAAGAACAGGAAAGAGGAGGCTGCGGGACAAGATGACACTCATGGTGCAGGGGGTGGGCCCGAGGAAGCGATGTCGGAAATAGGGCTGCGTCAACACCTTGATTAGATACTTGAAGCCATAGCGGCGACTAAGGACGCCCTACAGCAAGACATTGCACAGGTCGCGGCTCCTGCGTGCAGACCACTCAAAGCTGGCGGACAGAGTAAAGGAGAACGAGTTGGCCATTCAGGACTTGAAGCCAGCGCAGGGTACCATGGAGGCCAAGCTTGGAGATGCACTAGGACGTTTAGAAATGTTAGAAAAGAGAGCTGAAGATTCTGAAAGTAGAAATCGGCGCAATATCATACGCGTAGTGGGCCTGCCGGAAAAAACTGAGGGAACTGATATGATTGCCTACTTGGAACCCTGCTCAAAACAGAGGTCGCCCCGGAGGGGCTATTTTCCTTTTTCACACTTGAGAGAGCACACAGGGTACCAGCTCGACCACCGCTGCCTGGCCGTCCTCCTCGACCAGTGGTGGCTAAACTACTGCACTATAAAGACAGAGACATACTGATTCAAAGGGCGCGTGCGGCGGGTCCCTTCAAAGTGGACAATGGCACAGTCACAATATTCCCGGATTACACCCAGGAAATACAAAGACGCAGGGCCTCCTATCTAGCAATTAAAAAAGAACTCAGGGAAGAAGGGATCCAGTACTCACTGATCTTCCCAGCAAAATTGAGGGTAATTATGGATGGCACAACTCAGTTCTTCCTGAAGCCCGAGGAAGCTTGGACATGGCTCGAGACATACAGAGCGGGCACCTATCGTCAGGCTCAAGGACATTCCGGACCACCTAAAACATCCCAGATGCGCAAATCCCAGCGCCTCCGGAAAAAGAATACAAACCTGCAAAAGCAGCAGCTGACTCAAATGGCAATGGATAGGCAAGGAGCATTAGCAGTGACAGCGGAGATAACGGGATCGCAGAGAACTGAGTCGGCAGTGGGAATGGAGTCGGATGAAGACAAGAGAGGAGGTCGGACACAGAGTTCTCGGAAACGGACAGTAATAGGGGACCTGTGGTTATGCCAAGAACAGCAGAAGGAATGTTGGATGAATAGCCTTGGTGTACTTTAGAGGTTGGATGGCTGCCACGAACTGCTCAACAGTGTTATCATGCCAGGAAGCGATTAGGGACAGAACGATTACAGAATGTTACCATATTGGATCTAGGGCGGTGAGGCTTGGGCGAAAGCTGCTGCCTGTCGGGGCCGAGTTACCCTTCCGTTGCCCTTAAGGCAACCTGTGGTGACTACCACAGGATATAACTATGTGTATTGTTGAGAAGTTTGGATGGGGGCTGATAGCTTGTTATTGGGTCCTGTTCTGGAGGGAGGGCTGAGGGTGTTACAAGGGATGTTGGTATTTGGGGGTCTAGTGATGGTGTGGGCGCATACAACATATATAGGTTGAGGCTGAGAAGCAAGCGCAATGGCGACATTACCTGATTTGAAATGCATCACATGGAACGTGAGGGGTTTGCACACAATGACTAGGCGCCTTAAGGTTCATGCGTACTTGATGAGGAGAGGAGTCCACATAGCTCTGTTACAAGAGACAAATCTTACTAGAGCGGAGGGCCAGGCACTGCAGCGCAGATGGAGGGGACGGGTGTTCAGCACAGCATATTCAGCGTTTGCCAGGGG
Organism: Lissotriton vulgaris; assembly: GCF_964263255.1. Taxonomy (NCBI): domain Eukaryota; kingdom Metazoa; phylum Chordata; class Amphibia; order Caudata; family Salamandridae; genus Lissotriton; species Lissotriton vulgaris. Next base: position 104,301,821 of record NC_141694.1, read on the forward strand.
GTGCTCATATGGATAAGGGCGGGTGTCCCTTTCCAGCCCACCAGACATGTTCAAGTTCAAGTTCTGGCATTTATATAGCGCACTGCTCACCCAGAGGGTCTCAAGGCGCTTGGGAAGGGGTTCATTATTTGTCAAATAGCCAGGTTTTAATTTCTTTTCTGAAAGAGGTGTGGTTTTGATTAAGGCGGAGGCGAGTGGGGAGTGAGTTCCAGGTTTTGGCCGCCAGGAAGGAGAAAGATCTTCCTCCCATGGTGGATTTTCGGATGCGCGGGACTGCGGCGAGGGCTTGATTGGAAGATATTAGTTGGTGGGTGGGTTTGTAGAAGGACAGTCGAGTGTTGAGGCATTCGGGACCTAGATTGTAGAGGGCCTTGTGTGCGTGGGTGAGAAGACGGAATGTAATTCTTTTGTTGACTGGAAGCCAGTGGAGGTCTTTTAGGTGTCCGGTGATGTGATCTTGGCGAGGGATGTCCAATATGAGTCTCGCTGATGCGTTTTGGATGTGTTGGAGTTTTTTTTGTAATTTTGCTGTGATTCCGGCGTACAGTGTGTTACCATAATCCAGTCGGCTTGTGACTAGTGCGTGGGTGACAGTCTTTCTTGTCTCGAGGGGGATCCAGCGGAAGATCTTTTTGAGAATGCGAAGTATGTTGAAGCAGGAGGATGAGACTGCGTTGACTTGTCTGGACATCGAGAGAGAGGAGTCTAGGATGAAGCCAAGGTTACGTGCATGGTCTGTGGGTGTGGGTGCGTGCCCAGAGCAGAAGGCCACCAAGAGTCGTCCCAGGCGGAGGGGGAAGATCCTAGGATGAGCACCTCAGTTTTGTCTGAGTTGAGTTTTAGGCGGCTATGATTCATCCATTCGGCTACTTCTTTCATGCCTTCGTGAAGATTGGTTTTGGCGGTGTTGGGGTCTTTGGTGAGGGAAAGGATTAATTGGGTGTCATCGGCCTAAGAGATGATGTTGAGGTTGTGTTGGCGCGCGATAGATGCGAGTGGGCTCATGTAAACATTGAAGAGGGTGGGACTGAGTGAAGAACCTTGTGGAACTCCGCAGATGACTTCGGTGGCCTCTGAGATGAAAGGGGGAAGTCAGACTCTCTGAGTTCTCCCAGCTAGGAATGAGGTGATCCAGTCCAGGGCTTTATCTTGTATGCCGATGTTGCTAAGGCGTTGTATGAGGGTGCTGTGGCAGACTGTGTCGAAAGCGGCGGAGAGGTCGAGTAGAATGAGTGCCGCTGTTTCTCCGTTATCCAGTAGTGTTCGGATGTCGTCAGTTGCTGCGATGAGGGTGGTTTCGGTGCTGTGTTTGGCTCGAAATCCGGACTGAGAGGGATCGAGGGAGTTGTTGGATTCAAGGAAGGCAGCGAGCTGGCTGTTGACGGCTTTCTCAATGACTTTGGCCGGGAATGGTAGGAGGGATATGGGTCGGTAGTTTTTAAGTTCAGAGGGGTCTGCTGTGGGTTTCTTCAAAAGGGCGCTGAGTTCGGCGTGTTTCCAGCTTTCTGGGAAGGTGGCAGAGTTGAACGAGCAGTTGATGACATCACGGAGATGGGGTGCGATGATGGAGTCAGCTTTGTTGAAGATGTGGTGGGGGCAGGGGTCGGTTGGCGAGCCAGAGTGGATTGAGTTCATTAGGCGGATGGTGTCTACAGTGGTGATTGGGTTCCAGGCGCTAAGGTTGTTGGTTGGCGGGGTAGGATCTGAGGGGGGTGCGAAGGGTTGATCGCTGGGAGTGTTCTTGAAGCTGTTGTGGATGTCGGCAATTTTGTTGTAGAAGAAGGAGCATAACGCATCGCAGAGGTCTTGGGAGGGAGTGATGTCGTTAGATGCTGCGGTGGGGTTGGTGAATTCTTTGACGATGTTGAATAGTTCCTTGCTGTTGTGAGTGTTGTTGTCGAGATGGTCCTTGAATGCTGATTTCTTGGCGGATCGAATCAGTTGGTGGTATTTGCGGGTGGCTGTCTTAAGGGTGGCCATGTTGTCGGTGGTTGGGTTTTTTCTCCATGTTTTCTCTAGGGTGCGGCATAGCTTCTTGGATTTTTTAAGGTCATCATTGAACCAGGGAGCGTTTTTGCTGGTTGATTTGATCTGGAGCTTTTTCAGGGGTGCTAATTCGTCAGCACTGTGGATGATCCATTGTTTGAGATTGGTGGCCGCATGGTGTGGGTCCAGTGAGAGGGTGGGAGGGTTTTGGTTGAGTGATGTGAGGAGTTGTTCGGAGGTGATTTTGTTCCAGTTTCTCCTGGGAATCGGTTGTGGGCGGTTGTGGGTCAAGGTGGTTTTGCAGCTGAAGTGAACACAGCTGTGGTCCGTCCAGTGGAGTGCAGTGGTGCGGTCGAAGGAGACGTGCTTGCTGGAGGTGAAGATAGGGTCGAGCGTGTGTCCGGCTATATGGGTGGGGGTGTCAACAAGTTGTTTGAGTCCGAGATTGGCCAGGTTGTCCAGAAGGGAGTTGGTGTTGCTGTTGTGTTTGTTTTCAAGGTGGAAGTTGAGGTCTCCTAATAGAATGTAGTTCTCGGAGGCGAGGGCATGTGGGCTGATGAAGTCAGTGAAGTCATCGCTGAATCGAGTGCGGGTACCTGGAGGCCTGTAAATGAGGGTGCCTCTGAGTGTGGTCCGAGGGTCGGTGTGGATCTGAAAATGGAGATGTTCAGCGGTTGCGAGATTATCGTCGGAGTTGGTCGTGATTTTGACGGTGTTCCTATGGATGATGGCGATGCCTCCTCCTGTTTGATTGGTGCGGTCTTTTCGGATAATCTTGTAAGCGTCCGGTATGGCAATGGCGATGTCGGGTGCTGAAGATGTGTTCATCCATGTTTCGGTGAGGAAGGCGATGTCCGGTGACGCAGTGTCGAGTAGGTCCCAGAGTTCAGTGGCGTGTCTGTGGACCGAGCGGGTGTTAAGCAGGATGCACTTCAGGCGGTTAGAGTCGGTGCTGTGTATGGAGGAAGTGGATTTGGTGAGGGTTCTGAGGGCAGGTAGGCTGCAGTGGAGGGAAGGCTATATGGTAGGGATGTTGTGTTATGTAGCATATACGCCCCAAATGTAGACCAGGCTCGTTTCTTGGACAGCTTGTCAGGCATGCTGGCGCTTTACTTGGCTGACCCTGCGGTGGTGGGTGGGGATTCTAATGCCATAGCAGACGTAGAGATGGACAGATCGCATCCTCCTCTAGCTAACGCGCCTGTTCGGAAATTAGCCAAAGATAGATCTGACTGGCAGGAAAGGTGGGGGCTGGTGGATGTCTGGCGGGTGCAACACCCTCGAGACAGGGATTATTCTTTCTTTTCATCCATGCATGAGCTTCATGTCAGAATTGATGCAATTCTCTGTTCCCACTCGATTGCACATGTGGCAGCACACACTGAATACCTTGCCAGAACTATCTCTGATCACAACCCGTTGTTGATGTTGATTGACTGGCAGCGAGTGTGGTCCGCGATTCCGACATGGCGCCTGCGCCCCGAAACTCTGGAAGATCAGATCTTTAGAACTGAGATAGAAGAGGGCATTGAACACTATTTTCAAGAAAATCAGGGAACAGCCTCTACAAGAGCACTTGAGTGGGACGCATATAAGGTCGTCGTCAGGGGGCTATGTATTAGTAAATATTCAGGAGCCAGGAAGACAGTGCTTGAGGATATAAGGAAAGCGGAGGAGAAATTGAGGGGTTTAGAACAGCAGAGGCCAGAATAGCCAGCGCTGCAGGCACAGTTACTGGAGGCGAGGGAAATGCTGGCGGTTGAAATCGAGTGTTTGCGCAGCTTTGATCATAAAGGCTACCTGTCGAAAGTACATGCAGAAGGGGATAAAGTCGGTACATTGTTGGCCAAGTTAGCAGACCCAATACCGAAGAGTGGCCCGATTATGAGAATAGAATCGGACGCCGGCCTACTGGTTTATTCGCAGGGGCAGGTGCTCTCTCGGTTCATCACTTATTATGAGTCCCTGTATAACAGTAAGCTGGAAGCTGCAGAAACGGACTTAGAGAGGTATTTAGCAGAGATTCCGCTGCCCCAATTAGATACAGACCAAGGTTAATTACTAGGACAAAATATAACTCTGGCTGAGATCCGCAGCGCAGTTAAATACATGGCCTGGAATAAGACGCCGGGGCCTGATGGGCTGCCCATCGAATTCTATGCACAGTATATTGATACTCTGGCGCCCCGCTTAGTGGAGGTCTACAAGGAGGCGGGGGAAGATGCCCAACTACCAAGGTCGATGCGTGAAGCATTGATTATTCCTCTCCTGAAACCAGGGTGGACGGACACGGATGTGACCTCTTATACACCGCTATCCATGCTGATGGTGCACTATACGATTTTGAGAAGGATCCTGGCGACCCGACTCTTGCCATATATGACCACGCTGGTGCACACGGATCAAGCGGGATTTATCCCGACTAGGAACACTGCTTCGAATATACGACGCCTCCTAAGGGTTCTAGCTGAGAGGCTACAATGACCTGCGGTCGCGAGCGGTCCTCTCTATAGACATAGAGAAGGCGTTTGACAGCCTGGAATGGGCTTTCCTACACAAAGTACTGGAACGATTCGGACTGGGCAAGCAGTTCGGGAACTGGACGAGAGTGTTGTACTCCTCGGCCACTGCCAGGGTACGACTGGGAGATGTGATATCCGACCAGTACCCGGTTATGAGAGGGAAGAGGCAGGGCTGTTCGTTGTCGCCACTGCTATTTGCTCTGGCGATAGAGCCCCTTGCGGTTCAGGCGCGATCAGGAGTGATCTATCTGGGGCTGCAGCTCTGTGGCATGCCGCAAAATATATCACTGTACGCAGATGATTTGCTTCCCTTCTTGAGAGAGCTTTAGGTGGGGCGACCTTTTTGCTGTAACAATATGGATCTGTGTCGGGACTCAAGGAAAATTGGAACAAGACATGCCTCTTCCCGATCCGACAGGGTTTGAGCCTGCCACTTTCACTTGGCGAGATGACCTGGGAACTGACTTGCTTCACCTATCTGGGGGTTAGGATCTACCATGACAATACGGACCTGCTGGAAGGAAATGTGGGGCGCTGTGTCAAGGCCCTGAAGGGCTGTATGGCGTTTTGGTCGACACTCCCCCTATCGGTGGTGGGCAGAATCGCTTTACTTAAGATGGTGGCACTCCCCGGGCTGCTTTACTACTTCCGCACCCTGCCGATTTGGATCCCATCACGACTATTTAAAGAACTACGGTCACTGACCGTCGCCTTTATATGGGTTAATGGCAGACGCCGGGTAGCACTAACAACTTTGATGAGGCCTAAAACAGATGGGGGATTAGCGGTACCCGATTTTGAGCTCTACTACTTGGCAGCACAGCGGCAGGTCCTTACACAAAGTATAGCACAGGAATTCCGGGGTCCCGACCATAAGCGAGAACAAGGGATACAATGACACATCCTCTCTTACAGAGTCCTACAACAAAAACTTGATTTGAGGGACCTGACCTTGGAGGAGCGGACCCTGAGGCTTTGCTGGAATAGAAGCCAGCGTAAGGCGGGGGCTTCCCACCCATATGCACCGGAGATTCCACTGGGGATGCTGACGGCGCTTCCACACGGGGGGACTGGACTCCGCTAGCGGATTGGGAACAACTAGGTATCCAAATGGTGGGGGACTTATACATGAATGGGGAACTGATGCCCTTCCAAGCGCTACAAGACATGTATGGCCTCCCCGAAGGCAACTTTCTGATTCATGCAGCAGTTACAAACGCGATTCAAAAGCACTGGGGAGGTGGACGAACGGAACCTGTGACCACACTGGCCTGTCAGTATGCTGTAATGGCGGCAGGGACCATTAAGGCGGTCACGTGCCTCCAGTCTTGGATGACGCGTGAGGGATTGCGCCCATTGGCGGACCTCAAGTCGAAGTGGGAAGCGGGTATAGGCTGCCCGATCCCGGAACCAACATGGGAATACATCCTTAAGAAGGCATGGAAAGGGAGCTGAAATGCTCGGTTCCAACAGATACAGTTTTTCATTCTGCATCGGGCCTATCTGACCCCGGGTAAGATCCGGAAATACTTCCGGGTCCAAGATGCGGCATGTCCTAGATGTTTGGAGGAGGATGTCGAACTGGAACATATGCTATGGCATTGCCCAAATATTGGGAGTTATTGGGCAGAAGTAGGAGACCTTTTGACCGCAGTCACGGATAGACAGCTAGATTACGATATGGCTGCCTGTTTGCTGCATTGGTTCCCGCACACGGCTAAAACTAAAATAAACAGCAAGTTCATTGATTTGGGTCTATTGTTGGCCAAACGAGACATACGTAATTCTGTAAGTAGGCAAAATGTGAGAGTACGGTTAGGCTCTGACAAGCGACACGTGTTGGTAATGATAAAGATTTGGAGATGGCAAGAGCATGGGAGGCCCTGGCTCAGGCTTTGATGGACTATCAGCCGGAAGGGGGGATGAGTGAGCAATGCGCGTGCATGTGATCATCATACAAAGAACAATGGTGTGCAAGATTTCTGTACAACTGGTACTATGACGAGATATGAGACTCTGAACACCACCGAGTATGTAGGGGGGAGGGCGTTAAGGGGTAGAAGGGGGGGTGAGTTGGGTATTAATCTGGAGACATATTTGACAGATTTGAATGATGTGATACATGTTTCTATTGTATGGTGACCATGTATAAAAATTCAATAAAATATGTTTTCAAAAAAAATAAAGCCTATTAGGGGGTACAACTGGTGTATTAGCAGTTTCGACTGTAATGAAAGTATCAGCTGCTCTCGTCTCCAGACAAAGATGGAGAGCCTCCTGCAATAAGGTAACTTCTGGCGCGCTGTCTCCAAACGGGCAGCAGGGTTCCCACCATCTAAGGCATACTTTGCTGTTAAAGCAGCACTTTTCTTCTTCTGAAACGGGGCAAGATACGGAGGTTGTCCCTGCGGTTTGGCTTTTACCTCAAACTGGTGGCATGGTGGATCATGTTGTTGTTAAGTGGTCTCGCCTTGTCTGCGATGCTGTCGCTCCCCTCCACCGAAATGTGGATCTGATGATTCCTGAAAGGAAAGAGGAGAGTAGAGATCTGAAACATGAAACCTCTCTGGTTGACGTACTATAAAAATAACTTAAGGAGCTATACCTACCTATAGCCCCAATATCGTTTTACCAAAATAATCAGTCAGTTGGCAGTGAAGAAAAATCAATCGTTTATTAACACAAAATACTCTATAGAGGAGCCTCTCCGTTGTCACCCAGCCGATGCGCAGAGAAGACTGCCGGTTCATAGTCAATACATGGCATATATACATTTATTATGATGCATGAGATAACCGTACATGGAAAGATACTAATTGGCACTGAAGCTAGAAGGAAAGACCATATATGGCACACAAGGCTAGTTTGAAAGTCTGCTTCTACTATTATTGGGGAGGGTCAGGAGGGGTGACTCCCTTTCGTCTCGGTGCCTGGGAGCACAGGCACAGCGCCTTCAGGAATGCACTTATCACCTCTGAAGCCAGATGCGACCTAGGGTCTCAAGACGAGAAAGAATAGTGTGCATTCAGTTGCTTCTTATAACTCAACTAGCAGGGGCCTACTGACTACTTGGAGGACAGCACGTGACCGCTGCCGAATCTGATGTGTGTAAAAACAAAATGGCGTCTGTCAGGTTTTCGGTTCGTTTTTAAGGAATACAGAAAAACAACGAGTAAAGGTATCCCTATCAACTAAACTAAGTAGATAAAAGCTATAGCAAATAATGGAGATTACACATACAGATACATGCATTATGCTAACAAAAGATGACTGTGATTACAGGAAAATTGATTCTATCCCTCAGAACCACCCTTTTAGCATGATGTAGCTAACTAAAGAGGTCAGTCCTCAAAAATACCCTCATCAATTTGCATCATATCTCGTATTTCTTGCTGAACCATTTGGGCTTTTACTACAGCAAGGGAAGAGTTCGTCACAGAGGAAGTAATTTTTGCTGCACAATAAGAGCAACAGGCAGGCCCACAATGTAGTACAAAAACAGCAGGTAAAGATAACTCCTACTATGCCAGCTAAGATCATTAGAATCTTCCAACCCCATGTGTACAACAGACCCCAAAACCATCCGGATAGGGACCAGGTACCTGTATCTGCATGTACTTCAGAAGCCAGACGGTGTAACCTTTGAATGGCCAAATGAACAGAAGGGGGCAGAGTCAGGAATATATACACAGCAGGAACTGCCAATCAGGCAGCAACCTCCTACTCGATCTGCTAAGATGACGTCTAAAACCATCCGATTTTGAAGCGAGATGAGTCTCGTAGCCTGAAGCTCTACAGTCAAATTAGTTAGTATACCTGCTGTGGTATTTATTACTCTTTCAACTACCCTAGTCAGGCGCCTTACTTCTTTGCTAGTGATGATGGGGCGACCTGCTCACCCTCGGGGAAGCCAAGTATAAGCGTTTTAACCACATACAAAATAAACATTTGGAGGTGTCAACAAAGGTGGGCTACTAAAGGTGCACAGTCGATATGTATAGTTACAATGACTCTTTCCTACTGAAATATGTCCAGCACCTTGTACACACAATGCAGAAGTACTATTCAATATAGGTACTGGGATGGCTTTGTTATAAGTAACATTTCGATCTTGAAACTGCTGGCAATACTGAGTAAAATTAAATTCTGCAAAGTCTAATATCTCACTCTGCAGCCATGTAATGTTTTCATATTCAGTGTACAGATACATACAAGCATTTGGATCAAGCGACCCCTCCCCGTTGTTTCCCTGTGGGTCGAAACCCTGATGTACTTCAATATAGGCCAAAATCATCTCATAGTCCTTTTCGGAATAACGAGATGCGTCTACCGTGTAATGCATTTACATCATGGACAACAATTTAAAGCAAGCTTCATAGCTTCCCAGATAAGATAAAGGTAATGAAATGAAGAGATCATGTCTATGCATTACTGACGGTAGAAGGCTACAAACCCAACAATTTGTCGTATTGGTAGCACTGTGAGTTTGATGCAACATTTCAACAAATACATTCTTAGTATAGATCTGACGATGCCTTTCTTTATGTGGGGCCAAAGTGAAAAAGAAATGCTCGGGTGGTGGGGTAGTAGTTCCTAATACAGTGTGCATGGGATGACGAAATTCTAAGTATAGAAATACACTCATTACTATGATCAAGAAAACTGCAATAGTAATTACAAAAGCTACTTTTACACGCCTAGTCCAAGAAGAAACCATAGGTACATAAGTAGGTATATATCGAGGAGCGAGGGGGCGTTCCTCATCAGGAATAAAACGACCAAAGGGATACATCCTAACTAAAAGTCCAAACTATACTAAGGGAACGAAGTCCAACCTGCCAGAGAGTGCTTCTTTCCTGTGTCTGTCTAGAGCCTCACAGCAAGGCTCCTATCATTCATCAAAAAGAGAAACAGATCCTTGCGTCAAGGGTTTTTCCACATACAATTCAGAGGGAAAATCACAACCTGGGCCCCTTTTTCGGCATGTAGCTCAGTTTTTCTTTCTGAACAGAGCAATGTAACGTTCCCAGCTCTCAACTTGTTCAGTCCAGTGTCTCGCTCAGCATCCCAGAACAATTCTAGCAAAGCATATTACTCAAGGATCTCCCTATCTCCTACCATCTTCATCTGGGGTACCGTGTCGTTTTCTGGGCCACAGGTTGTATCGAGCATGACCAGGTACTTCCTGATCAGTGAATAAAACAGATGAGGATACATTTGTGGCACTTGACTTATCATGAACTCCTTGTGTATCAATGGGGACAACAGATTCTGGTGCTATTTCTAATGCAGATGATAAGGCCCCTTCCTTGCCCAATGCTCCTTGTTCTTGCCCTTCATCAATTTCCTGGGCGTCAGAAAAAGGAACCAAACGAGGAGCTCGCTCACTCTCCTGGGTCAAAACTCCTTCCGGATTTAGTTGATCAAAAGGAAGCAGGAGAGGTATCCTCTTCAGATGTGATATATGAATCCAATGTTTCCGACCATTCACCTTCACCGCTGTCCGCGTAGCCAGTAGAATTTGGACAGGTTCAGTCCACCTAGGCTCCGGACTGGATTTCCGCTGATAATTCCTCACCAACACCCATTGACCAGGTTCCAAACGATGTCAAGGACCCTCCGGCAGGGGCTGCAATAGGGCTGACACCTCTGTATGAATAGAAAGGTGGTGTTTAGTCAAAGCATACAAATAGTCTGTCATCATAGGGTAATCAATCTCTCGAACGTTTCTAGGTTGTGGAATGCCCCAAATATTAGCAGGTCGCCCAAAAATGACCTCATATGGTGACAATCCTGATCAAGAATGTGGGGTAATGCGTATGGACATTAAGGCAAAGGGCAAAGTGTCAGGCCATTTCAGCCCAGTGCTTTCTTGAATTTTTGCCAATTTCAACTTCAAACTTCCATTATATTTTTCCACCAACCCTGCTGACTGGGGATGTCGAGCAGCATGAAATTTTTGTTTTATGTGTAACCCATTACAAACATGTTTGATAAGATCAGCATTAAAGTGCCCCCCGTTAACTGTCCAGATCACCCTAGGTAATCCGTATCAGGGGAAGAACTCTTTAATCAGGGCTTTGGCTGTTGCTAGAGCAGTATTTTCTTTAGTGGGGTAGGCTTCCACCCATTTACTAAAAGCACAAACCACCACCAAAACATATTTCAAATTGTTCACCCGTTCTAATTGGATATAGTCCATCTGGAGCACTTCAAATGGTAAAGACAGGGGTGCAAATTTTTCACTGAGAACAGGTTCCGGCCCCCCTAGATTGTGTCGTAGGCAGACCATACAATGCAGGACTGAATGGGCTGCAGTTTTGGAAATATTAGGATTATTCCAAACTGTATCTAACAAGGGACAGATACCTTTCACACCAAAATGTGCTGTTCCATGAGCCATGGTCACTACAGCGTTAACTAGTGCATTGGGAAGGATCCATCTCTGTTCTTCACTCTAATAACCCTTATCATTTAATCTCCCCACCTCGTTTTCCCAGCGGGCCAATTCAGCAGGAGTAGCTTCTTTCTGTATTTTTCAAACACTTTCCATAGTGTTATCAAACATATCTGTCTCCTCGACCCATCTGCCTGAGCTCACATACATGGGAGAAATTTTAGATCTAGCAGTTTCCTTCGCTATCTGATCAGCAAAAGCATTCCCTTCTCCCACAGTGTCCGCTATTGCCTTATGTGCACTACATTTCACCACTGCCACCTTTTCGGGTAATGTCAAAGTAGTTAGCAATCGTAACATCAAAGGCCCATGTTGTATTCTTTGGCCATGGGAAGTGAGGAAACACCTCTCTGCCCACAATTTGCCAAAACTATGAGCCACGCCAAAGGCGTATTGGCTATCAGTGTAAATATTTACTCTCAATCCTTCACTTAACTCACAACTTCGTAACAATGCTACTAATTCAGCTGCCTATACTGACTGATAGGGAATTCGAGAAGTCTCAACTACAGTGCAGTGGGTGGTTATAGCATACGCAGTTGTCGTTGTGCCATCTGGTAACTTTAAACAAGAGCCATCCACATACAACTACCCTTGGGGGTCAGATAGGTCCACCCGTCCCTTCGTTTCTTCCTCAGTTCGAAATATACAATCATGTACATCATTGTTTAGCTCATCAAGGGAGGGGTAGTAATGTGGCTGGGTTCAGTGTGGCACACCTTTTGATAGTAATATGAGGAGCAAATAGAGTTATGTTATGGGGGGGTTTTGTATAGCGCTCAGATACTCCAACGGAGTGTCCCGGCGCTTTCAGACCAACAGGTCAGCAGCTAACACATAACACAACAAAGAAAAAAGGAGCAGTAGGAAGAGTAGAAACACCAGACTAAAGACCAAACAACCAGGTTTTAAGTCCCTTCCTAAAGGCAAGCAGATTGGCGGTGCTGCGGAGTGACAGGGGGAGAGTGTTCCAGAGCTGGGGAGCAAGACGTTTGAAGGAGCGTCCACCAGTCCGAGCCTTCTTCACCACTGGAACCACCGCAAGAGAGAGAGTTTCTGATCTCAGAACCCTGGTGGGTTTATAGAAGGCTAGCCTTTTCTGAATATAAGTCGCTCCAGTAGAATATAGCGCCTTGTGGGCCAAAGTGAGGGCCTTGAAAGCAATTCGCTTTCTGACAGGGAGCCAGTGCAAGGTGGATAAAAGATCAGAGGCACTGGCCCGACGGGGAAGACCATAAATGGCGCGGGCGGCCGAATTCTGGACTACCTGAAGACGCTGCATCAGGTAGTCAGGCAGACCCAGGTAAAGAACATTGGAATAGTCCAGCCTCGATCCTATGAGGGCATGGACGGTAATCTTACGATGGTCAAAAGAGAGCAGAGGGAGAAACCTCCGCAACATCCTGAGCAAGCCAAAGCAGACGCCCACAAGGCCAAGAACTTGGGCTTTCATGGTCAGGCCATTATCAATTTTAACCCCCAGATTTTTCGCCACGGTGGAGGAAGATGCCGGTGGAAACATGTCATGCGGCCACCAATCCTGCCAGCTCGGGTCTGATTGGCCCCTGAAAAAGAGCACCTCAGATTTTCCAGGGTTACACTTAAGACTATGACCCTGAAACCATTCAAATACAGCTCCTAGGCAGCCACAGATACTGTCTCCATCAAACTCAGCCCCCTTTGCACACGTGAAAAGGAGCTGAGTATCGTCGGCGTATGATATTATCTTGGCCCCAAAAGACTCAGCCAGCACCGCCAGAGGGGTCAGAAAGATATTAAAAAGTATCAGGCTCAACACGGAGCCCTGCGGTACTCCAACCCCAAGCGGCGGCACTTCGGCTGAGTGGGGGGGGGGCCCAGACCACCTGCCGGCGACCAGTAAGGTAAGATTGAAACCACCTCAGCACCGTCCCACGCAGACCTATCTCATACAGTCTACGGAGAAGACCTTCATGAGGGACGGTGTCGAAAGCCGCCGACAGGTCGAGCATGACCAACATGGCCCTGCCCCCTGAGTCCAGCACCTCCTTGATAGCCTCACTGACTTCAAGAAGCGCCGTTTCAGTGCTAAAGTTGGTACGGAAGCCAGACTGAGAGGCATGAAGCAGGCCGTGTGACTCAAGGAAGGCAGAAAGGACCCCATGGACATGTTTCTCGACGATTTTAGCGAAAGCAGGTAGGAGAGAGATCGGGCGATAGTTCGCATGAAGGTCAGGGTCGAGTCCCGGTTTTTTGAGAAGCGGAACCACCCTCGCCTCTTTCCAAATACTGGGAACAACGCCACTGGTCAATTAGTCAATTCATATCCAGTGAGACAAACACTTGTAAGGTGCTGGTTCTTTGTTTTGTTCAGTAATGTATCCACAGCGTACGGTACCATCAATGTGAGGTCAGAATTCAAAACGAGTCCTTCTGACTGTCAAATGGCCACCGCGACTGCAGCAGTAGCCCTTAAACAGCTAGGAAGTGCTCTGGCGACATTATCCAACACCGCCGAAAAATAAGCACAAGGCCTTTGCTTACCACCAAATCCTTGTGTCAACACAGAAAGCGAGCAACCGCCCACCTCGTGTACATAGAGCACAAAAGGCTTCCGGTAATCAGGAGTCCCTAGAACAGGTTCAGAACAATGTGCAGATTTTAAAGAGTCAAAAGCCTTCTGACATTCATCAGTCCAAGGTAGTGGTTCATGCACATCTTTAGTAGTTAAGTAGAAGAGAGGTTTAGTAAGAAGGGGAAAGTTAGGAATCCTTTGGCGACAGTCAGAGGTTATGCCAAGAAATGCACGAACATCACGTTGAATACGAGGTACAGGCATGTTAACAATAGTAGCCACACATTAAGGAGGTAGTCTCCTCCCCTCTTTCGACATTAGATGACCAAGGTAGGTCACCTCCTGTCGACAATATTGCAATTTAGAAAGGGATACTATGTTACCATTAGCTGCTAGATGAGACAATAATTTAACCATGCCTTCCTTACAACCTTCCTCAGTATCTGAAGCCACTAACAAATCATCCACATACTGGAGGAGGACATTTCCTGGGGGCAAGGTCAATTCATCCAATGCTGCTTTCAGTGCTTGACTGTAGATACCAGGGTTCTCAGTACACCCTTGAGGAGCGCGTCAAAATCTAAAGCTGCGTCCAGATAACGAGAAGCCAAAAATATGACGGCTATCAGGGTGGATTGGAATGCTAAAGAAAGAATTTTTCAAATCTATAACGGGGAAATACTTTGCAGTGGAAGGAATCATAGTAAGAATCGTAGTGATGTCCGAGACCACTGGATATTGGGGTACCTCTATTTTATTAATTTCCCGCAAATCAATTACAAAATGATAAGTATCAGCATAATCGGGACCACTTTCTGTAGGGGCCTTTTTCAAAATTGGTGATATAGGACTATTTCAAGTACTAGAAGCTGTTTCTTCCACTACGCCTTTGTCAATCATATCCTGTATAATTGCTAACAATGCCCTCCCACAAGCTGGTGAGATCTTGTACTACGGAATACGCGGTAATCGAGCATTTGGTTTTAAGGTAATAGAGACTGGAGGGATCTTTAAAAGACCAACATCCGTATCACCAGTTGCCCACAAGGTAGGCGGGATAACAGCAAACTCGGGAGGGAGGGGCTCATTTTTCACAAAACATTACCGAGTATGCTGATCAGGCAATGGAATAGTTAAATACACACCTTCAGAGGAACAATACATCTTTGCATGCAATTTCTTCAACAGGTCCAGTCCCAATAGATTTTCCCCACAATGTGACGTCAACAAACATGGAGAGTCCACCGTAACTGGACCTATGGTAAGTGGGAGAGGTTTAGAAATGGGGCTCACTACTGGGATTCCAGAGAATCCAACTGAGACATTTTTCCCAGACAGAGCAGCCCCTGGGACCAGTGAACGCGCAATTGAACTATTCATTGTACCCGTATCTACTAGAACATTTTCGGCGGTCCATATTAATTACCCTCGGACATAAGGCCCTCGCTGATCAACGGGTACTGACACCTGGCCCGTGGCTGTCCTATGTAAATGTACAGGAATTTATATAGCGCAAATCACCAACCGGTTTCTAAGCGCTTGCTTAGGGAACCCGTCCTGGTATTCCCCTGTGAGATAACCCCGGCAGGGTATGCGCAAGGTGAAAGCCAGGCATCCCACCGCGAGGGGCCGTTGTGGAGATTAAGCAAGCTATTGCCCAGAGTCGCAGAGTGTGAACCCATGAATCGAGTAGGCACCGGAGCGAGAATTGTCGAGTCCATGGACATTTTAGGACTCAAGACCCCGCCGAGCCGGGAATTGAACCCTGGTCCCGGGCTGGACTCTGCTTCCAGGTCTGCCTCCTCTAACCAGTGAGCCACACTTCTCCACACTCCATGCATAAGTATACCCATCGGTTCTGTCAGTCCCGTAATCTTCATTATAGTACTGCCTCCCTCTTGGATTATCAAAACAATTCCCTCTGGACTCACCTCTCACCAACTCCTCTCTTCTCATATCACTCCGATCAACTCCACCTCGACCCCGTCCTCTTCCTCTTACTGCTCCATTTTGAGCTAATAACAAAGGACACTGAGCTCGCCAATGCCCTTCCTGTTTACAGTAAGCACATTGGTTCACTCCTAAAGTTAAGTCCGGACCTCCGCCTCGTCCTGCTCCCGCCCCCTTTGGGAAAAAATCCTCTTCCTCCTCCATCCCTGCCTCGTCCTCTAATTACTTGCTGTAATAATACCCGAGTTTTTAGGTCCTTCGTTTTCTTGTCGGATTTGTCTTTACTCTCATTTTCTCTATGTTCATAATATTTAGCCATACTCAGGATAACAGAAGGAGAAGAGGTAGTCCAGGTACTCTCCGCCGCTTGTAGTTGTGCAGAGATTTCAGGTAACAAGTTGGTAACAAAGCGATTAACAAACAATCTTATGCCACCTTCAACTGACAGATCTTGTCCACTAAAATCTATGAACACCCCCTCAAATTGAGTAAAGAAATCAGAAACACTATCATCCTTCTTTTGTTTGCAGGCGGTTAACTTATTCAAATCTTCCTTCCGGGGTGGAATTAAAGAATGCATATACGGAATGATCCGACCCGGTAATGCCAAGATTTCTGGTCTTGGTTTATCACCGGGTTTCGGATCTCTGTTCCAGTCCTTAAACTGTTCCCAAGTTCCTCCCAACTCGGTGGCATGGTTGGGATCATGTACCTGTCGCCACACATCAATGGGGACCAGTAAACCGAGAAACAATTCTATATCAGCTAATGTCATTATGGCAGATGAAGCAGCCTCAGTGAGTTCTTTGTAATAAGCAGTGGGATTCTTCAGAGGGTCAGATAGTTGCGACTTCAGAGAAAGAACCTCACTCCTTTTCCAAGGAGTATATACCCACTACTCCTGAATCATGCCTCTACACGAGGTCTGGTCACTTGATCATTGGCATCTCTTAGCTCATCGAGCTCAGGATAATAAATAGGATGGACTTCCCGCATAGGGCGCTGAGAGTCCCAGTTTGGGCATTTCAAAAATAACCATTCTCGATATTTCGTTATAGTCTCGACATTTCTGTACATATCTTCTAATCCTAACTCAAACTTATGCGCCCGATCCACAATGTCATATAGAACTTGAGGGGCTCTCACATCTGCGAAACATTGCTCCCATTGGGAGATTAAACGATTGGCCATGGCTTTCAGAGCATATTGCTGCATATCCGGCTCTTGGTCCCTAAGGGTCCTCCATATATTATAAGGGTATAAATGGGATTCCGTACCCACTGAGATGCTTGATTTAATACCAACTGCTTCTCCTCGTACCCCACCATAGATCGGGTATACAACCGCCATGCACCAAGTGTACCGGGGACATGGGAGGGGGTTGAATCAGTTATAGCAGGGGTCAAGCTGGCAGACAATGACGGCCAAGCCTGGGCCGGTGAAGTCAGCACTTCTGGGGACATAATGGGGGGGCGACAAAATGCCAGTCAATAAAGGCACTGAGGAAGTAGGGGCATGAGCTGGTCCCGTAGGAGCGGGCCGTAGATGCAACAGGCACCGTAGCTTGCGGGGCTGTTGGGGCTGGGGCCGTAGCCAGAAGTGCCGCAGGGTATACTCGTTGAGGAGCATAAGGGGGCGGTGGACGCGTATTCAATAAGTCCTCTATTACATCTTCCGGCTCGGTTCGAGCTATATAGCTTTTATCTACCTGCAACCTAAACAGTCTATCCGTACAATCAATACTTTTCTCAGTCTGTTCTTTGTCGTATGCTATAGCCTTCTGGCTTATTGGCTGACCTCCCTTTATTTTGAGAAACTTTTCCTCCCTTATGCGTCGGTGTTTCGCCTCTTTTTGCCATAATTTTAAAGAATCGAACACAGCTTGCCGGCCTCTCTCAGCGAACAATCGATCCAGTAAATACTGTATCTTTTTCTCATCAAATGACCCCATTAAAGGCCATTGCAATTCCACTTTATCCTTAGTATATTCATGCCATAAATTATCAAACAAAATAGGTGAAATACCATGTTTAACATGCATATCGAAACTCGGACTGCCCTCTGGCGGGGCAGGCTGGCTTTCCTCCAATCGTCCGCTCCTACGGTGGCAACAACATCGAAAACACAACTTACTAAAACACAACATCCTTATTCACTAGCAATACACTCACTTACAAGAAAACAGTCTTTCAAACATGGCCATGTTCATACATTTTCAATCTTTCTTCAAAAAATTACACACTAAACGTAAAAACAAAAACATACAATATTCAAAATGACATGTCTTTTCCAAAACCAAAACCAAGGAACGGAGCCCGTCGACTCCCGTTCATGGAGAACTCGTTGATTAGAAACACCAGACCGACAGATACCAACATCAGGCAGTCCGAAGAGGCCATCCGACAGGAATTAACCACAGACCGGCCTACAGACCATCCTGCGATCTTCCTGGTTTACCTTCAGGACTATTCTGACTGAACCCGCTGCCTTAGCGCCGCTTCAGATGTGTCCAAAATGCTACCCAGGTGCAACTGCGGGCCTTTCCGAGAACAGTCCGGACCGGTGCACCCCACACATGCCACACCAAGGAGTCCGATCGAAACCTCGGTTGCCTTGCTGAGCTTAATTTCAAAGCGCTTCCACTCTTTTGAAGTCGCAGATTTCAACGTCGTTCAGACATCATCTTCAATTGATTGATTTTGAAACTACATCACTGACCTGGCTAGGAAGTCTACGTGTATATTACAATACAGGGTCTACATTCAAATGCTTTTATTCTCTGTCCTGATGATGGTCTATTGAAATTATAATACAAAGACCAAAACGTCGACAACAGTGTCTATTTCTGCACCTGTGTCATCTACTACGATTGATTTTCATCTAATGTTTGATTTGAAATCAATGTTGCTATTTCTGTCAGCAGTTTAGACCTTTCCTGATATACGAGTGGAACATGTAATATACTCCCTGTATATCTTAATTTGCATTCTTTTGTACCCTATTTTATCAAATGATAAACTCCTTGTCTTTAAGTAAAATAACAAACTTTTTTTGACTCTAAATACCTGGTTGTTGTATTATTTCATATAATGTTAGTGTGGTAACATTATTTGTTTGCATTACAAATTCATTTTCCTCAGTCATTATTTCTTAATAGTGCGAGTTATCAATTAATTTAAGTCCCGCACCAGCTGAGTTCTGACAATAGAAACAAAACCCCTTGCTGGCCCAATTTACTATTTACTTTTCTGTCCAAGCCCGCAAGGGTATATTGGGTTGCTCACCTTCTTGTAAACTTAATTTTAGAGCAGTCACGCAAATCATATCTACGTTCGGAAGCATCTGTTGTCGGTGAACCTGCAGGCAAATCTTGATTCTGCAGTTGCTGATTTCTATTCCAAGCCTTTTTAGAGAAGACTGGACGCCCCGCCTTTTCAGGCGGGGGCTTCTTGTGCGTTTGAGTAAAAGGTTCTAATTCCCAGATTATTGTGCCCCAAGGATTTTTATACGTTTGCAATAATCTTTGGCAATTCACGTTGTTTGTCCACGTCAGCTACTGCTTCTAGGCGCTGACTCACTTGCAAGCTATCTGCTTCCCCCTTGACGTTAGCAAGACTCATGTCGGAGACAATAGGGAACACGCCTACCAATCTCATCCCCAACTGCAGGGCGGCATCCGCCCCGTTTCATCTTGAACCTTCATAAGAACCGTCAGAAGCACGGTTATTAGGGTGTGCCAAAAAACAGTGAATAAACCTCAGCTAATAACTTCCCCCAAGTGGTGCAATCAGCCAGATTAAGAATAAGGCCTTTAGGTAAACTCATCATAAGTATCCTGTGTTTATCTACAGGAGACATGTGTGGAAAAAGAGCTTCCAGTTGCTCAAATTTTTCGGCCAGCCAAAATGAGAAATTATCCCTATTCTGAGGAAGCTTCCCCATCACTAAATTAATCATGATAAGACTAATTACCATGCCACCACCATGCCCAGGTGGTTGAGCTGAACCTGCCGGAGCCGCTGGTACATTAAGAGACAGATACTAAATGACACTTCTATGTATGTGAATCAAAAACGTGTGCAATATGCACAGCTCTGCATGTGAAACACCAAGATAATTTGGATGTTGTGTCAAATCTGCCAAAATAATCCATGTGGGCCCATTGACGGATAAGGGACCAAGACGGACCACTGAAACAGGGTGAGGTAGGACACCTTTGAACCATATAGTATGCACCCAAGCTGACAATAGAACTTCAAGCAAAGGATATGGACGGTAAACTTGTGGAACCGCACAACGCTCATATTCATGAAAGAAGTGATTGTTTCCGTCATCATCTGGAAACTTAACCAAAGAGTAAAAAACTTTGACAAGGGTAGCAGCGTCCGCCTTTATTTTATTTATTTGTTTGCTTCTATAGCGCAAGAATCGAGCCCGATTGGGTTATCTCCGCGCTTTGACTGCAACAATAGGTGGTGAAAACTACTTTACATACAGATAACCTGAGAATGCAAGAGGGGACAGCCATTAGTTATATCTCCATAAACAGATTAGTTTTTAACATTTTCCTAAATGTAAGGTGATTGGAGGTCTGTCTAAGGTTGAGTGGCAGGTTATTCCACAAAGTCTGCCCCACTGAAGAGAGGGCTCGGCCGCCTTGTCTGGTCTTTTTAATAAAAGGTGGTTTAAGCAGGAGTTGGTTACTTGACCGTAGATCTCGTTCCGGTTTATAAGGCTGTAATAGTTGAGCTAGGTAGTTGGGGCCGTTTCCAAATAGACATTTGTGGACAGTACAGCAGATTTTAAATTTAACCCGTTGGCGTATTGGGAGCCAGTGTAGTTCTCTCAACAGGGGTCCAGAAGATGTTCTTGGGGGGGCATTCAGAATCAATCTGGCCGCCGTGTTCTGGACCACCTGCAGTCGATTGATGGCATCCTCATTGGCTTGTATCAGAAGCCCATTGCAATAGTCAAGGCGACTTATTACAAGGGCTTGTACCAGGGTCTTTCTGTAAGTGTCCGGTAAAAGGGGAAAGACTCGCCTGAGTAGTCCAATGGTATGAAAACAGGCTCCTGCAATTACATTTGCGTGATCTTTTAGGGTTAAGTTTTGGTCCAGTTTCACACCCAGATTTTTGATGGTAGGTTTTAGGGAGGGTACAGGTCCCAAATCCTGAGGCCACCAGTCAGGAGACCAGAGCATGCTAGCTTTCCCAAAGAGCATCACTTCTGTCTTCCCGACATTACACTGGAGGTAATTGGAGGCCATCCAATTGGAGATGGCCCTCATACCTTCCGCAAAGTTTTCCCTAACATTAGAGTTAGGGGCATGGAAAGGGTAGAGGAGTTGAGTGTCGTCGGCGTACGACACTGGTGTGAATCCGTACTTCCTCACAATCTCAGCAAGGGGTGCCACATATACATTAAATAATGTGGGGCTTAGGCATGAGCCCTGTGGCACCCCCTTAGTGAGCGCCCTAGAGATGGAATGATAAAGGGCCCAGGCTGACAGATTGTGAGCGGCCAGAGAGGAAGCTTTCCAGCCATGCAAGCGCTCGACCTCTAATGCCCACTCCTTGTAGTCGGTTCAACAGGATTTCACCTCTATCAAAAATATAAAATTCACTCCCACAACTGAGACCCCATGTAGAGTCAAATGTACAGTAACTGTGGCGCGGTTAGGCGCAGCAATGTTGATTGCCATTATAGACACTGGGTTAAGAACAAAGAAAACTAAAGCGTTTAAAATTCAAGATTGAAAAACCTATAAAATCTCAACTATAGGAGGGGTAAACCCCCTGCACCATGGACATCTCCGATACTGGTGAGAGGGTATTGTTGACAAGTTCAAGCGCTATTCAGGGGTGTCGTGAATAAGTAACAGACCAAACGTTGGTGGCGCCATGTTGCAGGGATTCTGCACATACACAGAACTATGCGCAGGATTATGGAACCCCATTGTATAGGGGCCAAGCCTTCCCACCACCTAAGTGTCCACGAGCCCAGGACCAACCAGCTATAGTGTCTCACTCGCTCTCCTACACACTCACGAAGAAGCAAATGATTAGACACCCCAGAACACAACACTCCCGGATCTTTCAGGAATCGTGGTAACAAGACTCACCTTTTCTCTCACACTCTCCTACCTGTCCACAATAAGATCTGACTGAGACACAAAAATAGTTTTATTTTAACTATCTTGCTCTAACATGCAGTATACATGCTGCAACAAGCAAAAAACATGCATAACACGAATATAGTTAGCATTGCAGCTAGGCATACATCATAAATGTCATCATATGAAGACAAGGGATAAAGGACTATGATGCCTAAACTCCCTCCCCTTGGTAAGTAGAACTATTATATATCAGAAGATCTCTGGGCTTTGTCAGCAGACCCCGTACCTTAGACCATAGATGGGATTTCAACATCGTAGGTGCATGTTGTTCTTCTCCCTGGAAAGGACCCTCTCCAAGTGTGTGTTACGTAAACATGCCTCCTCATAATATCAGAGTACAAGTCTCCAGCAGCAGCTGCATTATGTTTTGTCTAGGTGCTAGGGCCTGACCAGAACAGAATAACAGTGGACATTGTTTATCGACCTTGTTCAAAAGGTTCAGACTAAACTCCAGGGGCCTCATTTATGAAAAGTGACGCATCGCTGCGTGAAAGCAGCGATGCGTCACTTTTCACTGCGCACTCCTTGCGACACCAATGATGCGTCATATTTAATGTATGACGCATCATGTCGCAAGGACTTACAGATACGTCAGTATTTCTGACGCATCTGTAAGCGCAAAAGTGACGCATTGCTGGAGTGTGTCACAAAAGTGACGCAACTCCAGCAATGCGTCCTTTCACATGGGGAAAGCCCCATGTGAAAGGGCTTGCGTCAGTCTTACGCCTGCTGTGAGGCAGGCGCAAGATTTTGACGCAACAGCATCCTAAAAGTGACGCAGTGAAATCTCATAGATTTCACTGCGTCACTATTACGAGGCTTTTTGCGGGGGAACGCCCCTCTGCATACATTATACCTGACGCAGGTATAATGTGGCGCAGGGGTTTAAAAAGTGACGCATCTACCTAGATGCGTCACTTTTTAAATATGGCGCAACAAGGCGCTTTTTGTACGCCGCTGGTGCGTCACAAAAAGTGACGCACCGGCAGCGTAAAACTGACGCAAGGCCTCATAAATAAGGGCCCAGGAACAGGCAGGGAACGAACACAGCAGACAGTTATCATGTGAAAGGCATAAACAGAATCTTGCAAAAACAAAGCTATGTTGTAACGTGCGCAAAAGCTACATCATGGCTGAAGGGCTCATGCTATCTTCATGATGTCGACAATCCTCCCATCGGCCATATGACAAAATAAAGACATTTTTCGCTTCTCCTGGGGATGTGTATCCTTTTGGTGCATTCCCAGGCTACCAGGTTTGGTAATTCTGGAAATACGTAAAAAAACATCAGAGATGGGTGGGACCACCAAAGCAATGCACATGGAATGCCTCCCTTGCGCAGAGTAATGCAACGCCGTGATTTGTGTTGCGTCGTATTACTCCAGATTTTTTAACCCAATCAAAGCCATACCGAGTGGCTTGGCGTGGCTTCAAATATCTGACTTTTGCATCGGTCTTGCACCAGGTTGCGTGGTTCAAGAGCACTGCCAATCAGGCCATAAACATGGCCCCTAGTTTCACACGAAGCTCGCACCTGAAGTCATCCCCAGCTCACAGTCAAGGGTTCACTCATTATTAATCTGCGCAAACTAGAGAACAATGGGCCAGCCGAAACTAATTTAAAGCCTTCTGCCTGCCAGAGCAGGCGCGAGCTCCCGCAGAGCTGCCACGCGCCTTCATTCTGCCGCGTGACCCGCCGCGCCCACAGCACGCAGAGAGCAAGCCGGCTGCCACCGAAAGCCCATCTGCTTCTGAGAGCTGCAGAATTGCCTCGGACAGCTGATTAACAGCATCACGTCCAGGGGCCATCCCTCGGAATCTGGGCACCGCTGCCCAGCGCCGCTTTTATGTGTTTCCTGGATTTTTGCTTTCAAACCATTTAAGACAAATTGAACAGCAATCAAAGGGAGTAGCGTTGGAGTGCGCTGCGAGGCTATGTGAGAAGCGGGCCGCCATTGATCGGTCTACAAAGGAGCGGAGTGCATTACCGCCTCACGTGCCATGTGAGAGGACTTATGCATAAGTGTACGGCAGGCAATTATGCTCTAGCCTTAATCTTTATATAGAAATACATAAAAAGCAACAGCATAAAGCGGAGTACGTCATTAAGTGTAAATTGTACCCTGCGAATATGCAGCATTTCTGAAGTGAAGGCTGTCCAAATGAAAACATGTTTCAGCTTCCTGTTCACATTGTTTCTGTTCATAAACCTTGGTGTTTTAAAGCATCGTGTTGTCTTGAAAGGACTGACAGTTCTAAAGCTCTGGGCCTCAAGGACGCTTGAAACCGTTCCTACAGCGAGCACTGGCATGCAAATAAACACAAGCAAAGACAAATGCTGTGTTAACACATTGATGTTTGCTTCAACCGTAGGCAGCACAGCCCTGGGCCGAACCATGAAGACTGGTCACAGATAATGCTGATGGTTGAGGGCAAGAAGTATCAGAAGCAGACACGACTTCCCGGGGGACAGCGGAACATACCAACGCGCAACAGCTTCGCCAAATGTCTAGAGCAGCATACACCAGCCAATCGAAGTCTATGTAACAATGTCATCAACAAATAGAGAGCTGGGGCCTCATTTATGAGGCTGTGCGTCACTTTTACGCAGCCGGTGCGTCACTTTTTGTGACGCACCAGTGGCGCAGAAAATGTGCCTTGTTGCGCCATATTTACAAAGTGACGCATCTAGGTAGATGCGTCACTTTGTAAACCCCTGCGCC